>NC_088390.1:11772500-14172500 GCF_037993035.2 Macaca fascicularis
GGTTTCCAAATTGATTTGTTTCCATTATTAAAGGTTTAAAAAATTTTATATATAATTTTATGTAAAGTTATATATAATTATATATAAAGGTTAAAAATTTATATATATATTTTATATATATAAAATTTATATTTTATATAAAAAATAATTTATGTATTTTATATATTTTTTTATATATAATTTATATATATTTATATATTTTGTATATAAAATTTGTATATTTGTATATTTTTATATATAAAATTGTATATATAAAAAGGTTAAAAATTTATATATATATTTTATACACAAAAATCTTATATATAAATTATATAGATAAAAATTATATATAAAAAATTATATATAATTTATATATATAATTTTATACATATAAAAATTTTGTTACTTTATAACATATAGTATATATACCTATATAAAATTTAGATATTATATAATATATAATTATATATTAATAATATATTGATACATATTATCTTAATATATTATATTATATTATTAATATAATAGCAATATATTATATAATATATCTATATTATTAATAATTATATATTAATATATTATACATACTAATTATAGATATAAAATAACATATATACATTGTACATTTTTTATACATATGCTCTTATTTGCCCTCTTGAGTCCTGTTTTCTCCTTTTAAATTTTGGGATATTTTCATAGGTCCTATATTGTTGTTGTTTTTAATTTGCTTTTTTTTTTTCAATAAAGAAAGGTCTGTCTTGGTATTTGTCCCAAATCAGTGTGGGTGGTGTCTCCATGGGTACCTTCACAGTTTACCTAAATACTCTCAGATTTGTCCTCTCTCATCTCATAAGCTGGAGAGCTGGTTGTTCTAAATTTAGCATTAAAAGTCAGGATACCAGCAACTGGAGGGTTCTTTGTAATTATTCAAGAAGCTCTACCAGGGGGCAGGTTTTGTTTATTCTTTTTCCTTCAGTCTGCTATTTTCTTCACCTCAGGACCACAACATAGCTCTATCTAGCATCCCTCCTAGCACTACTGCCCCAGGCAATCACTATAGAGGACCTCTACACCTGAGATACCATGCCTGGGAGCAGCCCGACACAGCCAGACTTCATGCTTGCCATGAGCATGCCTGCCCTGCTTGGAAACCTTCTGATGTGTGTTTGTTGAACTGAAGAGGTTTCAAGAATGGGGTGGCTATGGCTGGGCATAGTGGCTCACTCCTGTAATCCCAACACTTTGGGAGGCCAAGGCGGGCAGATCAAGAGTTCGAGACCAGCCTGACTAACGTGGTGAAACCTCATCCCTACTAAAACTACAACAATTAGCTGGGCGTGGTGGCACTCGCCTGTAATCTCAGCTACTCAGGAGGCTGAGGCAGGAGAATCGCTTGAACTTGGGAGGTGGAGGTTTCAGTGAGCCGAGATTGCACCGCTGTACTCCAGCCTGGGTGACAGAGCAAGACTCCATCTCAAGAAAAAAGAATAGGGTGGCTTCTTCCACAGGCCACTGTCGCCACCACTGTTGACTCTCCAGAATCAATGCGTGTTAGCATTTTTCTACCAGATGGTCCTCTGCTCATTTCCTGTACCATGACAGTGTTTTCTTAGGAAAAAGGTTTACAACTTCCCCATCGTGTTTTTCTCCGATCTAGTCCTATCTCTAGTAGACCAAGCAGAATTTAGTCAAACCATTGTGGCTTAGTTGGTTTGTAGCTGGTGCACCACTCTCATTAGTTTTATTCAGTCTTTCTTTGGCCACTTCTACAGATTCATTTTATTCCTGTCCTCACATCAGCGTTGTTCCCACAAACTTCCTTCTAAATGCTTGGTATCCACCACTCTGTCTTTCACAATGATTGTCACATGGCAGGCCTCTAAACAATTGTAATAAGCGACTTCCCAAACACGTTCTATGATCCTTTGGCCTGGTTTCCCTTTATAGGTTCAACGTCACCTTTCCAAACTCTTTGACAACATGGCCAAGATGCGATTCCAGCTAGATGCCAGTGGGAAACCAACCAAGACAAGCCTTGGCATGTACAGCAAAGAAGAAGAGTATGTGGCTTTCAGTGAGCCCTGTGACTGCAGCGGGCAGGTAACACGATAGCCCTTTTCCCTCCTTCTGCTTTTCTCTCTCAAATACCTTCATTCAAATATGATCAGCATCAACTCTAGGAGGGCCTTTCTGGCCTTGGTCCAGAGCTGCTGTCGGTGCCCTCCAAGAGCCAGCTTCTTTGACTTGAACTGACGTTGGAGCAGCAGCTGGTGCCCTACTTTCCTCTTTCGGGGAAGGACACATGTCAACATTCATATCTTTTCCTTAACCAAAGACCTGTGCAGAGGGAAATGAAATGCACATAAACAACTACCCAAGTCAATGAGAAAAGGATTTTAAAATGATTAGTGGCACCAGGAGACATCAACATGGCAACCCCTAGAGCATCCTGCGGGGGAATCTGGGACACTGACACCCTCCCTGGGAGAAAAATGTCCTTTATTGAAACCAACTGCTTTCCTGAGATGTCCCCTCTCTGCACAAATGTGCCTCAGTGTCACTTCCTCCCACAGCCTTCCCCTTGGAGAACCAACTACCACCCTGCTCCAGAAACTGCTTCCTCCAAATCTCCGTGCCCAATACAAGGGACACAAGCCATGGGACCATTTTCCCCTTAAGTATCCTTCCCATCCATTAGCACCACTGCTAAAGTATAAGCTTCTGAAATAATCCAGCAAAGCATTGCCCCTGGGGATTCTCATCTAGTGCCAAATAACACCTGGAGTAAGGATATTTTACAGAGTTCCACCCTTATCACCTGTATCTAAGAAAGCAATTCTAGTGCCAGAAAATAATCGCTTCTCAGTTATATGAGGGTGGCCCTGGGGTTTCATTCACAATGTGTTCTTTCCGTAGACCCAGAAAGCATTTAGTTGGGGAATACAATCCTGGTTTGTACTTCATACTCAGGGGGGACAAGGTCATAAGAAGCCACTGACTTATTTACACCCAGCTCAACCCAGATTTCTGTTTCCTTGTATGAGCTCTGGGTGACAGCCTCCACCCCCTTAACCTGCTACTCTGTCCTGCATATTCCAAATGCACACATCAGCCTGCTGTTAATTATGTCTGGGTCTCACTTATCACCATCCCGGATTATGTAAACAGCACATCCCTCTGCACCTTCTGGCAGCCACTTGGGACTGTATACAATGTCTGGACTCCCCTTCCTTCACTCCCTCAGACTGAGTGGAAGAAAATATGTAGGACTAATCAAAACTTCTTTTTTTTTGAGATAGAGTCTTGCACTGTTGCCCAGGCTGGAGTGCAGTGGCGTGATCTCGGCTCACTGCAAGCTCTGCCTCCCGGGTTCACGCCGTTCTCCTGCCTCAGCCTCCCAAGTAGCTGGGACTACAGGCACCCGCCACCACACCGGCCTAATTTTTTGTGTTTTTAGTAGAGACGGGGTTTCACCATGTTAGCCAGGCTGGTCTCAATCTCCTGATCTCATGATCCTCCCACCTCGGCCTCCCAAAGTGCTGGCATTACAGGCGTGAGCCACCACGCCCAGCCTCAAAACTTAGGCACCCAGTTTCTAACCCGAGTTGTTCTTTCAGGTGGAAATATGGCTGAACCATGTCCTCGGTCACATGAAGGCCACTGTGAGGCATGAGATGACAGAAGGTGTAACTGCCTATGAAGAAAAGCCGAGGGAGCAGTGGCTCTTTGACTACCCAGCTCAGGTATTCTCCTAACGGGACCCCCATCCTCCACAGGACTGTCTTCCTCCACAGCCTCCTGCAGCCTTCAGCAGCTGGTAGACATCAGGCTGGCTGCGTGCTTCACAGCCAAGGGGGCTTGAATCCCAGACCACTGTGAGGGCTCAGCAGGTGGGAGCAGGGGGATTGACAACCATGGCCTAAGTCAACCCTGACCTTGGGAAATCAAGGGTGATCTCTTTTTGCCTTCATTGGCTATAGAAGGGAGAAAATGTCAACAGTTCAACTCTTTGAGCCAGCCTACTTTCTGTGCGCCAAGCTCTGTGCTAAGCACAGGACACACCAGCAGGGAACAAGACAATGAAACCTGTCTTGCTGGAGTTTACAGGCTCATGTGGAACTGAATTACTGACACATATGACTGGTGGTTTGTTTGTTTCTTTGTTTGTTTTAGACGGAGTCTTGCTCTGTCGCACAGGCTGGAGTGCAGTGGCGTGATGTCAGCTCACTGCAACCTCCGCCTCCCGAGTTCAAGCACTCTCCTGCCTCAGCCTCCCAGGTAGCTGGGACTACAGGCATGCACCACCACGCCCGGCTAATTTTTTTTTGTATTTTTGGTAGAGATGGGGTTTCACCATGCTGGCCAGGCTGGTCTCAAACTCCTGTCCTCAAGTAATCCACTGGCCTCGGCCTCCCAAAGTGCTGGGATTGTAGACATGAGCCTCCGCGCCCGGCGATGGCTGGTGTTTTAATAGCGGGGGCTCAGGGTACTCTGGGAGCATACAGCTAGTTCATGAGGTCTGGGGACATGCCCTAAGCGTATGGTATGAAAGCTGAGATGTGAAGCAGGAGTTAGCAAGCTAAAAATGGGAGCAAAGAGCAACCAAGTAGGAGGAAGAGCCCTGGCTCAGAAGCTGGGGTGAGCATGCTGTGTCTGAGCCAGAGTAAGTGGAGGAGGAGCAAAGGCTGCAGGTGGATTCTGGAAGCCAGTTCCTATAGACCATGTGAGAGAGTCTGCCTTGATTCTGAGATAGATCCGAATTCTTTATAGGTTTCTCAGGAGCATAATAAGAGAGAATAACAGACCAAAAAGAAATGTTTAAAGTAACTCTGGCTACAGTATGCCGCTCCTCCTTCCCTCAGTTAACGGTATAGTAGTAGTGTTGCTCTGTTTGGGGGTTGCAGACATTTAGTAGTCATCAAAGTCATAGAGTAGATAACATTGCCCTTGGAAAGTATGTAGAATGAGAAGAGGGCAGAACAAATTCTTGAGCATCATTCAGAGCCGGAGGAGGAGGAAGGAGGAAACAGCAAAGCAGAATGAGAAATGGTCTTTTGGGAACAGAAGGAAAACCGGGAAACAGTAATCATGGAAACAAAGCAAGAAATTGTTGGTAGCAGGTGAGAGGTCGGAAATATCAAACACTTCTAAGAGATCAAGCAAAATAAAGAGGATGAAGAAGGTTCATGGATAAACTTGGTGAGGCCATTTCACGGGAGTGGTAGGGAAGAGGCCACACTGCAGGGGCTGAGGAGTGGGAAAAGGTAGAAAGTATTCACAGTGGCCGGGCGCGGTGGCTCACGCCTGTAATCCCAGCACTTTGGGAGGCCGAGGCAGGTGGATCACGGGGTCGGGAGATCGAGACCATCCTGGCTAACATGGTGAAACCCCATCTCTACTAAAAAATACAAAAAATTAGCCGAATGTGGTGGCGGGCACCTGTAGTCCCAGCTACTCGTGAGGCTGAGGCAGGAGAATGGTATGAACCCGGGAGGCGGAGCTTGCAGTGAGCCAAGATCACACCACTGCACTCCAGCCTGGACAACAGAGTGAGACTCCGTCTCAAAAAAAAAGAAAAGATAAAAAAGAAAGTGTTCACAGTGAACGTGGATAGCAGGGAGAAACTTAGCTGTGAAGAAAGGAGAAAGGAGTCCGCACTGCAGAGAAGAAGAGGTGTTTATTAACAGTAGGGTTGGATGATCCTCTCGATTTGTCCCAGTAAGGCTGCCAATGAGGAGGAGCTTCTTTAACAAAATCTAATGGGACATAAACTCAAAGGGAAAAAAATGGATGAACAGAAATGGTGCTGTTTACTACAACAAGATTCTCCATTGCACAAAGGGAATGGTTCCCATCAGGCTTCCTTGTTTACCTGTATCAGAATTTTGAGACAAGAGAATGTGTCGCCTCCCCCTATTGCAGTAAATGTCATCTAGCGTGGTGTCCCCCAAACCAAATGATACTGCAGATGAGCAATGTATCTAAATTCGCCACCATGAATAATCGAAGTTATGCACGTTCTATACAAAGCTTTCCAGCAAATGGAAGAAATATGTATTTCAATTGCTTTTTCTATTTATTTATTTTTAATCTCCGAAAATGCAAATCATATCAACCACATTGAATTTCAGTATCTTTCATCTTGGCATTTAAAAATAGGCACTTTGACGTTTTAAAATATCTTTAAAATGTAGTGAAAGTATGGTAGAAGAGCAAACGTGTGCCATAGATGATCAGCAGTGACTCACTAAATTCGATTGTCAGACCACAGAGGAGCAGAGCAAAGAGTGTGTGACATTGGGATGCCTGGGCAACATATTGTTGTCTTCCCAAGCTTGGGAAAGTTGCTACTCTAGGAAGTAAAAGACTGTATCATCCACGTCACAATTTTTAGAAGCCACGGCCTTGATCAGAGTCAATCTTGGGTTATTCTCAACCAAATGATACATTTTTCAAGAGCGGAAAGTGCTTTCCCACCTGTGCTGTAACAACTTCACACCTTCAAGGGTTTAGAGCATATGGTTCACTTAGTCAGTGCTGGTGGAAGAGAGAGGCATAGGGCTCATGTCACCCACACAATTACATCCTGAGCCCTTGCTGTGTGATGAGTGGGTTGGTTGGAAACAGCCATGGTAACAGCTTTACTAAGCAACTCTTGCTGCCACAGGTGGCCCTGACCTGTACTCAGATCTGGTGGACAACAGAAGTGGGCATGGCATTTGCCAGGCTGGAAGAAGGCTATGAGAGTGCCATGAAGGACTATTACAAGAAGCAAGTGGCTCAGCTCAAAACCCTCATCACCATGCTGATTGGCCAGCTCTCCAAGGGAGACCGGCAGAAGATTATGACCATCTGCACCATCGATGTGCATGCCCGGGATGTGGTAGCCAAGATGATTGCTCAGAAGGTGGGTCCCAAACATCCAGGGGTGCCCACTTTTGTGTCCAGCTACACTGAGAACAGCTTGCATACGACCAAAATATGGGGGCCCCAGGGTCTGTACAGCACTGACCAGACAGCTGGGAGAGAATCACAGTGGCTGCTCCTACTTTTTTTTTTTTTTTTTTTTTTTTTGAGAGGGAGTTTCACTCTTGTTGCCCAGGCTGGAGTGCAATGGCTCAATCTCGGCTCACTGCAACCTCCGCCTCTTGGGTTCAAGTGATTCTCCTGCCTCAGTCTCCCAAGTAGCTAGGATTATAGGCTTGTGCCACCACGCCCAGCTAACTTTGTATTTTTAGTAGAGACGGGGCTTCTCCATGTTGGTCAGGTTGGTCTCAAACTCCTGACCTCAGGTGATCCACCTCCCTTGGTCTCCCAAAGGGCTGGGATAGAACCCTGTAATCACAGCAGCTTGTGCTTTCTATATGTGGTGGCCATAGCATGATGCACACTTTAGCAGCAGTCAACAGCCAAGGCATCAGTCCTCTATGTGTCCTGTGGCCAAGGGATCCCCTGCTTCCTATGATTTACGCACCTACTCTACCACTCTCTCTTTAGGTAGACAATGCCCAGGCTTTCCTGTGGCTGTCTCAGCTGCGCCATCGTTGGGATGACGAGGTCCAACACTGCTTTGCCAACATCTGTGATGCCCAGTTTCTGTATTCCTATGAGTACCTGGGAAACACACCTCGCCTGGTGATCACACCTTTGACTGACAGGTGAGCACTGGTGTCAACCACTGACAGCCTTACTGCTGTCTGGTTCAGGCCAGCCAGTGGACATCTAGGGTCAAAGTCCCAGTCACTTGCTATTTGTCCATAGAGCTACAGGGAAAGGGCCTGACTCAACACAGCTGGTTTAAAGTGAAACTGAAAGGATGTAGGGCAGGGCCTTTCTTGGAACAAATCCCAGAGCAAATCAATGAGTCATGACTTTTTGAGGAATTACTAAGCGGTCATATATACCCAAGTTCTAACACCAGCCCTAACATATACCAGCTGTTTGATTATGAAAAATATTGACCTAAGTTTTGGTTTCCTCATTGTGAAATGGAAGTGGTAACTCACAAATTCCATGATTATTGTAAGGATTAAAGACAGTAATGTTGGGAGGGAGAGTAGGAGGGAGATGAAGAAAGGTAGGTTAACAGATACAAACATACAATTGGATCAAAGTATAAGTTCTGTCATCCAACAGCAGAATAGCATGACCATAGCTAGCAACAGTGTATTGTATATTTGGAAGTAGCTAGAAGAGAGAACTTCAGTTATTCCCAATACATAAAAATGATAAATACTCAAGATGATGGATAACTCAAATACCCTGACTTGATCATTACATTCTATGCATGTAACAAAATATCACATATACCCCATAAATATGTAAAATATGTATCAATTTAAAAAGCATACTGGTAACCCCCTCACCTCCATTTACAAAACACAAAGAGGTATTTCTTTCTATATTCATTGAAGTTAAAAAATATACCTTAGAATGTTAAACTGCACAAAGATTATGATAACTCTCTAAAACTATTCTCTTGACAATGTCATAATGCAATTTAATTAAGAACTCTTAAGTGAATAATGTATTTTGCTTTCCAGTCATATTTATAAAAATAAATATGGTTCATTAAAACAAGCACATAAAAAGATAGTAATACTCCTAAGGAGGTTAGTTTATAAGTGCTCAGTAATCAATCCCTATTATTATTTTCTTGTCAATCAGTTGATCAATTAACTGGCACATTTATTCAGTACCTCTTACTCTGGGAATGCAAAGAAATAAGCAAGGTAGTTCCAACCATTCAGGAGCTCGCATTTTTTTTTTTTTAAGAAAGACATCATTTCCATCACTTACATTAATTCACACATGAATGAATTCACGCCAGACACCGAACAAGTCACTGGGAATACTAAGATGACTAAAACATTTTCTGCCCTTAAACTCCAGTTCTAATGAAGGAAATAAGACATATGTGGATAAAAATTTAAATATCACCAAGGGGAAAAGTACAAGACCATAGTATAAAATAAGGTACAAGGCCATATGCAACAAATTTCCAAGCAGGTGACTCAGCAGAAAGCCCTTTGAGCACAGAGGCCTCCACTCACAGTAGGAGGAAAAGAACTGGAAAGGCTTCACGGAAGAGATAGTATTTGACCTGGAGCTTAAAGGATGTATTGGATTCCAGTAGGATTTCAATAGGTTATGAGATTACTGTTGGGGTGTCCATGAAATTGTATAAAAATCTGTTCACGAGTCACTTTTTCTATTAAGAGGATTTACAGCATTCCTTAATTATTAAAATGCTATGCGTCCCCCAAAGTTAAGGAGCTACTGATAAATATTGTTGGAAAATGGCATATTGTGGGCAAAGTCATGAACCTGGGAATACTCAAGATATGTTCCTGGAAGAGGGAGTTCAGACTTTGGGGGAGGTAGTCAGCCATAAAGGAGTCAGAATATAGAGCATGAAGAATATATTCTTTATCCAGAAAGTAGTGATAAACTATTGAGAAATTTCATCAGAGTGTGAAATCTGTACTTTATGAACACTCATCTGACAGCACAACACAGGTAAAGGAGAGCGAGGGCAGAACAATAAGTCATGGTGCGTGGGAGAAATGATATTTTAATTCCGCTGAGATTTCTGTAAATTCCACTGGGAGTTCATACCCTTTCCTTCTAATTCCATTGAACATTAAATCTCCTCTTCTCCAAAAGACGTTGTATGTCTGAATAACTGGTTCACTGAGATGAATGACTTGTAGGTAATGAAGAGATTGTCAGAAATTGTGAGTTACAGTTAAAATGGCCAGATAGAATCTGCCATTTTTTAACTTCTCTCTTTTCCTCTTCTCAGTGATATCACTTGTATTTTAGTCAAATCCTCAGATATATTTCCAAGTATTTGATAAGTATTTCCAATTCAGTTAAATTTCAGTCACTGGGTTCATGGAATGAATGGGACATGGAAAATCCAAAGCAAGTACTTGAAAATCCCAACGTGATTCATAGCTCAGCACCTCATAGCTGAAGCATCGTGGTCAAGATGTTTCCTCTGCTCCTCTGTTTTTCATTTCTTTAATTCATTGTTCTCCCCAGTCTGGAAGGGGAGAGGAGAGTCCCACTCAAACTGCTTCCCTCTTACTCTGTAGCTCTTTTTTGTGGTGTCCCCTAGAGGGCACATCACTGTCTCCAGTGGGTCCCGACTGTGCATGGACTAAAATGTGAACTCTGCATGGGACTTGGTAGTTCCCATCAGCCACCCTGATGGCTCGCTCCCTACACTCCAACTACATGGCCTCCTTTCTGTTCCTTGATCACCTGGAGTTCATTCCACCTCAGCACCTGCACACACTTGCTTCCCTTTGCCTGGAATGCCATTCTCAAGGCCATCTGTTCCACTGGTAGCTTCTCATGCTTTTGTTCTGCTCTCTGTTCTCAGAGGCCTTCCCTGACCACTGTTTCTAAAAGGCAACCTCTCTCTCTCACAGACACACACACACACAGAAAGATATATATGTGTGTATATAAAGAGAGAGAGAGAGAGATGTGTGTGTATCTAAAGAGAGAGAGAGAGAAAGATATATATGTGTATATAAGGAGAGAGATATATATGTGTGTGTGTATATATATAAAGAGAGAGAGAAAGATATATATATGTGTGTGTGTGTGTGTATATGAAGAGAGAGAGAGCGCAAGCGCAGGTAACCCTGACAGAGCCTCTGTTGATCTTGACGTTTCCCCCTTTCTGAAATGACCTGGCTTGCCTCCTTGTTGTTGGCATTCCCCTTTGGAAAGTAAACCTCTAGCAATGAAGAACCTTTGTCTATCGTGTTTGCTGTTATGTCCCCAGCCCCTAGTAGGTGTTGAATTAACAATCGTCAAATGAATGAATGACATTTAAATATTGAGGATCACAAGAATAGACAGAATCAAGCAAGGGAAGTTAACTTAGGGGCAAGGTCTGTCCAGGACTCTGTCTGTGTCTTGGCTCCCAAAGAAGAAGAAACAGCTACTCTGTGTTTTGCTCTTAGCTGGGAATCCATCTTCCTCCCTACCTCAGCTTAAGACAAATGCAAATAGCATCTTTCCAGAGGGAGATGTCTATCTCTCAGTAGCTAGATGGTAAAGGAAGCAGCAACTGGGGTTGGGGGTCGGGGGGTGGAGTCTTACAGGTGTTACTTGGGCCGATTAGTTGGAGGAGCTCATCCTGTCTGGGTTAAAGGAAAAGTGGTTCCCACCTTTTCATTCAGACTGGACCCCTCTAGTATCTGTCTTCAGGGCCATTCTCAGTCATTAGCAGGAAGGAGGTCCTGTACAGCCGTCTTCCCTACTGCAATGAATTTTTCTTCCTGTCTTGGAATATGAGCTAATAGTTTGGGAGTTTACACCACTTGGGACAGAATAATGAAGGCATTATGTATTTGAGCAATTTGATAAATCTATCCCCCACTGTAGACTATATGTTCCAAGATAACATTGACCTTCAATTTTTCTGTACTCCCAGGACCTAGCACTGTGTCTGGCACACAAAGGGCATTCAAGAAATACTCCTTGAGTGAATGCAATGAAATGATTCCTGAGCCTCTAGATATGTGCCAGGTCTTCAGAATATTTCCATCCTTTCCACCGACATATCAGACATCATTCCAAGTGATAAAAAGTACAAGATTTTTCTTTTCCCTGGGCTTTCGCTCTTGCCCAGGAATTGAAGATAATTACCACTTTTGGATTTAGACGTCTCTAGTACACTAGTGCTGAATACCTTATAGAGGGAAAGGGTAAAGTTTCGACGATGCATTATTTCTGAAATAGGGATTTATGGCCTCTACTGTGAAACGATGCAAATAAGAACTTGAAAGGAAGGTTAGCTAAAATAAGGGTGAATACTATACAGACCTGCACCTTGTTTGCGCATTCGTTGCTTTTCTGACAAAGTAGTATGTAGCTGAATATGTATATGGCAAATTCCATTTTCTCATTGACTTCCATTATTATCTCAAGAAATGTTTTTTGCACAGAAAAAAGTTGGCCTCAACATAGAAAATCACATTTTAAAAAGCATTCAGCTTTTACTGGTGTGTAGCCTAAGTACATTTAATTCTCTCCTGCCAGAAGAATTAATCAAATGGACAATTGATCCATACAACCTTTGCACATTCATTAAAAGCACACCCGTTTTACAGTACATCCAAATGATTATGCCTGTTTCTTTGGAATTTCTCATTGCCTGGATGGGACTTGAATATATAAATAGGTGCAATGGTTCAGCCCTTGTCACAGGACTTCGGCACCACACTAAGTTGAAGAACTAAATGGAAATGTTTTTTCAGGCTGAACAAAAGCAATTCTCATAAGTCGTTTCTCGACCTTTGGATGATCTCCTCCTGCTTTGCTCCCCTTCCTTCACCTTCACATACAAATGCCCCTTTCTGCCCTGTGCTGTGTTAAGTACTGTTTTAATCAACTGCTTATCAATGTTGAGTACCCCTTAATTTCTCAGGAACTCCTGCAAGTAGGTGAAATATAATTGATGCAAGAGTCTTTCAAGGTGATTTTCTGGGCAAGGACACAGCCAGCAAAAGTCGTACGCTTTCTCTTTAAGTTTTTCTCTGATGGTTTTACTGGAGAAAATTTGGGAAGTTTAGTATTCTGTACAAAAGAAAATAAAAGTCACCCAGAAATAGCCATTGTTAATATGTAGTTTGTTTCATTCTACATGTAGAATGTTGAAAAATGAAACTGAAATCATATGCTATATATTAAACATCATAGATTGTCTTATTTAACATCATACTATGCGTATTCTCTATTTTTCTAAAATACTTTAATGGCTGAATTATAGTCTATTTATAAGTATCCCATAATTTATGTAACATAACCATATTATGGGTTATTTAGGTTACATCTAAGCTTTCACTATTAAAAATAAAGCTGTACGAACTCACTTATATGTAAAATTTTAAGCAAAAATATCTTATTATTTCCTTATGATAGATTCCAAGAAGCAGAATAATTAGATGACACACACTTTCAAATCGTTCATGAAAAAAATGTTATTCCTACTCTCACTAATAGTTTATTAAAGTATTAATTGCACAACACCCTGACCAGCATTAAGTGTTACTGTTACTTTTTTTAAATTACTTTTATTATTCAAAATTGTATCAAGTTTGGATTTGGATGTCATTAATTACTCATAGGTTGAACATTTTTATGTGTTTATTAGCTGTTAGATTTTCTTCTCCTGTTAATTATTTATTACTGTCATTGCCCATTTTTCTCTGGGATATTCTTTTATCACTTATGGTTAGAAAATCCATGTTTGTTTCAAGATCAATTTAATATTCCCCTATATTTCATTCTAGTCTAGCTTATTTTAATTTTTCCTTTAACCTGTTTTAATTTTTTAGGAAATCTTTTGATTACCGAGTAAAGTGAGTCAAAACATTTTTGTGAAAACATTTTCAGTTACCAGTGATAGAAGTGACCAAAAAAAGACTTATCTCATACATCTGGAAAATGAGTCCAGCTTGCTGCAGTATAACCAGCTCTGGGACCTAAACTAGGAGATTTCAGGGTTTAAACTCTCTCATATGTTATGACTTTATGTCTTCTGAATGTTGACTTCTTTCTTGCATAGACTGGAAGGATGGTCTCTATGCCTATGCCTTTATCACTTCTGACTCAGGAGGAAAAGAGACCCTCTCTTGCCCAGCATGTATAGCAAATTCCTTGAGGGAGGTCTCCGATTGGTCCTATTTGGGTCTTGTGCCCATCTCTGAGCCAGTCACTGCAGCCAATGAGATTGAGTATTTTGCCCATCCTGAGCCTTGTCCCCCAGCCCCAAGGATAGGAAAGGTATGATTGACAGCCCATCAGAATACAAGCTGTGGAGGAGAGATGGCTCTCCAAAGGGTGATATTCTGGGCAAAGAAATCCCAGAGGAATGACAGTAGGGAGTATATAATGTTATTTCTTTTGTTTTCAAAGTGACTAGTGGGCTTAATGTTTTTTGGTGAGTAACCAGTTCTTCTTAATGATTTATGATGTTTGCTCTACCATGTTTGAAGTTCTAAGCTCATCAATCTACCTCAAAACTATGTATTCTGTTCCATCAGTCTATCAGTCCCTCTCTGTACCACAGTATTTAAAGATGTTTGCTTTATCCTGAGTTGTAATATTTGTAGGGTAAAGCTCTGCATCATCTACCTTCATTTCCACTTTCTTTTTTTTTTTTTTAGCACTTCTGTTTCTTCTTTCAAATGACAAATTCCAAAATATAAACCACTGGGGTTTTTGATTGGTGTGCCTTAATACTTTCAACTTCATTTGGAAGAAACAGCCATCTTTATAATGTGTGGTATATTTCTGTTTATTCATATGTGCAGTCATGTTTTTTGGAAAAGTTTGTCTTTATATTTTGGTTATTTCTTAATGTGATCTCTGGGTCTTTTTAAAGTTGTTGTTGCTATAGAAGATTTTGTTTCATTATTATTATATTTAAAACAACTTTATTTCCCTGTTCTTTAAAAATATATATAATAAAAACAAAATCTCCTATCCACAATGCAATACCACCGTACTCCTGCAAGAATGGCCATAATCAAAAAATCAAAAAACAGTAGATGTTGGCTACAGATGGATGCAGTGAACAGGGAACACTGCTAGTGGGAATGTAAACTTGTATGGCTGCTATGCAAAACAGTGTGGAGATTCCTTAAAGAACTAAGAGTAGAACTACCATGCGATCCAGCAGTCCTGCTACTGGGTATCTACCCAGAGGAGTAGAAGTCATTATTCGAAAAAGATACTTGCCCATGTATGTTTATAGCAGCACAATTCACAATTGAAAAATCGTGGAACCAACCCAAATGCCCATCAATCAATGAGTGGATAAAGAAACTGTAGTATGGCCGGGCGCGGTGGCTCAAGCCTGTAATCCCAGCACTTTGGGAGGCCGAGGCGGGCGGATCACAAGGTCAGGAGATCGAGACCACAGTGAAACCCCATCTCTACTAAAAATACAAAAAATTAGCCGGGCGCGGTGGCGGGCGCCTGTAGTCCTAGCTACTCAGGAGGCTGAGGCAGGAGAATGGCGTGAACCCAGGAGGCGGAGCTTGCAGTGAGCCGAGATCGCGCCACTGCACTCCAGCCTGGGCAACAGCGTGAGACTCCGTCTCAAAAAAAAAAAAAAAGAAACTGTAGTATATACATACAATGGAATACTACTCGGCCATAAAAAGGAATGAATTAACTGCATTTGCAATGACCTGGATGAGACTGGAGACTATTATTCTAAGTGGAGTAACTCAGGAATGGAAAACCAAACATCGCATGTTCTCACTGATATGTGGGAACTAAGCTATGAGGACACAAAGGCATAAGAATGATACAATGGACTTTGGGGGAAGGGTGGGAGGGGGACGAGGGATAAAAGATAACATCTATGGTGCAGTGTATATGCTTGGGTGATGGGTGCACCAGGATCTCACAAATAACTATGAAAGAACTTACTCATGTAACCAAATACCACATGTACCCCAATAACTTATGGAAAAATTAAAAAACAAAAAACCTTATTAAGGTATATTTTACATATCAAAAACTTATTCATCTTAAGTGTACAGTTCAATGATTTTTAGTGACTTTATTCAGTGCAGCCATTACTGTAAGTCAGCTTTAGAACATGTCAATCCCCTCACAATAAAATCCTTCTTGATCATTTACAGTTAATTATCATCCACCAGGAAACCATGCCTAGCCCTAGAAGCCACTCATCTACTTTCTGTCTCTTTAACATTGCTTATTCTGGGCATTTCATATAAACAGAATCTTACAATAGATAGTTGCTTATGCTAGGCTTTTTTCACTACACATAATTTTTTTTATTATTATACTTTAAGTTTCGGGGTACATGTGCAGAACTTGCAGGTTTGTTACATAGGTATACACATGCCATGGTGGTTTGCGGCACCCATCAGTCCATCATCAACATTAGGTATTTCTCTTAATGCTATCCCTCTGCTAGCTCCCCACCCTCGGACAGGCCCCGGTATGTGATGTTCCCCTCCCTGTGTCCATGTGTTCTCATTGTTCAACTCAACACAGGGTGTGTGTCTGTAGTTGGTTGTTTTTTAATTCCTGAATAATATTCCATTTTATAGATATACCACAGGCATGTATCCATTCAACTGATGGATACTTAGATGATTTTCAGTTGAGGCTGTTATAAATAATACCGCTCTGAACGTTTGTGTACAAGTCTTTGTGTGGACATGTTTTCATTGCTCTTAGGTGAATACTAGGAGGAAAATTCTTATGGTACTTTTATGTTTAACTTTTTGAGAAACTGATAAGCTGTTTTCTAAAGTGGCTGCACCATTTTACATTTACCCCAACAACATATGAGGATTCCCATTTCTCCACATCCTTGACAATATTTGTTATTGTCTGTTTTGTTTCTTTATAGCCATTCTGGTGACTGTTAAGTAATATGACATTTGGATTTTAATTTGCATGTTTCTAATGAATAATGATGTTGAGCAACTTTTCACATGCTTATTAGCCATTCATACATCTTCTTGGGTGTAATAATTGCCCATATCTTTTCTCTGTTGTTTGGTCTGTCTGTCTTCTTATTGAGTTTGAGAATTCTTTGTATATTCTGGATATATTGCATATGTGTTTGCAGATACTTTATCCCAGTCTGTTGCTCATCATTTTCTTGCTGTTGTTGTTAAAAAGCTTCAAGAAAAAAAATAGGTTATTTTTTAAAAAAAACTTTTATTTTAGGTTTTGGGGTACATATGAAGGTTTGTTACATCAGTAAACTCATGTCATGGGGGTTTGTGGTACAGATTATTTCAACACCCAGGTATTAAGCCCGGTGCCCAATAGTTATCTTTTCTGCTGCTCTCCCTCCCTCACCCTCCCTGCCAAGTAGACCCTAGTATCTGTTGTTTCCTTCTTTGTGTTCATAAGTTCTTATCATTTAGCTCCCACTTACAAGTGCGAACATGTGGTATTTGGTTTTCTGTTCCTGCAATAGTTTGCTAAGGATGATAGACTCCAGCTCCATCCATGTTCCTGCAAAAGATATGATCTCTTTCTTTTTTATGGCTGCATAATATTCTGTGGTATATATGTACCGTATTTTCTTTATCATATCTGTCATTAATGGGCATTTAGGTTGATTCCATGTCTTTGCTATTGTGAGTAGTGCTGCAATGAACATACACGTATGCGTGTGTCTTTCCGGTAGAATGATTTATGTTGCTCTGGGTATATACCCAGTAATGGGATGGCTGGGTCAAATGGTAGTCCTGCTTTTAGCTCTTTGAGGAATCGCCATACTGCTTTCCACAATGATGAGCTAATTTACACTCCCACCAAGAGTGTATAAGTGTTCCCTTTTCTCCTCAACCTCGCCAGCTTAATGGTGTCTTTTGAAATGCAAAAGTTTTTAATTTTGATGAGGTTCAACTTATGAATTTTTATTTTATGGACCATGCACTTGGTGTTTTATTTAAGAAATCTTTGCCTAACTTCATTTTATCTTTAACTTTCTTTTCACTTGTGTACAGGGAAAAAAAAATGACTTACAATATATTTATCTTCCATTCTACTCATTTACTACCCTGTATTACAGATTCTAAAAGTTTTACTCTTGATTTTCTTGGGTTTTCTAAATCACTCCTAGAATTTCTAATCATATCTGAGACAGACAAATAATGAGAAGTGTAATTATAACTACTCAAGTTTAGTTACTAGGCATGCTATAATTTTTGCTAGAGAGATGATATGGGTAGCATTGCTCTCAGTTCTGTCACATTTTGAGAAAGACATTTACCAATTAGCATAGGCAAAGAAAAAGATAGCATTGGATGATGAAGAATCTCATAACCAGTTGGTATAAGGAATAGATCCTACAATTGGGGGCATTTATGCCAAGAACAAAAAATTTTCAAAGTTTTAATATTAAAGTGTTGTAAAAGGAACTGATTTGTTTTAGGTTAGTGCAAAGGAAATTTCTATTAATGCAATTTCTCACGTTGAGCTTGAAACCTATTGAAAGCTCTGGGTTTTTTTCACATGGATTTTCATCTATCCATATCTTCCCCAGTCTGCATGTATCCACGTGGTTGGAAGATTACTTTACATTTGTCCCTCTTAAATTGGATTTTGTTGGGTCTGTCCCATCATTTTTCATCATTAACATTATTTAGAAATTTGTTCTATCATCTATCTAGTAATTATTTCTTAATTCAAGTTATGAGTAAAGACATTAAACATCAGTGAGCTGAGTATGCCTCGGGGCCTCCCTGAAGGTAGATACCGTTGCATTCATGGTCATTCCTCAGTTATGGTTATTGAACCATGTGGTAGACAGAATTCTAAAAATGATCTATAAGGACCCTCACCCTTCCATAATCCCTTCCTTTTTGAGTGTGAGTAAAAACTGTGACTGTGATGATATTATTCCCATGGTTGTGTTTTGTTATATGGCAAAGGGAAATTATTTTGGTAGACCTAATATAATTATACGAGCCCTTAAAAACAGAGCTTTCTCCTGGCTCCTCAGTCAGCAGAAGGGAAAGTCAGATTTGAGGCATGAGAAGAATTTGACACGCCGTAGCTGGTTTTGAAGGTGACAGGGGCCGTGTGCAAGGTGGTAGAACAGCCTCTAGGAACGGAGAGATCCCCTGGCCAACAGGGACCTCAGAAGTGAATTCTGCCAAGAACCTGAATGAGCTTGGAAGCAGACTCTTCCCCAAAGCCACCACATAATAGTCCAGCCCAGCAGACACCTTGAGTCTGGCCTTGTGAGACCTCGGCAGAGAACCCACCTGGACTTCTGGCCCACAGAACTGTGAGATAACAAGGGGAGGTTGTTTTAAGGCACTGAGTACGTGGTAATTTGTTACACAGCAATAGAAAATTAATACAAGCCAAGTATGACTCCACCTACTCTACTCTAAGATTATCTGGACCACTTTTCTGTGATAAGCACAGGCTATTCATAGCTGAAATCAAGATATAGCAGCTTTGATATTTTCTTTATCTTCCAGTTGAATATCTGTATCAAAAAAAGAATTTATTGCCTCAAAAATAATACCTTCAAAGTTGATCGGTTTCCTACTTTTCAAGGCACTTCCAAATATCTTGCCTCATCATATCCTCAGAAGACCCTGGTGGGGCAGATAAGAAGAAAACCTGTAGAAGTTCTTTTCCCAAAGAAAACAAGATTAATTTTAGTTCGATGTTAAGAAGACCTTTCAAACAATTAGAACCAGCCCACTGTGGAATGGGCTGACTTCTAGAATAATAAACTGTGCCTCTCACTGAAAGAAAAGGCTATATGATCATATTTGAAGGATTTAAAGGGGGAGCACCTAGCATGGTGAAAGAGTCCAACAGCCTCACCTTTAAAATCCCTTCCAACGTTAACATTCCCATGTTCCCACTGGAACCAAACTAAATCAATCCATATCCAAGTTGGGACTCGTCAGCCAGGATCTCTCTTCCTTAAGGATCTTCTGCCATTGTCACAATTGCCACTGCTTTTGAAGCAGCAAATTTATCTAAGTTTCCTTGTACAAAGAAAAGGCGATGTCATAGATCTTAAGGATGCTTTTGTTTTTAAGGTGCAAAGAGGTTTAAATAACTTGGCTGAGTCTCACGGACGCTTCATAGTGAGGCAAGGTTTGAACTCATTCTGTCTCACTCCAGAGTCCGTGCCTGAAACAGCTCTAGCATGGTCTGCTGGCCCACATTTGCAAGCAGGAGCGCATCAAAGGAGCTGGCTTGGGTGTTTAAAGAGATGAGCACTCTAACAAGACCTCAGAGAGAATCCTAGAGCAGGGATATGTCCCAAAGGACTTGCTGCTGGCTCAGTGGCCCAGGCGTCATGGCAGCCTCCCTTGTGACAAACAAATACTGCCTCTTTCTTTCTTTTCTCTTTCTTTTTTTTTTTTTTTTCTTTTAGACGGAGTCTCACCTTGTCACCCAGGTTGGAGTGCAGTGGCACCATCTCAGCTCACTGTAACCTCTGCCTCCCAGGTTTAAGCAATTCTCTGGCCTCAGCATCCTGAGCACCTGGGGTTACAGGTGCGTGCCACCACGCCCAGCTAATTTTGTAATTTTAGTAGAGACAGGATTTCACCATGTTGGCCAGTCTGGTCTTGAACTGCTGACCTCAGGTGATCCACCTGCCTCGGCCCCAAAGTGCTAGGATTACAGGCATGAGCCACCATGCCCGGTCCTGTCTTTCTTTTTTATGTGTTTTTTCTCATGGCCTGAGTGAAAGCCCCAATGACCCTGCCTTCAAACTCACTAGACAGCCCACTGTCCCTCCCTGAACCCCAGTCTCCCCATATGTAAAGTAGGAGATTGGAAATCCCTTCCATTTCTGGAGTTCTGTTCTTATGAGGGGAAGATAATGATATTTTGACATTTCCCCCAAAAGATAATGATATTTTGACATTTCCCCCAAAAGCTCAGTAGATGCTCAAAAAGAGATGGACCCAGTCCCATGTATTTATTTTCAGGAATTCTTAACTTTTTCTATGCAACTTATATTTTTGTGAAACCTGGTGTTTCTGGACTCCCAAACTCTCTGAGAGCCCTGCAGCTCCAGAGTAAAGAGGCCTGTGATGTGCCCTCAGCTGGCAGAGGGGACAGCTGTGGGACAGAAAGGCAATGAGAGGGAAGGAAGGTGAGGAGGTGAGTTGTCGGGGCTTGAAGACTCTGCTAGTTCAGGCAGCTTGTCCTCCTGGGAGGTAGGGGGCTGTGGCAGGCCCTGAGCAGTTGTAGAGGAAGCCCGAGGCTGGGAGAGGTAGCAGGCTTGGGATCCACCTGGAGCCAGAAACTCAAGAGCACCGGAGGGCAGGTGCAGGTAAGGCCGCGCATAGGGCTCCGTGAATATCTAGCTGGGAATGCTTGAGAGAGACGAGAAAGAGAAGTGTTACCAAATGGTAACAATGGCCAAGAAGGACAAGACCAGACCCAACTTTTCACCCTAAGCCTGACTCACCTCATCGTGCCTTGTGGCAGGTCTGAAGGGCAACATTCAGCCTTTCAAAGGCTGAAACAGATAAGGGAATTTTGCACTTAATTAAAGGAGAAAAAGGGAACTTAAAGACTTTCAAAACCATCTGGGGGCTGAACACAATGGCTCACACCTATAATCTCAGCACTTTGGGAGGCTGAGAGGGGTGGATCACTTGAGTCCAGGAGTTTGAGATTAGCCTGAGCAACATAGCGAGACCCTGTCTCTGTTTTTTAAAAGGAAAAGGAAAAAAAAAAAAAAAACCATTTCGGTCCAAGGTTTAGTCAAGACAGTAGAAACCCAGCCACCATCTGACATGAAGGTGGCATCTTCAGAGTCTCAGAGTCTCTGGTCATCTCACAACATCAGATTCAGAAACAGAGAGAATTAATTTTGGACACCCTCCCACACAGCCACACCTGTTAAGTTGAGAGTCTATGTATTGATTAGCTAGATATTAAAAAGTTAGAACAGCGGCACAATTTTATCAGCTTTATTGAGGTATTGAGGCATAAATTACATGCCTTAAAGTTCACCCACTGCAGGTGTACAATGTACAATTGGATGATTTTTAGTAAATAGAGTTGTGTGACCATCACCATCATCCAGTTGTAGAACATTTCCTTCACCCTATTTGCAATAATTTCCTTCTCTCACTCCAAACCTCAGGCAGCCACTAATCTGCTGGCTATCTTAATTTGTCTTTTCTGGACATTTCATATCAATGGAATGACAACATATAATCTCTTTTTTGAGACAGGATTTCACTGTATCACCCAGGCTGGAGTGCAATGACATGATCTCAGCTGACTGCAACCTCCTCCTCCCAGGCTCAAACAATCATTCCACCTCAGCCCACTAAGTAGCTGGAATTACAGGCGCACTCCACCACACTCATCTAATTGGTTTTTTGGGGTTTTGTTGTTGTTGTTGTTGTTGTTGTTGAGATGGGGTTTTGCTATGTTGCCCAGCCTGATCTCAAACTCCTGGGCTCAAGCTATCCATCTGCCTTGGCCTCCCAAAGTGCTGGGATTACAGGCGCGAGCCACTGCACCCCACCTGACAACATACAATCTCCCATATCTGGCTTCTTTCACTTACAGTAATGTTTTTGAGGTTCGTCCATTCTGTAGCATGTTCGATACTTCATTCCTTTATATTGCTGAAGAGTATTACACTCTATGAGTTACCACATTTTGCTTATCCATTCACTGTTGGTAGATATTTGGGTTGTTTCTAGTTTTTTGCTGTTATGAACACTGCTGCTATGAACAAGGACTGTGAACAGGTAGATATTGTGCTACACACAAGTCTTTGTGTAAACATATATTCTTATTTATCCTGTGTAAATTCCTAAGAGGGGAGTTGCTGAATCATATGGTATTTTTTATTACTTTTTAAGAACTATAAGTCCTTTTTAATAGTACCAGAAGTAAACTTAAAGCTGAGTTTATTTTATTGTTACTGGTAAAAAGAGGCCCAAAAGGATTAAATGGATTGAATGTGATCCATTCATTCACAGATTCATTTATGGTTTATAAATAGTTTTTGAGGGCCTGTATGTGCCTAGAGTGTGCTAAGTTCTGGAGATGAAACAATGAATAAGATATTGCCCTGCCTTCATGTACCCTATGAAGATGTATACTGAAGATATATACAATATATGTCACAGGAAGTTCAAGTGGAGTCTAGCTGAGCTGAGGGAGCCTCTGCTCACTCACCCCGGTGTTGGGGGATCCAGGAACACTTAGTAGGTGAAGCCAAATGTGAGTCCCGAGGAATTAGTGGCCATTAGCCAGGCAAAGATTAAAGAGGAACATCATCCAGGTCGACTCAAAGAGTTGGGGGATGGGTTGGGCAAGGAGCAGGGACAAGCTCAGTTCTAGTGTGTCTGGCAGATGAACGGAGCTGTGTGTGACTGGACTGCAGAGGTCTGTGTCTCAGAGGAGGGGAACAGTGAGAAATGGAGCTGGAGGAGCAAGCAGACCCAGAAGAAGAAGAACCTGACAGGGAGCCTCTGATGCCCTGTATGGAGGGAGCACTGTGACGAGCTTGCCCTCTAGAATGTCCTCCCCACAGTGCTGTTGGGAGCAGGCAAGAGGGGCAGGGCTCTTGGCTTTCCTTTTCAGAAGCTATGCCAGATCTCACTTGGCATTGGGCCTTAGTCTTATCTCACTGGGCCCCCAAGGATGATGACCTATGCCCTCCCGTGTTTGGCAGGTGCTACATCACCCTCACCCAGTCCCTGCACCTGACCATGAGTGGGGCTCCCGCAGGACCTGCAGGCACAGGCAAGACCGAGACCACCAAGGACCTGGGCCGTGCACTGGGCATCCTGGTCTATGTGTTCAACTGCTCAGAGCAGATGGATTACAAGGTACAGTTCCACCCAGCTTCCTGGGTTGTGGGGGTGGGGGATAGGAACTCAGGGCAGCCAAACCAGGGCTGAGACGCATCCGTGCCACCCTGATCCAGCTTCCCCAGGTCTCGAAGCCCAGATCAGGAGGTCTCTGCTTGCTCCTTCGTGGTAAAGTTGGACCTTTGAACCCTGGAGTTTGTTGGCCTCCCTATAAGGCTTTCATGTGATAAGAAAGCACAGCCCTTTGTATTCTAATTCCACCAATGAGCTCTGACTATGGATGGCTGACTTCATCTTTTTGGCTCTTCCTTCTATTACCTGTAAAATGAAGAAACTGAACATATATCCAAAGTCCTAATTTCCCTATTTGACCTAGAAACACAGAAAGGCTCACGAGTAGCGAATACGAAGGCAGTTGTCTTCACATAAAAGCTTGACGTATTTGTGCTCTTCTGTAGAAGTGGACATTCCCCAGAATATCAACAGGGGCAGAATATTCTGCAAGGGCAGGCGTGATTTCTGAAAGCAGGCTAATCAACCCTGACTCAGAGCACAGAGGCCCACAGAAGACAAGCGCAAAGCTAATATTCATTCAGGCACTTACCATTTTTTAAGAACCACTGTGTTCCAGGTTCTGAGTCACCGAGAAAAGCCAGAGAAACAAAAGGCGCATGAGGTCACTTCTTTAGCCAGAAATATTCTGCTCACAACCGAACCTTACATAGCTTCTTTTTTTAAAACACAAATGTAATAACAGATTATCTCCCTCTCTCATTATTTTTGTTATATTGTATGTGTTTTTGTAAACTGCCGTAAGTCCCTTTTGTCAACAGGATGACATGCAGATAAATCTGGAGTGGAAAAAAAAAAAAGTTGCATTAAATAGATTAAACATTTATATATAAAAGTCATGTGATATATTGACTGTAAAATAAAGTTAATGTAGTTATAATTTTAGAAATAATGCTTGCCATTACCACGTATAGCACTCTGTAAATGAGATTCATCCTCTATCATTTAATCATTTCTGTAGCATAATTTTGTTGTGTAGAGTTGCAGCATCCTGTGGCACCATGTTTTTTCATGGTAAGTAAACAAAGCAAGGATCTAGACCCAAAAAGCTAGTCTTCCACATGGTCTCCATCCCCTAAATTTTAGCACAGTTGCTTTTATTGATGAACACATTGAGATAATGTTTCTCTTTAAGTCGGGCTGGAACAGAAAGGTGGAATTTTTTCCCCCTTTATAGAAATGACCTCAGCCTTAGGGATTCTTTTATGTTTCTAGATTCTTCTATAGTTGAGCAATGGCAGCAGCACTGCTGAAGTAAGTAGTCTCCCAAAGGGAACATTCTGAAAGATACACTCGTTTGGATGTAGAAGACGTGTTGTATTGATTGAAGAACATCAGCCAGATTTCTTCAAAGTCACACCTAGAATACCAAGCAGGAAATGATAAGTTGGTTCCATGGGCAGGGTTCACGATAGTCATTTTACTCACTTCTATCAAAACCAATCACTGAACCCTAACCCCACCAGTTCCTTTAAAAGTACAGGGTGAACGGGGGAGTCTATCCTTGTTTTTTTTTTTTTTTTTTTTCAACGATAGGCTAAGCTTTCATGGAGTAGAAGCTAGACACAGGGTAGAGCATCATAAATAAGCATAGCCACAGTGAAACACGCCAGAAGGAAGGTGTTCCCTTCCTGGACACCAAATATCCCAGGTAACCAAACAGCCACACTAAGCTGTTTGCAAACTTCCTCTCCGTTTGTTTTCCGGCTGTTCAGAATTATTTTTTATGGTAAAACACTCGCAATCCAATTAATTTATTGAGTATTGCCATTGCTCAGCATGTGCGGGGCATTGTGGAAGGATGCCAAAAACAGATCATATGGAGAGAGAGAGAAAGAGAGAGAGAGAGGATAAATGGTAGATGGATTTCAGATAGATAAATGATGGATGGATGATTGATAGAGAGAGAGAGAGAGAGAGATTTAGATAGATAGATAGATAGATAGATAGATAGATAGATAGATAGATAGATAGACAGAGTATAACCCAGTTTTATTTGGAGGGACAAGGGGTATATGTTATCATCAGGGGAGCTAGTTAATGCCCAGATAGCATAATCCTGGGTGCTTATGTGCCCTACAAACTTTAGACCCTGGAATATTCCAGAGTAGGGGGAGAGCCACAGAGTGAGCTGGTCAGGAAAGACATGTGGAGGATGTGAAAACCAAGGCTCAGTTTTGGGGTTGGTGACAGAGAGAGCATGAGGTATTTTCACACATTCTAACCCATTAGAATGTCAGCTTTAAAGCCATGACCAAGTTCTATGTGTGGCCAGTATCTGTCCCCAGCCCTCATTCTGACTTCACCCCGTGAGCCCACCTCACAGGACTCGCCTGGGAGAAGGAGAAAAAAGGTGAGAGGTCGGGAAGAGCTGCTGTGCACTTCTCCAGGGGAGGTTTTGATGTGTCATTCATGACACTCACAGCAATATACTCTGTTCAGGTCTGTCCATAGTTAAAGCTGGAAATAAATATGGAACAAGGGCTAAGCTGCCTTAGAGAGGATCAAAAACAGGAGATAAGGAGGGGAAGGACTGAAAGCCACTGAAAGCATCTCACTTTGAAGTGGGGGCTGCAGAAAGAATCTGCAGGCTTCAGAACTGCAGCAAAAGCATAAAAATTGGCCATCCCATGAAGTAAGAAAGGAAGAGACTGGAAGCAGGATAAGGTTTTGGTGAGAGCATCTCAGTCATTCAAACCAGAGGGAATGAGGAACCAGCTGATGCGGTAGTAGACATGGAAAAGCATAAGAGGCTTAAAATGTAACCAGGTAAGTGATACCTCAGGAACATGGGGAGGGAGTCTGCAGTGAAGCAAAGGGAGAGATTGAAGAGGAGAGTCTAAGCTGTGGTCAAGGACCCTCGCAATCTCCTCTGCCTTAGAAATCCTATAAGCAGCATCACCTCACTTAACTCATGAGGACTGGGCGTGCAGTGAGCTGGGGAGAACAGGAGAACAGGAGAACGGTGCAAAGACGTGAAGCAAAGGGAAAGTTATTGCTTTACTCTGTTATCCTGGATGGAAAACCTATAAAAACAGCCACTTTCTCTGAAAATGACTGCAGTTTTAGTGCCGAAACATCCTTTATATTATAGCCGCAATACTTTCCCCTCTTGACCTCAATTTGGAGATGCTACTGCAGGGACATCAAATGGTTCCAAACCTGAAAGTGTTTGGAATTATTTCCAGCCCTCTCTGCAGCGGCCGTATTGTGGATACTACACTTTTTCTTAAGACCCTACTCCCTTCACTTCGGAAATGCTATACTTACACAATCCTCCTCCTGAGTCTCTGGTCTCCTGGCTTCTCGGTCTCATTTGCTGATCCTCTTTTATAATTTCCAGTGTGATGTGTATACCTATGGCTCCTTTATGGAGGCATGTCTATTCTCCAGCTTCACCCGAGTCCTAGTCCCATCTCTCTCTAATGGAGCAGTGGATGTCTCTCGAATGCCCTTCTCTTGCATTGTGATTAGCACCCTTCCTTTCTCTCTGCCAGATTCCCCATCATCAGGAAGAACTATTTCATTGTCCCTGAGATCCTGGTGGAAAGCTTCAGGCACCCTGGTTACTTCATGTCCTTCCTTCCCCACCTCTAATTGGTCACCAATGTCGATTCTGCCTTCGGCACCCTTCTCACTTCCAGGCCTTTGCCCTATTCTTTCCATTCTCCTAGTCCCAAAGTTCACCATCCCACAGCAAGATAATGCCCCAGTCTCAACGATAGGACCAGGAGATACGTGGTGAACTAAACACAAGGGTTACTTTAGGGTCCTGGGGTTCAGCCGCAGGCCCTGGGGTGGGGGAGAATTGTGGGGGTGACAAGCATCCACCTGTGGAAACTCCACTTCGTTTATTTTATATTTTGGGTTTTCATTTTATAAAAAGGGTCTTCAGTTTGAAAAGCTTTCAAAATCACTGTTAAAAATTGAATTTTTAAAACATCTTTTTATACATCATAATTGTACATATTAATGGGGTACATGTTATATTTTGATACACGTATACAATGTATAATGATCGAATCAGGGTAATTAGGATAACCATCATCCCAAAGATTTATTGTTTCTTTGTGTTGGGAATATTCCAAATCTCCTCTTCTAGCTATTATGAAATATAAAATAAATTATTAGTAACCATAGTCCCCTATTGTGCTGTTGAACATGATAACTTATTTCTTATGTCTAGCTGTATGTTTGTACTGATTAACCAACTTCTCTTCATCTTCTCCTTCCCCCTACCCTTCCCAGTCTCTGGTAACCATCATTCTACTCTCTACCTCCATGAGATCAACTTTTTTAGCTCTCACATATGAGTGAGAGCATGTGGTATTTGTCTTTCTGTGCCTGGCTTCTTTCACTTAAGATAACATCCTCCAGTTCCATCCCTGTTGCTGTAAATGACAGGATTTCATTCTTTTCAATGGCTGAACAGTATTGCAATGTGTGTATACACTACATTTTCTTTATGAGTTCATCCATTGATGGACACACAGGTTGATTCCATATCTTAAATATTGTGAATAGTTAAACATGGATGTCGATTTCTGAATTTCCACTTAGTATTTGTGACACTTGGATTGTTTTGCAAATGAAATGGAATAATGTAAGGCAGTGGTCCCCAACCATTTTGGCACGAGGGACCAGTTTCATGGAAGCCTATTTTTCCATAGACTGCAGTAGTGCGGGATGGTCTCGGGATGATTCAAGCACATTACATTTGTTGTGCACTTTATTTCTATTATTATTACATTGTAATATACAATGAAATAATTATACAACTCACCATCATGTAGAATCAGTGGGGGCCCTGGTCGTCTCTTCCTGCAACTAGATGATTCCATCTGGGGGTGATGGGAGACAGTGACAGATCATCAGGCATTAGATTCTCATAAGGAGTACCCAGCCTAGATCCCTCACATGTGCAATTTACAATAGGGCTCATGCTCTCTTGAGAATCCAATGCTGCCACTGATCTGACAGGAGACGGAGCTCAGGCAATAATGCAGGTGATGGGAAGCAGCTGTCAATACAGATGAAGCTTTGCTCACTCACCTGCCGCTCACCTCCTGCTGTGCAGCCTGGTTCCTTAACAGACCACGGACAGTGGCCCAGAGGCTGGGGACCCCTGATTTAAGGCACAGAAACACAACGCCTGGAACTTCCATGACCACCTCAGACAGAATGTCCCTGATGGCTCAATCTGAAGTCTCCATGTCACCCCCATTTTAAGACTCCCGTGGGGCTTTATCACTGCCTGATTTGTTGTTACTGCTTATTGTCTGTTTTCCTCATGGGAATGTGAGACCCATGAGAATAGAGGCATTGTCTATCTTGTTCTTCTGATTCTTCATGACCCAGAACCATCTCCAGCACATAGTACATACTCAATAAATATTTGTTGCAATGAATGAAAAAAGAAATCTCTTAATTCCAGAAGCTCAATGAAAGGTGGGTTTTATTTTTCTCTTCCTCTTTAAAGTCTGCCCTACAGCCAGGCGCAGTGACTCACGCCTGTAATCCAAACACTTTGGTAGGCCAAGACAGGCGGATCACTTGAGGCCAGGAGTTCGAGACCAGCCTGGCCAACGTGGTGAAACCCCGTCTCCACTAAACATACAAAAATTAGCTGTGCGTGGTGGTGCACGCCTGTAATCTCAGCCACTTAGGAGGCTGAGACAGGAGAATTGCTTGTACCCGGGAGGGAGAGGTTGCAGTGAACTGAGGTTGCACCACTTCTCTCCAGCCTGGGTGACAGAGCAAGACTCCATCTCAAAATAAATAAATAAATAAATACATAAATAAATACATAAATAAATAAATAAAGTCGGCCCTACATCCTACCTAGCCTATGTGGCAGTTAGACCAATCCCCTCATACCATTGCTCTGCTCGTGTTCTCTGCTGCAAACCTCCAAAGATCCCTCATAGTAATTCAAGACTTTTTACAACCATGACTTCCTTTAGTAATTCAACTTTCCAATCAAAATGGCTCTGTCATTTTTCTCTGCACACACCATTATTCTGCTTGTATTTCTTCCATAATCTTCCTCCTCCTGGAAAGCCTCACCCCTTCCATTCTGTCTACACAGACACCCCTGTCCTATAAAGCCATCATTTCTCATGTGTGTCCTAAAGCATGTCGTTTTCTGTGAGATCCCCGTATCTTCTAACTCTAATCCTAGCCATGTAATGCAGTGAAACTGTTTTTGTTACAGGACTTCTCAGAGCCCTTAAATGCTAATACAAATAGTAACTGGACCAAAATGGGTTGAAGAATGTGTTTCCCAAATTTGCTTGACCAAAAAGCCCTTTCTTCGAAGAGCATCTTTCAGGCCTACGGTTCCGCGGAATAAACTTTGGGAGGTGCTATTGTGCTGCCATCTGACTTTCACCTCTTTAGCAAAACTGATCACTCGGGAGCATGCTGACCCACTCTTCTGTGAACTCTATGACATTTGTGGTTTATATTATTCAATGAAACCACTACTGATGCAGTAATTTTCCTGTTTTTATGTATATACCTTATCTCCTCAACCTGACCAAAAGTTCTTAGACTGAGCTCCCCCGTGTCCAGCACATGACCTGTGCACAGAACTGATTGTCAAAAAATGCCCACTGAAGGCTGGGCATGGTGGCTCATGCCTGTCATTCCAGCACTTTGGGAGGCCGAGGCGGGCAGATCGTGAGGTCAGGAGTTTGAGACCAGCCCTGACCAACATGGTGAAAGCCCATCTCTACTAAAAGTACAAAAATTAGCTAGAAATGGTGGTGCACGCCTGTAATCCCAGCTACTCGGGAGGCTGAGGCAGGAGAATGGCGTAAACCTGGGAGGCAGAGCTTGCAGTGAGCCAAGATCACACCACTGCACTCCAGCCTGGGCAACAGAGTGAGACTCCGTCTCAAAAAAAAAAAAAAGAAAGAAAAAAGAAAAAGAAAAAAGAAAATGCCCGCTGAATAAATGAATGGTACTTTTCCATTATTTGCGTTTCCCTGGTATTTTAATGACATCTCCTTGCCAATGACCTTGTGAGTGTCTCCCAGAAACCTATTCCTTTATGTTGCCCCATCACTTACCAGTTCATATTGAATACCCAGGATGGCTTTTACTTTTAGGACAGAAATACATTATTCCCTTGTAAATTCATTCCTCACTCTCATTTGAAAAGATTTACCTTTAGTGTTTTTTGGTTTGTTTGTTTTTTTAACAGATGTTATCACCTCCTCACCTGTCTTTGTCTCCAGCTACCTCACCACTCTGGAAAAACCTGGGTGGTTGGGCATAGATTTAAAGATACAGACATAAATTTTTCCATCGGTGCATGACAAAGGCTGGGTGGAAGGCTTTTTGTCTGTATAGCATAAGAAAAATCATCTTTTATTCATTTCCTGGGATTTTGAAAGCTACAGAATCAACAATAATGCAACCCTGGTGACATTTTAAAGGGATTTTCACCCAAGTGTCTTGAAAAGGTTCTGTTTAATCCTGTGACTTCTGTTGACACCCCATAACCATCAAACATTTAATTGTTCTTGAAATTTTAATACAAATTTCTGACCAGTGGTCTTTAGGGGGACTAGAAGTATCTGTAATACAGCGGATGGAGAATGACTTCAACACGTATTGATAAGCCTGGCCTGCCGGTAATTTAATCTTTGTACATTTTCTTGCAGTCTTGTGGCAACATCTACAAAGGCCTCGCTCAGACGGGCGCCTGGGGCTGCTTTGATGAGTTTAATCGAATCTCCGTGGAGGTCTTGTCAGTGGTGGCGGTGCAGGTAGGGGCCGGAAGTTGGTGGGAGCCTTGCCATCTTTATGTTGATCACTGCAGAAGTCTATGTCCTCTTGTTTTCGACCTCTCCTTAGCATCTGCGTCCCTTTTTCTCTTGTCATTTCATGCCCCTTTCTCCACCCTCTAAAATCAGGCTCCAGGGAGGCTATCCTTCAAAATGGGTATCCTTCAGTTACCCACCAAAGTAGATCCATTTACTTGGCTTTGGGACTCTGTTTTGTTCTCTGTAAAATGGGCAGAAAGAAGATCTGTCCTACCTGCTTCCTCTGGGTGCAGAAACATGAAGATGGCAGAGCTCAGCTCCTTGGAAAGGCCATGTTCTTTGGTTATAAACCAAGGCTTAAATTTCAGTTATTTTATTTCCTTTTGGAATCTTTGGGCAAGTTGTTCCACCACGCTCAGCTTAATAAAATGAAGAATACAGCATGAATGTTTTTTTAATGAAGTCACTTTTGGGGTGAGATTTTATGTAAGCATGCCACTTGTCTTTCAAGTCATCCAGAAAGCATTTATTAAACACCTACAACGTAGCAAGTGTTACGCAAAAGACAGGTGAACTTTCCTAGTTGAATAGAATGTGATCTCTAACAAAAAAAAAAAAAATGAGCTCTCGAGATAGACGTGAGTACTTTCAATGTTCTAGAGGTGACTTCAATTCTGACTGAGCATGAGACTTCCAAATGCATTACCTTGAAAAGATGGAGAAGATTCTGGATTTGGGTCAGGATCCCATGAACAATAGGAGCAGGAGAAGGGGAAAGGGGAACGTGAATAAGCTTTTGTTGAAATTCTGTACCAGGCACTTTTCATACATCATCTTTCACATCATGAAAGATCTTTCACGTCTTTCCACCATGGCCCTGCAAGCCACTATTCTCCCCATTATACATGTGGAAAAACTGAACATCAGAAGGGAACTGTACCTTGTCCATGGGTAGACTTTTGGAAAGTGGGAAGGTTGGTAGGTGCACCCTGTGCCCTCACTGACGCTGTCCGGGTGCAGATGTGGGCACTGATCTGGTTTCTAGTGGGTAAAATGCCAAAGGAGAAAATAAGGCTGGAGAGGCAAGTTTGAACCCAATAATAGCAGGCTGAAATGCCTTCCTCAGCAGGCAGCAGGGAACCCCCAGAGACATCTGGGAGGGAGATTGCCCCTCTATTTGGCAGCAATGTGAAGGAGGGGCTGAGCAATAGGAAAACTGGTGGCTGAGGGCAAGTCAGGGGTCTCTCCCAGGGATTCTTACTGCAGCTGTGCAGGCTCCATTCCCCTAGGAACCCCATCTCCAAGATAAAGCACATCGTTTGCCAGCATCTATTCCATACCCCTCCCTGTAGGCTGAACGCCCCCATCTCCTGCTAGGGGCGGCTGGTTTCAGAACCCACATCCTGCCCTTATCTCAACAGAGCAAAGCAATCACAAGGCCATCATGTGATGATCAAAGCTGTGGCGAGGTGCTTGGGACAATGATGTGCCTGGTGCTCCCAGTGTGTGCCGCACACCATACAATCAAAAATGGTTTAATGTTGCTTGTGTTTGCTTTCATTTCCAAAACAGTATGCACACAGTACAGAAAAAGAAAAACGTAGCTATGAGAGACTCTTTGGTCCCTACAGGTTTCTGTAATCTTTTCAGGTCCAGACAAAGGAATAAGGAAAGCGTTTAGCTTGACTGACATTTTTCTAAGGCAAGAGAGCGGGATTGAGGGGAGGGTGGCAGAAGAGGGGTTGGAGGAAACATCAGGCAAAAGGTCGCCCCTGGTAGGGAAAGATGACTGAGCCAGCATCATCCCTGTCCCCCTTTGCCCTGGCAGGAGCCAGCATCCATCCACATAGCTCCCACATGTTGTCACCTCTCATCCTACAGACTGTCCTTTTCACAGGTAGGCTTGGACGTGGGGCTGTGGGTGGGGCGCTGAAGCAACCGCAAAGCTGAACAGAGGTAGGGCTCACACCATCTGCAAATCCATGCCACCTTCATCTCCAGCTGCACCGAAAGCCACAGGCAGTCAAAGGGCTCTGCCAGGTCCCTTCACTCTGAGGTGGTCTGTCTTTCCATCTCTCATGTTTGACAGCCACTGACTCTTGTCCACACTCTTCCTTGGTAAAGATCAGAAAGTTGCTGGAACGTGAGGCTCTTCCCTGGTTTCCAGTGGTAAAATATGGTTTTTCTCCTTCTTTGGGTTTGTTCTGTTCAGCAGCAGTTAGTAGAGGAAGGAAGACAAATGGCTAGCCTGGACACTCTTGGACTGAAACCCTTGACCAGCTTGGCTCAAAAGAGCTGGCTGTGTGCATCTCAGTAGCATCACATGAGTGTAGCTTGAAATGGGCTATGGTGAGAGTCCTTCCATCATGAAAACTGCCAAATTTTATGAATCAAGGGCATTTTTGCTCCCCTGGAGAGCTGGTTGTTAAAAATTTACCAGCGCACCTCTGCATTGTAAGGATGTAAGCTGAATGTTGCCAGATCTTTTACGTTTTTAAGAGAGACCAGACATCCAGATTTTTATAAGAAATCAAACATGTTTCCTGGACGCTTTCACCTTTGGCTGGTCACTTCGCAACCTGGAATAAGGAATAATGCCAGTGTTCGATGCTGGCTCAGCCACTTACTAGCTGTGTGACCTTGAGCATATCCATGTCTCAAGATCCACATCTGTAAAGGGAGTTAATAATAGCACCTCCTTGAGGCAGTTGTGATAATTTTTAAATGAGTTAATATCTCTAAAGCACTTTTTTTTAAAGCCCTACAGAGAATAGTCACTCAACAAATGCTTTGATGATGATGGTAGTGGTGGTGGTGATGTTAGTGATGATGATGATGTTAATGGTGGTGATGGTAGCAGTGATGGTGATCATTATGCTAATGGTGGTGATGCTGATGATGATGATAGTGGTGGTAATGGTGTTGATTATTCTAATGATGATGGTGATGATGGAGATGATCATGGTGATGGTGGTAATGATGATGGTGGTGGTGGTGATGGTGATGATAGTGATGATGATGCAGGTGATGGTAATGATGATGGTGGTGGCAGTGATGATAATGTTAACAATGATAGTGATGGCGGTGGTAGTGGTGGTGATTATTCTAATGATGATGGTGATGATGGAGATGATGATGGTGATGGTGGTAATGATGGTGGTGGTGGTGGTGGTGATGATGGTGATGATGATGGTGGCGGCAGTGATGATGATGGTGATGATAGTGATTATGATGGGGCTGATGGTGATGATGATGATGGTGGTGGCAGTGATGATGGTGATGATGATGATGGTGGTGGCAGTGATGATAATGTTAATTATGGTGATGGTGGTGGTAGTGGTGGTGATGATTATTCTAATGATGATAGTGATGATGGAGATGATCATGGTGATGGTGGTAATGATGATGGTGGTGGTAGTGGTGATGATGGTGATGATGATGGTGATGGCAGTGATGATGATGGTGATGACAGTGGTGATGATGGGGGTGATGGTGATGATGATGATGGTGGTGACAGTGATGATGGTGATGATGATGATGGTGGTGGTGGCAGTGATGATAATGTTAATGATGATGGTGATGATGATGATGGTGGTGGTGGCAGTGATGATAATGTTAATGATGATGGTGATGGTGGTGGTGATGATGGTGGCAATGATGGAGATGGTGGTGGCACTGATGGGGATGGTGGTGATGATAGTGATAATGATGGTGGTGATAGTGATGAGGATGATTACTATCTTAACACTGCAGGAAATGGGTTGAAGAGTAGAGGCTGGGATACACAGGGCAGGGAAAAAGGGTTCACATCTTGGTCTCACAGGTCTTCTCTGTGTCCTTCACTCCTTCTCAACTGGAACAACCTCAAGCTATCTTATCAAGCTTAACAATGTACTAATCAAGGAGGCAGTGCCCAACAGCCATTGTTCCCCCTGGATAGTAGATAGACACTGCTATCTACTATTTTTTGCTTTATTGCTATCTAATATTTTGCTTTATTTTGAAGCTGCTCAACACAAGGTCAGCAATGCATTCTCTAAGATCACTTAGTTCCTGTTTGTTCCTGGAATCAAATGAAATAAGTTCAACTTGGGAGTCCCTGATGCTGTCACACTCTGATCTAGGAACATACCCATCAGATATATTTCTCAAGAAAGTGGCCTGATAACAGCCCAGGCAAAATCTGAGCTGGTAACTTTTGAAATTGAATACCCATCCAAGGAGAAAATTGCACTTAATTATTCACACAGCAATCCAGGCTGGCATATTGGTTCAGAAGCCACACCAGCTGCTGACAGTTCTCTGCCACCCTCCCCTCTCCTCCTCTCCACTCCTTGTCCGTCTGTGCTCCTCTTCCCAGTAACTCCTACAAAAATGATTATGCTGCTGGTCCACAGCGTCTTTGTCAGTGGACGTTCTCATGTCTCCATCAGACTGGTCAAGCAAAGTCACACAGCCACTTGGGAAAAACTTCAGTGTGGCAATTCCAAAAAAAATTACTCTGCTATTTTAAAAATGTCTAAGATATTACTTAATTTTTTCTGGAATGTCTTCTTTACTATTGCAATCAGCTGTCTATGCTTTGGGTTATCTGTGCCTGGGGACATGTGCCACAAGGACACACCCCATTGCCCTGTCCCCCCTCCATGCCCTCTGGCCAGGCATCCCTGGCACTTTCTTCTCTTCCCTACAGTACAAGCCCCGATAATGGGTTGGGTAGAGGCAGGAAGCAGGTAGAAGCAGAAGATCATTCAGCAAAGACTTGGGAGCCCACCAGAGCAGGGCTCTAAGTACTCCAAGCACCAAACAAATGCTTCAGTCTCATAGCTCAGGGAGCTTCCCATGTGACACCCTTTAGAGAGAAGCTTAAAGTCTAATGGGGGAAAAAAAACCCACCAGAAATGTTAAAATATTTAAAAAGTGGTGAGTGGGTTGCACTTCCTAAAGGCAACAGACTTCAATCTGCCATTGCAGTGGGAAGCGTGGAGCAGGCCAGAGAGGATGTTAAATAGCACATGGCATTTGGGGCAAAGACTTGAAAAGAGAATGACCATGGGGGACCACAAAATGTGCCACTCTCCTAGAATAGAAGGGCCAAGGTAGAGGGGTGAGGAGAAAAAGCCAAGATCCCCATAGCATAGGGCTAGCCTATGACCTCCTTAAAGTATGTCATCTGCACAGAGACAGCATGGCCTTAATACTTCACTGAGTGAGTCAGACACAAGTCCCTAGCCTGAGTGGGAAGATACAGGGACAGAAGCCTCTGTGATCAGCAGCTTCCAGTCATGAGAGGAAAGGTGTCATCCTCAGGCAAGTAATGCAGCGCTTATGGTCAGACGGGCATGCAACGCTTGTGCAGATAACAAGGTTGATCACTGGACATCAGGGCTGGCTTGCAATATATAGAAGTAAAACCTAGCCGGGTGCGGTGGCTCACGCCTGTCATCCCAGCACTTTGGGAGGCCGAGGTGGGCGGATCACGAGGTCAGGAGATCGAGACCATCCTGGCTAACACGGTGAAACCCCGTGTCTACTAAAAAATACAAAAACTTAGCCGGGCGTGGTGGCGGGCGCCTGTAGTCCCAGCTACTCGGGAGGCTGAGGCAGGAGAATGGTGTGAACCCAGGAGATGGAGCTTGCAGTGAGCCAAGATCGCGCCACTGCACTCCAGCCTAGGTGACAATGCAAGACTCCATCCCCCCCAAATAAAAAGAAGAAAACCTAGGCAAAGTATCCAAATGATAAGGCAGAAAATACGTTCCATGAAAGATGTGCAATTTTAAGGGCCATAGAGACTGGAAAGAGACAGTAAAACCATCTGGCTGAGGGGCCACTGTGGACAGTGAAACTGTGATGGGGCAGCGTAGCCCAGTGGCAAGAACAGTTCATTGACTTTCAGGTAGGTGTCCTGAGAGTGACAGTGGAGGGTGCCGGGCATGGCTGGTGTCATCTAGCCCCACACTACTCAAACTGTGAACCAACAGCACCAGCACTCCCTGGGAGCTTGTTAGAAATGCGGAGTCTCAGGCCCGACCCCAGACCTGCTGAAACAGAATCTTCATGTTAACACGTCCTCCAGTGATTTCTAGGCACAATAAAATCGGGGACTGTGCCACTGTGGCACAGTCATCTCAACCCTGGCTGCACATTAGAATGGCCTGGGTAATTCTACAAAATAGTAATGCACAGTCTGCACCCCAAAAAGGCGTTGATTTAGTTCCTGTGGAATAGGACTAGTGGGTACTTTCTAAAAACTTTCCACATGGTTCACACGTTCAGCAAATTTTGAGAACCAGAGCTGAGAGAGACACTGAAAAATGAGGGAAACACCGCTGAGGACTGTAGAGTTTGGGTTCACATCAAGACCCCCAAGACTGAGCCCAGTTTGTCCCAGCCAGTGCTCTGCAGGGGCAAAGCCTCTCCAGGCCAAGTGGGGCAGAAGGAAGTGGGAGGCCCAGGCTGATCTGAGAGAGGGAGAGAGGGGAACCTCTGGCCTTTTCCAGGATCCGGACCTGGAAAGCCTTTTCCAGGCTTTCTGGACCCTGATCATTGTTATGTTCCAGTGATTTGCTCTGCAGACCTCAGTTGCTGCTAAATCCTGTCCTGTACAAACCAGGCTAACCAAAATTGCTAGGAGCACCGATGCTCCAACATTAACTGCATTTTTGAGTCTGTTCAACACCCTCCCGTCTGAGAGAGGGAAGTCAGTATGCAGCTATGAATGAGGCCACCTGGGCAGAGGTAGGGATGAGTAGAAATGTAAGAATTGACTGGACTGCAGTGGTTCTCAAATTTCAGCATGCATCAGAATCACCTGGAGGGCCTGTTCCCACGTGCTTTGCTCAACCCCATTCCCAGAATTTCTGATTTGATTTATCTTGGAGGTGGAGCTAAGAATTTGCATGGGAATTGGTTTGGACCCAAGGACACATGGTGTGGGATGGAGGTTAAGTATATCTTCTCAGCCTTAGGGTCCTCACTGGTAAAATGTTTGGTCTAGATCAGGGCTTGTCAGCCTCAGCACTATTGATGCTTTCGGCCGATCATTCTATTTTGTGAAGATCTATCCTCTGCATTGTGGATGTTGAGCAGCATCCCTGGCCTCTACCCACTGAATGCCAGCAGCAACAAAAGTGTCTCCAGACATTGCCACATGACCCCTGGGAGAGAGGAATTGCCAACTCATCCCCAATTGAGAACACTGGTTCCTACATAGCTTTCCATTTTTATTCATTTGTGTTCTTTTTTTGTTTGTTTTCTTGTTTTGTTTTTTGATTTTTGTTTTCGAGATGGAGTCTCACTCTGTTGCCCAGGCTGGAGTACACTGGCATGATCTCAGCTCACTTCAACCGCCGCCTCCTGGGTTCAAACGATTCTCCTGCCTCAGCCTCCCAAGTAGCTGGATTACAGGCACGTGCCATCACGCCCGGCTAATTTTTTTGTATTTTTAGTAGAGACGGGATTTGACCGTGTTAGCCAGGATGGCTAACAGCCTCGATCTCCTGACCTCATGATCCGCCCGCCTCGGCCTCCCAAAGTGTTGGGATTACAGGCGTGATTATTTGTCTTTTTAATGTGTGGCAAAACCATATTTTCTTATTTTATGGGAAGTATGCCTCTAAATTATAACAAACATGATGGTTTTCAGAGTAAAACAAATTGCTCTGAAAACGTATATGTTTGGTGAGAAACTGGTCTGTGGCTAGCACAGTGCTTCTTCTGGTACAAGAGCATTTGGGGGAAGTAGCTAAAAGCGTGTGCTTCGGCACCAGATTGCCTGGCTTTTAAACTTGAGCTGCTCCACTTACCAACTGTGGGGTTTCAGGCAAGTTTCTTTTTTTTTTCTTTTAACTTTTTATTTTGAACCAATTTTAGATTTATAGAAAAGTTGTAAAAATAGCATCGAATTTCTACATATCTCACTTTTAGCCTCCCCTGAATGCTAACATCTTACATAAACATAGCACAGTTTCTTAACTGCCTTCTGCCTCAGTTTCTTCATCGGTAAAATGAAGATCTAAGACTACCTATCTTAAACAACTGTTAAAAGCTTTGGATGGAATAATTCACAGAAAGTACTCAGAATCATCCCCAGTACATACTGAATGCTCAAAAATGTCAGTTGTTATTTTTTGTTATTCACTGTGGCTTTAAGATCTTCAGAAAACAGTGCATTTTCAATAGAGAAACGGATCCCAGTGGGTGAGATGTGCCTGGCAGCCTTAGCTATCAGTTGCCAAACTACCTATGTTGTACTTCCATCTGGCTGGGCTTGCATTTAATCCATACATCCCTAGTCCACCTGCTTCTCCACTCCCCCGTCCCTGCTTCCAAGCATCCCGAAAGACCCTCTGGCCTTTCCCAGGACCTGGACGTTATCAAGGTCTCTCGGACCCTGATCATTGTTATGTTCTAATGATTTCTTCTGCGGGCCTCAGTTGCTGCTAACGCCTGTCCTGTACAAGCCAGCCTAACCAAAATTTCTATGAGCACCGATGCTCCAACATTAACTGCATCTTTGAGTCTGTTCAACACTCTCCCTCAAGAGCCCCTCTACAGAATTTTACACAAAAGCACAGATGCCTCCAATCCGAAAGTGCATCATAAATTCTTGCTGAGCGTGAGGTTTCTGGGCTTCGGTGTTTCGAGACAGAATGCTGAGTCAGAATGAGCAGCAGAAAAGGTCCTAGGCTCGTGCCTTAGTCTTCGCCCAAAGGTAGCAGAGCAACTTATAAGCGCTAATTAAACTTGCTTTCCCACTCCCTAATAAGGCAAGTGCTCTGTATATTTTATGGACGGGAAGACTGGGAACAAAGGAGAGAACCAGGCTTTGCCAGTCACGTAACTCGCAGGATGATGAAGGCTGCAAGAGGCTCCACGGCAGAGCTGGGCTGGGCTGTGAGCTCCACGCAAACCAGCAGAGCTTGATCTGTTTGGCCAGCGTCCTGGCTGCTGAAGCCTGCTTCTGCCAGGATGGCATTGATATTCTGCACGTAGAAAAGAAGTCTCAGTTTCAAACTAATTGCTGTGAGCTCAAACGCATACAGTCATTAGCGCTTCACTCTGGGAAGAGAGCTGAATCCTAATTGTAGAACTGTCATGCATCCAGGCAAACTGTGTACTCTGGAGACAGCCGTGCCCAGTGGTAGATGGTCCAGCTGCCCCCCCCAACCCCTCCCACTGTTTCACACACACAACCCTAGAGCCCTATCTCTACAGAACTAGGCTACCCTTTGCTCTTCTAGCATCCTGGACTTAGCCGACCTGCTGAGGCTCATTCAAAACCTCGCACCCGCCCCAGCTTTTGGGTTTTGCTTCCGAGAACGTGAGAGGCTGGAAATTCCCAAAGACCTTCTGGGGCCGAGCTGGACAAGGCTGTGGGCTAGCCTGAAACTGTGTCCCTTTCATCTTTGCTCTGTTGCCGATCATTTCTGCTTAACCCTTTTCCAAGCACCGGCTGTGACAATAAATGGTTGAACTTCACTTCTGCCTCTCCTCCGGCTGCTAGAGAGTAATCTAGAACAAGATCTGAGTGGGTCAAGCTTCAGGGTAAATCCTCCTCTGACTCCAGACTAAGTTTAAGAAAAAGTCTGATTCTCTAAAGAGAAAAGCACTAACAGCCCTCTGGGTCTGGCCCAGCCTAGCCTTGCTCCATCTGTAAAGGGTGACCTGTTCTGAAGGTGTAGTCTGGGGGGTGGCTATGAAGAGTTAAACCAAGACAGGGACCACAGTTGCAATGAGAATGGTCACATGGATATCCCTCATGTTAGCTGGTATTTCTAAGCATTTTCTGTAGGCTATGCACTTCACAGACTTTACTTCATTTACTTAGAACAAGCTCAGCAGGTAGCTATGGCATCCTCACCATCACACAATACCTGAAAGCACAGGCTCCAGGATCCATCTGCCTGGATTCAAATCCTGATGCCCCAATTAGTAGCTGTGTGACTCTGGGCAGATGTTTCCATCTCACCATGCTTCTGTTTTATCTGAGATGGCGATGATGTAATTGAAGCGCCCTCCTCCAAGTATGGTGAAGCTCAAATGAGTTAATACATAAGTAGTGGTCAGAACTGTGTCCGGCCAGTGGTCAGCCCTAATGCACTTCAGCCATTGCTACAGAGAGAACCCACATTTAGGGAGTTGAACACCTGTTTGCTGTTCCCTCCCATGCTCTTAACCACAGTGTGATAAATATGGATGTGGGCAGCCAGATTCGTTGTTTTGTTTTGAGATGTAGCCTCGCTCTGTCAACCAGGCTGGAGTGCAGTAGCATGATCTCGGTTCACTGTAACCTCCACCTCCCTGGTTCAAATGATTCTCCTGCCTCAGTCTCCCAAGTAACTGGGATTACAGATATGCACCACCACACCTGGCTAATTTTTGTATTTTTAGTAGAGACAGGGTTTCACCGTGTTGGCCAGGCTGGTCTTGAACTCTTGACCTCCAGTGATCTGCCCGCCTTGGCCTCCCAAAGCGCCGGGATTATAGGCATGAGCCACTGTGCCTAGCAGTGGCCAGATTTCTTTTAGACATGCACCCAGGGCCTGTCAGTAAAGGGTCTAGGGTGTGGTCATCATGCCTGTCTTTCAGTGAAAGGGGCCACAGAACAATTCTCTGTGCTGTGTGTGACTACAGGCTCCCAGCTTTAGTTATGACCCTTCCACTGAAATGCAATTGAGGAATTTCTCGCTGATTGATTGGTTCACCAGGTAAAAAGCATTCAAGATGCGATTAGAGATAAGAAGCAGTGGTTCAACTTCCTTGGGGAGGAGATCAGCCTGAATCCTTCTGTCGGAATCTTCATCACCATGAACCCGGGCTATGCCGGCCGCACGGAGCTGCCAGAGAACCTCAAGGCTCTCTTCAGGTGAGTGTCAGCTCTGCCCCATGCAAAAGCCCCAAAAGAGAAGTTTCTTTCATTTTTCCACTTCAAATGTGTGATGTATATTTTAAAGAAAATTTGGAACATTTGGAAAAGTAGATTTTTAACAACCATCTTTAATGTCTTTAATGCAGTAAAATTGCTTTCTGCTTGTGTTCTGTTCTCCTTTGTATACACATTTTAAATCCACACGTCAGTAGCCTACATTTGCAGTCTACATAGTTTTGTGTTGTTTTGTTTTTTTGTTTCATAGTCTCTTATATCATAACTATTTCCTTCTATTAGATATTCTTGATAAATCTCATTTCATGGCTGCAGGCTTTTTTTTATCAAGTGCATGGTTTACAATGTAATTAACTACTCCCGCATGGTTAAATATTAAGACATTCTAACATTTAAAGTAAATTTATGCATAATGCTGTAATGTACATATTTGTACATTAATCTTTTTTTCTGTGTGCATGATTATTTTCTTTGGCTAGCTTCCCAGAAGTGGAATTACTGTGTTAATGGGTAGAAACATTTTTAAGGCTCTTGATACACATTGCCAAATTGCTTTCTAAAAAGAGTAGTACCAAATTGCACTCCTCGTAGAGATGCATGAGAGCACCTCTTTTACTTCACCCTTGCTACCGGTGGACATTGCCATATTTTAAAACCTTCTTTACTTTGATAAGAAAACACAAATACATTTCTTCACAGGAGCTGGAGGCTGCATTCTTTTTCCAGAAAGGAAAAGTTGGCCCAACAAAGAGAAAACTGAAGAACGCTTTGTGCCTTCTGATTTTCTGGTTACTGAACCTTTACCTAAGGGAGATAGACTGTGGGGAGCTCTGACAAAACTTTTTTTTTTTTTTTTTTTGAGACGGAGTCTCGCTCTGTCGCCCAGGCTGGAGTTCAGTGGCCAGATCTCAGCTCACTGCAAGCTCTGCCTCCCAGGTTTACGCCATTCTCCTGCCTCAACCTCCCAAGTAGCTGGGACTACAGGTGCCTGCCACCTCGCCCAGCTAGTTTTTTGTATTTTTTAGTAGAGACGGAGTTTCACCGCATTAGCCAGGATGGTCTCAATCTCCTGACCTCGTCATCCGCCCGCCTCGGCCTCCCAAAGTGCTGGGATTACAGGCTTGAGCCACCGCGCCTGGCCGACAGAACTATTTTGTCTCATTTTTGGACTGAGAAACATAGTGCTGTCTGTCCAGAGAGGTTGTCAACACTTTATTGGATTTCCAGAGGCGTAGGAGGTCACTGGGCAGCTCCCTGCGTACTTCACTCTCTCAGTCGTGGCAAATTCATGTGTCGCTGGAGTGATGGCAGCTTCTCCTTCTTCAGCCAGGTCCCTGTGTTAACCAAGAGCTCTTGGAATGCCAGCAAGCTATCTAAACGGGTGCTACAGAATACTGCATTGTTGGCAATTTTTTTCTACAAAGTATTTATTAAATAAGCGTTGTGTTACAAATGATTATAGAAGTAGGTTATCACCCAGATAAGAATTCTTTCTTACCTTTTTTTCTTGCTGAATCGTTTTTGCTGAATGGAATTGTCTTTGCCAGTTCAGGGTGCCATAATAAACATACTGCAGACTGGGTGGCCTAAACAGCAGACATTTATTTCTCACAGTTCTAGAGCCTGAAAGTTCAAGAGCAGGGTGCCAGCATGGTCAGGCTCTGGTGAGGGCTCTCCTCCAGGTTGCAAGCGGCCACCTTCTTGCTGTATCCTCACATGGAGGAAAAGGATGAGCTAGCTCTCTGGCCTCTACTTATAAGGGTATTAATCCCATTCATGAGCGCTCCACCCTCATGACCTAATGACCTCCCAAAGGCCCCATCTCCAAATACCATCACATTGCATTTTGGGGGCACACAACATTCAGTCCATAACACATACCCATAGAAGGAAATTTGGAAATAAACAAATGTATTTTTCAAAAATAGTAAGTACAAACATCTACTTTTACATTTAATTCTCTCAAAGGCCCTATGAGGTGGATAGTACTAGTTTCTCCAGTGTATAGTGAAAAAACAGATGCATTCAGCAAATTGCTCAGGATAGTAACCCTAGTTACTAGGGTTAGCTAGTGAACCAACTAGTAAGCGGCAGAATGCTAGAGTTTGAAACCAGAGTCCCTGCTCCTCCCCCCGCCCCAGTCCTGTCATCCAGGAACAATCAGTGTAACCGTTTGGCATTTTTTTTCCAATACTGCATCCGTAGCACATTTCTTTTTCAAAATTGGGATCAGACTCTATATAGTTTAGTATCCTACTTTCATTAACTAATGTTTTTTTGTGTCATTATGTAATTTTCCTTTCACACCACTATTTTTCATGGCTGCATAGTATTCTGTTGTACCAATGTATATTTACTCTTATGTGCAAGTTGCAAAATAATTTTGAGAATTTAAGCATTTGGTTGCTCCTTTGAATTTGAATACAATGTAAAATATTTCAAGAAAAAGATGTGCTCGAATGAAATGTTTATGAAAATTTCATATCAGTATAGGGAAAATGCAATTAAAGAAATGTAACAACCTTAGGTTCCTATTACATACCTAACAAATTAATAAAATGTAAGTAATTTTAAAATCAAATGTTTTTAGTGCCAGAGGAAAAAGAAAATCGCAACAAAGCGTTCTAGAAAACCCTTTCTATATTATTGTATATGCCATTCTGTGTCAAGATAGCGTTAATAAATATTGAGCTGGTGCAAATGTAATTGCAGTTTTTGCCATTGAAAGTAATAGCAAAAACCGCAATTACTTTTGCACCAACTTAATACACACTTCAGACCTTATCATTAGAAATTTACATTTGTATTCAAACAAGTACAGGATACGCCCTGGGTGTCTAGGCTTACAGGAGACACACATTTTGAGAAGGAAGAATAGAGGAACTCTCAGTTTCTTGAAAGTAATGGCAAAAACCACAATTACTTTTGGACCCACTTAATACATGCTTTAGGCCTCATCATGAGAAATTTACGTTTGTATTCAAATAAGTACAGGATAAGCTCTGCATGTTTAGGATTAGAGAAGACACATATTTTGAGGATGAAGAATAGGGGAACTCTCAGTTTCTTGTAGATACCCAGAGAAATTCAATTCCTTATTCTAAGCCTCGAATCTGTTCTAGACAATTTGTTTTACTAATCCATGCCTTGTGTAAGACACACTGACCTCAAGTCACAAGACTTGAGTGGTAGCTCCAAGTCTGCCCCTGCCTGCTAACATTATCCAGCCCCTTAGGAAGGCGACTTCATTTCCTTTATCCTTAGCTAACTCATCTCTAAGTTGAAAGTCTTCATGCTAACTGCAGCAACACATAGAATACATTGAAAGTCTTAGATGAAATAATGGCTCAGGTCTTTCCATGAGTTTTTGCACTTGCAGTTGCCTCCGTGTGTGATCTCGGCCAATGCCTATGTTCTTGCAGGTCTCCTCTTCAACACTGTTACTTGGGAAACTGACTGGGCCTTCTGTCTTCCTATACTCAGGCCTTGTGCAATGGTGGTTCCAGACTTTGAGTTGATCTGTGAGATCATGCTGGTGGCAGAAGGATTCATTGAAGCCCGGTCATTAGCCAGAAAGTTCATCACTCTTTACCAGTTGTGCAAAGAGCTTCTCTCCAAACAGGTAGGATCTCTAAGGAGGCTGCACAACCAAGCACCGTGCAACAGCCCCAGCTCTGGAAACATTCTGGAACAAATGTATTAGGAAAACATGCTCGAGCTTTCTCATAGAGAGTCACTGTGCCCATAAGCATATCGAAAGCTCTGAACACTTCCACAATAAAGATTTATGTTCATTTTTTTAGCTCTGCATTTTTCAAAATTAACCTCAAAACTCCATTTTTTAATAGAATACTTAGCAACACGTCACAGACACCAGTGTCCCATGAGAGACATTACAGTGGTCAATAAAAAACCCCTGGAGGAAATGATCTGTACCTGAAGGGACATAGATGAGGAGGGTCAGGGAAGCAGGTTAGTTGTTAACCAGCTTTGAGCTTCTCATAGTTGCTTGGCCTTACCTGTAGCTTCCGCCTAAGGCAGGGGGAAATTCACAGAAAAATTGCACCTTAGCAAAACATTACCTGCAAGGTTTCTGCCTCGAACAGAGAATTTCTTTTTGTCAAGGATAGATGACCAAGCTTCCCTGGGCTGTCCCCAGTGAGCTTTGGGAATATCTTGTTTTGATCACCTTTACTGCCATAACACAGGCTGTCTCAGCCCTGTGGAGTCTGTCCAAGATGCAGAAAATCCTGTTTTCCTCATACTTCTTTTCTCATTGTACCCCCTCTCTCGGTTCTTTCCCAACGTTGACTTCCAGGCCAGTGACTCCCTCTTTTAAGGCTTTATCCCAAACCTCTCTTTTGAGCTCTAAATCTGTACATTCAATGGTCTGTACCACAGCTCCCCCGAGTGTTTAAAAAGCTCCTCCAGCTCAGCACTCTAAAGCTGATCTCCATCAGCTCTAAGCCCAAGCTTCCTTCTCCTGTGTTCCCAGCCTCAGTATGCTGACCCCTCATTCACTCATTTGCTAACTCTAGGACCCTGGGAGTCACCCTGGGCCATTTTCTCTTCCTTGGCCCTGTATATAATTTTAAATGAACCCTTAATGATTCTATGTTCTGGATATTTCTCAAATAAGTCTCATTTCCTTTCCCTATTCATTGCTACCACTTGAGTTCCAAGCACCCATATCTTTTGTTTAAACTATTGCAACTGCCTTTCTACTAGTTTTTCCACCTCTATTCTAATTCCTCAGATCTGTTCTTTAGCCACTTGCTAGAGTGATGATTTAAAAACGCTCCTCACTTGTCCTAAGATAGAGACCAATGTCCTTATCACTCTCTGCTAAAGACTTCAGGGTGTTCTGTCTCCTCCTACCTCCACGGCAGCGGCTCACAGCTCTCTCCCTGTCGTGTGGTGCTCCATCTCCATTGATCTTTTTTGAGTTCCTTGAAACTGATTGTCTTCTCACCTGAGCTTGTGGACATCCTGTTCTCACTTGCCTTGACTGCACTTCTTTTTCATCTGTGCCTGACTGAATTCCACTCCTTTAAGGTCTTCTTTAATGCCATTTCCTTAGGGTAGTCTGATCCATATCCTGGGTACAGCCACTGTGTTCTTAGTCATCATTGCACACTGCATTTTTCTTTGGTAGCATTTTAATTTTTTAATTTTTTTTTTTTTTGAGACAGAGTCTCTCTCTGTTGCCCAGGGTAGAGTATAGTGGTGATCTCAGCTCGCTGCAACCTCCATCTCCCATGTTCAAGCAATTCTCCTGCCTCAGCCTCCTGAGTATCTGGGATTACAGGCACCCACCACCACGCCCAGCTAATTTTTGTATTTTTAGTAGAGACGAGGTTTCACCATATTGGCCAGGCTGGTCTCAAACTCCTGACCTTGTGATCCACCCGCCTCGGCCTCCCAAAGTGCTGGGATTACAGGTATGAGTCACCGCACCCAGCCTCCTTGGTAGCATTTCTCATGGCTCTAATTAAATAGCAATCTGCTACAAGTCAAGTAGAGGAGCTGGGACTTGAACAGAAGTCTGAGTTCAGACTCCATGCTCTTTTCTGCCCACTACAGCTCCTTCCCACTCCATGCTGCCGCCTGAAGCCTGCTATCAGCAGTGTGGTCTGCTCTCCCACAGACCCTACTGGCAGCACCGTGACCAGGGGGTTCATCTTTGACAGAACCCACTTTAAGGAGCTATTCTTGAAACCTCTTTTCCCACAAAATGTGAAGGTCTCCAAGGCAGCGCATGTAAGCTCAGCATCTACCATCTCTAAGAGTTAACATGGCTCCCTCCTTGACAGCCCTTCCAATTCTACCTGCTGAGTGTGCAAGGAGTAGCCAGATAGGTTTGAAAATGGTTCTGTTTGATCTCTCTGACCCCTACATCATTTGTATGTTCTATGTCTGCCCTGCTGTTGTCACAACTGGAAAAGTAGCTAGCGTTCGACCAGGAACTAGAATTCTGGAATCATAATTTTCTAAGTCATTCCTTCCCATGTCTCTGCCCAAGCTTCAGAGGTGACCTAACGGTGATAGGATATTTACGATTCTGCAGACACTCACCCTAGCACATGGTGTTCTGTCTCTCTGCCACTTTGGTCTAACACTGCCCACAGGATCATTACGACTGGGGCCTGCGGGCCATCAAGTCCGTGCTGGTGGTGGCGGGATCCCTGAAGCGAGGAGACCCTGACCGGCCTGAGGACCAGGTCCTGATGCGCTCCTTGCGGGACTTCAACATCCCCAAGATTGTGACTGATGACATGCCCATCTTCATGGGCCTGATCGGGGACCTCTTTCCCGCCCTGGATGTCCCCCGGAGGAGAGACCCCAACTTCGAGGCTTTGGTTAGGAAGGCAATAGTGGATCTGAAGCTCCAAGCTGAGGACAACTTTGTGCTCAAGGTACACATGGTTTTTCCTCCCAGGATTTCTCTATCTCTTACTTATTGTCCTGGACAATGGGTTATCCTTCATCCGTAATCCAAAGTGTTGTTTTAGATGTACAAATATGTTTTAGATGTAAAAATCCCTAGTTAGTGATAATTCATTTCAACCGCTCTTCACTGGGGACCCACAATGTGGAATGAATGGTAGGGAATACAAGGGAAAGTTGGAGGATCCTTACTTTATAGCCCTTCCATTCTGTTTGGTGTACCTCAGCCTGAATGCCAACTATCTGCTCACTCACCCACAAATGAAAGGACAGAGGCCAAGATCTGGCCACATCTACAGAGCCTCCACTCAATCCTACTATCCTGGGTGGAGACCAGCAAAAGAGAGCACCTGGGACCAGCAGAGGAGAATACACCTCCCAGCCTCCTAGAAAACACAGCACAGCTCCTTATTTAACCTTGAGGCTTACCAGATATTGAAGAAACCCAACAACACGTGAGATAAAGACAAATGGACAGACAGACAGACAGACACACACACACAACAAAAACAGCCAGTGAAAATAACAAAGAGAACATTTTTAAAGTTCTAATTAGCATCTTTGAAGGAAATTTTAAAAATGATATCTAACAAACAAGAATTAGATGCCATTGTACAAAATAAAAAGCACTATTGGAGAATTATAAAGACCTGTTTTAAATATAAAATTGTATGATTGATGGCATTCGAAATTCAGTGAGAGGATGGGAAAATAAAGCGAAAGGCAACATCCCAGGATAAAGCTATAAACAGTATTATGTATTATGTGTGTGTGTATGGTAAAATATTCACACATGCACACACACACAGAGACAAAGTGTGAGAGGTGAGATGATGTACAGAGGATCAATTTAGGTTATCCAACATGTTACTAGAAAGAATTCTAGAAAAAGAACAGGAAGCTAACTAGAGCTGGAAAGACATGTATCTACATTGGAAAGACAGTACTGAACAGAATGACTTTAAATGAGTCTGTGCAGGGACACACCATAACGCAATTTCAGAGGTCAAGAATCAAGAGAAAACAATAAGTCTCCTAGTTGAGTGAGGAGGTAGTACTAGTGTATTAATACCTGAGACAGGGTAGTTAGGAAAGAGGTTTAATTGACTCACAGTTCTGCATGGCTGCGGAGGCCTCAGGAAACTTACAATCATGGCAGAAGGTGAAGGAGAAGCAAGTCCTTCCTCACAAGGCAGCAGGAAGGAGACAGAAAGAGTGCAGGGGAAATAAAGAGCTGTGGACACCCTTTGTCTTCCTTGCACAGTGCATTTTTCCTTTGTAGCATTTATCACAGCTCTAGTTCAATAACAATCTGCTACAAATCAAGTGGAGGAGCGGGTGCTTGAAATGAAGTCTAAGTTCAGACTCCATGCTCTGTTCTACATGCTACACCTCCTTTCCGCACCATCCTGGTTATAAAACCATCGGATCTCGTGAGAACTCACTCACTAGCACAAGAACAGCATGGGGGAAACTGTCCCCGTGATCCAATCACTTCCCACCAGGTCCCTCCCTCGACACATGGGGATTTGAGGTGAGATTTGGGTGGGGACATAAAGCCAAACCATATCAACAAGTGATCCAGGAAAGGAATTCAAGAGGAACTCAGAATCTCTTGTCAGCTAAATTGGATACTAGAGAACAAGAAAACCATTCCTTCAAATTTTTTGAGGGAAATGATTTCAAGACTAGAATTCTATATAACCAAATTATCATCCATGATATTCTCAGAATCATAAATGTTACTTCTTATGCACCCTTTTTGAGTAAGTTACTTGAGGACATACTACAGCAAAACAAGAATGAAAAACAAGAAAAATACTGTGAGATTCAAAAAAATCAAGAATCAAGAAAAAAAAAATCCTGAAATGACAGCTGTTAGCAGGCCTAGAAAGCAATCAATTCAAGTTAGAGCAGGAAGTCAGTAGTCTCCCAGAAAAGAGAACCTTAAGAAAAGTGAACTTATTCAAAGCAAGAATGGAGTAATAAGCTGCAAGTTCTTGTGTGTTTTATTGAACTTCTAAGTTATGGGGACTGTGACGGTTCATTTTATATGTAAATTCGTCTGGGCCACAGAGTGCCCAGATGTTTGGTCAAACATCATTTTGGGTGTGTCTGTAAGGGTGGTATAAAGTTCCAATTAGACAAGATGAATAAGTTCTGGAGATCCATTGTACAGCTTGATGACTATAATCAAAAAGATTATTGCATACTTGAAAATTTAAATGAGAGTAGACCTTAAATGTTCTTAGCACAAGAAAGTGATACGTATGCGAGGTGAGATATATGTTAATTACTTTGATCTAATCATGTCACAATTATACATATATCAAAATGTATTATACACCATAAATATATACAATTGTTATTTTTCAATTGTACCTTAATAAAGCTAGGGAAAGAAGAGGAAAAAAGTGTTTATACATTCTACAACATGACTGAAAACATCTTTCTAAGTCAAAAAAGAACCAGTCACAAAATACCACATATTGTATGATTCTATTTATATAAAACATACAGAACAGACAAGTCTTAGAGGCAGAAAGTAGACCAGAGGTTGCATAGGACAGAGGTGGGGGCGGGGAGTGGGGATTGACTGTTAATGGGTGTGGGGTTTTCTGTTGGGTTTTCTATGTTCTAAGATTCGATAGTAGTGATGGTTCTACAATTATGTGAAGATACTAAATTTCATTCAGTTGTACACTTTAAAGGGTGAATTTTATGGTACATGAAGTATGTCTCACTAAAGTTGTTGGCGTGAAAAAAGAAGAGGTGATGGATCTAGAAAGCAATTTTAAATCTTCCCAGCATCTCTGGTAAATCCCTTGTTTATGCAAAGGAACAAACAAAAGTCTAGGAATATAATACAATCTCCATTCAGGAGCCAGAGTACCATCTCCCCCTCCCTCTCCTCTCCCTCTTCCTCCTCATTCCTCCCCTTCCCCTTCCCCTTCCTTCCTTCCTCCCTCCCTCCCTTCCTTCCTCCCTCTCTCTTTTTCTTTTTTCTTTTCTTTCTTTCTCTTTCTTTCTCTTTCTTTCTTTCTTTCTTTCTCTTTCTCTCTCTTTCTTTCCTTTCTTCTTTTTCTTTCTCTCTCTCTTTTCTTTTCTTTCTCTTTCTTCTTTCTTTTCTTTCTGCAATGACCTCAGGCCAATTTCATGCTTAAAACCTCCAAATGCTTCCTATTATACTTAGGATGAAATTCCAGCTACCAATTTCTGCGTCTCTCTCTGGCCCCTGCTTGCCTCTTTTGTCTCACCTTGTGCCGCTCTCCCATTTATGCCCCTGGTCTTTCAGCCCTCTAAGCTTGATGCTGAACTTAAGGCTTTTGCACTCACTGTTGCTGTACCCGGAATGGCTTTTCCTGCTGGCCTTCACATGGCTGACTCTCTTTCACTCATATCTGAGCTTAAGCCTCCTTGGAGGTTCTTCCCAACTCTCTCCTCATTCCTATCTGAGATGATCCTGCATAAAGTCATTGAAGGAAGAGACTCTCTTCTGGGTGCTTTTGGGCCCTGAATCATAGGAACAGCAACGCCCTGGGACAGAATAAAAAAGACACTGATGCTGTGGACAACAAGACGCAAAGTAATATCTCAGGAGATGATCCTGCCACAACTGACACTGATCTTCTTGCCCCCAAACAGCCATTTAATCTGCTACCTTCACACTGAGCTTAGCACTGCTGCTCTCCTCCTAAATTCCCTGGTCGTAGAATTCTAGAATTCTAACACCTGTATTATTTAAATTTCGAAAATATAGGAGTCCTGGCCAGGCGCAGTGGCGCACGCCTGTAATCCCAGCACATTAGGGGGCCAAGGTGGGTGGATCACCTGAGGTCAGGAGTTTGAATCCAGCCTGGCCAACATGGAAAAATCCCATCTCTATTAAAAAATACAAAAATTAGCTGGGCGCAGTAGCAGGCGCCTGTAATCCCAGCTTACTTGGGAGGCTGAGGCAGGAGAATCGCTTGAACCCAGGAGGTGGAGGTTGCAGTGAGCTGAAATTGCGCCATTGCACTCCAGCCTGGGAGACAGAGTGAGACTCCATCTCAAAAAAAAAAAAAAAAAAAAAATATATATATATATATATATATATATATATATATACACACACACACACACACAAACACACATACACACACACACACACACACACAGGGAGAGAGAGAGAGAAGGTCCTTACTTATTTTTTCAAACTATAGAAAAAATAAAACATACAGGAAAAAGCTTATTCTCTCACTGCCCTGTCAACATTTTGGTGCATTTTCTGTTCAGTTCACCTTTCCTCTGCTAAGGATCTTATAGTGCAAAATCTGAAGAAATCTGAACTACAGTAAAGTTCAAATTTTTTTCTCATGATATATAAGACCTTTCACAATCAGGCCCATCCAGCCTTTCCGGTCATCCTTCACATTTTCGACAAGTATTCGTTCATCATTTGGCACGTGCCAGTTTCTCTGCCAGACTTTGTAAAGAGAGAGAAAAAAGCTCAGTCCTGCCTACCTTCAAGGAGCGGATAATAGAATATGGGGACAAAAAAAAGTAACTACTGCAGTATGTTGGATACTAGGATGTAGGCTAGTATGGGACATCTGTACTAGGCATGGGTCAGACTGAAGGCTTCCTGAGGAACGTGCAAAGGTTTAGACAGAAGATGGCAGGAGAAGTCACTTTTGTTTTTTGTTTGTTTGTTTCTGTTTGTTTGTTTGTTTGTTTGTTTGTTTTTGAGATGGAGTCTCGCTGTTGTTGCCTAGGCTGGAGTGCAATGGCACGATCTCAGCTCACTGCAACCTCTACCTCCCAGGTTCAAGCGATTCTCCTACCTCAGCCTCCCGAATAGCTGGAATTACAGTCGCCCGCCATCATGCCCAGCTAATTTTTTGTATTTTTAGTATTTTTGGGTTTTTTTAACCATGTTGGCCAGGCTGGTCTCGAACTCCTGAACTCAGGTGATCCACCTGCCTCAGCCTCCCAAAGTGCTGGGATTACAGGGGTGAGCTGCCGCGTCCAGCTGGAAGTCACTCTGAGCAGAAGGAACGGATACAGGAAAGAGCACCATTTAAGAGCTCCAAGTAGTTCTCTTGCTGGACTGTGTGTGTTGCAGGATAAGAGATAAGACTGGAGTCTGATTTGGGCCAGGCTGCAAAAGGACCTTGTAAACCAATCTAAGGATTTGTATTTCATCGCCAGAACCATGGAGGCCAATGAAGGGGACAGAGTGAAGGCAGTGGCTGGTCCAATTTTTATTCCAGTAAATGTGCTGCAACAGTGTGGAAAGCTGTGCCTGGAAGCAAACCAGCCCAAGAGTGATGAGACCTTCAGTGCCACCATGGTCCCCACAGGACTTCTGACTCCAGCCTCCCCAAACCATCTGGCCAACCAGTCACATCATACTCTGTCACACCGCAAGCCTTTCTTCGTGCTGTTACCTCTGCCTGGAATTTCCTTCCTGTTCATCTTCTGGGCAAACTCCTACTCATCCCTGGAGCCCTTGTTCAAATGTTCCCTCCTTTATGAAGCCTTTCTCATTCCCTTTATGTGTACAAAATCAATGGTTCCCTCCTCTCTTGTTTCCACAGCACCTTATAAATACCTCTGAGATAGTACTTATCCTCTTACCTTAGAATAATTTGTCCACATGACTTTCTTCTCCATCACACTCTAATAAGATCACGGAGGGCAGGAGAATCGCATCTGAATTTCCCTCACCTGGCACACTCTGTAGCACTTCATTGGTGACTAATAATTATATACCTGAATGATGAATACAGGAACAAATGAATCGTGTTGCACCTGTATTTCAGACCTCCTCACACGTCTTGGGGTAGATAACTCTTCCTCTGTTGACTTCAGGTCTCACTTTGCACACCAGCTAGGGTCACAGGAGAGCAGCTGGGATGCAGGTGAGTCGCAGGCTGGTCCCTCTGGCTGAATTTCCTGCCTCCCCAGGTGGTCCAGCTGGAGGAGCTCCTGGCTGTGCGGCACTCTGTATTCGTGGTTGGTGGCGCTGGTACCGGCAAGTCACAGGTGCTGAGGTCCTTGCACAAGACCTATCAGATCATGAAACGGCGCCCCGTCTGGACTGACCTCAATCCCAAAGCAGTCACAAATGATGAGCTCTTTGGCGTCATCAATCCAGCCACGCGAGAATGGAAGGATGGTAAGTGTGGGATTCTCAAGGATGGTAAGTGTGGGATTCTCCCAGGAGAAAGTCTCTGCTAGCCTCAGAGCCCCTGTGGCGGGCTTGGATGCAGTTGGGTGAATTACATTGGACTGATCTGCTTGGGACCGCAGAAGGAGATGAAAAAGCCAGTAGAAAAGGAGAAGGAGGAAACCAATTTTGGCTTGGAGGGGAGCTTCAGTTTTTCAGATATTCTCCCTCCTTGGGGACCTCTTCCAGCTGCCTTTTAGAGAGTGCATTTAAAGAGGAGAAAGCAGGCCAGGGACTCACACCTGTAATCCCAACACTTTGGGAGGCGGAGACGGTGGATCACGAGGTCAGGAGTTCGAGACCAGCCTGGCCAATATGGTGAAACCCCGTCTCTACTAAAAATAAAATAAAAATAAAAATAAATTAACTGGGCGTGGTGGCGCACACCCGTAGTCCCAGCTGCTCAGGTGACTGAGGCAGGAGAATCGCTTGAACCCGGGAGGTGGAGGTTGCAGTGAGCCAAGATCGTGCCACTGCACTCCAGCCTGGGTGACAAAGCAAGACTCTGTCATAAATAAATAAATAAATAAATAAATAAATAAATAAATAAATAGCAATGCAGGCATTCAGCTGTAGTTCACTGACTCTGGAGCACGAGCCGTGGTGTAGGGTTAACACTGCTTGGCAGTAGACTTCAAGTATGTGTTGGGTAGGGAAGCCCACGGCTCCTTCCCAAAGAAGTGGTGCTGTCTGGCGTCCTACAAAGGGCACTATTCCCCTATTTGGTGTCGCCCCAGCAGTGATGGGGAAGCTGCATGCTACAGAACCTTGTGCCCATGCCAGGACCCTGATGTTTATCCATTCAATCCCAGGAAGGCCCCTAGAGCCATATTCCCTTCTACAGTGATTCAGAGGCCCTCAACCCTGTGTTTGCTGGGTGCTGATCTCAGCCTTACCTTCAAAGAACTAAACATCACCAATAGACATTGTAAAGGGTCGTCTGGCACTGGAAGAGAGCAGAAAAGAAAGTTGAGGGAAAAAAAAAGAGGTCCATGAGCTGATAAGGAGGACCTCTTTCTAAAACAGATGTGGCTTCTGGAATGAGGAAATCTCAGCTCCTTCCTGACGTTTCAATGTCTGACCACATCTGGGTCAAACTCTCTGGATTTCTCTGATTTAGGAGCTTTCATCTGAGATCTAGAACACAGGGATTTAACAACCAGAGTCTAATTTTTATTTTGCTTTTAACAAGGCTTAGCATCTTCTTATTGATCTTAGTAACTTGCTCTTTTGTGATTTTATTTCCTGTTTTTCTTACCAGTTTTTAAGAGTTTTTTAATATATCAAAGATATTAACCCTTTATTTGTCACATGCATTGCTAATGTTTCCCCACCTATTCTTTGTCTATAGACACTTTATTTTCCCATGCTCTTTTTAACAAAGGAAATTATGCCTGTGTAGTCTTTTTAGCATCTGGGATTTCTATTAGTTTATCATTCTTCAGCTGTTGATATAGTATCATAAATTTGATCAAAAAAGATTCTTTTTACATTAACATTTTTTATCCGTCTGGAATTTATTTTGGGGCTTAGTATGAGATAGGGTACAGAATCAACTTTATTTCCTTCCAGATGGATAATTGATTGTAACCACACCATTTATTAAGTAAACTATGCTTTCCCTCTGAATTTAAATACCAGTTTGTCATTTATTAAATTGCGTATGTATATTGAGATCTGATTCTGGGCTTTCTATTCTGTTTGACTCACCGCTTTATCTAATCCTATACTAATGTCATTTTATTTTAGTTACAGTCGTTTTATAACATATTTTAATACCCAATGAGGTAAGTCCCTCCTCAGTAATCTTTTGTAATTTTATTGTCTTGTCTCAAGCACTTCTTTTTTCATATTAAATATAGGCTCAATAATATAATTCAAAAATTTTAACTCTGAATTCTAGTTAAAATTTTATTAGATTATACATTAAATTTGGGGAAATTGACAAGGAAGATATAATAATCACAAGTCTGTATTCACTAAACAAGTAAATGGAATATAGCCTTTAAAATATGTTTAGGGGCCAGGCACAGTAGCTCATTCCTATAATCCTAGTGCTTTGAGAGGCCAAGATTGGAAGATCCCTTGAGGCCAGGAATTTGAGACCAGCCTAGGCAACATAGTGAGACCCCACGTATACAAAAAAAAAAAAAAAAAAAAAAAAAGAATTTAGGATAACTTCAAAAGAATACAAATTAACAGGTTATTTTAATTTTTTTATGTATTTGTTTTTTATTTTCAAAATTAATTCCAGTAAACAGAAAAATAAGTGCATAAAGGAATTGGCAATTATATCACTAAACTCAATATAATACAAAGTTATAGAATGTTTATCCCATAAATAGAAAGTATTCCTTTCCTGGTGGGGTTCGTGTAACATTTCCAAAAATTAAAAATGTAATTGGCTACGGAGAAAGCTATAATGAATTCAACAATATCAATTTACAGGTCACATTCTCTGATAACAATGGAATAGAATTAGAAACAAATAGCGGGAAAGTCACCAAAAATGATTTTACTACTTGCAAATCAAGAAATGCTCTCTTGATTCCTGTATCAAAAAGAAAATTTAATTGCAACCTCTCTAGGATGCAATAAAAAAATACTCCATACAAGAAAACCTATGGGCTCCATCTAAAACCTCTAAAAGGGAAAACCTTTTAAACTCACTTTATTATAAAAGGTGGGCTGAAAGTAAAGGAAGTTAATATTTGTCATAAGAAATTATTCAAGCTAAACACAAAGAAAATGAAGGAAAAGGAACTGATAAAGATAAAAGCTGAAATTAGTCACCAGGAGGAACACAAAAAGATTATATAAAGATAAATAAAAGAAATAGAAGAAATAGATAAACCCAGCCGGGCGTGGTAGCTCACGCCTGTAATCCCAGCACTTTGGGAGTCCGAGGTGGGCGGATCACGAGGTCAGGAGATGGAGACCATTCTAGCTAACACGGTGAAACCCCGTCTCTACTAAAAAATACAAAAAATTAGCCGGGCGTGGTGGCGGGCGCCTGTAGTCCCAGCTACTCGGGAGGCTGAGGCAGGAGAATGGCTTGAACCCGGGAGGCGGAGCTTGCAGTGAGCCGAGATCACGCCACTGCACTCCAGCCTGGACAACAGAGAGAGAGACTGTCTCAAAAAAATAAAAAGAAGTAAAACCTAGGCAAATTATCCAAATGATAAGACAGAAAATAAGTTCCATGAAAGATGTGCAATTTTAAGGGCCATAGAGGCTGGAAAGAGACAGTAAAACCATCTGGCCGATCACGAGGTCAGGAAATAGAGATGATCCTGGCTAACATGGTGAAACCCCATCTCCACTAAAAATATAAAAAATTAGCTGGGCAAGGTGGCGGGCACCTGTTGTCCCAGCTATTTGGGAGGCTGAGGCAGGAGAATGGCATGAACCTGGGAGGCAGAGCTTGCAGTGAGCCAAGATGGCGCCACTGCACTCCAGCCTGGGCGACAGAGCAAGACTCTGTCAAAAAAAAAAAAAAAAGATTAATAAATGTAAATATTGGTTCGCTGTAAAGACCAATAAGATAAGTCTGTTGTGAGAGTGATTAATGGAAAAAAATAGTAAATATACATATAATTTGGAATTAACAGACAAGACCAAAGTAGAAGAAAATATTTGATGACACATACTTGAAAAACTAAAAGAAATAGATGAACCCCTAGCAAAATATAAATTAATAAAATGTCTTCATTAAGAAGTAGAAAAATTGAGTAAACTAGTATAAAGGAAAAGTTAAAAAAGAATAGAGCAAAAAATAGATAATTTCAAAATTATGAAGAGATAACTCTCAAATTATTTTACAGAACAAGAATAATATTGATATCAATTTTTATGTGGAGCCAAAAAAAACCCAGTGTTACTCATTAATATAGATACAAAAATCCTAAATAAAATATCAGTAAGTAGAATCAAATAGTATCTCAAAAATAATACGTTTTGACCAAGTAAAATCCATTCCGTGAATGGAAGGATAGAGCAATTATTTTTAACAGTATTAACATAAAACATTGACAAATTAAAGGGGAAAATTATTTGATCACTAAATAGATACTTAAAATGCAATTCATTCCTAATAGAAAATTCTAAGTAAAGTAGGAATAGAAGGAAGCCCCTAAAATATACTAAATGCTCTGTACCTAAAGCTGAAATGAAAATAAAGTCATTCTGAATAATGATACCGTAAATTTCCATGAAAAATAAGGAACAAGTCAGGGATGCTTATTGTCAACATTATTGCTTATTGGGGTTCTAGAAAATGCAATAGGACAAGAAAATGGAATAGATGGAATAAATCGTAGGAAAGAAAAAATAAATTAGAGGAAAGGAGAGAAATTATTGTTTTATTACACAACTTTATACCTAGAAAATTTATGAGACATTACTGAAAAATTACTAGAATTAATAAGAAAGTTCATTAAAGGCAATTGAACATAAAGTAAATACACAAAATTTGGTAACTTTTCTCAATACTGGTAAGAGTCAACTAAAAATAGAAGTGCAGGAGGAGAAAATTCATTTCACAGTAGCAATAAAAATCATGACATATTTAGGAACACATTTAACCAAAGACATGTATTTTAAAAGCTGTAAAAATGTACTACGGACATAAAACCATATGTGAATAAATGAACAGACATGCCATACTATTAACTGGGGAAATTTAATGTCATAAAAATCAATTTTGCCCAAATTAATATATAAATTTCAGGTAATGACAATTAGAATCAGATGAGCCTCTTTCCAAAGCCTGGGTTTGGCAAGATTCACCAAGACTGCAATTACAAAGCATGAAAATGCTACCTTAAAAAGTTTAATGTAGTTTCATCATGTCATAGTTACTTGCTGAAATGACTCACTTTGTCGCTTGAAAAGCTAGTACTATGAGGCATTGTTCTTGTTCTTGTTGATGTTATGAAAAGTTAGACTAAAGCACAGGGAAAATGCACCTTGGGCACTGCCAGGTTTTTGCAAAGCAAAATATAAAACCAGGTCTGCATCCGGGCCAGCACGGTGAAACCGCGTCACTACTAAAAATACAAAAAAATTAGCTGGGTGTGGTGGCACGTGCCTGTAGTCCCAGCTACTCAGGAGGCTGAGGCAGGAGAAGCACTTGAACCCGGGAGGCAGAGGTTGCAGTGAGCTGAAATCACACCATTACACTCCAGCCTGGCAACAGAGCAAGACTCTATCTAAAAAAACATAAAGTAAAATAAAATAAAAATAAAACCAGGTCTGATCTGCCTTTGCATGTTCCACGTACACCTCCTTCTGTGTGTTGTAGCTAAAAGGGGAAAGCTATGTTTAAGTGAAAGAGGATTAATGATGAAATGGAAAATAAGGTATCAGTGGTTCCTTTTAGGATTGTTCTCTTCCATCATGCGGGAGCTTGCCAACATCACCCATGATGGGCCCAAGTGGATTTTACTGGATGGCGACATAGATCCAATGTGGATTGAGTCCCTGAATACTGTCATGGATGATAACAAGGTATGAAATTGGGGGAGATCCCTAGATCATTTCTAATCATCTGTGAAACCAGTCACCCAGTGTGGCAGGCGTATTTGCAAATCTAGATTCCACATGATGGCTGGCTCAGAATAAGGAACTCCCAGCACCCTGGGAGGCCAAGGTGGGCAGATCACCTGAAGTCAGGAGTTCAAGACCAACCTGGCCAACATGGTGAAACCCCATCTCTACGAAAAATACAAAAAAATAGGGCATTGTGGTAGACGCCTGTAATCCCAGCTACTCAGGAGGCTGAGGCAGGAGAATTGCTTGAACCCAGTAGGCAGAGATTGCAGTGAGCCAAGATCACGCCATGGCACTCCAGCCTGGGCAACAAGAGTGAAACTCCATCTCAAAAAACTAACTGGTGACTGTTAAGCTGGTGGCTGTTCCTAAACTTGTTCAGAGAGCATGTCCAGATTACAAGTTTTAAAATGCCTTCAACATTTACAGGATTGTTCGAATAAAAGTATGCTCTCCTGGAGAGACTACTTGATTTTTTTTTGACTTTTAGGTTTGAGGACACATGTGCAGGTTTGTTACATAGGCAAACTCATGTCACAGGGGTTTGTTGTACACATTGTTTCATCACCCAGGTACTAAGTTCAGTACCCAATAGTTACATTTTCTGCACCTCTCCCTCCCCCTACCTTGTGCCCTCAAGGGGGCTCCAGTGTCCTGTCTGTTGTTCCCTTCTTTGTGTTCACGAGTTCTCATCATTTAGCTCCCACTTATAAATGAGAACATGTAGCATTTGGTCTTCTGTTCCTGCATTAGTTTGCTAAGGTAATGGCCTCCTGCTCCATCCATATTCCCACAAAAAAGAACATGATCTCATTCTTTTTATGGCTGCATAATATTCCATAGTGTGTATGTACCACATTTTCTTTATCTAATCTGTCATTGATGGGCATTTAGGTTGGTTCAATGTCTTTGCCATTGTGAAGAGTGTGGCAATAAACATTTGCGTGCATGTGTCTTTATAGTAGAATGATTTATATTCCTCTGGATATATGTCCAGTAATGAAATAGCTGGGTCGAACAGTAGTTCTGTTTTTAGCTCTTGAGGAGTCACCAAACCGGTTTCCACAATGGTTAAACTAATTTACACTCCCACCAACAGTGTATAAGTGTTCCCTTTTCTCCACAACCTCACCAGCATCTGTTCTTTTTTGATATTTTAGTAATAGCAATTCTGACTGGTGTGAGATGGAATCTCATTGTGGTTTTGATTTGCATTTCTCTCATAATCAGTGATGTTGAGATTTTTTTCATATGCTTTTTGGCCACATGTATGTCTTCTTTAGAGAAGTTTCTGTTCATGTTCTTTGTCCACTTTGTCATAGTGTTGTTTGTTTGTTTGTCATAAGTTTGCTTAAGTTCCTTATAGATGCTGGATATTAGACGTTTGTCAGATGCATGGTTTGCAAATATTTTTTCCCATTCTTTAGGTTGTCTGTTCACTCTGTTGATCATTTCCTTTGCTGTGCAGAAGCTCTTTAGTTTAATTAGATCCCATTTGTCAATTTTGCATTTGTTGCAATGACTTTTGGCATCTTTGTCATTAAATCTTCGCTCCTTCTTATGGCCAAGATGGTATTGCCTAGGTTGTCTTCCAGGGTTTTTATAGTTTTGGATTTACATTTAAGTTTTTAATCCTCTTGAGTTAATCTTTATATATCATGTAAAGAAGGGGGCCAGTTTCAGTCTTCTGCATATGGCTAGCCAGTTATCCCAGCACCGTGTATTAAATAGGCATTTCTTCCCCCATTGCTTGTTTTTGTCAGCTTTGTTGAAGATTAGATGGTCACAGGTGTGCAGCCTTGTTTCTGGGCTTTCTATTCTATTCCATTGATCTATGTGTCTGTTTTTGTACCAGTACCACACTGTTTTGGTTACTGTCGCCCTGTAGTGTAGTTTGAAGTCAGGTAACATGATGCCTCCAGCCTTGTAGCTTTTTGTTTTGTTTTGTTTTGTTTTGTTTTTGTTTTTTGTTTTGCTTATAATTGCCTTAGTTATTCTGGCTCTTTTTTGGTTCCATATGAATTTTAAAATAGATTTTCTAGTTCTATGAAGAATGTCATTGGTAGTTTAGTAGGAATAGCATTGAATCTATAAATTGCTTTGGGCAGTATGGTCATTTTAATGATTTTGATTCTTCCTATCCATGAACATGGGATATTTTTCCATTTGTTTGTGTAATCTCTGATTTTTTTAAGCAGAGTTTTGAAATTCTTTTTGTAGGGATCATTCATGAAGTACTATTATAAAAGGAACAGTATTAATATGAAATGTAAGTTATTTTCTTTTAAGAGTTCCATTGTTCCAGTATGGTCTAGTTCATTCAAATCATTGACATCACTTTAAACTGTTTAAATAACTTTTTTTTGTGATTCAACACACATACACACATATACACACAGGGGTGGTGGTGGAGAGTGTATAGGAAGAAAGAGAGGATTTTTGTAGAAAATTTAGAAAATACTAATTATCACAAAGAAGGAATGTATTTGTTCATTTTCACACTACTGATAAAGACATACTGGAAACTGGGTAATTTATAAAGAAAAGGAGGTTTAATGAACTCACAGTTCCACATAAATGAGGAGGCCTCACAATCATGGCAGAAGGCGAAAGGCATGTCTTACATGGCAGCAGACAAGAGAGAATGAGAGCCAAGTGAAAGGGGTTTCCCCTTATAAAACCACCAGATCGACTGGGTGACTCATGCCTGTGAGCACTCTGGGGAGCCGAGGTGGGCAGATCACGAGGTCAGGAGATCGAGACCATCCTGGCTAACACAGTGAAATCCCATCTCTACTAAAAATACAAAAAATTAGCCTGGCATGGTGGCAGGCACCTGTAGTTTCAGCTACTCAGGAGGCTGAGACAGGAGAATGGCGTGAAGCGAGGAGGCAGAGCTTGCAGTGAGCCGAGATCATGCCACTGCACTCTAGCCTGGGTGACAGAGTGAGACTCCATCAAAAAAAAAAAAAAAAAAAAAAAAATCAGATTTTGTGAGACTCACTCACAACCATGAGAACAGTATAGGGGAAACCACTCCCATGATTCAATTATCTCCCACTGGGTCCCTCCCACAACACATGGGAATTATGGGAGCTACAATTCAAGATGAGATTTGGGTGGGGACATGGTCAAACCATATCAAGGAAATAATTATCCATAATCCCAACCAAACCAATAACAATCAGCCAAATCCCCACAGGCTGGCAAGGCACTTACCTCCTTCCTCACTGGCATGCCCTTCCCTGTTGTTTCCAGGTGCTGACATTGGCCAGCAATGAGAGGATTCCTCTGAACCCCACCATGAAGCTCCTCTTTGAGATCAGCCACCTGCGCACAGCCACTCCAGCAACTGTCTCTAGAGCAGGTACGGCCCAAGAAGGGAAGAACCACAAAGCTACTCCACTTAGGCATGTGCCTCTCGCTTCACACGTAGTTCTGCTGACTCAGAAGGAATCTCCACATGGGAGCCAGAAGCCTGACGTGCAGTTTTGTGAATTTGGAAATGTTGTGGTAATAAGAAGGGAAAGAGCTTTTGAGCTGCACAATTATCCTCTGCACAGAAGTGTCCAACTTAGGCTACTTTTAGGCCAGTTCTAGCCTCCCTGTCAATGGAGATGACCAAATATCACTGTTTCTCACTAACTCCTGGTGCAGAATTGTAGCTCTATACCTTAACTTTCCTCTGTCTCCACTGAACAAATTTATTAACAGAGACTGGAAGAGTTTTTTAAAAATTGTTTGGCAAAATCAAACTTAAAGAAGCAGGAGTAGAATGTCAGTTGCCAAAGGTGAGGGTTGGGGGGACAGGGCAGATGTTGGTCAATGGGTACAAAATTCCAGTTCTGCAGGATGAGTAAGTCCTAGAGATATGCTGTATAACACAGTGCCTATAGTTAACAATACTGTAGTGTGCACTTAAAAAAATTGTTGGGCCAGGCTTGGTGGCTCACACCTATCATCCCAGCAATTTATGAGGCTGGGATGGGCAGAGAGCTTGAGCCTGGGAGATTGAGACCAGCCTAGGCAACACACCAAAGCCCAATTACTACAAAAAAAAAAATACAAAAAAGTGTTAAAGAGGCTAGATCTCATGTTAAGTGTTCTTAACACACACACACACACACACACACACACGCACACTTTTGGAAGTGATGGATGTTTATTACCTTGATTGCGATAATAGTTTCACTGGTGTATGCATATGTCCAATTTCAAATAGTATACCTTAAATATGTACAGCTTTTTATATATCAATTATACTCCAATAAAGCTGTTAAAAAATAATATTAATGATAAAATAAAAGGAAATAAATAGTAAAATAAAATAATTTAAAAAGAGATCTTGTTTGGCCTCTACCGTAATATTACATTCCCTTTCAAGAACCTCTGCTAAAATTGGTGGACACAGGCCAGGAGAGTTGTCTCTCCTGTCCTAGGGATACTCTAACAAGAGTAACGAATTTCCACAAACTTGGGGCTTTTAAATCAACAGAAATGTATTTTCTCACATTTCTGGAAGTTGGACATCCAAAATCAAGGTCAGCAGGGCTGTGCTTCCTCTAAAGGCTTTAGGGGAGAATCTTTTCTTGCATCTCCCAGCTTGGATGTTCCTTGGCTTGTGGCCCCATAATGCCAGTCTCTGGCTTCTTCCCATGGCCTTCTCTTCTGTGTATGTCTCTCCCCTCTGTCTCTTATTAGGACACTTAGAAATGTTCCACCCAGATAACTCAGGATAGTCTCATCTCAACATCTTTAACTTAATTACATCTGCAAAGACTCTTTTTCTTTTTTCTTTTCTTTTTTTTAAGACAGAGTCTTACTCTGTTGCCCAGGCTGGAGTGCAGTGGCACGATCTCGGCTCACTGCAAGCTCTGCCTCCCGGGTTCAAGCCGTTCTTCTGCCTCAGCCTCCCAAGTAGCTGGGATGACAGACGTGTGCCACCATGCGCAGTTAATTTTTTGTATTTTTAGTAGAGACGGGGTTTCACCATATTGGCCAGACTGGTCTTGAAGTCCTGACTTCAGGTGATCCACCTGCCTCAGCCTCCCAAAGTGCTGGGATTATAGGCGTGAGCCACTGTGCCCAGCCTGCAAAGACCCTTTCTCTAAATAAGATCACACTGGCAGGTTCCAGGGGTCAGGACATGGCCTTGACTTTCGGGGGACCACCATTCAACCCACTACATACCCCCCACATTCCCATGACAAGTATCGCTGATCTGTCACAGCCTTCTTTCTTCCTGAGCCTGGACTTGGCCTTGGGATTCTCAAAGCTGCTCCCCATCCATCTATCACCAGTCCATTGGAGTTGTTCCTCAATAGCAGACCCATTTACCCTCTCACATCTCAGCCAAATCTCCTTTTCTTTTCAGTTCAGTCTTCTGTACATTTTCCAAACAGAGAAAATAACTCCCTGGGGTGAAAAATATACTGATGTATACGGAATATTCACCTAACTATATTCTCTGTGCTCACAGGGATCTTGTACATCAACCCGGCAGACTTGGGATGGAACCCTCCGGTGAGCAGCTGGATTGACAAGAGGGAAATCCAGACAGAGAGAGCCAACCTAACCATTCTGTTTGACAAGTACATTCCAACCTGCTTAGACACACTCAGAACCAGGTAGGCCAAGAAATAAGGAAGATAGAGAGTCAAAGCAGCAATTAAAAGCCCATCGGTTCATACTTGGTGTCCTGCTGATGTTCTGTCCTGCCCCAAAGTCAGATGTTCCCAGAGCAATGCCTCCAGGCATGGCAGAAGGCAGAGGGAACACACATTAGGATGGCTATGGGATGCCTGTTGTCAGCTCAGGCATGAAGTGAGGTGAGTGAAGAGAAGGAAGATTGAAAGTTCCTTTCATGAGTGCCACGTGGGTATATCTGAGGGAGGCTGTGGGTTGTAGTATCAGATTATAATCCAGAGACTCAGATCCTTCTGTGTACAGGGCAAGCAGCTCTGCATTTGTAATAAATAATCCACAGGCCAGATCAACAGACCTAGGGGTGAAAATGGCACATGTTGGTGACCTGTGGGGCCCACTCCCTGTGCCTGGCTGTGTGCGTTCACAGCCCAGATAATGTGGAATTGGGTATAATGTACCATCTGACGGTCCTGCCCTGTTGGATATTGTGAGTTTACCTTTCCTCTTATAGGTTTGTAAAAGTAAGAGCAACAAGCCCTAATCACTTATCACTTATCACTAAGCAAGAACTTAATCACTCTTGACCAAGAGGATACTTATTACAGCGAGAATACTATCTGTGTCAGCACAGGGAGCTGCCCGTGGTTGGAACCTGCTTTTGTTTTACGCTATGTTTTGTTGTTGTCGTTGTTACCATTTGACACATCATTCTGTGAAGCTGACACCCATCCCCATAGCGGAGGCAAGAATAGGCCCCTGAGGCTGGCGCTGTGAAGGCAGTGTGACTCAGAGCCCCATGAAGACACCACAGTTTAGGGTCAGGGTTATGTTTCCCGGAAACTAAAGTCTATCATTGCAGTTGATCCCTGCCTCTTTCTTCCTTGGCTTGTCAAGCATGGGATATGATTGTGCCTCCAATGATTTGCAAGCACGGAGGCCAAGGGGAAGGGAGCACTTCAGACTGCAGGAAACAATACTACAAGAGGGTGCCAGGCGCTCCCATTCCATATGCCCTGCCCATACCCCAAAAAATCCACTCCCATTCAAAGTGAATTTTGTATACTTAAAAATTGAGTTGCAGTCATGTAGGCGACATTGTGGTCTATCTTCGTTGTTTAATGAAACATTACTTTTGATTTCATAGTTTTTCTATTTTGGGGTCAATAATTATTCTTCCATCTCAACATATGTATAAGCCTTTGAAAAGCTTTTAGTCCCTGGGTGGCCCATGGGCTCTGTGGCCTTGGGATGTCATGGGCTAAAGCAGCCCGTGGAGCTAACAGAGTCTGGAAGTGGAAAACAGTAGTTAATATCACAGATGGACTCGGGCAGCCAAGAGTTAGAAAACCAGAGAAGGGTAAGGTTTTAGGAAAATAGTCTATCCCTGGTTTTTTTGTTTGTTTGTTTTTTGGTTTTTGAGTTTTAAAATGCTTTTTAAAGTTTTATTTGTATAGATTTAGGGATAGAAGTGCAGTTGTGTTACAGGGATATATGGCGTAGTGGTGAAATCTGGCCCTTTAGTGCACCCACCACCTGAATAGCATACATTGTATCCAATGGGGGTATTTTATCCTCACCCCCCTGCCACCCTCCCACCTTTTGGAGTCTCTGGTGTTTATTATTTCACTCTGTATTTCCATATATACCTACTGTTTAGATCCCACTTACAAGTGAGAACAAACAGTTTTTGACTATCCGTTTCGCAGTCATTTCGCTAAGGATAATGGACTCCAGTTCCATGCATGTTGCTGCAAAAGACATGATTTCATTCTTTTTTATGACTAAGTAGTATTCCATGTGGTATACGTAGATATATATACACACCTTTTTTTTTTTTTTTTTTTTTTTGAGTCATTGTCTTGCTCTGTCACCCAGGCTGGAGTGCAGTGGTGCGATCTTGGCTCACTGCAGCCTCCACCTCCTGGGTTCAAGCGATTCTCCTGCCTCAGCCTTCTGAGTAGCTGGGATTACAAGTGAGCATTACCATATCCAGCTAATTTTTTTTTTTTTTTTGTCAGAGTCTCGCTCTGTAGCCCAGGCTGGAGTGCAGTGGCGCAACCTCAACTCACTGCAACCTCCGCCTTCTGGGTTCAAGCGATTCTCCTGCCTCACCTTGCCAAGTAGCTGGGACTACAGGCATGTGCCACCACGCCCAGCTAATTTTTTGTATTTTTAGTAGAGACGGGGTTTCACCATATTGGCCAGGATGGTCTCGGTCTCTTGACCTTGTGATCCGCCCGCCTTGGCCTCCCAAAGTGCTGGGATTACAGGCGTGAGCCACTGCACCCGGCCTAATTTTTGTATTTTTAGTAGAGATGGGGTTTTGCCATGTTGGCCAGGCTGGTCTCAAACCCCTGACCTCAGGTGATCCGCCTGCCTCAGCATCCCAAAGTCCTGAGATTATAGGTGTAAACCACTGCATCCTGCCTACACCACCTTTTAAATTCAATTGTCTGTTGATGGAAACTCAGGTTGATTCCATGACTTCGGTATTGTGAATAGTGCTGCAATAAACAAGAGTGCAAGTATCTTTTTGATAAAATAATTTCTTTTCCTTTGCATTCCCGTTCTTTAGGATTTTCCTGAGACGCTTGTCCCATATACCTTTAATTAAAAGTCTGCTATTTCTCACTGTGGACATTTAGAACAAGAGATGGCAAACTCGTGTGTCTTTGTGTGTGCATGTGTGCCGGTGCATGCACAAGCCTTTAAAACAGCTTTGAATATTCTGAGTGTATTAAGTCTATCCAGAGGCAACTCTCCCCGGAACTCTCTGCCCATTCTAGGTGTAATGTCTTTTCTTTCTTTTTTTTTTTTTTTTTTCTTTTAAACAGAGTCTCGCTCTGTCGCCCAGGCTGGAGTGCAGTGGTGCAATCTCGGCTCACTGCAACCTCCGCCTCCGGGTTCAAGAGATTCTCCTGCCTCAGCCTCCGAGTAGCTGGGACTATAGGCGCCCACCACCACACCCAGCTAATTTTTGTATTTTTAGTAGAGACAGAGTTTCACCATGTTGGCCAGGGTGGTCTCAATCTCTTGACCTCGTGATCTGCCCTCCTGGGCCTCCCAAAGTGCTGGGATTACAGGCATAAGCCACCATGCCCGGCCGATGTCTTTTCATTCTCACAGCCATCCTGCCGATGAGGGAGCTGTGGCTCCACGATGCTCCCCTGGCATCATAGCCAGTTAGTAACAGACACTTGCTTTAAAGCCTTCCTTCTATTTTATGCAGTCACAGTGTTGTAATGCTCGCTTCATGTGGCCCTGTCACTACAAAGCCGTGTCATGTCAACAGATAATAACTTCTTATTAAATAAGCAGGCCCATAAGGGGCAATTATAAAACAGCTTTATTTTATTTCCTACTGTTCCTTTAAAACCATTATATGTGACTAGTTCTTCTCCTGCCCCTGCGTGAGATCTAGGTCAAGGTCTATGACTTTTCTGTATGACTTTTCCGATAAAAAGGCATCTGATCACTTCTAGTCACACAGTCATACATACACGTGTGTGTTAGGCCAGTGAAAATATAAAGAAAGAAACTCCATTCATAATGGAGGCTTCTGCCCCACCCGCCTCAGATCAGGACTGCAATGGGAAAGGGGCGTGTTTTTTACTTCTCTCCTTTCTCTGCCAGTGACCTACTCCCTGGCTATAACTTCTGACCCCTCGGCATAAAAGAGGGGTGGAGAGAAGAGGGGAAGGGGCAGGAGAAATCCTTACCTGACTGCAACTGGTGCGGCCTTAGTTGGTTGCCCCAACTGTGATAGATCTTGAAATCCGACTTCTTCTCTTTGGTAATTTTTGGGAACTCCTTGGCTCCTCCCCATCACTGGAAATCTTTCATCTGTTATTCTGGAAGAAAGTAACTGCTTCTCTAGCCAGTCAGGTCCCGCTCCTACACAAACCCCATCTGACTCACCTGATCCCTCAGCCAGCACTCAGGCAACCCCTGCTGCACACAGTCCACACCTGGATTCCAGGAGATGCTTACCCCTTCTCTGCTTTGACAAACTGGAGCACAGGCTGCACCCGCAAGGGACCTCCCCACTCTCCACTGGGAGATCAGCAACTCTCAGGGGTTTTCCAGGCAAGGGTCCTTCTTCAACTCGGAGTAATCCTACTGAAGCCCCTTTCCCTGGCTGTTAGGGGAAAGCAGCTACCTTCCCTGTGCAGGAGGGGACACTCGTTGCCTACCCAGAGCTCTCTCTAGTATTCTGAATGCTAGTTTCCAGGCCTTCCAGCATCTCCCGCTTTGTCCTCTGTGCTCTTGAGAGGGTGAGAAGCCAGGGTTGCAAAACCCTCTGCGAGTCCCACCTAAGTTGTCTGGAATCTCTGTTTGGAATAGAAGGGCAGTTGGCACGTATCCTCTTTGTTATCCTCTCAGGCTTATCCAGCACTGAGCCTGAGAGAGTTGTGTTGTATCTGTCTGTTACAAATACACATCAAACAAATGAGGGAACACCCTTCGAGGAGTCACTCTTCTCATCACTCATGGAAGTAATACCTAGACTGTTACACTCTAAAAACATCATAGCGTTTGTTGTAAGAATTGCAACTAGATTCAAAACCAGCACAAATGCTAAAAAGTGAATGGTGTGCCATGCAACTCTGAGGTTCAGTGCTGGGAAATGACTGTTAAGGTGTCCATTGACAGTGCCGTATATGTTATGAAAACGGACTCTGCCTCCAGGCTGCCTGTGAACATGTCATCCTGTGGGAGGTGGCGATGTGGGCTGAGTGTGGGGGTACGCTGTGTACTCTGCAGATACATGTGGTATGATGAGGGTACCCATGGAAAGGAAAGTATGTGTGCGTGAGCTTGTGTATGCTCCTGCTGCACGGGGCATAGGATGTCTTTTGTGCATCTCTTGATATCTGCCTTTCAATTGAGGCCTCTAAAGCCAAGATTAAAAGTGCAAACACCAGGCCAGGGCAGGGTTACAGAGGTGTACTTTCAGTTGAAGAACTCCATTCAGTTCATCATGATTGTATAAAATAACCATCTGTCCTGGTCCACTCTACTTCCCAGATAAGATCCCGGCCCCAGAAAAAGTCTTTTTGGTGTTTTCAATGGAAGGAAACTTCTGAGGTGAAGAGGTAAAAGGGCAAGCCTCAGAATTGCACCCAAAGTGCCTCTTTAGGTGCTTTTTTTTTTTTTTTTTTTTTTTTGACGGAGTCTCACTCTGTCACCCAGGCTGGAATGCAGTGGTGTGATCTTGGCTCACTGCAAGCTCTGCCTCCCGGGTTCACGCCATTCTCCTGCCTCAGCCTCCTGAGTAGCTGGGACTACAGGCACCCACCACTGCACCCGGCTAATTTTTTGTATTTTTAGTAGAGACAGGGTTTCACCGTGTTAGCCAGGATGGTCTCCATCTCCTGACCTCATGATCCTCCAGCCTCGGCCTCCCAAAGTGCTGGGATTACAGTTTAGGTGCTTTTTGACAGTTGCAGAAATTGTGAAACGCGCGAAAAAGTGGTTTTTCCTTGTTGCAAACACCTGGGTTTCCCAGGGACTGAGAGGGGATCATCAACAGAAGGAGAAGCGCGCAGGGAGAGGGTGTCAAAGGAAAGGAGATGAGAAAGTCCTCAGGAGAGCTCTGGGCCCTTACTTCCTTACAAAGGAAGCTGGCACGAGAACAGCTGATGAGAATAAAGGCTTAAGTGGCGCTCTGGTCGTCTGTAATCCCAAAGAACTTGACAGGCCATGAGTCCGCTGAAACTGAGTGGTTCCATAGCTGTCCAACAGCACCACCAGAATGGAATATCCACTGTGTTTCAGATCCCCTCGGGTCTCTCTTTGCAGGTTTAAGAAAATCATTCCCATCCCAGAGCAGAGCATGGTTCAGATGGTGTGTCACCTTCTGGAATGTCTCCTGACCACGGAGGATATCCCTGCAGACTGCCCTAAGGAAATTTATGAGCATTATTTTGTGTTTGCTGCCATCTGGGCTTTCGGCGGAGCAATGGTCCAGGATCAGGTAAGGAGATATATTGAGTTCAACATCCACGTTGAAGTCTGTAGCAGCAAAACAATGATCCTTTAGCAAAGATTTGGAAGATAGGACAGCTAAATGTCAGAATGGACTTGAAAGCAGCAAACTATTTAGTCACCTACCTATTACTCTGCTAAAGACATCAGTCCCCCTAGCAAGCCCTCATAGGGTGAGATACATGAGGTCGTGGTGTGTTCAGAGCTTTTCCTTTTTGAGCTACTGAACATACCTTTGATTTCTTGGGAACTTATACAGTGTTTGAGTTTGAGCAACTGCTGGTATATATGCACTACTTTGCCAGGTGGTGTGTTTGTGGAGAAAGGGGTGGAAGGAGGCTGTGCTCTGGAAGCTTGAGTGGAAGGAAACCCTTCAGTTTTCTTAAAAACCTCTAGAACAAGGATGTACCACTCCCTACCAGGCCAGAGTTAACCATCATATCTCCATACCCACGAAACTCAAAGCTGTCCAGAGAACGTTGGACCAAAGTCTAATTAGCATCTAGGATTGGAAAACCAAAGTGGAATTTATCTCATACTGTTAACTGCTATAGTCTCATGTTGATTGGAAGAAGGGATATGTGGTTTGGAATATCTTTGCATCCTATCCCCTCACCCTTCTGGTATTTCTAGCCTTTTTCTTTACTTATTTTTCTCCAAATAAAAGATATTTTATCTAGAAAGAAAAACATTCAATATTATGCAAACCAGTCTTTTATAAACTGATGATAGCTATTATGCAATATTGCATGGCAATTAAGAACATGGACTGTGTTAGCAAATTTTAAGTATACAATAGAGTATTGTTACTATAGGAACTTTCTGGTACAGAAGATTTATTCATCTTGGACTTAATCATTTTTATAACCAAAACTTTGTACCCTTTGACCTATACCTTCCATTGCTCCCTCCCCCAGCCACTGGCAACCTCAATTCCTCTCTTCACTTCTGTGAATTGACTATTTTAGCTGCATCTTGTAAGTGGAATCATGTCAGATTTGTTCTTCTGTGCCTGGCTTATTTCACCTAGCATGACAATCTCCAGGTTCATCACGTTGTTGCAAATGGAAAGATTTCCTTTTTCTTAAAAAAAAAAAAAAAAAGAAAAAAGAAAGATTTCTAAGAGGGAAGATAAATCTTACATCAAATGTTCTTAGCACAAAACAACAATAACAATAATAGTAACGATGATAAATAAGAGCATGGAAGGGAACTTTGAAGGTGATATGGAGATTTATGCATAGACTGTGGTGATGGTTTCACAAGTATATTCTAAACTCATCACATCGTATGGGTTAAATATGTACAGGTTTTGTATATCAGTCATACTACCATAAAGTGATTTTTAAAAATCAATGAGAAAAGCAAAAAATAAAAATAAAAAAGAACATGAACTATGGATTTGAACTGTAACTCTGCCCCTATTATCTGGGGAACCTTAGTCAAGTAACTTAACCTCTCTCTACCTTACTCTCGCCACGTTCACAAAGGATAATGATGGGGTACCCAGCTCCTAGGAGGGTGGTGAGGATTAAGTTGAATGCATACTGTTCTAATCACTCAGCATGAATCTATGCAAGGTACTTAGCACAACCCATGGGTGTTTATTATTAATATTCTTCTAGTAAAAATATTCGGTTCCATAGCAAGTATCTGCTGCCTCTCTTGCAACAGGGGATCAGACCAAGCTGTAATTGTTAGAAAGTTATGATTTACCCTTTTCAGTCTGGATTGATTGTGAGCCTCTTTCAAAGAAAAGTAGAAAGTTTCAGCCTCCTCCGGCAAAATCATGTTCTAGAAATCCAAAATGAAAGTGAACTTGGACACAAAAGAATTAGCAATTAACTTCTTTTTCATTTTTAAGGGCCCTGGCTGTTAACATCCGTCCTACCACCCATCACTCCCTGATGTGTTCTTTGGTGCTCAAAATTCAGAAAGCAGCTCTCACAGGCTCTCAGGAAGTGCACCTTTCTCTACCGCCCTCCCCAGAGCCGGATGCCCTGGAGGCAGAAAGGGAAATCTCCAAGGACAGGAGGATAGATGAACCAGGAGTTCGACATCTGAGAATTTTCTGCTGTCTGTTCTGTAGTCTTTGGAGCTTCTCTGTGGACTACTTCTTTGACAGCTTTACGTTTCCCCTTTGAGGCAAGGAGGCAGAGATTTCAGCAGGATGGATGAGACCTGGCTGAACTGCACAGAAATCCCAAATGCATAGGTTATTACTCCCCATCAAATGCAGTCTCTGACCTGGGGCTGGCAAAATGTCAGACAGCGACCGCTGGGCTTCTCTCTCGTATTGATGCTGAGCAGGCAGTGGGGTAACAGGATGAAAATATGTGATCAATTTTTCTAACTCTGGGTATAAAAATTTAAATCCCCTCAAGCCTTTTAAAAGCCCCGGAGAAAGCATCCCTCCAGGCGTCTTGGGCACTGGAGCACTTGAAGTAATCGACAGCCCTGCCGGCAACCTGGGGAGAGGACAAGGGAGAAAGCTTTTAGCAGCAGGGCACATCCCAGACCCCTACACAGCCTGCATTAAAGCTAAACACCAAAAGTAGTGCTGTAAATTGGAAGGTAGGAATTTCGCCAACATATTCACATCAGGAACACCAATGGTGCTTACATTGAAAAAACTTTCATAAAAGCAGAACAGAACTACAAAAAAAACTCTCAGAAACATGAGGTGGAGAAAACACCAGATTGTGAGACTGACAACCTGAGTTCAACTCCCAATTCTGTCTTTTCATAAAACCCCCACTTTATAAAATAGGAATAATTTTAAGTAACCAGGATAACCCATAGCATTGTGAAAATGAAGCGAAGTAACACTGGATTCCCAACTCTACCACAGTATGCCAGTAAAGTCCTCATGTCCTCCAGGTTAAAGGGCAGAGAGAAAACAGTGAACTGTCAGAGCCCAAGGGATATGGGGATTTCAGAAGGGACCATGCTGAAGAGATCCCATGGAGTGGAATTAAGATAGGATCATTGGGCTGGGCGCAGGGGCTCAGGCCTGTAATCCCGGCACTTTGGGAGACCAAGGCAGGTGGATCACGAGGTCCATAGTTCAAGACCAGCCTAGACAATATGGTGAAACCCCGTCTCTACTAAAAATATAAGAAGTTAGCCAGGCTTGGGCATGGTGGTGGGCGCCTGTAGTCCCAGCTGCTCGGGAGGCTGAGGCAGAGAACTGCTTGAACCCGGGAGGCGGAGGTTGCTGTGAGCTGAGATCACGCCACTGCACTCCAGCCTAGGCGACAGAGTGAGACTCCATCTCAAAAAAAAAAAAAAAGAAAAAAGAAAAAGTAAAAGAAGGGACCATTGGACTGGCCCAGCAGAGGTCACCTTGATTTTACAGTGTCCAATTATAGTACAAGGTACAGTCAAGTACTAGCTTACAGGAAGGTGAGACAATGTCGGTATGGCCCAGCCAAGGGCTTAGCTGAGAAATTGCCGGGCATCTCAAGGCAGCATCGGGGGTGAGGAAAGGAGAAGACCCACACTTCCTTCCTTCTAGAGGTGGTCTTCATTTCAGAGTTTCCATAGAAACCTAAAATCTGGTTTTTGTAGAAAGTTGAAGGTCTTGAAGCATATTATCTAGGAGTTAAGAATGGGGGTTTCCTCTAGGCTTCTGGTTCCAGAGAACAATATTGAGAAGTTATAACGTCCCCTTGATCTAAATTCAAATCAGAATCAGAACATCAAACAAATCTTTTCTTATCTTACCACCCATTTCCACTGTCATTTTAAAGCAAAAGACTTCAATCCTATTTACTTAACAGACAGCAAAATGAGGAATGCCCTTTTTTTGGGGTTCATAGTTGTTGCCATGTGCCCAGCTCCCTGGTCTGTTCAGCCTTTGAACTCTGTCTTTGTCCTGCCCTCCATGAATATTTTCTCTCTCTTTTTTTTTTTCTTTTTTCTTTTTTCTTTTTTTTTTTTTTTTTTTGAGACAGAGTCTCGCTCTGTCGCCCAGGCTGGAGTGCAGTGGCACGGTCTCAGCTCACTGCAAGCTCCACCTCCTGGGTTCACACCATTCTCCTGCCTCAGCCTCCCGAGTAGCTGGGACTACAGGCACCCACCACAACACCTGGCTAACTTTTTAGTATTTTTAGTAGAGACAGGGTTTCACCATGTTAGCCAGAATGGTTTCCATCTCCTGACCTCCTGATCCGCCCGCCTCGGCCTCCCAAAGTCCTACGATTATAGACGTGAGTGACCCGCCCGGCCGAATGTTTTCTAAAATGTCCAATTTTTTTTTTCTTTTAGGATTTTCCTTAGTTCGGTATGTTTAAAGAGTGGGTTTGCCCTCCCAGAGAGTTGCCAGTAGCAATGGGTATGTTTTGGGTCTCAGTGTGTGTGTGTATGTGTTTGCTTGGACACAATAAGATGGTTTGAGTACACTGGGTGTACAGCCCATGCATAAGAGGCTCATTATGTAATAGGCATGCATGCAAATTATATGCCTCTACTTATTCCTTTTGTCAGAAAGACCAGTACAGCTCTGTCTCCCCTGCTGCTCCTAGATTCTAGGATTTTAGCTCTTGCAAGAACCTTGGAAATCTTTCTAGAAACCTCATTTTACAGATGAGGAGATTGAGGCATAGAAAGAAGGACCTGCCTGTGGTTACCTACCTGACACCCATACCCTTCTGAGGCTCTTCTCACTCCAGCGCTCTGTGCCCCAGGTGTCAAGAGTCACCGTTCCACTCCAACCTCAGGCTGCCACCCTGGGAACTGCAGAGAATCTCAGGCATCAAAGAATGGGGCCAATCTATCTCTCCAGGAGTTCTTGATTCTCCCCCATGTTCTTCCACCTCCCTCCCTCAACCCTCTCCACCCTTCAATGGCTGCAAGACATGGCAGGACCAGGCTGGCTCAGCTGCGTGGTCAAGCAAGGATGCCTGTGCGTGCCCCCTGCATAGTTGGGCCTGGTCAGGGTTGACCCTCAGGGCAGCATTGCCTTCCTGGAGAAGCTGGTCTATCCGGCAGGCCCGCACAGGGAGGAGCACATTATCCTGCCCTGACCCTCTATCTTATGCTGTGGCCTCCTGTGTGGGCTTCTTGAGTTCTGGAGGACCTTGTCCCCTGACTGTCTTTGTTTTTACAGCTTGTGGACTACCGGGCAGAGTTCAGCAAATGGTGGCTGACTGAGTTCAAAACAGTCAAGTTTCCTGCCCAAGGAACCATCTTTGACTATTACATCGACCCAGAGACCAAGAAATTCGAGCCTTGGTCCAAGCTCATCCCCCAGTTTGAATTTGACCCCGAGATGCCCTTGCAGGTGAGTGCGGCTGAGCGGCCCAGGACGTGCGTGCAGTTACCCTCAAGGATCTGCAGTGGCTCCAGTAGCAGCCGCGCATGGGCATCTGAGCATTTGTCCTTGCTAGGAACTAGTCATCCCCAGCTCCATGACTTTGCAGAGGAGATGACAGGCGTAATGAAGTCACAGATTCTCCTAAAGGCCAGGACATTTCCTCAAGAGAGGAGGAAATGGCAGGGGCAGAAGATTTTAAAATGCATTAGAGAGGCCACAGAGAAAGAGGCCCGGGTGGTAGAGGAGAGTGGGGAAGCTCTCTGCCCAACTGCAGGGAGCCCAGAGAGCGAGTCTGTGGGATAGTCCCACTCTGAATATCAGGGAAGATACTCCTGACCTGTGTTGATTTGGGGAGCTCCACATCCACTCTTCTGAAATGCTTTGGAACATTGGTGGTACATCTGTTTCTCCCTGGAACCCACCCTTGGCAGGTTTATTGTGCTCCTGTTCCAGGCATGTTTGGTGCACACGAGTGAGACCATCCGTGTGTGCTACTTCATGGAGCGGCTGATGGCACGGCGGCGGCCTGTCATGCTGGTGGGCACAGCTGGCACTGGCAAGTCAGTGCTGGTGAGAGCTAAGCTGGCCAGCCTCGACCCCGAGGCATACCTGGTGAAAAACGTGCCATTCAACTACTACACCACGTCGGCAATGCTGCAGGGTAAGGAGCCCAGGGCACCTGGAGTGGGGAGGTGTGTGGGTGGCCGTGTCACCTGACACAGAGCTGAAGCCGAGCGTCAGGTGCCTGCCTGGCTGTACTTCTGCGTACCCCAGCACTGTGCACTTCCTCCCACGTGCCCCTTCTCACCTCTCCCCACATGCCTCTTTCTGGCTCCTCCAGGACCCCTTAGCTCCGCTTCTGGTCTTTCTTTCTACATTCCTCCCTGGCCTGTTAAATTCCTCAAGAGCAAGGTGTTCAACACAGAGCAGTTCAGCACCTTGATGACAAAGACAGCTACAAGCCATGGAGAGATTTGCAAGAACTTGCAGGCTTCTGGCACTGAAAGTGTCTCTAGAGATCATTTAATTCCTCTCTCATATTATGGATGGGGAAACTGAGGCTCTGGTAAAAGGATGTGATTGCCCAAAGTCACCGCCAAGTGGCGAGGCAGGCATGACACATCCGGTCTTCTGACTCCACCTGGGGCTTGCTTTTCCCCGGTGTTGACACACAGAGCTCCCAAATAGACATGGGCCACTGGTGATGTTTTCCTCTTGCCAGAGTCTCTCTCCGCTTAACTCATTTACAACACAGTCTTCTTTTTCATGGAAACAACACATTGACTAAAAACAGCTTTGTTTTGGAGAAGCTTCCAAGCCATTCTTTCAACAAAATGAGGGGAGAGGCAGGGCTGGGGAGAAACCCTGTTGTTACTTCCCAAACAGCGACAGCCTTGTCCCACTCTGTTACTTGGTCTGAATTTCCCAGGTGACACTGCAGTGCCTCCCCACACCTAGATGTGAGCTGTTTGCAGATGGATAAGTTAGGAGCCATAGCTTATAACGTGAAAAGTGAACCTGGCACTCTCGTTATCCGCTACATCACCCAGGCCTTAGGTCAGCAGACTTGCAAAGCAGGCTTTGTGTGCACCACCATTTACTCTGCCTTGACCATTTTACCCAGTCCTTCTGCCATCCCTGCCTGGTGTAAACCCCGGAGTCGGCCTGCAGTGTTGCCCCTGCTAACAGTCTACTTTGCCCCCGGGGGAATTCTTTCTGCACAGTTTTGCCAGCTCTTGTAGGATTCGGGTCCAGCCAACTCAAAATGCTGATGGTGGGGAGCACCGCCTCTGCTCTCTGCCCCTCAGAGCAGCTAGGTGCCTCAAGCATGCGGACAGAGGTTCAGGCTTCCCCCCACCCGCCCTTCAGTGCCAGAGACTTCTTCACCTATTTCAAACTCACCTCTGGACTACATCTGCTGCTGAACTAATCCCAATCCAGCAACTGACTGTAGTTCAGACATGAACATTAACAAGTAAGACAAAACGAAACAACAAAGATTTACATCAGAACTTTACTAGTTTGTCAAAGATGTAAACATCTTCTATTCAAATACTGAAAGAATTGTTCGTCCACTTTTTGTGCTCTTCACAATGTTGCAGCAACAAGCATGACACACTTTTAAGTATAATCGGAATTGTTAACATTTTCCTTATTATTTTCACAAGTCTACAAAACAAATCAAGTCCTAGATTGTAGCGTTTGCCAATTTCCATGTTGTAAATACTCCCACCACGGCCAATTGTAAGCTACCAATGCAATGTCAGTGAACAAGGAGTCAGGAAGTACACCATTATAAGCATTTCCACTTTACAGATACAATGGATGAAAATAACCTCCAGTATACACATGATAGTAAATGTCATAAAATAATTAAGATGTGATGAGTTTTGAATATTTATTACCATGATTTTCAATATAATTTACTTAATTATACATTTGTCTATATTTATTTATTTATTTGTTTATTTTTGAGATGGAGTTTCACTCTTTCTCACCCAGGCTGGAGTTCTGTGGCGTGATCCTGGCTCACTGCAACCTCTGCCTCCCGGGTTCAAGCAATTCTCTTGTCTCAGCCTCCCAAGTAGCTGGGGTTTCAGGTGCCTGTCAAGACACAGGGCTAATTTTTGGATTTTTAGGAGAGACGGGGTTTAACCATGTTGGCCAGGCTGGTCTCAAACTCCTGAGCTCAGGTGATTCGCCTGCCTTGGCCTCCCAAAGTCTTGGGATTACAGGCTTGAGCCACTGCGATCGGCCTAATTTATTTTTTAATAATGGTCATGTTTAACAACCGGCTTGCACAATTCCCTTGGTTTCAATAATCAGCTCCAGTAAACCACTGGCTTAGTCTTTACTCCATGAGGCCTCAGCACCATCACATCGTAACCTTCCATCAAGGCCGAAGACATCGCATCAGCACCTGGCCGTGACCTTAAGCAGACTTCACCTGTCTGGCTAATTTAAATCTTAGCACTTTGCCGTCTGCCTCATAGAATTCCTCTTTCTTGTTCAAATACCTACCCTTATTTGCAAGCCTCGAGTCCAACAACTGATCGGATTACCAGCTCTGCCCCTTTACCTCAATTCTTACTACTGTGACAACTACATTACTACTACTACTACTACTACTAATAATAATAATAATAATAATAGCAACAACAACTGACATTTATCAAAGACTTATCTGGAATGTGAATCTGACTTAGACTTTTACACTTTTTTTATTTTTTACTTCTTTAATCTTGTACAGCTCTGTGAATAAGAATTTGTATTACCTTCATTTTAGACATGAGAAAACTAAGGCACAGAGAAGTTAAACAAGCTACCCTGTGACACACAGTAAGTGGGGGCGCCAGGGTTCCAGAGAGTCTGACTTCAGAGCCTGTGCTCTTAACCACTAGGCTATACTGCTTCCCTGCTAAGAAAATACTTTGAAAACTGCAATAAATATTCAGCATTATTACTATTATCATTAGTAGTACTCTTCAGGTATTCCAGAGGAATGATTTTCTATTTAATTGATTTTTCTATGTAAATGATTTTCTATTTAATTTTATTAAATAGAATATATTTAATAATTTATTCTAAAATTATTACAATTAATGATTTAATAAAATTAAACAGAAAAAGTGATTTAATTCTATTAAAGAGGTTTTATAATATTTTTTAAATATCCTTTAAATAGAGGGTAAACATTTGGAATCAAGGAAGAGAAGATGAGTTTCTCACACTGCCCTGACCTGTCATTCTCACTCTGGATCTCTCACCTAGAGGGCTTTCTCCTTCCCTCCTGTTAGAACACAGAGAATTCCTTTTTTTTTTTCTTGAGACAGTCTCGCTCTGTCGCCCAGGCTGGAGTGCAGTGGTGTAATCTTGGTTCATTGTATCCTCTGCCTCCTAGGTTCAAGCGATTCTCCTGCCTCAGCCTCCCCAGTAGCTGTGACTACAAATAAATCTCAAAATGCTGTTACATAGAACCAGGATGAAAACTAGCTCTCACTGTAGCTGAGCATTCACCAAAACCCAACACTTTCTGTTTCTTGTTAATTCCCTAATGGCCTGTTGGTAACGTTAGACCTTGAAGCCATCCCTCCTCGCACCCTAAGGGATGGAGAAAGCTACTGTTCTCTAACCTCTCCTGTCCAGAGGCAACCAGGAACTGGGGAGTCAGCCGAAGCCCAGAGTAGCAGCATATATGTAACAACATTCATGCAATAAAGCTCAGACCCTTAACTCTGAAAAATGCTTTATTCCCTTTTATTCCCTTATGGGAACTTCCTTCCTCTTGCCTTATGCACAGTGCAAACAATCTTGATTATTTGGGCTTCTCAGCCTAAAACATTTTAAGAGCAACAACATGGCAGGAGAAAGGGTGTTACCAATGATTTAAAAAGTTACAGCTAGAAACCAGGTATCAAACAGGGATTTGGAGAATCAGCTGAATGTAAGAGAGATGCGTACACTCAAAAGACACCTGCTCTAGTATCATTCAATGAAGAGGGAAACTGTTGCACCTCCTTTGTGAACCCGTTACTCATTTTGCAGCCCAGTGTCTTAATCGTTATTTGCACTTGAGACCCTGTGTATTTAAGAAAAAGTTGGATGTGAAGTGGCATAGTCTGCATGAAAGGACAGTTAGCACACGCAAACAGATGTGCAAATTTATGTTTATAATGTGTCTGTAATGGTAAAAGGGGAGCAACAGCCTAATTGTCTGTATGATAGAATATTAAGCAATGTTCGAAAGAATGAGAAAATTCTATAAGTACTGAATTGGAACTATTTCCAAAATGTTGTTGACTGAGAAAAGGAAGATATAGAACAGTATATATAGCATGCTCCAAACTGTATCTTGTTTAAAAAGAAATATATAAAAATTTACTCACTTATATGATTTTCAAAAATATGTATAATATATACACACACACATAATTTATGCCTATATAAAAACTTAGACAATGTCCAGAAGGACACAAAAGAAACATAGACGGCACTTGTTGCTGGCAAGGGAAACTGACTGGGTGCTGACGGTGGGATAGAGAATTATTTAAACCTTTTATGTTTAACTATAAAATATTTCAAACATGTACAAAAGTACAGAAAATAATATAACAGATGCCAGTGTAGCACTATCCAGATTTAACAGATGCTAAAGTGTTAGCATTATGCTAAATGGAACTTAGCATTATGAGTGCAGCTAATAGGCGGGGCTAGAGGCTTCTGCCTGTAATCCCAGCACTTCGGGAGGCTGAAGGGGGCGGATCACCTGAGGTCAGGAGTTCGAGACCAGCCTGGCTAACATGGTGAAACCCTGTCTCTACCAAAAATATACAAAAAAATTAGCCGGGCATGGTGGTGCGTGCCTGTAGTCCCAGCTGCTCAGGAAGCAGAGGCAGGAGAATTGCTTAAACCTGGGAGGTTGAGGCTGCAGTGAGCCGAGATCGCACCACTGCACTCCAGCCTGGGCGACAGTGTGAGATCCCTGCCACAAAATAAAATAAAATAGAATAAAAACAAGTACAGTTAATACATCACCCCTGTCGCTCCTTTCTCCTTCCTGCCTCTTATTAACTAGAGTACTAAACTCAACGTGTCTCATTCCAAGTTTACACTTTTGAAACAAATATGTAGCCATAAAATACATAATGTTGCATATTTAAACTTTAAATATGCCATACTATACCTGTCTTTGGCGACTTACCTGTATCAGTCCATTCTCACACTGCTATAAAGACATACCTGAGACTGGGTAATTTATAAAGGAAAGAGATTTAATGGACTCACAGTTCCATATGACTGGGGAAGCCTCACAATCATGGTGGAAGGCAAAGGAGGAGCAAAGGCACATCCCACATGGTGGCAGGCAAGAGCGCGTGTGCAGGGGAACTGCCCTTTAGAAAGCCATCAAATCTCATGAGACATATTCACTATCATGAGAACAGCACAGGAAAACCTGCCCCCATGATTCAATTACCTCCCAGCAGGTAGGACACGTAGGGATTATGGGAGCTACAATTCAACATGAGATTAGGGCGGTCACACAGGCAACCCATATGATTACTTTTGTAATCATTGTCTTAATACATGCAGATCTATTTCATTTATTTTCACTGCTGCATAGAATTCCATTGTGTGAATAAATCACAGCTCATTTATCCTTTTTCCTACTGAAAGGCAGCATAATCTTTTTACATTTTTTTCTTTTCTAAAAAAAAGCTATATTGAGTTATAATTGACATAATAAACTGTACATATTTAAGGTGTACAATTTAATACATTTCAAAATATTTATACATCATGAAATCATCATAATTGAAATAATGAACATAACCATCACCTCCAAACGTTTCCTTACATTCCTTTGTAATCCCTTCCTCCCAACCCCCGCCCACCTGCCCTGTTTCAACCACTGATCTGCTTTCTATCACTATAAATTAGTTTGCATTTTCTAGAAATTTGTATAATGGAGTCACGAAATGTGCACTCTCTTTTTTTCCTGGCTTCTTTCACTCAGCATGATTTTGAGATGTATCCATGTTGTTGAGTGAATCAACGGTTCATTCTTTTCATTCTTGAATAGTAAGATAACGTATGTGAAACACTCAAAATGATTCCCAGCATACGATAAGTGCTTTGTAAATGGAAGCTGTTATTATAATAATATTAACAACCTACTTCTCAAATTTAAGAATCTATATCGAACAAAAATTTCTAAGCCCCAACTGCCAAAAAACAAAAAGCAACAAAAGCAAACCTTTTCTTCTTGAAAAATAAGTTGAACACAAGCTACGCTAAAACAGAAATAATGTTTTGGGGAGAACTATTCCAGCTTTCAAATAGACAGTAACTCCACCCAGCAAGTCAATTCCTAGAGGTCTCCAGGGGGACTTTTTGCAGCTCAATCATCCTGCCAGCCCATCAGATGCTATTTTTCTCAAAATCTGATGTTCTTTTTTAGAGGAGGCAGCTGGTTGATAATACCTGCATCTCTCCTCTCTTTCACTGCATCCAGTTCTGGAGTCTCCATTGTACTTCTCTAAACACGGATTCAGAGCTCCTTGATACCAGTGGGGGCTGTACTGCGGGCTCACAGTGTGGGTGGCACACCCTTTAATGTTTACAGTGGGTCAACCTTTGTGCAAAGGGCTTTCCTCACCTACTTCATTTAATCCTCTCCAGCCTATGAGACTATTTCGATATGGCTTTTGACTGCAAGTAGTGGAAAATCTGACATTAGTGGCATAAATAGAGATTCTGTTTTTCACATGACAGGAATTCTGCAGGCAGGCAATTGTTAATCAGGTTATCACTGTTAGTAACAGTGATACCAATGCTAAGATATTCGCTCTTCTCTTGGCTCCTCCTTCAAGGTGGCAGAATGGCTGCTGCATCAGCCATCACATCCGCATCCAAAAAAAAAAAAAGTGGTAGGGGGAGATAGTGCCCATGTCCTGACATGGTAGCTCTCCAGGAACTTTATACATTTATGCCTATGTCTTAATGTTCAAAACTGTGCCACATGACACCCCAGCTGAAGACTGGCTAAAGAGAAGGAGGTTGGAATGGTGTCCAACACGGATCTGATGATAGTCCCCAGTTTTACAAGTTAATCAAATGAAGCTTAGAGGTGTTAAGGACTTACCTCAAAGTCACCCTGTGAGTTAACAGCAAAGCAGTCTTATTTCATGAAGCTATGAAGACCTTCTACTTTGATAAGACTTTTAAGTCATACATCTTAATTTTTCATAATAGAATGCCAACTCTGCTTCCGCTCATCTGATATCTAGAGCATATGGATATCTTTTTCTATGATAGTCAACAGAATAGGCCCTTCCGTCAGTCATTGAAAAATGTTTCTTACTGGGTAACACATGCACAAACCACAGGTTCGTAACACTGACACCTCAAGCCGAGAGACAGAGATGTGCTCATTCTCCATTCCAGCAGTTTCTCTGAACTCCACAAACCTAGCTGTACTGCTTTCATTCCCTTCATTAAATCACAATATAATCGTCCACCCTTGGGTTTTGTTGAGGGTTACTATAATAAAAAGTGACTTTAAGTTATTTAGTTCTACCTCAGTTGAAGACCATTCTGTAGCCTGATACCTGTTTTATAAGTATCTGTGATATATGCCTCCTGGAATTTGGTGCCTGCAAAATTTTTAGAGGAAAGAGGAGATGACTCTGTACCAGTAACCTGAGATGACATGGTTATTGTAATTAAACACAGATTTAGTTCTGAGCTTTCAGGCAAGCAGTTCATAAAGGAAAATGTGAGATAAATTTTTATGTGTTTACAGTAACTATGTCATCCTACATTACTAGTGTAGTTAAGTTTCTTCTCATTCTGTATTGTTTAGCAATCCCTATTTAGTCTTTGTTTTAATTGGTCTGTTTAATGTCTCTTTAAAGACTTAAGTCTCTTCTTGTTCTTTTTGAAAATATAAATAATTTTAAAACAAAAGAATTCATAGAGACCCACAAGACAGGATAGTTTAGAAGCAGGATAGTTTAGAAAAGTAGGAACAAAGAGCTTAGTTAAGGCTTCAATGGGCTTATAGTTTTAGCGTACAGGGAGAAGGCCAAAGATCAAGCTTATCACAGTTCTGAATTCTCTTGCCATCCAGCTGTGATTTGCATTATTAGCTCAACAAACATTTGAGTGCTTAATTACACTAATTATATAGGAGCTCAGATGTCTGAAATTTTGTATAAAATAGATCTCTGGGCCGGGTGCAGTGGCTCACGCCTGTAATCCCAGCACTTTGGGAGGCTGAGGTGGGCGGATCACAAGGTCAGGAGATCGAGACCATCCTGGCTAACATGGTGAAACCCTGTCTCTACTAAAAATACAAAAAATTAGCCGGGCGCGGTGGCGGGCGCCTGTGGTCCCAGCTACTCGGGAGGCTGAGGCAGGAGAATGGCGTGGGCCCAGGAGGTGGAGCTTGCAGTGAGCCAAGATCGTGCCACTGCACTCCAGCCTGGGCGACAGAGCAAGACTCCGTCTCAGAAAAAAAAAAAAAAGAAAAGCATCTCTGTAACCTGTTTATAACCTGTTTATTATAAACCTCAAGGTTGGACAGGACCTTAAAAGATCTAATCAAATGTCCAATCTCAAAGGAGCATTGTGATTACAATTATTACAATCAGACAGCTCTCTTCCACCTAATACGTTTTACTTCATGACAGAAATCAAAGTGAAATCATCAAAGATGTGTCATCTAGTGAGCAAGACATTCTACTTGGAATCATGGAAAGTTCAAATATAGTATAATGAAATTGAAAGCAACACATATTTTAGGCAATAGAAAAATAATTCCATAAATTTTGGTACATCCAAATTATGGAACACAATGCAGCAATTAAAATCATGTTTTAGGAGTATGTTTATTACCATATAAAGAGGTTTACAATACATTAAATTAAAAAATACAGGCAGTATATTCAGTATAATTTTGATTGTGTAGAAAAAAAATCTAAGCAAAAAAAAAAAAAAAAAAACCAGACTAGAGTAAAATACACCAAAATATTGAAAGAGAGTACTTACAGCTAGTTGATAGAACTATGGGTGACTTTCACTTCATTATTATAATTTTCTATGCTTTTTAGTCTTTCTAAAATGAATATGTATTATGTTTATAATCATGCAAAGTATGTTATTTTTTGAAAGAATAAATGCAGAGCCCTTACAAGATAACTGAAAAGTCTTAATACATGAAAAATTAAATAATATGAAAGGAAAAGGGTTCAAACAGGTATGCAAATCATATCCATGCAAAATAAGACATGATTAATTACTAATGATCTCTGTCAAAAATATGGTGCGGGCAATGAGTTGACTAAACTGATAATTTTCAAGGGCAGAAGCCATGTCTTTATAATGTTTAAGAAGTAAGGAAGGCCAGGTGCAGTGGCTCATTCCTGTAATCCCAACACTTTGGGAGGCCGAGGCAGGCAGATCACCTGAGGTTGGGAGTTCAAGACCAGCCTAACCAACATGGAGAAATCCTGTCTCTATTAAAAATACAAAATTAGCCAGGCATGGTGGCACATGCCTGTGATCCCAGCTACTCAGGAGGGCTGAGGCAGGAGAATTGCTTGAACCTGGGAGGCAGAGGTTGCACTGAGCCAAGATCGTGCTATTGCATTCCAACTAGGCAACAAGAGTGAAACTCCATCTCAAAAAAAAAAAAAAACAACAACAACAACAAAAGAAGAAGTAAATATTGCAGTAGTGGTTATGTGAGGTTTCATTGCCAGGTGGACCTGGGTTAAAATCCTGGCTTTGACACTTAGTAGCTGTTTGACTTTGGATAAAATCACTAAATTTCTCTAAGCCTCAGTCTTACCATGTATTCAAAGACTTTTAAGAGGCAATGATAATACATGATAGGGCTCTGTGAGGATCAGTGCTATAATCCATGTCAAGCACTCACTCACTGGTAATGCTTCATGGTGAATGAAGGAACTGCTCTAAAGTTCAGGGCCTGGAGGAATCACTGGGACTAGAATTGTCCAGGAGGGTGGGAGCGAAGGCTTACAAGGGCTCTCTTGCTGGGTAACATGGAGAAGCTTTGGAATTACTATCTAAAAACCTGGATTCTAATTCCAGCAAGGTATTTAATCTGCCTTAGCCTCTTTGTCCTTAATTTCAAATGGGGAATAGTAAGACTTTCTTTACCTATATCATGGGGTTTGTAATAATAATAAGATACATTCATTCATTCATTTATTTAATAAGTGATTTTCGAGCACTATACTATGTGCTAGATAATACCCTAGGTCCAGAGGTTATGACAGTGAGACAAACAGTAAAATCCCTGTCCTCATGGGGTTTAGATTCTAGTGTTCAAGGGGATGGATGGGGCAATACACAAGATAATAAGTAAAGATATAGGATATTAGGTGGTAACAAGTGATGTAAAGAGACATGAAGCTGGGGCAGAGAATAGCAGGTGGGGCTTTGAATTTTAGGGTGCATACCAGGGAAGACCTTACTGGAAAAATAGCACCTGGGTAAATAAACTCCTGATGGGTGTGAGGGAGCAAACTGTGCTGGCATGTGGAAGAAGAGGATTCGAGGCAAGGGGTACAACCAGAGCAAAGCCTTGGGGCAGTGAGTGACTCATGAATCAGAAACAACTACTCGGGAGGCTGAGGCAGGAGACTTACTTGAACCCAGGAGACGGAGGTTGCAGTGAGCCAAAACTGCACTCCAGCCTGGGCAACAGAGTGAGACTCCGTCTCAAAAAGAAAGAAAGAAAGAGAGAGAGATAGAGAAAGAAAGAGAAAGGAAAGAAAGAAAGAGAGAGAGAGAAGGAAGGAAGGAAGGAAGGAAGGAAGGAAGGAAGGAAGGAAGGAAGGAAGGAAGGAAGGAAGGAAGGAAAGAAAAAAGAAACAGGGCGGCTGGGGCAGAGTGTGAGGAGGACAACAGGAGAGAAAAACAGATACAAGTTTAGTGAAAGTCAACAAACTGGCTTTTGCTCCAAGTGAGACAGGATGCCACTGGAGGGCATAAAACAGGGGATGGGCACGATCCAATTTGCATTTTACAAGGGTATTCTTGTCTGCTGTTTTGAGAATATAGTGTAGGGAGTCTAGGGCAAAAGCTGGGAGACCATTTGGGAAGATTTGTAATTACCAGGTGAGAGCAGATGGACAAGGAGGGCAGCAGTGGAGATGGCGAAAAGAGATAACAAATGGGAAGCCCCTTTGAAAATTAAATTACAGGTCGGGCACAGTGACTCACGCCTGTAATCCCAGCACTTTGGGAGGCTGAGGTGGGTGGATCACCTGAGGTCAGGAGTTCGAGACCAGCCTGACTAACATGGAGAAACCCCGTCTACTAAAAACACAAAATTAGCCAGGTGGTGTTCCATGCCTGTAATCCCAGCTACTCGGGAGGCTGAGGCAGGAGAATCGCTTGAACCCGGGAGGCAGAGATTGCAGTAAGCCAAGGTCATGCCACTGCACTCCAGCCTGGGCAACAAAAGCGAAACTCCAGCTCAAAAAAAAAGAAGAAGAAGAAAATTAAATTGCCCTTCAAGTATAAGATGGCAGTGCAATAGTATCCAGAGAACAGCACGAATAAAACCATTCACCCTGGTGCAGCAGCTGACACGGTCTGTGTGGCCAAAGACTGAACCCCAAGCTGTTCCATGCGGGTCTCGAGGAGAAATCAGTCAGAACGCACAAATGACCCTGGGCCCGGGCTCCAGGTGTGGGCTTGAGTTTCCAGGCTTGCTGAGAACGGTCAGAACCCAGAAGTGTGGCAAGAGGGTCACATTTCTTTACATGTCTTGTTCATTCAGCTCCTTCAACATCAACACTTTTCCTGAAACTCAGACCCTCTTCTGCTCCTCCAGTTCTGCCTGGAAACAGAGTAGATCGCTGTAATTCCATCCTAGGTGTGACATGGAGCAGAGCATGGCCAAGAAGGGGTCAGCAATGTGCCTGTCTTTCCTGGCGGATCCTTTCTTTCTCGGGAGAACTTGGTACCATCCGCCACGAGATAATCCCGTGCGCTCCACGGCCACTTCTTGCTAACTGACATGGTTCTTGCTAACTGACATGGTTCTTGCTAACTGACATGGTTCTTGCTAACTGACATGGTTCTTGCTAACTGACATGGTTCTTGCTAACTGACATGGTTCTTGCTAACTGACATGGTTCTTGCTAACTGACATGGTTTTCTCCTCAACGATCCTTTAAAAGCATAAAGAGCTTAATCAACCCAAATTACAGGGTCTGCTTAATTCCAGGGGTTGATTTGAATATCATTGCCTTGGGAGGAGGAGAAACAAGTCTTTCTTTCTAAGGAGAGAATTTCCTATTAGAAGAACTGTTCTCAAAAGCATGTCCTTGTCAACCCATTAATTATATTTCATGTTGACAGATCTCACATATAGTTGTTATGTCTTTAGGGGGGAAGAAGGTGTTGTGTGATTAATTGGTTGATAGTGTATGTTAATTGGATGCTAATTAAATTTAAATTTAATTCATATTTGAAACATTTAATTTAACTCAGGACCAGAAAATTAGAATATTCGAGCCTCTTGAAGGAACTTGTCTTTCTCTCTGTCACCTTCATATGTCTATTGACACTTTCTCCTTGTTTACAAACTTGTTTTTCAAGAGAAGAAATCAGATGATTCTTAGCGCTTCCAGCTGTAACAGGAAGTGTTGGTTCTTGCAATTCATAAATATTTCATTGCTTTACTGGAAAAAGTACATATATCTCCACCCTATTACTTAAGTTTGTTCTAAGCAAGTCCTGTCATGCTGGAAAACTGCTATTAGATTCCTTTCTTTGGCTTGATAATTGAAGAAACCACTCCAGAGGAGAGTCAAGGCACCAAGGTGCTCAGACAGAGAGCCAGGAAACCTGAGAGCAGGGGAGGGCACCGTTGACATTGGAAGCATCTGGAAAATTCTCTGAGGCTGTTTTTACTACATCCTGCCAAGGAAAATCCCATGAGATGAACTCTCTGGGAACACAGTTGGCAAAACATACATTGACGCCTTTCTTATAGCCTCGGAGAGGAAAGGGCATCTACCCAGCCCTGAAAGGGGAACTGCAGCCTTTATGCATTTTTGCTGCCTTCAGTAGAGAGGGCAACTGTACCTAGGAATTCAACTATTCATAAGCTTCTTTGGAGTAGAGTACCTGGCCTTGGGACTGTAAAGATATTTTCCATTTTTAGTATATAAACCAAGAAAACTGGGGACCACAAGTATGACAGAAGAAGCATGGTCTGAGGTTTAACCACTGTGATTTGTATCCAGCCTTAGTAAAGTCGCTGAGTTCTTTTGAGCCTCAGTTTCCTCATCTGTAAAACGGGATAATACTAATCTCACAGTTATAAGGATTAAATGAGATAATTAAGATGGGTAAAAACTTAGCACAGCCCACGTGGTGAGGTATTCAGTCCCCATTACTGCCTAGTAATTTCAGTTTTCACTTTCCAGTCCTGTAGAATGCCCGTTGGGAGCAGCAGTGGTTGTTATTGTTGTTGTCTTTTGCGTTGCTGTTTTTTGCACACATGCAGGCAGCACAATTGCTTGTCCTTGACATCTTTGCTGTCTCATTACTGGCATCTGAGATTTGAGCCACCTTCCCTCACTGACTCGCTGTCTCCCCAGCTGTCCTGGAGAAGCCTCTGGAAAAGAAGGCTGGTAGAAACTACAGCCCTCCAGGCAACAAGAAGCTCATCTATTTCATTGATGACATGAACATGCCTGAGGTGGATGCCTACGGGACAGTGCAGCCCCACACCATCATCCGGCAGCATCTGGACTATGGCCACTGGTAAGAGTGCCCATGTAAAGGGACTGGCCCAAGGGGGCAGAGCCTAAGGCAGGGCTGAAGGCCAGTCTCTATTCTGCCTGAATGGCAAACCTCAGCATAGCTCTGGTGCCAGATGGGAATCTTTGTGGTAAACCACATTTCTCATGCAGTTCTCTATTTCCCAGAGTGGTTCCTTCAAACAGGGGCACTAATATTCACATGAAAAGTTTAACCAGAGAAGACACTGAGCTCTCATCTAAGGAAAAAAAGCCTACTTTTTGCTTCAAGACTCATGTCTGAAGTTGCCTTCTTCAAGTGCCGGAAGCAGAATTAACCACTTCCCTTGCACCATGGCCCCACAGCACTGGGCATGTGCTTCAGTGATAACTCCTAACACAGGCCAGGTGCGGTGGCTCATGCCTGTAATCCCAGCACTTTGGGAGGCCGAGGCAGGCAGATCACAAGGTCAGGAGTTCGAGATCAGCCTGGCCAATATAGTGAAGCCCTGTCTCTACTAAAAATACAAAAATTAGCCGGGCGTGGTGGCAGGAGCCTATGGTCCCAGCTGCTCAGGAGGCTGAGGCAGGAAACTTGCATGAACCTGGGAGGCGGAGTTTGCAATGAGCCAAGATCGTGCCACTGCACTCCAGCTTGGGTGACAAAGCGAGACTCTTCTCAAAAAAAAAAAAAAAAAAGGCTGGGCACAATGGCTCGTGCCTATAATCCCATCACTTTGGGAGGCCGAGGCAGGTGGATCACAAGGTCAGGAGTTCGAGACCAGCTTGGCCTATGTGGTGAAACCCCATCTCTACTAAAAAAAAATACAAAAATTAGCCAGGCATGTTGGTGCGCACCTGTAGTCCCAGCTACTTGGGAGGCTGAGGCAGAAGAATGGCGTGAACCCAGGAGGCAGAGGTTGCAATGAGCCAAGTTTGGATCACTGCACTCCAGCCTGGGTGACAGGGCAAGACTCCATCTCACAAACAAACAAACGAAACACAACACCTAACACCCGGTACCATGTACGGTGTCTGCAGACCTTCCAGCCTCAGTGCCTTCAGAGCAGCTCAGAGGCCTGGATAGTATCTCTTGCAACAGCATAATTTTTAATGGCAAAAGGTCTGAACTTACTAGAAAAAAAAAAAAAAAGTCACTGATTTGAGACAACTTTGACTCACCTTTCTACCACACACTGAATCTACTGCTGAGAAAGAGTGAGAAGAGAGAATTCAGAGAGAAAAACGGTAGTTAAGACGGCAACTTGAGTTGCCTTCCCTTCCTTCCCAAAATCTTTACTGGATGCCTGACATATGCAGCCGTTCACAATCTCCACACTGACATTTGAGCAGCTTAATTTCATGGGCAATAATTAAGAGTCAAGCTAACTAGTTTTACTTTAGATTCATGGTCACAAACCTTAAATGGAAAGTAGAAGCTTCCTGGAAATTCTACCATATGGTTTTAGTATGTCTACTCTCAGAAATGTCTATTTCATTCCATCTTCCCTGTCTTTGATCTTCCCACCACCCTCCGCTGATGGCCTTGCCTTCTCAGAGAACACAGATGCCACCTCCATTTCTTGCTTCCACATCCATACAACTCACCCGTGTCCCCATGCATCCCTCCTCCACACTCCTGTTACATCTTACCTAAGGCCGAACCATCCACCAGCCTCTTCATTCTACTGTCTCCCACTCCTGAAGTGCTCACTTCATCAGTTGGTCCCCATCTCCTCATTAGATGCTTCACATCATTTAAATTTGCATAAACGGGCTGGGTACGGTAGCTCATGCCTGTAATCCCACCACTTTGGGAGGCCGAGGTGGGTGGATCACTTGAGCCCAGGAGTCCGAGATCAGCCCGGTCAACATGGTAAAACCCCATCTCTACTAAAAATATAAAAATTATCCAGGTGTGGTGACACATACCTGTAATCCCAGCTACTTCTGAGGCCGAGGCAGGAGAATCGCTTGAACCTGGAGACAGAGGTTGCAGTGAGCCGAGATCATGCCATTGCACTCTAGCCTGGGCGACAGAGTGAGACTCTGTCTCAAATAAATAAATAAATAAATAAATAAATAAATAAACAAACAAACAAACTTGCATACATTTCTTCAACTGAGTTAAAAAATTACTTTCTAATTACTGTTCTGTCCCCACTCCCTTATCTCCCACTCACTCCTCAATCTACTGTTGTTTGATTTCTGTTCCCTCCACTGTTCTTGCTAACCTACTATCTGCATCATTATTGTAAAATCCAAGAAATCCTTTGCAAGCTTGTCCAGCCACCTTATTTTGTCGTTGTTGTTGTTCTGTTTGGTTTTGTTTTTGGCTTTCAGCAGCCTGAAGCCATGGTTTTTAGTTTCTGTCTCCAGTGATAAGTGGAAAAGAGGGATGAGGAAGGGACATTACTAGCTCAACCAGAAACAGAAACTAAAAACCCATGAAGGATTCTCTCCCTTAGACACCCCTGCTGGAGTCACTACCTTTCTTGTTCTCTCTGCAGCCCTTGATGTGGTTGACCACTCTCTTCTTTTGGGAATACTGGCTTCCTTTGCCTTTTGGTATGGCATATACCCCCTGATTTTTCTCCTGCCTTTTTGTCCATCCTGTGGGCTCGTCTTTCTATGCTATTTCTTTAGATACTGAGGTCCCTTGGGAATCTGTCCTAGGCTCATATCTCTTCTCAATCCCTGCCAGTGGATCTAGACTTTTTATCACCCAAGCACATGAACAGTAGGGCACATCCTACCTCACCTTGACAAAGGACTCACCTGCCTCGGTCCTCAGACACATTTTACCTAGAGCTTCTGACTGTTCCAGGTATGATCGGAGCAAGCTGTCCCTAAAGGAGATCACAAATGTACAGTATGTTTCCTGTATGAACCCCACGGCAGGCAGCTTCACCATCAACCCCCGGCTTCAGGTACAGGAGGAGCCACGGGACCCGGGTTCTAATCATACCTTACTAGAGCAGATGCCCCTTGATTATAAGTAATAATTGGCTTTTTTCCCCACGCAGCCTCTCCGAACGGTAAATCAGATAGAATGCCAAATTTCATCTCTAGGGGAAAAGAGAAACTCCTAGACTTAGAGTCTCAAGATTGGAAGGGATCACAGATTTCATCTGATTTGATCCCTCTTTCTTCAGATGAGGGAACTTCAGAGAGACGAATGACTTTCCCAGGGTCATATGGATTCTCAGTATCAAATTCAGATTTGGACTCAGCTTCTCTGAGTCCAAGTTTAGTTCTCTTCCTACTGTCCCAGGCTGCCATCTTTGACTGAAGGTGCTTTGCCTGTTATTCCCCTAGTCATTTTAAGTTCAACCTAAATGTGGGCATAGTGTAAGCGATGGGACCAAAATACAGATTTAAAGGCTATAGAAGAATGATCCGTTATTATCTCCAAATTCAGAAGAGGTGATTTCTACTCTGTGGTAAAGGATGTTGAGCTCATGCCTTTGTTTTCTGTGCAGCGTCACTTCAGCCTGTTTGTCCTCTCCTTCCCGGGGGCAGATGCCCTGTCCTCCATCTATAGCATCATCCTCACTCAACATCTGAAGCTTGGAAACTTCCCGGCATCCCTGCAGAAATCCATCCCCCCACTGATCAGTCTGGCCCTCGCCTTCCACCAGAAAGTTGCTACCACATTCTTACCCACAGCAGTCAAATTCCACTACATCTTCAACCTCAGAGATTTTGCCAACATTTTCCAGGTGAGTTCATCGACTCCGAGACACCCTAGGGGCTTATTCTTAATAAGCTCCTATTCTTAATAATAGTAAGTAGCTAATGCCCAACTCTTAGGCACAGGCAAAGCCACTGTTCATACGTAATCATGAACATAAGGAGACACACACAGTGCCATGGGCTCCACAAGGAAGGCCCTCAATAAAATAGAGTTTCCTTTGCCAATTAAATTATTTCTCAGTAAGCAGCATGCATCTCTGAGTTGGTTCCTTAGGGGCTGCAGAAGGCTCAACATCTTAGAGATAGTGTTATATAATGAGTCCAGTATGCCTGGGAAGAAAAATGGCCTGAAAGAAAGAGAACTATTTTGGATCTCTCATTGGTACATCTATTGATCTCGGGATGAAAAAGAATGTTCCCCAAACCGTGCAAGATAGCTCTGCTTCCTCAAAAAGCCACATTGTCATACTCCTAAGATGCCATCTGCCAGCCCCTGCGAGGGCCTCAGTCCTAAAATTCCCAGGTTCATTTCTAGGCCAAAGCTGTTTCAGATCTTTCCAGCTGCTTATCTGAATAGTGATGGCATATCTCTGCCCATTGCTTCCAATTGCTTAACTCATCACCGTCCAAGTCTCCAGAGCGCCATCTAGCAAACCCAGACCCTTTCTTCCATCTGGTCAGATATAGCATCCTCATGTAGCCAAGTCCACAACTCTCCCATTCTGGATAAGAATCTACAGAAACTCATTTACAGAGAGACCTTCCCCCAAGATAACACTGGGTGATTATTGAGGGAAGGATGCCTTTTACACCAAGCAGAGGCCACACCCATAAAGGAGTGTCAAAGTGAATTAATCAGGGAGTGACACCACCTTCCAATGAAAGCACATGTAATTGGAATTAATTTCCCAGAGCAATTGTGCAGGTAGGACTTTGAGCCAAACCAGCAAAACTCCGGACCCTGACGATATAGGGCCAGGTTGTTCCAGCCAGAGCTCCTGAATGTAAGGAGCGGAAACCTACTAAACCCCGGTTCAGAGACTCAAGAGCTATGGACCAGGAAGGCTTCACCTGAAGGTGGAATCAATGAGCCCCTCAGAATAAGTCTCTGAGAACACATCTAGGCTAGTTCAGGATACCACTCCTGAATTAGATGTAGCTCCCAAACATTAACTCATTTTAAAAATTAAAAACAAACAGAGACCCACATAGATCATATATATTTGCCCAGGAGCACAGGGAAGCCAGTAAAGGAACTGGAATCTAGGCCTTTAGGTTCCTGGCCTGGACGGCTTTCCACCACACCTTTCTGTCCTCATCTGAATTTCCAATGAGGAAAATAAGCATGTGATGGTTAAGGCAGCAAGAGAGACTCAGCTCTGAGCGTATAAAGCCTGCATCTCTGCAGCCCTCAGGACTGGATAGCAGCAAAGTTTCTGCTTACCCACAACTGGCTCCCATTTTTTGAGCATTCATTGAGAAAGACTTTTTCACCACACAATCTCTCTCTCAAATATTACTGCAGCTCTATGAAGTGGGGGTGTTACTAGGTGGATTTTTCAAAAAAAAAAGAAGTTAACGTCGTTTGATCAAATCTACACTGCTCATAAGTGACAGAACTGAAGGGGAAAGCATCAGTTATGCTCCATTTACCAGAAGCAACCCAGAACCTTAGCTTCTGCCTGGAACAGCGGTCTTGTCACCTGTACCCCCTGAAATTTAATACTCACGACAACCCTTTGGGACAGAGATTGTTATCCCAATTTAACAGAGGCTCAGAGAAGTTACTGGCTAGTCAATGACAGCACAAATGGTCAGGGAGGTTAAAAAAAAAAAAAAAAAGGTCTCGTGGAATATCGTAGAGTCTAGCCCAGTGGGAACGTTGAGTTTTATGGAAAGGAGAGATGAGGTTGGAAAGGTGACTTGAGACTAGAGTGGGCCCTACTTAAGACTTAAGAGTTAGACTTTAGTCTGTAATAATAGCTAACATTTACTGAGCAGTGCTAAGCCTTTTACATCTATGAATGCACTTAATCCTCACAACAACCCTAGAAGATAAAATACTGATTATTTTCAATTCAGAGATGACAAAACCGAGCCACAGACAAATCAGTCTCTTGAGCGTGACTGCGTGATTGCATAATGGTAAGCAGCAGCATTGATAGAACAGCTAGAATGTTCAGCCCTGCTGTGGAGGTAATTCAGGGTGACAAAAGGCTTCCGGAGGCAAGAGTGCACCTTGTGGTAGTGGTCACTGATGCAATATCAACGAGGAACCGGCCGGGCGCGGTGGCTCAAGCCTGTAATCCCAGCACTTTGGGAGGCTGAGACGGGCGGATCACGAGGTCAGGAGATCGAGACCATCCTGGCTAACACGGTGAAACCCCGTCTCTACTAAAAAATACAAAAAAAAACTAGCCGAGCGAGGTGGCGGGCGCCTGTAGTCCCAGCTACTCCGGAGGCTGAGGCAGGAGAATGGCGTGAACCCAGGAGGCAGAGCTTGCAGTGAGCTGAGATCCGGCCACTGCACTCCAGCCTGGGCGACAGAGCGAGACTCCGTCTCAAAAAAAAAAAAAAGGAGGAACCAGAGAGCAGAGAGATGGGAGTGGAGATTGTTCCCCTGGCCTGTTTCTCTGCCTGATTCAGTTAGCCTGGTGGAAACCCCCTGAGGTCTGCATCCCAGCCAGGCCTCTTTGCAGCCTGCCAGCTGTCAGCTGCTCCAAGTATGGAGAATGCGATACCCCTGAAGTGCTGCCTCCCTTCGGCTACATGGTCCCCTCACTCTCCTACTCTAATGAGAGTTTCAGGCTCATAGCTTGACCACAGTCTCCTCCTACCGGCTGTGAAAAGAAAAGCCTTAGCCAAATTAGATTTGGCAGAGTCTAACTGATCAAAGAACAATTCACAAATCCGAATCGGGCAGCCTACCGGGCCAGAGTAGGCTTAGAGAGACTCCAGCATAGCCACATAGTGGAAGAAGATTTCTGGACAGAAAAGCAAAAGTGATGTAAAGAAAACTGAAGTGAGGCACAGAAATGGCTGGATTGGTTACAGCTTGGTGTTTGCCTTATTTAAACAGAGTTTTAACAGCTGGCCACCTGCGACTGGGCGAAACTCAGTGATTGGCACAAGAGTAGGTTACAGTCAATTTACACCTCCTTTTAATTTATAGTTGACAACGTACAGAGCAACTTTTAGGCCAAACTTAAAGTACATCAGGAGGCAGCTTTCAGTTAAACTTGATTTAACACTCCCTTCCTCCCTGAGTGTCTAACCAAAGGCCTGATTAAGCACGTCACACACCAACTCTGCAGCATCTTAGATAGTTATGTGTTGCACTGAGATGGGGTGGTTTAATGTCTACAGCTTGGTGTTTGCCTTATTTGAACACCAGTTTTAACAGCTGGCCACCTGGGATTGGGCGAAACTTGGTGATCGGCACAAGAGTAGGTTACAGTCAATTTACATCTCCATTTCAATTACAGGTCACGATATACAGAGCAACTTTTAGGCCAAACTTAAAATACATCAGGAGGCAGCTTTAAGCTAAACTTGATTTAACACTCCCTTCCTCTCTGAGTCTGACCAAAGGCCTGATTGAAGAGTATAGAGGATGGTTTAATGTCTACTAGGAGACAGGCACTGCCCAAAGTACGGTGTTGTTTTCCTTTATCCAACTTGATACCAGGCTCAGTAATTCAGACCTTCTCTGTACTCCCCTTGTTCTGTTCAGATCAGAACAGAATTTGATAGTGTTCTCATATGGTTTGACTCTGTGTCCCCACCCAAATCTCATCTTGAATTGTACTCCCATAATTCCCACATGTTGCAGGAGGGGCTGGTGGGAGATAATTGGAATCATGGGGGCAGTTTTTCCCATACTGTTCTTGTGGTAATGAATAAGTCTCACAAGATCTGATGGTTTTATCAAGGGTTTCCGCTTTTGCATCTTTCTCATTTTCTCTTGCCACCGCCATGTAAGAAGTGCCTTTTGCCTCCTGCCATGATTCTGAGGCCTCCCCAGTCATGTAGAACTGTAAGTCCAATTAAACCCCTTTTCCTCCCAGTCTCAGGTATGTCTTTATCAGCAGCATGAAAATGAACCAACACATGCTCTGAGTAGCAGAAATCACTAACCATTCCCATCTCAGTGCAACACATAACTATCTAAGATGGTGCAGAGTTGGCATATGACATGCTCACATTTACTCAGCCTTCATTGTCAACCACCCTGACTATTTGGCTATAACAAGATTTATAAACTTCAACTGATGGCTTGCCTCACTGTAAAACACAAAATTCTAGAGGTCAGACTCCTGGTTGGTGCTTTCTCTTGTCCTCTGCATCTCGTATATTGCGGGTACCTAGCAGAGCTGAGGAGATAGAAGCTGAGATAAACATCTGGGTGGAGCCAAGGACACCTAATGGAATTTCTTTTCACTTTTAATAAACTTTATCAAAGTGTAACATACAAGTAGAAAAGCACAAAAGCCACAAGCATACACCTTGGTTAATTATCACAAAGGGATGCCACCTATGTAATCACAACTCAGATCAAGAAAGAAAACATTCTCAGTACATCCCTGATGTTCTCCTTTGCACCGTTCATTCATGCTTTCCTGCTTTCCTCCTCTTGCCAGCCCTAAATATTGTCTAAATGTCTAACATCATAAATTATTTTGGCCTATTTTTGAACTTTATATAAATAGAATATATAGTCAATATCACTTTGCATCTTTGTTCAGTATTATATGTGTACCTCTATTAATAATTGTTACTTTTAACTCAAACAAATTTACAAGAAAAAAACAAACAACCCCATCAAAAAGTGGGCAAAGGATATGAACAGACATTTCTCAAAAGAAGACATTCATACAGCCAACAGACACATGAAAAAATGCTCGTCATCACTGGCCATCAGAGAAATGCAAATCAAAACCACAATGAGATACCATCTCACACCAGTTAGAATGGCAATCATTAAAAAGTCAGGAAACAACAGGTGCTGGTGAGGATGTGGAGAAATAGGAACACTTTTACACTGTTGGTGGGATTGTAAACTAGTTCAACCATTATGGAAAACAGTATGGCGATTCCTCAAGGATCTAGAACTAGAAGTACCATATGATCCAGCCATCCCATTACTGGGGATATACCCAAAGGATTATAAATCATGCTGCTATAAAGACATGTGCACACATATGTTGATTGCGGCACTATTCACAATAGCAAAGACTTGGAATCAACCCAAATGTCCATCAGTGACAGACTGGATTAAGAAAATGTGGCATATATACACCGTGGAATACTATGCAGCCATTAAAAAGGATGAGTTCGTGTCCTTTGTAGGGACACGGATGCAGCTGGAAACCATCATTCTCAGCAAACTATCGCAAGAACAGAAAACCAAACACCGCATGTTCTCACTCATACGTGGGAACTGAACAATGAGATCACTTGGACTTGGGAAGGGGAACATCACACACCGGGGCATATTATGGGGAGGGGAGAAGGGGGAGGGATTGCACTGGGAGTTATACCTGATGTAAATGGCAAGTTGATGGGTGCTGACGAGTTGATGGGTGCAGCACGCCAACATGGCACAAGTATACATATTAAAAACCTGCACGTTATGCACATGTACCCTAGAACTTACAGTATAATAATAAAAAAAAGAAAAAATAATAATAATAATTGTTACTTTTTGCCTTAAAGAGTAACAGTTATGTTTCTTTCTTTTCAATCCTTAAATTGTTTAATTTCTTTTTCTTGTCTTATTGTGCTGGCTACAACTCAAGTACAATGTTGAGAAGCAGTGAGAGTAGCATTTTGTCACATTCCTAATTTTACAGGGAAACACTTTTAATAGTTTGCCATTAAATATGATGTTCTCTACTGGTTTTTCTGGGTACCTTTTACCTGGGTACCTTTTAAGGAAATATTTTTCTGTCTATAGTTTACTAAGAGTTTTAATTATGAATATGTGTTGAAACTTAACAAATGATTTTTCTGCATCTGTTTAATTATATAAATTTTTTCTCTTTTAGTCTGGTAATATGGTAAATTACATTGATTATTTTCAAACATTAAATCAACCATTCCTGGAATCAACTCATCTTGGTTGTTTCATGTCTTTGTTTTAATATTTTCCTAGATGTCATTTGATAATTTTTAATATAATTTTTGCATCTATATTCATAAGATTGTCTTGTAATCTTTCTCTAATATTCTAAGGTTATAAAGTCCTCATAAAATACTTTGAGAAATGTTCTCTCTTTTTCTGTTCTCTAAAAGATTTAGTAAAACATTGTGTTGCACCTTCCTTAAATGTTGGAAGAATTTACTGGTGAAACCACCTGGAGGTTTGTTTGGTAGAGGTTTTAAATTATAAATTCAAATTCTTTAATACATATAAGACTATTCAGATTTTCTGTTTCTTCATGCGTCAGTCATGTTAAGATATCCATGTTATCAATAGTTGCTAATTTACTGGCATAAAATTATTTGCAATATTTTCAGATTATCTTCAAAATATCTGCTGCATCTGACATTATGTCCTCTTCCTTATGTTGGGTATTATGTGTGTCTTTTCTCTTTTTTTCTCTTCATCATCCTTGCTAGGGAGTTAGCAATTGTGCTAGTCAAAAAACCTGAAGGGTATACCTGCATTATGCATTTGACTTTCTTACTGTCTTAATTTGATATCCATTTTGTATATTATTAATACTCACTCTTTGCTTTATAATTTTTATTCCTGCTTACCCTGGGTTTGGTGTTAGTTTATTCTAACTTCTTGGCATGGCTACTTATATCATTAATTGTCATCTTTTGTCTCATCTAAAATACTCATTTTAAGGCTATATAAATTTATCTCTAATCCTACCATTAGCTACATCATGCAAGCTTTTATATGCTGTATTTTATAATCATTCAGTTGATAATATTTAATCTCCACTATGATTTCTTCTTTGACTCATGGAATATTTAGAAGTGTATTGCTTTTTTTCAAACATGTAGAGATTTTCTAGTTATCTTTCTCTTATTGATGCCTACTGTTGTCAGAAAACACTCTATATGGTTTTATTCCTTTGAAATTTGTTGAGACTACTCTATGTCCCAAGATATAATCGATGTGCAGGTTTTTAAAAATGCATTCTGCAGATATTGGGCACGGTTTTATCAATATTCCAGTTAAAGCAACCTTGTAAATCATGTTGTTTAAAAAAATCCTATAATTTCTAGATTTTTTTGTCTGCTTGTTCTTTGAGTCCCTGAGAGAGATGTTAAGATATTTCACTGTGATTGTGGGTATGTTTATTTTTCCTTTTATTTGTCATATTCACTTTATACATTTTGAAACTATGCTATTTATTAGGTGCATACAAATTTAGAATTAGTATATCTTCCTAGCAGACTGATCTTTTTCTTATTTATTAAGTGCACTTCTTTATCTCTAAAAACGATGTTTGCTTTAAAGTCAATTTTGTATGACATATGACTGTTCCATATTCTTTAGTCAATATTTTTATGACATTTTCACTTTCTTGCACTCAGCTTTTCCATATTCTTATATTTAAGGTGTATCTCCCATAAGCAGCATACTGTTGGGCTCTTTAAACTCCAGCCTGACAACATAGCCTTTTAATTACAATGTTTAGTTCGTCTATGTTGTTTTATATAATAATATATTTATGATTAAATCTACTTACACTCTTTGTTTTTAATATATTCTACCTATTCTATTTCCTTTCTTCTAACTTCTTGTATTCTATCAAACTAATTATGTTTTTATAATTGTTCTCCCTCTTTTAGCATAGTATATATCCTTTTGCTATTCATCTAATGGTTATCAAAGGCATCATTTTATCTTTTTGTCTTTTATAAATTAGCATATTTATTAATTGCCATACAATGCAAGGATCTTGGGACAATTTACCTCCCATTGACTTTTGTGCTGTCATTTGTTTTAATCCTCTGTATTTTGAAAACCCACTGATATCTGTGTTTTAGTAATTCAACATTCCTCTAGAATTACTCATACGTTACCTTTTCCATTGCTCTTTATTCCTGTAAATTTCTGTTCTTTCACCTAGGATCATTTTTATTTCACTTGAAGAACTTCTTTTTCGTATTTACTTTAGTTCATATCTGTTAGAGAAATATCTCGCAATTTTAATTTGACCAAAAATGTATTTCTTATTTTTAAAAAATTTTAGGGGTGACTTGGATTTCTAGGTTGGTAGCTATTTTCTTTCAGCAATTTGAAGGCTTCTTTTATTGTTTCCGTTGAGAAATTAGCTTCAGACTTATCACTTACTAAATACTAATAATACAATTATAAAAATAAACCACAACCTAAATAAAGTCTGTCAAATTCCCTACCTTTGAGACATTTGCCATCACCTGGAAGAAGCAAACCTGTACAAAGACAAAGTAATAATTTGACAACGGGTGAGGTGGCTCATGCCTGTAATCCAGCACTTTGGGAGGCCAAGGCGGGCGGACCACTTGAGGCCAGGAGTTCAAGACCAGCCTGGCCAATATGGTGAAACCTTGTCTCTATTAAAAATACAAAAATTAGTTGGGTGTGGTGGTGCACGCCTGTAATCCCAGCTGTTCAGGAGGCTGAGGCACGAGAACTGCTTGAACCCAGGAGGTGGAGGCTGCTGCGAGCCGAGATCGCGCCACTGCACTCCAGTCTGAGTGACAAAAATGAGACTCTGTCACAAAAATAATATTGAAAATAATTTGAGAAACTAATAATTCTTCTGTAATCGAGATGTATACATAAAGGCTCTGTGAGGCACATGGGAGGGAACGTCACCGGGCGGGAGGGAATGTCACCGGGCGGGAGGGAACGTCACTGGGCGGGAGGGAACGTCACCGGGCAGGAGAGGTGTCTTGGGCGACTTCAACAAAGGCTTCAATTGAGCTAGATCTTGAAATATGAGCATGGCAAGCAAAACAAAAGGCATGAAGGCACAGAAAAGGGTACAGGATCAGAACATAATGGGAATTTTCTGAAACTGGAATCTAGGTTTTTTGGGAAGTAGTGATAAGAGTGGTCATGAGGGGCCGAACACAGTGGCTCATGCCTGTGATCCCAGCACTTTGGGGGGCCGAGGCAGGTGGATCACCTGAGGTCGGAAGTTCGAGACCAGACTGACCAACACGGAGACACCCCGTCTCTTCTAAAAACACAAAATTAGTTGGGCATGTTGGCACATGCCTGCAATCCCAGCTACTCAGGAGGCTGAGGCAGGAGAATTGCTTGAACCCGGGAAGCGGAGGTTGCGGTGAGCCGAGATTGAGCCATTGTACTCCAGCCTGGGCAACAAGAGTGAAACTCCATCTCAAAAAAAAAAAAAAAAAAGAGCGATCATGAGGAAGCAGATCGTAGTAACATTGTCACCAGACCTATATTCTATGCTAATGGATCTGCACATTATTCTCTGAATTTAAGTAAAGACCCATTAAATGATCCCTTTCCCTCTAAGACAAGAAAGTAAGCAATGAGAACAGGCACAGACATAGATGAGCTTGAACTTAGAGAATTTGTTGAGGTTACTGAGGGGCTCTAACATTGGGTCTCCACTTTTCAGTAAAAGAAAAGAAGGTTAGGACTTTGGCTAATAGTAACAGAAAAAGATGACAGAGAAATTTGAAAAGAATAATAAATATTTGAAACCAATCCTGTAGCACATAGGAAGGGGAACTGACTAGAGAGGTAAATAAATAGATTGCTGACCTGCCAAGGTTAGCTATATCCATTCTAGCCCTTTGTTATAGTTCTGATTTTACATAGTCAATTGTTATCTGAATCGGTTTTCAAAATGGCACTTGTGGAATTGAAATATAGCAGAGAAACCACTTTTTCCCTCATTGTGGTTGATTCAAAATGTAGTGGCTAGAATTCCAGGCATTATAGTCAGGAAGACCTGGTTTCAAAAATTTGTGGTTTGAAGGAAGGCAACTTACTCTATGAAATGGGGCATGTTTTCTTTCTGAATTCCAATCTTCACATTATACAAAATGGATTTAGTAATAATTATTTCAGGGGATCATCATGAGTATTAAAAGAGCTTCATCTGGCAAAGCATCTAGTCCAATGCTGGCTTCAATAGCATCTAATCCACATAACTTGCTTCAATAAATTATAGCTGTTGCAGTTGTTATTTTTATGATGAGCACAAAAGAATAATTCCAATGTATTGAGTATGTAAAATGAGCAATACTTGTTTCCTTAGGCATATTAATTTGAATTATTTAGACCACTTTAGAAAGTCAGTATTTTTATTTTACTTTGAAAAGTGAGAAAACTAAGACTCAGAGATGTCACATGCCTTGCCCGAAGTCACACAGTTGCCTAGTGGTTGCCCAAAGTCACAAGTCACATAGTGGTTGTGCAAGTATTTGAAGTCAGGTCTAACTGCAACCCTTGGGTCTTTCTTTACAAGCTCCCTTTCAGCTTTCCAAGTATTCCCGCCACTAGAATGATCTACTATTTAGCAAGACAAGCCCTGGGCATCATCCCAGGTTAGATAAAATGCTCCAGAAAGTTTTCCTAGCTATTGTACCTCTGGATGGTTACTAATGTTATTTTTTGTGTGTCTGTTCCCTTGAAGGGCATTCTCTTCTCCTCAGTGGAATGTGTGAAATCCACACGGGATCTCATAAGGCTCTATCTGCATGAATCAAATCGAGTTTATCGGGATAAGATGGTAGAAGAAAAGGACTTTGATCTTTTTGATAAAATCCAGAGAGAAGTGCTCAAGAAAACTTTTGATGTGAGTATTGCCCTATGGAATTTTTGGTATTTGAAAAAAAAAAGATAATTATACAGATGATCACCCAAATGATAAAATCTAGCTGTTTAATGGAGAAAGGCCAGAGTCTAGGTGAGGAAGGAAATTCTGTCATGATTTTGCCCAGGTAAAAAGTGCTGAGGCAAGAATAGATGCAAATTAATCCCAGAATCTCTGTGTTGAGAAGTCCATAGAGATCATCTGACCCAAGTCCCTACGTGGTACTTAGTCCCCTCGTAGCATTTCTCAGATTTGTTACCCCAGTGATGCTCTAGCATCCTTGAAAATGCATGATCCCATTGTTCCCAAGGCTGCCATTTTGGGGCCGCTAATAACTGGAAATTTTGAGCAATTTTGGAACTTGGAACATTTGAAATAATTTTAGAGACTGAACATTTGGTCTAATAATAATCTAGAAGTTATTTCTCTGTCCACTACTCAGGTCTACATGACAAACCCTCAAATATTTTAATGCCATTTATCTCACTCTCCCTGAGTCTTCTCTGCTCCAGGCCAAATAGCCTCAATGCTTTTAACCATTTCTGACATGGATTGGTTTCAAACCTAAAGAACTCTGACATCCTCCTGATTGCTCTCTCACCAGTCCTCCCCTCTGAAATTGTGGTGCCTGACTTTTCATCGCACAGCCCAGCTGGGGTCTGACCAAAAGCAAGATCATCATTCTCCCTTTTCTTAAAGACCATAGTTTTGTTACTGTGTTTCCCAAAATATGTCCTGCTAAACAGTTTTACTACAAGGTACTTCTTGAGAAAGTGTCTGTCATGAAATAAGTTGAGAAAATGCTGTATTGTATATGACTCTCTTAGAAATTCATGGTGGATTTAAGACATTAAAGTCCTGAAATCTTGAATAACTCTAATTTACATATCAGTCTGCAAATGTATTGGACCCTAAAACTCTTTCCTCTCATTAAACTTACTAATAATTTACATAAAAATGGCCCATAGATTATGCCTTGGGAGGCACTGATATAGTAGCACAGCCTGAGATCGTATTGTATTTCTTAGTGTCGAAATTACTCCACAGTGAACACTGAGCCTTCTATTAACCAAAGCCCCATCTTTTCCACACATCCTGCTTGTCTGTCCCCTCTGGAAATTAGAAATATTCAAATTTTGTATTTAGGTATGCTATGTTGTCCTTATACTCACCTTGTTTGGTTTACCTTCGTATTTTTTTCCTGATAACACCTTGACTCTACCTCTGAAAATATTTACAGTCCATCCCAACCTATGTGACAGCCTTTTGAATGTGTAGACAGCATTTTAAGTCACTTATTTTAGTCTGCTTTTGACTAAGCCAGCCATCCTAAATTCTCCCACTTCTCTCAGCATTGTTATTGGAGCCTGATGTTTGAGACCCTCATGTTAGATGCCTTTCTCTGAGCATCGTAGAGTTACCCAATTCAGGTACTCATTGCTGGCCCTGCAGATTAGTCTTCATTGTCTTTATAAGTTGATCTGAGCTAGCACTTCAGAGTCATAACACTTGAACTTTCAAATAGAGTTTCCACGTGTGAGTCTATGTACTAAGAGCACTGCCTTTTGATCACAGACCCAGATATATGAATATTGCCATTATCCTTCCCCAACAACATTTGAAATGCCAGCCTGAAGCACCCTTGGTCACACCAAATCTTGGTATTGGTATCAAGGAAGAGATTTCCACCAACGAAGCGATACAATTCTGTTTCCACTATTCAAAGCTTAAGCTTCTCTGATTCATGGCCCTGTGTGATTTGGCATCACTATTAAGGAATCTTTGATTCGCTGAGTTGGTTGATTTTCTCTCTGCCTTCTACACAGCATGGCTCTGATCATAAAATTGAAGACTTGTTTTGTTCATCAAAGAGTCTTTGTAAACCAGGCTTTCCAAAACTGTACTTTAGTTCCTCCTCCGCTAGATGGTTGGTGTCAATTGACTGCTATAAGAACAGATTCCCAGGACGTTAGCCCATTCTCGAACAGGGTAAATGCCTTCCCACATTATTTCCTCCGTCCTCATGTGTTTTCCTAATAGCAAGAATAGCCCTCCTGCACTGCATTTACATCTTATCCAAATGTCTGAGCATTTTTGTTACTGGTTGGCAAAGCCAGAATAGTTTAAAAGTTTTCTACAGTTTTTGAAACCACCTTCAAAATCTAATAACTTGTTTATTTTTAACTGTTTCCAGTCCTTTCTTCTTACACTCAGGCAGCAGCCCTGGTTTCTCTATAGATGTTACTGTCTTCCTCACTTGCCCTATATTAGGTTTGGTGAATCTTGTCCCATAGGTTTACATGGCTAACCCTACAGTGACTTATGCCCTGGGACGTGTGCCTGCTGATAAATAACATACTGGTTACCTCTTTCCCAGGTAGGTCTTCCAGTGTGAACTTTAGGAGGAAAAAACAACAGGTGGGGACAACTGCTCATGCTGGCATAACTTCCTATTTGTGTCTTAGAAAACCTATTCTTTCTCAGACTTTTCTCCTCGATAACCTTTTCTCCTATCTGAAGTCTCAGGTATTTGGGTTTTGACAGGCAAGTAGTTACTTTTTGTCTCCACTAACATGAAAGTTAAAATATTGGTTTTCTCTTCAGTATTTAGAGGATACACTGGTGAAGAGACATATACTCCTTATCCTTCAAATTAATTGAGTTATACTATACTATAACCAGCCCATATTTATTCAACATGGTAACATTTCTCCTATGGGTGAGATTTGACACACAGCCCGAAAGTGTTGTAAGTAAGGAGTTCTACCATAACTGCGTTAAGATTACCATAAATGCACCAGTCACCTGAGGGTGGCTAGTAGCGCATTCTTCAGAAACCAAGTCCCTGGACCGAACCTATGAAGTCAGGGCTGGCAACATACTTGTGTAATCTCACAGGAAAAGATGTTGGATGGCTTTGCTGTGGATTGAGGACCTAGATCTGTTGGAATGTACATGCAGAAAGTGAGGCGACTGGGCCACGATCCTCTTCATTCGATACTGGCGAAAGAGCCCCCACTTAGAGAAAGCCACCCATCCATCCCTATCTACTCTTCTTCTCACAGAGGCACTCTCTTACTGTGCTTGTGAGGAGGCTCCATCCCACCTCCCACTTCCCATCCTCAGGCCATAAGGAATAACAAACATGACCTGAGGCTTCATGGAGCTGGTAGATGGATGTCAAACATCCACTTAAAAGGACTTCTCAAGAGAAGGACATGTTGGAAGTAGCACTGATGCTTAATTTCCAGGGAATGTGCAGAGCAAATCAGGTGTCTCTGCTCTGTGGAACCAAGCCCTAGGAGTCAATAATGAGGGCCCTTATTCCTGTGTCTCATCACCAGGATATTGAAGACCCTGTGGAGCAGACCCAAAGCCCGAACCTGTATTGTCACTTTGCAAATGGTATTGGGGAGCCCAAATACATGCCTGTACAGTCTTGGGAACTTTTGACCCAGACTCTGGTGGAGGCCCTGGAGAACCACAATGAAGTCAACACAGTGATGGACCTAGTTCTCTTTGAGGATGCCATGCGCCATGTGTAAGTGTGCTTCTCATCTTCCTTTTCCTCAGTTGCTTCCTCTTCCCAGTCACAGGGGGTTTCATTCGGCTATTTGAGGTCACTTCTGTAAAACCAGGAAAGGAGCTCCTGCTTCTGCCTTAAAGGTCAACATGGCTGCTGGCAGAGCAGCTGCAGCTCCTGCCACCGGCGCTAGGGGGCAGCACAGTGCCGAGCTCAGGCAGGAATGGGTTCATTTCCAGGTCCGCCATTTGCTATCCTGGGCATGATCACAGTGACACCGAGGACAGACTTGAGGTCATAAAATGAGACCCAGAACAGCTCAGGAACTCCATCGCCACCTGGCTGTTAGTCCAAGGGTCATTTAAAAAAATGAGATAGGCCGGGCGGGATGGCTCACGCCTGTAATCCCAACACTTTGGGAGGTGGAAGAGGGTGGATCATGAGGTCAGAAGATGGAGACCACCCTGGCTAACACGGTGAAACCCCGTCTCTACTAAAAATACAAAAAAATTAGCCGGGCGTGGTGGCAGGCGCCTGTAGTCCCAGCTACTCGGGAGGCTGAGGCAAGAGAATTGCTGGAACCTGGGAGGCCCAGGTTGCAGTGAGCCAAGATCGCGTCACTGCACTCCAGCATGGGCGACAGAGGCTAGACTCCATCTCAAAAAAAAAAAAAAAAAAAAAAAGAGATAGGGTTTGTGTTCAAGTGCATACATATTTCAAAAATAAATGTCCTTTGATGTTTTTGCCATCTAGTGAATCACTGAAAGTAATAACCAAGCCTCCAAGACTGTCTAGCCTCACACCAACACCATCCCGACCCTGCTTCTTACATTTCCCAATCTGAGACCTATCACCAGCGCTCACTGCCCTCCAAAATCCTTCCACCTTCCCCCAGGGTACTCACAGTCTTAGGAGCAACATCCGCTTCATTTCAACTTCTCTGAACTTTCCCTTTACTGCCAAATTCTAACTGATACCTGACTGACCCCTGAGTGGAGGAAAGCTGTTTTTTCTTCCCCATTCTATGTGCTCCATGACCTAGAGAGGAGTAAGTAACCTCCTTACCCCCAGTCCCCCAACCCAATGGCACATTTAAGTCCTTTCTTCTCTTATCCTTCACAAACCCCAGTTCTTTTGAGCACAGGTCACCTGCATTTCATACTCATTCTTTCTCCTTGTCACTGTTATCTGCTGACAGCCAATTACTCCCCATCATCGGCTAATGGCCTTAGTCCCTGCCCGCCCTTCCTCCTCACCCATGTCTTACTCCTGGCATCTAGCTAATAATTCTTTCTGTTCCTTGGCTTGCTTGGCTCCCATGGTCTTTTCTTCTAGCCCACCTCAGCCCTCACTCTCATGTTCCTATCATAGGAACCCACCTCAAAATCCCAATTTCAAACATCCCACTTTCTGACCTGTACCTGCCACTCTCCCACTCATCTGCTCTAGTCTTTCATTCAATTTCATCACGACTTCATTCATTGGACCAACTACTTCCCCAGACTCCGTTGTCTCTCCCACTACCATGTCTTTACTTTCCCTTTTTAAAAATTTAATTTAACTTAATTTAATTCAATTTAATTTAATTGTTTTTTGAGACAGAGTCTCTCTGTGTCTCCCAGGCTGGAGTGCAGTGGCATGATCTCAGCTCATTGCAAACTCTGCCTCCTGGATTCAAGAGATTCTCTTTACTTTCCTTTTTAACCAGCATAGACCCCATCATCCCAGTGCCAGCTCCCCTAACTTTCTTGTCATTGTATCCACAAAATCTCACTCAGGCTAAACCTCACTATCTTTTTTTTGTTTTTTGAGAGGGAGTCTCACTCTGTCACCCAGGCTGAAGTGCAGTGGTGCGATCTCAGCTCACTGCAGCCTCCGCCTCCTGGGTTCAAGCACTTCTCCTGCCTCCGCCTCTGAAGTAGCTGGGATTACAGGCGCCCACCACCACACCCGGCTAATTTTTGTATTTTTAGTAGAGACAGGGTTTCACCACATTGGTCAGGCTGGTCTCGAACTCCTGACCTCAGGTGATCCACCCACCTCAGCCTCCCAAAGTTCTGGGATTACAGGTGTGAGCCACTGCGCCCAGCCCCAACTATCTTCTCATTTCACCCTGCCCCTAAGCAGCTAGACAACTGTTGAAGAAAAATCTCCCACCATGTTGATTGTTTTTGCTCCAGATCTGCAGCCATAAATATCAAACAGGCCTCAACATTGCTAGAAATTGCCCTCCTCTACCCTAGGCATGTTGCTCCTTTCACCATTCCGTGATAACTGCGTTACACATTTTCCTTCTCTTTTCAAACTCCCAGTGCCTTATTCCCAGTTAATGAGCACCTCTCTTTTTTCACTGGGATAATGAAAGTGACCAGAAGAGAATCTCACATCTTCCCATCATCAAATCTAACAGCCTATGTGTATCCCTGCATCCCTCCCACAAGTCCTGCCTTCCCTACAACTTCGGTTCATGAACACCCCTGTCCCTGCCTAAGTCTAGTCCCTCCACCTGCGCCCTGGATCCCATCTCCTCTCACCTTCTCAGTGGCTTCACCTCTCGCTGTAATTATCTCCTCTCTCTCTCTCTCTCTCCTTCTCCCTCTCCTATTTTCTCTCTCCCCTCTTTTATCATACTCCATCATTAATTTCTGGATTATATGCATCAGCATACAAACATGCTGTGTTATCACTTATCAAAAAATAATAAACTATTCCTTGCCTCTTACATTTCTTTCCATCTGCTACCCCCATTTCTCTGCTCCTGTTCACAATGATGCTCATCCAAAATGTTGCCCATCTTTGTCTTACTTTCTCATTTCTGATTTCGTTCTCTGCCCACTTCTTAGCCCTTGAACAAAGCAATGCTTGTCATCGTCACCTCTGTAGTGAGGTGACCCACGTCTTGCTGAAGTCAGTTGTCACTGCTAAGTCCTCGCCTATATTACATGATGCCCCTGTGACATTGGTCAATGATTAACCTCTCTTTTTACATCATCCACTCATCCAACATATATTTATTGATTAGACAATCTTAGGATGAGTGCCAGGATCCTAACCCCTAGGACAGTGTGTGGAACCTAGCAGGCTCTCAGTAAAACTGCTTAGCATGTTATATGAGAATAAATCATGCAGAGGAAAACAGAGAGGGAAGGGGAGTAGAGAGGACTGAGGGTGATCCTAATTATAAATAGGGTCATCAGGAAAGCCTCCCTGAGAGGGTAGCATTTAATACGACTTGTAACTCGACATAGAACTCTCCATGTGCCTGGTGCATAGTGCTTTGCATGTATCATTATATTTAGTTTTCGCAAAAACCCTGAAGAAGTAAAGTTTTGTTACTGTCTCTATATTATCAATGAGGAAACTGAGACTGAGAGGAGAGAAGTTGCCTAAAGTCACACTCCTCATAAATAGGTAAAACTTGCAATAGCACGATCTGGCTCTAGAGTCTGTGCTCTCTACTATCATCCTATGAAGCTTCTTCAAATATTTTCTTGTATCCCCCTAATCTGATGTGAACTTCTTGAGCACACAGAGTGTCTTGCTCACTGCTGAAACCTTAGTACCTTAGACAATGCCTAGTGCCTGGTAGGGTTCAGGAAATGAGGGATTAAAAGTTCAACCTGCCGGGCACAGTGGCTCGTGCCTATAATCCCAGTACTTTGGGAGGCCAAAGCGGGCGGATCACCTGAGGTGAGGAGTTTGAGGCCAGCCTGACCAACATGGCGAAACCCCATCTTTACTGAAAATACAAATTAACTGGATGTGGTGGCGGTGTGCACCTGTAATCTCAGCTACTCAGGAAGCTGAGGCAAGGGAATCACTTGAACCCAGGAGGCGGAGGTTGCAGTGAGCCAAGATTGTGTCATTGCACTCCAGCCTGGGCAACAAGAGCAAAATCCATCTCAAAAACAACCACAAAAAAAAGTTCAACCTTGTGAAGCTCCAGTGAGTATTTATTTTTCTCCTTAAGAGCCATCAGTATGTCTGTCATAGTCTTGGAATCGAGGCAAGTCTCTGTCCTTTAAGGGCTAATTTAATTTGAAAGAATTGTAAGTGATTCTATCAATGTGGCTTCCAACATGGGTGATCGAACTAATATTGTTTTTAGAAAAAAAAAATAACAAGTACTGACTACAAACACTGGCTTTCTTCCATAGGCTTATAAACAAACTCTGAAGTTAATATCCAAAGAGAAGCCTGAGCCTCATTTAGCAATGGCAAAATAACTGGGAAAATGAACTGCCTGGAGGGGGACAACTCTGAAGAATAAAGTGTATTTAGATGTATAATTTCCCATACGTTTGTTTAAAGACATCAACTACCCGTTACTTTATCCTCACTCTGCCCTTCCCTCCCTTCCTTGGGGCTCATGGACCTCTCGTTGCTGCCTCTACCAACCAAAAAAGCAGAAGGATTCCCCTTCTTAGATCAGAAAAAGGATACCAGGCAGTACAAGGAGAAACACAGATAACCTAAGAGTGTGGGAAGACTCCATGGCCTCGCACCACTGCACACACAGCACTCCAGGAGGCTCCCACCTTCTGAGACCCAAAGTGGAGTAGGCTGGGCATGGTGGCTCACACCTGTAATCCCAGCTCTTTGGGAGGCCAAGGTGGATGGATCACCTGAGGTCAGCAGTTGGAGAACAGCCTGGCCAACATGGTGAAATCCCATCTCTACTCAAAATACCAAAACACTTAGCCAGGCGTGGTGGCGGGCACCTGTAATCCCAGCTACTCAGGAGGCTGAAGCAGGAGAATCACTTGAACCCGGGAGGTGGAAGTTGCAGTGAGCCAAGATTGTACCACTGCACCCCAGCCTGAGCAACAAGAGTGAAACTCTGTCTCAAGAAAACACACAGACAAAAAAAAAAAAAAAATTGGGAGTAGGACAGAGCAGAGGAGGAAGGAGGCTGTGTGTGCCTTCCCGGCAACTCACAGGTCCAGGGAGCCAAGTTGAGAACGGATTTTTATAACTCCATCCAGCTGTTTGTTTTTACCACTCAAGCGCTCATCATCTTTTTTGTTAGAGCCCCCTACACCCTTCCCCAGCTTTGCTGCTCTCCCTTTCTGCAGCTCTGAGCTGAACTCAGTAACGGAGCACTGTGTAGTGGTTATAGACACAGGTTCCGGAGATAAAACCAAACCAAAGTTCAAATCCTTGTTCTGCCACAAATTGGTTGGGATGCTTTGGGAAGGATGCTTAACCCCGAAGCCTAAATATCCTCAGCTGGGGAATTAGGCTATTAAGAATGCCTGCATTGTAGGGTTGTGGCTATCTATGCGAAGTGCTTTGCAGTCAGTACATATTAAAGTGTTTTTTCTTTGTGCTATTGCCTTATTTCCTTAGTAGTACCACTTTTCTACTGACTTTCGTCACCGCTTCAGCAGATTCTTGTTATGCTTTTTCTTCAAGCTTTAAACCAGATCTTTTCCCCCGCTTTTGGCATAATCTCCATTCATCTTTTTCTGTCTGTTTTTTCACTCCCACATATATTTTCTTCTCTTAGAATCACTTAGCAATCATTAACAACAACAACAACGACAAACCCTCAGATGTACTTCTTTTGTGCCCTGAGAATCTTACCCATTCTCTAGGGGGGGTGTGTGTGCGTGTGTGTGCGCGTGTGTGGGCTTGCGCAATGCACATGCGTGTCTAGTCCAATAAATCAGCTTCCTCCAGCTGTGCGGTGGTGCATCTTCAGCTTTTGTTTTTAATCTCTCAGAAATTCAGTAATGGACTTAACTTAGACTGCCTTGGTTTTCTGGCCCAGGAGCCCTTTAGAATATTGATCTTCTTTTTAAATTTTGTAATTTAAATGCAGAGTTCTTTGCCCTCATCAGAGGTTGGTAATGAATCGCCAGCTGGAGTCCGGTGCTGACGGTTGCAGACTTAACCACACTTCTCTGGAAACTTCATCACTAACGATGCATTTCCCGTTGAGATATTGAATGGCATGGGCCACGCTAAGCTGAGTTCAGGCCTTCAGAATAGGGCTGGGGCGTTGGGTGACCCAGAGAACCCAGCTGGACTCCAACTCCTCCGACTCCTCCTCCATGCCTGCCTCTCTCTTTCCTCCACTAATCCTTTCCTGCCCCACCTTTCCTGAATCAGGAGAGAGGGCCTGGGTGTCTTAGCACCATGGTTTCTCCCGTCATCAGGCACCATCTCATTCTGACACAAAGCAGATAACCCGTTGCACCCAGCATAATGAATCATTGTGTGCATCACCCCAAATGTGGAGCTAGTATAAGGCGTGGGTTTTTCTGTTTAAATTTAACAAAAATGTATTAGATACCTTCAAAGTACTATCACTGCAGAGATAACAAAACGACTATATGCACTCTTCAGACATCTAGAAATTACGGTTTCATAGGAAAGCAAGAGAAGTATAAATCTGTCTGTTATAAGACAGAGTGTAAGTATCACAGTAAAATAATTAAAGTGGAAAAGTAAAATCATAAAATTACTGAATGTAGGTCAATAAATAACTCCTGAATATTTAAGTCAAAACATTTTAACTACATAAAATTTAGTAGTTAACTACGTCCAACTGTAAGACCTAAAAATATTTATATATCTGAAACACCTTAAAAAAACCAGAAGATAAAAGTGAGAAACTGGAGGGTAACTGAAAACATACATAAAGGGGTTTCACAAACTGAGAGAAACACTTCAACTGAAAAGCAGGCAATAGGCGTGAACAGAAAGTTTACAAAACAAAAATACTAAAATGCTTCATAAACATTTAAAAATGTTCAATTCCCTAGAAACCAAATAAATAAAAATAAAAACAGTAATTTTTCCACCATTAAATTGGCAAAGATTAAAAATTAGAGGTAAGGCTGGGCACGGTGCTCACACCTGTAATCCCAGCACTTTGCGAGGCCGAGGCGGATGGATTACCTGAGGTCAGGAGTTGGAGACTAGCCCGGCCAACATGGTGAAACCCCATCTGGAGAGGGTTCAATATTTCAGTCTGGATGTCTGAAACATTTGTAGCAATAAAAAGTTCTTTGGGGGCCAGGCGTGGTGGCAGGTAACTGTAATCTCCGCTGCTACTCGGGAGGCTGAAGCAGGAGAATTGCTTGAACCTGGGAGGCAGAGGTTGCAGCGAACTGAGATCGCACCATTACACTACAGCTTGGGCGAGAAAGCAAGGCTCTGTCTCAAAAACAATTAAAATTAAAATTAAATGTAAGATGCAGTGGCAACAAGGGTTGGGGGCCAGACTCCCACACACTGCTAGCGAGATTTCAGAGCAGCAAGCACACCCCACAGGAGACATGGAGCAATGAGTACCCACAAACATTTAGCTTATTTATGTTCATTGTGAGCAAGTCATCAGTACATGCAAGAAATTTGCAGAAATAGGAAACTTCAAACCACAGAGGCTCAACACAAGCTCTGTAACTTTATATACATGTTGTTCATGTGTCGAACCCCACCCACCAAAACCCATACCCAGAGTTTCTTCCAAACTGGAGCTAGCTAGGTCTTATGTTGCTCCACCAGTACTTAATTTGAATATGGCATTTCTAGTTATAACATCATTAACACAGACAGGAGCAGAGGATTGTAGCCCGTGCAATTCAATCTCAAACATATCCCTTACTCTATTCGGCCAAACTTTACCTGAGTTTTGTTTGTTTTTTTTTTTTTTTTTTGAGATACAGTCTCTCTCTATCACCCAGGCTGGAGTGCAGTGGAGCAATCTTGGCTCACTGCAACCTGTAACCTCCGCCTCCCTCAATCAAGAGATACTCCTGCCTCAGCTTCCCTAGTAGGTGGGATTACAAGCACACACCACCACATCTGCTAATTTTTGTATTTTTGGTAGACACAGGGTTTCACCATGTTGGCCAGGCTGGTCTCGATCTCCTGACCTCAGGTGATCCACCCACCTTGGCTTCCCAAAGTGTTGGGATTACAGGCATGAACCACCGCACCTGGCCCCCAGAGAACTTTTTATTGCCACAAATGTTTTAGGCATCCAGACTGAAATCTTGAACCCTCTCCAGACGGGGTTTCACCATGTTGGCCAGGCTGGTCTCGAACACCTGACCTCAGGTGATCCTCCCACCTCGGCCTCCCAAAGTGCTGGGATTACAGACGTGAGCCACCGCTCCTGGCCCAACTTCCTATTCTCACACTCTTTTGGTCCCCAAATCACTAATACCTGCTGTCTCTTCTTCCATATCCATTTCTCTAAAGCAGCTGATCACTGTGTTACGTAGCCTTGCATTCACTGACTTAACACATTCTAATTCAACTAACATATCCAGTATATTCAAATCCTCCAATATAGCAGATCCACCTTTTGGTCAGTTCTACCTAGGAAAAGTACATATTGGTGCCGTCATTCTGTGTGGCAATCTCTAAAGAGTGTCTTACTGTTTGGCTCGACAGTTTTACTTCTAGAACTTATCCTGAGGATATAACTAGAGATATAAACTTAAAAAATATATACAGCATTGCTTATAACTGGAAAATGTTGGAAGCAACATACATATCCAACAGCAGGCTGTTACAGACAGGCAATTTATTCTATCCTTATTACCAACACAATGTTGGTATTCTACACGATACCATTCCACCATCAAAAGTCTGGTTTAGCTGAATTTTTAATGGTTTAGGGAAACAATCACAGTACATTGCTAAATGAAAAAAAAAAGTTTTCAAACCACTATGTTCAGTATACAAGATGAACTCAATTTTTAAAATACACATAACAGAAATGTATTGACTTTTCAGGTATAATCAATGTATATACAAACATATGTATTTATAAAAATGCAGACAGACACTAGAAAAAAGTCTAGAAGGACCTATAATTTACGTCAGTAGTGTTTATTGCTAAATAGTAGAATTGTGGATTTTCTTCTGTATTGTACGCATTTTGTACAATGCAGAGCCATTGTTTCTAAGATGAGAAAAGAAGAGGAAATCAGGGTTATTTTTATAAAGGGTGTAGCACCTTGCGTAAGGTATATGCATACTGCTGAGAGGGGTTAGACAAACAATTGGAAGTGGATCCTGGAGGAGAGGCTGTTGAAGGGTGGCCTTTGAAGAAGGGCTGGAGGGCAGGAAGAGTGGTTTCTTCTGAAGGGGATGAGGCCTGGAATAGTCTTCCATTGCAAGGAAGGCGGCAAGGAGAGAGGAACATGGGCACTGAAAGCGGTGAGCAGTAAGGCTATGAAAGGAGGAATCCAGAAGCCAGGAATGCATGTGTCTTACCTGTTGATAATAAGAACCCACAAACCTTCATTACAAGGGCATCGATGCCCAGGAAGGATTGAAGGAGAGAGACAGATGAGCTCTGTCTGAGCTCCCTGTTCCTCTCCTGCTGACTTTGGTTTGGCTTCTCTTCTTTCCTAAGAGGAACCAACTTCTGCTCCTGCTTTGTCCTCCAGCCTTTCCTGAATTTTTTAAATTGTATGTTTTCCACTGTTTCGCTTTTTCCGTCCCCTCTTCTTGCCCAAAAGAATTGAAGTGGGAGGTGTGGCAGGGTCAGGTATGGTGGAGGAGAAGGGCAGGAGCAACCCTGAGTCCCCTCCCAATCACATCACTCATGCCCCCGCAATCCTGCTCCCTTCCATGGGCTCCGCCAAGCTGTCCCTGGTTCACTAGAGGCTGTGGCTTAAGGCAAAGCAATGGCAGCTTCCGTCAACTCAGGCAAGAAGGTGAGGCCAGGTTTGGGGACAATCTCATTAACGTTTCCCACAGCTCAGCCTGTGACATGCCTCCAAGGAAGGCCCCTGCTCCCACTCAAGCCTTTATACATGCTTCTGACTGCAGAAAGTCTGATCAAAGCAACATGTGCCTGCTTCCTTCTCTTTAGCTGCCATATCAATCGCATCTTGGAGTCCCCGCGGGGAAATGCTCTGCTGGTTGGTGTAGGTGGGAGTGGCAAGCAGAGTCTGACAAGGCTGGCAGCTTTCATCAGCTACATGGATGTCTTCCAGATCACACTGCGGAAAGGCTACCAGATCCAGGACTTCAAGGTAAAAGGTCAGGCGGCTTCAGGGAGGAGGCTCAGCTTCCCTCCAACCAGCCACAGCTCCGTCATCCTTCACTCGTTCTCCAGTTCCCCTGTCCGGAGCCTCCCCTTCAATATCTGTCCATTTTGTCTTAGATTCTGGGCTGCCGACATGAATGACTTTTCTCATTAGACTCAGCCTGAGAACAGTGGCCTTTCCAAAGTCTGCCTTTGGGAGACCCCAGGTGTCCTAGTTACGTCTGTGGGGCCTCCACTCTTGCTCAAATCAGAAGCACATCTATACCAAATTCAACACACAGCTCACCTACAGTGGGAGCAGATAGATGGAATTCTGAAGGTCTGCTTGAGTTCCCTAAGAAATTCAGATTTTTAAAAGATTGGTCAGTAACCACTGGCCTCTGGGACCTTCAGTGACATATCCTGGTTTCAGACAGCCAGCACTTGGAGGCACGATGGGTGCTCTGGAAAGTAGAGAAAGACACTATATACAACCTTCAAAGGTCATTGTGTCCAGTCCCCTTCCTTTTATCCATGGCCACAACAGTCTTGGTAGGAAGTCACGGTGTAACTTCTATCAAGAGGCTGCTCTTGCTATTCCTGGAAGAACTCCAGCCAGCACTGAGCCAGTCCCACCCACTTGTCCTCATAATCTCTCAGCCAGTGACAGAAGAGGGAGGTGCTCACTTCTGCCCTAAAACCACAGCTCAGCCTCTCGACGACTGGCTGAATCTAAGGTCATACATCATGTTCACATTAGGTCTTTCTTTAGTGTTTCCAAAAGAGACATGATAGTGTGATAGGAATTACGCATTTACAGAATGAGCTGAGACTATGGGTCTCAACTTCTGCTCTATATGGGAATCGCTGGGCATCTAGAAAGAATACTGATGCCTGTGTCCCACCCGCCAATGTTCTGGTTTAACTAGTCTGGGGAATGGCCTTGGGCATCATGATTTTTCAAAGCATCCCCAAGATGATTCCCGTTAGGACTGAGAAACACTGTCTTAGATCACTTAGAGCATGCGGTGAGAACCATTGACCTAAAACGAAAATCAGTATCTTTAAAGGGGAGCTATTTGGACACTAAGGTAGCTCTGTGGTAAAGAAATGTGTGGAGTTGTTAGAAATAGCTGTGAGTAGTGTGAGAGAAAGAAAGGCAACATCAGGAACTGATGGCTGAGCCTGCGGAGGGTGATACAGCAAAGGAACTGAGATTGATCAAGCTGGATAAGTTCAGAACTTGGCATCCTAGCCCAAAATGTCATCCATCTGCAGTTTTCAATGGATATAATTTCCTACAGGTGATTGCATTTGTGTGTGTGTGTGTGCTTGTGTGCATGTGTTGCCCCAGTGTGTTTTTTTCAACAAGTGTTTTGCTGGAGCTAGTCATAAGAACACAAGAGGCTGGGCATGGTGGCTCATGCCTGTACTCCCAGCACTTTGGGAGGCTGAGGGGAGTGGATCACAAGGTCAAGAGATCGAGACCATCCTGGCTAACATAGTGAAACCCCGTCTCTACAACAAAAATATGAAAAGTTAGCCGGGCATGGTGGCACGCACCTGTAGAACCAGCTACTTGGAGGCTGAGGCAGGAGAATACCCTGAACCTGGGAGGCAGAGGTTGCAATGAGCCGAGATCACACCACTGAACTCCAGCCTGGGTGACAGAGCGAGAATCCATCTCAAAAAAAAAAAAAAAAAAGAACACAAGATCCTGCTAGCATAAAATATATTCATCCCCCATGCTGGTAGCCCCAAGTACATCACTCTCAGTCAAGACCAAGAGCAATGGCTTGCCTTCAGGAACAGGTCATTCACTTGTATGAGGACGTAAGTAAGAGAGATAAATAGAGGATCACCTGTGGGCTTTGGAAAGCTGTAACCTCTTTGCACAGAGCAGGAGCTCCAGAAGCTTTACCTTAAAGCCTAATTTCTAAATCAACCTAAGAGAGGTACAGGAGCTACCACAGTTGTATGAATTAGAGGCCATCAATATGTAGTTTCTCTCGCCCACCTTTATTGGCACCGAAGCCTGCGAATGAGGCATAGTTTCCTGCCCACCAGTGCAAGATAGCACTCCCCCAGCTTCCCGTTGTCACCTTGCTTTAATTCCCATTCAAGCAGAGAAGAAAATGGTTCTATTTCTAAAGGATGGGTAGAAGTTCTCTTTCAAGGAGGCCTTCTTTTCAGAGATTTCTGATATTGACTGTTTCTACAGATGGACCTGGCCAGCCTGTGTCTGAAAGCCGGAGTGAAGAATCTCAACACAGTGTTCCTCATGACTGATGCCCAAGTGGCTGATGAGAGGTTCCTTGTGCTCATCAATGATCTTCTGGCATCTGGTAAGAGATTCCTTGCACTTGGTGTCACTGATAAATTCCCCCTGGAATCAGAGTTATACAAAGGTGAAGATTTGGTCCAGGGTCGGAAGAGCAAGGTCATAGGAATGAGGAAGAAAACTGATACAGCCAAGGACTGGTTCATCGAGTCCCTTCTCAGCCTTGATGCTGGGCCTGCTGTCCTGTCTCTTTCATTCTTATTTCATTGCAAAACAGGCAGTAATCATGGGGCTCTCTTAGTGGGACTAGATCTGATTATGGCAAGAAGAGAGGGTGAAGAGCTTGGTGACGTGCTGAGTGCAGAGAGAAGGTGCTGTTCCCTCTCAGCTATCCAAATCAAAGAGAAACTAGAATGTGTGTAGTACTTGAGGAAGCTCAGGCTTTGGGAGGAAGATACACAAGAAGAGAGCATGCACACATAAAATTTACATGGTAGGGCAAGATGAGGTTACCAATGTAATTAACTAGTGATTTACAATCTCATTCGAGCAAAGTGGAAGCTCCACATAGTTTTCCTTGTTCCCCAAAAAACTTGACAGGGGGTGTGAAGTGCCCTGTGACGCTGTCTGTGCAAGACAGGACTTCAGTGGAAAGCTCAATGCTTGCTATTTTGTTGTCCCTCTTTAATTAGGAATTCAGTACTTACGCCAGCAATCCCCTACAAAGAAAACTCACGCCTGTAATCCCAGCACTTTGAGAGGCCAAGGTGGACGGATCACCTGGTCAAGAGATTGAGACCATCCTGGCCAACATGGCGAAACCCTGTCTCTACTAAAAATACAAAAATTAGCTGTGCATGGTGGTGGGCACCTGTAGTCCCAGCTACTTGGGAGGCTGAGGCAGGAGAATTGCTTGAACCCGGAAGGTGAAGGTTGCAGTGAGCTGAGATTATGCCACTGCACTCCAGCCTGGGCAACAGAGTGAGACTCTATCTCAATTAAAAAAAAGAAAAAAGAAAAAGATTTTAAAAATAAGAGATGAAGAGGCAGGGAGAAGAGATCAGTATGGTGGATACCATCCTCTGACCTACTCCCTCTATGTAAATTGGGTCTGTCTCCCCTTCTCTCTTATCAGGGCAGTGACAGGTCTACCATAATTACTTTACAAACTCTCATGCCCCCAACCAGAGATACAGAGGACACAGATAACTGGTAGTGGAACCTGTTGGTCACATCCCTGCTGTTGATCCAACATTCGTCTGGCTATTCCTCCTTTCAATCTCATCACTCCAACCTCAGCTGTCCATCATCCCAGAGTGGGTATGACCTGGTTTATCTGTCTTACCCATCATTGCTTTTCATATTTCCTATCTTGTCTCTACCTAGAACGAAGTCTTTCATATTTGGAGAAATCCCACTAATCTGGCAATAAGCATCTTTCCTCAAAGGTATATTGTTCCTGGACACTGTTACAGATATGCTCTGTCCTGCTCAGAGGCAATATCTCCAATGTTCTTCAGATCCAAGTGCAGGACTGAGACTGCAAAAGGCCTGTAATCCTAGCTACTTGGGAGGCTGAGGCAGGAGAATTGCTTGAGCCGGGGAGGTGGAGGTTGCAGTGAGTTGTGATTGGGCCACTGCACTCTAGTCTGGGTGACTGAGCGAGATTCTGTCTCAAAAAAAAACCAAAAAATTATATATACATCCAAGAATATGAGACAATGTAATGCATAAATTATGCATTTATATAAATATGTTTGTGTTTATATTAAAGAAAGAATATGTTTTCCTGGCTGTTAAAACAAATGCATCATCTACAAAAACTACCTCTTCATCTCAACTGAGAAAACAGTCAGTGTACAAATGTTCCTGAACAAAATTTCTGCCTTCAGACTTCCAGCATCTTAACAGCCTGTCTCTCTCTCCACACTCCCTTCCCTGGCTCTGATTAAATACTCTTTAGTTTATAAAGTCCAAGGACCACAGTCACAAGTACCTTTCTCCATAGTCTATCTAGTATATATAGATATAGTAGTATATAGTCTACTATATATTGTAAGTAATATATTTTAGGATCGTTCCTGACAACCTCCAGGAAGTTCCTGGCTTTGGAATCATTGTCTGCTTCATATTTTGTGGCATTGCACCCCATGCCATCTTGCTGTCATTTTCATGAAGAGCCACTGGTCCCTAGTCCAGAGCGTGTACTAGCAGGCATTGTGAGCAACCTTTGGCTTCTTTCAGGTGAGATGGGTGTCCCAGGTTTCCTTACTGTGCTGGCTGCTAGCATTGCACTAATACCACCCTCATTCTCTTCCCTCCCTGCCCTGTTCAAGTTAGCTTTATATCAGAGAGTTTGCCTACCAACTCTTACACCTTTTCCCCTCCAATGCCACCATTTTTTCCTTTCTTAAATGCAATCTCTAACATCTCATCACCTTCTACAATAGTATTTAATCTACAACATAGCCTCATCTTTTATTATTCTACTAAATAATGAGAGAGGGATCCAACTTCCTCCTACCCCGAAGCTACCCTGAAGCCTAATTTCTAAATCAACCTGAGAGAATACAGCTTTAGAGATGTCGGGCGTGTTGCCAGCCTCACACCATTGTATTTCAATTGGCTATAATCCAGCCAGGTCACCTTTTCCTAAAATAATATCTGAGACACAAAGTTGTTACATTTTCACCAATTGAAATTTTATTCCTCAATTAAGTATTGATGATTTTTCATTTACAAGACAACTTTTTTTTCAAGTGCAAATGGATTTCTAAACCCCTCTCAGTAAAAATGCAATCAGCCAGCTCCAAAGTCATGGAGTTTTAGGCCCCATTTTAAGGCTTCTATATATTCTTTAAGAAAAAAAAAAAAGGTAAGATTTGTGTATACATATTCAAGTGGAGATACAGTTAAGATGAACAGTTTTGTCTTCTAACCTACCCCCTTTTTTTCTTAACCTTTTCAGCAGGGAGAATTAGAGTATATCTTGGTTCTAACATTCCCTATCAAATAAGTAATTTCTGGCTGGAAAGTAACTGATTGCCAGTTCTGCCAAAGCTGCGGGGATGACTCAGAACCTCATTGTCTCCCAACTTTTTCAATTTTGTGGGGTTATGCAATGACTCCACCCTTGGATAACACAGTAGGGACTAGGAAACCATAACTTAGACTACCTTGCAATTAACTCATCCCTCTGTAGCTATGTACAAGTCCTACAAGGTTGGATATAAAGGTATAGTGAATGCAATTCTCTCCCAAAAACATCTCCCTCAGAAAACCAATGATCTCATGCCCTGGGCTGAGTTTCCTCTCACACTTCTTTATCTCACCATTTCACTTCTTGTTTTCCTGGCACCATGTCTAAAATCAAACCATGATAGTAATTTGGCTTATGAATCCCACTTCTGACACCAACTATAGCATTTCAGAACCCATCTTTATGCCAGTTGTATCTCAAATGAGTTATAGATGGACATGAAGAAATCTTACACACAAAGCAAAAATATTAAATTAGGTTCCTGGCTTAATTAGCAAAAGATATATATAACTGTATAAGAAGTAGAGTGGCTTCCCAGGGTAAGAGCAGATGAAACACATATTTGAGTCACTTCCCTTGGCTGCTGGGGTCCTTGATAGGGGTCATGCAACTGCTGGTGACACTGTGCATGAAATGTGAGTCCTTGCTGGATCTGAAAGGTTCATTACTTGCTATGTTCTTATTGACCTGTTATAATAATTCCTGAGGAAGGTGCACTGATCATCAAACCCAGGCCTTTAAGGAATTCTTACAAAACTTGTTCTCTTCAACCTTGACTCAAACTCAGCATCAGCAAGACCCCACTCTAACTTTAGAGGAAAAAAAAATCAGAATTATCCCATGGCTTTCCAGGAAAACACCTCTTCCTCCAGCTTTCCAGCCTTCCAGAAGGCCCATTTTACTCTGGCCCCTGCCAGTTAGCACTAGCCAGCTAAGAAAACCTAGTCAGCTCCAAGTGTGATGTTTCTTCCGCCCCTAGCTATGACAGATTTTATATTTTATTTTACTTTGGAATCCTATGTTATGTTAGGATTTTCCTTTTGCTTTCCAAAAGGCTGAATTGTTTTATTCAAAATTATAATTCATTTTCCTGTCCCAGGCTAGATGACTTTCTGTGTATTCATATATTCCATAATCATTTACTAAGAGTGCACGCTCAGTCACTAGGTACTGTGCTCGAAGATGGATAACATGTAGCCTCTGTGCAGTCTCGTAGAAGAGTTTATAACCAATGGGGTCCCTCTCTTCTAAAGTCATATTCTTCTTTATCTCTAAACCAAACTGTTCTTTTTCTATATCTGTGGGCCAAATCTCCTCTTAGGATCTAGAACATAAAAAGATCCACCTCATGTTCCAGGTGCTTTAAGATTAGAGCCAGGGTTGGTATGTTATGTTCAACACACATCCTATGAGAATGCAGAGCCCAGAAATGTTTATAACACACTTGGCATTGGATTGTTCTCCTCTGGTGGCATCTGGAACTGGACTTCCTGAGGAGCCATCTATGCTGTTAAATAAATTGAATGGTGGCCCAGTTTCCCTAGAAAGAAAAAAAAAACAACAATAAAGTTGGGGCAAAAGAGCAACCATCAAGCATGCACTGATCCTCTAAGACATACTTAGTGGACTCATTAGATCTGCTCACCCCATGTGCCCTCAAACTACAGACAGTGGAACTTTAAACCAGGACTGGTTTGGTTCTCCAGCTGCAAAACAGAAACTCCCAAAGAGCAATGCAAAAAGAAGCGTGAGCAATCAGACTTTTCTTTTCCTTTTGTGGTAATAAACTGTTTTTTTTTTTTCTTGTGGAACCGAAGTCCTATACAAGTTACTCAAGAGACTTTGGTTCTGTGGATTCCCTACATTGCTAACCTCTTCCTTACCACCTATATCCAAGAGAAAATCTATTGCCACCAATTTTCCCCTTATCTATTTCTGAATCCGTATCTTCTCTATCCTCACTACCACTGGTTTTGCCTTCTTTTGCCTTGACAAATGCCAACAATCCTTAACTTATCTCTCTACTTCCCATGCTATCCCCACTCCAATCCATTCTCCTCACTGCTTTCAAAAGGGTCTGTCTCAACTATAATTCCTGGCCAGGAGCAGTGGTTTACACCTGTAATCCCAGCACTTTGGGAGGCCAAGACGTGTGGGTCACTTGAGCCCCAGAGTTCAAGGCCAGCCTGGGCAACACGGCAAAACCCTATCTCCATGAAAAGTACAAAGAGTATCGGGGCTTGATGGAGAGCACCTCAGGTCCCAGCAACTCGGGAGGCTAAGGTGGGAAGATCACTTGTGCCCAGGAGGTCGAGGCTGCAATGAGTTGTGACTGTGCCATTGAACTCTAGCCCGGGTGACAGAGCAAGACCATATCTCAAAACAAAGAAAAAAAAAAAAAGAAAAAACCACTGTAATTTTTTTTTATTAGTTCCCAACTGGTTGCAGAATGAATTCCAAGCTCCTTTGTCTGGTTTTCTTCCTTCCTTACTAGTCTCACTTCCCACATTGTGATCTAGTGATTCCTGATTCCTTAAGGTAACACGTTGTGCTACTTCCTGACATCGTTAATTACTTAGGTCGTTCCTTTTGAACCTCAAGTCCTTCTTTGTCTGGATTAACTTCCACCCACAGTAGAATACCTGCCTTGAGTGTTCCCTCTCTAGAAAATCTAGAGACAGATCCACTGTCAGTCTTAGGAACGAGTTTCCCCATGTTTCTACAGCACTCAATAGCTGCACGTACCACCACTGCATTGAAACGAGATTGCAAATTTATGAAAGGCAGAGATTATTGTTTGTTGTTGATCACAATCCAGAAATACAAAAAAAAAAAAAAAAAAAAGAAGAAGAAGAATTAAACACCTACTTCCCAGTTTAGGAAATAAAATAACACTGATGTAACTATTGTTTCATGTATCCATGGGAAGAGATCACCAAACAGGCTTTGTGTGAGCAACATGGCTGTTTATTTCACCTGGGTGCAGGTGGGCTGAGTCCGAAAAAGGAGTCAGCAAAGGGTGGTGGGATTATCATTAGTTCTTATAGGTTTGGGAATAGGTGGTGGAGTTTTGGGGGCAGGGGGTGGATCTCACAAAGTACTTCTCAAGGGTGGGGAGAATTACAAAGCACCTTCTTAAGGGTGGGGGAGATTACAAAGTACATTGATCAGTTAGGGTGGAGCAGAAACAAATCACAATGGTGGATTGTCATCAGTTTAGGCTATTTTCACTTCTGTGGATCTTCAGTTGCTTCAGGCCATCTGGAAGTATACGTGCAGGTCACTGAGGATATGATGGCTTAGCTTGGGCTCAGAGGCCTGACAGCTATTACTCTGTGCAGAGTCCGTTTTTTCATCATTTGTATTGTCAGTTCTTTTTTTTTTTTTTTTTTTTTTTTTTTTTTTTTGAGACGGAGTCTCGCTCTGTTGCCCAGGCTGGAGTGCAGTGGCCGGATCTCCGCTCACTGCAAGCTCCGCCTCCTGGGTTTACGCCATTCTCCCGCCTCAGCCTCCCGAGTAGCTGGGACTACAGGCGCCCGCCACCTCGCCCGGCTAGTTTTATGTACTTCTTTTTAGTAGAGACGGGGTTTCACCGTGTTAGCCAGGATGGTCTCGATCTCCTGACCTCGTGATCCGCCCGTCTCGGCCTCCCAAAGTGCTGGGATTACAGGCGTGAGCCACCGCGCCCGGCCTTGTCAGTTCTTAATACATCTCCCGGCCCATAATTGACATTCAGGAGGTACTTCTTTAAGTAAAGCCGGTAACAGCATGAGAATGATGTGCCATCTCATATGTTAAATATTACGATTGGACAGTTGCTTTGGAAAGTTTTCCAGCAGTGAAGAGAGAGGGACGGGGTACTGAAATAGCCTCCACACTCCCTTGCTTTTTCTCCTTTAAGAATAGGGGAATGTTTTTTAAACTATCATGTCTAGATAGGGTCGAAGTCCTTACACCAGTGTGAAGTGGGGAATCTAACCCTTAGCTTCACCCTTTTTATTGCCAAGTAACTAATCCATGTTAAATGATCAGGATCTCTTTCCTGAAAAGCAGCTGGGGTCTTTAAGGAGTTCTGTACTAACATACAGAAGATGGTGATTAGTCTGGCTTCCAAAATATTAGAATATTTCAATACTATTTCTAATTCCAAGTACTGCATGAAGCCTGAAACTACTTGGAGTTAGAAATAGCGTTTCCCAACTGTAGGTCTAAGGAGGAAACTTCTCAAATATTTAAATAGCCTCTGCCCCTGTTCACATCACAGAATCCCCTCTGGCAATTCAGTTTCCTGCTTTCAGCATGACTACCTACATCACAAAACAAGTGATGAGAATATTGTCAAGAGGCATTATAGGAACAAATGTGAAAATGCAAATTTTTGTTCCTAATTCAGAGATGTTTATCCCCAGCTACTCCATCCGATGGTCTTCTTCTTAAAGGTTCTAGGGATCTTGTGACAAATACCACCATCATATGGCATGGAAAATGTCTCTAAGTGGCCCAGGTGCTTTCAACATCTTGGAATTAAGAGTATTAATAAACCAGGGTCAGCAAATTTCTTCTATAAAGTGTCAGGAAGTAAATGTTTTAGGCTTTGCAGATCACACAGTCTGTCACAAGTGCTCAGCTCTGTCTTTGTAGGGCAAAAACAGCCATAGATAATGTCAGGCCTCTGAGCCCAAGCTAAGCCATCATATCCCCTGTGACCTGCATGTATACATCCAGATGGCCCGAAGCAACTGAAGATCCACCAAAGAAGTGAAAATAGTCTTAACTGATGACAATCCACCATTGTGATTTGTTTCTGTCCCACCCTTACAAAGATCAATGTACTTTGTAATCTCTCCCACCCTTAAGAAGGTTTTTTATAATCTCCCCCACCCTTAAGAAGATTCTTTGTAATTCTCCCCACCCTTGAGAATGTACTTTGAGAGATCTACCCCCTGCCCCTAAAACGTTGCTCTTAATTCCACCGCCTATCCCAAAACCTATAAGAACTAATGATAATCCCGTCACCCTTTGCTGACTCTCTTTTCGGACTCAGCCCGCCTGCACTCAGGTGAAATAAACAGCCTTGTCGCTCACACAAAGCCTGTTTGGTGGGCTCTTCACACGGACGTGCGTGAGACAGATAATACCTAATGATCCTGGCTATGGTCAATTAAAGCTTATTTATGAACAGTAAAAATTGAACTTCACATAATTTCCACATTCCATTAAATATTATTATTTAAACTTTCAACACATGCTAAATATCATTTTATTTTTTTTTTACCGGTTTTCTTTCACTCCTATTTTTATCAGAAGAGGCTGAAATGAGTCATTCTATTAGTAAGATCTTGATTTTGACAAATTATAGTATGGGAATTTTATATGCATGCCATTAACTATCTCAAAGAATAGAAATTAAATAAGTTGGTACAATTAAGGGAAAACAGTAAATGATCACTTTCATGGTAATTCATTTTTTTATTTCGACCTTTTAAATGATTAAAGCTAATTAGTATGAAACTCTTAGTAGACTCCTAATTGGTTTAGTGCTGTCAAACCATGAAGGCCATAATTTGTTGGAAAGTTGGCGTGAGTTGCCTCCAGATACAGTCGTTCAAGAAAGTGCAGCAGCTTCAATGACTGATACAATCACAATTACTCACACTCTGATTATTACTGATCATCTGCCAGACCACTTACTTTGAGCACCTCACCAAAGTCCGTAAGAAAGTGGGATGGGCGGGGAATGGTGGCTCACGCCTATAATCCCAGCACTTTGGGAGGCCGAGGCAGGTAGATCACAAGATCAAGACCATCCTGGCCAACATGGCGAAACCCCATCTCTACTAAAAATACAAAAATTAGCTGGGCATGGTGGCGTGCGCCTGTAGTAGCTGGGACTCCAGCTACTTGGGAGGCTGAGGCAGAATTGCTTGAACCTGGGAGGCGGAGGTTGCAGTGAGCCAAGATCACAACACTGCACTCCAGCCTGGTGACAGAGCAAGAGTCTGTCTTAAAAAAAAAAAGACGGCCGGGCGCGGTGGCTCACGCCTGTAATCCCAGCACTTTGGGAGGCCGAGTAGGGCGGATCACGAGGTCAAGAGATCGAGACCATCCTGGCTAACACGGTGAAACCCCGTCTCTACTAGAAATATTAAAAAATAATAAAAATAAAAATAAAAATAAATTTAAAAAAAAGAAAAAAGAAAGTGGGATGTAACATGGTCCCAATGACTTCTTTCATCGCTAACACTCCTGTGATGCTAACATTTCTGTCAGTTACAGAAGAAGGAAAAAGCATGTGTGAACAGCTTTAAAAAAAACTTTTACAAAAGCATCATGTTGGTGAAAAATAGACCGCATTAAAGAAGAACTTGTATATGATTCCAGTCCCAGATAACTTCAACAGCTACCTAAAGACTTGTTCTAGAAATGGGAACATTTTGCTTTTCTGATACCCATTGCTTTTCTGGAGTGAACCACGTTCACCTTGACATCATATCCAGTGTTTGCAACTTTTTAGCTATAGTATTTCCTTCGTTCTTACCTCCCTCAATCTCATCTTTTTCATTGAGAAAACTGATGTCATTTAGTTTGGACCTCACAGCTACTTTATACCTCACAGTCTGTCTCCATTATTATTATTCTTATTTTGCAGTTTTCTCTTTTCCTCCAGTATTACCATTCCTCCTTTCCAAGGCCAACTTTTTGTCTGAGCTAGGAGCCCACCCCTAGTTCCTAATTCAGAATTCTTCTCTATTCCATCTTTTCTTTCAATTTCTGACTCTCCCTCTTCTCCACTTTCAAACATAGCCCATTATCTCCATCCTGAACGTTTTTAAATTAATTTTCTTTGACTTGAAGTGACAGCCAAACAACAATCCTAGAACCTTCCCCAGACAAAATTCTCAAAAGAATAAAATTTACGGTTTTCACATTTTCCCGTTGTGTTTTTTTGTATTTCCTGTTTCCTTACAAAATAATTTGGACATTCTAAACACAATAAAACAAACACTTGTGTAATTATGAATACTAATGCAAAATAGAAAATTTTATTCTGCATCTGCAAGGGTTTCTTTCCAAAAGGTGTCCAATACCTAGATTACTAGTTTGTCTGATGTGTACATTTCAACTTTACCAAAAAGTGCCAAATTGTTCTCCATAGTAGTCATACACTTGTCTCTGGCCAGTAGTGCATGAACACCTGTTTCTGTCTAACCTCATCAATATTTGGCTTAGCTGACATATTAATTTTTGCCAGTAAGCATGAAATTAAATCCTATTATTTTCCTTTCCCTTTTCACTGGTGACACTGAGCATCATTTCGAGCGTTTATTGGCTCTTACTGCTTCTCTTCTTCTTCTTTTTTTTTTTTTTGGTTTTTTTTTTTTGATACGGAGTTTCTCTCTTGTTGCCCAGGCTGGAGTGTGCAATGGCGCAATCTTGGCTCACTGCAACCTCTGCCTCCCAGGTTCAAGTGATTCTCCTGCTTCAGCCTCCTGAGTAGCTGGGATTACAGGCATGCACCACCTTGCTTGGCTAATTTTTTGTATTTTTAGTAGAGACGGGATTTCTCCATGTTGGTCAGGCTGGTCTCGAACTCCCGACCTCAGATGATCCACCTGCCTTGGCCTCCCAAAGTGCTGGGATTACAGGCGTGAGCCACAGCGCCTGGCCTTACTGCTTCTCTTCTATGTGTTGCCTATTTATACAGTTTGCACTTTGGATCTTTTGCTTTTTGTCTTTTTCTTATGAAGTTCAGACATTCTTTACATGTTTTTGATATTTAGATTTTTTTGTTCATTATATGGACTGTAAATATCTTTTGGAAGTCTATATCTGACTTTTGTTGTGCCAATTAAGTTTTAATATTGTAATCGTCTTTTTTTCTGTGCTTTTTGTGCTCTGTTTCACAAATGTTGTTTTATCCCAATGCCATAAAAATAATTGCCTGTGGTTTTTCAATTATCACTGTTTTACTTTTCATATGTATGTCTTTATTCACCTGGAAATTACTTTTACATAGTAATCTAATTATATTTTTATATCAATATTGAATTATCTTAACATAACTTACTAATTAGTCCAGCCCTTGTCTGCCTCGTGATTTTTTTTTTTTTTTTTTTTTTTTTTTGAGACAGAGTCTCTCTCTGTAGCCCAGCCTGGAGTGCAGTGGCGCAATCTCAGCTCACTGCAACCTCCGCCTCCCGGGTTCAAGCGATTCTCCTGCCTCAGCCTCCTGAGTAGCTGAGACTACAGGCGACTACCACCACGACCAGTTAATTTTTGCGTTTTTAGTAGAGACAGGGTTTCACTATATTGGCCAAGCTGGTCTTGAACTCCTGACCTCCTGATCTGCCTGCCTTGGCCTCCCAAAGTCCCTGCCTCCTGATTTTTCATATCAATTTCCTGTTGATATCTGGATCCATTTCTAGATGTTTTACTCATTGTTCTATTTATTCACCCCAGTGTCAATTTCACATTGTTTTAACTAAGATAGCTTCATAAGGAGACTTGATTTCTGGTGGAACAAATCACTCTTTCTGGTTCTTTCTCAACAATGCCATTTTTCATCCTTTGCTTTTCTGTATCAATTTTAGGAAATATTTGTCAGAATTAAGAAAGAAACCGATTTGATTTCTTATTGAAATTGCATTTTTGGGAAAGCGGTGATACCTCATCATCCCTCCATGAACTCAGTATTTCTCTCCATTTATTTCTGGTTTCATTTATTCCCCTCAATAGTATGCTGTAGTTTTCACATGAAGATCTGGCTCATCCCTTTGTATATTTATTACTTACCTGCTCTGTGAGGGGGTTTTTTGGTGTTTTAATTGATAACTTTTCAATTAACAATTTGTTTTTGCTGAGGTACAAAATGTGATTTCCTTTCCAGTATTAATTTTCTATCCAACAAGCTTGTTGTTAAATGCTCTTATGAGTTCCGGTTGTTTACGTGAATATTCTCTTAGATTTTCTAAGTAGAAAATTAGATTTTGAACAGTAATAGTTTTATTACATCCTTAACTATCCTTACACATTTTATTTTTTTCTTCACTTTTTGCACAATTTGTAGCCTCCTATATAATGATGACTAGAAAACACCATAGCAGACATATTTGTCATATTCTTGATTTGAAAGAGAATATTTTATTTTACTATTAGGTATGTTTGCTGTAGGTTTGGGGGTGATATCTATTATTAAAGAGAAAACTCATTTATTGCTAGTTTGCTAGCAGTTTTTAGAAACCTTACGCATCCATTTCAATGTCATATTGTTTTACTCTGTTAATCAATTAATGTAGTAAATTATTTTCATAGTTTTTTTTCTAGTATTTCTCCTTGCATTTCCAGGACAGGGTTTACGCTTGGTCATCATATACTAATTTATACATATTTAGTTGGGATTTTAAAAATTGTTATTCATCAGGGAGATTAAGCATATAATTTTACTTTCACATACTGCATCATTAATACAGTGTTTTCATTTAACTTTCAGATTTTTTGCCAATCTGGTGTAGTTTTAATATACATTTTCATTACGAGTGAGATTGACTGTCCTTGTTCATTAACCTCATTTGTACAAACAAAAAGTAACTAAGTGTAGTTTTGATGTATATTTCTGTTATTATGAGTGAGGTGAAGCATCTATTAATGTTCAACAGAAATTTTTATTTCCTTCACCGTGAACTTTCTTTTCATATCCTTCACCTCATCTATCTATTGAATTACTGATTTTTTCTTTATTTGTAGAGAATTTCTTTACATATTAAGATTAACCATTTTACTATAACATATTTTCTTAGTTTATTCTTTGTGTTTTGCTCTTATTGCTATACTTTGCCTGTGATATTTTTGTCATGAAATATTTTTATTTTTCTGCAGTCAGATTGGTCAATTTTTATACATTCATGAAATTTATTTTTCTTTTAACACAGGTTGATTCAGATACAGTTAGAAAATCCTTCCCCACTCAGAGATTATTTCCCCCATTTTTTCTCTTATTTTCCTGCCTTTTTTTAGTTAAATCATTGATCCAGTTGGCATTTACTCTAGTGTGCTGTATAAGATCAAGATCTGGCCAGGTGCGGTAGCTCATGCCTGTAATCCCAGCACTTTGGGAGGCTGAGGCGGGTGGATCACCTGAGGTCGGGAGTTTGAGACCAGCCTGGCCAAACATGGTGAAATCCTGTCTCTACAAAAATACAAAAAAATTAGCCAGGCGTGGTGGCGCATGCCTGTAATCCCAGCTACTCGGGAGGCTGAGGCAGGAGAATCACTTGAACCTGTGAGGCGGAGGTTGCAGTGAGCTGAGATTGAACCACTGCACTCCAGCCTGGGCAACAAGAGCAAAACTCTATCTCAAAAAAAAAAAAAGAATAAAAATAAAGATCAAGATCTAACCATAATCTTTTCAGATCCCAGTTTTCCCAATGTAGTACCATATATTGAATAGTTCATCTTTTCCCCGTCAATTTAAGGCGTGCTGCCTATCGTGTACTAAATACCATGAAGCCATTCTACTTTCTCCCCATTTTCTCTCATAAACAGTGATAGCTTGCTCTTGTTAAATATATGGACCTATCTGTATGTTTGTTATGGCCCTTTTTACTGGGGGTCTTATAGCTATTTTTGATCCTATTAGCCATGTTTCCTGCTAAATATTAAACTCCTGGAGGGCACAATACAAAAAGGGCAAAACAGTAGTTAGGAAATAAATGCTTTGAGCAAAAGAAGAGAAGACAGTTGAAGGCTCTTGTGCTGCCAACTGTCTACCTCAGGACAAGAGGGTACCCTACCCTCTGTTCCAATCATTAACATACTCATTCTCCTGCCCTGGGTTTGGAGTAGACATGGTGTCTGTCCAGCTTCACCAGCAAAAGAGTTGGTACGTGGCCTAAAAACCACTGACCTGTGTCCCAAGGTAGGATAACTTCCCATGTCTGATTGCATCATTTAGTGAGATGCCAAGGCTGCCTATCTGTGCTCCATTTTTTCCCAGGGGAGATACCAGATCTCTACTCTGATGATGAAGTCGAAAACATCATAAGCAATGTGAGGAATGAAGTCAAGAGCCAGGGTCTGGTTGACAACAGAGAGAACTGTTGGAAGTTCTTTATAGATCGGGTCCAGCGACAGCTGAAGGTAAAGAGCCTTTACTGACAGGGGCAGGCAGAGACCCGAGATGATTCATGGGAGCTTCCATTGATATTTCGGGCACAACTGTTCTTATTGTCTAGAGTGGGTGGTGAGTGTGCGGCACCCTTCTCAGCCTGAGCACAGTTGCCAGGACACCCTTCTCATCTGCTTTAAGGGCAGCAGCATCCCGTGTGGATCATGCAGCCTCAGCATTTTTGATCTCTTGGCTGGTGAGGCTGGCTAGCATTTACAGATATTGTCTCTGTTGGATGTACTTCCCAATCTTCCGGGAGCTAGAGAACCCAAGGCCATCTCTGCCTCTCTGTGAGTATTTCTCTGATGCCTTCCTGGTTCTCCCCACCCTTCTGACTTCTCAGGTGACTCTCTGTTTCTCCCCTGTGGGGAACAAGCTAAGAGTCCGCAGCAGGAAGTTCCCAGCCATTGTGAACTGCACAGCCATCCACTGGTTCCACGAGTGGCCTCAGCAAGCATTGGAGTCTGTCAGCCTCCGCTTCTTGCAGAACACAGAGGGCATTGAGGTGAGAGGGAAAAGGAGACACTCCTAAAGGTCCTTCCCAGATGAGGGTACAACGAACTCCATGTCCAGGATGTCAGGGTTAAAGATCAAGCTTGGAGCATAGGTTTCCACATGGTGGAGGAATGGGTGGGGTGAGGGGTGAGCCTCTAATCTTCAACAGGAGATAATCTTTTCATTTCTTGCTCTTTGGTTTTAGCCCACAGTAAAGCAGTCAATTAGCAAATTCATGGCCTTTGTCCACACAAGTGTCAACCAAACATCCCAGTCTTATCTGAGCAATGAACATCGCTACAACTACACAACTCCCAAGTCCTTTCTGGAGTTCATCAGACTCTACCAGAGCTTGTTGCACAGGCACAGAAAAGAGCTCAAGTGCAAGACAGAGCGGCTGGAGAATGGGCTGCTGAAGCTGCATAGCACCTCCGCCCAGGTGAGCAATGTCCCACTCCCTCCACCTGCAGGGGAGTTGGAGCCGAAGCAGCCTTTTCCAGTGAACTGGAGGGATCACAATCAAGATCTGAAAAATATTTATGGTTTTCCAGGGACTCCCATGTCATCAGTGTCTATTATGTTCTCATGTATTGCTTTCATCCCTTTTTTCTCTACATTGTAGGAGAGCTTTTCAAGTTTATTCTTATCCATAGTAACAGTATCCTTACCACCAGAAACAGTACCAAAAGTTCAGACTGGGCCGGGCGCGGTGGCTCAAGCCTGTAATCCCAGCACTTTGGGAGGCCGAGACGGGCGGATTACGAGGTCAGGAGATCGAGACCATCCTGGCTAACACGGTGAAACCCCGTCTCTACTAAAAAATACAAAAAACTAGCCGGGCGAGGTGGCGGGCGCCTGTAGTCCCAGCTACTCAGGAGGCTGAGGCAGGAGAATGGTCTAAACCCGGGAGGCGGAGCTTGCAGTGAACTGAGATCCGGCCACTGCACCCCAGCCTGGGCGACAGAGCAAGACTCTGTCTCAAAAAAAAAAAAAAAAAAAAAGTTCAGACTGAGTTCCCCAGCAGAAGTGCATATCCCCCACTCAGGTCTGATCCACCCTCTCTCATTGCTGCTGGAATCCCCTGAAGCACGTCTTCCCTCTTCCTCTTTGCAATTTCTTTCTTTTCCTCTCCAATTCACTTCCCTTCCGTCCTCAAAACCAAAAGAAATGAATGGTGAAAGGAAATGGGAAATGGCTGCAGGGTTATACCATTTTTGTTTGTTTTGGCTTGCTCCGTTATTTGTCAAAGAGCCATTGGAACCTCAGTTTTTCAAAAAGTCCTGTCTCATTTCATGCATCTCTAAGTGGTTATCTATCTCTATCTGACTAGTTGGCCATTGAAAGAAGGTGCCTTTCGGCCGGGTGCGGTGGCTCACACCTGTAATCCCAACTTTGTGGGAGGCCAAGGCAGGCGGATCCTGAGGTCAGAAGATTGAGACCATCCTGGCCAACATGATGAAACCCCATCTCTACTAAAAATACAAAAATTTTCTGGGCATGGTGGCGGGCGCCTGTAGTTCCAGCTACTCAGGAGGCTGAGACAGGAGAATCACTTGAACCCGGGAGGTAGAGATTGCAGTAAGCCAAGATCACGCCACTGCACTCCAGCCTGGATGACAGAGTGAGACTCCGTCTCAAAAAAAAAAAAAAGAATAAAAGAAAAAAAAAGAAAGAAGGCCCCTGTCATCCTGTCCTTGTTATGTTTTTCTGTTTACTCCTCCAAATGGAACAGGTTTATTTCAGTCAATTTGCTCATCTTCCCTTGGGAGTTGGGGCCAACTCTTGCAGCTGCTTCGCCTCTGCTCACGCCCATCAAATACTGCCTCCTCGATGACCCCTTTCTATTTTCTCTTCTCCAGCAGCAGAGCCAGCCTCTCATTAAGGTGGTGAAATTTCATGAATTTGCACAATTAAACTGAAATCGTGATCCACCTAATTCTTGGACATCATGTGTTCCTGTAGTTATCTGAGCCTTTCATTTTGCCTGTGGAATTGTTCTATTGAACTTTCTCCTTTTGGCTTGTCCTTTTGCCCCTCTTCAGTTTCTTGATTCAGAAGTATTAAATGTACCTAAAGGATTTAAGTTCATTTAGTGGGATGCAGTGAGCCCTCGCAATCTATACACGTAGTCTTTCTTCTGCTCAGGAAATGGTCCTTCTGTGATATGGTTTCGCTCGTCAGATCTGGTCTCTCCTCTGGGAGCAATAGTCAGTTGGATGGGGTCCCTGTGCCCCGTATCTATTACGTTCTTATGTGTTGCTTTCATCCCGTTGGCTTTTTTTCTCTACATTGTAGGAGAGCTTTTCAAGTTCACCCTCACCAATACTAATTTAATAGTGTGTAATATTGCTTCTGCTTCTTAGGCTTGCAATGAAGACTTTAATTATGCCATTGAATTTTTAATTTCCTAACAACCATTTCTCATTTTATCCTTTTCTTTTTTCAATGCATCCTATTGCTTTTTTATTTCGGCCTGTTTTTCTGCTACAGTTTCACAGAAACTATCCTATTGATAATGCCAAACAGGTTCCTCCATGTTTTTCCTAGGTCTGGTAATGGATCATTTTCATTTTTTTCTTATTCTATTTCCCCTTCCCCTTCCCCTTCCCCTTCTCCTTCTCCTTCTTTTTCCATGCTATTCCATTCTTTGCTCTGTAGTTTTATATAGACCTTTTTTTCTTCTTTATTTACCTTCAGGCAACATGGGATCAGTTCAAACTCAATGTTTGCCAACAAATGGCATGTGCAAATTATCTGTGATACCCCTGTCTTTCCCTTCGTATGATGATGAAACCCCTTCTTAGGATTCCAGTTCAGGGCAGGGTAAGCTACACAGATCCCAGTCTAGGTCCTAGGAGTTTACTTTTGCTATAGAAAGGTAACATCTTTTCTCCTGATCACTTTCTGTTTGTTTCAATCTCTGAATCCGTAGCAAACGGCATAGAATACAATCTCAGAATGCAGTACTACCAGATTTTTAAAAACATCTTCCACCTCCCCATTGTCCTTCCTCTCTTCACCACCTATCATGCCCTCACAACATTCTCCACCAGCCCTGTTCTCCCTCCTATCTATTTATCCTCTGGGAATTGCTGGCCCATCTGTGTGAAGAATGGTTGCCAGGAAGTAAGGGATAGTAAGAATACTTTGATCATGGGGCAGAACCCAGTATTCTCTTTTGTACAGAGCCTGGGTCTTTGAGCAGAGACTGTAGAAAGCACAGTTTCTGTGTTACTGTTTTAGGTGATCTCTATTTAACAAGGAGATGCCTGGCTATCCCATTAAGTGACTCCAGCTCTAGCTGCACCCAGTGGAGAATCCTCCCAAGTCCTGGTCTTGCCAGGAGCCAGTACAGGTTCTTGTCTTTGCCACACAAAAGAATTTGAAGGCAAGACCAAAGTGATAGTATGTAAGCTTTATGCACACACTCAAGAGAGGAATGCCGGCATGCTAAAAAGAACAAGCCACGCCCAACATGGAGGGCTCACATACTATACGGAAAAGCATAATGAAGGCACAAAATATTCTATAATAAGGGAAGAGTCTTCTGGGAAATAGGCATGCAATTCCCTGAATCAGGACTTTTCTTGACTAAATATGGTTCATCTGAAACTATCGTAGTGTCAGGTACATGATGGGAGTGGGAGGTTTCCCCATGGAAATTTTATGGTAATAGGGACATAATGAAGCCAAGGGTTGACAGCTGGTCAGGTTTTTGGCCATCTTGGATTTAACCAGTTTCAGCTGGTTTCTTCTTTGTTACATTCTTTTCTGTGCCTAAAGCAGGATGTGTGCAATCTGTCTTTATTGTTAAGCCTGTTAGAGCAGTTCCTTTCTACTAGGGGGTGGGTCTTTGTGCTAACCTGTTTGGCCTCGTTTGCATTGCTTTTAGTTGCCTGCAAGTAATCATGCCGATTGCCTGCTAACTGCCTGCCTCATTGGCATCAGATTCAGCATCTGAAACCATCAACAATGACCTTCTTATGTTATATTCTCTACTTCAATGAATGATACTTCCATCTATCCAGTTCCCTAGGCTGGAAGCTGGGGGGTAATTTTAGACTCTTCCCTTTCCTCAGTTCCCACCTTTAAAAATTAATAAATTCTCTATGTTTTCTAAATATCTCTCAATTCTGTCCTCTTGAGTCTTTCCTTCCTTCCTTCCTTCCCTCCTTTCTTCTTTCTCTCTTTCTCTTTCTCTCTCTCTCTCTCTTTCTCTCTTTCTCTCTTTCTTTCCTCACTGTATCGCCCAGGCTGGAGTACAGTGGCGTGATCTTGGCTCACTGCAACCTCCGCCTCCTGGGTTCAAGCAGTTCTCCTGCCTCGGCCTCCCCAGTAGCTGGGACTACAGGTACCTGCCACCACGCCCAGCAAATTTTTGTATTTTTAGTAGAGACGGGGTTTCCCCATGTTGGCCAGGATGGTCTCGATCTCTTGACCTCAAGTGATCCACCCGCCTCAGCTTCCCAAAGTGCTGGGATTACAGGTGTGAGTCACCATGCCCAGCCAAGTCCCTACTTTCAACGTCTTGATTTACACCTTCTTACCTGGATGATTTCAACAAACTGAACTCTCAATCCAGCAGCACCCACTATGTGAGGCCGTTCTTGCATTGCTATAAAATACCTGAGGCTGGGTCATTTATAAAGAAAAGAAGTTTAATTGACTCACAGTTCTGCTGGCTGTACAGGAAGCATTAACACTGGCATCTGCATGGCTTCTGTGAAAGCCTCAGGGAGCTTTTACTGATAGAGGAAAGTGAAGGGGGACTAAGCATCTTACATGGTAAGAATGAGAGTAAGACCAAGAGTTGGAGAGGAGGTGCCACACACTTTTAAATGACCACATCTCACAAGAACTCACTCTCACAAGGACAGTACCAAGGGGATGGTGCTAAACCATTCATGAGACCTATACCCCATGTTCCAGTCACCTCCTGCCAGGCCCCACCTCCAACATTTGACAATTTGACATGAAATTTCTCAGGGATGTATATTCAAACTCTATTACCCACACAGGCGAAAGTTCTTGGGATCATCCTTGGTTCTTCTTCTTCTTTTTTTTTTTTTTTGAGACGGAGCTTCACTCTATCACCCAGGCTGTAGTGCATTGGCACAATCTCGGCTCACCGCAACCTCTGCCTTCCAGGTTCAAGTGATTCTCCTGCCTCAGCCTCCCAAGTAGCTGGGATTACAGGCATGTGCTACCATGCCTAGCTAATTTTTGTATTTTTAGTAGACACGGGGTTTCATCATATTGGTCAGGCTGGTCTTGAACTCCTGACCTCAGGTGATCCACATCCTTGGTTCTTCTTCCTCTCCTCTTACTCTCACACCCATACCCAAACCATGAGAAGATCACTATTGACTCTGACTTCAAAATATGCCCAGAATCCCACCATGTCTCACCCTCTTCAAAGCACTGCTGCTGAGTCACGGATATCTTTTACCTTCATAGCCACAAGACCCTTCTAACTAGTTTATTTGCTTCTACTCTTGCCCCCTCTGTAGTCTATTCTCAGCTGAGCAGCCAGAGTGGTCAATTTAGAACATAAATCAGAGGCTGGCCGTGGTGGCTCACACCTGTAATCCCAGCACTTTGGGAGTCCAAGGCGGGTGGATCACCTGAGGTCAGGAGTTCAACCCCAGCCTCACCAACACAGTGAAATCTTGTCTCTACAAAAATATAAAAATTAGCCAGGCACAGTGGCGTGTGCCTGTAATCCCAGCTACTCGGGAGGCTGAAGCAGGAGAATCACTCGAACCTGGGAGGCAGAGGTTGCAGTGAGCTGAGATTGTGCCATTGCACTCCAGCCTGGGCAACAACAGTGAAACTCTGTCTCAAAAAAAAAAAAGATAGTGCCCGAACAAAGTGGGCACTCATTAAATATTTGTTGAATGAATAAATTACTGAATGAATAGCATTCTGTTTAGTTCCCCAGACCGTGTGCTAGTGGCATCCTAGACCAGCACTACCCTTGCATATTTCTGCATCCTTTTCTTCCTCAGTTCTACCACACTGTACCCTAGAGTCCAACAGTACTCTTGCAGTGCCCCCAAAACTCTACAACTGGTTCACATCTCTGTATCTTTACATGTGCCCCCACCTTGTCATCACTTCCAAGACCTGAACAATTTGTTCCCCGCTGCTCCAGAAGCCCTTTCTAAACTCTGAGCAGTTATGCATTCCCTTCTCTCTGGTTCCATCCTTGAATTACGTCTCCTCTCCTGCATCTATCAAGCTCTGCTGCTATTAGTCCTTCAAGGGCAGAGACCAGGATTCATTTATCTTTTAGCATCAGGAACTGACACATGGCAAGCACCCTACAAATGGGAGAATAAATGGATAGGTGAATAGATGATGGGTGGAGAGGCAAATTAACATTGATCAGTCCCAACATCACCTGCGAGCTCAGAGTGGGGGTGGGGGATAATTCTCGGCAATATTGTGCACATGGTATTCATTCCATAAACACTTAGCAATGGTTATAGTAATGACTCTTCTAGTAAAAATGGTATCTATGGTTCCTATCTCTGTAATAAACTCTTAATCTGCAGTTGTTCCTTTGGTATAAAAAGACCGAAGTATACCATGAAAATAGTGGTATAAGGCTAAGGACTTGAGTTATTTTGTGTTGGTATCCTACTGCTTGATTATGAGAGGTTTTGATGCTAGTAATCTGGTGGGAGGAGACAAAATGAATGTTATGGCCTTAGCTCAGATAAAAGACAAATCTATTTAGCAATGATAATTGTGTTAGAAGTAGTAATGATAATTGTAATAGTGACGAAAATTAACAATTATATTGTTAACTTCAGGAACTTATTTACTTATTTATTTATTTATTTATTCATTTTTGAGTCTGAGTCTCGCTCTGTCACCCAGGCTGGAGTGTAGTGGCCTGATCTTGGCTCACTGCAACCTCTGCCTCCCAGGTTCAAATGATTCTCATGCCTCAGCCTCTGAAGTAGCTGGGACTACAGGCACGTGCCACCACTCCCAGCTAATTTTTGTATTTTTAGTAGGTCTCGCCATATTGGCCAGGCTGGTCTCAAACTCTTGGCCTCAGGTGATCCTCCTGCCTGGGCCTTCCAAAGTGCTGGGATTACAGGCATGAGCCACCACACCTGGTCAAAGTTCATGAACTTTAGTCTTATAATTTCATTCTTAGAGCTGATCATAAATGTAACTTTATTTTTCTGTAGCTGAATTCAACATGGCTCTGGATCCATCTTATTCATTTAAGAGTAGAAAGCTCTTAATATTAATCTTGCATTGCATTGTGACGTAGTCACATCAAGTTAAAAACTTAGTCTTTGGGGAGCAGTCAGTTCAGAGTTAAAACTCTCCCACAGGCCTGTTTCCCTCTGGAGGGTCTTTTCCTCCTTCTTCTCTCTGTGGTGGGCTTGGGTTTCCAAAGGTGTGACGAAACATCCTGGCGGACCCCTCCAGTTCTCACTGGCTCTGGTGACAAATGCTGGTCCAACCAGATCTGTAGGTGGTATCTTCTGTTTTTGCATCAGTGTCAGCTGAAGTCTCACAGCTGATGTCATTGCATCCTTTCTCTTGACATTGCCAGGTCCCCCTTTCCTGACTTGCGTTTCACTTGTCCCTCATTGGCATTGCTCAGAGACCACAGTCCTCCCAGCACCTACATCTAACTCAGGTGTAGTCATGAGGAAGAGAGGGTTGTTGGATTGAAGAAATGTTTATAAAAGACCTGAAGGTCATTGCCAATTGCCTACATATAGGACTTCAGCTACACATCTGTCAATCTGGAAATTTAAATTCAGTTTATCTTGGGGTTTTCAAAGAGTCTCAGGTCATCAAACTTACCTGAAGTTGAAAGTTTCATAATTCATGATGACGTATTAGGATTCTTTTGGTTGTAACTGAAAATTCTAACTCAAATTCATTTAGTGAGAAAAAACTAAAAATGAAGGGAAGATGGGAAGGGATGGGAGGGAAAGTAAAGAGAGGAAAGAGAAAATCTTGAGATTACATGATGTAGTTATCAAGACCTTTTTGATGGCAACCAGTGAAAATCCAACTAAAGTTGGTTTAGGCAAAACGACAAAATAAAATGAATGAATTGGTTCGTATAACTGAAAATTCAGAGATAGAGCTTAATTTGAACAGGGCTGGAGCTAGAGACTTGCATGATATTCTGTATATCTCAGTTTTCCCATAGCTGAAGAATCTCTGTGACTTGGATACTCTCAATGGGCAAGGCAGGATCAAATGACAGCTGGAATACCCCAGTGAAACTATAAGGATTTGGAAGTGGGAGTTCTCCAAAGGAAACTTAAACTAAGTAACCAGAATAAAAGTGAACATTTATTAGGCAGGCAAATATTACAGGCCTAGGTAGGACATCTGTATCTAAAAGGAAAGCTTCCTTGAAATGCAAATTCGTATCAGAAAGTGTTGGATGACTATATGGACACAGAGTAAGCAGGAAAATATCTCTAAGTTTCTGTTTTAGTCCAGTTTATGTTGTGCTAAAGGAATACCTAAGGCTGGGCAATTTATAAAGAAAAGAGGTTTCTTTGGCTCATGGTTCTGCAGGCTCTATACAGAGCACTGCACCAATGTCTGCATCTGATGAAGGCCTTAAGCTGCTTCTTTCCATGGTGGAAGGGAAAGTGGAGCTAATGTGTGCAGATATCACATGGCAAGAGAGGAGGCAAGAGAGAGAGGGGAGGGAGGTGCCAGGCTTTTTAAAAATAATCAGCTCTCAAGGGAACTAATAAAGTGAGAACTCACTCACCCACCCCCACAGGAAGGGCATTCATCTCTTCATGATGGTCCCACCTCCATGACACAAATATCTTCCACTTGTCCCCACCTCCAACATAGGGGATCAAATTTCAACATGAGGTTTGGAGGGTCAAATATCCAAACTGTAACAGTCTCCAGCCCTCAGTGGAGTATTTATTGCTGCTGACTGCCCTGGGCTGCTTCTCTTTCTCTGGCACCAGTGATGCTATCCCATCTTTCCCCAAATCCTAGAGCTGCCTGAAGAAAGAGAGTTCTCCCCCATAGGCAATGCAGGGAAAACAATCCTTTTCAGTTCTTCTAGTTCCTTCTCAGTTTTATGCCCCAGCTGACTGGAGCACTGCAGAAACATCGTGGGAAGCCTGACTGCTCTCTTTAGCGTCATGTGCCTGGTTCCTTGAAGAAGGGAGGGTCACCCACCACCACTGCATTGTCACCGCACTCACTCAGCACCATTTACTATGGTCCCGATTCAGGGGACCAGCAGGGCTGAGGAAAAGGGTCTCTCCTGTGTTTATGGCATGCTCCCTCTCAACCTTCCCATCCAAGTGTGGGTGTGTCTAAATAAAGAGACCTCCAAAGTATAGCTGGGATGTTTTAAATAAGGGAGAAGAGAAAGATGTAAAGTGACCATTTCAACTTCTCATTCTATTGCAGAAGAACCATAAAATGAACCTGAGTTATGCGTCCTCTGAAGCTTGGTTGGGGGAGCCCTAATTCTGACTGATGGGACCCTCCTGTCACTCCACGTCATGGTTTTGTTGGAACCGAACTGTCGATTCCCTCCTGGGCAGGGGTCACCGCGAAGGATCACCGACACGAGATTCACAGCAGAGAGTTATTTATTACTAGCGCGCTAGGGTCCCAAGCTCTAAGTTGGCCCTGGGACCCCGACTGCTTGTTACAGGCTGTTTATATAGGCAAACACAAGTTCAAACACAGCTTAGGGCGCAAAATGATTGGGTCTAGCTATGGCCTGAGCAAGGTGTCTTATGCTAATTGGTTAGAGCAGGACCTTATGAGGTTTTTTTCCTGGAGTTGTTGATTCCGGGAACTTCGAGGCAGGGTGGGACCCCCGGAATTGGCAGGGTGGGACCCCATGAGGTTGTTTCCCGGAATTGGCAGGGTGGGACCCTATCAGGGTGGGTCCTTATCGAGGCAGGGTGGGACCCTATCCAGAGCCACCTGGTGTTAATTTTTTTCTATATGAGGCCTAGTTTCTAAGTTTTATGAGGCCTAGTTTCAGTTTAAGAGCTGTGAAGCTCCTATTCACAGTGCTGGTGGCTATTTACCTTGGGCTTGAGGTCATAAGCCATATCTGCAATCAACAAAACAAAACAACCAAAAAAAAAAAGCCACTTCAATTTTCTCAGATCTCCCAAGATTTAAAAAGGAACAAAAAGTTACTGGTGTGTTTGCTGACTGAAGTGATTATGCCGCTCAATCATTTTGATTTACAATTGCATCTTTGTCCCTGTAGAAATAACTCTCTGCAGCTGAACAACGGGAGATGGAAACGGATTAACCTTTCAACTCGTGAATATAAGACGAGTTGTAGGGAGCAGGCCTCCATTTGAGGTTAACACAATGTCTCCTGTTTCTGTGAATACACAAAATTAAAGAGCATTCTCTTTTTTCCCTTTTCTTTCCTTTTCTTTTGATCTGCCATGAAAAGGGAGTTATCAGCAGCATCTAAGCCTCAGTTTTATTTTTCCCCTTGTGCATTTTGCATCACAAAGCATTTGAATGTGTTTGACATGTTCCAGGAGCTCTGAAGTAACCTTTGGTTGTTGCGTGAAATAGACTGCAGAAAAATGAGAGGCAAGAGGCCGTTCTGGAATGTAAAGTTTATGGACCATATTGCAAATACAAATAGCTTCTTTACTTTCTAGAAATAAATAGGTCTGTGTCTTTCCTTTGCATCTGAAAAGGCCATTACACTAGGCCAAGACACTCAAACCTAGATGGGCATCAGAGTCACTGCTAAAACAGATTGCCACCCCCAGAATTTCTGATTCAGTACATCTGGATTAAGACTTGAGTGTCTGCATTTCTAACAAGTTCCCAGGTGATGCTGATGCTGCTGGTCCAGGGATCACATCACTCAGCTGATCTGAATGTAGATAGAAAACTGTCCTTCCCTCCCAGCTCATGAGCAGAATAGATGTTTTCTCAGGTGCTGATAGTCCCATCACTTTATTACTGCCTCCAGGTGACATATGACTTCAGAGGCTGGGCTGGATGGGAAACTCAGCTGGCCTTGGCCACTGGGACTCTTACTGTTCCACTTTAATCTGGCCATCTATTTCTAGTAAGGATTGTGTAAACAAATGAAGACCAATCACATGAGAACAATCAAAGGCTGTTTATTCAGAGCTGGCTCTAGCAAGAAAGTCAGCCACCATCACTTGTGCTTAGCCACTCAAAGGCAGGCAGAAAAGTAGAAAAACTTTATAGTCAAAACAGGGAAGGCTTCCAGTATGCCCTGCGGTAGGCGGGCTCACTGGAAGTCCAGTGTTCTATGTGATTGGTTAGGGGAGCATGTTGGGCTTTCTCTGGTTGGTCCACGGTTGGAAGCAGGGATAAAAATTAAGGAAGTTGTTTATCATTAATCAAGTCCTGGCCATTTGGAGCCAATTGCTATAGGAGTTTTTGTTTGTCTTCCTGGAATATTACTAGAGATAGAAGTCCGACTTCCTACAAGTCTGACTTAGCAAGCTGGCTTCCTGGGCTGGTTATTGTAGAAAAGGGGTTGGTTCCTGGGCAGGTTGCTTCAGATTGTGGATCAGAGGTCAGTTTTTATATATGGTCTGTCATTGTCCATGTGGACATTCAGTCTCTCAGGATTCACAGTAGACATTCCCTTTTTGTGTCTTGTTTAAATCTTTGGCACACTCCACATTCGCCACTTTTAATTAAATTAGGGCCTACTCTGTGAAAAGTATTATGTTAAGTACATGAAGCTTTATAAGCTATAGCTACCAATGTCAGCGAGAAGCAGCCTAAGCCATTTTGTCATCAAGGAGAAAGGTCAGGGCCAGGTGTGTGGCTCATGCCTGTAATTTCAACACTTTGAGAGGCTAAGGCTGACAGATCACGTGAGATCAGGAGTTCGAGACCAGCCTGACCAACATGGTGAAACTCCGTCTCTACTAAAAATACAAAAATTAGCTTGGCTTGGTGGCACATGCCTGTAGTTCCAGTTACCTCGGCGGCTGAGACAGGAGAATCTCTTGAACCCAGGAGGCGGAGGTTGCAGTGAGCCGAGATCACGCCACTGCATTCCAGCCTGGGTGACAGAGTGAGACTCCGTCTCAAAAAAAGAAAGAAGAAATAAAAAAGAAAGGTCAGGACACATGTAATTTAGAATATTCCAGCACATTTACTATGGTGGAGAGAGGACATCCAGAGTTCCTGGGAAAGAAACCCAGGTAGGGGAGCCTGGTCCCATCCGAGAGCACAGCTTTGTACCTTTGTATCAGGAGCTGTCATCTGTTCTGCTCCACAGAGTTGGGTCCTCAGGTCATGCCCAATAGGCCAGTGACTAGTCCAGTTCCCACAGTCCCTTTGGTCATGACTCCTGATAGGTCCCGTGCTTCTCCAACACAGGTGGATGATCTGAAAACCAAGTTGGCCACCCAGGAAGTGGAGCTGAAGCAGAAAAATGAAGATGCAGACAAACTGATTCAGGTGGTGGGTGTGGAGACTGACAAAGTGAGCAGAGAGAAAGCCATGGCAGATGAGGAGGAGCAGAAGGTGGCCCTCATCATGCTAGAGGTGAAACAGAAGCAGAAGGACTGTGAGGAGGACCTGGCAAAGGCAGAGCCAGCACTCATGGCAGCGCAGGCAGCCCTAAACACCCTCAACAAGGTAAGAGGACTGTCTGCCATACGTGCTCATCTTTCAGGGGCTGGTAGACCCAGAGACCACCTTGGCATTCCCAAGAGATGCAAGGCCAGTGTTGGGAGGGTTTAGGGTGGGCTCCAGCTGTCGCTGATTTACTCATTAAGCAAGCAAATATTTCTTAGGACTGTCTGTTCAGTTCCACGAGCTACCAATGAAACCCAGAGATGGGAATCTTAGAACCATCTAGAACGTGAAAAGTCATCTGCTCCAAACTCCTCACTTCACATATAAGAAAACCAAGGCCCAGGGAGGAGGACGGACTAGGCCAGAGCCATAAACTTAGATAATAGAGCAGAGACTTGAATTTACATCTTCAAAATCCAATCCCAGAGATCTTCCTTCTCCAGTAACCCAGGACCATCTTGCCCGTTAGGTTCTGTGGGACACACGAGCCCTCTAAGGTTCTTTTGTTAAATGTTTAAGAAAAGACAATAAAATAAGATGTTAGCCTCAAAATATACTTTTTAATCTATGAAATCAAAATTGGTAAGTATTTCATTAAGTGGCAACCACATAACTGTATGTCAACTAAATTAAACTCATAAATTTACTCTGGAAGGAAGGTGGGGAGGGCACGAGGCTAAGCCACTGTTTTCTCATTTTTCATTTTAACTTTTTTTCCCACTTGGATAACCATGGCTGAGAGGCAAAGGTGGAAGGAAAAAAGGGGGCAGTCAGACTCAAGTCATTATGAGTTGGCACCAGAGATGGACAGAAAGCTGCCCCCTCTTCTGTTGAGATGCTCACATATGTTTTTTGGAGATGCTCTACCAGTCACTGGGGACCTCACCCCTACAGACTGCTTTCTCTGCCTTCTCCCAAGAGTCTGGCAATTCCCTTTCTTCCTTCAAACGAAACACTTAGGCAAGTTCTAAAACAACCTATGGCGGCTCAGCCATGCAAGTGGCTCACATCTGGTCCGCTGGAGATTCCCACGCCACCTTGCCCCGAGCAAGCTCTAAGAGGCCTCCCATGCCGAATACTCTGCCCACATGTCTCAGGGCTAGCCCGCTATTTGTATGCACTCCAGATTTCTGGGATATAAGTTAGGGCACCCAGTCCCCTGTGCCAGTCAAACTGCAGGAGAAACATGTTAAGCTCACTGAGTAGTCTTTCTGAAGTCCCTCCTTCCATATTTTCTGCGAAAAGAGGTGGCTGCCCCACATCCTCCCTTGAAGGCATGGTGGGTGGGACACACCAGTAATCCTCATGAAAATTTCCTCTTAATCTCTAACTTCCTGACTCTCTTATATCCTCAGTTAGAGTAAAGGGTTGGAGTCAAAAAAGCTCATCTTCTGAAGCCTTCTTGAATTCTGCATAGTACCCTCATACCTCACTTTGGAATGTAGCATCTATTGGCTCAGTGCCTCAACTAGGCACATTGTAAAATCCTATTACATATGGTTATAAAAACAATTATATTTAATGTGAGCTGTGAGTGCATTTTTGTATTTTTTGTGATGTGGTATAGGGAAGCCCTAAAAGTAAGGGTGTCCAAGTCCAATCAAGTTCTTAAATGAGCCTCTACTGCAATGAAAAACACAAAATTTCTCCAATAGGAATTTGCCATATCATTGGGTAGGCCAGGATGAGAATGTTACCTGGCTGTGCCACTGTTTCTGAGCCTGAAGCTTTCCTCCAGCCAGACGGGCTTCTCTCTGGCCCCTCACAGCAACACTCTGCTCATCTGTAGGCCTTTGATTAGACTGTACCCTCCCTCTTCCTCATTTAGGGCCCCTCTCCTTTCGTTCCGTCTAAATCTTACCCAAATTTCAAAATCAACCTTACATTCCAGATCCTTGTGTTCTGTTTCTGATTTCCAGAACACAAAAGATAGAACCACTTTATTTACACACCTTCATGTCTTGTTCACTGATCATTCCTTGCCGAGAAGACAAACGTCTTTAATAAGCTCTTTTGACACAGGCTTTATATTTCCTAAGATGACCATAGTTCAAATACTGGCTGCACTGCTTACTAACTTCATGGCTCTGGGAATAATTTTTTTTTTTTTTTTGGAGACGGAATCTCGCTCTGTTGCCCAGGTTGGAGTGCAGTGGCACGATCTCGGCTCACTACAAGCTCCGCCTCCTGGGTTCCCGCCATTCTCCTGCCTCAGGCTCCAGAGTAGCTGGGATTACAGGCGCCTGCCACAACGCCTGGCTAATTTTTTGTATTTTTAGTAGAGACAGGGTTTCACCGTGTTAGCCAGGGTGGTCTGCATCTCCTGACCTCATTGTGATCTGTCCGCCTCGGGCTCCCAAAGTGCTGGGATTACAGGCATGAGCCACCGCACCTGGCCAACTCTGGGAATAATTTTATCTTCTCAGAGCTTCCGTTTTCTCGTCTGTGAAATGGAAGTAATGGTAATACCGTCCTCATTACATCGTTTCAAGGATTAAATGAGATTAGTGTGTGAAAAGTAGCTAACAGATGATAGCCACTCAGTAAATATTTGTTGTTGGTGGTGGTAATGGTGGTGATGTTGTCATAACCAGAGTTATCACTTCTGTTTCCACAAAACTGCAAACAAAATGAACATTAATAAATACTGTTTGGTTAATTTGATTAATTGATAGATTGAAATAAATAATAGGTGCGTAACTTGAGAAGTGATGGAATAGAATACTGATGATCACACTGGATTTGAAGTCTAGACAACAGAAGTAAAATTCATTTTTAATAAGTGCCTACTATGTGCCAGGTAATATGATAGATGCTGTCTTCGAACTAGTGTATAGCTTGGTACAAGTCACTGAAGTCCCTAATTCCTCAGTTTCTTTTCCCTATAATTAGAGAGGGACAAACGGGAATTAACAGGTTCTTCATGTCACTTTACACTCCCATCCAATCTACAAACTACTTTCAAGGTATATCCAAAATTCAAATGCTTTGGATTTTTTTTATATGCTGCTAACACTTGGGTCCAAGCCACCATCATCTCTGCCTTGAACTATGGCAATAGCCTCTAAGTTGCTCTCTCTGCTCCCACCCGTACTCCAACACGGTCTTTGCCCATTACAGTAGTCTGAGTAATCTTTTTGTAAAAACAGGTGTTTGACCATGTCTTCTCTGTGTTCAGAATCTTCCATGGTTTCCCATCACATTCAGAATAAAACCCAAAGATGTCACCATAGCCTAAAAGGCCCTCCATTATTTTGCCTGTGCCACCTCTCCCGCATCAGTTACCACTCTTCCTTTTGCCGTTCTACTCCACCCACGCCAGCCTTCTTGCTGGTCTTAAACACTGCAAGCACAGTCCCACCCCAGGACCTTTGAACTAGTGCTTGCCTCTGCATGGAAGGTTTATCTTCCAAGTATCTCCATGGTTCCCTGCTGTTCTTTCAAGTGTTGGCCCAAAGTCACCTCATCAGGAAGCAAATAATAAAGGCATTCATTAATTTCAGAAAAAATTAAGATATACAAGAAAGAAAATTAATCCAAAGTGAACAATAGTTATATTCATGGGCATACTGAGTGTTAATTTAACTAAAAGTTTGATATAACCATAATGGGGAGAGGGAAAGGAAGTCAGTAATGATAACTATGAATACTCAACATTCTACAGTAGCAAGTCCCTTGATAATGTCTTAAATGAAAAAGCAGCAGCATAAGCATGTTCTTTATCAATAAGGAGTAAAATCTAGAAAGTAATGGTGGGTGGCCAGGCGCGGTGGCTCACGCCTGTAGTCCCAGCACTTTGGGAAGCCGAGGTGGGCGGATCATGAGGTCAGGAGATCGAGACCATCTTGGCTAACACGGTGAAACCCCATCTCTACTAAAAATACAAAAAATTAGCCGGGCGCAGTGGTGGGCGCCTGTAGTCCCAGCTACTCAGGAGGCTGAGGCAGGAGAATGGCGTGAACCCGGGAGGCGGAGCTTGCAGTGAGCCGAGATCGCGCCACTGCACTCCAGCCTGGGCGACAGAGCAAGACTCCATCTCAAAAAAAAAAAGAAAGTAATGGTGGAGGAAATTGAAAGTGGTGACTTCTGGAGAGACAACTGACGTGAAATGGGCATGTGTTTTGTTCCCAGCCTTGTAGCGGTATTACAGCTTATAAACTACGTGCATGTGTTACATTAGCAGAAATAAAAATTTAAAATTTTCAGTGACTTGAGATTACGGAAGAAGGCATAGCCAACTGCCCAGCCTGGTAGGAAATAGGGAAGAGAAACCCCATGAAGCAGAGAGTATAAAGATGAGTATTTTACTAGATGGAGAAGGTGGTAGAAAAGAACATCCCAGGAAGGAACGACCTTTGCAAAGACCCAGATGAATGAAGGGTGCGGTATATCTGAGCTGTGGGTAGAGAAGTGGGTGCCTTAGAAGGTGATGTGGCAGGGGAGGCTCGAAAGGTGAGCTGAACAAGACAATTAACAGTCCATCCATCACTAAGAAGTTTAACTGTAGACCCGTTCACAATCTACAGGTGGCAATTCATTACTGGGTTGCAACAGCGCTTTTTTTATGAAATAGAATGGTCCATAGTACACCATCTGTAGTAAGGACAAATATTGCTTCATGAACCCAAGGACTCCTGGACTATCCTTAAACCCTTCTGCACTCACAGGACTCTGGTATTTAAGGACCTTTTCTCTGTTTTCTCATTATTTGCAAAGTTAACAATAAATCTTTAGCTAATACATAAAGAATACCTATAAATCAGAGGTGGGTAGTAACTCTCTGCACACTTTAAGTCTCCATTTTGGCAGTTTTATTTTGTTTTTATAGCTGAACTAAAATAAATCCAGTATAACTTTTTCTGCCTTCATTTAGGAATGGTTTATCTTGCAATTTCATGGTCTTCCTCCCACCCCCTCAAAGTTATTTGGAAGGTTCTATTTACTTCCCATGCATTTTTTTTTTTACAGTGAACTTATTTCTTCTTATACAAATAATAGTTAACAGCATTTTTGTTGTTGAAAATGACTCAAATAGTATAGAATATATAGGGTCAACATGAAGTCACCCTTACTTTCCACTTCAGCCCCTGACCTCTCCTAATGATAGCTCCTATAATAATTTGGGGTGTGTCTATTTCAGTAGTTTTTCTACACATTTATATTTGTATTTATGCACATACAAAACAAATCTCAAATACAAATGGATATTACCAAATTACTTGCCCTCCTGTTTATTGTATGTATTTAAGGTATTATGCTTTTGATATGTATATACATAGTAAAATGATTGCCACAGTCGAGCAAACTAACATATTCATCACCTCACATAGTTATGTTTATATATGTATGGTAAGAGCACCTAAAATCTGCTTTCTTAGCAAATTTCCCATATACAATAATATGTGTTGGTGAAAGTGTGAAGAAATGGGAATGCTTGTGCACTGTTGGTGAGGATGCAGATTGGTACAGCTGCTATGGAAAACAGTACACGGAGGCTTCTCAAAACTTTAAAAATAGAAACAGCATATGACCCAGCAATCCCTCTTTTGGGTATATACCCAAGGGAAATGAAATCAACACCTCATAGAGATGTCTGCACTCCTTTATTCATTGCAGCCTCATTCCCAAAAGCCACAATATGGAAAAAGCATAAATGTCCATCGACATCATACAAGACATCCTGCATTTGCAACAACACTGATGAGCCTAGAAGACATTATGCTAAGTGAAATGAGTCAGACATAAACAGAAATATGCTGTATGGTCTCACATATGGAATCTCACTTTCCCTCTTGATACAAGATTTTATTTCATGTCAGTACATGTATTGAAACCCCATTTATTTAATGCTTCGTAATACTCTGTTTTCTAATAGTACTGCATTCTGTTTAACTATTCTTCTATTTTTGAGCATTTAGTTTATTTTTTCCAATACAATTTTCCTTGTACATGTATCTTTTTTTTTTTTTTTTTTTTTGAGACGGAGTCTCACTCTGTCTCCCAGGCTGGAGTGCAGTGGTGCGATCTCGGCTCACTGCAAGCTCCGCCTCCCAGGTTCACGCTGTTCTCCTGCCTCAGCCTCCCGCATATATCTTTATTGTTTGTGTGTAAGAATTTCTCTGGGCAAACAAGAAGTACAATTGCTTGACAGAACAACATGGTAGGCTAAATAATGCCTCTCCGCCAAAGAGTTCCACATCCCAATCTCTGAAGCACGTGAATCTTGCCTCATATAACAGAAGTGACTTTGCAGATATCATTAAGTTAAGGATCTTGAGACAAGGGGATTATCTGGGATTATCCAGGTGGGCCCTAAGTAATCACAAGGGTTCAGAGAAGAGAGAGAAAAAAGGTCGGAATAAGGAAGTGACGTGATGACAGACGCAGAGGGAAAAAAATATTGTGTGATATGGGGCCATGAGCCAAGGAATCAGACAACCTCTGGAAGCTGAAAAGGGTGTGCAACGGATTCTCCACGAAAGCTTCTGGAAGGAATCAGCCCTCCCAACCGCTTGATTTTAGGACGTGTGACCTCCAGGATGGCAAGATAGTACATCCATGTTGTTTTGAGTCAGGAAGTTTGTTGTAACTTGTTATGGAAACAATAGAAACCTCTTAAAATAATATGCTCTTTTTAAAAAATACATTCTGCCAAATTTCTATCCAAAATAGCTGTTCTTACAGTTCTGAACACTGCTTCTCCCACATCCTGGCCAACCTTAGATATTTTTAGTCACTTCAGTTTTACTCAATGAAATGACTTTTCAAATTCTCACTTTTATTTTAACTTTAAGTGGTTTCATTCTAATGAGACCAGGTGTTGATCAAAGAAAATGACCAAGGCAAGTCTCAATCATTTTAGGAGGTTTATTTGCCAAGGTTAAGGACATGCCCATGCCCAGGAAAGAACATAGAGCCATGAGAAAAATGTGGTCCATGCTTTTTCCAAAGAGGCTCTGGAAACCTCAATGTTTAAAAGGAAAGGAGCAGGTATTGAGGAAAGAGAAAAAAACATTGTTGAAAGGGTGTGGGTAAGTTAAGAGGCAAATGGTTGCATCCTTTTGAGTCTGTTCAGCCGTTCACAAATGAGAGGAGGGTAGGGGAATAGTCACTTATGCGTCCATCTAGCTCAGTGAATCTGCATTTTTACGGAAGATAACATAAACATAGGGCGGAGGAAGCAATCAGACATGTATTTGTCTCAGGTGAACAGAAGGATGATTTTCAGTTCTGTCCTTTGTCCCGTCCCTGTGAAGATAAGCTGTCAATTTACATCATCAGGGTGAAATTCAACAGAACTGTTTTAGGATAAAGATCTTGGGGTCCACAAGGAATTTCCTTTTGGGCAAATTGTGAGGGAAGTATGTAGCTTTTTTATCTTTGCAGCTATTTTATTTAGGAACCAAATGAGAGGCAGGTTTGTGTGACCCAGTTCACAGCTCAACTTTTCCCTTTGGCTTAGTGAGTTCGGGGTCCTGAGATTTATTTTCCTTTCACATGGGCATCTTTTTAAATCTTTAGATTTCTTTTTCTGTTCATTACCTATTCAGATCCTATGCCCATTTTCTCACAAGGTAGTTTTCCTTCTTTTTATTTCCTTCCTTTCTTTTTATACAGTTTCTCATTATAATCTTTTGCTATGAGTCCCTTGGTATATATATGTTGTAATATTGTTGCCAGTTTGTTATTTGTCCTCTAACTTAATATTAACAAGTAATAAAAAAGGATTTTATAATCTAATAATTTGGGGAATTCTAGGAGAAGTCAGGGTCTTCATTATAAGCTTAATACTAAAAGTGATAGATGTAGCACATGAAAATAAAACCTCAGATTAATCTAACTTATTAATGGTGGTGTAAGATATCAACATGAAATACTAGTAAGCTGACTTTAGCAATTTATTGAAACAATATGCTACCAACTGGTAAAGTTTTTAATTTAGTATATAATGCTATTTATGTATGCATACCCAAGCATACATGAAAAAGAAAAGCTTTGTAATCACTGTGTTAGGCAGGGTTCTCTAGAGGGATAGAACTAATAGGATAGATGGATATATGAAATGGAGTTTATTAAGGAGTATTGACTCCTACCATTGCAAGATAAAGCTCCACAATAAGCTATCTGCAAGCTGAGGATCAAGGAAGCCAGTCCGTGTCCCAACACCTCAAAAGTAGGGAAGCTGACAGTGCAGCCTTCAGTCTGTGGCCAAAGGCCTGAGAGCCCCTGGAAAACAACTGGTGTAAGTCCAAGAGTCCAAAAGCTGAAGAACTTGGAGTCTGATGTTAGAGGGCAGAAAGCATCCAGCACAGGACAAAGATGAAGACCAGTAGACTCAGCAAAAGTGGCTTCTCCCACCTTCTCCTGCCTGCTTTATTCTAGCTATTCTAGCGGTGCTGGCAGCTGATTAGATGGTGCCTACCCAGATTGAGGCTGGGTCTGCCTCTCCCGGTCCACTGACTCAAGTGTTAATCTCCTTTGGCAACACCCTCACAGACACACCCAGGAACAATACTTTGCATCCTTCAATCCAATCAAGTTGACACTTCATGTTAATCATCACAGTCACCCTGAGAAATGTCAAAATGATATTTAACACAATTCAACATCTATTCCTTGTTAAAACTCTCAGTCAAGTAGGAATAAAGTAGTATTTGAATACTTCGCTAGCAGATGGAAATCAATCCCAATCCAGGAGCAAAACCTTCTATCTAATGATAGAACCCAAGAGGTACTGCCATTAACACAGACAAAGTGCGATGACAACCCCCTTCAATACTATAATTTAAAAATGTGTCCTAGATTTCTAGACAATGAAATAATGAATTAAAAAATCTTAATCATATAAATGTTGTGAAATATCAAACATAATATTATTCATGGATGATATAAAAAATAAAACAAATAAAAGGGAAAGTTAAGGATTCATTGCAAAATAAATTTTAAAATGCAATAGCTTTCCTAATATCCACAATAGCCAGTTAGAAAATATATCTTCAAAATAACAACCAAAACATATAGTACAAATAAGTGTAAAGAAATTTGTTGAAACTGTGAAGAAAACTACATATCCTTATTGAAGGATGTTTTAAAAGATGTGAATAAACAGATGTACTTTGTGTACTGGGAGATCCAATTTTATAAGGACACTATTTCTCCAATTTACTTAAAAGTAAAATACTACTCTAACTGAACTCCAATTTGATTTTTGGCATATTTGTCTCTACTGTTATTAAAAGTTCTTATCATTTAACCATTATTAAAGATCCAATAACCTACGTGTTCAACAATAAAAAGTTAGCCAAATAAATTATGTATATCCAGATGGAAGAAAAGTATGCATTGGTTATTTTAAATTATATTTCCAAAAGTAATTGATAAGAAAAACTTTAAGATTTTATTTTCAGTAAAAAAGTAGGTTCGAAATTAGTATAGTGATTGATATGTATATTTGTATACATATATGTGTGTGTGTGTGTGTATATATATACACACAGAGAGAGAGAGAGAGAGAATAATAGAGACACATAAAAAAGAAAGCTACTGAATGAATCACACCAGGATGTAATATTTTATCTCTAATTTTTTGTATTTTTAGTAGAGACGGGGTTTCACCATGCTGGCCAGGCTGGTGTCGAACTCCTGACTTTGTGATTCACCTGCCTGGGCCTCCCAAAGTGCTCAGATTACAGGTGTCAGCCACTGTGCCCGGCCAGTAACATCTTTTTTAATTATTTAACTTTTATTTTAAGTTCAGGGTACATGTGCAAGTTTCTGATAGAGATAAACTTGTGTCATGAAGGTTTGTTGTACAGATTATTTCATCACCCAAGTACCAGGACCCAACACTGGTGCGAGATTGTATTTCATTGTGGTTTTGATTTGCATTTCTCTAATGATTAGCTATGTTGAGCTTTCTTTCATATGTTTGTTAGCCACATGAATGTCTTCTTTTAAGAAGTGTCTGTTCATGTCCTTTGTCCACTTTTTAATGAGGTTGTTTTTTTCTTGTAAATTTAAGTTCCTTACAGTTGCTGGATATTAGACTTTTGTCAGATCCAAGCTTGCAAAAACTTTCTCCTATTCTGTAGGTTCTCTGTTCACCCTGCTGATGGTTTTCTTTGCTGTGCAGAAGCTCTTTAGTTTAATTAGATCTCATTTGTCCGTTTTTGCTTTGGTTGCGATTGCTTTTGGTATCTTTGGCATGAAATCCTTGCTAATTCCTATGTCCAGAATGGTATTGCCTAGGTTGTCTTCTTGGGTTTTTATAATTTTGGGTTTTACGTTTAAGTCTTTAATCCATCTTGAGTTAATTTTTGTATATGTTGTAAGGAAGGGGTCCAGTTTAAATCTTCTGCATATGGCTAGCCAGTTACCTCAGCACTGTTTATCGAATAGAGAGTCATTTCCCCATTACTTGTTTTTGTCAGGTTTGTTGAAGATCAAATGGTTGTGGGTGTGTGGTCTTATATTTCTGAGTTCTCTATTCTGTTCCATTGGTCTGGTCTATGTGTCTGTTTTTGTACCAGTGACATAAACAAAATTTTAAAAGAGATTTGCAACACATATGCAAAAACAGTAAATATTCTCTATGTATGAAAAGCTCTCGTGAGGTGTACTGGGAATCTCTCATTTGTTCTACTCCCCTCCTCTTATTGCCCCCAACCCAGTTACACTTTGCCCTTCCCAACTCTGTTCTTTCCCTAACCTGGGAGACTTGATTTGCGTGAATTGTTTCAATGGACTGCCTTTGCCCTCTAGCTTTTTGTGACCTTTGAACGCTGAGTACCAGAAGATCATAGGAAGGAGAAAGAGAGTGAGATCCTGGTAGTCATTTCTTCGGCCTCCACCTGCCCTCCGTTAACAGTTACAGATCCTGTAGCCCTCCTTCACCAGAGGGCTCGCTGTCTCTCTCTCCAGGTTCTGCTAACCCCTCCTCTCCCTTGTCTCCTCAAGCCCAGAGTGGAAATGGAACCACCCCAGCTCCACTCACCCTAACATTACTAGCCCAGAGTAATGTACTATCGCGTAGGTCTCTTCAATCTACACTTTCATAAATAGTTCCTTTAGTTAACTTTCCTCAAAAGAGCTGGTATGTTGTATCATCATTTTGCCTGCAGAAACCCTAACAATTATAGTAATCAAAAAGAAAAATAGCCCAGTAGAAATGTAGGCAAAGGACAAGAACAAACAACTCACAAAATAAAAACTCCAAATAGTTTATCAACATGGAAGAAAGTTTAGCATCACTAGTAAATACACATATGTAGGCATAACATGCATATGTTAATTAAACCAGTGTTGTGATCTTATTTTTAATCTATTTTTTTATTTAAATAATATTTGCCAGTGCTGAAAGGATGGGAGTTTATATATGTGATGATTGGGATTGAAATTTCTGAGAAATAATAATTATTTTTACTAATAATTTTTAAAATTGAATAATTATTGAATAAATCAAATAATTATTAAATAATTTAATAATTATTAATGATAATTTGTACAAAGGATATTAAAAATGTTTTTACCCTTTGACCCGGCAAATCCACTTCCGAGAAGATTGTCATAAGTAACTAAAATGTTCACAAAGATTTATATAGAATAATGTTCAGCAAAGCATTATCTGTGAGGTAAACTCCGGGAAATGACTTACATTTTCAAAATTAGATAAATTGTAGATAAAGTGTGGATTGTCCATATACAGACTTTCAAAAACTCCTGCTCTAGACGAACTAGTGACCTTCTCTCACACCTCTTTTTAAAACTACTCCTAAGTTCTGCCTACACTAGCTACAAAATATATCCCAAATCCAATCACTTCTCACCATCTCGCCTGCAAAAAGCCTGGACCAAGCCACCTTCAGTTCCTCACCTAGATGACTAAGCAGCCTCCTGAATCTCTCGTTCCTCATCCACCCTCCCCTGCCACAGTGTGTCCACACTGCAACAGGCACATCTGAGAGCATAAGCCACAGCATTCCATTCCCTGCCGAAAACACTCCAGTGGTTTCCCAGTGAAACTGGAGTAAAATCCATACCTCTCATACTCCTCCCCATGGCCTCCGGAGCCTCTGGCGGTCTGGTCCTGACTGCCTCTCAGCCATCCTCTTCACCACTCTCTGGACCGTCCGCCCCACTGTACGTCACAGCCAAGCTTGCTTCTGCCACAGGCCTTTACACTCGTTTGCTTAGCAGCCTGGAACAGTCTTCCTGCAGTCTGTAGAGCTGGCCGTTTCCCATCATTGAGATCCCAGTGAAATGTAGCTTCTTGAGGAGGCCTTCCCAGAGGAAGAGACCTTCCTAGCTAACGTGGCATCATCACGTTCCAAGAATTCTCTGTCATGAGCCGTCGTGTTTGTTTTTCTCCGTATTCAGAATATCAAAGATGTATCTCTTTGTTGCCTGTCTCCCCCACCTGAATGAGCAAAAGGACTTTGCCTTTCTTGTATCCCCGTCACTCAAACTGAATGCCTAACGCATACTAAATAATATTTGTCCAATGATGACTGCACACATGTTGATTCATTCATTTAATCACTCAGCAAAGACTTTTTGAGTGCCCTTCCCAGGCCAGGCACCGCTCTGGGTACATGTGATACATCCATGAAGGAAGATCCTTGCCTCTCTGAAGCTTATACTCTAGCAGAAGTAAGGGGTGAGAGACAATAAATACAACTTCAAAGTGACTTATATAATGTAGTAGAGCATGACAGATGCTGTGGGGAACAAAGAAAAATGTGGAGTAGAGTAGGAGAAGCACCAAGGCTGGGCATCTGGAGAGGATGGGTGGGAGGAGGCAGAGGTGGTAGGCCATCTTAGGAAGGAGGCATTTGAGAAAAACTTGGAGAAGAACAAATGCATCAGGCAGATATTTGGGGAAGAGCAGCCACACGGCTAGAACAATAGTCCTAAGACAGAAGTGGAGTGGAGCCCAGAGCGCCTGTGCCTAATAATTTCTGCCTTCTGAGAAATGTTTCTCCCAGGCTGGGAATTGGCTCACTCCTGTAATCCCAGCACTTTGGGAGGCCCACGTGGGTGGATCAGTTGAGCTCAGGAGTTCAAGATCAGCCTGACCAACATAGTGAAACCCTGTCTCTACTACTATACAAAAACTAGCCAGGTGTGGTGGCAGGTGCCTGTAATCCCAACTACTCAGGAGGCTGAGGCAGGAGAATCGACTGAACCTGGGAGGTGGAGGGTGCAGTGAGCCGAGATCACGCCACTGCACTCCAGCCTGGGTGACAGTGTGAGACTCCATCTCAAAAATTAAAAAATAAAAATAAAAAAAGTTTCTTCCAGTCTTGTGTTTCTATTAGCGCCACACTGCTATATCTGCCTGCTCCATGCAAATCGGCTTGAGGGCCCATGCTTAACCAAACAAGATCTTTACCCAGGGCTTTTTAAAATTTTGACTTGCGTTGGAGAAAAAGTCTCTTTCCTTTGTCTTTCCATCCAATCACTCAACACATATTTTGACAAGCATTTACTACATAATTTCTTATGTTCTAGGCACTGGGGCTTCCATGGTTAACAGGATAAATGGGGGTCCCTGCTCTCATGAAGAGGAGGGATATAGTAAGTCAACAAGGAAAAACTGAAAATCGTTTCAGGTTCTCTGAAGGAAATAATCATGGCTCTAGGATGGGAAATGATTAAGAAGGGGAGGTTGGTAGGTAGAGTCTTACAGGGTGGGGGTCATTTGAATTGAGGTTTTGTTGTTGTTGTTGTTGTTGTTGTTGTTGTTGTTGTTGTTTTTTGAGATGGAGTTTCATTCTTGTCACCCAGGCTGGAGTGCCATGGCATGATCTTGGCTCACTGCAACCTCCGCCTCCCGAGTTCAAATGATTCTCCTGCCTCAGCCTCCTGCCTCAGAGTAGCTGGGGTTACAGGCGCCTACCGTCACACCCAGCTAATCTTTGTATTTTTAGTACAGAGGGGGTTTTCACCATATTGGCCAGGCTGATCTCGAACTCCCGACCTCAGGTGATCCCCCCGCCTCAGTCTCCCGAAGTACTGGGACTACAGGCATGAGCCACCAGGCCCGGCCAGAATTGAGATCTGGATGGATGCAGAGGTGTCAGCCACGCAAATGGCTTAGGAGGAAGTGTTCCAGGCGGGGACCTGAGGTAGCAATGAGCTTGGCAAGTCAATACACTGAAAGAAGGTGATCACGGCTACAGCCTAGTGAGAAAAGGAGAAAATGGGCCACAGCCAGAGAGTTAGAACATGTGCCTTCCAACATGAAGAAACTAGGGTGTAAAAAAGCAACCCACACACAGGGAGACAGGGAAGAAAGAGAAAGTCCACGGAGCCCTGCCGACAACGTTCAGAATGGGATTCCACTCATCATACTGCCAGCTCCGCGCCTGCCCTCACCAGATACTTGAGTGAGAAAATCCCCCTCTGTACTTCATCTAGGGTTTCTGTCACTAAAACCAAAAGAGTCATGATTAATTTATAGATATATATGAATATGAAAAAGACTGGAAGGAGTTACTGTACATGGAAACATTGACAGTGATGTATCTGGGTTATAAAATTCATTTTCGTCTCTGTACATTGCTTAACTCAGGCTGTTTTAAAATCGTGGCTTTCTTTGGTTACATTTGTATTTTCTCACTTTGCCCTCTGTCACCTCAGGGGGCCGTGATGACAGATGTGCTGATATCCCTCTCACACCTGCCCGCCTCCCTGCCCTCACAGGTGTGTTGTAACCAAATGTGACAGCCATTGCAAGAGTGAATGAAGCATCTGCCACAGTACTTCCATTCAGAGCTAGAAATAATTCCCTTTGTTTGTGGATCAAGAGCACCTCAAATTAATTTGGCACAAGGATCTAATTTTTGACATCAAGATTTCCCCCCACTGACAAAGTCAGCACCATAAGCAAATGGTTTCACAGCATTTTAGGAGCCTCCAGCTACACTGGGGCTCCACTGCCCTCATGGGAAGTGATAGGGAGCGGGACGTGGGAGTCTGCAGTGCGTCTTTCACCGGTATTTCTTTCACCTGGCGGACAGCCTAATGCTTAGCCGTCTGACCCATGGCCAGGGGGTCCCTCACATGGCAAAGTTGTTTATGTGGGCAGATCCCCTTGTGGCTCTTGTCCAATCCATGTCCAGTTTATGCCTGCCTGACCATCACTCTGAGCTGGAAGCTCGGTCTAGCACCCGGAGAAAACCCAGCCTGGAGCAGCCCCCTCACTCTTCAGATGGAAGGCGCAAATGCAGTACACCACCACAATGGGAAACACATTCAAAGATTTTTACTTACAGATCCTGGGCAGGGAGAACGCAGTGCGTTGGGAGGGTAGTGCTCTGACCCTGGGTCACGAGAGGTAGGAATGAAGAGTGAGGCAGAGAGAAAGAGAAGCGCATGGCAGCCGGCGGTATATATAAGAAATATGTATAAGAAAGTGTATATATATTATATATATATGAAAGTGTGTGTATACATATAAAAGAAAGGATGTATATATATAAAAAAGTATATATAAGAAATATATTTTTCATATTTAATATAAGATATATCTTATGTTAATGTATAAGTATATATAAGAAAGTAGGATGTGGGTCACTTTGGGTTTTCGGCAAATGCCTGAATGGTGGCAGGAAAGCAGGGAGCCCCGTCTGCTAGGCAGGAGAGATCCAAATACTCTGGCTACTGGCTTGAGCCATTTGGGTGTGGTATAGAACTGGAAACTGTGTCCAGGGTAACTGAGCCCTGCTTCTGGTATGAGAAAGTTAAACCTATATTCAAAACGGATGCGCAAGCAACAGAAAATTAGAATTCCCTACACCTGGTTGTAGGCTTCTCATTGAATGTCATAGCAGGCCTGAAATCAACTTCATATGCATTTATGACACCATTTTATGTACAGAGTAGTGAGTTCTCCTGCCCCCAATTTACAGATGAAGGTGGCAAGGTCTGGAAGGTTTAAGTGATTTGCCACGATCAACTCTTTCAGTCACGTCTTTCTGGAACAAGCGAAACTCTGGGCGAAGGACAAACCCAGGACCAGGCAGAGCAGCTGACTCACAGGTTGTGCCTTGCTTTCTGTCTGAATTATTTCTTGGCAGAAAATGCTGTTTTGCTATCAGGACAGTCAAGTGTAGTTAGAACAAGCTCATGGAACAAAGCAGTTTAATTAAGGAAAAAAAAAATTACTTGGGTTACAGTTCTATTCTCTTCAATCCGAGATGGAAATTAATTTATAATAACCTTATCTTTTATTCATAGCATGCTGCATATTTCAGAGTATGTCGGCATCCTTATATTTCTCAGTTGAATGTGAAATAATTGTGTGTTTCTAATGGGCTGCGAGTCAGTTAAAGTGCTGAAAGAACATAGCTGAGTCTTGGCTAACCATTCAGAGAAGTCTAAAGCCACTGGGTAGTAGCTTTGGCTTCCTTTTGATGAGTCAAGATATTTAAAATTCAGAGGGCTGCTGCAGGCTTCAAAGCAGCCCTTTCAAACTGATCACTCCACAAGCTAACTCCATCAGTGGCAGAGGACAAAGAAAGCCCATTCATGTTCCCCTAACGACCTCCTTCTCTTTTCCCAGACCAATCTGACGGAGTTGAAGTCATTTGGCTCTCCGCCTCTGGCCGTCAGCAATGTCAGCTCCGCGGTGATGGTGCTGATGGCCCCCGGGGGTAGGGTGCCCAAGGACCGGAGCTGGAAGGCTGCTAAGGTCACCATGGCCAAAGTGGATGGCTTCCTGGACTCGCTAATAAACTTCAACAAAGAGAACATTCACGAGAACTGCCTCAAAGCCATCAGGCCGTACCTGCAAGACCCCGAGTTCAATCCCGAGTTTGTGGCCACCAAATCCTATGCGGCTGCAGGCCTCTGCTCTTGGATTATCAATATTGTGAGGTTTTATGAGGTGTTCTGTGACGTGGAACCCAAGCGCCAGGCACTGAGCAAAGCCACCGCGGACCTCACAGCTGCCCAGGAGAAGCTGGCCGCCATCAAAGCCAAGATCGCTGTGAGTGACCCCAGAGCCCCTCAACCTGCTAGTCCGCCTCCAATGCAAACAACACCCTTCGGTCACCACCTAACACCTAACGTTCTGGTTTTTAAAGAGAAGTGGGAACACCACATTTTCATGCAAAAATCTCATTTTTCAGTAGAGGCAACTTTTTACATTTCTTTCTCAAACACTGTATAGGCCACACAAGACAGTTCCACCAGACCGCTGGCTCACAAGCTGTGGGCCTAAAAGGTTTTCTCCTTTTCTGCTGAGGAAAGAAAAGATGACAGATGGATGTGTATAGTAGAGGAATCATATTCATGGAGCCCACTGTCAATTTATTGACCCCCAATGAATTTAATATTTTTTGCACATTCGACGTTAAAGAACAAAAGGTTACAATTTTGAGACCTTCTCTATTTCTCCTTGGAAATGTAGGTTTTAGCCACCTTACTTCACCTTTTTAACCTATTCCTTTCAGTTCTAGCCAACTATCTACCTGTCTCACTCTCAGTAGCATAGATGTGTGGAAATTTGTCAGCGATCTGCATTGTTTTGTGGAAGTTCTTTAAAGCAAGTTATATACTGTGACTTAGTGGGTGGCCCTTTGTCCATAAATATAAAACTGTGAAGGTCATTAGCTTTTATAAACTCATGTAGATATTGTTATTATGTCTGCTTCCCCCAGGATTTGGAGATGGGGATGGCGATCTTGGAATCACACCTATTTGGGGAGATTTTCCTAGTAAACATGAAATAATTGAAAGGATCAGAATCCATTTTTTTTTTTTTTTTTAATCTATAGAGGCAGGGTCTCCCAATGTTGCCCAGGTTGGTCTTGAACTCCTGGGCTCAGGTGATCCTCCCGCCTCAGCCTCCCAAAGTGCTGGGATTACAGATATGAGCCACTGAGCCCAGCCCCAGAATCCAGCTTTAAAGAGTTGATTTAAGTGAAAAACTGGGAATGGCCATTCGGAAAACATGAACTCCAAAGAGAGAGAGTGAGTGCTCAAAGGAAAAAGTTAAGATGTTCCTTATATAGGCAGAAAACAAAGCAATTTAGTAGGATTATAACATTTTCTATAATAGGCTGGTTTATGAGTTACAACAATTTAATTAATTAGTTTTCTGTACAGCTTGTTTCATTTCCTTTTTGATTTACAAGAGTGTATTTAACCTTCCATCTTAGGGGAGTCTTTGTGTGAGAAAGGTAAGAGGGAGGTTAATCTACAACAAAAATTAGCAATGAAGCTGGAAGGAGTCTTCCCTTTAGTCATTCAGAATGTTTTACAAAACAATGTAGGTAAGGAAAAAGGCCAATCTATAATCACAGAAAAAAGGTTACAACTGCCTACGTTATAGCTGCCTGTGCTATGACTCCAGACCTCTAATCACGTTACCTTAAGGCTCAAAATATTTTAAAGTTCCATCAGCTTAGATCTTGAATTACTTACTTTCATACCCTTGAACTTCACCTTTCCCATAAAAATTTGTACTAATAAAGTAACAGGTAGAAATCAGAATTCTGGAGGATAGTATAGCAGCTAAAAATCCATCCTTCCACATACCTTATTTCCAATCCAAGCTGTGATATTGACTGATCGTGTGATCTTTAGAAAGATTTCCAAAATGCCCAAAGCTTAAGAATGGACACAGTAATAATACCTGCTTCATTGACTATTGTGAGGATTAAAGGATGTGATGTGTATAAATCATGAGACTAGAGCCCAGCCCGTGATGAAGGGAGCAGCAGGAGCCGCCACCACTACTGAGAGCGTGACTTTAACTGTTCAACCACTACTGCTCCATTCGACAGCATGTGCCGTCTACCACATGCACATCCAACCTCATGCATGGACTCAACCACGGCTGTGATCAAGTTCAATCCAAAAAATGTTCTGGATCTTTAATTTCTATGTGTGCATTCTAGGCACATAAGATTCTGGCTACAAATTTGTCATGAGGGTAAGGAGGATTTTACAAGTTGTGAAAGGTAGGATTGTAGACATGCCATATGCCTCATGCAACATGGGTTTATTGACCGTTAGATTAAAATCTCTAGGAAAAAGCTCTAGATCAAAGATCCTTGAGACCAATCTCTCTATTTAAAAAGATACTTTGGGCCGGGTGCGGTGGCTCACGCCTGTAATCTCAGCAGTTTGGGAGGCTGAGGCAGGCGGATCACAAGGTCAGGAGATCGAGACCATCCTGGCTAACATGGTGAAACCCTGTCTCTACTAAAAATACAAAAATACAAAAAAAAAAAAATTAGCCAGGCATGGTGGCGGGCGCCTGTAGTCCCAGCTTTTACGGAGGCTGAGGCAGGAGAACAGCATGAACCCAGGAGGCAGAGCTTGCAGTGGGCTGAGATCAGGCCACTGCACTCCAGCCTGGGTGACAGAGCGAGATCCCGTCTCAAACAAACTAACAAAAAAAGATACTTTGGCAAAGCAACTCACCTCCTCTCAATATGCTTGTTTCATAATTCACATGTTCATGGACTAGTTTACTTAAAACAGATGATAATCACCATAACAATGGCTCCCTTCAAAGAATATCACATGCAAGACACCGTCACATCCCCACTCCTGAATTTTTTTTTTTTTTTAAAGAAGGGGTCTTGCTATGTTGCCCAGGCTGGTCTTGAACTCCTGGCCTCAAGTGAACTTCTTGCCATGGCCTCCCAAAGAGCTAGGATTACAGGCAGATTACAGGTATAAGCCACCATGTCCAGCCCATATTCCTGCTTGTTGGGAGGAAAAGATTTCCCAATAATTTTTATATTTTTCAGTCTCTTCCAGAAAAGCATAACAAGAACCGCATTTTCAAAGACTCTTGACTCAAGTTATTTTAACCAAAGGAACAGTTGGTGCAAAGAGAATGTTTTCAAAATGTTTATACCTTTTCAGTAGCCAACATTCACATGATGGGCCCACTCAACCTGCGGAAGCAATAAGAATATTTTAAAAATCCTTGGCTACCTTTGGAAGGCACTTCTTTTCTGCCAAAATATTTTCTGAAAAAAAAAAAATGTATTCTTGCTTTTAACAACATCCTCTCCATCCTCCACTTAGACACATTCCCGTCAACATCCCAGGAATGTGAGCACTTCTTGCTAATAGCACAGGAGATGGGTTAACACCCATCCCTAACCTGGAGACCCACCCAGGGCAAGAAGATTCTTTCCTATATGCTGTGAGGCCATTCCCAGCCTAGTCCAATCTCACATACACACACCCAAGTCTTACTTTTCGGATTTTAGGATAATTCCAAGTAAAGAATTTTATATTCATAATACAGAAAGTGGGGGGGAAAGCATATTTCAAGACAGATTTCAGTTTGATTACTGTATGTAGGACATGATATAGTTTGGATATTTGTTCCTGCCCAAATCTCACATTGTATTGTAATCCCCAGTGCCAGAGATGAGGCCTGGTGGGAGGCCTTTGTGTCGTCAGGAGTTTCCTTCATAGCTTGGTACTGTCTTTATGACAGTGAGTGAGTTCTTGTGATATCTGGTCATTTAAAAGTACGTGGCACCTGCCCCACCAACTCCCTCTTGCTCCTGCTCTGGCCATGTGATGTGCCTGCTCCTGCTTTGCCTTCCACCATGAGTAAAAGCTCCCTGAGGCCTCCCCAGAGGAGGATGCCAGCACTATGCCTCCTATACAGCCTGCAGAATCATAAGCCCATGAAATCTCTTTTTTCATAAATTACCCAGTCTCAGGTATTTCTTTATAGCAATGCAAGAACAGCCTAATACAGAACGGAAATACGTAAAAATGTTAACAGTGGTGGTTATCCCTGGGTGATGAGTTTTGGATGGTTGTTTTGTCTCATCTATATTTTCTTTTGTTCTATAGTGAAGATATATTAATGTTATGATTTATAAAAATAATAGTAAGAACAAGGAGGGCCCTTTCCTTGAGCATATAATCACACACAGAGTGAAATATCAAATAGTAGAGAAAGGCTTCTGATGAGAAACAAGAATCCGCTTATATCCCTTTCTGGTGCTTGAGATCACATGACAGCCTGCTACCTAGCAGCTCAACTGTGTTCCCGTTGGCCCACGCAGTCTATTTGCAGATGATCTAATTAATTGCCAATATTTAAAACAGCAGGTACTTTTACGTAAAAATCTTATTTTAGGCCAGTTTAAAAATAATCAAAAGATTCTCATACATCATTAATTGACCCTGGAATTAAGTAATGGCTTCCCATTCACACGATTTTGCTCATTTTGTCATAATCCCCACCAACTCCTATTTTTTTCAACACTAGACTCATCTGACAAGTTTCCATTATCTTCCCACTTCCTGATCCCTTGAATTTCTGACTTCTGTCCATGTGTTATGCTGGTATCTATTGCTTGATGAATCTTATTGAGACAGTTGACTTTCTGCCAGCTAGCTGGGGCTAGAAGTTGTTCATTTCCATGTCTTCTCAATGTACTTATGATAACCAGTTTTATTAGGTTAGCACAAAAGTAATTGTGGTTTTTGCCATTACTTTTAATGGCACAAGTAATGCCATTACTTTGATGGCCGGCACGGTGCCTCACGCCTGTAATCCCAGCACTTTGGGAGGCCGAGGTGGGTGGATCACTTGAGGTCAGGAGTTCCAGACCAGCCTGACCAACATGATGAAACCCAGTCTCCACTAAAAATACAAAATTAGTCAGGCATGGTGTTGCACGCCTGTATTCCCAGCTATTTGGGAGGCTGAGGCAGGAAAATCACTTGAACCCAGGAGGCGGAGGTTGCAGTGAACCAAGGTCGTAACATTGCACCCCAGCCTGGGCAGCAACAGCGAAACCCTATCTCAAAAAAAAAAAAAAAAAAAAAAAAAAGCAATGGCAAAAACTGCAGTTACAGCCGGGCATGGTGGCTCATGCCTGTAATCCCAGCACTTTGGGAGGCCGAGGCAGGTGGATCACCTGAGGTCAGGAGTTTGAGACCACCCTGGTCAACATGGTGAAACCTCGTCTCTACTAAAAATACAAAATTAGCCAGGCATGGTGGTGGGCTCCTGTAATCCCAGCTACTTGGGAGGCTGAGTCAGGAGAATTGTTTGAACCCGGGAGGCAGAGGTTGCAGTGAGCTGAGATCACACCATTGCACTCCAGCCTGAGCGACAAGAGCAAGACTCCATCTCAAAAAAAAAAAAAAAATGCGGTTCTTTTTGTGCCAACCTGATAGTTGATGTAACCTTTATTTCCCGTTCTATCACATAGAGGCAGCTCCCTTGGAGCTCTCAGCTTTCAAGATGTGTTAGTCTATTCTTGCATTACCGTGAAAAAATACCTGAGGCTGAGTTGGGCGGATCACCTGAGGTTGGAAGTTCAAGACCAGCCTGACCAACACGGAGAAACCCTGTCTCTACTAAAAATATAAAATTAACCGGGCGTGGTGGCACATGCCTGTAATCCCAGTTACTCAGGAGACTGAGGCAGGAGAATCGCTTGGGAGGAAGGCTGCAGTGAGCCGAGATAGCACCACGGCACTCCAGCCTGGGCAACGAGAGTGAAACTCCATCTCAAAGAAAAAAAAGAGAAATACCTGAGGCTGGGTAATTCGTAAAGAAAAGAAGTTTCATCGGCTCACAGTTCTGCAGGCTTTACAAGCAGCATGGTGCCGGCTTCTGGCGAGGCCTCAGGAAGCTTATAATTATGGTGGAAGGCAATGGGGAGTCAGCATGTCATATGGCAAGAACCGGAGCAAGAGAGGGAAGAGGGAGGTCCCAGACTCTCTTAAACAACCAGATCTCCTCGGAACTAACTGAGCAAGAACTCATTTACCAGCAAGGGAATGATGCTCAACCATTCATGAAAGACCTGCCCCCATGAGCCAATCACCTCCCACCAGGCCCCACCTCCAACACTGGGAATCACATTTCAACCTGAGATTTGGAGGGGACAGAGATCCAAACCATATCACAAGATGACTATCTTACCCTGCCTTCAGCTCCCTTCCTTCTACTTCTCAACTTTTGTTATTACTGCTTATCATTACTTTTGCTTTGTAATCACCAAAACTGAAAATACATTCTCTTCTGTAACCAAAATTAAGTGACCCATGCTCTGTCCATAGACTGATCTGCAAAGTTAAAAAAGCAACAATTCCATTTCTATTCTGTGAACGTGTCTATATTGTTCATAACAGACCTAGAATTACATTTTCTTTTTTTTACACAATCTCTTCACCCCCCACTCCCCAGAGTGTCTACTTTTCTTTATTCTCTCTTTCTCTTGCATTAGATCCTTTTGCATAGCATCCATTATTTTTTAACTCTCCATTCAATTAAGTATTCTTTGTTTCTCCTTCTTTGCTGCCACAACCTTTCTCTCTCTTATTCTGCTACGGCTCATTCTCAAAGAACGTTCTCAGAAATGTTAATGAAGAGGCAAATTTTCTGCATTGTTATAGTCTAGAAATGTCTTCGTTTTATTCATAAACTGAACAGTTTTGCAAAGTATTGAATTCTGAGTTGCTAATTTTTTGTGCATAGAACACTGAATTTTGTTGTTGTTGGTTTGTGTGTTTTTTTTTCGAGACAGAGTTTCATTCTTGTTGCCCAGGCTGGAGTGCAATGGCACACTCTCTGCTCACTGCAACCTCCGCCTCCCAGGTTCAAGCAATTCTCCTGCCTCAGTCTCCCAAGTAACTGGGATTACAGGCGTGTGCCCCCGTAACTGGCTAATTTTGTATTTTTAGTAGAGACAAGGTTTTTCCTTGTTAGTCAGCCTGGTCTCGAACTCCCGACCTCAGGTGATCTGCCCACCTCGGCCTCCCAAAGTGCTGGGATTACAGGCGTGAGCCACCACACCCTGCCAGAACACTGAATGTTTTATGCTTTTGTCTGGTGAGAAGTCTCATGGGCAGTCAAGGTCCTGTTCTTTTGTGGATGCACTGTTTTCCCCCTTTCTTTGAAGTCTTCTAATCTTTTCTTTTTGGTTCTTGGTGTGTGAAACTTTACACTGATGTGCTTAGCTGTCGTTCTTTTTTTATATTGTGTTTGGCATGTAAAGATTTATTTTCTTCAGCTCTAGAAAATTATTTTGTATTATTTATTTGGTAAATTCCCTTCTGTTTACTGTTTACTCTTATTTTCTGAAATGCATCTCTGTCAGACGTTGGACCTCCTACATCGGTCCTCTGTGTTCTCCCATCTTTTTGTTGCTGTTTGTTTTCTTGTACTTTTTAGGAAATTTCCTCAAATTCATCTTTTAACCTTTCCCTTTATTTTGTTATTTTTTATGTTCACAACAATAGTGATTTCCACAAGAGTTTTTTTGTTGTTGTTGTTATTCTCTCTTCCTTTTAATAACGTCCTGTTCTTGTTTTGTGGATGAGTCATCTTGAATCTCTCCGAGAAACTGTGAAAGTTTTAACTTTGTTGTTGTAGTTGCTGTTTTTATTGTTACCAAAATTCTGCCTCTTTTTCCTAGGTCATTTTTTTCATCTTGTTTAACTTAATCTAAGCCTGCATTAAATTTCTTCTTGTCCTTTCATGTTTACAAGAGTAGTGATCAAAAGCTAATTCTAGGTCTGCAGGCAAGGGCAGAGCTGGTTGACTGGTAGAGTTTGTTTTCAAGATCTGATGAGTTATGCCAGGATGTGGCACCCTTATTTTCTGCCTCTATTGACTTTCTTACGCGGTGACATAGGTGACTGGTGGCATTGTAGACTGTGCATGTGGATGGAGATTTGAGGGCAAGAGTCAATAGGCTTCCAGTTAATCCTCCTATTTTCATCTTCCCCTTTAGTCACACCTGACATTTCTGAGATCTCCAGTTTGTATAGGGCTCTGTGGGCTGATCAGTTTCCACTTTGGTGAGCAACAGCTAACTCTAAGTTGTTGTGTCCTCTGCCCTGCTCCAGCGGTCTCCATTCCTTCATCAGTGTGGTCCTCCATAAATCTGTTGGACTCCCTCACCCTCCAAATGGCCCTCACCCTCCAAATGGCCCTCACCCATTTGCTTGGTGTAATGGGCTTATGACTGTTTTAATTGCTTCATAATCATTTTAGAGAAGTCTTGGGAAGTATAGGAGGTAAATGAGCATGGCCAGTCTGCCATCCTTAATTGGATGGCTCACCACCTGCTTTTTAAACTGCTTGGATGTTTAAACTTGGCCCTACATTGATTTCTCTTGTGTCTTAGTAATGATCAACAAAGCAGCCTGAACCCCAGTTATTGCACAGACCTGAGATGTATTTGGAGGTATCTGCTGTGTGTCCCTGTATCCTTGTGCATAAAAATATGTACTCAGAGGACAATAAAAGCTACATGCTTCAATTTTAAATTCTTAACACATTTTTTAAAACTTGAAATTGTGTCTTTTTTATATTCTCATACATTGTGTTAATGGAAGAGACTAGATGAGGTTAAGTAAAAATTACCTTGTACTCTAGGACCTTAGAGCCAGTGGAGGACTTAGATTCCAGACAACCCAGCCCCAGACTAGCTGCAACAGGTACTGGCAGTGGTCCTCCCTGGCCCACATGGGTTGCTGTTGACCTTTTTCATGCTAACCCCAGTTTTGATGTGTTCTTGCTTCTAATAGCAGCACCTGCACCATTTTGTCAGGCTGCTGGAACCCATTTTTCTCCAACTCAAGCAGAGGCAGAATTTATGCACCCTTCCCCCATCCACATCCCTCACACCTTGTAGCTTTCAATACCTCGATTGATGACCGCGGTGGTGGGGTATGAAGCTCAGCTCTCTCATCTTGGGGCAGGACATCTCTGGATGTCCACTCCACCCTCCCACTGCAGGATCAAGATGAAGTCCACGCTAGGACCCTGCCTGAGATCTTCCCCGAATGTGCCTTCATTTCCCTCTCTGCCCTGCTTTCTCTGGTCCCTTAGGAATGCCCCCGCAGAGTGCTTCCTTCAGAACCAACTCCATGTGAACCCTCATCTAAGGAGCACTGGCAGTGACATGGGCTAAAATGACTGATGGTCCTTGTGTTCCTTCCTAAACAGCACCTTAATGAAAACCTGGCAAAGCTCACAGCCAGGTTTGAGAAAGCAACAGCAGACAAACTCAAATGTCAGCAAGAAGCCGAAGTGACCGCAAGCACCATCTCCCTCGCCAACCGCCTGGTGAGTGTAAGGCACAGCAGCCCGAGCTGTAATTATATGAGCAGGCTTGTCAAGTGCCGCGGAGGTGCAAGATAGATGAGCACAGCACAGCAGCGCTTTGACTTGGAGGGAAGTATTAAAATGTGCTGAAATGCAGGAATTGAGTCCTGAGGAAAATGTGAATGCATAAACCCTGATCTGGTCAAAGGAGTTTTCTTATAGACATGGTTGGGAGGATGGGAGCACTGGATCTGTCAGGCAGCTCATGCAAAATGTGAACACGCTTATATTCATGTGTATTGACCAGAGGAAACATTACAAAACAAAGCTAGCATTTTATAGGCAAACTGTGATGTTCCTTTCTATGTAACATTTCATTATAAGGGTGTGGCCAAGATTAGGAACTAAGATAGAAACAGAAAAGAATGAGACCTGTTGACCCTGAGTATTTCAGAAAACACACACACACATATACACACATGCTCCAACCTTCCTGGGAAATCAAATCTGCAGGTCAGGGCAGCGGTGCTTGTGTTATGAGTGTTTGTTTCTGCATAATAAATTACTCCAAAACTTAGTGGTTTTGCACAATAACCATTTCACAATATCTCACAACTTTGTTGAGGGCAGGGCTCAGCTGGCCAGGTTTTCTGCTGCATATGGTCATGACTGGGGTCACTCGGTCCATTCAGCTAGTGGCTGGGCTAGAGGCCCCAAGACAACTTCCTTCATATGCTGAGCATCTTGGCAGGGATGGTTGGAAGGGAGGATGCAGCTGGGCCTCTCTCCCTTCCTATGGAGCCTCAGGGCCTCTCCACACACTCTCTCTAGCAGGGTAGTCAGACGTCTTGCATAGTAACTCAGGACATCAAGGGCAAGTGTCCCAAGAGGCAGGAAGTGGAAAGTCCCAATATCTGAAGACTTGGGAGTGAAAACTGGCACAATAGCACTTCCACTGTACTCTATAGGTCAAAGCAGTCACAGATTAAAGGGCAGAGAGCACAGACAGCAACTCTTAATGACAAGAATGTCAAAGAATTTGCAGCCTTTTTAAATCCCCCAAGGCTTGTATTTCTCATCCCGTATATCAGCTAAGACTCTGAAAAGCAGAGTCAATTGGATGTGATTTCTTTTCAAGCTAGAGACTTTACAGCACCCTCCTCACTAGTGGAGGGAAGTACAGTCCACACCTCTTTACATTTATTCCAGCCACCATTGAATTACACAGCAGAGCCAGATGTTTTAATCTGGGGAGCAGTGAGTCATAGCCATCACTGAACAGAGCTGTGATGTAATGAAGACCAGCCATACCCAAATGTGTGTCTGTGCAGTTGTCACTGGACCAGCTTCTGTGTGGCTTTGAGATGGTCAGTTTAGCTGAACAGTTCAGTGTAGAGACAGCAACTCTTGCCAGTGTGCAAGAAGTCCTCCAGATCTCCTAGCTGGCCTGCCTTCCATTCAGCTCCCTGCTGGGTTTCCGAACTTAGCGCAGCCTTCTCTGCCTGGCTAGCGCACTTTCTGAGTCAGTGCTCCTGGGAGGCAGTGTGGCACTCTGCTCTAGAAGTCAGGATGTTCAGGCTCTGAAGTCACCCCTGTCTCTACCAACCTAGAGATTCTGGTCAGCTACTTGGACTTTCTGGCCTTTGTGGAATCTGAAAACATGCATGGGAATGATTGGGTTGGCAAATCTCTAAGATCTGTCCAGGCTCTGATGTTCTATGATGTTATCATTCAAAGAAAAAATAAAGGGTGAGTCCTAACACAGAAGCAAAGCTCCGCCATACCACTAACAGTCGTCTGTAGAAAGGATGACTCTTCTCGCAGGGAGACTATACCAACCCAAAGAGAGCTAGGGGGTCAGGACTTTGTACACACCTATGACCTTACCATGCTTCTCTGTGTCTCAGTTAGCACATCTGTCTCCTCGCCCGCTGTGAATTATTTATGGTGCATGGACTTGATTTTGTTTATGTTCATTTCCCCATCATTTGGAAAGGAGAAAGAAGTGGCTAATTTTCTAACATGTTCCACAGACCAGGTATTGTGCTAAATAATAATCATACATGATTATATTTCATCCTCTCAACAACCCTTTGATTGAGTGGTATCAGTCTCCACACATAAAGCAGAGTCAAAGCTGTCATCTTTCTATGGCTCATACGATGCATGACACAGAATGGGGCTTGTGTACTGAAAGCTTTGCTGCAGGCAGCACAAATCCCCATTGATGGAAAGGGCCATATAAGTGATGTTCTGCCTCTTCCCGCTATGAAGCATGCAGTGGGTGCTCTCCATGATGGAATCGTGACTCTATGACCTGCTGTGTAATACGCCTCCTCTCCTCTCTGGCTTTTGAAATGGTAGGTTGGAGGACTCGCTTCTGAAAACGTGAGGTGGGCAGAAGCCGTGCAGAACTTCAAACAGCAGGAAAGGATGTTATGTGGAGACATTTTACTGATAACGGCTTTCATTTCCTACCTTGGCTTCTTCACAAAGAAATATCGGCAGAGCCTCCTGGATGGGACTTGGAGGCCCTACCTGAGCCAGCTGAAAGTACGTATGGCCTGAATTTCTCCTGACCACATCAGCCTCTGGGCACTAATGGGAAGACGTCACGGTCATAATTCACATCCTCTGGTGTCCTCCTGCACACTCACCCCCACCACCCTCTGAGCACCAGGTGTGAAACCTCCATACCCGTGTCCTTCCACACTGCCTTGCATTGCTGCCCACTGCCCTCCAGACCACCCGGGGGCAGCACGTCTCCTCTGAATGCAGTCCTCCATGGGAACACTAGTCCTCTTCCCTGCAGGCTGTCTCCTAGCAATCCTTAAAGCTGTGAAACCTGGGAGATAGAAAAAAAAAAAAAAATTTCGTCTCTGATCTCCCCACTCCAGGGTCAAACTTCATAGGAGCAGTCAGGGAAGGTTCCCTTTCCCAGATCCTACCTTGCACCTTGTTACTGGGCCCCAAAGCTACACAGCTTGTGCCAATGACTCACGGATATCTTTTGTTCTGCTTCCATCCTGCATGATCCCTTGAACAGCTGCTCACATGCTTCTTATGTGGGCTGTGCAGCTTGTCCTTTTCGTGTGGCTAGGTGGATGTTACTCCCAACCCATCCCTTTACATCACCCGCCCCCCACTCCCTGAAACGTAACGAAGTGGAGAAATACTGGTTTCCTATTAAAGGGGATTCAAAGTTGTACCTGGACCCGAGCATCAGAAGTCCTAATACTTTCTTGGCACTTTCACATCACTCATAGCAAGCCACAAAGACTCCCTATGTATTTAGCATGTCCTAGCACTCCACTATACAGGGGGCACACAAAACGTTCAGGACCGGGATACTTTTGGCAAGTTCACAGTCCACTTGAGGAGATTAGAATCATAAAAGTCAGCTAGGGTGAAAGTCAGCCCCAAATTTCACAATATAAGGTAAAAGCTGCATTCCAAATCTATTTGTAAGTAGAACCTTCGAACAAAAACTCTTTCTATCTTGATGATTGTTTTCTCAGATCAGCTCATAAAACCCTGCTCACCTGACAATTAGTGGAACAGTCGTTTCAAAATGTTACAGTGCTAGCAAATAAAAAATAAAGCAGTTATTTTACTCATCCTAAACACTTTCGGAAAAAGGAAATTGTTGAGGGAACCATTATTAACTGAGTGAATGAAGATGAAGAGCTTAGTAGCAGCTTAGTGAGGATTTTTCTGGCTTTGTTTGGGTTCTTAAGCTTTCTTGTGTCATGGATGTCTTTGGCAGTCTGGTGAGGCCTACGGATTCCTTCTCGGAATAATGTTTTTGAGCACGTCAAATAGAATGCATGAGATTACAAAGGGAAAAAATATATTGGAACACATTTCTGGTCCCAGATAAGATTCCCCAAGGGGCAGATCTCCCTTCAGAGGTTTGCTGGATACTGTAGTACCGGCCATTTGTGCCCTTGATAGATACAATTAAGAGGATGGGAGATGGTTTGGAGAGGTTTCCTTGGGATAACTGGGCAAAACAAACTTCAGAGAGGAGTGAGGTGAAGGGGTTAAAAGGGTATTTGTCTAAACCTCGAAAGCATTATGCTAAGTGAAAGTAGCCAGACACAAAAGGTCACACACTGTAGGATTCATTTATAGTAAAATATCCAGAAGAAGAAAATCCAAGGGGACAGAAAACATATTCATAGTTTCCACGAGCTAGGGGTAGAGGGAAATCAGGGACGCTGTTGAATGAGTATGGGATATGGGGGAGATGAAATGTTTTGGAAGTAGAGCTGATGGCTGCATAATGTTATGAATAGACTAAATGCCACTGAATTGTGCACTTTAAAATGGTTAATTTATTTTGTATGAATGTTACCTTAATTTAAAAATATATACAGGAGTCATCAATGAAAAAGATTGCTTGTAAAAAAATTAAGTGAGCCCGGCACAGTGGGGTCACGCCTGTAATCCCAATACTTTGGGAGGCCAAGGCGGGGTGGATCGCCTGAGGTCAGGAGTTCGAGACCAGCCTGTCCAACACAGTGAAACCTCGTCTCTACTAAAAACACAAAAATTAGCTTGGTGCGGTGCTGGGCACCTGTAATCCCAGCTACCTGGGAGGCTGAGGCAGGAGAATCGCTTGAACCCGGGAGATGGAGTTTTCAGGGAGCTGAGATCACGCCACTGCACTCCAGCCTGTGTGACGGAGCGAAACTCCAAACTCCATCTCAAAAAAAAAAAAAAAAAAAAAAGAATTCAGAGAGCAGAAAAGGGCTAATAGAGAAGAAAAGGAAGTGTCTAGGGCACATACAGGAGCCCTGAAGGGGCATAAGAGAGGCCACAGGCAAGTTCTTAGACTGAAAATACTCACCAGCTTCCCACAGGCACCAGCAGGCAGGTTTGCAAGAAAGAGTCCTGCAGGTGAATGGGGTGTTTGGGGAAGAGGAAAAGAAAACCCATCCAGCCTCTTGCAAGCTGGTGAAACAGATGAGCAGAAAGAGTGGTTTGTGCCGGCTGGTACAGACAGGAGCAAACCCACTAGGCATGGGACCTGGTTGGTTCATGGAACATGCACAAGAAACACAGACATATAGCAGAGAAATAACATTGTTAACATGGGTGAGAGTGTGTAGGACGTCATAGATTAAAATACAGATAATCTAGTAGAAACTTGATCTGGGTAAAAATACCAAAAAACAAAGAATCATTCACACGAGCTGAATTTCTGCAGTTGTTCATCTGTGGAGAGAAAAAAAAAACAAAAAACTCATCAGGACTTTAATAGAACCTGCTTCCAGAAATAATCACACAGCCAGAAAAGCATTCTTCAGTGGGATGTTGATCTTGCTTTTAAAGGAGTTGTGTCATTTGGTGAGTAACCATGTATTCAACCCAACTGAGAATGTCTGCTTCTGTTCTGAGAGTGGGTTGGCGTTTCTTCTTCACCAGACTCCCGTTCCTGTCACCCCAACCCTGGATCCCCTGAGGATGCTGATGGACGATGCTGACGTGGCTGCCTGGCAGAACGAGGGCCTCCCAGCCGACCGCATGTCCGTGGAGAACGCCACCATCCTCCTCAACTGTGAGCGCTGGCCACTCATGGTTGACCCTCAGCTACAAGGCATCAAATGGATCAAGAATAAATACGGTGAAGATCTCCAGGTCACGCAGATTGGCCAGAAAGGGTAAGTGGTTGAGCACCAAAGTTCCCACTTCAGCCATTTGTGCAGGACAATGTATAGATCATGGGCAGATTTTAAGCCACAGTGAATGGTTTGTACACACCTGGTCTCTCCATCAGGCGTCTCATGTTTCTCCTCCCATTTTAGCAATCATCTCAATGAAGGATGCCTGGGTACTAAGTCTTTGCTTTTCATCCACATGAGAAATTATGTACCACAACCTCTTGACCCATTCTGGGGTCCTTTCTTCACCATCTCTGGAGCTCATCCTCTCATTGTCCCTTAAACATTTCCTCCCCAAACTTCACATCCCATTGTCACGTAGCTCTGTGCTTTATAGTCTTCCTCACCTAGCCAAAAGTTGCCTCCCTTATCTCTCCTCTACCCATTATTTCTACCTCTGCCCTAGAACCACATAGAACGAACAAAACTGTCCTCCTGAGGCACAACTTGACATTTCAGTAGGTCGCGTGGAGCAGTTGAGTTAGTTATAAAACCTTGAGAGCCCTTGGTACCTGCCATGTGGCTTTGTACTTACCTGTGGGAAAGTTACCACGTGAAGGGACTTGAACGGCACAGAGAATGTCTGGCCAGCACCCACCAGGCTTCAGTGGCTTGGGACTCGGCATCCCTCATGCCTCCCCTCATTTTAGCCTTGTGGTTTCAGTACTCATCCTGTTCTGTGTCATCAGGACACCTGGGGTAACAGGATGGGGCAATGGGGAAGAGGCAGTGAGGCAGACATCATTCGTTAGGAAGTTGATATGCGTTAGTCTTCGTGTTAGGGGTTTTATCTCAAATGCTGTCCTTAATCCACATAGTTAATAAGGTAAGTAACCAATTGGTTAATAACCAGTAAGGTTATTGGTTCCATTTCACATCCGAGGAAGCAGAGGTTCACAGAAGTAAAGTAATTTCCCCGGGGAGTATGCCATTTTAAAAGTGATGGAAATTTTGCACTTGTGTTTATAGCAGCGTTATTCATAATAGACAAAAGGTGAAGGGAACCCAGGTGTTCACTGACAGAAAAATGGATAAACAAAATGTGATGTACACATGCAACAGAATATTATTGTCTTAAAAGGAAAACAGTTCTTAAAAGAGTATAATTAGATTGTGATACAAAGGAGAAATGCTTGAGGACATGGAGACCCCGTTTTCCATAACGTGATTATCATGCATCCCTGTATCAAAATAGCTTATGTACCCCATAAATATATGCACCCATGTACCCACAAAAATTAAAAGTAAAAAAGTTTTCAAAGAAAAAAATTTAAATAAAATTGAAGTTAAAAAAAAGAAAGGGAAAACAATTCTGACACATGCCACAACATGGATGAATCTTTAAAGTGTTATGCAGAGTAAAATAAGCCGGTGACAAAAAAACAAATGTGGTATGATTCCTCTCATCCAAGGTAAACAGGGTAGTCAAATTCATTGAGACAGAAAGTAGAATGGCGTTTGCTAGGAAGTGGGAGGGAGAGGGGAACAGAGAATTAGGGTTTCACAGGTACAGAGTTTCAGGTTTTGTTTCGTTTTTGTTTGTTTGTTTGTTTTTGAGACGGAGTCTCACTCTGTCACCCAGGCTGGTGTGCAGTGGTGCGATCTCAGCTCACTGCAACCTCAGCCTCCCAGGTTCAAGCAAGTGATTCTCCTGGTTCAGCTTCCTGAGTAGCTGGGACTGTAGGCGCCCACCACCACAGCCGGCTAATTTTTTTTTTTTTTTTTTTTTTTTTTTTTTTTTTTTTTTTTTTTTTTTTGTATTTTTGGTAGAAACGGGGTTTCACTATGTTGGCCAGGCTGGTCTCGAACTTCTGATCTTGTGATCTGCCCGCCTCAGCCTCCCAAAGAGCTGGGATTACAGGCGTGTGCCACCACGCCCAGCCAGTTTCGGTTTCGCAAGAACAGTTCTGTGAATGGATGATGGTGATGGATGCACAACAGTGTACTTAAAGCCATGGAACTGTACACATGAAGATGACGCACATTATACGTTATGTATATTTTACCACAATTTAAATATATTAATTAATAAATTTGTTTAAAAAGTAATGGAGGCGGCCGGGCGCGGTGGCTCACGCCTGTAATCCCAGCACTTTGGGAGGCCGAGGCGGGCGGATCACGAGGTCAGAAGATCGAGACCATCCTGGCGAACACGGTGAAACCCCGTCTCTACTAAAAATGCAAAAAAATTAGCCATGCGTGGCGGCGGGCGCCTGTAGTCCCAGCTACTCGGGAGGCTGGGGCAGGAGAATGGCGTGAACCGGGAGGCGGAGCTTGCAGTGAGCCGAGATCGCGCCACTGCACTCCAGCCTGGGCGACAGAGTGAGACTCCGTCTCAAAAAAAAAGTAATAGAGGCAGCTGGGCACAGTGGCTCAAGCCTGTAATCCTAGCACTTTGGGAGGCCGAGGCGGGCAGATCGCTTGAGGTCAGGAATTCAAGACCAGCCTGGCTAACATGGTGAAACCCTGTCTCTACTAAAAATACAAGAATTAGCTGGGCGCGGTGGCAGGTGCTTGCAGTCCCAGCTACTCGGGAAGCTGAGGCAGGAGAATCGCTTGAACCCAGGAGGCGGAGGTTGCAGTGAGCCAAGATCATGCCATTGTACTCTAGCCTGGTGGACAAGAGTGGAAACTGCGTCTCAAAAAAAAAAAAAAAAAAAAAAAAAGTAATGGAGGCACTATTTGAACGCAGGTCATCCTCACTTAGAAACCTAAGATTTACCCACTCCAGCAAACAGCCACATGCTTGCACTGAGGTCCAGATCACTCAGGGTTGTTCAAATTGAACATATGATGTTAAAAATAATAGTTAACCAAACCAAATATTAAATATTACAATGCATCCATGTTATAGAGCAAACTTTGTTGAGAAGTGAATGCCAAGGCATAATGTGATATATATAGATATAGTGGCCCTATCTCGGCTCACTGCAACCTCCACCTCCTGGATTGAAGCAATTCTCCTGCCTCAGCCTCCCAAGTAGCTGGGATCACAGGCGTGTACCACTATGCCTGGCTAAATTTTGTATTTTTAGTAGAGACAGGGTTTCACCATATTGCCCAGTGGTCTCGAACTCCTGACCTCAGGTGATCCGCCTGCCTCAGCCTTCCAAAGTGCTGGGATTACAGCTGTGAACCACCGCTCCTGGCCAATATGATATATTTTTATTTGCATCTTCAGTCACATAGTAATCCAACCCTGGCCTTCTCCCAAAACTTTAATTAAAATATTCTTTTCCAGCTGACTAACAGTGCATTTTAGACAGGTGTATGTTCTTTTTGCTCATTGATGTGTCCCTAGTGTCTAAAACACTGCCTAATGCATTGCAGGCCTTTAATAAATATGTTCAATTAATTCTTAGTTCATGTCCATTAACTACTTTCCTGTTGAATGGTTTTCTAGATTTGTTGTATGTTATTTGAATACAAATGTTGCATTATATGTAATATGTATAGTCTTCTTTCTTCATATGAATGAAAATGTGTTCATCTCACTTGTCTTTTAATTTACTTTTGTGAGGTTTTACATACTACAGTTCATTTTATTTTAGTTTTTTTATTTGATCAGATTTGTCAGCCATTTATTCTATAAATGATGACTAGAGGAGTCTTTCCTCTCCAAGAGTTTTTAAAATGTTCACCTACATTTTTAGTCTTTAGTTTGTTGTTGTTGTTGTTTTTTAAGACAGGGTCTTACTCTGTCACCCAGGCTGGAGTACAGTGGTGAAATCATGGTTCCCTGCAGCCTCGACCTCCGGGGTTCAAGCAGTCCTTCCACCTTAGCCTCCCAAGTAGCTGGAATTACAGGCGCGCAACACCATGCCCTGCTAATTTTTGTATTTTTGTAGAGAGGGTGTCTCACTCTATTACCCAGGCTGGTCTCAAACTCCTGGCCTCAAGCAATCATCCCACCTTGGCTTCCCAAAGTTCTGGGATTACAGGCATGAGCCACCAGGCCTGGCCCATTTTTAAGTTTTTTGAGTTTTCCTTTCTACATGGAAATGCAATCAATTTAAATATAGTTTAAGCTACTATATGTGGTACAGACTAATTTTCCAAGTGGGTAGCTATTGTTTCAATACCATCTATGAAATTGTCCATTCTTTCCTCAATTAATTAGAGATGTCATTTTACTATATATTAAATTATTTTATTAAATAGGGTCATTATTCTTTTCTATTTATCTAATACTACACCAGCTCTTATTTACTTTTATATTTAGTATCATTTATTGTGGTATTTCTCATTAAAAAGTAATATATCATCACTGTAAAGAAAAATGAGAGGGTGGGGTAGGAGTTACCATAAAAAACAAATAAAGAAATAGAAACTTCTATAATTCATCTTTCAAAAACACTGCTAACTTGTTGGTATATGCTGTCCTTTAAGCCTTCTTTCTACACATCTATATTGTTGAAATATACAAAATATTTAGTATTAGGTAATGAGTCCTTCCTCTTGTTCATTACTGGTTTTCTCCTTGCCAGCTTCACTGTATTCTTTTAGGTTAACTTTAAGATCTTTGGTTGAGTTTCATAAAGTTTTATTGTTATTCTTCATTTGAATTGTATTATATCCCTGCAGCCTCAACTTATAATTGACTGTAATTGACTTATAAATTGACTTTAAGAAAATCAACCTATTCACATATTTATTAAACTCTACATAACACTGAAAAGTTAAAAGTAACCTAGATCTTTGTTAATTGATTGATAAATTAAGTTGTATCAATATGGCCTAATACCCAGTCATTTAAAATTACCTAGAAGGCTATTTAATGACATGGTGAAATGATTACAATATATTTCATGTAAAAAAACAGGTTATAAAACAAAACCACTATATGAATCTAATACAATCAAAGCTAAACTTGACAATATAATATGTTCAAATATACACAGTATACACCAAAATGTTAAAGACAGATTATAGTTTTCATTATCTTTTTTGTATTTTATAATTTCTCCCTATTTCTAAAAGTGTATATAATCATATAAATCTCACTTTACATAGGGAGAAAATGTGGTCATTGAAAACATTCCAAATAGCTGTGCCTCCAACTGTATCACCATGTCTTAGAGGTCACACTTGTCTCATTAAATTGTCGACTCCATAGCTTGCCACAGGCTCATACTCCCGGACTCATACTTGCTTCCCCAGCTACCTTCAAGTCATAGAGCAGGCCCTGGAAGCTGGAGCTGTGGTGCTGATTGAAAACCTAGAGGAGTCCATTGATCCTGTTCTGGGACCTCTGCTTGGGAGAGAAGTCATTAAAAAAGGACGGTAAGACTCAGCTGTGTCGCTGACCCTTCGTGGGGAGCTGGTTCTTGGCCCCGGTTAGAATCATGAAGAGGTCTGCCCTTCCTGGAATGTCCTCTCTTCAGTTCATGTCGAGTAGCTCCCTGCAGCACATCCACCTTTCTTTCTTCCAGCAGAGGTCTATTCAGTGACCTTTGTCTCCTAGAGAAAGTTTCCTGGAAAAACTTTGCTTCCATCAGCCAACGTCCCAACTGACTTCGTTCTAAATGGCCACAGTGCACAATTTTGGAGAAACTTGAGAAGGAAATTGGTCAAAAAGCAGACTGACTTTTAAGTATGAGCATCTTATACAAGCCAGTCATCTGAATTCTGACAACTCGGTTCCTTGTCAATTTAATGAGTCTCTGCTAGTTTGAGTGCTGGCTCAGGATAAGGGCTTAGCAAGCATAAGGCAAAGCAGGGGGTGGTGTTGAGAGGAAAAGAGAGGAAGAAGACATGCAATGGGTTCGTATGAGGGGCAGAGTAATTACCACGAAGGAGTGCTTGACTCAGGAACCTCACCCACTGCCGGGGCCATCGTTGCCTTTGCTGTCCTCAAGTTGTGCTCATTTACTTGCTTAATCATTTTCACCCATAGATGTCATTCCCCTGTCAGCCACGAGGAAAAGTAAGCCCTATTGCTGGCCTATAAAGCACCTTTGTGGAAACTGCAAGGTGGCTCACCTTCCTCCAGACACTTCACTGCCATCTGCTGGAAATTGTTCATAATGTACTAATCTACACTGACACAACAGGCATGGCTCTTCCTAGAGGTACACAGTGTAGAACCAAACATGGCGGCCATGGGAAACCATGTATCCCCCTCGGCTCCTGTTCCCCAGATTACTGCAAAAAAGAATCCCAGGGCTCATCCTAGACATACTCAGGAGGAATCCATCTGAATATGGCAATATTGTTTGAAAAAAAAATCTGAAATTCTGACCCCAACCAAATTTTACAGGAAGGCACCTCACCTTCACGTGAGCCTTTATGTTCCAGATTCATTAAAATTGGAGACAAAGAATGTGAATACAATCCCAAGTTCCGGCTCATCCTCCACACCAAGATGGCTAATCCTCACTACCAGCCCGAGCTGCAGGCTCAGGCCACCCTGATCAACTTCACCGTGACCAGGGATGGCCTGGAGGACCAGTTGCTGGCGGCTGTGGTCAGCATGGAGAGGCCAGACCTGGAGCAGCTGAAGGTGAGGACAGGAGGGAGAAAACACTCTGCCACTAGAGCCTTCAGTGTACTCCACTCTGGGAGAGGTTGCGGAAGGGGGCTGCTTTTCCTGGGTTGAATCAGGTGGGTTCTACTAGACCCTGGAAGAGTGCCGACCCCATGTAGCAACCTGGGAACACCATACTGGGAAAAGAAGGATGGGTAAGCTGAGGAGCAGAAGCAAAAACAGTTTGAAGGACGGGCATGGTGGCTCATGCCTGTAATCCCAGCACTTTGGGAGGCCAAGGTGGACAGATCATGACGTCAGGAGTTCAAGACCAGCCTGGCTGACATGGTGAAACCCCATCTCTACTAAAAAAACAAAAACAAAAATTAGCTGGGCATGGTGGCACTAGCCTGTAGTCCCAGCTACTCAGGAAGCTGAGGCAGAAGAATCTCTTGAACCCTGGAGGCGGAGGTTGCAGTGAGCCAAGATCATGCCACTGCACTCCAGCCTGACAACAGAGCGAGATTCCTTCTCAAAAAAAAAGAAAAAAAAAATGGTTTGGAGACTGGACAGTCCTATGACCAAGAGCAGAGCCTGGCATGAACATGAGTGCCACTGATCACACAGGTCCACCTGCCAGAACTAAATGGAGTGAAATTCTACAAGGGTAACAGAAATAGGTCCAACCATTTTAGGGTCATGTCTTAGTCAGCTTGGGCTGCCTTAACAAAATACCATAGATGGGGTGGCTTAAATAACAGATGTTTGTTCTCCTATAATTCTGGAAGTCGAAAGTCTGCGATCACGTTGGTTTCTGGTGAGGCCTCTTTTCCTGCCTTGGAGGCAGTGGCCTTCTCACTGTGACCTCACGTGACCTCTTCTTTGCACATAAAGAAATAGAGAAACCTCCCTGGTATCTCTTCTTATAAGGGCACTAATCCCATCAGGCCATGGCTCCACCCTAATGACCTCATTTAACCTCAATTACCTCCTTAAAGGCCACATCTCCAATATAGTCACGTGGGGAGTTAAGGCTTCGACATAGGACTTTTAGGACAACACAATTCAATCCATAGCAGATAACATGCTTTTTGTCCTCTCTTTAAATGTGATTAGATTATATAATATGTGGGGTTGGGGGTTGGAATTCCAGTGCATGAGAGCTTGAGTTCAGGGTTCCCTGGGACTCCGCTTCCTGCAACCATTCATTCATTGAACAGATACCTTGGGAGCACCAACCCTGTAACAGGCAGGATTTGAGGTATGGAGGATTCAGCAGTGAACAAAGAAAACCATGTCCCAGCCTTCATGGAATCTACACTCTAGTGGAGGAACACAGAAAACAGCAATGTAAACAAATGAACAATGCCATTCAGATAGCGACAAGAATTTTTAAGAAAGTAAAACAGGGTAATACTGGAAAGCCAGAGGGCAAATTTGAACAGTGGTGGTCAGAAAAAGATTCTGTGAGGAGTTGGCATCTGAGCTAATTCCTAAATAATTGTAAAGCCTCTGGGCACAGAACATTCCCAGCACAGAGAACAGCAAATCCTGGTCTTAAGGCAGGATCAAGATATATGGTTTTAAGAAACAGAAGAAAGGTCAGGGTGGCTGTGGCTGGAACCTCCAACAGGAAGGTTGTTCTTCCCACGGATCCAAAGGCTGTACAAGGGCAAAGACACTACAGCTGCCTGAAGTTAGTGCTTTAGGATACGGAGCAGAAAGGGAGGATGGGATGAGATCCGCTTGGATACCGGCACCCCACTCCAGCCTCGAGGAAGGTTTTACACAGTCTAAACTGGAAGACGGATTCTGCTGACTTTTTTTTCAAAGTAAGCCATAGGAGAGTTGTTCCTTAAAGTAAATTGGTAATAGAGAGAACTCTCCAGAGAACTAAAACTGGACCCTAACCCTCTAGTCACAGAAATAAACTCCGTTTAGTGAACGCTGATAATGCAGTGTGTTGCCCATTGTGCATTAAGCACAGCACAGAAATCCTACAGCTGGGGACTGGGATTACAGAGGAGTAAAGAGGGTAAACTGGCTCAAGGCCATGTGCCCAGAATATTGTACCGTTGGGCACCAATTTTGACTCCTCTGCTTGTCTCCTGCTCATGGTCTGAAGCTCTTTGCCATTCTGCCTCCAGTTTACCATCTTTAAGGCAAGGGACTTTGGCCCTATTCAGGCATACCCTTAGAGCAGGATGCCCTGGGCATCTGCACCTGACTGTCTCTGGCTTGATATTTGCAGTCCAATCTCACAAAGCAGCAGAATGGATTCAAAATTACCCTGAAAACGTTGGAAGACAGTCTCCTCTCTCGCCTCTCCTCCGCCTCTGGGAACTTCCTGGGAGAAACAGCGCTGGTGGAAAACCTAGAGGTCACCAAGCAGACTGCTGCCGAAGTTGAGAAAAAGGTAAAACTCCTCTGGTTAGTCAGGGGAGGCAGCCTCGGCTGGAGTCCTCCTCCAATTTTCTCTCCTCTTAGACAATGAGTCTGACTTTTAGAAAAAAAAGAAGTCAAAGTCACACATGGCTTTTCTGTCTTAGCAAGGTTCTTCTAGAAAGTCTACCTAGGCAGGATTCCTGAAGTGACTACCCCATACATCTTGTATTATGTAGTTCCCACCTTCTGGAAAATACTTTTGATGTCTCAACTCCATCCACATTTGATGAACACTTAAGCCTTTGCAGGGCCTGGTATTCTGTGCAGGGAATGGTCGCACAAAATGGATACCTCAGATAGTGTGTGGAATTGCCCTGAAGCTAAGGAATTGCATTGCTGTAAAAGCTGACTGGTTTGGGCATGATGGCATCCTGACAAAACCCACCAGACCGCAGACTCTCACAAGTCTGATCTTAATGAGAAAATCTCAACGACTTCCTAGGAAACTCAGCTCTCAAAAACTGTATCATCCTGGGAAGCAATGACGCAGTGCCCTGTTGTGTGTAGCTTCCTTTATTTTACAATGTTTGGAAGGCCCTTGGTCCCCGCTGTGAGGACTAGAAGACGGGATGTGATGGGAAAGGGGCCCACCCCATGCTCTGTCCCAGCATACCACCAAACCTCCAACAAGGTCTTTTGCCATCTCAGTCCTGCGCTTCGATCCGAAGAGCATTGGAGATATTGGCTCTGAGCAGGACAGAGCATATCTGTAACAGTGTCCAGGAACAATATACCTTTGAGGGAAGATGCTTATTGCCAGATTATTGGGATTTCTCCAAATATGAAAGACTTCGTTCTAGGTAGAGACAAGGTAGGAAATATGAAAAGCAATGATGGGTAAGACAGATAAACCAGGTCATACCCACTCTGGGATGATGGACAGCTGAGGTTGGAGTGATGAGATTGAAAGGAGGAAGAGTCAACCGAATGTTGGGTCAACAGCATTCGGCTTGGTGCTTGTTTACTTGTATTTCTTCCTCAGAGGGCCAGGCCCTAAAAGCCTAGGATTATGGCAAATTTCTTGCTGTATCTCCAACTTTCATCATGGATCTTAGAATACAGTGGCCTTCAAGTAAGTATTCATGAGGCAAATAAATGAGAAAGAGAAAGAAGACAAAAAGAAAAGGAACAACAAAGGGAAAAAGAAAGCTTCATACAACCCTTGACACACAGCAGGTACTCAATAAGTGTTCATTGATCTTAAAGAAAAATATATAAAAAAAAAAAAGAGATGAAGAGGCGGGGAGAAGAGATCAGCATGCTAGATCCCATCCTCTGACCTACTCTTTCTGTGTAAGTTGGGTCTGTCTCCCCATCTCTCTTATCCAGGGCAGTGGCAGGTCTACCATAATTGCTTTACAAACTCTCATTCCCCCAACTAGAGACCAGCAGTCTGCTTGGTGATCTCTAGGTTTTCCACCAGCGCTGTTTCTCCCAGGAAGGAGAGACAGGGAAACAGACCCAACTTACACAGAGAGAGTAGGTCAGAGGATGGGATCCAACATACTGATCTCTTCTCCCCGCCTCTTCATCTCTTATTTTTTTTATCTTTTTCTTTAAAATCAATGAACACTTACTGAGTACCTGCTGTGTGCCAAGGGTTGTATGAAGCTTTCTTTTTCCTTTTGTTGTCCCTTTTCTTTTTGTCTTCTTTCTCTTTCTCATTTATTTGCCTCATGAATACTTATTGAAGGCCACTGTATTCTAAGATCCATGGTCAAAGTTGGAGATACGCAAGAAATTTGCCATAATCCTAGGCTTTTAGGGCCTGGCCCTCTGAGGAAGAAATACAAGTAAACAGGCAGTTATGAAACAGGGCTGAGGGCTGAGGTCAAGAAAGCACAGGGATCAGTGAACACACAAAAGAGAAACACTCAACCTACGTTGGGTGAGAGGGAGGAGGTGCTTCCCTTGAGTGTAACTGGACCATAGAAGAGGTGGGAACTGGAAGTGGTCACTGGCAATGAGGCACGAAAGGTGGCCTGAGTTTCCATTGTATAGGGCTGTGTAAACCATGCTGGGAAAATTGGGCTATGTCCTGATGGGCATCAAATATCATGAACCTCTTTCACATATTTTCCATCTCTGTTTCTTTCTGAGTGGCTTTTGTAACAATTTCCTGAGATTTCTCTTTTAGTTTGCTGATTTTCTTTTCAGCTCCAGTCTATTATTTAAACCAAACACTTTTTAAATTTAAATAACTATACTCTTATTTTTAGAAGTTCTAGCTAGTTCTTTTCCAGATATGCCTGTTCTTTTTCATAATGCCCATGTTTTATGCTTCCTTTTGTGTCCACTGCTCTAAAACATACATCGTTAATGGTGAGTTTTAGGTTGTTCCGTCAATCCTTCTGGGGTGTTGTTGGTTTTGTTTTTGTTTTAGAAAAGAGTCTTCTAATTGTTTCCTTTTGTAATACGCCTGCAGTTTGTAATTGTTTATTATGAGAACATCTTCAGTAAGGATCATTGCCTTTTCCTGTGGTGCTCCCACAAATTATTAGTAACTTTCCTCTATTTTGGAGCATAAGGGCAGAGCATATTGAGGTTTGCATTTAGAGGCATAGTCTACCAGAAATCCCTCTTCCTGATCCTGAAGTCTTGTTTCTTATTTTTACCTGTCTCAAGAATTTTCTGGCCGGGTGCCGTGGCTCACGCCTGTAATCCCAGCACTTTGGGAAGCCAAGGCGGGTGGATCACCTGAGGTCGGGAGTTTGAGACCAGTCTGGCCGACAATGGTGAAACCTCTTCTCTACTAAAAATACAAAAATTAGTCAGGCGTGGTGGCAGGCGCCTGTAATCCCAGCTACTGGGCAGGTTGAGGCAGGAGAATCGCTTGAACCCAGGAGGCGGAGATTGCAGTGAACCAAGATTATGCCATTGGACTCCAGCCTGGGGGACAAGAGCGAGACTTCGTCTCAAACAAACAAAAAAAAGTAATTTTCTGAAAATAGAATATTCCATTGAAAGATGTCTTTGTGAAATTACATATGAACTATTTCATAAAAATTAAGGAAAAAGAAGACTGTACTGGATTTCTACTGCTTGGTGTTCTCATTCATTTTTGAGTCATACTTTTTTTTTTTTTTTTTTGCATTTCCATGAAATCTTTCTTATTAGAGATGGAGTGTGGCGGCTTTCGTGGCTCACACTTCCCAACTGAAAGAGCTGACACCTCACCCTCCGAAAGCACTAGAAGTTTACCATCTCCTTTCTCATCCCAGTTCTAGGAAGGAATACCATAGTAGCTTTTCAACTTTCTACCCATCATCCCCATCCCTGTTCCCTGCATCCCCTAAGCAGACACATGTCTACTCACACAGAGGGGCCATGCTGATTCTCAGGAAGCCCTGGTTGGTTGGAACAGTGTGTGGTTGTTTATTTTTCTAACAGGTCCAGGAGGCCAAGGTGACCGAAGTGAAAATCAACGAGGCCCGAGAGCACTACCGGCCAGCAGCTGCCAGGGCCTCACTGCTCTACTTCATCATGAACGACCTCAGCAAGATCCATCCAATGTACCAGTTTTCTCTCAAGGTGACTTATACCTGGAGTTTCTTGCCTGGTTATAATAAAGCAGTGTCATATTGCCAATGCAGCTCTCTGTGAGAGCTTATCCATGTCAAATCATTAGCTATGGCAGGTCTGTAAGATCAAAGCCAGGAGAGCAGCTATGTTACCTTCAGACATCTCTTACCATCCTCATCTCTTTAATTGGGTCTTACATGACTCATGGGTAATTTTGACTAGAACAGAACAGGACACCACAGCAAGTCTTGGCTCATTCTTTCAGTAGGCACACATGATATGGTGGGTACTATGCTTACTGAATGTGTGGAAGATGATACCGAAGAAATATGAGAAGTGATCCCTGTCCCCAAATAACTTAAAATATAATAGACAATCAACTGTGTCACTTGTATTGATTAAAGTCCAAAGCAGGCAATAATAATACACCAACTTTAAATTAGTTTTCTTATGACCCTAATATCCCCAAAGCTCCTGCCTTATGATTGTTGAAATATTCCTAAAACCAAAGATGTTAGCAAATTGTAAAAGCTGACTAAACTTATCTTACTCATGAAAAAATAAAGACCTATAAATTTTTAGTGCATCTCTGAAAGTACATCTTTCTCCCCTAGGGCATTCACCAAAAGACCACAGTTGAAGAGGCATTAGGAGGTAGTGAAGCATTTCTAAACCTCTTTGGTTTGACCCAAGAAAGAAGACAAGCATACATATATACACAGAGAAAGAGGAGAGACCATATGTATATAGACACATGGAGATTTCACATACACGCAGTCACACACACACACACACACAGAGAGAGAGAGAGAGAGCGCACACCCTTCAGATCTGTGAAGTGTTTTCAGCTAAACCACCATGTGGAGACCAAGATGGCGGGGATGGTGACGCGCAGATGAGAAATCAGAGGGCCTCCAGTTCCTGGGGCTCATTTGGTTGAAGATGGCATTTAATCATTTCCCAATCTTTTTCTTTTAACTCAGAGTCTCTGCAGATCGGATGAACTGTGTTTATAATATTTTATGTTTTTAAAAGAAACCCAATACTTGGCCTCATATTTCGTTTAAGGCGACACAGGAAAGAATTATAAAATCTTTTAAAACAGCATAAAAGTTGGCATGATAAGCCTAATAACCGTAGGATCACCTCCCTAGTTCCAAGAGTAGTTGAAATTTACTATAGGTATCCATCAGAAGCCTACCACAGTGACTCTTTCTGAAAACAAGAAATTAGATGAGGCCCATGACAATCTGTGTTCAAAAGCATGTTGTAAGATATTTGGCAGCAACAGTGTCCGGATATAGGAAGTTCTGAAGCTCCATTTTTAAAGTTGGGGAGTTGGAGTTTGGGTCACCGTACCAATATTAAGAATTGCAAAAACAGCTGTTCATTGACCAACCTGATCATTAAAAGCAAGTTTAACTGCTTTATGATAAGTAGCTGAAGTAAGGGTGTTCAAAACCATCGAAACCACAATGCATTTAGAAGCCTTCTCTGATTTGAAGGAAAATGGACCACTGTAGTTTCCATGGTCTTGGCTTTTGTCTGGGGTTAGATTTTGCGGTTCCCCTTCCTGGCAAAGAAAGAAGAGGTTCTCTTAGAGTATGGAAACCCCAGATAGGCCAACGTGGCAGGAACTGTTCATCCCAGCTTTCAAAAGTCTTTTGAGCAGGAATATATTAAAATATGTGTGTGTGTGTGTGTGTGTGTGTGTGTGTGTGTGTGTTTACACATGCAAAAACTCTTCAAGAGCCAGGTTTTGAACTTGGAAGTTTATAACATAGTTAAGATGGAACTTAAGTGGCAGTAAAGTAATTTTTCTTCAGGATTTAGCCAAAGGCAAGGCAAAGGTTAAAAAGACACATTCACAGGGTGCCTCAGAGGGAAAGACACCTCACTGGGGTCTCCTGCAGATTGATGGGAGGCCCAGCTCTCTGTATTGTGTGCATTCTGCAGAGAGACATGGCTGGGGGAATAACACTTCTCAAAATAGAAGAAGCTTGCATCAGATAGGCAGAGGCGAAAATAACACAGCATTGGTCTCAAATCGGAAGCCCAACAGCCTATTGTCCTGTTTTCTTTGGTCCTTGGAGGACTTTTCAAGTACTTTAATTGGTTGCCAGCATTGAAAAATGAGGAGAAGTTATGTAAGTTCCAAATTATGGCTTCTCGTGAAGGTTTGGAAGATTGACAACGCTGAGCTCACATCCCACGTGGCGTGATTTTGCTGGAGCCAAGGGATGCTGTCCCCCCTAGACTGGCATGTGCCTCCAGTGTTGCCACAGTCCTTGTGCCTCCCTGTTTGGTATTAGACACCTGGCCCCTGAAGGCATTGAGTTTGATACCCTCGGTCTAGAGCATTGCTCATACTTTGCCTAAGTTCTTTTAGGCATTGGCAGGACACAGTCATCCATCCAACAAATATTATTTTAGTGCTCACTATATGTGAAGAGATGGGCTAGATTTGGGGACATGGAAGAGAGTGAGTAAGGCCCGGGTCCCACTATATGTGCTCATAACCTGGTAAAAAGATGAAAAATACCAAACATATGAGACAATGGATAAAGGCCCTACAAAAAATTACGAAAGCTGCTGAATATATGTGAAGGTAGTTTGAGTCAATGATAAGACCCCGTTGGCAGGAGAAGGAACCTTCTGGAGAATGCTGTGGAAGTGGGATCAGGCCCAGCACCAGAGCTGTTCTGACACCAGAAGTAAGAAGAAGAAGCTTTTTGGGTTTTGTTTCTTGTTTTAGGACAGAAAAGAAAAAGAGAGCCAAAGTTAGTTTAATGTAAGGAAAATGCTAAATGTACCTAAGTTTTAAATTATTTTTAATATCTTTTCCTGAATTGTGAATCACTTTGTTTAAACTTAAATAACTAGAGCTTCTTTACTGATTACTGCTATTTTGATAAAGAGAGAGCTTTAGGGAACAGCCATAGTAACTGCCAGGAGAAAGCTCTCCACTCTGTCTCTATGAAACTGTTCTGGAATCTTCCCAAACCGCTCTCTGTGGTGCTGGGGGGACATTATCAGCCTCTAATGAGCTATTCTTCCTATCTAAAATCTGTCAAGCAAAGGTAACCATCACAATGGATTAGGTTGAACATGGGCAGAAGATTTTGCAAAGATCATTAAAACTAAATAAAGAAGAAAGGCTGCAAAGGCTTTGTGAACAAGAAACACCCTGGAACCATGGAATGGAGAGAGAAATTCACATTTTCCTGCTTTGCAAATGAAGAGATATTGAGACTCAAATCTTATCTGGTTTCCATTAATGTTCAGATACTTGGTGGTGTTAGAAAGACTTAAGATTTTTTTTTTCTTATCGAAGCCACAAAAGGAAAATAGAGAAAAGGCTGGAAATTTGCATAACCCCAAATTGAAAAGTTTCAATTTTATCTTGGCTTGTATTTTCTTCTGTTCTGTTTTTGTTGTTGTTGTTTTGTTTTGTTTTTTTTCTTAGGTTATTTTGAGACAGGGTCTCACTCTGTTGCCCAGGCTGGAGTGCAGTGGCACTAGCATAGCTCATTGCAGCCTCAGACTCCCGCTTCAGCTTCCCAAGTAGCTAGAACTACAGGTGTGTGCCACCATGCCTGGACAATTTAATTTTTTATAGAGACACGGCCTCGCCACCTTGCACAGGCTGGTTTTGAACTCCTGGCCTCAAGTGATCCTCTCAGCTCTACCTCCCAAAGTGCTGAGATTACAAGAATGAACCACTGCACCTGGCCTTGGCTTTTATTTTCTTTGTTTGTTCTATTCACATCACATTTAAAATGTAACATTCCAAATATTTACTTTTTTAAATAGTCAATATCTAAATTTAAAACAATGGAAAACTGATTAACATGATTTTTATATTAGATTATGCACATAATGTATAGTTCAGAAGATGTAACCAAAGCAGGCTATGCGCCCCACATTGCAGGAAGGGTCCATGAGAAAGGAGGCTGCCTGCAAGGACTCACTCGTCTTATCACTGCAGAGGCATATATGCTTATAGCTATGTGATAATTCACATGAGCAAACTAAGAAAAGATAATAGCATGTTTTCTTGTTACCATTGTCCTTCTTGGCAGGATATTTTGGGAAGACATTTCTTTGTTTTTTTGTTTTGTTTTTCTTTTTGAGACAGAGTCACTCTGTTGCCCAGCCTGGACTGCAGTGGCACCACCTGGGCTCGCTGCAAACTCCACCTCCCAGGTTCAAGCGATTCTCCCACCTCAGCCTCCCGAGTAGCTAGAATTACAGGCATGCACCACCATACCTGCTAATTTTTGTGCTTTTAGTAGAAACAGCGTTTCACCGTGTTGGCCAGGCTGGTCTCAAATTCCTGACCTCAGGTGATCCACCCACCTTGGCCTCCCAAAGCACTGTGATTACAGGCATGAGCCACCATGCCTGGCCTTGGGAAAAAATTTCTATGGGCTGGAAAACGATCACATTCTTCTCAGGTAAGACCACCAATATATAGTAAGAGGGCTGTGTACCTTACCAGTTTCCTGCTTTCTGTCCCCAGGCCTTCAGTATCGTCTTCCAGAAGGCTGTGGAGAGAGCTGCTCCTGACGAGAACCTCAGGGAGCGGGTGGCCAGCCTAATAGACAGCATAACCTTCTCTGTGTACCAGTACACCACTCGCGGGCTCTTCGAGCGTGATAAGCTGACCTACCTTGCCCAGCTAACCTTTCAGGTAAAAATGGATTGAAGAAGTTTCCAGAAAACAGGTTATTTTTAGTGCCCAGACAGCAGGTGTTAAGAAACTTTCTTCTTTAAACATCACTTCCCACAGCATGTCCAGACTGTCTTTGGATAGAGGCATCACACAAGAAGGTCCAATATGGTGTATGCATCTGCCCCCACCATTTCCCACTTGTGGCAGACATACTTAATCCATCATTGTACTTTTTCTTGCTGATCCTGGATGATCTAAGATCTTCCTCAGCACAGCCCTCCAGCAGCCACTACCAATCAATCAAAACGGGCGCTGAAGATGAAACTAGATGAAACCATACCAATAACTAGATGCTTTTTGAAATGCTGTAAGAAATTTGGTAGATTATCCATCATTGTTTATTTACCTTTAGATTGCAAGTTTACTGATGCAGCCATCCCCTGCGATAAGAAATTGCGCAGGTCTTTCCACAACTGTAGCAGCCTTGGCTTTAGAAAGTTTTTAGTAACGTTGATTCTCAGGGGTTTGGGAAGCAGGGATTTCCGATGTTGCTGCATCTTTAAGAAGAAACCTTTGTCTTCTAGTTATTCTCAACATCAAAAAACCGTGAAAATTTACTTCCTTCTTCTTCTTTTTTTTTTTTTTTTTTTTGAGATGGAGTCTCATTCTGTTGTCTAGGCCGGAATGCAGTGGTGTGATCCTGGCTCACTGCAACCTCCACCTCCCCAGTTCAAGTGATTCTCCTGCCTCAGGCTCCCAAGTAGCTGGGATTACAGATGTGCACCACCATGCCAAGCTAATTATTATTATTATTATTTTCCTGTATTTTGAGTAGAGACGGAATTTCACCATGTTGGCCAGGCTCGTCTTGAACTCCTGACCTCAGGTGATCCACCCACCTCGGCCTCCCAAAGGGCTGGGATTACAGGTGTGAGCCATTGCATCCAGCCTCATTTACTTCCTTTTACATGTCCCTCTAATCATTTAGAATTTGAATTTTTTCCAACATGTAGCACAGACTAATTATCTCAAAGGTCCTTTCCAATTCCAAAAGTCAGATATCCCATCATCACTTGTGTGCTGACTCTGTTTGCACCTTTCAGGGTCTGCCTGAGTTCATGGGTAAGTGTTGCTGTGCCTCATCCCTCACCCCCTGTATTCCCCACTCCAGCCCAGCTGACAGCTTGGCCTTTGCAAAAAAAGAAATGTGGGCCCCACCTCTCAGTGTGAACCATGAGCTCAAACCAAGCCAAATCCTTTTCTCTCCCCTGTACACAGCTCACTAATTCCCATTTCAAGTCTCTGCTTTTTCCGTCTCCTACTCCATGGAACGTCTCCTCTTCTGTGAAAACACCCCATCTCTTAGCTTCTCCAAGACCCAATCCAAAACTACTTATAGGAAAGACACATGCACACGTATGTTTATTGCAGCACTATTTACAATAACAAAGGCTTGGAACAACCCAAATGCCCATCAATGATAGACTGGATAAAGAAAAGGTGGCACATATACACCATGGAATACTATGCAGCCATGGAAAAGAATGAGTTCATGTCCTTTGCAGGGACATGGATGAAGCTGGAAACCATCATTCTCAGCAAACTAACACAGGAACAGAAAACCAAACACCACACGTTCTCACTCATAAGTGGGAGTTGAACAATGAGAACACATAGACACAGGGAGGGGGACAACACACACCAGGGCCTGTTGGGGGGTGGGAGGGAGAGCATTAGGACAAATACCTACTGCACAGTGGGCTTAAAACCTAGATGACGGGTTGACAGGTGCAGCAAACCACCATGGCACATGTATATCTATGTAACAAACCTGCACGTTCTGCACATGTATCCCAGAACTTAAAGTAAAAGAAAATAAACTACTTATAGAAAGTGTAGTCAAATTAGTTTCTTCCTGCCCTTCACTTGCTGATAACTCCTCTCTTCTGTAACTCCTTTAGCATTATGGATTCCTATCCGCATTTCTAGCTGCCATATATTCATACGTCACTTTGACATTCTCCTCAGATCATGTCATTTGTATGCGTCATCTGCTCAATTAGATTGCAGAAACATACTCCATGGCATTTATGATTGATATGTCATAAATGCTTATTAACCAAGATATAGTCACTCACCGCGTGCAGTTAAGTCACTCCGATGTTTGGGGTGAAAATAGATAGACACGGAAGTAATGTGTGTGAATATGCACTTCCTTCCACTCTACCCTCACTGAACAACCAAAATTGATGGGCAAACTCTAGTATTAGAGGCGGTAATAATTATACTGAGTAACAACCCCTAAGGTTTCTAGGACTCTGGCTACAAGCTAAAGAAATGCAGTGTCATTTCTCCACGTTGCAGATTCTCCTCATGAACCGAGAAGTCAATCCAGCGGAGTTGGATTTCCTGCTTCAATCTCCAGTGCAGACAGGCACCGCCAGCCCCGTGGAGTTCCTCTCACATCAGGCGTGGGGAGCTGTCAAGGTGAGTATTGACCCCTAGAAAAAAGCCGAGCTGTCATCTCTCAGAGTTTACCTCTGACACTGGTCCCCATGAAGTCAGCAGGGCTCTCTTTTGGAGTTCAAGCACGGAGCTGTGTTAAACATGGGCACATCCCGTTCCTTGTGTCCCCACAGCAAGCTCATCTTTCCTGGGCCTGCAGAGAAGCAGCAGGTGTATGCTGGTGTATGAGGGCTCTGCCTCCAGGGTGTGAGGAAACAGGAAGTTCCCGTGAGCTCCCCTGAGTCAGCTGAGCTGCTTTTCACCTACCAGGGCATAAGGCTGGAACATGGGCTCCTCGGTGAGTCCCTGGGGTTGATGTGGAGAGGCTGCCACAGCATTTCCATAAAACAGCAGGTGCCAGGGCTGTATTCAGGCATCTGAATCCTAACTCAGACTCAAAGCAGGAAAGCATTTCAGCCTGGGATGCTCAGCAATTAATAACAGCTCTTATACATTGAGTGCCTTGGAAATGCGTTACCTTATTTAATTCTCATATCCACCTGGGCAATAGGTATTATTTGTTCCCGTTTAACACAGGAGGAAACAGGTCCCATGCTTACCGGAAGCCCAGGACACAAATTTTGGTCTGCCTGATGGCGGAGCCTATTTTCATTCCATGTCATGCAGCTTAGTTTAGCTGCGATTCTATGAGTGCTGACAAGATCACAAACTCTAAGGTTCTTTCAGTGGGTACTATGCCTGCAATTCACAGATCCTGACACCATGCCTGGCAGGGAATGCTGGGTGAGGCAACGCCAGCTCGCTCCGGAGTCCAAGCCTGCACTCCCTGTGGGCAGTTGAATGAGCACCCATGACAGGCGTCAGCGCCATGTGAGGAATAACATCTGTATAAGACGAATCTTGTTTATGATCTCCCGTGTTTATTGCATTTTATAGATGTTTAGCAGCACAAAGAAGTAGAAGAGTAAAGTCATATGATTGGCTTGCTTTCTCTTTTTTTTAATTAACATGGTTTATTTTGAGACAATGATTCATATGCAATTTTAAGAAATAATACAGAGATATCCCTTGTACCCAGTTTTCCACAATGGTAACATCTTGCAATACTATAGTACAAGAACACATCTGGGAAATTGTCATTGATACAATCCAGAAAGTTCCGTCATTAAAAGGACCTCTCATGTTGGCCTTCTATAACCACAACAACATCTTCCCTTACCCAGTTCCCAATAGCTACCAGCCATGAATCTGTTCTCCATTTGTATAATTTTCTGTCATCTCAAGGATGTTACATAAATGGAATTATACAGCATATAACCATGTGGGATTGGTGTGCTCATTTAGCATGATTCCCTCGATATCCATCCAAGTAGTTTTACTTTATAACTAAAACCTAGAACTTAATTATTTATATACCTGCTGTCCCCTTCAAGGGAGTCATCTCAGGAAATTCTAGGCTCATTCCATTAATGCAACCATTGCTCAAAGATAGTTTTCTAACTTCTTTTTCAGAGCCTGTATTGTTTTAACCAACTTTAGGACTGTATCTAAATCAAGAGTTGCCTCGCTTTTTCTGCAAAAGGCCACTTAGTAAATGTCACCATCTTCCCATCGTCACATGGCTGTCTTCCCTCGCGAGTCTCTGTCTCTCTGCTTCTTATAAGGGCACCAGTTATATTGGATTAGGGCCCACACTAGTGGCTCCATCTTAACTTGATTACATCTACAAAGACCCTATTTCCAAATAAGTTCACATTCACAAGTCTGGGAGGTTAGTTCTTCAGTATATATTTTACTTTGGAGGGACACAGTTCACTCCATAGCAATTATGAGGGCCACTTAGACTTCGCAGGCCAGACTCTGTAGCAGCTACTCAACTCTGCCAAAGCCATACACAGTATGTAAATGAGTGGACATGGCTGAGTTCCAATAAAACTTTATTGACAAAAACAGGTGGTGGGCTGGATTGGGCCTGCAAGCTGTAGTTTGCCAATCTCTGATCTAAATAATAAAGTTGTAATTTGATTTTTATTTACTTTTATTTGTCATTCTGGGCCCAATCTGGTGAATGAGAAGGGAAATAATATCCTGGGGAAAAAATAAGGGGGAACTCCATTCGCAACAGAAACCCAAATTACAAAGTTACGAAATGCTGGAGAATGATTACAATAAATGCCGAGAAGTGGAAACCATCCATTTTCCTGGGCTGCATAAGATACAAATGAATACACACACTTTACAGTAGCACTGTCCAAAAGAAATATAATGCAAACCACTTAAGTATTTTAAATTTTCTATAGCTGCATTAAAAAATGCTTTTAAAAATGAATAAAATTGACCAGGCATGATGGCTCACGTCTGTAGTCCCAGCACTTTGGGAGGCCAAGGTGGGCAGATCACCTGAGGTCAGGAGTTTAAGACCAGCCTGGCCAACATGGTGAAACCCTGTCTCTACTAAAAGTACAAAATTAGCCAGGTGTGGTGGCGCATGCTGTAATCCCAGCTACTTGGGAGGCTGAGGCTGGAGAATTGATTGAACCTGGGAGGCGGAGGTTGAAGTGAGCTATCACGCCATTGCGCTTCAGCATGGGTGACAAGAGTGTAACTCAGTCTCAAAAAAAAAAAAATGGATAAAATCAATTTTAGCAAGATATTTTCTTTAAGTCAATACTGCCAAAATATTATCTCAATATGCAGTTGTTATAAAATTATTACTGAGATATTTTGTATTTTTATATGAAGGCTTTGAAATCTGCTGAATATTTTTTAAACTTACAGCTCATCTCAATTCAGATGCCAAATTTTCATCCAAAACATTTCTATTGAGATTTCATAAAATTTAGAGTTAAAATGGTTGATTCATATACCCAAGTTGTTCCAACAATCTTTAGAAGTTTCCAATTAATAAAACAAGTCCTGTTTTCTACACTTGAATTGTAAGACCATTAAAATTAAATGCAATTAAAACTTCAGTCTCTCAGTCCCACCCGCCACATTTCAAGTACTTGGGAGTCACTCGTGGTCAGTGGCTACCTTGTAGGACACTATGGCCCAGAGCTAGAGAACAATTTCTCGTGGTCTGATGCCTTTATGGAAAATAAGTTAGTTCTCTAAAGCAGTTCTGAATGAACCCCTCTGCAGAACTGGAGCAATGATGGAGATGAACTAATTAACACAGGCTCTGGAGTCAGACATCCCTGGATTCAAGTTCAAGTTTGTTCCTCTGAGCCTTGGTTTCCTCATCTGCAAAATGGTCATCGTAATACCTTCCTCACAAGGCTACGTAACATACAGAGCAGGCCGGGCGCGGTGGCTCAAGCCTGTAATCCCAGCACTTTGGGAGGCCGAGACGGGCGGATCACGAGGTCAGGAGATCGAGACCATCCTGGCGAACATGGTGAAACCCCGTCTCTACTAAGAAATACAAAAAACTAGCCGGGCGAGGTGGCGGGCACCTGTAGTCCCAGCTACTCGGGAGGCTGAGGCCGGAGAATGGCGTGAACCCGGGAGGCGGAGCTTGCAGTGAGCTGAGATCCGGCCACTGCACTCCAGCCTGGGCAAGAGAGGGAGACTCCGTCTCAAAAAAAAAAAAAAAAAAAAAAAAAGATACAGAGCAAATGCCAAACCAATGGAAGCTGATTGGTTATGGTTGCTGTATTTGTTTCCTAGAGGTGTTCTAACAAAGTACTACAAATGGTGTGGCTTAAAACAACAGAAATCTGTTCTCTCACAGTCGTGGAGGCTGAAAGCTGAAATTAAGGTGTCGGTGGGGCCACGCTCCCTCCAGAGGCTTTAGGGAAGGATGTTTCCTCGCCTCTTCCAGCTTCTGGTAGCCCCCGGTATCTTTTGCTTTGTGGCAGCATAACTCCAGGGTCTGCCTCCATGTTCACATCTTCACGTGGCCGTCTTCCCTCTGTGAGTCTCTGCCTTTCCGCTTCTTTTTTTTTTTTTTTTTTTTTTTTTTTTTTTTTTTTGAGACAGAGTCTTGCTCTGTCACCAGGCTGGAGTGCAGTGGTGAGATCTCGGCTCACTGCAACCTCCGCCTCCCGGGTTCAAGCGCTTCTCCTGCCTCAGCTTCCCAAGTAGCTGGGATTACAGGCGTGCGCCACCACACCCAGCTAATTTTTATATTTTTAAGAGAAATGGAGTTTCACCATGTTGGTCTTGATCTCTTGACATCATGATCCGCCTGTCTCGGCCTCCCAAAGTGCTGGGATTACAGGCATGAGCCACTGCACCTGGTCCTTTCCACTTCTTATAAGGCCACCAGTCCTATTCGATTAGGGTCCACACTAGTGACTTCATTGTGACTTGATTACATCTCCAAAGACTCTATTTCCAAATTTCCTCAATATATATTTTGGGGGGACACAATTCACCCCACAACAATTATGATGATTAATCGCCCAACTATCTGGTGTCTACGTGTTGTCGTTGATATGGATTGTACCACGTAGAATTTGTCCAAAGAAGGAAGAACTTTCAGGACCTGTGAGTTGTGCAGTTGGACCAAGTCCAGTTGCCACCCTTTTTTTTTTTTTTTTTTTGAGACGGAGTCTTGCTCTGTCGCCCAGGCTGGAGTGCAGTGGCCGGATCTCGGCTCACTGCAAGCTCCGCCTCCCAGGTTCACACCATTCTCCTGCCTCAGCCTCCCGAGTAGCTGGGACTACAGGCGCCCGCCACCTCGCCCGGCTAGTTTTTTGTATTTTTTTAGTAGAGACAGGGTTTCACCGTGTTAGCCAGGATGGTCTCGATCTCTTGACCTCGTGATCTGCCCGTCTCGGCCTCCCAAAGTGCTGAGATTACAGGCTTAAGCCACCGTGCAGTTGCCGCTCTTTATATTACCCCACAAAGCCCTCTGCTGCAAAAGTTACAAGGAATAAATGATTCACAAGCACTCTTCAGTGCTTTCATTTTACAAAGCTCCACCCAAAACCTACGTACAATTTCGTTTCGTTCCTCTTTTAACAAAATGGATTGTTTGGTTCGCCTTGCCTTGCTTCACTTTGCTTTTTTGTTTTGTTTTGTGGGCGAAGCTCATCTGGCTGTTCAAAGGCTTTTGCCAACTAGAGGAGCTTTATCTCTCGATATGAATTTGTTAGGAAGAGCAGCAAAGTCCAGACCCATCCAACTCAAGCACAGCACAGGATGTGAGCAGGTGAAACACAGTACATTATGTAGAACTCATTGCCAAAGCCTTTGATGAAGGCTCTTTTTAAGTGTTTGGCTGGGTTTTAGCCTAAAGAAACAAAAAAAGGATAATTGAATAGGACATGATTTAAAAAAAAAAAAATTTAAGCATTCTGTCTCATGAGGAAGACTAATTGCCTTGTTTCCCCAGAAGAACTAATAAGCAGGTAATGAATAAAATCTTTGTGATAAAATACTGCTTTTATTAATGTCCTTTGTAAGGGTTTTTTAGGTCCTATCAAATGCAGAACTTTCAGGTAATGGGCATGTTCTGTTGTTCATTAGAAAATCTCATCTGCGATGAAGGCCTTTGTTAGCCTTTGAAAAGGCCCCTCACTACCACTCTGGTTGCCAATTTAGCTCAGTTGTATTTTGCTACACAGTCCAAAGTAATTAGGTTAATTAGTCATTCCCATTTAGCTTATTAGAAGGCTAGAAATCCCTTTTCCTCATTTGGAAGATTAAATGTTGCAATTGTATTCAATCTAGAGCTTCAAGAAAGTGTGTTTCAGATCCAGCCCTGGCAGCTGGGAGCACTGATCACAGTGTAATTTGCCCAGTTTTGTGGAGACGCCAGGGGGGTTGCAGGACTGCAGAAGGGTTAATAATGATGCAAACTGGGAAGAGGGGGTGAGTGGCTGCCTGGAAGAAGATGAAAGTCAGCTCTTCAGCACAGAGAGAAATAATTACAGCAGCTGCAGCTTTCTCAGCCTGTCAGGAGCCCTCCTGCTGGCCAGGCAGATGTCAAATCTTATTAACTGAGCATTTCCTAAGTGCCAGGCAGCACCCTGCTAGGTCTAAGGTGACAAAGAGGCCTACAAAAGTTCTTGCCCGCAGGGAGCTCACAGTCTTGTGGGAGTAACAGACAAGTAAACCAGCAGTTGCAATTCAGTAGCCACATGAGCCCCCAAGGAAGGCAAAGGGAGAGCTTTGTAGCCTTCAAAGCACTTGTATCTACATTACAGTGTGAGATGTGGCAGACCGCATGACTTGGCCTCATTTTCCAAATGAAAAAAAACACTCACAAGGGTTTTAAAACAGGTTCCAAGTCCATTGGCTCAAAAGTGGTGGTGCTGGGGCCAGAACTCCAGTCCCCCGGTGCCTCCTGCTCCACTCCCTCCACACACCACTCCGCGTGACTTACCCGTACCAATGAAGGATCACTCCCTGCTGTAAGCGATCAGGGTGAAACTGGGAAGCCACAGAGCCCATGTAAAGGAATATGTAAAGCTAGGACGTGTATTCATTGCCACGGGACAAAAGCCTCCACAAGCCCCGGTCACATGCCTCTGTCCTTCTCCAGCTGTTCCTATCAGTGGTAAGGCAAAAGACTCTGCAGCAAACATGCTGCTTCCTATCAGGCCCTACACTCCCCTCCTCCTTGCTTTAGCTCTTCTCGATTCTTCCCCCCACCCAAAAAAAAAATCCCTTTCCTTCTCTCTACCTCTATCTCTGCCCAGCAGAATTCTACATACCTACCAAGGCCTCCCTCATCTCCTTTCTCCCTAAGCTAGGACTGCAGGCTCCGTGAAAGGCTTGTGTTTTTTTGTTGCTGTTGTTTTTTCCTATTGTCTTTCCCAGTATCTGGCAGGTAGTAGGAACTGAATGAATGTCAAAAGAATGAATGAATGAATGAATTCGTCCAAATAGAAAGATGATATTGGGTTCCTAAAAACTCAAGGCACTGTGGTAGGTGCCTTAGACACAAAGTCTTGTCTAGCTTTTCACGTCATTGGGGAAACCAGGCATTCAGGCACAGTTGAGTAATGAAGGCAGGACTGCAGGTAATTAAGTATCTAAGTGAGTGATGTTGATGTAGGCACTCTAAAGAAATAGAACAGACCTCCTACACACACACGCCCAAAATATGGTTTCAACATTAAGACTGATGATGCTACATACATACTAAAAGGGTATGAGAAAGTTTATTACTCAGATAACGTGGTTTTCTAGGAAGAGCAGAGGAGCTCCCAAGCAGACTGCAAATGGCTTGAGAGTGCCAGAAAAGGAGACTGCCTTGAGTATTATGATGCTTCTGGGGTGGGGCCAGGGCAAGGGTGTCTGTGCATGGGCAGGGGCTTGCCTGGTACAACTTCCCTCCTGCACCAAAAGAGGCAGTGCCCAGGGCAGAAGAGGAAGAGGAAAGGATGAGATTTAAAAGCTATCAGCAGTCAAACATCGAAAAATGAAGTCAAACTCTTTATTAAAGATGTCAACTCTGCAAGTAGCTCTAAGTCAGGGGAGTCCAATCTTTTGGCTTCTCTAGGCTACATTGGAAGAAGAAGAATTGTCTTGGACCACACATAAAACACACTAACACTGGAGCCGGGCATGGTGGCTGATACCTGTAATCCCAGCACTTTGGGAGGTCGAGGTGGGTGGATCACCTGAGGTCAGGAGTTCAAGACCAGCCTGACCAATATGGTGAAACCCTGTCTCCTCTAAAAATACAAAAATTAGCCAGCCGTGGTGGTGTGCACCTGTAGTCCCAGCTACTCGGGAGGCTGAGGCAGGAGAATTGCTTGAATCTGGGAGGCGGAGGTTGCAGTGAGCCCAGATCGTGCCACTGTACTCCAGCCTGGGCGACAGAACGAGACTCCGTCTCAAAAACAAAACAAAACAAAAACACTAACACTAATGACAGTTGATGAGCTAAAAGTATATATATATATCACAAAAAAACTATAATGTTTCATGAAAGTTTATGAATTTGTGTTCGGCCGCCTTCAAAGCTATCCTAGGCCGCATACGGCCCAAGGGCAGTGGGTTGGACAAACCTGCTCTGAGTGGTTTACAAAAGGATGGGAGGTCTACATGTTCTGCATTAGGAAAGATGGCGCGAGGGAGGTTGCAGGTTTTGAACTGGTCTTTCACAGCTTGTAGAGCCTTAACATGTAACAATCGTGACCAGCACAAGAAAAGGAAGAAGTAGAATGTGGCAGAAAAGAAAACAGGACTTTACATACGGTGGAAGTAGTATGAACAAGGAAATGAGTTGGGAATGAGTCAGGCACATTTCCAAGGTTGGGGGCAGATATGCTCAGAGTGGGACCGAGTAGGAGGACACACAGCTTACTGGACAGATTGAAGAGAGGCACCAAATGAAGAGATCTGGCTACCAAGTTATGCATTTGGACAGAATCCTTACAGAAATAGACAACCCATGGACATTTTAAAAGTTGGCGTTAACACAGAGCACATGAATAATTCTAGAAACATTTTGAGAGGTGAACTGACAGGGTTTGGTGGCACAGTGAGTTTGAGGAGGAAAGGGAGAAGTCACTAACTTTAGGTGTCCAAGCTTAAGACCAGAATAACCATAATGCCCCTTCTTGTCCCTCTTTTCCATGTACACGCTTACAGGCAGGTGTGGCTCAGTCTCTGCTGCTAATAATATTCCAAACATTTTATATGCTAAATCTTGTGTATTATTGGGGCACTTCGCTAAGCTGCCCAAAATTCTTCCTCTTCCTTGATTTTTCCTGGGGGACGATCCAAAGTTCTAGACAAGAGGATAAATGAGACAGAATTGTGTAGATAAGATCGTCTGGCCCCTCAGTCCCCCAACACAATGCAAATGGCAGCTTTCTGAAGAAACTGCCTTTCAGATTCTCTGAAACTTCCCAGGTACTTTCCTCAATGGAAGAATTCTGTAATCTGGATCGGGACATAGAGGGATCTGCTAAGAGCTGGAAAAAGTTTGTGGAGTCCGAATGTCCTGAGAAGGAGAAGCTCCCACAGGAGTGGAAGAACAAGACAGCCTTGCAGCGCCTCTGCGTGATGAGAGCCATGCGGCCCGACCGGATGACCTACGCCATGCGGTAGGAAACAGGGTGGTGGAAGGCCCAGCACAGGCACGGGGCAAGGGCAACCTCAGGACAGCCGGACCAGCAGGGCTGATCTCCAAAACCATGTGTATATAGTAGTTTCCTGGAGCTAGAGGGTGGAAACAGAAATTAACTAAATAGGCCAGGTGCGGTGGCTCACGCCTGTCATCCCAGCGCTTTGGGAGGCCGAGGCGGGTGGATCACAAGGTCAGGAGTTCAAGACCAGCCTGGCCAAGATGGTAAAACCCCGTCTCTAGTGCAAATACAAAAATTAGCTGGGCATGGTGGTGGGCACCTGTAATCCCAGCTACTCAGGAGGCTGAGGCAGCGAATTGCTTGAACCCGGGAGGCAGAGGTTGCAGTGAGCTGAGATCGCGCCACTACACTCCAGCCTGTTTGATAGAGTGAGACTCCATCTCAAAAAACAAAAAAACAAACAAACAAACAAAAAAAAACGGGAAATTAAATAGCCATAGCCATGAGGAATCTCATTGGTGTGATGTAAATGTTCTAAAACTGGGTTATGGTAAAGACTGTACAACTTGGTAAATGTATTAAAAGTTATTGAATAGTATACTTAAAATGGGAAAATCCTATGGTATGTCAATTATACCTCTTAATAAAGTTATTTTTAAAAGAAAAAAGAAGTTGTAGGCCATAGACTCTATACTGGATAGGAAAGGAGTGACTAGAGTAAGGTCATGATAGCAGAATACCAGGAAGGGCCTGGGCACAGTGGCTCATGCCTGTAATCCCAGCACTTTGGGAGGTCAAGGCAGCAGATCACTTAAGGTCAGGAGTTTGAGACCAGCCTGGCCAACATGGTGAAACCCCATCTCTACTAAAAATACAAAAAAAATTAGCTGGGCGTTGTGACACATTCCTGTACTTCCAGCTACTCAGGAGGCTGAAACAGGAGAATTGCTTGAACCTGGGAGGCAGAGGTTGCAGTGAGCCGAGATTGCACCACCGCACTCCAGCCTGGGCAACAGAGGGAGACTCCGTCTCAAGAAAAAAAAAAAAGAAAAAAAAAGAAAGAAGGAAAAATACCAGGGAGGCCAAGCTACTGAAATTCCTCCATTCATAGTGGCCCCAGTACGGGCAAAGAATAGGTGAAGTCAGGTTAGATTGCTAAGGATAAAAGACTTTGGTCAAAGAGTGGGATGTTCCCATTTATGTTTCCTGACATTTAACAAGTTCCCAAATAATGGCAGCGATGAGCGTGTGGCCATAGAATTAGGTTACTAAAGGAGGAAGAAACAAAAATCACTTGAGCTGAGGTCACTAAGAATCTCCAGGATTGTCCACATGGATGTTGATGTCACCCAGGCTGAAAGAGAAAAAGTCAGTGCAAGAGGAGAGTGACTGAAGGGGAACAGATGACACTGATGTACAGGGGCAGTGGTGACACAACCAGGGGAAATGAGCCTCTGAGGAGCCGCAAGAGTGGGGAGGGGCCAGGCACAGTGGCTCACGCCTGTCATCCCAGCACTTTGTCAGGCTGAGGCGGGAGGATCACGAGGTCAGGGGTTCGAGACCAGCCTGGCCAACATGGTGAAACCCCGTCTCTACTAATAATACAAAAATTAGCTGGGCATAGTGGCATGCGCCTGTAGTGCCAGCTGCTCAGGAGGCTGAGGCAGGAGAATCACTTGAACCTGGGAGGCGGAGGTTGCAGTGAGCCAAGATCACGCTGCTGCACTCCAGCCTGGGCGACAGAGCGAGACTCTGTCTCAGAAATAAATAAATAAATAAAAGAGTCAGGAGGGAATGGCTTGAAAACAGTAGCGGGCAGTGAGCTGGACCCTGAGTCCGCATGCCAATTCTAAGGCAGGTGTAGGAGAATGAGCCCAGTCAAGAAGGCTACAGGGAAAATAGTATTCCTGGGGGAGAGTGCAAATCTGTTAAGACCAGGAACTGGGTCAGATTTTCAACAAGTGGTTATAGCTATGAAGATTTGTTCAGCATAAAATGTGACACTTTGGACAGGAACACTGGTAAGTGGAGTAAGACGAAAGGAGAGAGAATAATAAAACATGAAAGAATAGGCTGGGTGCGTTGGCTCACGCCTGTAATCCCAACACTTTGGGAGGCTGAGGCAGGTGGATCATGAGGTCAGGATATCGAGATCATCCTGGCCAACATGGTGAAACCCCATCTCTACTAAAATACAAAAAAAAAAAAAAAAATTAGCTGGGTGTGGTGGCGGGTGCCTATAGTCCCAGCTACTAGGGAGGCTGAGGCAGGGGAATCGCTTGAACCCGGGAGGCAGAGGTTGCAGTGAGCCGAGATTGTGCCACTGCACTCCAGCCTGGGGACAGAGCGACAATCTATCTCAAAAAAAAAAAAAAAAGAGAGGGAGAGAATAGTGTACTGTAGGGCTTTAAATCTTGGGCAAGGGTGGGAGATAGCAGGGAGAGAACATATGGAGGATTTATCTTACCAGCTTTCTGAAGGCACTGCCGCTAACAGTGTCCTCATGGGTGGGGTGATGTGAGAAGCCACCAGGCTCCCCAGAGGGAGTCAGCAATGGCCTGCCTGGATGGGGCTTCAGAGGGAGCCCAGATCCAGGTGAGCAGCTCGGCAACTAGCAGCCCAAGGTTGTGTGTTGACTTAATAAGCAGTGAACTTGGAACCAGTCCCAGCTCTATAACTACCTAGCCCATGACCTTGAGCATGTTCTTTCATTTCTATAGGCCTCCATTTCTCAAATGTTACCATTTTGTGGCTGCTATATATGTATAAATATATGTGTGTTTTTTTTTCTGGCAGAGATTTCATTGAAGAGAAGTTAGGAAGCAAATACGTGGTGGGAAGAGCGCTAGATTTTGCAAATTCGTTGGAAGAATCGGGACCAGCCACTCCCATGTTTTTTATCCTGTCTCCAGGGGTGGACCCACTGAAGGATGTAGAAAGTCAAGGTGAGAAAGGCTTCCTCTTGGAGCCAGGGCTGCAGTTGTCCCGTGCACTTTCATTTTTGGGGTCTACTGATTTATCTCTTCTGGATTCAAGCTTCAAATATGCAACACTGCAAAACATACAGAAGTCAGGGTCATTGCTGAAATAAAATCAGAAGATCACCCACCAGGGAGAGAAAGAGCCACTCTGGGCTGTAAAAGGCAGAACTCACAGTCTCAGTTTCATGAGGAGGCCTCATCCCCTCCACTCCTCCTCACCCATCCCCTTATCTTAGCCAGAGGAATCTTTCTGGAATACTAGTATGATCCTTCCACAGGGCCCCACAGTGTGGCGATTCCTCAAAGACCTAGAGGGAGAAATGCCATTCGACACAGCAATCCCATTACTGGTTATACACCCAAAGGAATAGAAATTATTCTATTAACATTATAAGGATACACACATGTATGTGTTTGCTGTAGCACTATTCACAATAGCAAAGACATGGAATCAACCTAAATTCCCATTAATGATAGACTGGATAAAGAAAATGTGGTATGGCCAGGCACGGTGGCTGACCCCTGTAATCCCAGCACTTTGGGAGGCCGAGGTGGGTGAGTCACCTGAGGTCAGGAGTTCGAGACCAGCCTGGCCAACATGGTGAAACCCATCTCTACCAAAATCACAAAAATTAGCTGGGCATGGTAGCAGGCGCCTGGAATCTTAGCTACTCAGGAAGCTGAGGCAGGAGAATCGCTTGAACCTGGGAGGCAGAGGTTGCAGGGAACCAAGACCACACTGCTGCACTCCAGCCTGGGTGACAAGAGCAAGACTCTGTCTCAAAAAAAAAAAAAGAAAGAAAGAAAATGTGGCACATATATACCATGGAATACTATGCAGCCATAGAAAGGAATGAGATCATGTCCTTTTCAGAGACATGAATGGAGTTGGAAGCCATTATCCTCCACTAACTAATGCAGGAACAGAAAACCAAACACCCAATGTTCTCACTTAAAGTGGGAGCCAAGTGATGAAAACACATGAGTACAAGGAAGGGAAGAACACACACTGGGGCCTGCAGAGGGGGTGGGGGAGGAAGAGCATCAGGAGGAATAGCTTAATGGATGCTGGGCTTAATACCGAGGTGCTGGGATGATCTGTGCAACAAACCACCATGGCACGTGTTTACCTATGTAACAAACCTGCACATCCTGCCCATCTACCACTGAACTTAAAATAGAGTTAAAGAAACAAAAAAAAGAATATTCAGCATGTCCAACTTCAAAACCAGAAAAAAAGAAAAGATAAGGGGTGGTGGAGACCAAGGTTTTATCAGGCAGGTGAAGCCTCCAAGTAGCAGGCTTCAGAGAGAATAGATTGTAAGCTTTTCTTATCAGACTTAAAGAGTCTGTCCTGGCCGTGCGCGGTGGCTCACACCTATAATCCCAAAACTTTGGCAGGCCAAGGCAGGCGGATCACCTGAGGTCAGGAGTTCGAGACCAGCCTGACCAACATGGAGAAACCCCGTCTCTACTAAAAATACAAAATTAGCCGGACATGGTAGTGCATGCCTATAATCCCAGCTACTCGGGAGGCTGAGGCAGGAGAATCACTTGTACCCATGAGACAGAGGTTGCAGTGAGCCAAGACTGCACTCCAGCCTGGGCAATAAGAGCAAAACTCTGTCTCAAAAAAAAAAAAAAAAAAAAGAGTCTGTCTTCAGTAAATCCAAAAGAAGGGAGGGTATAATGAGGCATGTCTGACCCCCCCTTCCCATCATGGCCTGAACTAGTTTTGCAGGTTAATTTTGGAATGTCCTTTGCTGAGAGAAGGGTCCATTCAGAACGGCTGGGAGGCTTAGGATTTTATTTTTGGTTTTAATGTCTAGTATTGATTATGGAATGAAAAGAACGAATAGCATATGCTTTGTGCCTCGGGGGAGGAGAGATAAAGCTAACTAGGCCCTAAAAAATGAATAAAATGTGCATAATAAAATCAGTAATAGAAAAGAATTAAAAATGAAAAGTAACAGCCCCCAGCTGCAGCCCTCCCGATATCCAGTCTCCCTTCCCAGGCCCTGTGCTTGTGTCCATTTCTGAATTTAGTTCTTTTGAGAATTACTTTTCATTTCCTAGTAATAACCTTATATCACCATTTTTGTATTTAGCAGTTTTAAAGTATCTATTCCTGATATGAAAAACAAGGATTTAGCATCCACTGTGTTCTCTCTGTGTCGTCTTAGATTCTGTATGTGTCTGTTTGGCACTGAGGCATCACAGGGCCAAATGCATTAGCTACACAGTCTTCCCTCCACATATATGCTGCGGGGACTGGGAAGTATTGGTTCCAGTCCTTGCATATCCAAGTCCTGTCATCGGCCCTGCCATTTGTATATGCAGGCTTCACATCTCTCAAATACTGCTGTATTTTCATCTGAGTTTGGTTGAAAAAAATCCATGTATAAGTGGACCCACACAATTCAAGCCTGTGTTGTTCAAGGGTCTACTGTACTCTCTTTTTATGTATTCTTCTAAAACAAATTTTTTAATTGACAAATAATAATTGTACATACCAATGAGACACATAGTGAAGTTTCCATTCACATAATACGTAGTTGTGAAATCAGGTTGATTAGTATCGTGAGCAGTACAAAGTCAGACATAACCAGGTCCATGGACATTTGTGTCTTTCTACAGTATCAGTCTTTTACTGATGCTATTCCAATCATAAAAGCCACAGCTTTATGGAGTTCCCAAGGAGGTAATTCTTCTTAGTATTTCCCATTTACGCGGTAGTCAGAGCTGTAGGGACACAGGCTCAAGCCATTCCAGAAGTCAGTCGATATTGCAAACCCTACCTAATGGTATACTAAATCAATATAAATGTTATAGATTAAACATTCCACATCAAACGAAGTAACATCTAGCATCCAGAGAAAGGGGGTAGGAAAATGGGTTCATGAAACAGTCCAAGGAGAGCAACGTGGACAAAAAGAATCTCCTGTCCTGGTCTGGGCAGTCCTTTAATGAACCATAAGGAAGAGTCTTTGATGTGGGTAGAGCCTTCGAGAATGCCGGGTGTTTATCACAATTAACAGCAAGACCAGTGTCTGTCAAGATGGCTGTTTTGAGCTGGTGAAGTCCTCTGGTGAGGACTGATAGTGGGAAAGTGTGCCTGGTTATGTCCTTATCTGGTTGGATGCAGTCTCTACTGATTAGGCAAACATCTGGTCCCTGTTGGTACGATGCCTTTTAAAATGTAAGATGGAGTCATTTACTAAGATGGAATTACTTATGCTCCATATATTAGCATATCCACCAACTCAAACATTTAATCATTTCCTTGTGTTGGGAACATTCTATATCCACCTTCTAGCTACTTGAATCTGTATAATATGTTATTGTTAACTATAGTCTTGATGCTCTGGCATTTGTGGCCTCACCGACTGGAGAGGGACTGCTGCTCCCAAAGCTAGCCAGTTCTTAGCGACCACAAAAGGCTCACCTGGGAATATGCCTTTTGTAAGCAAAATAACCATCCAGAGCCCACACTCCCAATCATCCCCTTTATCTAACTCACGTACCAAGCCAACATCCCCACTGGTCTAAATCAACCCGGAGCCAGATACTAGACTAGTAAGGACAGTCCCTGTGACCCCAAACCACGAGAATTACTCAAATTAGCCAGTCTTGAACTGTTTCCCCTGCCTTGCCTTGTGTTTCTCAGGGAAAACCCCAATAAAGACCCTGGCCTACGATTTCCCCTTGCTCCTTCCTGCCTCTTGACCAACCTGGTGCTCCCCCATGTGGCTTTGCATATATGGTGCATCCCCTGCTCTCAGGAAATGTAAGGAATAAAAATCTTTCAGTGGCATTTGCCCCTCCATGACATCATCCAAATTCCTCCATCAACAAACATCCCACAGGTACAAATGAGACACGCTGCTGCCCACCAAGACTCTCCTCGTGCTCCCAAATTTTTCAACAGCTGCACTGAGATATAATTCACAAAGCATACAATTCACCCATTTAAAGTGTGCAATTCAAAGCATTTTAGGATATTCATAAGGCTGTGTGGCCATCACCATATGCTAATTTTTGAAACTCTTTTTTCGAAACCCTACGTCCACTAGCAATCATTTTCCATGGCATCTCACCACCTCCCCAGGCTGAGTCAGCCATCAGTTTACTTTCTGTCTCTAAATATGTGCCTATTCTGGATATTTCATATAAATGAAATCATATACAATGTGCTTTCTTGTGATGAGCTTCTTTCATTTAGCATAATATTTTCAAGGTTCAACCATGTAGTATCATGTATCAGAATTACATTCTTTCTTATGGATGGGTAATATTCCATTGTATAGCTGAACCACATTTTACCTGTCTATTCATCTGTTGATGGACATTTGGGATATTTCATCTTTTGGCTGCTATAAATGATGCTTCTATGAACATTCATGTACAAGTTTTTGTGTGAACATGAGTTTCAGTTCTCTTGAGTATATACCTGGGAGTAGAATTGCTGGGTCAGGTGGTAACTTCATGTTTAACTCTGAGGAACTGCCAGACTGTTTTCCAAAACAGATGCACCATTTCACAATCCCAACAGCAATATTCAAATTCCAGTTTCCCCAGGTCTTCATCAACACTTATTATCCATTATGATTAGAGCCACCATAGTGGGTATGCAGTGGTAGCTCACTGTGGTTTGGATTTGCATTTCCCAAATGATGGTAAGTGTCCTTTTTATGTACCTATTGGGCATTTCTCCATCTTATTTGGAGAAATGTCTATTCTAATCCCATTTTTAAAATTGGGTTACTTGTCTTTTTATTGTTGAGTTATAAGAGTTCTTTATAAATTCTATATACAAGTTTCTTGTTAGATATATGATTTCCAAATATTTTCTCCCATTCTTTGGGTTTTCTGTTTGATTTTTTAATGGTATTCTTTGAAGCAGAAAAGTTTTTATGTTTAAATGCAATTTATCTATTTTTTCCTTTGGCCACTTGCATTTTAATATTATATCTGAAAAACCATTGCTAACCTAAGGTCACAAAGATTTACTCTCCTTTGTTTTCTTCTAAGATTTTTATTTTTTGTTATTATGTTTAGGTCTATAATCCACTTTGAGTTAATGTTTATGTAAGGAAAGGGTCCAGCTTTGTCACTTGACATGTAGATATCCAATTGTCCCTGCTCCATTCGTTGAAAAGACTGTTCTTTCCTGGTTAAACGATGTTGGAACCCTCATCAAAAGTAGACCATCAATGTAAGAGCTTATTTCTGGACTATTATTTCTATTCCATTGATCTATATGTCTATCTGTATGCCAAATAACAGTCTCAATGACTATAGCTTTGTAGTATGTTTTGAAATCAGGAAGTGTGAGTTCTTCAGCTTTGTTCTTTTCATGATTGTTTTTGCTACTCTGGGTCTCTTACATTTTCTTTTTTGTTGTTGTTTTTGTTTCCCTCATTCTTGCTGTCATCTTACATTTTCATATAAATTTTAGGATTAGCTTATAAATGTCTGCCAAAATAATAAATGCAGCTTGAATTTCAGTAAGGACTGCACTGAATATGCAGGTACATTCAGAGAGTATTGCCATCTTAACAATGTAAGTCTGATCAGTGAACATGGATTGTCTTGCCATTTATTTAGCTTTCTTTAAGCTCTTTTAACTATGTTTTGTTGTTTTGAGTGTACAAGTCTTGCTTTTCTTTTATTAAATGTATCTCCAAGACTTTTTTCTTTTAGAATCTGTTGTAAATGAAATTGTTTCCTTAATTTCAGCTTCTCTTTACACACTGATCTTCTTTAAACTTGCTGAACTTTCTTGTTAGTTCTAATAATTCTTTTTAGTGAATTTCTTAGGATTTTCCAGATACAAAACCATGTTATCTGCAAATTCAGATATTTGTGTTTCTTCCTGTTTTATCCGCACGTGTTCTTTTTTTTTTTTTTTTTTTTTTTTTTTTTTTTTTTTGAGGTGGAGTCTCACTCTGTCACCAGGCTGGAGTGCAGTGGTGCAATCTCGGCTCACTGCAACTTCCACCTCCCAGGTTCAAGTGATTCTCCTGCCTCAGCCTCCCGAGTAGCTGGGACTACCGGCACATGCCACCATGCCCAGCTAATTTTTGTATTTTTTTAGTACAGATGGTGTTTCACCATGTTGGCAGGATGGTCTTGATCTCTTGACTTCGTGACCTGCCCACCTTGGCCTCCTAAAGTGCTATCCTCATATGTTCTTATTTCTTTTTACCTAATTACCCTGGCTAGAATTTTCAGTACACTGTTAGGTAGAAGTAGCAAGTTCAGACATCCTTGTCTTGTTTCTGATCTAAGGGGAAAAAAATTCAGTCTTTACCATTAAGTATGATATTAGCAGTGGATTTTTTGTAGATGTCCTTTATTGGATTGAGCAAGTTGCCTTCTATTCCTAGTTTGTTGAGTTCTGCTTTGTTGTGAAAAGTTGTTGGGTTTTGTCAAATGCTTTTTCTGCATTTTTTGTAGTAATAAGATAGTTTTTTCTTTATTCTATTAATATTGCATATTATGTTATTGATTTTTAGAAGTTAAACCAACCTTGCATTCCTAAGATCTCAATCAGTACTAGTATATAATTCTTTTTATGTATTACTAGATTCAATTTGCTAACATTTTGTTGAGAATATTTACATGTATATTCACAAGGTATATTAACCTGTTGTTTTCTTTCTTTGCAATGTCCTTGTCTGTTTTTGGTATCAGAATAATGCTAATAATCTATACATCAGAATTATTTGGGAAGTATTCCCTGTGCTTTTATTTTTTATTTTTTGAAAGATTTTGTAGGCTGGGTGCAGCGGTTCACACCTGTAATCCTGGCACTTTGGGGAGGCCAAGGCGGGCAGACCACCTGAGGTCAGGAGTTCAAGACCAGCCTGGTCAACATGGTGAAACCCTGTCTCTACTAAAAACACAAAAATTAGCCAGGTGTGGTGGCACATGCCTGTAATCCCAGCTACTTAGGAGGCTGAGGCAGGAGAATTGCTTGAACCAGGTGGGCAGAGGTTGCAGTGAGCCAAGATCACACCACTGCACTCCAGCCTGGGCAACAGAGCAAGACTGTCTCAAAAAAAAAAAAAAGAAAGAAAGAAAGAAAGAAAGAAAGAAAGAAAATAAAAAAGAAAGATTTTGTAAAGTATTGGTATTAATTCTCATGAATGTTTGGTAGAATTCAGTGATGAAGCCATCTGGACCTGAGTTTTTTTGAGTAGCAAGTTTTTAAATTATTAGTTCAATTTATCTTTACTAGTTATATATTTACTCAAAGTTTTTATTTCTCTTTGAGTTAGTTACAGTAATTTATTTCTTCCTAGGACTTTTTCCATTTCATCAAAGTTATATAACTTGTTGATAAACACCTCCTAAATTTTGGTATCTATTTTACAGTATTTAGATCATCTATTGGATATGTTATAACTAAATGCTGTTAGAAAAACAATTTCTTATTCCATAAATTTTAGGTAATTCTTTTGACTTTCTAGGTAAGCTAAAGCTTGTGTCAGCTATGTCTTTATTTTTGCATAGTCAAGAATGAATGCATATTCATTGTACTCTGTTACATCATTAATTTCATGCATGCCTAGTTTATGAGTTAATTTTTAAAGCTGAAAGCCAATAAACAGCATGTATATCCTAAAATCTCTAGGAGGTCTCTAAAAGAAGAATGTTCTTAGCATAGAGGTTCAAAACATGTCAAATTTCAGTTTGCTTTATAAATGATGATAATTTTGGTAGCTTTTAGTTTTCTTTGGAGTTGCAAGTTGCCTTTTATTTATCTTGGGAGAAGAACTAAATGCCTCACTTATCATTCTGACTACCTTTTTATTCGTTCTATGTATTGAAAGACTGCACTTTATTCTTGAAGGCACTCTTCCTGGAGCTCACTGACATCTTCTTCTAATATAGATAAATTGTATTTCAGCCTTCTAGGAAGCTAGCATCCTGGGACCTATTTTCTTTATATTCTAAATTAGTTCTACTGTCTTTATATCCCATGTCTTTATTTTCAATTTTTTATTTTGCTGGCATAAATTATCAGGAAAGACATGAGAAGTAAAAATTCGGAATCCTTGGGTGTCTTAAAATGCTTTAATTTTGCTCATATAGTTGTTTGATGGTTTTTCAAGATCCAAAATAGTTTTTATCAGAACTTTGGATACATGATTCTGTTATCTTCTAGAGGCCAGTTTTGTTCATGAGATATCATATGCCAGTGAAATTATATTCTTTCTTTGTTTCTTTGTTGGTGACCTGTTTTTATTCCCTGAAAACTTTAGAATAATCTCTCTACCTTGTGTTCTGAAATTTCATAAGCTGTGCCCAGTTGTGGGTCCTTTTTATTTATCTGTTGAGCAGTCAGCCTGTCATTTCAAGTGGAAGAGTCACTAAAACCTTTGAGCTCTAAACATTTTTCTGTTATATTTAGTAAATGCCACCACCATTTACCAAGTTTCTCATGCCAGAAACCTGGGTGTCAGTCATCCTAGACACCTCTTCCACCACCTACACCACATTTAATTCTATTGATTCCACCTCCTAAATATGCTTCAAATCCATCTAATTGTCTCTATTTTCATGATTACCATCCTAGTCTGAATCACTATAGTTTTTCATCTGGCCTATTACACTAGCCTCCTAGCTCATCTCCACTCTTCTCCCTCTGCAAACCCTTGCCATTCTGCAGCCAGAGTCATGTTGCTGAATCTCAAATGTGATTGTATCACTGTTCTACTTACAACTTTCTAGTGACTTCCCAGCCAGGCGCAGTGGCTCACACCTGTAATCCCAGCACTTTGGGAGGCCGAGGCAGGCAGATCATAAGGTCAAGAGATCGATACCAACCTGTCCAACATGCTGAAACCCCATCTCTACTAAAACTACAAAAATTAGCCGGACATGGTGGTGTGCCCCTGTAGGCCCAGCTACTCAGGAGGCTGAGGCAGGAGACTCGCCTGAACCTGGGAGACGGAGGTTGCAGTGAGCCAAGATCGCGCCACTGCACTTCAACCTGGCGACATAGCGAGACTCTGTCTCAAAAACAAACAAACACACACACACACAAACAAAACAAACAAAAAAAACTTTCTAGTGACTTCCCATTGCTATAGTCCAATATTAACATGATCTGTGTGGCTTGCATGGCATGGCTTTTCTGTCCAGCTGTTAGATCCTGTCACACCATGAGCCTCCCTAACCTAAGACATTGGCACAAATTGTTCCTTTCATCTGAAATATTTTCAACCATCCAATGCCTACTCATCCTGCAAATTACCAGCCATTTCTGGCCTCCCTGGAAGACCATTTGATTCCCAACTAGAGATTCTTACAGCACTCTATATATTTGCTTGAGAGCATTTAATACAATTTTAATGTATTCATTTTATTATAATTATAACTTATGTTTTGCTTACCTGCTTGTCACTAACATCCTTGATGATCATGTCATCTTGTTCATTTTTTTTTTACCACTGCCTAATAGCGTAACTAGCACAGAGAAGTATTGTTGAATGAACTAACAAATGAATGAATTAATGTTAGCAGAACTGTTATGAGAGCTAAGTTATTCCTGACTTTCACACTTTATAATCTGTGTTCCTTCTGTCCCCTGGAGGCTTTGTTCCTTTTATACAGATAAATTTAGTTTCCTCATTTTTATTCAGTATTTTCCCTTTTGGAAGCTTTCATATCCCCTGTTTATGAGCAATTTCCTATTGTTCTTAGCCAACTGACCTCCAACTACTCCATCATGTAGTTTGCAGCTTCCTGTCATCTCAGGCAAACTGACCCTTCCCTGATTTCTATGCGTTGTTTGTCTCAGAATAAGTTATCTCAGCCCTGCCCTTGGCTTAATCTTAATGGATATTTTCTTACCAGAAGCAATATTGCTGTTCATCAACTAGAGATTACTTAGGCACCTGTGCCTCTCTCTCTGTCTCTTCCTTCCTCCCTGCCTTCTTGGTGCTTTGATTTATGTTCTAATTCACCTATTTAGGACATATATTCTGGTGACATCCACATTTCCCACATCTTAAATCTAATCAGCTTGCCTGATGGGCTCCTAGTCTCAAATCTGGAATCCACATGGCTGATCTAAACACTTTCCCCATGTCCCCAAGCCCCAGTTTATTAAGTAAACTTACTGTTTTATTGCTTGTGCAGAGTCTGTGTATCACACAGTGCACTGTCTTCCTCCATTTAGACTCTTAAAAAGCTTGGAATCATTTCCCCTCTTTGGATATTTGATTTAAGTTCTTTACTCCATTTATGTATTCTTTTGCTTCAACAAGGCTGTTCTTAATATTGGGCAGAGTTTTAAAACCCCTAGATTCAGATTCAAGATTTGTTCCTTTGTCCTTCCTCCACTCCCAAAAAAAAGTGCACATACCCACAGACACACAACATTCTGTATACAATTTTGAGCATTTCTTCAGACCCTGAAGTTTATCCATTGGCCAATTAATAATTCCCTTGGTTAGGAATCTATAATTTGTAGGCACTTTTGTGGCACTCGGTCTCCTCCAGGATTATTCTTCTTCAACAATTGTGAGGGAGGAGGAGGGGAAGGAAAGGAAAGTGGAGAAAGAAGAGAGGAGGAGAAGCAAGGATGGAGTGAGGAAGGGGGAAATTCCATCCACTCTTCTTGGCCTCTGTTTTCTTTTTTCTTTTTGTTTGTTTGTTTGAGACGGAGTTTTGCTCTTGTCGCCCAGGCTGGAGTGCAATGGCACGATCTCAGCTCTCTGCAACCTCCACCTCCGGGGTTCAAGTGATTCTCCTGCCTCAGCCTCCCGAGTAGCTGGGATTACAGGCGCCCACCACCATGCCTGGCTAATTTGTGTATTTTTAGTAGAGACGGGATTTCACCATGTTGGCCAGGCTGGTTTGGGACTTCTGACCTCAGGTGATCCACCTGCCTCAGCCTCCCAAAGTGCTGGGATTACAGGCATGAGCCACCACGCACGGCTGGCCTCTATTTTAACACAAAAGCTACCACTATCCACCCTCACTGCTTTCCTTCTTGCCATCTCTGATTAAGCCTTTAACAGAGCTTTCACTGTACTCGCCTCTCTTTTCTCATCATCTTTTTCTCTAAAGGAGTCACACTTCCTTATTTGCTTGTTTATTTCTGCTTTTGCTTCATCTACTTCCCCCTTGTTCTCAGTCACGCATGATACCTGCCTCCTTGGGTTACTGGGAAGATAAAAACAAAATCTCAGATATGAAAAGGCTTTGAAAAGCCGAGAGTACAGTAGCATTGCATGGCATTACGATGTTGATGATGGTGCATCTGTTCTTTGGGGCAGCTCAGTTTGCCCTTCCTTCACATCTTTTTGTCACATCCTCTCAAAGAACAGTCTCCTCCTCGGCCCTCCCCTTCCTACCCTGACGCCAGCATCTTCTCTGGTCTTTCTTTCACTTGTCTGCAGCATGATCTCGCTTGGTCTCCGTCCTTCTTTGCCCAGTTACCTGACTTTAACAAAATGAGTTCTGTCTTTCCATTTTCTGATCAGAAAGAAGCTGTGTATCCCGCCTTTGCCTTCTACTGTCTCCTTTTCTCTCCAATGTTCTGAGATTTTTGTAGGCCTGCTACCAGATATGTTCAAAGAAACGGTTTTCCATTCAGTGTCTTTGCAGCCGATTATCGAAATTTTGCTTTGGGCCTCATTTTCATTGTTCCTGGCCCCATTCTGTTTTCTTGTATTTGGTTGGGTTTTTTGTTTGTTTGTTTGTTTGTTTGTTTGAGACAGGATCTCACTGTGTTGCCCAGGCTGGAGTACAGTGGCACAATCTTGGCTCATTGCAACCTCTGCCTCCCAGGTTCAAGTGATCCTCCCGCCTCGGCCTCCTGAGTAGCTGGACTATAGGCATATGCCACTATGCCTGGCTAATTTTTTTGTATTTTTTGTAGAGATGGGGTCTCACTGTGCTGCCCAGGCTGGTCTTGAACTCCTCAGCTCAAGCAACCTGCCCACCTCAACCTCCCAAAGTGCTGGGATTCTAGGCATGAGCCACCACACCTAACTCTCTTTTCTTTAAAAGGCAAGTAAAAGATAGATAAGCTGAGGCAAGTATAGTCTTTAGAGAGAGGATTCAGGATTCATGGAGTATTGTTTTTTTGTGATGAGTGAAACTGATTTGTGGATGTGCTGGGGAGCAGAAGAGTGAATAGAGATAAAGGTTAAAGATACAAAAAGAGGGCCGGGCGCAGTGGCTCATGCCTGTAATCCCAGCACTTTGGGAGGCCGAGGCAGGTGGATCACTGGAGGTCGGGAGTCTGAGACCAGCCTGGCCAACATGGTGAAACCTCATCTCTACTAAAAATACAAAAATTAGCCGGGAGTGGTGGCGCGTGCCTGTAATCCCAGCTACTTGGGAGGCTGACACACAGGAGAATCACTTGAACCCAGGAGGAGGAGGTTGCAGTGAGCCGAGATCGTGCCACTGCACTCCAACCTGGGTGACAAGAGAAAAACTCCGTCTTAAAAAATAAAATGATAATAGTAATAAAGATACAAAAAGAGGTGGGATTTAAATGACAGATAAAGTGACAGGCAGGAAGGGAGGAGGACATCTTTTCCATTGAGAGGGCAGTGTACAGAGATGCAGACAAAATGGCAGTAAATGGAGGAGTGTCCACCAGAGGGCGTACGTTTTTTCAGGGAATTAGAGCAAACTGCTGAGCTTAAGAAGAGAGATCCATTAGGAGACATAATGACAGAGGGAAATGGGTAACACAGCCGGCTTCTGGACACATTGAAAGAGTACCAAATCGCTTCGAAATTGAAAATCACAAGCTTGTGATGGTGCCAATTCACCAAACATGTGAATTACCCCTTTCATTAACACTTAAACTCAGAGTTGGGGTCTTAGAAAGTTGAGTAGTCAGTGCGGAAGTAGAAGGAGGCAATGAAGTTGAGGATTTTAGCTCAAATTAAGGATTATTGGGTCCATATTAAAATAAGAGGAGGTAAAGGTGAAATTAGAAAAAAATGAAGGGACCAAAGGACTCAACATTTCACTGAAGTAGAAAAATAGATGGGGAAGAAATAAGAAGGTAAAAATCTGGGAAGTAGGAAGTAAAAGTCATGAGTGGACTTGGAAGAATCACGTTTCAGACACAGGACAGATCCTCATGATGGGAGAGCCCTGGGTGTGGCCACTGGGAGTCGGCAGCAGAAATGAAATGGAGTTAAGTTCTTTCTTTCTTTCTTTTTTTTTTTTTTTTTTTTTGAGATGGAGTTTTGCTCTTGTGGCCCAGGCTGGAGTGCAATGGCACGATCTCGGCTCACCACAACCTCCGCCTCCCGGGTTCAAGCAATTCTCCTGCCTCAGCCTTCTCAGTAGCTGGGATTACAGGCATGCGCCACCATGCCTGGCTACTTTTGTATTTTTAGTAGAAATGGGGTTTCTCCATGTTGGTCAGGCTGGCCTTGAACTCCCGACCTCAGGTGATCCGCCCGCCTCGGCCTCCCAAAGTGCTGGGATTATGGCCGGAGTTAAGTTCTTTCAAGATAAGGAAGATGAGGACGGGGACGGTGGCTCATGCCTGTAATCACAGCACTTTGGGAGGCCGAGGCAGGGGAATCACAAGGTCAGGAGTTTGAGACCAGCCTGGCCAACATGGAGAAACCCTGTCTCTACTAAAAATACACAAATTTACCAGGCATGGTGGTGGGCACCTGTAATCCCAGCTACTCAGGAGGCTGAGGCAAGAGAATTGCTTGAACCTGGGAGGCAGAGTTTGCAGTGAGCCGAGATCGCGCCATTGCACTCCAGCCTGGGTGACAGAGCGAGACTCTATCTCAAAAAAAAGAAAAGAAAAGAAAAAAAGAAAGATGAGGAAGCATGAGTCTGGCTGTTGTCTGAGTCATCCATAGTGACATTAGAGTTTACCAACATGATAATGAAACAGGAACCAAGTTCCAAAGCCCCTAATACAAATGAGACTCACTGAAAAGTTGGTAGAAGGCAGAGAACATAGAAGTCAGTAAATTATAAAACCAGATGACATGCGCTTTCAGTGAGAAAGGGACTTTTGGTCGAGCGCAGTGACTCACGCCTATAATCCCAGCACTTTGGGAGGCCGAGGTGGGTGGATCACTTGAGGTCAGGAGCTTGACACCAGCCTGGCCAACATGGTGAAACCTTGTCTCTACTAAAAATACAAAAATTAGTCAGGTGTGGTGGCGGGCACCTGTAATCCCAGCTACTCGGGAGGCTGAGGCAGGAGGATCGCTTGAATCTGGGAGGTGGAGAGTGCAGTGAGGTGAGATTGTGCCACTGCACTCCAGCCTGGGTGTTATCCCAGCTACTTGAGAGGCTAAGGCAGGAGGATCGCTTGAATCTGGGAGGTGGAGGTTGCAGTGACATGAGATCGTGCCACTGCATTCCAGCCCAGGTGAAAAAAAAGAAAAGAAAAGTGTTTTTGTTGTTGTTTCATTTTGTTTTGTTTTTGTTTTTATGAGGGCAGAGAAGAAATAGCCTCCAGGTAGCAAGAAAACACTAGAAAAAATGTTCCCCTTCCAACGCCAGCACCATACGGATATGGAACTAGGGAGAGGACTGTTGAAGTTGCACTGTCCTCAGAGAGACTAGAGGTCGGTGACACACACTGTAAAGATGTTAAAAGAGGTTGACAGTGGGGCACAGTTCCAGGTGACACCACCATATGTAGAGCTGGAAGGAAAGTCAGAAATGGAGAGATGAGTCACAAGCAGTAGGGGTGGAGGCATGGAAGCACCAACATAGAACAATCTGAAGGTGAAATCCTGAGAAACTGGAGGGACTTGCTCAAGGCCCAACAAGCCATCTAAGAGCCTCACAGTTGCAAAGGGAAAGACCTCACAAGGTTACCTTCGCACCCATGAGGGTCACATGGGATGCGGCCACCTTTGGCTGAGTGTTCAGTCTGTGAGAATCCCATCCATTTTTCCCCTTCTCAATGTTTCCAAGATCCATTTCTTTCTTTTCCGCCTCATTGTCATGCCTCAAGCCCAAATTAATGCAGACTGATCCCAGCCGGGCTCTGCAGTGCTAAGCTTTGCCCAGGATGATCCCTCCAGTCTGGAGTTTTCAAACTAATCTTTATTAAATAACCTCTTTGCCCATATCCTTCTGTTGCTAATAAACAAAATAAACAGGCCCTTTTGTGAGCAGAAATGTCACAGAAGACATCTAAAAATCCCCACACTTTTTATCCTGGTATTTTCTCTGGAATGAATTGTTTATCTCCCCACTTCCAAAGCTGACATCAAATGTTTTGCCAACTAAGATTTATAATTTAATAACGGTGTTTCTTGGGTTCATCTCAGTTAAGTCTCCAATATCTATTTCTTACTACAAAAAAGCCATCATCTTGCATTGTCCTGTACATTTCAATGACAGTCTATACACTTTTTATATTTAAAAGACATATTCAATATTAACCCTTATTTCCAAAAATTTTCTTGCACACGTATCAAACTACATGTTCAGTTTTAGTTCCTCAGAAACTAAATTTTTTTTAAGTATGGATTTTATTGTTCCTCTTTTTCCATTTCTCCCCTTTTGTCTACTTTACCTTGCTAGAAACGTTGCTTAGTGATTCCTTCATGGCATTATACATTTTTATGATTCTTTTATCTAAAGAATATTATGTAATTTCTCTCCACTTTATTGGATTGTGCCAAGAGCTAATATTCTCTGTATTAGGATCATTTCTTTGGGTTGTTTCCCTTGGGCTTGGAGAGCAGCTGAAGCCCATTGGCCTTGCTCCAATGGTATGGCTACCACGTTTGTGTGTATGGTCATTCCTTAATCCATCTGTAACACCAGCAACCCTGATATACATCCAACAGAAAATTCACACCTACACAACTAAACAGCTTTGTGTCTTGCCCCTCTTCACTCTAATTCGTGCAAAATGATGAGATAACACTCTTCTATGTGTTAGGAATGATAGGAGAGGAAGTTAATAGGGCAAAAAGTACAGGAAGCCAGAACTCCCTGAATCCTGCCCCTACTGGCCACACCTCCCAGTAAAGATCCAGAGAAGACACAACATTTATTCAGAGGACAAGGCAAGCCACAAAGGACCACACCCACATGCTTGCTACTCTTCCACCCTTCTCTCATCAGCACTCCCTAGAATCGTGGATCAATGTCTGGTCTGCAGATAAGACACGTAAAGAATAGCATCAGCAATCCTACCCCTCTTTGGGAATTAAGTGCAGAGGGAAGAGTGAAGTGATTTTGGTCTGAACAAGTGCTTCCTCTTTTTTTTTTTGAGACAGAGTTTCACTCTTGTTGCCCAAGCTGGAGTGCAATGGCATGATCTCGGCTTACTGCAACCTCCGCTTCCTGGGTTCAAGTGATTCTCCTGCCTCAGCCTCCCAAGTAGCTGGGATTACAGGCGCCTCCCACCATGCCCAGCTAATTTTTTGTAGTTTTAGTAGAGATGGGGTTTCACTGTGTTGGCCAGGCCGGTCTCGATCTCCTGACCTCAGGTCATCCACCCGCCTCCGCCTCCCAAAGTGTTAGAATTACAGGCATGAGCCACCACGCCCGGCTCAAGTGCTTCCTTTTATATGAGAACCAAAAGCTAGAAGAAGTAGCTTCCTGTGAAGGAAAAGGGTCAGTATATGAGGCTTGGGTTATAGATTCGGGCATGCCTGTGTTTGAGAGGTGATCTGAGCATGTGCATTTCTTTATGAACGTCAAACATCCATCATTAGACCCAAGAAATAATGACGACGACTCCATCCCCCTTGCAGGAAGAAAACTTGGATACACCTTCAACAATCAGAACTTTCACAACGTGTCTTTGGGGCAAGGACAGGAAGTGGTGGCTGAGGCTGCGCTGGACCTCGCTGCCAAGAAAGGTCACTGGGTTATTTTGCAGGTATGTTCCTCTACCCTGTGGTTATCTCGACCCATACTTGCCTCATCCCATGCTCACTGGGCATCTCCATCCACTCTTAGCTTCTCCCCACCTGTCCTTTCACACTCTTGTCTCCTTCATTTCTTCATCTTCTCTCTTGCCAGTTCTCCTCACTCATATGTTCTCTTCCCCAGACCACTTCCGGGAACAATCCTTCTCCCCTCACCTGCTCTGCCACTCTCTCTAGTTTAAATAGCTCTGCTTATAAAAGGAACAGATTCCCACTCTGATAGGCATTCAGGAAGTTAGCATTTACGTTGAAGGCCCTGGCAGCTGGATGCTTTCAACAGCTGGTTTCTTCCTGTGAATTTCATGGCACGTTCCTCTGCTGTGCCTTTCTGTTGGGCTGTGTGTCATATGCTCTTTGTCACGGGCATGACTAGGATATGGGAGCAACCTTAGCCTCTTCACTGAGAGCTCATGTTGGTGTTTGGAAATCTGGAACCCCTACTATGGATAATTTCACCAAACAGTTACAAGGAAAAAAAGCCTACCTCTCTTCTATCAGAAGAGAGGGTTAAAGAATTTAGCCCTCTCTATTAACCCCTATTACATTTTATTTAACCCCCTTTAAATTATTTCATTTAACCAATTTTCATTTCAGCAATTACTACTAACTCTTTTTTTTTGAGATGGAGTCTTGCTGTGTTGCCAGGCTGGAGTGCAATGGCGCAATCTCGGCTCACTGCAACCTCCGCCTCCCGGGTTCAAGCTATTCTCCTGCCTCAGCCTCCTGAGGAGCTGGGATTACAGGAGCACACCATCACGCCCAGCTAATTTTTGTCTTTTTAGTAGAGACAGGGTTTCACCATGTTGGCCAGGCTTGTCTCGAACTCCAGACCTCAAGTGATCTACCTGTGTCAGCCTCCCAAAGTGCTGGGATTACAGGCGTGAGCCACTGCACCCAGCCTAACTACTACTAACTCTTACATAGCATTTTACAGTACACAAAACCTTTTCAGATCCATCTATGAGGGCCTGCCTGCCTATTCCTCTTTTATGCCACTTGTATAGATGCTGGAGTTGTGGCAGAATGCACAGCTTGCTCCTCTTTTCTCCTAGAACATTTTGGAATCTTCTATTAGAGCTCCATTGCTATGTTGACATGATTTATTTTATGATTGTATTCTCCACTAAACTTTTTAGGTAAAGAGATGTTCCTTCTTTACCTTTTATCACCGAGCCTACTGCCTTGAACATAGCAGACACTGAAACAAAAGGCTGGTGGGTCAAGGAATCCGTGAGGAAATTTAAAAAAGAATAAATGCAAAAGCCAGTCACTCCCATTCTTCCTGGCTTTCACTGCCATGAACCTCCCCCATCTCCTGATTACTGGTGACATCACCTCTTGCTGCTGGGTCTTTGTCCTTAATTATTCTATTATTTATTTGGAGCCTAGCAACTGAGAGATCTGCCCCTCCAGGGCCTCCTTTTCCAGAAACATCAGGAAGTTCAGGAGAAAAGATAATAACAGCTGAGTTTCCTCCTTCCTCCCTCATGGGTCAGCACAGTGCTTGAAGATATGACCTCCCCACCCTCTCAGGCACATTTGCCAAGAGACCTCTCCGGACACCAGTGCTGGGAACCCAGGCACTTGTCATGGACATCAGAGTCTGTTTCTGAGACTGTGGTGCTGCCTCTGCTGCACCCATTGCCCCCCAGCACCTACTGGCCTTACAGGGCACCAAAATCTTGTACTGATGTGGTTGCTCGGAGCTCTCCAACACTGAACTCAGTATTCCCTCTTTATTTCCTGGTGATTGGACATTTCCAAAGGAAAATTGTGCCAAACAGTCTGGAGGCCTGCCTTTCCCCCTGAATAAAGCATTGGAGTATTGAATAGACATCATCTGTCCAAACTGTAAAGTGCTATCAGAAACGAAAGATCCTCACTGGTTTGTGAAATCTCTTGTAGGAATCACAGCTACCTGGTTCTAAGAATTTCCTGACATACTGAACCAGACTGGACTGGAATCCTACCCAGCAATGTTTCCCGACCTGTAAACCTGAGAGATTATCTGAAAAAAAAAGAGTGGGGGAGGAATACACTTAAATTCCTATTTCAAACATTGGAAAATACTACATACAAATTCCTTTTAAGGATTTTTTTTTTTTTTTTTTTTTTTTTTTTGAGACAGAGTCTCGCCCTGTGGCCCAGGCTGGATGGAGTGCAGTGGTGCCACCTCGGCTTGCTGCAAGCTCCGCCTCTCAGGTTCACGCCATTCTCCTGCCTCAGCCTACCAAGTAGCTGGGACTACAGGCACCCGCCACCATGCCTGGCTAATTTTTTGTATTTTTAGTAGAGACGGAGTTTCACCGTGTTAGCCAGGATGATCTCGATCTCTTGACCCCGTGATCTGTCTGCCTCGGCCTCCCAAAGTGCTGGGAGTGCTCGGCCTCCCAAAGTGCTGGTGTGAGCCACTGCACCCGGCAAGGATATTTTCAATGATATCAATAGGATAATGGTTCTGAGAATCCTTTGGTATAGAAATCTTATTCCATCCAGTATTTCCCAAATTCCATTGAACACAGACCTTCTTTTTTTTTTTTTCTTCTTCAACTTTTATTTTGAGTTCTGTGGTACATGTGGAGGATGTGCAGGTTTGTTCCATAGGTAAACGTGTGCCATGGTGGTTTGCTGCACAGATCAACCATCACCTCAGTATTAAGCCCAGCATCCGTTAGCCATTCTTCCTGATGCTCTCCCTCTCCCACATCCCGCAACAGGCCTCAGTGTATTTGTTCCCTACCCCATGTGTCCATGTGTTCTCATTGTTCAGCTCCCCCTTATAAGTGAGAACATGCAGTGTTTGGTTTTCTGTTCTCCCATTAGTTTGCTGAGGGTAACGCCTTCCAGATCCATTCATTTCCCTGCAAAGGACATGATCTTGTTCCTTTTTATGGCTGCATAGTATTCCATGGTATATATGTGCTACATTTGCTTTATCTAGTCTATCATTGATGAGCATTTGGGTTGATTCCAAGTCTTTGCTACTGTGAATAGTGCTGCCATGAACATACGTATGCATGTATCTTTATAATAAAATGATTTATATTCCTTTGGGCTTACACCCAGTAATGGGATTGGTAGGTCAAATGGTATTTCTGCTTCTATATCTTCCACAATGGTTGAACTAATTTACAGTCCCACCAACAGCATGAAAGAGCTCCTTTTTCTCTGAAACTTTACCAGCATCTGTTGTTTCTTGACTTTTTAATAATCCGCGTTCTGACTGGCGCGAGATGGTATCTCATTGTGGTTCTGATTTGCATTTCTCTAATGATCAGCAATGTTGAGCTTCTTTTCATATGTTTGTTGACCGCAATGAATATCTTCTTTTGAGAAGTGTCAGTTCATGTTCTTTGCCTATTTTTTAATGAGGTTGTTTGTTTTTTGCTTGTAAATTTAAGTTCCTCGTAGACTCTGGACATTGGACCTGTGTCAGATGGATAGATTGCAAACATTTTCTCCCATTCCGTAGGTTGTCTTTTCACTCTGATGGTAGTTTATTTTCCTGGGAAGAAGCTCTTTAGTTTTAGATCCCATTTGCTAATTTTTGCTTTTGTTGTAATTGCTTTTAGCATTGTTGTCATAAAATCTTTGCCCATGCCTATGTCCTGAATGATACTACCTAGATTTTATTCTAGGTTTTTTCTAGTTTTGGGTTTTACATTTAAGTCTTTAATCCGTTTTGAGTTAATGTTTCTATAACATATAAAGAAGGAATCTAGTTTCAATTGTTTGCATATGGATAGCTAGTTCTCCCTGCACCATGTATTAAATAGGGAATCCTTTCGCCATTGCTTGTTTTCGTCAGGTTTGCCGACGATCAGATGGTTGTAGGTGTGCAGGAACACAGACGTTCTTTATGGATCTAACTAACCTCTTTTAACATCCCATGGCGCACTTTTGGGAAATGCTGCCTGAGGACCCTGACCCAGATGAGCTAGGGGTTCTATTCTGGGAGAGTTGGCTTCTCTGGTCCTCGGTGACAGAGCAAGGCTCACAGTCTTCCCGCTCTTCCTTCCTGGCTGTAGGAGCTGTTAGGTGGTTTTCCAACCCAAGCCCATCAACCCAGTGGGGCAGCCTCGAGGATCTCTGAATCCACCCCAGGGTTCTATACACAAGCAACAGACATTCTTTCTGCCAGACCTGCCCAGTAGCAGAACTTGGAGTTTCGAAAGGAGGAGCCAAATTACCCACATGTGGGTTGCTGGTGATGCTGGCCACAAGGAACCCTGGATCTCAAGTAGCCCACTAAACACTCTGCTCCAATTGATTTGATTATAAGTAAATTCTTTAATTTAACCAATTTTCATCTCAACAACTACTACTATCCCTTACATCGCATTTTACGGTATACAAAACCCTTTCTTTTTATTTTTATTTTATTTATTTATTTATTTATTTATTTTGTAGAGACGGGGTTTCACCGTGTTGGCCAGACTGGTATCAAACTCCTGGCCTCAAGTAATCCATCCGCCTTGGCCTCCCAAAGTGCTGGGATTACAGCTGTGAGCCACTGCACCCAGTCCTACAAAACCCTTTCAAATCCATGTCTTTGGTTATCTGCAGCCACTCTGTGAAATAAGTATGGCAGATGTTATTGTTATTTCTCTTCTTATAGAAGAGAAGGCAGAACTCAAAAGACCAAATTACTGTGGACCAAGTGCTGGGCTCAGCTCTGATCTGTGTATTTAAGGCTTTGCATGCTTACTTCCTCAAATATTTATCAAGGAGCTTTTATCTATCCATTATAATGAAACACATTGCAATGAAGCCAGTGACTCTCCTAACTACAGTGAAAGGCGCATTCTGCAAAGCAGTGGTAAGAAACAAATGTAGGATTTGATAGATAGACAGATAGCAATCAAATGTCGGGGGAGGAAACAAGCTCAAAGACCAGACGGAGGAGCTTGGGATTAGAGTAGAGAGCCTGGTTCGGTCTTTGAGCAGCAGTGCCTCAGTGTGTTTTAGGAAGATAAGTTTGGCAACAATTAACAGACTGGTTTGGAGAGTGGAGACATCAGACTAAGGAAAGCTAGCTGGAAAGAGTTTAAATCAGTGCCTTTCAAATGTTAACGTGCGTACGAATTACCAGAGGATCTCATTAAAATGCGCTGATTCAGTAAGTTTGGGCGAAACCTAAGCTTCTGCATTTCTAGCTAGCTCCCAGGTACTGCCAGCAATGTAGATCCATGAGCTCCAATTTGTACCATCAAGGTTTCAAGTAATCTAGCTGTCGGGTAATGGGGAGTTAGACTTGGAACATTACCATGTGTTACATTCTTTTTTATTATTATTTTTATTTTTTATTTACTTATTTATCTATCTATTTTTGAGATGGAGTCTCGCTCTGTCGTCCAGGCTGGAGTGCGGTGGCGCCATCTCGGCTCACTGCAAGCTCCGCCTCCCGGGATCCCGCCATTCTCCTGCCTCGGCCTCCCGAGTAGCTGGGACTACAAGCGCCGCCACCACACCCGGCTAATAATGTTTTGTATTTTTAGTAGAGATGGGATTTCACCGTGTTAGCCAGGATGGTCTCGATCTCTTGACCTCGTGATCCCCCCGCCTCGGCCTCCCAAAGTGCTGGGATTGCAGGCGTGAGCCACCGCGCCCGGCCGTGTTACACTCTTAAATTGTGGTCTCCGGACCAGCAGCATCTGCATCACCAGGGAGCTTGTTAGAAATGCACATTCTCAGGCCCCATCCTGGACCTGCTGAATCTGAAACTCTGGGCTGGGGCACAAGAATCTGTATTTTAAGAAGCCCTTCAGATTATTCCCATGCACAGGCAAGTTTACAAACATTATGCTGAAAAGCCTTAGGCTAGTGAGGGATAGAGTTTAATTGCAGAATACTAGGAGGTCCTCACTACTGGGCATCCCAGAACTCTTTTCTATGATGTGGTTTAAGACACTTTTGCCTTTAAAAGTCATTGAGTTGCACAACATGTGAGTGCATGTAACGCCATTAACTGTACACTTAAAAAGGGTTTGAGGTGGTAAATTTTATGTTATGGCTTACCACAATTTTTTAAAATTATTTGATGCTAAGACCAGTCCCCACTCTGGCTGCCTTCCTGACAACTGTTTACTGCTAACAGAACTAAGCAGATGCCTGTATTGGCGGGGGTTCCTTCCTTCCCACTAGAACATTCACCTGGTGGCCAAGTGGCTCAGCACCCTGGAGAAGAAGCTGGAGGAGCACAGTGAGAACAGCCACCCAGAGTTCAGGGTCTTCATGAGTGCAGAGCCGGCACCCTCCCCTGAGAGCCACATCATCCCCCAGGGCATCCTGGAGAACTCCATTAAGATCACCAGTGAGCCCCCCACGGGCATGCATGCCAACCTACACAAGGCCCTGGACAACTTCACTCAGGTACTGCCCCAGGAGGGAGGGAAAAATAACAGTCCACCTCGCAATCAGCTGATGCAACCTGGTTGGGGGAGAGCATGCAACTCAGAAGGGAGTGGGGTGCTGGTTGGGCTACGGAGCAATGCTGATGTGGGTAAAATGTTCCCACCTGATACCCACTCAGGGCAACCCCACTCTCCGTTGCCAGATAACCCCAGGGGAGTAGAGGTCAGGACATTTCTTTGGCAAGAGATGTGGGGAAGCCTGCAAGTTTACTGTTACCTAATATTCCAAGATGAAGAAGGGCACGTTTCTGTAAAAGTAATTGATAAGGTACACTGGGTCACACACTGGCGGGCTGTCTTCAGGCAAGGGGATGACACCATCAATCAGATGATATCACTTGACATCTCCATGAATCTTGAGTATCAAGGGTTCAAAGAATCCAGGTGTCAAGTGGTGGGGATATGGATTTGAAATGTAACTGCATGTTAGACCCCTTCAAATATGGCCCCTGGACCAGCAGCAGCAGCATCACCTGGAAACTTGTTAGAAATGCAGATTTTTTTTTGTTTTTTTGGGACAGAATCTCGCTCTGTAGCCCAGGTTGGAGTACAGTGGCGCAATCTCGGCTCACTGCAAGCCTAAAGTAAGATGAAGACCGCGTTAGCCAGGATGGTCTCCGTCTCCTGACCTCGTGATCTGCCCACCTCAGCCTCCCAAAGTGCTGGGATTGTAGGCATGAGCCATCGTGCCCGGCCAGAAATGCAGATTTTTAGGCCCCAATCTGAAACTCTGGGCTGGGGCCCAGGAATCTGTTTTAATGAACCCTCCAGGAGATTCTTATACACAGTAAAGTTTGAGAACACTGTGCTCTGGAGAGACCCAGAATACGAAGGCATGGTGTTCAAATGCAGACCGCTACATTTCCATGACTGGGAATTCCAAGGCTTATGTTGTAGCATATTTATTTAAAGCCAGGTCCAAGCCCATGGCGGCCAACTTTGTATATGAAGTTGCACTGTCAAAGTCTGCAGCTCAGGCTTCTTTCATCTTCTCGAGAAGGCACTATTTCTTGTTGGTTCTCTTTGGGAGTTCCACCTCCCTGGGCAGGGGAGTACCCAAAGGCATGAATCATAGCAGAGTGGGGCCATAGGATCACCTTAAAAGTCCATCTGCCACACCACGCTTTGGGGGAATCCAAGGAGAGGGTTCCAGCAGCTGCTGGGGAGGTTTTCTTCTCGGTTGTCGTCTTGTAATAGTACCAGTGCGTCTCGGGTTTCCCAGAAGCCCTGCTAGCTCGCATGTGTCAGATGGGCCATTCAACAGGATGACTGTGCCAGCTAAACCAGCATAAACCTTTGGGGCCTGGTTGAAGCCTAAAGGAAGATGAAGACCACGTGGCAGTCAGAGTCTCAGAAGAATTTACTGACTGCGTGACACCCTCATAGTGCAGGAGTCCAGCAGCCCAACTCTGGGCCGGGGAATGTTTCTACAAAGATTCGAGAAGCAAAATGCATTCAGTCCCCTCTGTACTCTTTTTCCAAGCTTAACTCCAAGGCAGTGATTACACCTGCTAAGGTTCCGCAACAGGCAAGAAAAGCGTGGTAGGAAGGGAAGATATTGGAGATGCCGCCATGGGATGTGCACCCACACCCCACACCCCGGTACACAACATTCTTGTTGCATGTCGCCCTGATCCCCATCAGGTACAGGAGTGAACCTTATTAGCACGTTCATATGCACAAACTTGAACCCTAAACCAAAGCCCATTATAACCTGAATCTAAACCTTAATTCAATGCTCAACTAAAGCCTGACCCCTCCACACGTTCCCCCCAGGCTGTCGTCTCACTGTAACTCAAACCCAAACCAGAATATATGGTTATGTTTTCCAACACGAACCCTGATTGTAACCCCGCCCTAGCCAGCCCCGTATAAGAGAAGCTATGTGTGAACATTCAAAGCGATGCTGTCATTTCAGGACACTCTGGAGATGTGTTCTCGGGAGATGGAGTTTAAGAGCATCCTCTTTGCTCTTTGTTACTTTCATGCGGTGGCGGCGGAAAGACGGAAATTTGGGCCCCAGGGATGGAATCGCTCGTACCCCTTTAACACCGGAGACCTCACTATCTCTGTGAACGTCCTCTACAACTTCCTGGAGGCCAACGCAAAGGTAAAGGCCGTGGACGTTCAGGAACCAGCCAGGTTGGGAGAGGGTTAAAATTATTTGATTTTGAGGGGTGAATCAGAGGAGTCTGGGATGGGGCTTGAGAATGCGCATTTCTAACAAGCTCCCTGGTGATGCAGATGCTGCTGCTTCAGGGACCACAATTTAAGAGTGTAACCCACGGTCAGGTTCCAGCTCTCACTCCCCATTACCTGACAGCTAGATTATTTGAAGCCTTGATAGTACAAATCAGCGCCCATGGTTCAACACCATTGGCAGTACCTGGGAGCTAGTGAGAAGTGCAGAATCTTCGGTTCCGCCCAAACGTACTGAATCAGCGCATTTTAATGAGATTCTCTGGTAGTCCGTATGCACGTTAAGGAGGGCCACCTCTCCCAAGGGTGATGCAGTGCCATCCCACAGAAGGGGCATGTGCACGCTGAAGGGCTGCGCCCCTCACAGCTGGGATGAGGCAGTGCCAACCCCAGGACTAGCCCAAAGCCTGAGGATAGTAGAACTGTGAGGTGAGAGCCATGGATGCTCAGGACGTCTAACTAGAGACTCACACAGTGAGTCAGTCCCATGGGAGTGTCCCGGGCCCCACCAGACCACACCTGTGTCCTCACAGCGTGGCAGGTGGGCTGTGGATCGGCAGGAAGACACTTCAGACTCGCCTGATGTAAGTTCCCAAACTGACGCTGACCATCACTGCTCTTCCAATTAAGGGACTCTTCACCTCATCAAGGTTATTCTAGTTCGGGAACCAAACACTGAGTCAGCAGGGCCACCACCTCTTCCTTGTGTGGAAAATGAACCAGGCCCAGATGCCCTGAGAAATCCTTCTGTCTCCAGCCCTTGGGCCTGGGAAGCCCACGCCTCTCAATAGGATTCTTTCATTGCTGGCTTTGCTCCAGTGACCTCCCTCCCTAAGTTTCACACCAACGAACTTGTGGGCTTTGTTTATTCACTTTGAACTTTCAAAGGGGACAATTAATCTTGCCATTAAATGCAGAAAATTAGAAAAGTACTCTGGTCCTCACTTTTCTCCTTTTGACATTCACCTATTTAAATTGCTTCTAGGTAGAGCCTGACTTCATTTTCACAGTTAACGATCATGAAAGAGGGAAGGCATATCTATATGTGGGGCGTGAGGCTGGCATCTTTCCTCTCTTCACTCTTTGATGTAATTATTCAAGCTTTTTTTTCTCTCTCTTTTTTTTGAGAAGGGGTTTCGCTCTTGTTGCCCAGGCTGCAGTGCAATGGCGTGACCTCAGCTAACCACAACCTACGCTTCCCGGGTTCAAGTGATTCTCCTGCCTCAGCCTCCCGAGTATCTGAGATTACAGGCACGCGCCACCACGCCCGGCTAATTTTGTATTTTTAGTAAAGACAGGGTTTCTCCATGTTGGTCAGGCTGGTCTTGAACTCCCAACCTCAGGTGATCCGCCTGCCTCGGCCTCCCAAAGTGCTGGGATTACAGGCGTGAGCCACTGCACCCAGCCTTCTTCAAGCTTTTAATGAACTCCCCAAACACCCCTAACCCTGCTGGGCACTGGGGGTATGAAGATAGATAAGACATCACTCCCAATTTCAAGAAGCATCCCCTCTTGTGACTTTCTGTGCTGCCCAGATGGCAGGCCAGCCCCAACGCCTATGTGGAGATCTTCCTTCCTTCCTGTCTTTCTTTCCCCCGTCACTCAGGTCCCCTATGATGATTTACGCTACCTGTTTGGAGAGATCATGTATGGAGGCCACATTACAGACGACTGGGACAGAAGACTCTGCAGAACCTACCTGGAGGAATTCATTCGACCAGAAATGTTAGAAGGAGAACTGTCTTTGGCCCCAGGGTTCCCACTCCCAGGCAACATGGACTACAATGGTTATCATCAGGTGAGGCTCTGCTCTGTGCTCTGTGCTTTACGATTTACTTAAGGGTAAATCGTAAAAGTCATTTGATCCATTGTGCTTCTGATGGCGTGAGGGTGCTCACAGGGACCTGGGTGTTCCTCCCACGCTGACCTGAACCACCAGGGAAGCTTCTGCCGGGCCACCACCGTGGCTGCCAGCAGGGGCTGGGACAGAGGGGCTTAGACAGCTGAGCTCATGTCAAATCTGGTCCTATGCCCCAAGCCTGCCCTGTTTAAGTTGAGAGATACAGGATTTCTAGCCTCAAATTAATAATCAAATGGAGCCTTTGGAGAGCTTTGCATTCTTGATGTTTGCTTCAGTCGTTCTCTGTGTTGCTATTTTCTACAAATAACATCTGGGACAGTTATTTGGTGGTTTTCACTTGGAATGTTGACAAAGCCATTTGTCATGGAGCAAAATTTCAGGCAAGACCTTAGCCAACTTTTGGTAAAGTTTCTGTCGGTGATTCTAAATATCCCTGGAGGAGAATGATCTTGTGCCAAGATCACTCAGATCACTCACCCCTCCCACGCCCTGTTGGTGGCTGTGGGCACAGGCACATACCACATGCATATGCCACAGTCAGCATTCTCATGAAGGTTTTCTTTTTTTTTCTTTTTTGGGACCGAGTCTTGCTCTGTCACCCAGGCTGGAGTGCAGTGGCGCGATCTTAGCTCACTGCAACCTCCACCTCCCGGGTTCAAGCGATTCTCCCTGCCTGAGCCTCCTTTGTAGCTGGGATTACAGGCGCCCACCACCAAACCCGGCTAATTTTTGTGTTTTTTAGTGGAGACGGGGTTTTGTCATGTTGGCCAGGCTAGTCTTGAACTCCTGACCTCAGGTGATCCACCTGCCTCGGCCTCCCAAAATGCTGAGATTACAGGCGTGAGCCACTGCGCCCAGCCTCATGGAGGTTTTCTTACTATTACTTCAGTCTTTGATGTTACTGTTACCACAGCTATGTTTAAAGTATTCATCTTAGCCTATTTCACCTACCATGGAAAACATTCCAAAAGATATTTTTTAACAGTTTTTATTGGTAGGCTTTTGAACATGCCTAGAAAAACTCTTTAATATAAAACATAAGGGAAATATTGATCATAGGAATATTAACTGCAAGTTAAAAAAAATTTTTTTAATTCATAAAACTTAAGGGTAAATCGTAAAAGTCATTTGATCCAGAAAAATTGGACCTATAAGAAGATATTTAAAACAATAAAGCTCTTTAAGGAAAATAAGAGGAAATGGTTTTTAACTACTTCACCAAAGGCAAGAAGGCTTTACCCAGGAAAATTGTGCAACAGCGTCCCCTAGTGTCTGTGGGATAATTCGACAGGCGGCTGGAGCAAGTAACAGGCAAAGTCTGGTTCTCTTTATTCAGCAAGAGTGCAATTGATTTGCACATTTCCAGATGATGGAGGTACACTCTCTTTCTTTATACTTCTCTTTAATGTGTCAGTTAATAGATGGTTCTAGGGCATCCACATAGATTCCAGACCTGCACAGAACGCTGGAGAAAATACAAAAATGAACATACAAATCGGCCTTTGAGGAATGAGCAATGTATTACACTAGGTGTTAACAACACCAAGGAATCATCAAAATCATATCAGGGACAGAACTTGAGGGATATTTTCCCACCATCGTGAAAAGAGTCATGAAGAGACACTCAACGCATTCAGAGCCAGGCACGGTGGCACCCGCCTGTAATCCCAGAACTTTCGTAGGTCAAGGCTGGAGAATCATTTGAGCTGACAAGTTAGAGACCAGTGGGCAACATAGTGAGACCTCGTCTCTACAAAAAATAGAAATAAAAAAATCAGCTGAGCATGGCGGCATGTACCTGTAGTTCCAGCTGCTTGGGAGACTGAGGGCCTGGGAGGTGGAGGCTTCAGTGATCTGTGATAGTGCTGCTGTACTCTAGTTTTTTCAACAGAGTGAGAGCCTGTCTCCAAAACAAACAAACGAATAAACAAAAAGACCAAGCCTTAGCTGCTGGGGAGGACTTTTAGGCATTAGGCATGGCAGACTCTGGCCACTAGCACTGACCACAGAAAGGAGTTGCTTGGGTGACACACAGTTTGAAAATTTGTTTTATTTGAATACCTTTCACTCCGGTTCGCAGCCAATCTCACCTCCCTTGTCCTAAGCCCAATTCACTAGCTTATTTTGCATGTGCCGTCCCATGTATGTGTTCAAGTTTGTCATGTCTGATTCCTAGAAGAGCTTAAGTAAAATCACTAGAGAGGGAGGGATGCGTATTTTTGAAATCCTCCTCTGGTCTGCAGGAACAAGAGTCATCAGGGAGCAGTGGGAGGCAGCGGGACTGGAGATAGATAAAGTCATCTAAGCATCCCAGAAAAGAAAGAATGATAGAATGAATGTGGAAGTTCTGGGAAACAGGTCCAGCCGACAAAAACAGATGATGTCAAGGTGCACGAATAGGTGGAGAGGGTGCTGAAGTCAACCAGGGATGGCGAGCAGTGTCCCTGGAGGGAGGACACCAGCCCATGGACTCCCTGCAGAGGACAAGCCGGTGTGGGAGATGGGAGGTATGTGTTGGTTGCTTTTTAATCGAGCTTGCCCTTGATTTTCAGTACATCGATGCTGAGCTGCCCCCAGAATCCCCCTACCTCTATGGCCTCCACCCAAACGCAGAGATTGGCTTCCTGACCCAAACCTCAGAAAAGCTCTTTCGCACTGTGCTGGAGCTGCAGCCTCGGGACAGCCAGGCCGGAGAAGGAGCGGGGGCCACAAAAGAAGAAAAGGTGTGTGTGGTGGGGGCTGCCTGAGGTCGTTCTGGGGGAGCCCGAGGATCAGAGATGCACACCTTTCTCCTGCTGGTCATTTTGACAGTACACAGCATAGACAACACACAAGGCAGCAACCACCTGCAGCCTGGAGATGCTTGCCTGACACCACCAAGAGCCTCTGCCCTCCCCCGTCATCACCGTGCTGGCCATCAGTTAAATCATAGGAAGTTCCTGCCATTGGGTTCAGCAGTTTGCTTTGCCAGTCCACCCAAAGTCCACTTTTATTCAGCTTCTCTGCCAAAGTGAAGAAAGGGCAGGGCTGAACAGTGGTGGCTTGAGAAATTTGAATGTGACTTCCTGATTCCCTGGCAAACCAAGCAAGGATGGGGAAGGGGCTGCCTCTAAGCACCCCCACCTCACTTCACCAAGCAGATGCTGGTGGGGAAGAACACGCTCCTTCACAAGGCAAATGCCTTCTCTTTGTGTGAATGGCTTCTAGTCAGACAGTCTCTTAACACACAGTTACCTGCTACTAAGCACAGGACCTCCTAAAATTTTAGGAAGGTGGAAGGGAATTATGGAGTAGACAGGCAGACCAGGGTGAGGTGTGGGTTTCAGGACAACCCAAGGCAACATGGGGGCTCTGATCCTGGTATGGGGGTAGCTGAGGATAAAGAAAGAACGGGCTTCACGCCTGTAATCCCAGCACTTTGGGAGGCCGAGGCGGGAAGATCATGAGGTCACGAGTTCAAGACCAGCCTGGCCAACATGGTGAAACCCCGTCTCTACTAAAAATACAAAAATTAGCTGGGCGTGGTGGCGGACGCATGTAATCCCAGCTACTTGGGAGGAGGCTGAGGCAGGAGAATCACTTGAACCTAGGAGGCGGAGGTTGCAGTGAGCCAAGACCCTGCCACTGCACTCCAGCCTGACGACAGAGCAACACTCCGTCTCAAAAAAAAAAAAAGGACACCAAAGGGAGATTTCTCCATGAAATTTTTTCTGAGACAAGCTAACCAACTTCCTAAAGATGTATTTGTACCAGCTCACATCCACCTCATGGCACTGCCTGGATTTTTTTTTTTTTTAATTTAAATTTTTCTGAGTAAGATTTCACTCCATCACCCAGGCTGGGGAGTTCAGTGGCATAATCATAGCTCACTACAGCCTCCAACTCCTAACCTCAAGCAATCCTTCCACCTCAGCCTCCTAAGTAGCTAGGACTGCAGGTGTTCACAGTTCACTACAGCCTCCAACTCCTAACCTCAAGCAATCCTTCCACCTCAGCCTCCTGAGTAGCTAGGACTGCAGGTGTGTACCACCACGCCCTGCTAATTTTTTAACTTTTTGTAGAGACAGGGTCTCACTGTGTTGCCTAGGCTGGTCTTGAACTCCTGGGCTCAAGAAATCCTCTCACCTTGACCTCCCAAAGTGCTAGGATTATAGGCGCGAGCCACTGCACCCGGTCCTACTTAGGTTCTTTAATTTAGAGATACCATTAGGTTTACAAGTAAATATCCTTGGGAAGATTATCCAACTTTTAGGCTCTAGAGACCGATTTTAGGAAAGCAAACTGATACTAAAAGAGTTGGACTTTTATATAAAGATACGGAGTCATGTCATCAAAATAGTATTTCTCAAATTTTAATATGCCTAAGAAGGTGTCAGAGAGATTGAAATTCTGACTCCGAGGCCTGGGGTTAGGTTGCACTGGCAACCTAGTGATTTTGATGAGGTGAGCATACTTTGAGAAGCTGCCTCATATGACCCTCCTCAGTCCATTCCACTATTTGATGTATAGTTTGAAAATAAAAAGAAGAATCCACCCAGAATGAATCATGTTGCTAGATCTAAAACTGAAAAAGGCTGAGACTGTATAAGTAATAGACTTAGAAGTCTTCAGTCAAGGTTCAAAGAAGGTTCTAATGCTTATCATTTCTTTATCCCCTCCCCAAGCTAACCCAAGAAATGGGGTGTGTGTATGTGCTCATGTGTGTATTTCAAAATGATATAAACTGTGATTCCTTGCCATGCACAGTGCTGCATGGGACAAGTGGGCAAGTTACTGGGTGCACATCTGATTGTGCAGTATCCCAGTATTTGGCCATGGTGGTATTTCTCACATAGCTCGCATGTTCCTATGAGCTATGTTCCTTCCTGTCCACAGAGCAGTCCAGCTCAAGATGAGGGACAAAGAGTCAAAGCCCAGAGAGTATTTTGTTGTTAAGAAGTAAATGACCAAGAGGTTGCACACTCCACATACACTCATGAACTCTTGACTTAATTCTGCTCCCATGTTTACATCTATATGAAGGGAAGCTGGGGATTTTTAGTATATAGCTAAAGAGAAGGAGAGAGAAGAGAGGCTGGCATGATAGACACATGGATGGATGGATGGATGGATGGATGGATGGATGGATGGATGGATGGATGGATGGGTGGACTGATGGATGGATGGATGGATGGATGGATGGATGGATGGATGGATGGGTGGATGGATGGATGGATGGATGGATGGATGGATGGATGGATGGGTGGATTGATGGATGGATGGATGGGTGATGGATAGATGATGGAGGGATGAATGGATGGATGATGGATAGATGGGTGATGATGGATAGATAATTGATGGATGGATGAATGGATGGATGGGTGATGGGTAGATGGCTGATGGATAGGTAGTTGATAGATGGATGGATGGATGATAGAGGAATAGAGTTATATACACTCAAGGGCATCTGCAGGAATATACACCAAAAAACTAATAGTCGAACAGTGTTTTTCTCCCACTGGGGGAAGAGTTAAGACTGTGGGAGGACTATGCTTCTCATATCATGTGTATCAGAAATGTTTAGATTTTTCTGATAAGCATTTATTACTTTTCTGAAAAGGAAGAAAGCAGAAGTGTTTGTCTGTGGAAATAAAGTGGACCCATCCCTTGGAACCCACTCTTCCTATCTGAGAGTCTCTGGGTTCCTCGAGCAAAAGAGGGCCCTGCATACATCTGCGGACCTGGGCCCTTCCCTATCAGCCCTCTCCCTCCTCAGGCCCCCACACCCTTGACAGTCTGATCAGAGATGAAAAGAACTCTGTGTCCCCACATCCTATGTATTTTGGAACAATACCTCCAGATTATCTTTTCATCTTTTTGTGAATCATGTCCAAATGGAAGCTCACTGATATAGAGCCGTTTTTTCAAACTCTGCTCCAGAGAAAAAAAATATATATATATAATTTTAGCCATTTGTCTTCTACCCCAGCAGCCGCTCTCAGGTACTATTAAAATCCAATTCCAGTTTTTGCTATGACAGCACCAAAGACCCATTCGTGACAGAGTGATTGGTTTTTACTTTCTTTTTTTTCCAACATCAGCTCTTTTCCTGGAGATGGCATTGTATGTTAACAATACAAGGCAAGGTGAATATTTATCATCCTTTACACTTATACAGTTCTTTATAGCTTTCAGAGACGGCCACACTCATCAGCTCATTTGATTTGATCTTCACATCAACTCTGGGAGTTGGAAAAGGGAACAAGTAGAAAAAAGACACTCTTGGAAGTGTTTATTTACAGTTGGAGAAAATTGAGGCCTAAGCAACTTGCTTACGTTCACATGGGTAATGCATGGCAGAACTATTAACTCTGTTAGGCCTCCTTGGTTGCAAGCAATAGACACCAACATTGCTTAACTAGGCAAGAAATAGCTCATTCTATCAAGGGAGTCAAGCTAAGAACAGATAAAAATCACGATGGCTCTAGAGTCCCAAGTAAAAGAAGGGTAGACCGTCCTTTCCAGGCACCTCCATCCTGCCAGTGGTTCCTTGGATTCTAGGCTTGAGATTCAATTTGTTGTGCTCCTGGAAACATAATCTGATTGGCCTAACTTGGTTCAGGGGAAACTGGGCCCAGTGACTAAACATAAACATCAAACAATGAGGAAGACGTAGTTTCACAAAGGAGATAGGGAATTGTTCCTAGAAGGGAAGAGAGATAATGAACAGACAAAAACAACAGATACCCTCCACAGGCACCTAGAGCTCAGCTCTCAGGACTCCAGAAAGGGGCTGGTGCTCGCTCGCTCACTCCCTCCCTCCCCTCTCTCCCTCTGTCCCAACCTGCTGGCTGTGTGGTCTATTATGTCTGCAATGGTTTCATCTTTCTTTCTCTGCTGACAGACCTCCTGGGCTTACTCATTTATTCCACAATGGCAGACTCAACCTCCAAGTGCCCCAAATTAACTCAGAATCTCTGAGCCTCAGTTCCAATTTTCCAGGAGAGAGACCCTAGTTGTCCCAGCTCCCCTCATCTAATTAGCTGACAGTTTGTGTGGGGAAAAGAATTGTGGGGTACAACAGGAGGTTTACATGATAGATGAGGGTGTTTCTTCCAGAACTCAAGGATAGAAACTGCAGTGTTGCCTCATAGAAACTCAGAACTGAGTGGATGGCCAGATATATAGATACGTAGGTAGGTAGATAGATACACAGATACATAGATACATAGATACATAGATAGATGATTGACAGATTATATAGATGGATAGATGATTGATAGATGATAGATATTATTTATAACTGTATATGGATATACCGTATCTGGATATAGATAGATTTGTCATTGCAGCTCATCACTTCAGCTTCACATGGCCCACGGGGGCCAGCTTTTGGCCCAAGTCTGTCTTATGGCTTTCTAGTTCAATTCCCACAGCCAACTGGGTCAGTCTCTGAGTTTTTCAACTCCAAATTCTTAGAGAGGTATCTGTGCTCATCTTATTACGCCAGCCATGCAAGTCCCAGCAACTTGGCCAGCCTACGAAGAGGTCCTGCTGTGATCAGTCAGTCCTCAGCCCTGAACCAGTTGACCTGGACAAGCAGGCAAGAGTTTGGTCAGGTCATGGGGGGAGGGGCAGCAGATGATGGATGATTGGCATCTGTGGTCCCACACTGCAGGAAACTGGATTCCTTCTGGAGAATAGAGCTCCTTCTTAACACTGTGTTTCCTTCTGTGGAGCAGGTCAAGGCACTTCTGGAAGAAATATTGGAGCGGGTGACAGACGAGTTTAACATCCCAGAACTGATGGCCAAAGTGGAGGAGCGCACCCCCTACATTGTAGTTGCCTTCCAGGAGTGTGGCCGGATGAATATCCTCACCAGAGAGATGCAGCGCTCGCTGAGGGAGCTGGAGCTCGGCTTAAAGGTGAGTGCGGTCTTGTAAGGCATGGAGGGGACGTTGCTAGAGGACACAGCTGGAAACCTATGGGGAAGAAGGAGCACTGGGGGACCTGGAAGCTGGGGAGCAGTTGTCCTGCAGCATCCTAGGTGCCCAAAAGGTATTACTCTCCAGAAATCAAAGTCTGGCCATGAGGTTGTCTGCAAGAACCAAGATGTTATACAATCTTTGACATTTCTCGTCAACAAGGAAAGAGTCTACTATTTCTACTACCAGTTTTACTTTCCTCACCATGAGATGATGTAAAATGCCTAGCACAGAGCCTGTTAATTACTGTTCACCCACATGACAGGTAGATGGGAGCTCTTTCTGCCTTTGAGGAGCTGAGGAGGATGACTGTTGTCGGTTTACATTGCCTTGTTTATTAAAAGAATTGTAAATGAACACTCAGACAAGCCCTGGAAGTCCAGGTGTGGAACACGCGGGCACCTTCATCATGTCTGGCTCTTGGGGTTAAACAGCCAGAGTCACATGTGGATAGGAAAAACATGTATGAGTTTTTTCACACAGAGTCACATAGATGATGAAACAGACTGCAAAATCTAGGTTAGGGCCGGGCGCGGTGGCTCATGCCTGTAATCCCAGCACTTTGGGAGGTTGAAGCGGGCGGATCACAAGGTCAGGAGATCGAGACCATCCTGGCTAACATGGTGAAACCCCGTCTCTACTAAAAATGCAGAAATTAGCCAGGCGTGGCGGTGGGCGCCTGTAGTCCCAGCTGCTGGGGAGGCTGAGGCAGTAGAATGGCGTGAACCTGGAAGACGGAGCTTGCAGTGAGCCGAGATCGCGCCACTGCACTCCAGCCTGGGCGACAGAGCGAGACTCCGTCTCAAAAAAAAAAAAAACTAGGCTAGGGTTTTTTGTTTGTTTGTTTGTTTAATCTCTTAATGTTCTTTCTCCTTCCTCCACCCCACCTCCACATGGGTAGAAGGAAATAAGGAAGGAGAAACAGGAAGGGAATGTTGAAGATGGACAATGTTTGGTAACGTTTCCAAATTCCGTGCCGGCTTGTAATCAAATGAAGGACAAAATTCCACAGAGTAAATAAGAACTCTGTCTGTCGTGTAACGCAGTTCCGTTACTTAGGTACGCAGCTCTATATCAGTAATTATCTTGAGCAGGTGTGTTGCCATTTTAAAGGCTTATGGAACTTGTGTGATGTGGTGCAGCCTGTTTACCCATTCGATTTCCAATTCATTCACTCATTTTTCTTCCGAGAGCCTTTGCTGCATTTGGAGTCATGAATCTCAGAGCTTGCCTGGGCAAAGATGAAGGGTGCGGGAGGCAGATGTCTTGTCTTTCAGTCTGATTCAAGCAATGTTGATTGATGAGCCTCTTGGGCAAGTCTCAGCAGTGCCTGCTGGAGGGTGCAAAGGAGATTGGAAAGGGAGTCTTCCCTTGAAGGACAGTCTTGTGGGGACACACACACACACTGATATAAAGCAGGGTGGAATTAACTAAGAGCCACATAGAGAGATGTGGGAGAAGAGAGAAGAAAGAAGTATTGTATGTGGGGTAAGGAAAGCCCCAGGGAAGAAGTGGCATTCACGGGGTTCCAGAGGAAGGGTAGGATTGTGACAGGTGATCACAAAAGGCAGGGGCTCCTAGAGGCACAGAGCAGAGCAGCCTACGGTCTGTGCTCAGAGTTAACACGGTTTGGCCTCAGCTACAGGCCCACTCAGGTGAGCAACAGTGATAGGGTGAACTTCCAAGAGGTGACAACACAATGACAGCAAAACAGCCAGGACTTTTGTCTACTGGTTCCACTATGAAAGGAAGACAGACAGAGCAATCTCCATTCAAACTTGCTGTCATGAATCCCAGACTCTCCTTAGGACCGTCCCCCAAGCTGGCGTGGTCCTCAGACTCTCCGGAAGTTCTATCACATGTTCCCATCTCCACGCTCCAGTCCTACCAACCTCTGGGGGTGGGGCCTAGAAATCCGTAATGTTTCATCACCGGCCAGGAAATTCTTTTGATGACTTAAGTTTGGGAAGCACAGCATGAAAGTAAGAGGCAGAAGAAAAAGTTAGACAGTGGTATTCATGGCAAAATGAAGGTGCAAAGGGGATGGCAGCAGAGTTCAGAGAAGAGAGTTTTAAGTCTAGGGAAGGGATAAAGCTGAGCTGGCCAGAAAGGAGAACAGCAGGGAAAACAGGCAAAGCAGGTGACTTGGCAGGAGGAGTTTGCAGGATGGTCTGGCCTGTGAGTGAGAGGTGGCGGGCCCGAGTGGGGCAAGTCCCTCAGATGGCGCAGTGAGGAACGTCAGCTCCGAGTTCTTCCCGGAACACTGGTGGAAGGCGTGCTTGGCTTTGCTGACCAGCTTACCTGGCAGGGGGGAGGGGGAAGAGGAAATTCTGCTTGAGGTTTTCCTTCTTCACTTTCTTTGTTTAACAATCACTTTATGCTGGGTGCAGTGGCTCACGCCTGTCATCCCAGCACTTTGGGAGGCCGAGGTGGGCGGATCACGATGTCAGGAGATCGAGACCATCCTGGCTAGCATGGTGAAACCCCGTCTCTATTAAAAATACAAAAAAAAAATTAGCCGGACCTGGTGGTGGGTGCCTGTAGTCCCAGCACTTCGGGAGGCCGAGGTGGGCGGATCACTTGAGGTCAGGAGTTCGAGACCAGCCTGGCCAACATGGTGAAACCTCATCTCTACTAAAAAAATACAAAAATTAGCCAGGCATGGTGATGGGCACCTGTAGTTCCAGCTACTTGGGAGGCTGAGGCAGGAGAATAGCTTGAACCCAGTAGGCAGAGGTTGCAGTGAGCCGAGATCGCGCCACTGCACTCCAGCCTGGGTGAAAGAGCAACAGTTCATCTCAAAAAAAAAAAAAAAGAGCCAGATTAGATCCCCGGTCAGCAAGCCAGACTTTAAACCTGAACAGCTGCACATCTTTAGAAACAGATTTTATCCATCAGGAGGGGCAATCAACCACTGAAGCTTAGAAAAAAAGCCTGATGTCATCACACGTTTGAATGATAAAAATTAGTTCCTGGCCAGGCGCGGTGGCTCACACCTGTAATCCCAGCACTTTGGGAGACTGAGGTGGGTGGATCTCAAGGTCAGGAGTTTGTAACCAGCCTGGCCAATATGGTGAAACCCCGTCTCTACTAAAAATACAAAAAAATTAGCCGGGCGTGGTGGCGGGCCTCTGTAGTCCCAGCTACTTGGGAGGCTGAGGCAGGAGAATGGCGTGAACCCAGGAGGCAGAGGTTGCAGTGATCCAAGATCACGCCACTGCACTCCAGCCTGGGCAACAGAGCAAGACTCTGTCTCCCAAAAAAAAAAAAAATTAGTTCCCTGCCCCTCCCAGATTCTGGGCTGGCCATGGCTCCATCTAAGATATGCAGTGCCTAAATGAAATAGAATGCAAACCACATATGACAGCCACATAGGTAATTAAAATTTTTCTGGAATTCACATTTTGAAAGTAAAAAACCAAACAGGTGAATTTAACTTTTATTGAACTCAGTATATCTAATTCTTGAATTTTTTTTAGTAGAGACGGGGTTTCACCATATTGGCCAGGTCTCAAACTCCTGACCTTGTAATCCACTCACCTCGGCCTCCCAAAGTTCTGGAATTACAGGTGTGAGCCACCACACCTGGCCAGGAACTGATTTTTATCATTCAAATGTGTGATGACATCAGGCTTTTTTTCCTATGCTTCGGTGGTTGATTGCTCCTCCTGATTCACAAAATCTGTTTCTAAAGATGTGAAGTTGTTCAAGTTTAAAGTCTGGCTTGCCGACTGGGGAGCTAATCTGGCTTTTTTTTTTTTTTTTTGAGATTGACTGTTGCTCTTTTGCACAGGCTGGAGTGCAGTGGTACAATCTCAGCTCACTGCAACCTCCACCTCCTGGGTTCAAGCTGTTCTCCTGCTTCAGCCTCCTCCCAAGTAGCTGGGATTACAGGCGCCTGCCACCATGCCCAGCTAATTTTTGTATTTTTTAGTAGAGATGAGGTTTCACCATGTTGGCCAGGCTGGTCTCGAACTCCTGACTTCAAGTGATCCGCCTGCCTCAGCCTCCCAAAGTGCTGGGATTACAGGAGTGAGCCACCGCACCCAGCCTACTCTGGCTCTTTATTCTGATGCACTGTGTATTGACTTAATAGTGCAGATCTGGACGGGTGGCCCGTGCTATGGCCCTTTAATCCCCACCCACTGGGCAGCTATCCTGGCCCATATGCCTTTGGCTTTCCAGTGCTCTACCAGAATACCTGAATAGAAAGGCTGCTGCCAACCCAGCCTGGAAGCCAGCCTGGAAGGAGTAGGACCCTTATGACTTTCACTTCTTCCCATACTCTCAGCTCCCAGTGTCTTAAACAAATGAAAGCTCCTTGCAAAGAACATCTTCATAGAGAAGAAAAAGCAGAGAGGAGCTAAGCCTCAGGACAGGTTACAGCATGGAGCCCCTCCAGGAGGGAGGCCCTGGGTGCTGCTGCCCTGGCCCCTGGCCCTCTGTGGACTGAACGCCTGCTGCATGACTGTGAGCCCAGGGCAACAGCTGCTTCAGACACACCAGAGGTGCCCTTTTCATACGGAGGTACCTGGCCTCACTCCCAGAGGTATGGGTCCTTAGTTTGGACTACAGCCTATGAATCCAAGCTTTTAACAAGCTCCCTGACTTAAAAAGAATGAAGACCTACAGGAAAAATGAGGTTTCAACTCTGTATTATGCCAAAGAAAGATTATGAAAGCATTTATTGATAGGGATGAATGAAAGGGTTAAGGTCACAGCCAGATAGCCCTCCTATCCTGAAAAGGGGTCACCCAGCCTGTAGTTCTCCCTGCAATGCCAAAACCAAGGAAGCACCCTGTAGACCCTGAAATGCAGCATTTTCTTGAGCGAAGGGTCCAGTGTTTTAAGTTTTCTTTTCGTTGACTCTTGACCTGTGAACAAGTAAGTGTGACTATCAATCGCTGTTAAACAGGATTCAGGCCAGAGGAGTTTAGGAAACTGGTTGAATGAACATAAGTAGGTGTCTTTGCTTAGTATAGCTTGAGACTTTTTTTTTTTTTTGAGACGGAGTTTCGCTCTTGTTGTCCGGGCTGGAGTGCGATGGCACGATCTCAGCTCACTGCAACTTCTACCTCCCAGGTTCAAGCAATTCTCCTGCCTCAGACTCCTGAGTAGCTGGGATTACAGGCGCCTCCCACAACACCCAGCTAATTTTTTGTATCTCGTAGAGATGGGGTTTCACCATGTTGGCCAGGCTGGTCTTGAACTCCTGACCTCGTGATCCACCCGCCTGGGCCTCCCAAAGTGCTGGGATTACAGGCCTGAGCCACTGTGCCCAGCCAATGATTTTTTATTTTCTTCTTTTCCTAAATGACTCCTGGTTCTCTTCTCCAGGGCTGTCCCTGCTTCATTGACAAGCTGAGAGACAGAACATTCTTTAGAGTTCCATCACTTGCACATTCAATTAGTATGTGTAAAATTATTGTCAGAATACATTATAATCTTATTATAAGCAGATGTGAGAAATTTTTTAGAAAGCCAAGTTATACGTATTATGTCCTCTGCTTTCAAAATGATTTTAGATTTCTGCAGGGTGTTAAAAATTAAGTACTGCATATATTTCTAAATTTATTAGATCTTATTTTCAGAGTAATTTTAAGTTCACAGCAAAATTGCACAGAAGGTGTGGAGATTTCCCATATATCTGCCGTCCTCAAAGACAAATTATCCCCTCTCAACTCTCAAATTCAACACCAGAGTGGTACATTTCTTATAACTGATGAATCTATACTCATACATCATTATCACCCAGAGTTCATAGTGTACCTTGGGGTTCATTCTTAGTGTTAGACTTTCTATGGATTTGGACAAATAAATAATAACTTGTGTCCACCATTAGAGTATCATACAAAGTAGTTCCACTGCCCTAAAACCCCTTTGTGTTGCATATATTTTAAACTGTTTTTTGTTTTCAGAGATGGAGTCTTTCTCCATTGCCCAGATTGGAGTGTGGAGCTGTCCTCATGGTTCAAGAGATCTTCCCACCTCAGCCACATGCGTAGCTAGAACTACGGGTGCACACAACCACACCCGACTAACTTTTTGTTTTTATTTTTGTAGAGATGGGATCTCACTATGTTGCCAGGCTGGTCTCCAACTACTGGCCTCAAACGATCCTCCCCCCTCGACCCAAAGTGTTGGAATTACAGGCATGAGCCACTGTGCCTGGCTATTTTAAACTTTTTTCAAGCACATTATCTCTTCCTATAACAAAACTTATAGAAACAGTTTGCATGGCTTCACTGTTTTCAGAAATGGCACATCTGTGTATGAGGGATGGTAACAGAGAGTGCGCTGTTGACTTAGCCCACAGAAATGACCAGAAACAAAGGACTTCTGAGTCCAGGGCTCCATCTGAGTTCATCTGTATCTGCCTCGGTCTGGCCCAGTCCTCAAAGCACATCCCAAACGACCAGGACATTTCTGTCACACTTAGTCCAGCGTACCACCAGCAGTCCACAACCTGACACCTTAGGAATTCTGTTGAGTCATGTTACAGGGCGACTCCAGAATGGGGCCTTTATTCCCCTATCAACTCACAGGACAGATGACATTCACAGTATGTTTCCATAGATGCACCCAAATTTCATACAACCCCAACCAATTTTGTATAGAAGCAAATTTAGTAGAACTATATTTTGCTGTATTGTTTGTAAAGTCATTTTATAACCATGGAAGTTAATTGGCCATTGAAACTTCTTAAAGTTTTTATTCTAAAGGGAAAAATGAACACAGTATGGCCTGTATTTTTTTTTAAATGTCCGTTGGACTCATTTCACTTTTGAAGTGAGTCACGACTTTTCAACGCATCTTCTTAACCAAAGGTTGGCAAGCAAGTAGTAGATTGTATGCACATAAAAATTTGTATTAAAACTGTCATTTGTAGTTTTTAACGTAGGCCAGGCACGGTGGCTCACACCTGTAATCCTAGCACTTTGGGAGGCCTAGGCAGGTGGATCACTTGAGGCCAGGGGTTTGAGACCAGCCTGGCCAGCATGGCAAAATCCCATCTCTACTGGAAATACAAAAATTAGCCAGGCATGGTGGCTCATGCCTGTAATCCCAGCTCCTTGGATGGCTAAGGCACAAGAATTGCTTGAACCTGGAAGGTAGAGGTTGCAGTGAGCAAAGATCATGCCACTACACTCCAGCCTGGGCAACAGAGCAAGACTCTGTTAAAAAAAAAAAAAAATTAACGTAGCTTTGGCAAAAACACGCATAATAGTTTACATTACCAAACAGAAGACTTAGCCTTTCTGCCCAAAATACCATCATCCCCCAGAGCTTCCCGGGATGGTAAAGACATTCTATATCTGTGCTAATAAGATCACATGTGGCTATTGAGCACATGAAATGTAACTAATGTGACAAAGAAACTGAATTTTTAATTTTTTTTTTTTTTTTTTTGAGATGGACTTTTGCTCTATCGACCAGGTTGAAGTGCAGTGGCGGGATCTTGGCTCATGCAACCTCCACCTTCCAGGTTCAAGTGATTCTCCTGCCTCAGCCTCCTGAGTAGCTGGGATTACAGGCGCCCACCACGAAGCCCGGCTAATTTTTGTATTTTTAGTAGAGATGGGGGTTTCTCCATGTTAGTCAGGCTAGTCTCGAACTCCTGACCTCGTCACCCACCCACCTCAGCCTCCCAAACTGCTGGGATTACAGGCATGAGCCACCGCGCCCAGCCGAATTTTTAATTTTTTTTTTTCTTCAAGATAGGGTCTCACTATGTTGCCGAGACTGGTCTACAAACTCCTGGCCTCAAGCAATCCTCCTGTCTCAGCCACCTGAGGAGCTGGGATTATAGGCATGCACCAATACACCCAGCTAATTCTTTATTTTTTTGTAGATACCAGGCTTCACTGTGTTTCCCAGGCTGGTTTTATACTCCTAGGCTCAAGTGATCCTCCTGACCTGGCTTCCCAAAGGGCCGAGATTATAGGCAGGAGCCACTGTGCCCAGCTCTCAATTTTTAATGTTATAATTTTAATTCACTTGCACTTAAATAGCCACATGTGGTTAGTGGCTACTGTATGAGACACCGTAGACCTAAAGTATATGTATTTGAGTCCTGTAATGTAAGGCCAGGGACAATGGGTAAGCACTGCCTTGTAGCTGTGTTTGCTAAAGAGAGTAGTTTCCCTGTAAAGCACAATATTTCATCCTCCCCCTAAAGGTGAATTTCAGCCCCTCTCTCCTAAAATGGCTTGTAGCCCTTAAAGGCCATTTTTTTTTTTCTATTCACAGCAATTACTTTTCTCACTGACCTCTCTCCTGGTTCTCTTCTCCAGGGCTGTATTAGTCAGGTATGGCTGCTGTAACAAAATACCGCAGATGGTGTGGCTTAAATAACAGACATTTATTTCTCACAGTTCTGGAGGCTGAAAGTCTAAGATCAAGCACTGGCAATTTGGTTTCTGGTGAGGGCTCTCTTCTGGGCTGGTAGAGAGGTGTCTCCTCTCTGTGTCCTCAAATGGCAGGGAGGCGGAGCAAGAAAAGGGGAAAGTAGGAGAGAGACTGAGAGATTTCTTCCTCTTCTTATAAGGTGAAAGTCCTATCAGATTAGCCCTTCATCCATATGATGTCACTTAACCTTAATTACCTCTTTAAAGACTCTGTTTCCAATACAGTCACACGGAGGGTTGGGGCTTCAACATATGAATTTGCCAGGGACACAGCCCAGTCCATAGCAGGGGGTTTTCTCAGCTGTCCGCCCTGCAGCTTCTCCCCTAAGAGAAATTGCTGCATTAGTCTGACTTACCGTTGGAGCCTCCTGTACCCAGACTCAGTGGTTCTACCAGCCACCAACCCACAGCCCTCACCAACCCTGAGCCTACTGCTCAGGCCTCAACGGGCATCAACCTGTGGCATCAGTGGCTTTTCCTTGCTTTTGCCCCTTCTTATCACTCTCACTCACCTGATTCCAATTCTCATTCATAAATGGGAGAAGTGAAGTGGTATCAGAGCTACTGGACATTGGGAGTATGTCCTGTTAATGGACATAATCCATCATGTTTTTTAGAAAAGAAGTGCCGACAACCACTGATCAGGGATGCGTCCTTCCTCCCTAGAAGGCAACGTGCTTCAGCCACCGCCGCCTCTGCCCCAGTGCGGGCTCCAAGGCTGTCTTGGCACGTGTCTGCAATAGCCATCCCCTAGCGTCTTTCCCTGGCTAAGGCTGTTTCTTTCTTAAAAACACACCTGCATTCCCAGTTCCCACTGAATGCAGGTGTGTTCTTAAGAAAGAAAGAGCCTTAGCCAGGAATGTTTTTAGCCGGTAGTAGAAGGCTGCCTACACTGGGCACTGTTTTAGGTTCTCATATAATTTAAATAGCAAGGAGGTTCAGGGAAGAATAACCGTAACCTTGGGTAATCCACTAGGGCTTTTGCGAGTAGGAGAGCTGATACCTCACATTCTTAGCAGGTGAAAACTTGCCATGATGGAAATAGATAGTAAAGAGTTACTGACATATCCCAGATTATAGGCTGTGATATGAATTCCCAGCATGCCCAGCCCTGATTTCTGAGTTCATAAGTAATTCTAGTGAACCTTAGTAGGAATTCTGGGTAAGAAAATGAGGTTGCCATTGGTCTTGTTTGCATCACCAAGCCCAGGCATCCAGAAGAGCCCCTCACCTTGAAAAGCAGACAGATTTTAAATTAACCCCCGCCTTCCCACTTACCTTCATCTCCCTAAGAGTTTTGGCCATTTAGTTCCACATTTTGAAAGGAATACATGGGTGAAATTTGGGGAGAGAATCTGTGCTATGCAATGTTTCGTTAAAATCTTCAGTTTTTCAAGTCTCTCTAAAAAAATAAAATAAAATAAAAACACACCTGCAAATGTGTCATATGTAAGCCTTTCCATGACTGATCCAACTTGACTGTGTTTACTTACCTCTTCTATACCTCTGCAGTACATAGATCCAGCATTATTCCTGGGTTAATATGTACTTATGCCTGCATTTCTTTATGATTGCTATTAAGTTATCTCCCAAGCCTTTTCCATGAATACAAACCCTCCTTCCCCAGCTAAACTGTAAACTCCTCAAGCAAAGACTCTCTCTTCTAATTGCTATAGATTTCCGGAGGAAAAAAGGCTGGTATAGCTCTCTCTCTGTTTACCATGGGTCTGAGCAAAGGGAGGGAGGTCAGCTACATCTGTTCACTCCTCGGGATGCGTCTTTCTGTTTAAAATAATTTGTTTGCTCACCAATGCAAATACTCTGTAGCTTGAAAAGGATTCAGTGGGCTTCCCTTTTATAAATCAGGGATTTGAAAAGTTACACACACATACATTATAATCAGTCCACTAAAAGTTAGTGCAATGGATTCATGGTGAGTTTTAAGTTTTTGAATAATTCCATTTACCTACTTAGATTTATTTTTTGGCCTAAACAGAGAAAGGAACAAACTTTAAAAGGAAAATTTATAATTATGGTAGTAACTCTGAAAAGTATTATTGAAGCAGTGCTTAAAAGTAACTCGTGGCCTTCTGCTTATGACCAACAAGCCAGATTTACCTTTCTACCTTAAACTGCTAGAAAATTAGACAAGCTATGAAAAATATCAGTTTTCAGATATGAAACAACAGGCAGAATAAGACTATGATACTTGAGAGAAAGGAAATAAGAGATGTGAGGCCTTCATTCTACAAGTTACAGGTTATAGTTCAGGAACCCAAAAGAGTCCCACAGTCTTGCTGAACTGGGAAGATGTAGAATTTGGAGAGTAAAGTACTAAGGTGGGGAGCTGCACAGAGAAAGAGCTCAAGAGATCCACAGAAGGAATCCTCTTGAGACTGTGGCTCTGCACATGAGTGAGAGGAAACTACCCAAGGCTGAGAAGGAACCACCAGAAAAAAAAGTACAGAGAGCAATTCTCAGAGTTCACAAAGCACTGAGAATAGTTTGTGTTCCTACTAGCCAGAGCAGAAATAACTCAAAAAATAGGAGGTGTCAGGGAGAATTCTCAGAAGTGTATCAGCTTAGTAATGGGGCTACATTGAACCTAGACTAAAAACTGGTCTGACCCCACCCTAACAAACTTAAATGCAAGCCACCAACAGATCCATTGATTTCAAGTCAATTAACTGCAGGCCAAAAATAAATTCCACCACTGTTTAAAGGAGTATAACAAAATTCAGCATGCGATAATGTAAAATTCACAGTGCCTGACACAGAATAAACAAATTACAGCCACATAAAGAAGTAGGAATACACAGCCAGGAGAAAGTGCGATCTGTTGAAATGGAGCCAGAAATAACAGAGACAATGGAAGACAAAGATGTTAAAACAACTATTTTAAGTTTGCACCACATATTCAAGAAGCTAGAAGAAAACAAGAGTATGATAATGTAAAACATGTAAGATATTTATTAAAAGACCCAAATGGAATTTGTAGAGATGAAAAATACAATATTGATATGAAAAATGAACTTCGGAGAATTCGCAGCTGAGTAGGCACTGCAGGAGAAAATATCAATAACCATGAATACACAGCAATAAAAATATCTAAAATGATGAAAAAATTGAAAAAAGTAAACAAATCACTAGGTCCTGTAGGATAGTATCAAGTGATCTAACATACATGTAATTGGCGTCCCAAAAGGATGGGTTGGTGATAGGGAAGGGGGGCCAAAAAAACTATTTGAAGAAATAAGGGCCACAGTTTTGCAAATTTGATGAAAACCACAAAACCTATAGGTACAAGAAGCTCAACAAGCCCCATGCAGAATAAGCCTAATGAAAACATTGTAAATACACCTCATAATAAAACTGCTGAAACCCAGGGATAAAGAAAAAATTTAAAAGCAGCAAGAGGAGAAAAATTAAAATTATATTTAAAGGATCAAAGAAAAGAATGATGGCAGACTTCTTGTCAGAAGCTGTGCAAGTCAGAAGAAAGTGGAGAACTATCATTAAAGTACTGAAAGAAAAAAAAAAAACTTAGAATTCTTTGCCCAGGAAAAAATAGCTTTCAAAAAAGAAAACTAAGTAAAGATGTGTTCAGACAACTGAGATAGTTCATAGCCAGCACGCCTGTGGTACAAGAAATGTTAAAGAAATTTCTTAGAACCCAGGAGGCGGAGGTTGTGGTGAGCCAAGATCATGCCAGTGCACTCCAGCCTGGGCAACAGTGCAAGACTCTGTCTCAAAAAAAAAAAAAAAGAAAGAAAGAAATTTCTTAGAAAGAAAGAAAATGATATCATATGGAAATTTGGATCTGAACAAAGAAATAATGGTCTCCACAGATGGTAAATCTATGAGTAACATGAAAGACAGTTTTACTCATCCAAAATCTTTTTTTAAAAATAATAGACTGTTTAAAACAAAAATAATAAAAATTTACTGTGGGCTTTAAGCATATGTAAAACCAAAATGTATGCCAACAACAGCATGAAAAATGAGAGGAGAGAAATAGAAGCATATTGTATATGATTCTTACACCATATGTGGAGTGGTATAATTTTGAAGTTAGGGTGTGATGAGTTACAGATATGTATTGTAAATCCTAGAGTAGCATTCAGCAAACTACTGGCCAACAGGCCAAATCTAGCTCACAACCTGTTTTGGCAAGTAAACATTGGAACACAGCCACAATCATTCATTTATACAATGTCTATGGCTATTTGTGCTACAATAGCAGAATGAGTAGTGTCAGTAGAGACCAGGTGGCCCACAAAGCCTGTAATATTTATTTACTATTTGACACTTTACAGGAAAAAAAAAGTTTGTCATAAAAGCAGCCATAAAATAAATTATCTACAATTATTATAGTTACTGTATTGGTAACTACATTAAATATAAATGGCTTAAGTGCCCAGGGTACTGATTAGAATTGCCAGATCCAATTTTAAAAAGCAAGAACTAGCTATATGCTGTTATGTCAGGAGTCCTGTCTCCAGACCACTCCTACATTTGGAGATTTGCTAGAAGGACTCATGAGTTTCAGCATATGATTGTATTAATACATATGGCTAAAATTTGTTATGGTGCTTTAGTAAGAATACACACATAGCCAGATCATAAAGGAAAAAGACATAGGTGGAGTCAGGAGAAATCCATGTACAGGTCTCCATATGCTGCCTCCCTCTCATGAAGGATCACATAGAGTACAGCCTCTCTCCAGCACTGGAAATGGAGTAACATTTGTGTAACATTTCTGCCCAGGGAATTCCATTAGAGACCCCAGCACCCAAGGATTTTATAAGGAGCTGGTCACATAGGCACCCTCTGTCTAGCACATTCCAAAATCCCATGCTTCCAAATAGGAAGTAGGTATTCAGTGTAAACCAAATTGTTTGCACAGTCTGGATATAGTCAACCACCCTTTTCTATTAACTGTTAACGAGGCGCTAAGTTTCTAGATGCCAGCCACAGGCCAACCTTGCTAGCAGGCATTTCTAAGGATAGCAGTCTCAAGCTTGCCTCTTAACTCTTTCAGCACAGATGACCACCAAAGCAAAGAACAAAAAAACTTCACATATCAAGCTAAACACAGGTGAGAAGAAAAAGATGAGAAAAAAATATAATATAAAAACTAATCGAAAGGAAGTTGTAGAGGCTATATAAAAATCAAACTATATTTTTAAATAAGCAATATTACCATGGATGAAGAGGAGTATTATGTAATAAGTCAATTTGTGAAGAGCACATAACAATCCTTAGTATATAGGCACCTCATAACAAAGCATCAAAATACATAAAGCAAAAAAAAAGATGATAGAATCAAAAGGAGAAATAAATCCACAATTATAGTTGGTTTCAAAACTCCTCTCTCAATAATTAGTAGAACAAGTAGACAGAAAACCAGTTAGGACAAAAAATGATCAACCAACTTCCCAATTTTACAGACACTCCAACAATGGCAGAATACGCATGCTTTTCAAGAGCACATGGAACATTCACCAATATCAACTATATTTTATGTCATAAAACAATATGAGAGGATTAAAATCATACACAGTATATCAACTGACCATAGCGTAATTGAACTAAAAATAAATAACAGAAAGATAATCAGAAAATCTACAAGTATTTGGAAATTAAATAGCATATTTCTAAATAATTCTAACATATCGAATAAAATAAAAATAAAAATATATAAAATTGGTAACATGTAGCTAAAGCAGAACTTAGAGGGAGATGTATAGCATGAGATGCAAATATCAGCAATGAAAAAAGTTCCCAAATCAATTATCTAAGCTGCACCTTAAGAAACTAGGAAAAAAACAGCAAAACGAATCCAAAGTAAACAAAAGGAAGGAAACGATAAAGAGCAGAATTAATGAAAGTGAAAACAAAAATTATAAAACTTTATGAAACCAAAAGCTAGTTCTTTTTAAAAATGAATAAAATTAATAAACATTTACCTGAATTTATAAGAAAAAAGAGAAAAAACAAAAACTTGAAAAAATCAGGATGGAAGGGGAGATATCATCATAAATCCTATAGACATTAAAAGCATTTTAAGAGAATATGAATAATTTTCTGCGATTAAATTCAACCACTTAAATGAAGTGAACCAATTCCCTATGAGACTCCATCAAAGCTCACCCCAGTAAAATGTATAACCTAAATAGCCCATATCTATTTTAAAAATTGAATTCGTAATTTAAAATTTCCCACAAAGAAAACCCCTGATCCACAAAGTATCCTTGGTAAATTTTACAAACATTTAAGGATGAAATAATAGCAACTTTACATGAACTCTTCTACGTCCAGGAAGATGGAGTAGACATATGTTTCCCTATTCCTCCTGCTAAGTATAAATAAAAACCATGGCCAATTTATATAGAAGAAACATAAGACTCTGAAACATGTAGAGAGGAATGAAGACTATCTAGGAACCTCAGGACCCAAGAAAGGACATGATAGTGAGTTTCTTGGATTTTCTTTATGCCTCATAGACCTCAGAATGGGAGAAAAAAAAAAAAAAAAAAGCCAGCAAACCAGAAATGCCAGTGGATGCTGACAAAACAGCAACAACAACAAAACTGTTCTCTTCATCAGAGAGAGAGATGAACCAGCGAAGAGACAGCCTAGCAAGACAGAAAACTTTTAGACAATAAACATGCTACTTCAGCCATACACCACAGAAAAAACAGGAATCCTTATCGTGATTGAAATGTTTTGTGTCTTGACTGTATCAGTGTCAATATCTTGCTTGTGATACTGGACTATAGTTTTGCAAGCTGTTACCATTAGGGGAAACCAGGTAAAGGGTACACAAGATCTGTCTGTATTATTTCTTACAACTATAAATGTACCTATAATTATCTCAAAATTGTAAGTTTAATTTAATGTTTTAAATCACCATACAAAACCTGCAGATGTTTATAACAGCATTATTCATAACTGCCAAAACTTGGAAGCAACCAAGATGTAGCTCAGTAGGTAAATGGAAAAACTGCAGTACATCCAGACAGTGGATTGTTATTCAATGCTTAAAAAAAAAATAAAATTAGCTTTCAAGCCATGAAAAGAAACTGAGGGAACTTAAACACATATTACTAAGTGAAAGATGCCGATATGGAAAGGCTACATACTGTATTATTCTAACTATGTGACATTCTGAAAAAGGTAAAATAATGGAGGCAGTAAAAACTCTGGTTGCCCAGAGTTAAGAGTGACGATGGCATGAGTAGGTCAAGCACAGAAAAATTTTAGGACACTGAAACAATAATGATGAATATGATACTATAATGTTGGACACTTGTCATATACTATAATGACACAACATGATACTATATTTGTACGATACTGTAACGGTGGATACATAAAATTATACTGCAATAATATATAATACTATAATGGTGGATACTTGTTATTACACTATAATGATACAATATGATACTATAAGGGTAGATGCATGTCATTATAAATTTGTCCAAACACATAGAATGTACAACACAAAGGGCAAACTGGGGTAAACTAGGGACTCTGAGTGATAATGAGGTGAATGCAGGTTCATTACATGTAACAAATGTACCGCTCTGGTGGGGAATGCGGATCATGGCGGAGGCTGTGCATGTGTCCAGGGAAATCGCTGTACTTTCTGCTCAATTTGCTGTGAAACTAAAACTGCCCTAAAAAAATAAAGTATATATTTTTTAAAAAAGCAGAGAAAACTTCTCAACAAATTTTATGAAAACAGAATTAACGTGACACCAAATACCTTATGAGCAAATGACAGATGAGCTTTCCCCATAAACACAAATGAAAAACTCCTTAGCAAAATGTTAACAAATCAAATCACACGATATAAGAAAAAGATGATATGTCATGGCTAAATGCGGTAATCCTAGGAATACAAGATTACTAATCACACAATATAAGAAAAGGATAATATATCATGGCTAAATGCAGTAAGCCTAGGAATACAAGATTACTTTTAAGATTCAAAAATCAGTCAGTGAAGTTTACCATATTAATGTGCTAAATTTAAACATTGTGTGATCATCTTCATAAATGCAGAAAAGGCGTTTGATGAAATTGAACACCAAATCTTCATTTTAAAGTATCAAAAAAAAAAAAAAAAAAAAAACAGAAATCAAAGGAAATGTCAACTTAAAGGAAATCCAAAGAAAACAGATTTAATGGTGAGGGACGGCCTGCTTTCTCTCTAAGTTTGGGAACAAGGCCAGGTTTTCCACCGTCGTCACTTTTGTTCACCATGACCGTGAACGTCCTTGATAATGCAGTAAGGGAAGACATGGCTACACACAGGGTCTCATAAGACAAGGGAATGATCTTTTTTGACCATTGATTTTGTCCTTTGCACTAAATTTAATCTTTACACTTAATGTTATTTTATTAACCAGTTAAAGGGAAACAATTACTACGTAAGCTATACAATGCATGTAGCAATGAATTATCACATAACTACAGATATGAGGAAGACCATATCGTCTGAGAAGCTTGATTTGGGCTCAGAGACATAAGCAGCATTTGAAACCCTTTTCTCAGAAGCCTGTGTACACTAAAACAGAGATTCCAAGGAAAGGAAACAGTTTTTTTCTATTTTAACCTAATAAGGATATTCATTTCAGCAGATCCTTAAGGAAATCTACCGGAACAAACTTGCTCATCAAATTCGGGTTTGTTTGAAAGTGATAAACTTTGGTGGCACATACAGGGCTCTTTTACATCCCATTGAGCCTTGATGTGGCCTCAGATTCATCACAATGCTCTGGTCATCCACCTCAAAACATCTGGATAGATACATGGAATGAAATCTATTTTCTATCCCTGTATAAAGTCCTGTTACTTGGAGGGAAACATTTGCAATTCACACTGTACTCATTCAGGCTGGTCCATCTGTCGCCAGTCTGATGAGGGATATTTGTCTTTTCTTTAAAATATTAAGGTTTTTATCTCTTAAAATAGTACGGCCACCAGACACTACAGTCTGGAAAGTGAATTTGTAATAATTACACTCCGTGTGGGAAGTTCATGAAAAAGTTACCAGCGTAGTTTATTTCTTATAAATCAGGAGCCTCTGGCTGTCACTCAGGAGACTGAAATATGTTCATCTTAAGGTAGGTATGCTTAACTGTTTTTAAGAATTCCAAAAGTGGGCCAGGCACAGTGGTTCACACCTGTAATCCCAGCACTTTGGGAGGCCAAGGCGGGCAGATCACAAGGTCAGAAGTTCGAGACCAGCCTGGCCAACATGGTAAAACCCTGTCTCTACTAAAAATACAAAAAAAATTAGCTGGGCGTGGTGGCACACGCCTGTAATCCCAGCTACTTGGGAGGCTGAGGCAGGAGAATTGCTTGAGCTCAGGAGGCGGAGGTTGCAGTGAGCAGAGATTGTGTCCCTGCACTCCAGCCTGGGTGACAGAGCAAGATGCCATCTCGAGAAAAAAAAAAAGAAAAGCATTCCAAAAGTTAAGAGGAAGAGTTAGACCTAGAATTCTATGTGCCAGTCTCCTTTCCCACAGGCCAGGAGACTCCAGGCCCTATGGAGGTGAGAACATCTTACATTTTAGCAGTCTGCCCTTGATGAAACAGCCAAACGCTGTCAGGTGCCCTAACACCTGTTACAGAAACCACAACCATAGAAATGGGGTCTTCAAGAAATTGCCACAGATCACTGGCAGAGCCAAAGTTACAAAGTTTGCTTTTAAAGATGGTGTTCAGGCCGGGCGTGGCGGCTCACGCCTGTAATCCCAGCACTTTCGGAGGGTGAGGCAGGCTGATCCCTTGAGGTCAGGAGTTCAAGACCAGCCTGGCCAACATGGTGAAACCCTGTCTCTACTAAAAATACAAAAATGAGCCAGGCGTGGTGGCAGGTGCCTGTAATCCCAGCTACTCAAGAGGCTGAGGCAGGAGAATCACATGAACCCGGGAGGCGGAAGTTGCAGTGAGCAGAGATTGCACCACTGCACTCCAGCCTGGGCAACAGAGTGAGACTCTGTCTCTGAAAAAAAAAAAAAAAAAAAAAGATGGTGTTCAGTGTAAACCTTTCTTTACAAATCCTATCTAGCTGTTGAAAGAGTGTCCCTTAAAGTTGATTACGTATCCAATAGCTCGATTTCTGAAGGAAATCCCTGATTTGGGGTAACATAAATCTTTGCAGGCGTTGGCTTCTTGGATTTCTAAGCTGCATGCAGGAGAGTCATGGAATTTGAGCTGTAGGGTAGGGTCACGTGGCACTGAACCCACAAATGGTTTAAAGCCTGCAATGGGAAGCAATTGTTTTTGTTTTTGTTTTTTTGAGACAGAGTCTCGCTCTGTCGCCCAGGCTGGAGTGCAGTGGCCGGATCTCAGCTCACTGCAAGCTCCGCCTCCCGGGTTCCCGCCATTCTCCTGCCTTAGCCTCCCGAGTAGCTGGGACTACAGGCGCCCACCACCTCGCCTGGCTAGTTTTTTGTATTTTTTTAGTAGAGACGGGGTTTCACCATGTTAGCCAGGATGGTCTCGATCTCCTGACCTCATGATCCACCCGTCTCGGCCTCCCAAAGTGCTGGGATTACAGGCTTGAGCCACCACGCCCGGCCAGCAATTGTGTTTTTTGAAACACTGTCAGTAGACAGTTGAGACTCCGACATCAGAGCAGGGAGGATTTTCAAGGACCAGCTTCTGTGAGACAAACTTTCCAAAGCAAGTACTAAACAGGACAGTCATTATGTCACCCAACCCGGAGTCACATTCAAATGACATGAACAAGGATGGATAACTCTTGTCCGCCTGGGTGCCATGAGCCAAGGGTCTCTGGGGCCAGTTATTTGGAGGGACTTCCCGCCTTCTCACTCGTTCCCCCTCCCATTCTTTATCTTCAGGGGGAGCTGACTATGACCAGCCACATGGAGAACTTACAGAATGCCCTGTACTTCGACCTGGTGCCAGAGTCCTGGGCTAGACGGGCCTACCCTTCCACAGCAGGCCTGGCAACCTGGTTTCTAGACCTCCTCAACAGAATCAAGGAGCTAGAGGCTTGGACGGGCGACTTTACAATGCCCTCCACTGTGTGGCTGACAGGCTTCTTCAACCCCCAGTCGTTCCTGACTGCCATCATGCAGTCCACGGCTCGTAAGAATGAGTGGCCACTGGACCAGATGGCCCTGCAATGTGACGTGACAAAGAAGAACAGAGAAGAGTTTAGGAGTCCTCCTCGGGAAGGGGCCTACATCCACGGCCTCTTCATGGAAGGTGCCTGCTGGGACACACAGGTAAAGCTTGGGATGAACCAAAGGGTATCTTTCTGGAGGCTGATTAAATACACATTGCTTCCTATGAAGTGTGACTACTAAAAGAGATGTTCCTGAATCTTTTTCTCTAGATAACCTTTCTTTGCTTGAGGCCATCAAGCCATTTTTATTTAGCCAGGGATGGTGCAAAGAGCATAGCCTTTGCAGAGGCAGTAGAGTGGAGAGGTTAATAGCAAGGTCTTTGGAACCAGACTGGCTGGATCTGAATCCCAGCACCACCATTTATTAACTCTGTAACCTTAGATATAGTTTCACCTTTCCAGACCTCACCTGTTAGATGGGAGAATAGCGTCATTGTAAAAATTAAACGAGCCAATATGTAAGACAGTTGAACAGGGCCTGGCACATAGGCAGTGCTCAAAATGTGTTGGAGTCAGCTATCTCTGCTGCTGCTGCTACTGTGTGTCTGTCATCCAGGCTGGAGTGCAGTGGCACGATCTCGGCTCACTGCAACCTCCGCCTCCTGAGTTCAAGCAATTCTCCTGCCTCACCTCCTTGGTCCGCTTTCCTCATTCATGAGCTCTCAAAGGGCAGGAATCTTCTGCCTTTTATGTTGTCCTATGTCGGCGAAGAGGAGCCAGTAGATATCCCTTAAAGTGGCATTTTGAAAGGATTCCTCATCAAAGGCTAATAAAAACGTGAGTCACATGAGATTGGAGATGTTTTGTCACCGGTAAGAAACTAGCAAACAAGCACAGATGGCTGGGATAAATGTAATGAACAAGAATGGATAATTCTAGAAGTGTACACTTGTACGCATAATCTGGAAAGAGTCCCTAGTCAAATATCCCACTTGACAGGTAACACTAAACTATTCTTAGCAGTCAACATAAAGCTAATGGGGCAAAACTGTTAGAAGATCCAGAAGATCCCAGGAGGCCATGTGAATATGCAAATAGAAATTTACTTGGTTAAGTAGTACCCCCAAAAATTCATGTCCAGGCATAACCCCAGAATGAGTATTTAGAAATAAGGTCTTTGCAGATGTCATTAGTTAAGAGAGGTCATACTGGATTATCATGAACCCTAAATCCAATGACCAGTACCCTTACAAGAAGACCACACAGGTTGGGCACAGTGGCTCACACCTGTAATCCCAGCACCTTGGGAGGCCGAGGCGGGCAGATCACCTGAGGTCAGGAGTTTGAGACCAGCCTGACCAACAGGGCGAAACCCTGTCTCTACTAAAAGTACAAAATTAGCCAGGCGTGGTGGTGCATGCCTGTTATCCCAGCTACTCGGGAGGCTGAAGCAGGAGAATCGCTTGAATCCAGGAGGCAGAGGTTGCAGTGAGCCGAGATTGCACCATTGCATTCCAGCCTGAGCAACAAGAGCAAAACTCCATCTCAAAAAAAAAAAAAGAAGACGACGACCACCTAGATGGACACAGATATGGGAACAATAGACACTGTGGATTATTAGAGGGTGGAGGGAAGGGTAGGGGTTAATAAAAACTACCTATCTGGTCCTATGCTCACTAACTAGATGAGGGGATCCATACTCCAAACCTCAGCATCATACAATATTCCCATGTAACAAATCCGCACATGTACCCCCTGTATCTAAGAGTTGCAATTTTTTTAAAAAGAAACTAAAAGGCAAAGGAGATGGAAAATTTTGTTGAGACATGTTTTATAATGCTTACCGTTTTGTTGGATATAGCAAGTAACAGTCTCCTGGAGTACTATTAGCAGTAGGAAATGCATTCATTCCATATAGGCTTTCAGTTAAACAAATTACCTCAAAAAAACAAAACAAAGAAGACCATGTAGAGACACAGAAGAGAATTCCTTATGAAGAGAGAGGCAGAGATTGGAGTAATGCATCTACAAGCCGAGGAATTCCAGGGATTGCCAGTAACCATCAGAAGCTAGGAAAGGTATGGGATGGTTTCTGCTTCAGAACCTCCAGGAGGACCAACTCTGCCCACACGTTGACTTAGGACTTCTGGCCTCCAGAACTATGAGATAATATGTTGTTTCAAGCCATCCAGTTTGTGGCATTTTATTATGCCAGAACTAGGAAAGCAATTCAAGAGCCAACAGAAAGGACAGTAAAGTAGAATAATGTTTAGATATCCTGAATCTTGAAAAGGAAGTTGACTTCCCTCTCTCCACTTGAACATTTGCACAAGATTGTGTCAGTGGAGATCATATATGGATTGTATTAGGTATAAGGTGGCCTAGAGCAAGCCACAGCTATTAGTAGAATCCTCCAAACCACCAAAATGAGAGAAGTACCAAAAGGAAGGTAGGCAAGAAGCTCATAAGGAAAGTCAGTGACACTGGAGGTGGGGGAAGGATATCAGTTTAAATTGTCAACCTCCCATTTTTCATACCTCATTGTAAATAATAATAAAAACTTCCCCCAAATCAATACTTGTTCACCATAAGCTGTTGTTATCAAAGGTTTTATCCCAGAAAGATGTCAGCAAAAATGGAAGAGTCAGGACCTCCTAAAATCCTCTCCTCCATAAAACAATGAGAACATTCACAAAAACTGAGTCAGAATCAACTTTCTTAGAATTCTGGAAATTAACCAAAGGCTTTCAGCAATCCAAGAAGTGTTTATTCAAGCAAAACAGCTGAATCTCAGTAGGAAGAACAGTCTATGGCCTTTTAACTTGTCTATTCTCATCTCTACCCAACCCCTAGCTTGGAGGTTGCCTATAAAACCAACAGACCGCAATCACAGTGAAAACCAGTAACCTAGAAACCACTGAAAGGGGCAAAATGGGGTTGGAGCACTTTCAAAGCCCTGTTAACCCCACAAAAAACTGTCATTATTTTGCCTGTCCATGGATTCCCTGGACTCACAAGTCTTTCTTATTTCACCTGAGTTGGAACTCACCCAGAGCAACAGCCTTTCTCCCCAGGGCATTTGTTGAAGACAATCAAAGACAACTGCTTAACACTGCAGTTTGTCTGAAGTGGTAGATAATAGCAAAGCAAACAATAGGCTAACCAAAAAGCTTACAAGGGTAAGCTGGAGAATGAGATGGCTACGGGGGGCTTTGAAAACCGCTGACATGTTCCTGGAAATCTAGGCCATGCCTATGTGCAGATCTGTGCACACACCCACAGCTGTGGACATGCTCAAGAGAGTTGAGAAGGCTGTACACTGTAGCTAACCTTGAGGTTCTAGGAAAACAGGGGAGTTAAATCTAAGTTAAATTGCCTGGCTAAGCATTGAAGGTGTGCTCCAACACTTGCACACAGCCACTCAGCCAAGACTTTGTGACTTACTGCTTCCGGGCATTTAAGAAAATCTATCCAATTATTTGGTGACCTCTAAGCTAATAGGGCAGGCCACTTCAGTTGCCATACTTGACAAAGAATATAGACTTTACAGAATCAGTTCCGAAAAGTCACTAAACAAACCCTGAAGAGAGAGAGAATATGATTTGCAGAGTGGCCACATTATTTAAAATGTCCAAGTTTTCAACAAAACAAATTATGACATACAAAGAAACAAAAATGAATGGCCCATACACAAGGAAGAAAGCAATCAACACAAAGTATTCCTGAGGGGGATCAAATACTGGACTTGCTAGACAAATACTTTAAATCGGCTATTTTAAATATGTTCCAATAACCAAAAGAAACCATGTCTAAATAACTGAAGAAAATTGTGTCAACAATGTATTACTGAATAGAGAATACAGAGAGGAAAATTGTATGTTTTTAAAAGAATAAAGTAGAAACTCTGGAGTTGAAAAATATAATACCCAAAATGAAAACTCAATAGAGGAATTCAATAGCAGAATTGAATAGGCAGAAAAATCAGCAAATTTAGAATCAGGTGAATTGAAATTATCCAGTTAGAAGAAAAAAAATGAGAAAATGAAGTGTCTCAGAGACGTGTGGGACACCATCAAGCATACTAACATATGCACAATGACAGTTTAGAAAGGAAAGGAGAGATAAAGGGCCAGAAAGACTATCTGAAGAGATAATGACCCAAAACTGTCCACATTGGAAGAAAAACATTAATTTACATGTCCAAGAAGCTCAGTGAAATTCAAGTAGAACAAACTCTGAGATCCATACCGAGACATATTATAGTCAAATTGGTAAAAGATAAAGACAAGGAGAAAATCTTAAAAGCAACAAAAGTGGCTCATCACTTACAAGGGGTTCTCAGTGAGAGTAATAGCTGACTGCTCATCAGAAACCATGAAAGAGAAGGCAGTAGGATGGCATAGTCAAAATGCTGAAAGAAAAAGACTATCTGCCAAGAATCCTACCTGCAGCAAAACTCTCTTTCAAAAGTGAAGAAAGTTAGATATTCTCAGATTTTTTAAGAAGACAGAGAGAGAAAGAATTCATCACTAGTAAACCAGCCTTATAGGAAATACTAAAGGGAGTCCTTCAGGCAGAAAGGAGAGGACACTAGACAGAAACTCAAGTCCACACAAAGATAGAGAATATGGATAAAGGCAATTACATATGTAAGTATAAAAGATAGTATAAATGCATAATTTGTAATTTTTATTTCTCTTCTATCTAATTTAAAGGACAACTGCATAAGGAAATAATTATAAATCTGTGTTGATATATAGAAATGTATAAAGATGTAATGTAAATGATGAAAACAGCCCAAAGGAGGGAGACGAGACGGAGCTATACAAGATTAGTTTTTGTATACCATTGAAAGTAAGCTGGAATTAGGCCAGGCACAGTGGCTCAGGCGTGTAATCCAAGCACTTTGGGAGGATGAGGTGGTTGGATCACTTGAGGTCAGGAGTTCGAGACCAGCGTGACCAACATGGCAAAGTTAGCCAAGCATGGTGGCACCCACCTGTAGTCTCAGCTACTGGGGAGGCTGAGGCAGAATTGCTTGAACTCAGGAGGCAGAGGTTGCAGTGAGCCGAGATCATGCCATTGCACTCCAGCCTGAGCAACAGAGTGAGACTCCATCTCAAAAAAAAAAAAAGTAAGCTGGAATTAATCTGAAATAGATTGTTATGTACATTAGAATTGTTTGTTTGTTTGTTTTTTTAAGACTGGGTGATTTGCTTTGCCACCCAGGCTAGAGTGCAGTGGCATGAACAGGGCTCACTGCACCTCAACTTCCTGGGCTCAAGCAATCCTCTTGCCTCAGCTCCCAAGTAGCTGGGACTACAGGCATGTGCCACCATGCCTGGCTAACTTTTTTGAATTTTAGTAGAGATGAGTTTTCCCTATGTTGCCCAGGCTGGTCTCCAACTCCTGAGCTCAAGAGATCTTCCTGCCTTGGCCTCCCAGGGTGCTGAGATTACAGGTGTAAGGCACCATACCCAGCCTTGGAATGGTAATTGTAATCCCCAAGGCAATTACTAATAATTTAAAAAATAGTAAACAAGGGAAATTAAAATGATACACTAGCGTATGTCTATTAATACAAGAGAAGACAATAATGGAGAACTAGAGAAATAAAAAAGACATAGACATATGGAAAACAAATAGCAGATTCTACTTAATCAGTGATTACATTAAATGTGAATGGATTAAGCACTACCATTTTAAAAAGGCAGAGATTAGCTAAATGAATTTTAAAAAATAAACCACGAAACCCATCATGATCCAATTATATCATTTCCACAAAAGACACATTTTGGATTGGAAGATACCAATAGGTTAAAAGTAAACAGATGGAAACAGATATGCCATGAAAACAGTAACCAAAAGGCAGCTGAGAGGCTATACTATATCAGACAAAATGGCCTTTATAAGATACAAATTGTTACCGAAAAATAAATAGGATAGAAATTATAGAGAAAAAAAGGACATTTTATGAGAATAAAAAGATCAACCCATCAAGAAGATACAATTGTAAATATGGAGGCACCTAACAAAAGAGCCCCCAAAAAATACAAAACAGAAACTGGCAGAATTAAAGGAAGAAATAAACAATTCAACCATAATAATTGGAGCTGTCAATACCTCCTGCTAATGTGACTGCTAATGATTATAGAGTTTCTTTTTGGGGAGATGAAAATGTTTTAGAATTAGACAGTGATCATGATTATACAACTTTGTCAACATACCGAAAACCAATAAATTATACACTTTAAAAGGATTGGTTTTACAGTATGTGGGAAAAAGAAGAGGTTCTACCTCTGTTCCTTATCCTTGCCATAAACATTCATCTCTGTGGGGCAAGGAGGTCCCCATTGTTTACCTTAATTCTGTTACTCACCATCCCTTACCTCATCAGCCTCTAAAAGAAGTGAAGAGGTACATCCTTCCCTTTAAATAAATTTAACACAAATAAACCAGATTTTGTCCATGGCATAAAGGCCTCAGAGTCACATGGACACAAAGAATCTGTGAAACACTCTGAATCAGCATTTCCCAGAGTACGTTCCATAAAGCACTAGTGCCATGGGAAATGAACAGGTTGCAAAGAGAAAGGTTCTGTGGTCAAATAAGTTTGGGAAACATCAGGTTAAATAAACTGTTTTCTTTATTCCTAGGACTTCTTGTCTTCAGTGTGGTAGTGTATGTTGTAAAATGTCAAGTCCAGAGTATGGTAAGCACCACTTCCCAAATTTATTTGACCAAGGGAGACTTTGGCTCCGCAGAACATTTCTCGGGACTAGTAGGAAAAATTGCTCTGTACAGCTGTATTGAAATAGCTCAGAAAATCATACGGAGGCCTCATCTGGAAAGCTACAGAAGAGTCAGGTCCACATTACACGAGTAAAGATAGAATGTAGCTCTCTCTACTCTAGAGGATAGAGGAGGTTGCATATGAAACAGAAAAGAAACAGAAACAGGACATAACAAAAGCCTTAAAAGCTAAAGCATTTGCTGGCAGAAACTGTGTCTTAGTCATCTTTAAATCCCCAGCACCTAGCCTGACATCTGACAAATATACACATTCGATATGCTTGTGAAATGAATTAATGGAAAAACAAACTAGGGGAGAATCAAGCTCCAAAGGGATTCATTTGTATATGATAAATAATAGCTTTTGGAACTCTGCTTCACCTGATTTAGGCTGAGAAAAATAGAAACGTGTTTCTCCGTATCAGATGCATTCCATCACAGGCTGCTGAGAAAACCTGGAAGGGGGCAGGCATAAAGGCAGCCATGCCAACCCAGTCTTTCCTCCCTTGGATCTGCTGACAAGAGCAAGGCTGGTTGGCTGGGCTCTGGGTCTGATCTCAGGTGTCTCTTCTCATGTTTTATCCTCAGGCTGGGATCATTACAGAGGCAAAGCTGAAGGATCTGACGCCCCCTATGCCTGTGATGTTCATCAAGGCCATTCCTGCAGATAAGCAGGACTGCCGCAGTGTCTATTCCTGTCCTGTGTACAAGACCAGTCAGCGGGGACCCACCTACGTGTGGACTTTCAACCTGAAGACTAAGGAAAACCCATCCAAGTGGGTTCTGGCTGGAGTAGCCTTGCTTCTCCAGATTTAGCTTCCTGCAGAGCCACCGAGAAAATAAAAAGGCTGGGCTTGGAGGCTGCCCAGAGGGACAGGTGGGTAAAGGGTGACCACAGACACTTAGAAAGATAAGAAACCATGAGCACTCACAATTCTGTAGAATTCCTCTAGGGAACTTGGAGAGGTGTGCCTAAAGTGAGGTTGAGCTGGAGGAATATGGGCCCAGGAACCAAAGGAGGATAATTTCATGATGCTAAACCTTTCTTAATAAAATGATTTACTCTTCCACTGTGTCTGGCCTAGGATTTGAGAGCTGCTGAGTCATAAATGATCATGTAGCAACCAAGAGAAATAAGCCACAAACACCTGGGCCCTGACCTTATTACACAACACTCTCCCAGGTGCTCTTTTTCCAGGCCACCCCACGCAGTCCTTGACCAGTGGTACTGGCATCACCCATGAACCAGAATCTCCATTTTAACAATCTCTCTGGAAAATCTGTACGCACACTATAGTTTGAGAATCACTACCCTGGGGCAGGGGTCACCAAAATTTTTCCATAAAGAGCCAGTTCGTGAATACTTTACGATTTACCATGCCTCTGTTTGAACTTTGCAACTTTGCCATGGTAGCCCAACAGCAACCATAAACGATGAGTAAATGAAGGGGTGTGATTGCATTCTAACAAACTTTATTTACAAAAACAAGCAATGGGCCATATTTTGCTGATCCCTGCTGTAGAGGATAAGGGATGTGTACACTGATTATTTATCCTTCATTAATTCATGCATCCACTCAATACATTTTAATCTAACACCTACTATTTGTTGTGGATACAGTGTGAACAAGCAAACAGGAAGTATCTCCATCATCCTTTAGATCATTTAAGAGGAAGCCAAGAAGAAACATTTATTCTAAAGCCTTTTTTTTTTATTTTCCAGATGGAGTCTCGCTCTGTCACCCAGGCTGGAGTGGCACTGGCGCGATCTCAGCTCACTGCAACCTCTGCCTCCCGGGTTCAAGCGATTCTCCTGCCTCAGCCTCCTGACTAGCTGGGATTACAGGCGCCCGCCACCACGCCTGGCTAATTTTTATATTTTTAGTAGAAATGGGGTTCCACCATGTTAGTCAGGCTGATCTCGAACTCCTGACCTCAGGTGATCCGCCCCTCAGCCTCCCAAAGTGCTGGGATTACAGGCGTGAGCCACCGCGCCTGGACATTCTAAAGCTTTACCTCTGTGGAACAAATTTTCACTGGAAGTCCAATGGGTTCCACAGTTTTGATGAGTTTTAAAAAGCTCTATGAGGCAGCTTGTTTGGTAAGAAAAGTATGGGAGGACCCAGTACTCCTTCTGTGACGATTCCCCCTAACCTTGCAGAAACTTAATGTTTTGATTACTGTTTTGAACAGTGGTTCTTAAACTTCAACAGGCATCAGAATCCCCTGGAGGGCTTGTTAAAACAGAGATTGCTGGAACCCACCCTTCAGTATTTCTGAATCAGTAAGTTTAAACAAACTGCCAATGCTGTGGGTCTGGAGGCCACAGTTTGAGAACTGAGGATTTAAAACCTCAAATCCCACCATGCTATAAATCTCTGCTATACAGAATATGGACTCTAATGCTAATTCCTCTATGATTTTCCTGCTTGCTTCCTTGCGGTTCCTGCACCCCCTAAGTGGGGCCTTCTCATCTTCATGATACAAGGGAGTTAATAAATTTTACTCCTGGAAGCCCGGAACTCCAGCTTGGGTGTTGTCCTCCTCTCCCATCAACAAGTAATGCACTTGCAGTTTCCTGACTATAGGCTAATCTGTTTTCAGAGAGATAACTCTGTCCACATTAGCATCATCCTTCCTGAGCCTCACTCATAGTAGTATAGTAAGATCAGGCAGGCCGGACATGGTGGCTCACGTCTGTAATCCCAGCACTTTGGGAGGCCGAGATGGGCAGATCGCAAGGTCAGGAGATCGAGACCATCCTGGCCAACATGGTAAAACCCCGTCTCTACTAATACAAAAATTAGCTGGGTTTGGTGGTGCGTGCCTGTAATCCCAGCTACTCGGGAGGCTGAAGCAGAAGAATTGCTTGAACCAGGGAGTCAGAGGTTGCAGTGAGCCGAGATCGCACCACTGTACCACTGCCCTCCAGCCTGGCAACAGAGCAAGACTCTGTCTTCAAAAAAAAAAAATTCAGGCAAAAAGAAGGAAGTGGAAGATGGTGGGAGGGGGAAGTCTCATTATACAAGCAGGACACTTTGAGGCATGTAACTTGTGGCGACAAGGACAATTGGACAGTTTAGATACATGTGTTAATAAACCGCTAGACAGTATTATAAACTAGATCAATACTATTGATTTCTTCCTAACACTCACAGACAAAATGAGATTAAAACAAAGGTAATTTTAAAGCATAGAACACACTTTGGCAAAAATGATAGCCCATGTGAGATGCCAGGAGGAAGAGAGGTGGCTTGAGGCAAGAGATCAAGTGGAAGGTTGGCTCAGAAAGAGGACACGAAAAACAAACTTAGCTGAGACAAGCCCTGGCCAAGCTCTCATCATCTGAACATCAGCCTAGGACTTTCCTATTACTGTTCTGCTACATCATGAACTGGATAGGTTTATAGGGGCTGACTTTGGAGCTCAACTGCCTAGGGTCTTCTATGAAATCATGTGCTTTGAAATACAGTCAAACACACAGTGAACACTTCAAACAAGTAAGATAGAAAGTGACTCTAAGTTTATTTCAAACAAGGAACGCTTGAAGTGAGTTTTTTGCCCCGATGACAAAGAACGCACGTGAGCTCACTGGCCCTCTATGCTTCTCCTCTTCTCCCCTTCTGGAACAGAAGACCTGCTCTAGAACCCATTGTAAGGGGCTCATCTGAGGTTCTTCCCATAAGCAGTGACTACAGCTAATCCCATTAAATGCTTCCCAGAAAGCACTTCTAAAACTGGATCTCCAGTTTAGACTTTTTCCCCAGTGGGTCCAAAGGAAGGATGAGTGGAAACATGAAGACTATTCTTTCTCCCGAGGCAGAATCAAGAATTTAAGCCATTGTGAAATCCAATCCAAGATATCCTCCAAGTCCAAAGCCATGTCCAGATTCTCGCCTCTCCAATCCATGAAAAGAGGAGATGAACAGAGGTATCCTCTCCGAGACACAGTTCCTCTTGATGGAGCTGAGTATATTTTTAACGGGCTGGGAGACAGAAATGGGGAAAGAGGGTTTGGTTATTGGCTACTTAAAGGGCTTCTTTCCTAAGTGGGATCTTTGATGTTTGTCAAAGCTCGACCTCCAGCTGAAACTCTTCCCACAGTGCGAACATTTATAAGGCTTCTCTCCTGTGTGAACCCTCTGATGTCTATTGAAGTTTGATCTCTGAATGAAACTTTTCTCACAGATGGGACATTTATAGGGTTTCTCGCCCGTGTGGATTTTCTCATGGTGGCGCAATCCTGAGAAGTCACTAAAGCCTTTCCCACAGTAATCACATTTACAGGGCTTCTCTCCTGTGTGAGTTCTCTGATGCTTCACAAAGTCTGAACTCCGCAGAAAGGCTTTTTTGCAGATGGTGCACTGAAAGTATGTCTCTCCGTTGTGAGTTCTTTGGTGAAAAACAAGCTGAGAATTCCTATAAAAGGTCTTCCCACACTCCCTGCAGGTGGGGAGCTTCTGGGCCATGGGGGCCCTTGGCTGCCCCTTCTGGGAGGTCTCTCTCTTCTCCTCAAGCCACATAGTGGACATTTCTCCTGAATGAGGATTAGGCAAATGCTGACCTAGTTGTTTCTCAGAAATCCTTTCTGGAGGAGAGAGCTGCTCCCCTGTTCCCTCATCCTGAATGTTTTGCAAAGCCTCAGGGAGATTCTCTCCTTCTCCAAAGCATCCTGGCTCATCCTCACTGAAGAAGCCCCTCAAGGAAGCCTGAGAAGGAACCTCTCCTGAGGCTTGACAGGAAGCATGCAGGAGCTCCTGGTCCCTGTGATTCTCCAAGTTTAGGTTCTCCTTGTCATTCTCTTGTCTGTCTCCTAAAAGAAGAAAGAAGATTTGAAATGGTTCAAGTGCTGTGCCCTGTTTACTAACTCAATGTCAAAGAGAAGGTCATCATAAAACATTCATTTTTTTTTTTTTTTTTTGAGATGGAGTCTCGCTCTGTCACCCAGGCTGGAGTGCAGTGGTGCGATCTCGGCTCACTGCAAACTCCGTCTCCTGGGTTCATGCCATTCTCCTGCCTCAGCCTCCCGAGTAGCTGGGACTACAGGCACCTACTACCACGCCCGGCTAATTTTTTGTATTTTTAGTAGAGACGGGGTTTCACCGTGTTAGCCAGGATGGTGTTGATCTCCTGACCTCATGATCCACATGCCTCGGCCTCCCAAAGTGCTGGGATTACAGGTGTGAGCCACCGCGCTTGGCCTCTTTTTTTTTTTTTAAGGGCATTAGTAAGTGAGGAAGAAAACTACCATATGCCTGAATGCTCAAACTCACTTCCCCTGTCCTGGGTTCAAGGCTAAATGGTTCGGCTCTGGAGCTGAGGATTTTTAAACGACACAGGAGCGCTCATAAAGTGATCACTCCATAAATAAAGCCACATGTATTTCTTAAGGTCCAGGAAAGGTCCAGTATTATAGGCAACTACTGCTTTTAAAATGATTTTTATCTGATTATGTATAAAAGATAAATATGGTAACTTAAAAATAAAACTCGGGAGAGAAATATATACAGAAGAAAACCAAATCCGCCTCAATCTTACCACCCAGAGATGACAACTATGAGTATACATTTCCTTTCAGTCTTTTTAATTTAATCTATATGTATGTAGGTATATGCTATTTTCTGACATAATTTGTGTCATATTGTACCTATCGTTCCATATCCAGCTATGTAGTATTTAATTGTGAATGGTGGCATTAATCAATGTAATATGGAGTCTCCCTCTCCCATTCATAAGACGCCCAGAATTTGTGAAATGCACGTGTCATTTTACCACAGTTGCAGTGCAGCAAGGTTGTACTATAAAAGTGAATCCCTTGATCTGTGCTTGAATCTAGTATTTACATGTGCTTTATTAAATCACACTAGCAACTGGAAGTTTGTTTTTCTCACCATAACTTGGGTTTTTGGTTATACTACTTAATGATGCATATAGAAAATTTTTATTTTGATGGTAGGATTTTCAACTTTTATACATGATTTTAACTATATAGATCTAAAGATGCCATTTACCTTTCTCTTTCTAAAGATCTCTAACTAAAGATCTTTCTAAAGATCTCTTTCTCTTTCTAAAGATCTCTAACTAAAGATCTAAACATGCCATTTACCTTTCTCTTTCATACATTAGTGTCTTTTCAATTGTCTGCCAGGGATCTAGGCATCTTCTAGAGAGCTAGATCTGAACTTGTGAAGTCAAAAAGCCTTAGAATGTCCCTGAATCTAAAAATAAAATAAAATAAAATAAAAGCCTTAGAATATATTCCTCTCCAATGGCAAAGGTACTTTCTCTTGTCTTTAAAAAAGCCTTTATAAATATCATTTTAAAGAGGTGAGTAATGGCCCATCAAGAAGATGCCATAATAAACACATAATTTGTTCCCCTACCATGAAAATCTAATTTGCTTATTGTGTTTTTGCTACAATAAATAATGCTGTGATCAGCATTTTTCTTCATAAGTTTTTGCCCACATTTCTCATCAATACCTCAAAGGAATTTCTCAAAGTGGAATTACTGTGTCAACAGGCATAAATAGTAAGGCTGTTGACACCTACTGGTAACCCAACTTGCAGAACAACTCTGCCATCCTCTCATATGTGAAATTGGGCAGAGGGGGAAGTAGGTATTCAATACTTAAATATTGAATATTTTTAAACATGCCATTTAGACGGATGAAAAATGGTTTTTCATTGTTTTAAATTTTAATTCTTAAGTTATGAAAGGATGAATCTTTATCACATTCATGAGCTATTTTTCTTTTTTTTTTTTTTTTTTTTTGAGACAGAGTCTCGCTCTGTCACCCAGGCTGGAGTGCAGTGGCCGGATCTCAGCTCACTGCAAGCTCCGCCTCCCGGGTTCACGCCATTCTCCTGCCTCAGCCTCCCGAGTAGCTGGGACTACAGGCGCCTGCCACCTCGCCCGGCTAAGTTTTTGTATTTTTAGTAGAGACGGGGTTTCACTGTGTTAGCCAGGATGGTCTCGATCTCCTGACCTCGTGATCCGCCCGTCTCGGCCTCCCAAAGTGCTGGGATTACAGGCTTGAGCCACCGCGCCCGGCCGAGCTATTTTTCATACTCGAAGACTACTGCCCATATTTTACTGGGAAAGTACATTTTTTCGTATCAACTTTAACTCTTTCTATATTAACAAAAATAAGCATTTATCTGTCATGTTCATGAAAACTGTTTCTTGTTGTTGTTGTTTTTTTGAGATGGAGTTTTGCTTTGTCACCCAGGCTGGAGTGCAGTGGCGTGATCTCGGCTCACGGCAACCTCTGCCTCCCAGGCTCCAGCAATTCTCTTGCCTCAGCCTCCTAAGTAGCTGGGATTACAGGTGCCCACCACCATGCCCGGCTAATTTTTGTAGTGTAGTTAGATGGGGTTTCACCATGTCGGCTAGGCTGGTCTCAAACTCCTGACCTCAAATGATCCGCCTGCCTCAGCCTCCCAAAGTGCTGGGATTACAGGCATGAGCCACCGCGCTGGCCTGATCATGCTAAATTCTTATACAGACCAGCATCTCTTTCTATGCTCCCTTTTCTGTTCCATTGATCTGTGCATCTACTTTTATATCAGCATCACACTATTTTAATGATTTTTACCTTTATAATACAAGACTTAATATTTTCAGATCTAGCATTCATGAAACATTCTTCTTTCAAAACTTTTTTTAAAACTATTCTTGCATGTTATATTTTTCCAGATAACTACTTTAAAAACTTTAATCCTTTGGATTTTGATTAGAAGGGGAAGTAGATGACTTTTTGAGACTGCCCCCTGCTGGCCTGTTTTGACTAGGAGCTGTTCTTCCATACGGTCAACTATAACAGCATATTCACTCTCGACATTGATTTTTGCCCCTGATCTGAGTCCAGATCTGGTAAACTAGCACACTGTTGTATTTTTCAAACCAGGCCTTTCCCATCTGGTTACTGTGACTTCCACAATTATTCCAGGTCTCTTCCCCAGACAGCCGGACTCCCGCACTGACTTCCTGCAGACTTCTTTCCTCCAAGTGTTCCCTTCCTATCTGTTCTACACGTTGCTGCCAGATTCATCGTCCTAAACCTCTTTCCACATATCCTTCGTTTTTTTTTTTTTTTTTTTGAGACGAAGTTTCATTCTTGTTGCCCAGGCTGGAGTGCAATGGTGTGGTCTCGGCTCACTGCAACCTCCGCCTCTCAGGTTCAAGCGAATTCTCCTGCCTCAGCCTCCCAAGTAGCTGGTATTACAGGTGCCCACCACCATGCCCAGCTATAAATATATATACACACACACACATACACACACACACACATATATATGTATATATATATTGCATTTTTAGTAGAGACAGGAACCTATAATAGTTTTTTGTTTTTTTTTTTTGTTGTTTTTTTTGCCTATCAAGGCGGGATGACCCTTATAGACTCCTCACATCTAGTTACAGGCAGTATCTAATGGGACCATGTCAGCAGAGGTGGGATGAGGGAAAAACAAACAAACAAAATGAGTAGGAATATAGTGAGCTATATATCGCAAATAAGATCAGACTACTAGGAGCTATATGGGAAATCTCTGTAGCTTCCATTCAATTCTACTATGAACCCAAAACTGCCCTAAAAAATAGTCTATAAAAAAAATCCTACTGCGACAACCTCCAAAGCAATATTTTCAACCTTCTCTAACTACAACCCACAATAAATTCTACGGACTAAACTGTGATCCCCCAAAATTCTTATATTGAAGCCCTAGCCCCTAATATGATGGTATTTGGAGGTGGGGCCTGGGGCCTCTGGGAAGGATTAGGTCTAGATGAGGTTCTAAGGGTGGAGTCCTCATGATGGGATTAGTTTCCTGTCTCCCCTTCTCCCTCTCTCTCACCTCCCCCTCTCCCAGTCTCTCCCTGCCTCTCCCTGTCTCCTCTCCCCAACCCCCCTCTCTGCTCTGTGATGACACAGCAAGAAAAGCGAGGTCAGCAAACCATGCTAGCACCCTGATCTTGGACTTCCCAGCCTCCAGAAATGTGAGAAATAAATGTTCGTTGTTTAAGCAACTTTATCTATGGTATCTTGTTACAGCAGCCCAAGATAAGGCAGTAATCAATATATTTATATTGAAACACAGTACACACACACATATTTTAAACAAGTATTTCCTGAAATATTACCCACCCCTACATCTGATATTTCCTCTTCAATCTTATTGTTTGTTTTTTTTGTTTTTTTTTTTTTAACGCTGGTTGTAACTCTACCATATGATTTCACAACTCACTAACTGGTTATGCAATGCAGTTTGAAAAATACTGTTCCAGAAGAAATCCTTGTGAAATAGCGTGATAAATATGTTGCATAAAATTAAAATCAAATATCTCAGCTAATGATCGCTCTCTCTGTGGTATACTAGCAAAAGAAAATAATTAATTAGATGCCACTGGGGAGAAAGAATGGCTTGCCCTACCATTCCCATCCTTGGTCCTCTTCTTCCTCTAAGGTGCTGGGATTTACTGTGTATGTAAGTGTGTGTATGTGTGGGGAGGGGGGGAGGTTTCACAGCTAGGTTTTACATCACTTCAGTGTTTTAGAAAAAGTGTAGAAAGCAAAGAATGACTGCCATTTTACAAGAGAACAAGTTCAGATTTCTTCTTCCCTAGTCTTAAATAAATTATTTATATGAAGTATTTGTTGATGTTGCTGTTTTAAAAATGTGAGGTGCACAGGGATTAGATAAAACTTTTTCCTGTTTGTTTTATGTCTAGATACTCTAACTTCTTGCTAGGCTGCTACATAATCCTTTTCAATGAAATTCTACTCTATTTGTATTGGTCTCAATTTGTGTGAATCTTAATTCTTTCTGAGAAAAAAAGCTAAAACAACAGAAAAGATTAAAGGCAACAGGTCTGATGTGTGGTCTTCCTTCCATGGTTAAATGTGTGTCAGCAGCCCTATAGCCAGAGATAAATAGACTCAATCTCAATAGTCGAATCAAACCAATCAGATCATGGCTACTTACAACCAACGTAATAGAATATTCCATCTCCCCCGACCTCCTTCACCATCTCCCCAGTCACCTCCAATTTCATGAGAGGCAGTCAGAAATGATTCCAGACCAATGAACGATTACTCACCTATGCAGGTGGGTCTTGGGACCTTCTCATTGACATGAAGGTACAGTCCTGCCAGCTCTTCCCCATATTCTATTGAATTAGTCAGGTCAGGTTTGGAATGGGAAATGCCTGCTATAGAGAGAAAGATGTATGGTGGGCCTGGATGAATGGGGAAGACTGGGAGCTGAAGCTGTGTCTTTCAAAGGAGTACCCTACGCATTAGAGACAATATGAAGGCTCTGGACGCTTGCAGAAATTCACCTTAGAACAGCGTGTGGAGCTTGTAAGACACCAGTACTCACAGGATGACCTTGACTGATGGTAAAGGCCACGAAAACAAGAGTCTAAGGAGGTGGACAGAAAGGTCTGTAGACTACCTGGCAGGCTGGTGTGAGCATCATGACTGGGATCCCACCAATGGTTGGCTGACAAGTGTGGCTTAGTAGAAAAGAGCGTGGACTCAGAGTCAGCCACAACTAAAGTTCCGTCATGACTCAGCCCACTTATGAGTTACGTGGCAGTGGGTAAGTGTTTGATCTGACACTCACTTTCATCAGGTTTAAAATGAGAATACCATCATCAATTTCATAGATTAAAGAAGTTACTCCGTGCAATGTACCCACAAACAGTTCCTGGCACACTGAATACTTTCAATACAAGGAAGTTCTTACTGTAATTCTGCTATCTCCAACTTGCCCCAGTTCCCAACTGTGTCCCTAATGATTTCCTTCACCTGGCAATTTTACGTTCAGCAGACGTCTCTATGAGTGCATGGAAAATGCCTCACAGTTTTCCAGTCCTTCCACCTCCTTCCATCAGGCTAACCCACGCCCTCACCTCCTGAGACCATTTTCCCATAGGTCTCCAGCATGAGATCCCAGTATTGCTCCTTTTGAGTGGAATCCAGGTGTCTCCACTGTTCCTGGGGAAAAAAAAAAATACAATACCATGACTCCAATGAAGGTGTTTGAACCTGCCTTCCCGGCCTAAAGGAAAGCTGAGAAGAAAGAAACGTGCCATAGGATCATGGCCATCCCAAGACCTGAGAAATCCCAGCAGAGTGGTTCAAGGGACAAAGAGGCCAAAGGGAAAACAACAGTCCCTATATCAGTGTTTCTTTCCTTGGTGAGAAAACATCCAGGCTTTACATTCTGCACTTTTTCAGCTGAATTATTTAAAAGTGGAGAATATAGAGGGCAGGAGCCTTTTCCATACTATTTTTTTTTTTTTTTTAGATGGAATCTTGTTCTGTCGCCCAGGCTGGAGCGCAGTGGAGCGATCTCTGCTCACTGCAACCTCCACCTTCCAGGTTCAAGTGATTCTCTGCCTCAGCTTCCCGAGTAAGCTGGGACTACAGGCACATGCCACCACGCCTGGCTAATTTTTGTATTTTTAATACAGAGGGGGTTTCACTGTCAGGATGGATGGTCTCAATCTCCTGACCTCGTGATCCGCCTGCCTTGGCCTCCTAAAGTGCTGGGATTACAGGTGTGAGCCACCTCGCCCGGCTGGTACTATTTGTTTGTTTGTTTGTTTGTTTTTTAACTCAAGTGCTTGTACTAGAGGTCTTTGAAGAGAAATAGCCTGATAGTCCCACTATTTAATTAAAATCAGGAAATTCAAAAAGTAAAAGAAAGAAGTTAAAAAGGAATCTGTTGGAAAAGCAAGTGCAAATCAGTAAAATGTAGTTAGAGTCAACTGCATTGTAAGCTTTACCCTGAAACAAAGATTGGTATATTCAGAGAAGAGAGAGAGGTTATAACCATACTTGAAATCTCTTATAGTTCTGCATTTAGAGTCTAACATTAAATCAGTTTTCTTGCCAGATAGTGGAAAACTGGTGGGTTCTCTGGAGCAAGCTGTCCCTCCACAATCTCCAAAAGAAGCCCTGCTTTTCCTATGAAACGACAGACTGGAGACTCAAAACTGGGAATACCATACAGTTAGGGTCTGCTTTCGTGAATTCAAATTTCAGTCTTCCACCAAGAAGCTGACTATTACAAACTCAGACTGTATAGCAGAGGGATTAGCAACCCATTTTTTTTGGAGTCAGACATACTGAGTTTTAAGTCCCAACCTTGCCACTTTCTAGCTGTGTGACCTTGAGCAAGTTACTTAACCTTCCAGAGTTTCAGGCCTCACCTAATGATGGCACTGAACTCACAAAAGTGTTGGGAGGTTTGAGATAAATAATGCAAGTGTCACCTAATTTCATAGCACACTGTACTTTTTTTTATTCACAGCATTTATCTGTTTATTAAATATTTATGTGTTTGTACATATGTATATGCACACATGTAAGTATTTGATTAACTGCTGCCTCTACTAGCAACGTAAGCTCCATGAGGAAAGGACTCTGTCCTACTCTTATACCTTCCCAGGTCCCAAGAGCCTGCCCAAAACAGAAGAGCCACTCGATATATGTTGCTGAGGTGAAACAGAGCCCTTAGCAAATAGGTCCTCAGTAGATCATATATATTATTACTATGACATGCAGTCTCCCAGAATCACCCAAAGGGTCTGCAGAGAGAATTAATGGATTCTGCACACTTTCAGAAACCCCAAAGTTGATAGACATGAATAGCCAGGCTTCAGGGAACAGAAATGAGGAGAGGAATTACAAAGTCATCCTCCTACTGTATACAATATACTATTCGGGGAAGGCACTCTCTGATATGGTTTGGCTCTGTGTCCCCACCCAAATCTCATCTTGTAGCTCCCATAATTCCCATGTATTTTGAGAGGGACCTGGTGGGAGATAACTGAATCAGGTGGGCGGTTCTTTCCTGTGCTGTTCTCGTGATAGTGAATAACATAACATCTCATGGCTTTAAAAACCGGAGTTTGCCTGCACGCGCTCTCTCTTTGCCTGCCACCATCCTCGAAAGATGTGACTTGCTCCTCCTTGCCTTCCACCATGATTGTGAGGCCTCCCCAGCCATATGGAATTGTAAGTCCAATTAAACCTCTTTCTTTTGTAAATTGCCCAGTCTCAGGTATGTCTTTATCAGCAGTGTGAAAACGGACTAATACATTCTCAGTCCTAAGTCAAGTCTGCCCCCAGCACATCAAAGAGAAGTGGAAATGGCTCAAGGAGAAAGGAGATACCAAAAAGTGTTTAATTAGCAGGTGCTAAGCCAAACAAACAAACGAAAGAGGGTTTGGACTTTTTTGGGTGGGAAGGAGATAGGAAGCTGAAAAGTGACCTCAATATACCTAATTACATAGTCAACTATTAACTATCACCACATTTTTCATGTGAATTTAAATTTAAAATTTTTTTAATGTTTAAAGTATAAACAGCTAGCAGCTTATTCTGTTAATTTCCTGTGAATGCAGCTATTTTAACAACCTCCTGAAAATAATCACTTGAGCAAACACTTGAGCTGAATACAGGAATTCTCAGTCTTTGTAGTCAGAACACAGGGACCCTGGCTTCAGTGCCAGCAGAGGAAAGGACGTACATGCCAAGCACAGTAGCATCTGCCTGGCTGCCTGGCTTGCTGACACAGGATCTACTCCATGAACACAGTAACGACCAAGAAGAGGACAAGGCAGAAAAGGATACAGCCACCAAAACCCCCAGGGGTCAAAGTCAGCTCATTCAAAAACCAGAGAAGTTGCTTCAGGAGCACTGACAGGGTACCTCCAGCTTAAAGACACAGATTTACACAAGGAACTGCCAAGAAGCTGGGTGCATTCGAATAAAATCTCCTACTGAAGAGGCAAGACACCAATGGCAGCCAGCTTGCCTTTTTCTCATATTTAGAAGAGACGTAAAAACCTAACTTTCTCTCCTGAAAGACAGAAGTGTGGGATTTGATGGGAAAACTCTCTCTATTTTTGTGTGGAACTGGCACCATCTTGTGGGTTTATAAGATATTACAACTGACTTGCACTGAGTTACTTACACGCTGTTCCTTTCCTTTAAGTTTGAAAACAGAGGAAGGTGAGTAAATGCATTGCTGGAGTACTATGTAAGGTTCCAACTGAGTCATGGTTTCTACTAATGAAATAACTACTGTGTACTGGGAGTAATACCATATCATCATTCTGGCATTATTTATGAAGTTCCTCACTTGAGATTAGAGGGAGTGATTAATTTAAAAATTCCTTTTACTTCCAAAGGATTTCATTAAATATCAAAGTCTTCCTGATGCAAATAACTGCTGTTAGTTTGGAGGGGATATTCAGATTGGGTAGGGATGAATTTTGTTCGTTTAACTTAAATGGTTGCTAACTAGTTATCTTCTGAAGGTAGGGAAATACAGACACATGTATATGTAAATACAGTTGTAAAACACAAATTGGTGCTGATGAGCATTTTAAATCTTCTGACTTTAAGTTATTCAGAACAGGTGAGAATACTCTGTACATACTGCAGAAACAATAATCCTCCAAGCCTGGTTGACATATTCCACAGAACACCCAAATCTTTCTCACCAAGCAATGTCTTGCTTCACAATTTGGTTTCTGGACACCTTGAAAGCAGGCAGGAGGGTGCATTTGGTTCACTAAAAAGATATGTCTCTCCCCTGCCACCTCCCCATCCACATTCCCCCAGAGTAAACTATGAAACGGATATTCTCTAGTTTTTGTATCTCTGAGCCTGGAGAGCCGAAGCTCAGACCCTGGTCTGAAACACAGCATTAAGCACCACCTCCTGCAGTCTCTATTTTCATCTCCGCTCTACAGTAGACTGCAAGGCAAGTCCCAGGAGGAGTTCCCTCGATGTTGTAAATGATGTTTTAATGAAGGTATATAGGCTCGTGAAAAAAAAATATTTTTACAAAATTCAACTTTTCAAAATTGTTAACTACATATCAACATAAATCTGTCCCAGCGACTTCTATGTACAGCGAAAATGAAGTATTAGGAATTGCTGAATGTACCTTCTGCCTGAAACAACTAAAAATGGGACAAAATGTGTGAAACAATCGTTTTCAGACACTGCACATTACCCAAGCACAGCAGAACAAGATCCCTGGAAGTGGGAAAACAAATTCAGTGAGCGCTAGTTATCCAAACGTACTGCCTAGACAGAGGATCCAGGCAGCAGCACAGGAAGGGAAACCCAGGCTGAGCCAGGCAGCCTCCCTGAGTTGAGCAGAAGGAGCTCAGAGTCTGGAAATGCCAAGGTGCTTAGAATGGACAGGGCAGAGAAATCAGAGGAGGAAGCTGCACAAAGAGAAAGCTCCAGAGATCTACAGAGCGTACCCCCAAAGTCTGGGAAATAACCACCCAAAAGAATCAGAGGGAACAATCCCCTGAGTTCACACAGTGCTGGAAACAGTTTGTACTCCCACCAGGCAGAGTGGAAAACCTGGTATATGAAGGGGCATCAGATTACTCAGAATACTCAGAAGGGAAGTGCCTTAGCATGGAAAAAATAATACTAGACTAAATGTTTCTCTGGTGCCATATAACCAACCAACCGTGTTCAAATAACTGCATCCCATAGCAAAGTTCAAGAACATTTACAGTAATACAAAAATATACAGCACCCCACCAATGCCTGATACCCAATCAAAGATTACCAGGCATGGGCAACATAGTAAGACACAAAAAAATTTAAAAATTAGCCAAGCATTGTGGCACATGTCTGTAGTTCTAGCTACTCAGGAGGCTGAGGCAGGAGGATGGCTTGAGCCCAGGACGTCAAGGCTGCAGTAAGCTATGACCACACCACTGCACTCCAACGTGGGTGAAAAAGTAAAACCCTGTCTCAAAACAAACAAACAAACAAAAAAGACAAAGATTACCAGGCACACACAGAAGCAGGAAAACACATCTCATAATGAGAATAATCATTTGATCAAAACTGGCCCAGACCCCAATACAGGTAGTAATCAGTAGGTAAGGATATGAATACAAATACAACTATATTCCACATGTTCAAGAAGCTAGAGAAAAAAGTGAACACATTAAGTATAGACATGAAAGATATAATAAAGCCCAAAATCAAACTTCTAGATGTGAAACATTCATCCAAAATGAAAAATATACTGGAAGAGATTAACAGCAAATTAGATGCTGTAAGAAGAAAAGACTAACGAACTTGAAGACATAAAAATAGAAACCGTCCTAAATGAAACACCAAGACTTCAAAAACAGAATGAAAAATATGCTGGATGAGATTAACAGCAGATCAGATACTATAAAAGAAAAGATTAACGAACTTGAAGACATATAGAAATTGTCCAAAATAAAACACCAAGACTTCAAAAACAGAAAAAAAATCAGTAAGCTTGGGACAACTTGAAGAGCTCTGATAATTATCATTATACACATTCCACAGGTATTATTTCCGAAGTCCTTAAAGGAGAGGAGAAATAAGCGAGACAGAAAAAAAAATGCTTTAGAAATAATGGCCAAAAATTTTCCAAGTTTAGTGAAAACCATACACCCACAGATCTAAGAAGCTCAATGAATCCCAATTATATGAAATGTGAAAATGACTCTAAGGCACATCAAAATCAAATTGTTTCAAAAAATGAGAATACATGGGCAGATCATGAGGTCAGGAGATCGAGACCATCCTGGCTAACACGGTGAAACCCCAGCTCTACTAAAAATACAAAAAAATAAATAAATTAGCCAGGCGCAGTAGCAGGCGCCTATAGTCCCAACTACTCGGGAGGCTGAGGCAGGAGAACAGTGTGAACCTGGGAGGCGGAACTTGCAGTGAGTCGTGATTGCGCCACTGCACTCCAGCCTGGGCGACAGAGCAAGACTCTGTCTCAAAAAAAAAAAAAAAAAAAAGAATATACGGAAATAAGCAAATATATATACACTATATGTATAAGAACAAAGATAAGAGTACATTTGGCATGATTCTATTTTTATAAAACTCTAGGAAAAGTAAACTAACATATGGTGACAGAGAGCACATCAGAGGTTTCCTCAGGGTGGGGAATGGGGTGAAGAGGCAGGAGGAAGAGATTATAGAAGGTAAAAAGTTTCCTTTTCACCGTTTTTGTACCTCAGCTCACCTGCGGTGCTGCTGGGAGCAGTGAGGCTCCGAGGTCCTGGTCTCTGATCAGCCTTTCCTCTGGTCGGGCAGGCTGGGAGGCAGCCAGGGCTGAAGTAAGGAGAGGAAGTTTTCGGAATCTGGATGTCTGCCTTAACCACTCCCCAGAGGGCACAGATAACAATCTTCACAAATCAGAACAATACCTGTACTGTCATCTATATTACAAGACTTCTGTTTATCTCTCTGACAAACTCCAACTCCCTCCAACCTTCCAGTCTCACCCGTATTTTCCCCCACCTCCTTCCTCAGAGCCAAAATCCAAACGGTCTGGCCCAGTCATAAAGCAGTTTAAAACAGACGTTGACTGTCCAAGCAAGAGCGGTTTATTTAGGTCTAACCTGTTGGCAAACCTCTCAGGGATACCCCAATCTGAGCAGCAACTCACTTAGGCCTACTAATCCCAATCCCAAAATCTCCCCAAGAGACCACCACACAGCACCATCCTCACCTAGTTCTGCTTCCGTGTCAGATTCCTCTTTCACGATGTGGCTCAGAAGCTCCCCAGGCCCTACCGAAGAATTCTCAAGTCCCAATTCCTGAGGCACCACTTCAAGATGGGGCTCCACTTCCCCCACTTGGCAGCTTGGAGATTCCATCTTCTCTGATAAGATGTCCTGTCCTAGAACCTGGATACTGATCTAGAGACCATATATTAGTAATTACTGAAGAATCCAGAGTAAGGATCTCTAAAAGATACAAAGCTTACCCTCTGCAATAGATCATAAGACAATTTCTAAGGATGTGGAGAAAGAGAAAACCAGCTTTTATTTCTAGTCCAGCAGGAACCAGGGTAAGAAATGTCCCAAAAAGACACCAAAAGCTGAGGCCTGCACCAGGCATGGGAGACCTTGGAGACACGCCACTAAGGTGCCTCTACGGGATATGCCCCACCAATGAAAACTCCGGCAACTTTTGAATAACTTCTCAAACGTTCTAAAGGTGGAATATGCTGGGAGACTTTACCCTCAATCCTCGACAGCTAAAAAGTGTTGAGAGTCAGGGTGTTAGAATTAGGTGAGGTTGAGGGAACCTAGCTGTGGTATAACAAGAAATACAAAGTTAGTCTTTGTCCCCTAAAGCCCTGGTAATTTCCTGAGTGACAGAGGTGGAGGAAGAGCCTTTGTCATTCATAACGAGCCCTTCTCAACCACACCAGAGTTTATGCTAGGCTTCTAGATAGCTTCAGGGCGGGGGGCTGGTTGCCAGAGGAACCAACCTTAAGATTAAAAGGTTGGAACTTTCAGTCTCTCCCCACCCCCCCACTCTCCCCACCCCCCCCCACTCTCCCCACCCCCCCCACTCTCCCCACCCTCCCCACCCCCCCACCCCCCGCTTCTGAGGAGGGGAGGGCAGCTGGAGATACTCAATCACCAATGCAAATGACTACGTCAAGTGTGCCAAAGCAGTGAAGCCTCCATAAAAATCTCTAAACGATGGGGTTCAGGAAGCTTCCAGGTTGGTGACCTCAGGGAGGTACTGGTAACTAACTTAGCATGCCAGGAGAGGCAATGGAAGCTCCATGCCCTTTCCCCCACACCTTGCTCTACGCAGCTCTTCTCTCTGGCTGTTAGTGAGTTGTATCCTTTATAGTAAGTCAGTAACAGGAAGTAAAATCCTTCCCTGAGTTCTGTAAGTCATTCTAACTAAGTATGGAACTTGAAGAGAAGATTGTGGGAATCTAGAATTTATAGCCAATTTGTCAGAAGTTCAGGTGGCCCCTGGGACCTGTGACTGGCATCTGAGAATAGGAGCAGTCTTGGATTGGGCCCTGAACCTCCAGAGTTAGCTTCAGAACCGAACTGCAGGACACGCTACTGGTGTTAGAGAATCAGAGAAGTGAAAAGTCCCACCCATTTGGTGTCGTAAGAAAAAAGACCACACACCTGATAGGACCAGAGAGGAGCCCTGTGTTTCACTCGCCAATCATAATACCCTCTGCTTACCCATTGCCACAGTCTCTGCGGGTCCCCCTTCAAGCTCTCCACAAGGGTCACTGCCTCTTCTCCACTTCCTGGACACTGTTTCCGCACCCACATCTGGATCTCCCCGGGCAGGATGGTCAGAAACTGCTCCAACATGAGGATCTCCAGGATCTGCTCTTTGGTGTGAACCTCTGGCTGCAGCCACTGGAAACAGAGCTTCCGAAGCTGCTTCAGGGTCTCATGAGGCCCAGACATCACCTGGTAACGGAACTGCCTGAAAAGCTGGCGCGCGGTCTCAGGGCTGGAGAGTTCCTCTTGAAGGGCAGCATCTGATTCCGAGAACTGGGAGCCCTCAGCCTTCGCCAGTGACGGCAGCAGGCCTAGGGCCTGCCCCAAGTCAACGGGCATTGTCCAGCCTGGCAAGTCCTCTTAAGTAAAGTGCCTCTGAAGCGGAATTGTCTCCGGAAAGAACTAGGTCTTCACCAGGACACTAAAAAGGGAATGAGATTGAGTGCTATACAGAGGAGGGGGACACATTTTCAGAAAGAACAAATTCATATGCCCTACCCGAGAAGCCTTGGGGTCAACTATGGAGGTTTTGAAATTGTTCAATGGATACACGATTCTATTATGAAAGATTATACACTTGAAGCCACAAAACAAACTACTGATACCGTATCTTTTCCCTGCCCATTTTATAATGTTCTCTCTTGGTCCTCAAATGTCCAGACAAAATGAAGAATAAAATGCACCATATGAAGCATTTTCACTATAGGTTTCCAGGTAAACGGCTCTTCTACAAAACACTTCTACGTCTTCATCTCTATATCTGCATACTAAAAAATAAAGCTGGAAAAAGATATTAATGCCCTAGGAATAAAAGCTAATGCCTAGATGCTTCTGTAATAAATAGGAGGTTAAAGAAAACAAATTAAGTCTTCCCAAAAAGGTGTAATGAAATTTCCAAGACACGTCTTTTGAGTGCCATATTGAAATAGGTCTATTTGAGAATTTATGGAAAAAACCAGTGTCATAACTGACACTTCCAATCTTGGGGTTAAAGAGGGTTAAGAAGGCCGGGTGTGGTGGCTCACGCCTATACTCCCAGCACTTTGGGAGGCCGAGGTGGGCAGATCATGAGGTCAGGAGATTGAGACCATCCTGGTCAACATGGTGAAACCCAGTCTCTACTAAAAAAAAATACAAAAAATTAGCTGGGCATGGTGGTCGGTGCCTGTAGTCTCAGCCACGCAGGAGGCTGAGACAGAAGAATGGCGTGAACCCAGGAGGCGGAGCTTGCAGTGAGCCAAGATTGCACCACTACACTCCAGCCTGGGTGACAGAGAGAGACTCTGTCTCAAAAAAAAAAAAAAGAGGGTTGAGAAGACTACCTTGAGAATACTCCTATGGTGTTGACATAGATAACCACTATTTTATGTGAATGCTATTGAAATTTAGAAGATCACAACTAAGACAGTAGAAAGAGAAATATTAAATGGCAAATAATATTAAGTTATTTTAAAAAGGATCATCCACTATTTCTAGTTAACTTTCTTGCAAGTAATCATAATATGGGATTCTTGGGTAAATCTTTAAATGTTATGAAGAATTTGGTGGTCATCATTTCTCCGTAAGACTAATTACAGCAATTAAAAAAAAAATGCCCCATCACTTGAGGATCTGGCTTAATCAGAGATCAGTGCAATACTCTAGCTTTTTGTAGCTGCTTATTTCTTAAGGTGTGGAAAACAATGTCTTCATCCTTACCGTTTCACCAAAATAATTTATCCGACATTGGAAAATCATTTAAAAACTAAAAAAGAAAAACCAATCTTTTCAAAGTCCCAAGAAAGGAAAGAGCGAGGTCAAAAGAATTGCAGTTGACCTTTGAATAATGCAGGAGATAGGGGTGCCAACCCCCACACAGCAGAAAATCCATATCATTTCTGATTCCCCAAAAGCTGGGCCGCCTATTGACTGATGCCTTAAATAGTTGATTAACATACATTTTGCATGTTACTGTATTTTTGTAAAAAATTAAGTTAGAGAAAATATTATTAAGAAAATTATAACGAAGAGGCCGGGTGTGGTGGCTCACGCCTGTAATCCCAGCACTTTGGGAGGCTGAGGCGGGCGGATCACGAGGTCAGGAGATCGAGACCATCCTGGTCAACACGGTGAAACCCCGTCTCTACTTAAAAAAAAATACAAAAAATTAGCCGGGCGTGGTGGCCAGCGCCTGTAGTCCCAGCTACTTGGGAGGCTGAGGCAGGAGAATGGCGTGAACCCAGGAGGCGGAGCTTGCAGTGAGCTGAGATCGCACCACTGCACTCCAGCCTGGGTGACAGAGTGAGACTCTGTCTCAACAAAAAAAAATAAATAAATAAATAAAGAAAATTATAAGGAAGAGAAACTACATTTCCTATTCACTAAGTGGAAGTGAATCACCATAAAGGTCGTCACCTTCATCAGCTTCACACTGAGTAGCCTGAAGAAGACAAGGAACAGGAGGAGGAGAAGGAAGGTTGGTCTTGTGGTCTCAGGAGTCACAGAGGCCGACGAAAATCCTTGTATAAATGAACCCTTGCAGTTCAACCCTGTGTTGTTTAATTAAGAGTCAACCGTAATCCAATACCAAATGTTTTTTATGTGGTCCTCATTAAATTTATTTTTCACTTAAAAGGAAACCCAGGACCGGGCGCAGTGGCTCACGCCTGTAATCCCAGCGCTTTGGGAGTCCAAGGTGGGTGGATCACTTGAGGTCAGGAGTTCGAGACCAGCCTGACCAACATGGCGAAACCCCGTCTCTATGAAAAATACAAAAATTAGCTGGGCATGGTGGTGCACGCCTGTAATCCCAGCTACGAGGGAGGCTGATTGAGGCAGGAGAATTGCTTAAACCCAGGGATGGATGTTGCAGTGAGCCAAGATCACACCACTGCACTCCAGCCTGGGCCACATAGCGAGACTCCGTCTCAAAAAAAAAAAAAGAAACCCAGGCCAGGCACGGTGGCTCACGCCTGCAATCCCAGCACTCTGGAAGGCCGAGGCAGAGGATCATCTGTGGTCAGAGTTCGAGACCAGCCTGGCCAACATGGTAAAACCCCATCTCTACTAAAAATACAAAAATTAGTCGGGCATGGTGGTGTGCACCTGTAATCCCAGCTACTCAGGAGGCTAAGGCAGGAGAACAGCCTGAACCTGGGAGGCGGAAATTGCAGTAAGTCAAGATCATACCACTGCACTCCAGCCTGGGCTACAGAATGAGACTCCGTCTCAAAAAAAAAAGTCAGTAAAGACAAAAAATCTGAACACTATCAACCGACTTGCTCTAATTGACATTTTCAAAACACTAGACCCAAGAACTGCAGAGTATACATTCATTACAAGCGCAAAAAGAGTATTCATCCAGACTGCATGCATAATTTCAAATGACTGGTATCTTAAAGTTAGCTCTAAAAATATTACACAAAGCGGTATTGCTAAAAAGCCATTAAAGCAATACCAAAAAACACTCAAAAACCCCATATCTGATAGAAAAGGAACACAAGAGAAACAAAAACCAGAAAGGTCAATGGAAAACTTTTATAGAGTTTCCTGGGTTCGAATATATTCTCTGATCATAGTGCAATTCAATGAGATATCAATAACTAGAAAATCCCAATTTACGTAAATTATTAAATAAAGCTCTTAACCCATAGTCAAAGAAAAAAATCACAAAGGAAATTAAAATGTTTTCATACTGAGTGACAATGAAAACTGCCTATCAAACCACCTGGAAAGCAGCTAAAGGATTGCTCAGAGGTAAACCTACAGTTTCAAGTAAAAGCTTAAAAAATGAATAAATATATTTTTTAAAATCCCTTGCTTTGTAAATCCAACCTATTTGGCTCAAGTGTTTCAAATAACAAGTGGCAAAATTTTACACAGCAAGATACCGACCTGTAAACTTACTCCAATTTATCTGTTTCCTAAATTAAGATAGCAGTTTAGATAATATTTAAGAGAAATGACATTTTGGAAAAACTTTAAGTACTTAAATCTTGTGTTAGTAATATTATACTCCCAGGTAGTGTTGTAAGAAAAATGTCTCGATTATTCAACATTAAATTACTTTACAGAGTATTAAAATACTTTAATAGAGAGTTTATATTCCAATGACCTCATGAAGAACTGACCCCATTAGTTATGAAAAAAATTACGGTTATCTGTCATACCTGTTATTAAACCTTTAACAAACAGAATGAATTTTTAAATGTGCATTCTAGGCATAATATACACACGTAGTTACATACATGGTTACATATACAAGTAACCATTTGTTAAGCACCTACTACGTATCGGCTCATTATCAGGCTCGGCTCATGTATTTCTAATTCTCACAATTACCCTGGTGTATAGATCAGGAACCTCTGAGGCTCACAAGTGGCAGCCAGATTAAAACCCAGGAAGCTCTAAAGCCTTTGCTTTGGGGAGAACTGCCAACGCCTGGTGATTTGTGGGGGCGTTTTCTGGTTGTCACAAGCAGCTAGGGGAACTGGTATTTAGTGTTCGAGGCCAGGTCAGCGCTGCTCATCGGATACGTATTCTCCACCATGCGCCCCCCCAAAGAGAGGGAGAGACTCCAGGCATCATCCCATCGGGTTTCCTCTTCCCGAGACTCATTTTCAGCCCTTAGGGGAAGATGGCGGGGAGGAGCCCGTTTTCGGTCCCAGTGCAGAGACCCTCCGGTCCCGCGGGGCGCACAGGCACAGGAACGCATAGCCGGGACGGGGTTCACACATCCCCCCGCACCCAGGGTCCACTCCCAGCCATGGCTGCCCCGGCCCCGCACTCGCCACGTCCCCCGCGCGCTCCCAGACGCATGGGCGCGGGAGCCCGCTGGCCCCTCCGAAGCTCCGGGGGGCCCAGCTGAGTCAGGTGCGGACGCAGATAACGCCAGGCCTGACCCCGAGCGGCCGGAGGCCGGGACCGCCCCGCACGCGCGCTCACCTCGGCCCGCGGCGCCGGCTCCGGGCGCACTTCCGGGAGCTGGGCGGCTGCGCGCGCCTCAGGCGGTAGGCGAGCGACGTGCGGCACCGGGCGGAGCTAGGGGCGGGGCGGGGCTGATACCGAAGTTCCTATTGGCCGTCGGGGACGCCCCGCCCCTCTCTGGCGCCGCGGCCCCAGAGCCTCCGCCGAAACTGCAGTGCGGTTCCCGAGTCAACGCCACCCTCGGTTCCTTTCGTCACTCACTAGTCACTGTTCGTGAGTTCCTTCACTTCTCACCCGTCATTTATTGCGCGCCTATTCTGTGCCAGGCACTCGGCCAAGCACTGCGAGGCCTTCAAAGATCATTTCTTTGTCCTGCCAGTCCCCACACCCAAAGCTGCAACGCTCTGCCAGTATCCCTGATTCTTAACCGGCGCCTTTCTGCTTTCCGTTCTTGCCTCACTTGGCCTCCCTGAGACATTTGATTTGCCCTGACCTTCCTCCTCTGTCTTGATTCTCCCACTCTCACCAGCTCTGCATCGCCTGGGTCCTCTCCCACTTCTCCCCATTCGGTTGGGGCTAGTCCAATGTAGTGCCATCCTCTTTCCACCTACGTCTCTCTCTCAACAAATGTCATCCCTGACTCTTCCCTTCTCCTTCCCTTTCCCACACGCCGACAATGGCTGAATCCTCTGATTTTACCTCATTGTCTCTCAGACACCTCGCCCTCTCTTCTCACTACCCCTCCCTCGGCTCAGTTCCACACCATTTGTAATGGCCAAAGCTTTCTTACCCTTTCCCCAGCGTCCAGTGTTGCTGGTTTCCAGGCCATCCTGTGCTGGGCCACCACAGTCATCTTGTGATACTAAGTTGCATTAATAGAAGTATCATGTCAAAGTTTGGGTGTTCTATCTTGGGCAACTGGCAAAGAGGAGAGTATTCAAAAAAAAAAAGAGCTGCCATGTTCCCCAATAATCTATGGAAATAAAATTAATAATAAATAAATAAAAATTTTAGGCCGGGCGCGGTGGCTCAAGCCTGTAATCCCAGCACTTTGGGAGGCCGAGACGGGCGGATCACCAGGTCAGGAGATCAACACCATCCTGGCTAACACGGTGAAACCCCGTCTCTACTAAAAAATACAAAAAACTAGCCGGGCAAAGTGGCGGGCGCCTGTAGTCCCAGCTACTTGGGAGGCTGAGGCAGGAGAATGGCGTGTACCCGGGAGGCGGAGCTTGCAGTGAGCTGAGATCCGGCCACTGCACTCCAGCCTGGGCGACAGAGCATGACTCCGTCTCAAAAAAAAAAAAAAAAAAAAAAAAAAAAAATTTTAAAAGGAGCTGTCATTATCATAACGTGTCCTATACCTGTCCCATGTTTACAAGAATTAAAGATATCTCCTCCGGAGGAATAAAGCTTGATGCGGGGAAGGGATTACATCTTCATGTACCTGAAAAACTGACCAGTGGAAAAGGGATTCGACATGTTCTCTTTTTTTTTTTTTTTTTTTTTTTTTTGAGACGGAGTCTCACTCTGTCGCCCAGGCTGGAGTGCAGTGGCCGGATCTCAGCTCACTGCAAGCTCTGTCTCCCAGGTTTATGCCATTCTCCTGCCTCAGCCTCCCGAGTAGCTGGGACTACAGGCGCCCGCCACCTCGCCCGGCTAGTTTTTTTGTATTTTGTAGTAGAGACGGGGTTTCACCGTGTTAGCCAGGATGGTCTCGATCTTCTGACCTCGTGATCCGCCCGTCTCGGCCTCCCAAAGTGCTGGGATTACAGGCTTGAGCCACCGCGCCCGGCCCGACATGTTCTCTTAAGTCCCAGGGTCTGAACAAGTTCCTGTGTGTGAAACTGTTTCAGCCTGACATAGGTGGAAGTTTCTAGTCTTTTTTTTTTTTTTTTTTTTTTTTTTTTTTGGTACAGACGGGGTTTCACCATGTTGACCAGGCTGATCTCGAAATCCTGACCCCAGGTGATCCACCCACCTCGGCCTCCCAAAGTGCTGCGATGACAGGCATGAGCCATGGCACCTAGCTGGAAGTTTCTAACATTCATGTGATTGATGGTGCTGCTTTGAGTTCCTGAGGACAGCATGGCTAACAATTTACCAGGCACATTTAGAGGGACACCTTCCTTGGGTGTGGCTTCCAACATCAATGTGCTCTGCTTCTAAGAAAGTCAAGAGACAAGGTGGTTTGAAGGGGAAGATTATATGAGTTTTATCTTCAATGTGTTCGCTTTTAGCTGATCAACACCCAAGGAAGATAACAAGAATTCAAAACCATTAATTGAGTCCTGACTCCTTTGTGAAACTGATGGAAGCTAAAACGTTTCCCAAGAAAAATGCACATACACATCTACAACACTTTGCCCTCAAATTCAGGGAGCTAACACAGCCTTGAAACCCATCCTTGGAACCCACAAACCTCAGGTTGAGAACTCTAATCCTAGTAGATGGTTCCTGATATGAAAATGACACTTTGAAGTTTAATAATTTCTTTATAAACTGGCACCTTAGGAAAAGGCATAAACACTTCTTTCGAAACAGGCTGAACCACCAAAAGGTTTTTTAAAATAGGGAGATATCTACCTCAGCTTAGGAAATAATGAAAAGGTGTCATCTATTTCTATTATTCACTCACTCATTCAATAAATATTTACCAGATGATGTGCCCAGCACTCTTCCAATAGCTATCTAGGCAAGAATGAACTAAACACACGAAGTCCCAGCCCTCCCAGGACTTATATTTTGTAGGGTGAGCTGGACAACAAATAAATACACAAGTAGTAATTATAGGTGTTGTGAAGAAAATTACATTGGGGTAAGGAGGAGAGGTAGTGTTAGACATGGAGTGCAAGTTATATAGGATGGTCAGGGAAGGACTAACAGATAAAACAGCCTTGAATCCAGACCTGAAGTTAATTAAGAAGGAAGTCTTGCGTGTATCTGTGGGAACCTGCAGGCAGAGGAAATTGCAAACGTTTTTATTGTTGTTGTTTGAGACAGAATCTCGCTCTGTTGCCCAATGCAGTGCGAGAATCTCGGCTCACTGCAACCTCCACCTCCAGATTTAAGTGATTCTCCTGCCTCAGCCTCCTGAGTAGCTGGGATTGCAGGTGTATGCCACCATGCCCGGCTACTTTTTGTATTTTTAGTAGAGACGAGGTTTCATCACGTTGGCCAGGCTGGTCTCTAATTCCTGACCTCAGGTGATCCACCTGCCTCAGTCTCCCAAAGTGCTGGGATTACAGGTGTGAGCCACCACGCCCACTCATACATGTTTAAGCCCTGAGACAATGAGTGACAATAAAGAGAAGAGGTATAAAGACCAAGCCCTGGACCACACCAACATAGAGGGTCAGGGTAATAAGAAAAATCTATCAAAGGAGAAAGAGACTGAGGAGCCACTGAGGTAGAAGGAAAACAGAGAGTGGTATCCGGGAAACCAACTACATAAAGTGTTCAAAGAAAGAGAGAATCGCCGGGCACGGTGGCTCATGCCTGTAATCCCAGCACTTTGGGAGGCCGAGGCAGGCGGATCACCTGAGGTCTGGAGTTCGAGACCAGCCTGACCAACATGGAGAAACCCCATCTCTACTGAAAATACAAAATTAGCTGGGCGTGGAGGTGCACACCTATAATATATAAACTGGCACCTTAGGAAAAGGCATAGACACATAATCGCTTGAGCCTGGGAGGGAGAGGTTGCAGTGAGCCTAGATCACACCATTGCACTCTAAGCCTGGGCAACAAGAGCGAAACTCTGTCAGAAAGAAAGAAAGGAAGAAAGAAAGAATCATCAACTAATCAAATGCCATGATCAAATGTAAAATGAGTATTAAGAATTGACTATTTGTTGGAGCAACAGAATAAAATCACTGGTGACCTTGACTAAGAGTGGTTGGAAGTAGAGAAATCCTGAATGGAACAAGTTCAATAAGGAACAGGAAGAGAAGAATTAGAGCAGCAAATATAGACAAGTCATTCAAGAAGTTTTGCTATAAAAAGAAATAGCAAAATGAGACAAATTAGGAGATCTTACAGCATGCTTACACACTGATTAGAATGATCCAGTAGGGAGGAAAAATTTGTATGGAAGGGGAGAAAAAGTGACAATTACTGAAAAATGTTCTTGAGTAGAAATTGATTTTTTAATTACAAGGCTTCTGGGCACTCGCATAATCTAGGCCACATGGAACGCCCACAGAAAACAATCTCCACTGAAGAGGAGCTTAAAGTCAAAAGTTACAAGCCACACCAAAAGCAATTCCTCATACAGAGAAAATGGGGAATGGAGAGGGGTTGATCAAAGGGTACAAAAGTTCCAGTTAAACAAGAGGAGTAAGTTTAGCAATGTATTGCACAGTGTGGTAAACGTAGTTAATAATAATGTATACTTCAGGCTGGGCATGGTGGCTCACGCCTGTAATCCCAACACTTTGGGAGGCCGAGGCAGGCGGATCACAAGGTCAGGAGATCAAGACCATCCTGGCGAACATGGTGAAACCCCGTCTCTACTAAAAATACAAAAAAATTAGCCAGCATGGTAGTGGGTGCCTGTAGTCCCAGCTACGCCGGAGACTGAGGCAGGAGAATGGCATGAACCTGGGAGGCGGAGCTTGCAGTGAGCTGAGATTGCGCCATTGCACTCCAGCCTGGGGGACAGAGAGAGACTCCGTCTCACAACAACAATCAAAAAAAAAACAATAATGTATACTTCAAAATCACGAAAAGAATAGATTTTAAATGTTCTCACCATAAAAAATAAGTAGGTGAGGTGATGAATACGTTAATTAACTTGATTTAAACTTTTACAATGTATACCTACATCAAAACATCACATTATACCCCATAAATATATACAATTATTATTCATCAATTAAAACTAAAACTAAATTTTAAAACACTATTATAAATGACAATCACTACTTACTAAAATAATGAAAGCACGTGCACTCCAAAATTCAGAGATAATAGAGCAATCTGAAAGATATTTTAAAATAAAAATTCTGAGTTGTTCAAAGAGGTTAAAAAAAAGTAAAAGCTGTAGACCAAAAGAACCATGTGGGGAAAAAAAGAAGAAAGAAAGAAAGGATGAAAGATGGAAGGCAGAAAACAAAATAAAACTGCAGGATCAAGTCTATTTCTTACAGACTAAAAGATACTAACTTTTTGGCTGGGCACAGTGGCTCACGCCTATAATCCCAGCACTTTGGGGGCCGAGGTGGGTGGATCATGAGGTCAAGAGATCGAGACCATCCTGGCCAACATGGTGAAACCCCGTTCTCTACTGAAAACACAAAAATTACCTGGGCGTGGTGGTGTGTGCCTGTAGTCCCAGCTACTCAGGAGGCTGAGGCAGGAGAATTGCTTGAACCCGGGAGGCGGAGGTTGTAGTGAGCTGAGATCGCGCCATTGCACTCCAGCCTGGCGACAGCAAGACTCTGTCTCAAAAAAAAAAAAAAAAGATATTAACTTTTTTAATTAGGGGAAAAAATAGTCTAACATTGATAAGAGTCAGACATGGCAAATATCTTTGTTCCCATTGTAGAGATAAAAAAAAAATTTGAGATCCAGAGTGTGTAAATGCCTACTTGAAAGCTGCAGACATTGTTACTGAGGCTGAATTTAAACTCTGCTTTTTCTGACTACAGATCCCATGCTCTGCCCTCTCTCTGCTGCATTTGTCCCTGGATAAAGTAGGGCTCACAGGACAAGCTGTTCAAAGAAATTGTATAAGGTTTGGGCAAACTATCCTGGGAGATACTGTGAGAACTTGAAATAAATATATGGACGAAGTTAAATTGCATGAGATTGTTGTGAGCCGGATCAGCTATTTCAACAAACATTCTCTGGAACCGAGGAGCAGAAAGATTTGGATTGACTCAAGGTGAAAGGAAGCTGGGTATCAGTGGAGCGTATCAGTGTAAGCCGTGTGGAAATGGCTGACCACATGGACAAGGAAGGGAAGGGAGACCAGAACAGAAACCACTCCCCACACCCTCCCTTTGCTGTCAAGATGTAATTTGTATCCTGTTGACTTCAATATAGCAAAGAGTGATTTCATGGCAGAAGGAACCTGAACTGTCTTTTAAGGACTATTGAGAGAACAGAGAATTAAACAAGATGGTAATTGCTTTTCTCTGGTTAGGAGAAATAGTAACACATGTCACGTTTTATGTGGGATGTCTTGGAGGAGATCTTGAAGATGTTCAAGAAGCCAGGTGCAGTGGCTCACGCCTATAATCCCAGCACTTTAGGAGGCCGAGGCGGGTGGATCACAAGGTCAGGTGTTCAAGACCAGCCTGGCCAACAGTGAAACTCCATCTCTACTAAAAATACAAAAAATTAGCCAGGCATGGTGGCGGGTGCCTGTAATCCCAGCTACTCAGGAGGCTGAGGCAGGAGAATCACTTGAACCTGGGAAGGCAGAGGTTGCAGTGAGCCAAGACTGTGCCACTCCACCCCAGCCCAGGTGACAGCATGAGACTCCGTCTCCAAAAAAAAAAAAAATAATAATAATAATAATAATAATAATAAAACTATTCAAGAAGGTTCAGGTGGGGCTGGGAAATGACTTCCTATAGTGCCTACAAGTGACACACAGGGCCACAAACCTGGATTGAGTCCTGGAGTGTATACCTTAAAAAAATATATGGTGGATAAATCCTGATGCGTCTCTCACCAAATGAAATTTTTTCCTGAAGCCATAAAATGTCTTTAGATAAGGTATTCTCTATCTGAGACTTCAGGATTTCAATGACTAACTCCCCTGTATGCAAGTGTTTGCAGGTATGGGCATTTTTCTCAGATGGAATTAAATTTAAAAAGTCATTACATACTTAGGCAGACCCCTTTGAACTTTTAAATCCATGGGCCTGGAGACGTGATAAAGAAGTTAAGCCTCACTGGTATTGAATACAATGGACTGGCCAGCTCCTTGGTTTGCTCGTACGTTGAACAGGCTTCAGTCAGGATATAGAAGGTGCCATAAGGGAACATAAGGAGGCCCACGCCATGCAGCAGTTAAAAGTGAGGTCCTAGGCCGAGTGCGGTGACTCACACCTGTAATCCCAGCACTTTGGGAGGTGGAGGCCGGCGGATCACGAGGTCAAGAGATCAAGACCATTCTGGCCAACATGGTGAAAACCCATCTCTCCTAAAAGTACAAAAAAAATTAGCTGGGCGTGGTGGCGCTCACCTGTAGTCCCAGCTACTCAGGAGGCTGAGGCAGGAGAATTGCTTGAACCTGGGAGGCGGAGGTTGCAGTGAGCCGAGATCGCACCACTGCACTCCAGGCTGGCAACATACCAAGACTCAGTCTCAAAAAAAAAAAAAAAAAAAAAAAGTGAGGTCCTGGGCCAGGTGCAGTGGCTCACACCTGTAATTCCAGCACTCTGGGAGGCCGAGGCAGGCGGATCACAAGGTCAGGAGTTTGAGACCAGCCTGACCAACATGGTGAAACCCCGTCTCTACTAAAAATGGAAAAATTAGCTGGGTGCAGTGGCACACGCCTCTAATCCCAGCTACTTGGGAGGCTGAGGCAGGAGAATCGCTTGAACCCGGGAGATGGAGGTTGCAGTGAGCCGAGATTGCACCACTGCACTCCAGCCTGGGCGACAGAGCGAGACTCTGTCTCAAAAAAGAAAAAAGTGAGGTCCTTACATTGTCACTTATTCAACATATTGAGACATATTCAAGTTAATATGTGCAGGAATCAGTGGATTTATGGATTATATTACCTAGTTTTAACTAAATTAACCCTAGCAAAAGGAATCCTAGTTTTAAGTTTCTTGCAAAATAATCTCAATTTGAAGAGAACAGTAATAATGCAGGCACATGTAAACAGCAACAAAACAGCATAGCTACACTTCTAACTTGAGTCTTTTTGCAGATACGTTGGAAAGTAATGATAATGCCAATGAATCAGATCTAACCAAAGTCAGGCAAAATAATTTCAAATATTAAGAAATCTATTAGAAATGTGCATTTATGGCTGGGCACGGTGACTCGAGCCTGTAATCCCAGTACTTTGGGAGGCTAAGGCGGGCAGATCACCCGAGGTTGGGAGTTTGAGACCAGCCTGACCAACATGGAGAAACCCCGTCTCTACTAAAAATACAAAAATTAGCCGGGTGTGGTGGCACATGCCTATAATCCCAGCTACTTGGGAGGCTGAGGCAGGAGAATCACTTGAACCCGGGAGATGGAGGTTGCAGTGAGCCGAGATCGTGCCATTACACTGTAGCCTGGGCAACAAGAGCAAAACTCCGTCTCAAAAAAAAAAAAAAAGTGCTTTATATCTGTATCACTATACTGAATGGCACCTTAACAAGATGTATATTTATGTGTATGTATTTACACTGAGTGTGTAAATTAGATTTGAAATGTTTAAATATATATTTATACTTACACTAAGTATAAATATGTGTGTCTATATATTTGTACCCATATATAAGTATATATAAATATATATGCATGTATGTGTGATGTATGTATATTTATGCAGGTTATGGATACAGAATTTATATATATACCGATTATATATACAGATAATAAGTATACACAGGTACTAATATATGCATATATATTACACATATAGAACATGAAGAAAATTTAACAAAGCTTAAAGTCATATTCTATCAAGTACTTTATGAAACTTCATCAAATCAAATGAAAACTGGTGGCCTCTTTGGAGGTTCTGATATATGAAAATCAATACACAAAATATTCCATATAAAAAGTTTTGTGCGGCCGGACGTGGTGGCTCACGCCTGTAATCCCAGCACTTTGGGAGGCCAAGGCGGGCGGATCACAAGGTCAGGAGATCGAGACCATCCTGGCTAACACGGTGAAACCCGTCTCTACTAAAAATACAAAAAATTAGCCGGTCGCGGTGGTGGGCACCTGTAGTCCAGCTACTTAGGAGGCTGAGGTAGGAGAATGGTGTGAACCTGGGAGGCGGAGCTTTCAGCGAGCCGAGATTGCGCCACTGCACTCCAGCCTGGGGCACAGAGGGAGACTCCGTCTCAAAAAAAAAAAAAAGTGTTGTGCTTTTCACTTTAAGCCCCGTGGTAAAAATTATGAAAATGCAATGTCTCTTCCAATTAGTTTGTAAGAGCTACTGACTCACATCAGAGACTACGGAAATTAGTAGCCACATTTCATCAAAATTTTTTGCTTAATTAGCAGATGGCATCGAAAAACAAATATCATTTTTAGTATCTGCTGCCAATGATGTACTTTATCCATTTGGAGGTTTGAGAGGTTTCTTTTTTCACTTTTGACAACCATTATAACTAAGTGTCAAAAACAAACTGAATTTAGAACCCAACTTTAAAACTCTCTGTATCACAGAGTATTAAAGATTTGCTCAAATAATGAGGTGTATTATATTTTTGGTGAGAACTTTATTGAATAAATAAGATGTATATTTTAAAATATTATTTTTCCATTTTTACCATAGCCTTTTTAACTTTCAGTTTTGAATATGTTCTATAATGTACAACATGTAGGCAAAATAATACATGTATATATTATTTATGAATAAATTCATACACAAACAGGGGATACATAGTCTCAAAATACTTTTACTAGAAAACAACGATTGATCAAAAAAGTGTAGATCTCCCTGTTCTAGATCTGGGAGCTTCTTAAACTGGGCTACAGATCAGACTCACCTGGAGGGCATGTTAATTCCACATTATTTTGACTTCTTTCCTGAATCAGATTATCTGAGAGGCAGAGTCTGGAAATATGATTTTTTAACAACTTCCAAAGTGCTGTTTTTGGCACTGATTGTGAGTGGCATTCAAATCCGTGTTCATAAATAATTGTCTATTAAATCAAACTTCAGGACACAAACAGATGTTAGTTGCCAAAACTTATGTGGGCAGGAAGGATGATAATACAGGGAGTAATACAATTAACTGGCAATCAAGATGGCTTTGGAAGAAGTTAAAATAGAACAAGGTTTCCGGGCTGATTTTTATCCAGGAATTCCTAACATAGATATCCCCAATATAATAATATATTATAGCCATCTTTATGCATCTCAATCCTCTTATTAGTAAAATGAGACATAACAATGCCACTCAATGCTCAGGACTGTTAAGAGAATTAAATGAGACAATATATGTAAAATATCTAGAACAGTGCCTTGGCACACAGCAAAATCTAGCTGTTATTGAGATATCATAATTTGTATGTATCATCTGTTTTAGGATAGGTGATTCCTAGAAAGAATAGTAATAAAAAAATTATTAGAAGTGAGCATAAATTAACTGGGCACGGTGGTGCATACCTGTGGACCCTGCTACTTGGGAGGCTGAGGTGGGAGGGTCACTTAAGCCTCAGAGGTTGAGGCCACAGTGAGCCATGATCTCACCACCACACTCCAGCCTAGGGGCCAAAGCTCAAAAAAAAAAAGAACTGAGCAAAAATATTACCACACCGGTTTTTTTTTTTTTTTGCCACAGTGTTTCAACAGCATCCAGATATCCCAGAAGAAAGAAGCTGTAATTATCAAACATAAAAGTCTCAACTAAATGAACTTAATTATGTAAATTGTAAGACATTCTGTAATAACGTAATAAATATCATATTTTTATCTCAAAATTAAAACCCAAAGGAATTACGTAACTGTGGCCTCATAGAGATACCTAACGACCACATGAATGTGGTTTTCTCTGTTATGTCAATGTTTACTGTTTTATTTTATTTTGTTTTGTTTTGTTTCTGTCCTTTTAGAGTCCTGTCTGTACCTCTGAGCTTAATCTCTGTTCTGGTAAGATGTCAAGATTCTGGCCTCCTCCACCAAGAAGCGGGCCAGGGTTTCAGCCACAGAGCTTCACCACCAAATGTTGAGACATCATCTCCCAGTGAAGACTCTCTCTATGTTGATTTCCCTTTTGAGCTTCAGTTCCTGCCAGGAAAAGAGTGGCAGCCTTCAGATGCAGATTTGGGAAGGTTCTGAAGTCTTTAGGCTTCTTTATCTCATTAGCCAGGGATCCTTTAAAACTTAGGGCGTTCTATACAGGTAACAATCTTAGAGGGATTGTGGAAGAGGCCTCGTGTCCCCTTAAACCTTCCACCCACCCAGAATTCTTCAGTCCTCCGAAATGTCTCACTTTGACCCCTTGTTAGCTGAATTCTGATTTTTGTACAGTCACTTGATGCTGCCCGTGGCCTCCTTCACTTTCAAATGCCTGACTCGTTGCTGGACTGATGGCCCTGCTGACTTTGGACAGTCAGACTTTGCCCTTGCTGGGTCTGTGACATCTATCTCACCTTGAAAGCCAGGACTCCTGAAAATCCCATCAGTACTGAGCTGTGGGAAGCCTCATCTGTCCCTGCCGCCTGCTGCTGGGGATGGCTAGACGCCTGCCCACGTTGAGATTTTCTCTGCACTCGGTTTTTCAGACTGAACCTTTCTTCCTCTGACAGAAGCTTCCAGGAGCATGTGGTGGCTCCTGAAGTTCTCATGGATCAATTTTAAAAAAGCAAGCTTTTTCTTCCCCTGGAGAAACAGCAAGATTGGTGACTCGTCTGTCACTGCTAATGAGCACAAAGGGTCTGAACACTGGGGAACGCAGAGAGAGAAGATGATTGGAATTAACCAGACACCAGGGTTGAAGAAAAAAATCCTGAATGTAGTGGTGCTCAGAGAACAGAAAGAATAAAGTTAATCAGCAGCAGTGCTCTGCTGTAGAAAGTCTTGAGGAGAGCCACTGCAGAGTGCCTCCGGTTGCCCGTGGAGATATGAAGAAGCAGCAGCATGTAGCCAAAGGCACCAAACAGAAACCCCATCTTGGAAGGGGCTGGTTACCAGGAATTAAGCAAGGAATGCATTCATTTAAGCTTACAGAGTTCTATCCAAGGTCAGTTCTCTTCTCTGAGGCCGATATGGACCCTTCCAACCAGGAATTGGAAACTAGCAGCATGTATTTTCTTTTTCTTTTTTTGAGACGGAGTCCCTCTCTGTGGCCCAGGCTGGAGTGCAGGGACCTGATCTCAGCTCACTGCAAGCTCCGCTTCCCGGGTTTACGCCATTCTCCTGCCTCAGCCTCCCGAGTAGCTGAGACTACAGGCGCCCGCCACCTCACCCGGCTAGTTTTTTGTATTTTTCAGTAGAGACGGGGTTTCACCGTGTTAGCCAGGATGGTCTCGAGCTCCTGACCTCGCGATCTGCCCGTCTCGGCCTCCCAAAGTGCTGGGATTACAGGCTTGAGCCACTGTACTCCGCCAAAGCACGTATTTTCTTTGGCAAGCACAATTTAAAAAATTTACTTGAACTGGAATGCCTTTTAGTCATGCATACAATTTGCAGTGGGTCATAAGTCTGACCATCCATTATTATTACTATTATTATTATTCAGAGATGGAAGGGTCTAGCTATATTGCCCAGGCTGGGCTTGAATTCCTGGGCTCAAGGGATCCTTATGCCTCATCCTGCCAAGTAGCTAGGACTACACGCTCAAGCCACCATGGCCAACTTTGACCATCCCTTTAGATCATATGTCTTTAACATACTTACAGTACCATCTGGACCCTGAAGGCATTTGAGCAAGACTGCACTCAAATATTCTCCAGAAGGCAGAGGAGTTAAGGTTAATGATGCTCACCTCGGAGTCTGAGTTGTAGAGTCTACTGGGGATGCCTGAAGCCTTTGCTGGTCAGAGGGCCTAGGAGCTGACTATCGCAGATTGGGCGGGGTGCTGCCCTTGCTAAATCCCTTATCCCACAGTTCACTTGATACTTATTACCAGTCTGTGGCCTCCACCAGATGGTAGGCGTCTAGGAACTGTTGTTCCCCCCAAGATCCTTATTATTCAGGGAACTCCCAAAAGAGAAATACGAAGGAATTTGGTCAAGGTCAACAGATAAGAATTTAGTCTAAGGCCGGGCATGGTGGCTCACACCTGTAATCCCAGCACTTTGGGAGGCTGAGGCGGGTGGATCTCGAGGTCAGGAGATCGAGACCATCCTGGCTAACATGGTGAAATCCCGTCTCTACTAAAAAATACAAACAATTAGCCGGGCGTGGTGGCGGGTGCCTGTAGTCCCAGCTACTCGGGAGGCTGAGGCAGGAGAATGGTGTGAACCCGGGAACCAGAGCTTGCAGTGAGCCGAGATTGCGCCACAGCACTCCGGCCTGGGCGACAGAGCAAGACTCTGTCTCAAAAGATAAAAATTAAAAAAAAAAAAAATTTAGTCTAGGTCGTAACTATATCCCAAGAACCAAAATTTAGATACCATGGTCCAAAATTCAGAGCATAGCATTTACAGTTGTGACACCCCTGGCCAATTCCTGTCTTATGGGCACAAGCTATACAGATATCAGCCAGTGTTCACTGGAGGAAATGAAGGGAAGAAAGGAACTCAAATATCAAGCCTGTCTGGGAGAAGGAGGCAAGTTTTTAGGGTTATACTCACTTATAAACTGGGATCTCGCCTTTTTTCCAGTGAAGAATCCACTGAATTATCTTAACTTTCCTTCACATACCTGAAAACAGATATATTCGAGGAGACATGGGTTGGTGTAGACAATGTTTTTTTGGTTTTGTTTTTTTTCCCCCATCCTTTTATCCCTACGCGGCTACTTCTAAAACTGCCTGCTTCACTCGGGGTTCCAGGAGGACAGCCTTGGGTTCAGGGCAGCCACGTTCTTTTTCTTCCAAATTGTATCATTTGGACCTCTAGAAAACAGGGTCCTCTGGTCCTCCATGATCAATTTCCACCCATCTCTGTGCCATTCATTCCCGAGCTTTTATTTCTTTCTTTTTTTTTTCTTTTTCTTCTTTCGAGACAGAGTCTTGCTCTGTCACCCAGGCTGGAGTGCAGTGGCATGATCTTGGCTCATTGTAACCTCTGCCTCCCAGATTCAAGCAATTCTCTTGCCTCAGCCTCTCGAGTAGCTGAGATTACAGGCTATGCTCGGCTAATTTTTGTATTCCTAGTGGAGACAAGGTTTCACCATGTTGGCCAGGCTGATGTCGAACTCCTGACCTTAGGTGATCCACCCGCCTTGGCCTCCCAAAGTGCTGGGAGTACAGGCGTGAGCCACTGCGCCCGACCATTCCTGAGCTTTTTTTTCTTTTTCTCTTTTTTTTTTTTTTGAGACGGAGTCTCACTCTGTCGCCCAGTCTGGAGTGCAGTGGCACGATCTCCGCTCACTGCAAGCTCCGCGGCCTCCTGAGTTCATGCCATTCTCCTGCCTCAGCCTCCCGAGAAGCTGGGACTACAGGCGCCCGCCACTGCGCTCGGCTAATTTTTTTTTTTGTATTTAAGTAGAGACGGGGTTTCACCGTGTTAGCCAGGATGGTCTGGATCTCCTGACCTCGTGATCCACCTGCCTCGGCCTCCCAAAGTGCTGGGATTACATGCGTGAGCCAGCGCGCCCAGCCTCCTGAGCTTTTAAATCATGCCTCCTTGCTCCTGCCTGCCTAAGACGTAAAAGAAACAACAAATACCCTAACTTCGCTTCTTGAAAAACCACTTAAAATACACCAAATGATCTATTAACATATATTCCTAGAATTCCAACAGATAGATTTGTGAGATGGTAGAAAAAGTGCCTAAAATATGGCTTATCTATGTAGTATTAGGAGACGGTAGTTTAGAAAAGATTACAGGAACATCACCTTTTCCTTGACTGCACATGTGGCTTGGATTTAACAGACCAAAACAGGGGTGAAAGCTTTATTGTCTTGCCTGTCGAGAATAGACAGTCGGAATAGATAGTCAGAACATCAATAGATAGTCAGAATAGACAGTAATGGAAAGGATAGTTTCACAAGACTTTATTCTCAGGCTTAATTACAAGCAATAAAAACTTATAAGTTAAAAAAAAAAAGGTACTATCAATGAATTTCACTATATAAATATAGTATGAAATGTTTACTAAATGAACAGGATTTTTCATTTATGTATCTTGTAATTCTTCGCTCTTCTAATTGAATCTGAGCCAAGAATAGAAACTCAGTACATTTATTTTCTGGTGCCTTAAAGAGAAAAAAGGAAAAGTTTTGTGTAAGTAAAACAGAATGTATTTATAAGAACAGACTGCTTTTCTTTAAAACAGCTTCCAAAAAATTTGTTTCTGAATCTTTTTTTTTTTCTTTTGTTTTTTTTTTAGATGGAGTCTTGCTTTGTTGCCAGGCTGGAGTACAGTGGCACAATCTTGGCTCACTGAAACCTCCGTCTCTCGGATTCAAGCAATTCTCCTGCCTCAGCCTCCTGAGTAGCTGAGACTATAGGCGCCCGCCACCACGCCCAGCTAGTTTTTTTGTATTTTTAGTAGAGATGGGGTTTTAGCATGTTGGCCAGGATGATCTTGATTTCTTGACCTCATGATCCGCCTGCCTCGACCTCCCAAATGCTTGGATTACAGGCGTGAGCTACTGCGCCTGGCCGGTCTTTGATTTTTTAAACACTTATTATGCCATGAATTCATAGGGAATAGGTTCCAGTAGCCCAGGCTTCTTCCCATTGGTTCTCACAGTGTGCTTCTCTGGGTAGATAGAGCAGGCTGGCACTTCAGTTGAACCCAGGTACTTTTCTCTTTGTCTTCTTTATTTTTCTGATAATTTTTCTTCACTCGTTTCAGGAAGCTATCTTGGCTCTTCATGTGCTTCATGTGCTCAATAGGCACATTAATTCTCTTGGCAAGAATCTTGCCCTTAACTTGTTTGTTTACAACAATGCCAACAGCGTGCTGGGGGACACTGTATACTCTTCCAGTTTCACCATGGTACACTTGAGGGGCATTCCTTGTTGAACAGTACCCATTCCCTTGATGTCTACCATATCGCCTTTCTTTTAGATTCGCATGTCCATGGCCAAAGGAACAACTCCACATTTTCTAAAAGGCCTGGAGAACACACGTCGGGTGCTTCTCCTCTTTCCCTTTGTGTTCATCATTTTGGTGAATTACTGGAAGATGGCGGTTCCCCTGAATCATATTTTTAATGAAACTTTAAAAGAATATAAATGTATGGTAATAAATATTTTCTGTTTCATGTTTATTTAACAACAAAAGAAAGGACATTCATCATTCCTGATTTAGTTACTTTTTTTTTTTTTTTGAGACGGAGTCTCATTCTGTCGCCCAGGCTGGAGTGCATTGGTGTGATCTCAGCTCATTGCAAGCTCTGACTCCCGGGTTCAAGTGATTCTCCTGCCTCAGCCTCCCAAGTAGCTGGGACTACAGACGTCCACCACCACACCCAGGTAATTTTTGTGTTTTTAGTAGAGACGGAGTTTCACCATGTTGGCCAGGATGGTCTCGATCTCCTGACCTCATGATCCGCCTGCCTTGGCCTCCCAAAGTGCTGGGATTACAGGTGTGAGCCACCATGCCCAGCCAAATGTTCTTAATTATTTTATTTTTTTGAGACGGAGTCTAGTTCTGTCACCCAGGCTGGAGTGCAGTGGCACGATCTCGGCTCACTGCCACCTCTGCCTCCCGGGTTCAAGTGATTCTCCTGCCTCAGCCTCCTGAGTAGCTGCAATTACCAGCATGCACCACCACATCCAGCTAATTTTTGTATTTTTAGTAGAGACAGGATTTCACCACATTGGCCAGGGTGGTCTCAAACTCCTGACCTCGTGATCTGCCCACCTCGGCCTCCCAAAGTGCTGGGATTACAAGCATGAGCCACCGCGCCTGGCAGTTACATCTTAATTCATTAATTTTCTTTAGGAATTATGTTCATGACATTTACAGTCCATACACTACCAAGGAATATATAACGTAAAGTGTCTCTCTCAATCCTGTCCACCAATCACCCAATTTCTCTCTCTTGAGACAACCAACATTTTCATTATTTTAAGTATCTTTCCAAATAAATTTACAAGTAACTAAATATTACATATATATTTCTCCTTCTTTAATACAAATAGTAGCAAACCATGGTGTTCTTCATCTGGCTTTTTAAAAATGTAACAATATATATTGACAGTCATCCCATACCACTACAAGAAGAGCTTCCTCTTCTTACAGCTGCGTAGTATTCTCTCCATGTTTATTTAATTGTCCACTAAAGGACATTTAAGTTGATTCTAATATTTTGCTATAAAAATACTATATTCAATAACCTTGGACATATATCATTTTGCAAACATGTGGGAATATCTGTAGGAATACATGTCTAGAAGCATAATTTCTGGGTTAAAGGGTATATACATTTTTAATTTTGATAGCCATTGTTAACTTGCCCCCCATTGAGCTGTGCCAATGTTCATTCCCACCAGCTATGTAGAAGAATGCCAGTTGCCCACACTTTCATCAACATACTGTGTTATTAAACTTTATCTGCTAGATAACTGAGCAATTATATCTCAATGTGGTTTTAATTTACATCTTTTTTTTCTTTCTTTCTTTCTTTTTTTTTTTAGACAAATCTTCTTCTGTGGCCCAGACTGGAGTGCAATGGCATGATCGCAGCTCTTTGCAGCCTTGAGGTCTCGGGCTTAAGTGATCCTCCTGCCTTGGTCTCCCAAAGTGTTAGGATTATAGGCGTGAGTTACCGTGCCTGCCCACATCTTTGCATTTTTAAAGAGACATTTATATTCCTTCTCTGTGAGCCACTTGTTAATTTTCTCAGCCCAATTTTCTATTAGGTTGTTGTACTTTTTCACGTTGATTTGTAGGATTTTTTTTTTTTTTTTTTTTTGAAACAGAGTCTTGCTCTGTCACCAGATTGGTGTGCAGTGGCGCGATCTCGGCTCACTGCAACCTCCCCGCCTCCTGGGTTCAAGTGATTCTCCTGCCTCAGTCCCCCGAGTAGCTGGGACTACAGGCATGTGCCACCGTGCCCGGCTAATTTTTGTGTTTTTAGTAGAGACGGAGTTTCACCGAGTTAGCTGGGATGGTCTCATCTCCTTACATCGTGATCTGCCCACCTCAGCCTCCCAAAGTGCTAGGATTACAGGCGTGAGCCACTGTGCCTGGCCAATTTATAGGAAATTTTTATTAGTGAAGTTAATCCTTTATCCATGTTATAAATTGAAACATATTTTCCCAGTTAGCAGTTTGTCTTTTGACTTTGCTTATTGTGTTTTTTGCCAAGAGAAATTTTTTAGAAATTTCATCTTTTGACTTGTGTCATTCTTAGAAATGATGGACTCATCTCATATCTTAATGATTTCTTATTTTTTCTTTAATACTAAGATTTTTGATCCATTTGGAACTCCTCTAGATTTAAAGTTTGAGCTATGGATTCAAGTTCACTTTTTAGCAAATGTCTACCTTTATTTGAGATCTCACCTTTAATTGTGCTATATTCTCAAAACTATTTGAATCTATTTCTAGTCTTCCTAATTAGTTTTGTCACTCTGTCCATTCATGTGCCAGTTCCACAATTCCACAAAGTTTTAATCATTGTAGATTTAAAATATTTTACTATCCGGCAGAGCTAGATCCCCTTCTCTTCTTTCAGATTTCTTTTTCTTTTTCTTTTTTTTTTTTATCATTTTGTCTTATTATTCCCTATGAAATTTATAATCAGCTAGTCCGTATTTTTTTCAAACTAAGAATGGGAAATCTTTATCCTATAAATTGTGACTAATCCATAAAAGAAGTAATTGTAAGTCATATAAAAAGTAAAAAGCAACTTTGTTTAGGTTTTATAGATAATAACAACATGTTCAAATTCATTCTCTTGAATTAAAGAAGTGACTTGATAAAATTTTACTTAGTAAATATAACAATTTTAGAAAATATATTTCAGATCCATTTTAAGGGTCAACACGTTGAAATTGGGCAATCTTGTCCCAGGAGACATTTGCCAAACTCTGAAGACATTTTTGACGGTCTTGGGTAGGGAGGAGATATTGGTGTTCTTGGCATCTACTGAGTAGGAGCGTAGGATCCTGCTAAGTACCCTCCAATGCATAAGACCCACTCCCCAGACAACTGATCTGGTACAAAAATGTTAACAGTGCGGATGTTGAGAAACCACGATTTAGAGAGAGCAGCAGCAGGATAGTGTTGGTTTGTTGTTTTTGTTTTAACTACAAAGGAGACAAAGATGGAGATGATCTATGAGAAAGAAAAGGTGAGCAAAGGATATAGCAGTGGTAAAGTTCTAGTTCTTTATTGGTAGTATGGTTTGATTTTGTGTCCCCACCTAAATCTCAGGTCAAATTGTAATCCCCACATGTGGAGGGAGGGACCTGGGGGAGGTGACTGGATCATGGGAGTGGTTTCCCTGTGCTGTTCTTATGATAGTGAGTGAGTTCTCACCAGATCTGATGGTTTTATAAATTGTAGTTTTTTTCTGCGCTGACACACACTCACTCTTGCCTGCCACCATGTAAGACACGTCTTTGCTTCTCCTTCACCTTCTGCCCTGATTGTAAGTTTCCTGAGGCCTTCCCAGCCATGTAGAACTGTGAGTTAATTAAACCTCTTTCCTTTCTAAATCACCCAGTCTGGGGCAGTTCTCTATAGCAGCGTGAGAATGGACTAAAACAATGGTATTAGAATGTACCTATGTTTTGTGAGCTACAGGAAGCAGCCTGCCCATTTTTGGCTAAGAAGCAAAACAGAGTCAGGGAGACAATGATTTTGAATGAATGAGTTGAGTTTAGTTAAAGATGATCTTTCTTTGCCCTACTAGGAGCTTGTATCTGAGATACTCATATGTTAGAAAAGTCAGCAGAAAAAAGGTATTTTAAAAATTTTATATTTGGGCCGGGCGCGGTGGCTCAAGCCTGTAATCCCAGCACTTTGGGAGGCCGAGACGGGCGGATCACGAGGTCAGGAGATCGAGACCATCCTGGCTAATATGGTGAAACCCCGTCTCTACTAAAAATACAAAAAACTAGCCGGGCGAGGTGGTGGGCGCCTGTAGTACCAGCTACTTGGGAGGCTGAGGCAGGAGAATGGCGTAAACCCGGGAGGCGGAGCTTGCAGTGAGCTGAGATCCGGCCACTGCACTCCAGCCTGGGCGACAAAGCGAGACTCCGTCTCAAAAAAAAAAAAAAAAAAAAAAAAATTTTATATTTGTCTTTTTTTTTTTTTTTTGAGGCGGAGTTTCACTCTTGTTGCCCAGGCTGGAGTGCAATGGCACGATCTCGGCTCACTGCAACCTCCGCCTCCCAGGTTCAAGCAATTCTCCTGCCTCAGCCTCCCTAGTAGCTGGGATTATAGGCATGTGCCATCAGGCCCAGCTAATTTTGTATTTTTAGTAGAGATGGGGTTTCTCCATGTTGGTCAGGCTGGTCTTGAACTCCCTACCTTAGGCGATCCACCCACCTCGGCCTCCCAAAGTGCTGGGATTACAGGCGTGAGCCACTGCGCCTGGCTTGTCATTTTTATAAGTAAAATATTATATATATATATATATAAAATTATTGCTTCAATGTGTAATACTGGAATTATGTATGAGACTTGCAATCGTAGGTTTATAAGACATTTGTATTTATCCTTTATTCTTTTTTAAATATTGCATTGTGAGTACTGCTTATTAGTATTGTATTACAGGTTTGCATATCCTTTAGATATCAAAATAGTTAAAAGTTTTTCTGTCATTAATGTATTACAAACAAAAGTAAAGTGTTCCTGTAGTATTAATGGGGTATAATTTTCACAGCTATATTCAGAGTTAACAAAGCTCTTAGCATCTTAACATAAAGTAAGTTACATTTTTCCTGTGTCTCTACTTTGTCTTTTTGTAAAATGTAATTTAGGTTTTTTCATTCTTATGAGATTTCTCTCCTGCTCAATTACATTTCTGTGCTGGGTATTCTTTATTTTGCTATTAATTCAAATGTCAGGTAACTTGATTCTTTTCAACATTCTAAAAATGGAGAATTTCCTACGTGTCTAACAATAATTTTTCAGTTATTCTATATTGCTGATAAAGTGCTTCATCAACTACGGACAGAATTTAGTTGCAGATATCTGATGTTTAGAGTAAGCCCACGAACCTGTATGGAACAATTTGGAAAAGAGTAAGGCTTTCTTGAGCTTCGATTGGTTGAATTTGATGTGCTGGGACCAAAAGTGACTGACAGATGGTCACAAGAGTTCATGCTGTGGTAACTCCTCTTGAAATGAACATACGTTTCATTTTTAGTTTATAAAAAATACAATGTCTGCCAATGTCCTATTCATTGGATATCATAGATGAAATGCCTCAAAACATAACATTGTTCACTAGGGTGGCTTCAATAGAAAGGCCAGAGAATAACAAGTGTTGGTGAAATTGCAGAGAAATTGAAATCCTCATACTCTTAGTGGGAATCTAAAATGATGCAGCAACTTTAAAAAGTCTAGCAGTTCCTCAAATGGTTAAACATAGAGGTACCATAAGACTCATCAGTTTCACTCCTACATGGAGTGGAAGATACACAAGAGATCTGAAAATACACATCCACGGGAAAACTTGTACAAATGCTCATTGCAGCATTATCCATAATAGCCAAAAAGTGGAAGTGACCCAAAATGTCCATCAATAGACAAATGGATAAACAAAATGTGATATATCCATACAATATAATCTTATCCAGTCATAAAAAGGAACGAAACACTGATACATGGTACAACATGGATGAACGTTAAAAGCATTATGGTAAGTGAAAGAAGTTAGATACGTATTGTGTGACCACACACTGTATGATTCCCTTTCTATGAAATGTCCATAATTAGCAAATATATAGAGATAGAAAGTAGATTCGTGGTTGCTTAAGGCTAGGGGTCGGGCCAGTTGGAGTCCAATGGGGAGCAACTGCAAAGGGTATAAAGTTTCCTTTGGGGATGATAAAAGTGTCCTAAATTTGATTGTTGTGATGGTTGCATAACTGTGAATGTACAAAAACCACTGAATTATACACTATAAGTAGGTGAATTATATGGTATATGAATTATAGCTTAATAAAACTTAAAAAAAAACAGTGAAACAAAACAGTATTATTAAATTCAAACCCGATATTGTTACCTACTCTCGAAAGCAAAACCAAACCCACAATGCCCTCCCCCAAGTAATCATTAAATTCTACAATCTTGGGTTAGCCAGAGATGCCTGTTGTGGTCTCACATTAGACCACATTTGACACATGCCTTTGCACCGTGAGGCCCTTCCCTGGTTATGCCCTAGGTGATTCCTTTCTTTTAGATACATTTCATTATTTTTATCAGAACCTACCCAGTAAGATTGTATTAGTTGGACAAATTCAGACTTAGTTGTTAGAAGTTATAGTACTTGGTTTGTTATTTTGTTCTAGGGAGTAATACAATTTAGCAAAATGTTTAACTTCTGTGTGACATTTTTCGTTTTGTCATGCTTTTTTTTTTTTTTTTTTTGAGACAGAGTCTCGCTCTGTCGCCCAGGCTGGAGTGCAGTGGCCGGATCTCAGCTCACTGCAAGCTCTGCCTCCCGGGTTCACACCATTCTCCTGCCTCAGCCTCCCGAGTAGCTGGGACTACAGGCGCCCACCATCTTGCCCGGGTAGTTTTTTGTATTTTTTAGTAGAGACGGGGTTTCACCGTGTTAGCCAGGGTGGTCTCAAACTCCTGACCTCGTGATCCGCCCATCTTGGCCTCCCAAAGTGCTAGGATTACAGGCTTGAGCCACAACGCCCGGCCTGTCGTGCTTTTTATATTCCCTAATATTTTATTATAAAAAATTTCAGACATATAGTGGAAAAAATTGTAGTTAATAGCAGTCTATCCACCACCTAGATGTCACCATTAACATTTTATTAAGCTTGTTTTAGCATATCTCTATCCATCTTTCTATCCCTCTATCCTAACATTCAACCATTTTTTCAAAGTAAATTGCAGATATCAGCATTATATCCTCTTAAATACTGCAGGACTCCTATAATTAGCTAGAGTTTTATATTTGTATTTCTTTTTTTTTTTTTTGAGACAGAGTCTTGCTCTGTCACTCAGGCTGGAGTGCGATCTCCGCTCACTGCAACCCCCGGCTCCCGGGTTCAAGCGATTCTCTTGATACTCAGTCTCCTTAGTAGCCAGGACTACAGGCATGTGCCACCATGCCCGGCTAATTTTTGTATCTTTAGTAGAGACAGGGTTTCGCCATGTTGGCCAGGCTGGTCTGAAACACCTGGCCTCAAGTAATCTGCCCACCATGGCCTCCCAAAGTGCTGGGATTACAGGCGTATACCACCACACCCAGCCTGATATTTGTTTATGGGTTTTTCTTTTGATGTAAAATTTACATACAATGAAATGCACAAATCTTTAGCATATATTTGCTGCATTTTGACAGGTGCTTACCGTTGTGTGACCCAAACTCTTATCAAGGTATAGAATATGGCCATTACCCCAGAAAGTTCCGTTTTCCCCTTACCAGTTAATCTCCAAGCTTCCTTCCCTCTATTTTAGTTTGTTTCTTTTTATTTTTTTAAAATTATTTATTATTAGTTAATTAATTTATTTATATATTTATTTTTTGAGATAGAATCTCCCTTTGTCTCCCAGGCTGGAGTGCAGTGGCACGATCTTGGCTCACTGCAACCTCTGACTCCTGGGTTCAAGTGATTCTCCTGCCTCAGCCTCTTGAGTCACTGGGATTACAGGCATGCGCCACCATGTCTGGCTAATTTTTGTCTTTTTAGTAGAGATGGGGTTTTGCCATGTTGCCCAGCTTGGTTTCGAACTCCTGACCTCAGGTGATCTGCCCGCCTTGACCTCCCAAAGTGCTAGAATCACAGGCGTGAGCCACCGTGCCCAGTCCTTTTTTTTTCCCCCCCGCAGTGAGGTTATAGCAATGGAATACAGAATACGTGGACAGGTTGTGGGTGTAGTTCTTGCAGAATAGAATCCCATACTTTCGTAATATGTTCGTATTTGGTGAGACCATGGTATTCACTAGCATAAATGGTAGCATAGTATTCACTTTTGGTAATGCCTTAGAGTGAGATATTTACATTCTTTCACTCATATAAATAATGTTGTCATGAACATTTGCTCATAAATCTTTATTCTGCATGATTATTAATAGTCAAAATTAGTAATATTGGCCAGGCGCGGTGGCTCACGCCCGTAATTCTGGCACTTTGGGAGACCAAGGTGGGTGGATCACTAGAGGCCAGGAGTTCAAGACAAGCCTGGGCAACATGATGAAACTCCATCTCTACTAAAATTACAAAAAATTAGCTGGGCATGGTGATGTGTGCCTGTAGTGCCATCTGCTTGGGACGCTAAGCCATGAGAATAACTTGAACCCGGAGGTGGAGGGTGTAGTGAGCTGAGATTATGCCACTGTACTCCAGCCTGGGTAACAGAGCGAGACTCTGTCTCAAAAAAAAAAAAAAAAAAAAAATAGTAATATATTCTTTTATCTGAACCAGATGAAACTTTGGTTCTTTCATGGTGTGAACTGGTTAAAGTTTCTCACAGGCCCTGTATTTCCAATTAAATGCAATGCTCGAATGACATTCAGAAACCTGCACAGCTTGCAGCTCTCTGCCTGAAGAGGCAACATCCATCACTGGGTGGCCTGGTCCTGAGCCCTTGGCAATTTGAGGGTGGGCGTTTTGCTCAAAGACAATTGCTGAGGCTATATGGAATATCTGGTGACTGTTCTATCCAAATAGAGGTGTCTGACCTTGTTTCTTTCCCAGAGGCTGAAATTGGGGTCCTAAGGTGAAATCCAGTTGTAAATTATTTTTTCTTTATTAGGAATGTGAAGTGTCAAATGTATTCTTGAGGCAGGTGTGGTGGCTCACCCCTTAATCCCAGCACTTTGGGAGGCTGAGGCAGGCGGATCACCTAAAGTCGGGAGTTTGAGACCAACCTGACCAATATGGTGAAACCCCATCTCTACTAAAAATACAAAATTAACCGGGCGTGGTGGCGCATGCCTGTAATCCCAGCTACTTGGGAAGCTGAGGTAGGAGAATCACTTGCACCCAGGAGGCGGAGGTTGCAGTGAGCGGAGATCATGTCATTGTACTCCAGCCTGGGCAACAAGAGCGAAACTCCATCTCAAAAAAAAAAAAAGAATGTATTTTTAATTTAACCATTGACATATGTATCAAAAAGAACAAGCAAGCTAGATTTCTCAACAAAGGTTCTCTAAGCAAGGAATACACAGACATTACTCTTTCTCTGCAGCCTCTTTCAGGATGGGGCACTTTGATATTGCCATACATTCCTCTTAACAATCACCTTAATTTGTTATTTTCATCTACTCTAGTGGGAAGATAAAATCACTACATGGCAGAGCCAGGAGTTGCAGGCACATTTGGGGATTCCTTTAAGGATAACTTGTAAATTTGCTGTTTATTCATATGTGTTGCTTAAATGCCTTCTTGTCTCCCCAATGATTATGCCAGCTACCACTATAATTACTAAAAAGGTTAACTTTTTTAAGCAATTTATTTTTCTGAACTGTGTATTAGTTTGCTAGGGATGTCATAGCAAAGTACCAAGAGAACCAATAAACAACAGAAATGTATTTTCTCACACTTATGGAAGCTGGAAGTACAAGGTGTAGGCAGAGTTGGTGTCTTTTGAGGACGCTCTCTGTGGCTTGTAGACAATCATCTTCTCCTCGCTCTGTGTGTCTGCATCCTAATCTCTTTATAAAGACACCAGTCATATTGGATTAGGTTCCACTCATATAACCTCATTTTACTTTGAGGACCCTATTTCCAAATATAGTCACATTCTGAGATGCTGGGGGTAAGGATACTCCAACATGTAAATTTGGAGAGGGAGCAGAATACAATTTAGTCCATAAGAAATCATAAAACACAAATATGTAAGAGAAATGTGAGCATAAGAAAAAGTTAAAAAGCTCATACATAGCTTCCTCAGTTGGAACAAATCAAAGTGCATTCTTGTTTTTGTCATATGCAGATCTACTTATTGGCTCTTACCTTACTGGTTAACAATACCAACAGCAATGCAAGTATATGTCAGTTTTATCACAAATTCAGAATTAGGTATTATTAGATAAAAAATAGGATTAGTTATATATTTATTGTATTTCTTTTTAAATTCAATTTCCCAATTTCCCTTAATGAATTTGCTAGGTTGAATGTTTTCTCATATATATATATATATATATATATATTATTTTTCCCTATTTCTTAATCCATCTTTTCTAATCATTGGCAACCTGTGTTGATGTTCTGAAAGAAGTATTTTATCATTTATTATACATATGTGTATATAGATATACATTTTATTTTATTTTATTTTATTTTATTTTATTTTATTTTTTTAGAGACAGAGTCTTGCTCTGTCACCCAGGCTGGAGTACAGTGGCACAATCTCGGTTCACTGCAACCTCTGCCTCCCAGGTTCAAGTGATTCTCCTGCCTCAGCCTCCTCCAGTAGCTGGGATTATAGGTGCCCGCCACCACGTCTGGGTAATATTTTTTTTTTCCTGTATTTTTAGTAGAGACAGGGTTTCACTGTGTTGGCCAGGCTGGTCTTGAACTCCTGACCTCAAGTGATCCACTCGCCTTGGCCTCCCAAAGTGCTGGGATTACAAGCTTGAGCCAACACCCCCAGCCTTCTTTTATATTTGTTATTTACAATATTGGATGTGTGTGTGTGTGTGTGTGTGTGTGTGTGTGTTTAAATTAATTTTCTAGTAGTTGCCTAATCTGCAGTGTTGCTTCTAGGATTTCTATTAAAAGAATATATATTAAATTCGTATTAAAGGCCAGTCACAGTGGCTCACACCTGCAATCCTAGCACTTTAGGAGGCTGAGGTGGGTAGATCCCTTGAGGCCAGGAGTTTGAGCCCAGTTTGTGTAGCATGGTGAGATCCCGTCTCTATAAAAATTACAAAAATTAGTTGGGCATGGTACATGCCTGTAGTTTCAGCTTTTCAGGAGGTTGAGGTGGAAGAATCGCTTGAGTCCTGGAGATCTCAGCTGTAGTGAGCTGTGACAGTGCCACTGCACTCTAGCCTGTGTGACAGAGTAAGACTCTGTCTCGAAAATAATAAATAAATAAATATGTATAATTAGAAAAGAGGGCTTATAGCACATTATACGAGACTGTAAATATATCAACTGTGCACATTGAAGACTGGAAGTAAGATTTTCATGGTGTGTTTTTTTTGTTTGTTTTTTGTTTTTTTGAGACAGAGTCTTCCTCTGTTGCCCAGGCTGGAGTGCAGTGGCACGATCTTGGCTCACTGCAGCCTCCACTTCCTGGGTTCAAGCAATTCTCCTGCCTCATCCTCCTGAGTAGTTGGGACTATAGGCATGCGCCACCACGCCCAGCTAATTTTTGTATTTTTTAGTAGAGCCAGGGTTTCACCATGTTGGCCAGGATGGTCTTGATCTCCGACCTCGTGATCCGCCCACCTTGGCCTCCCAAAGTCATAATGCTTATGGGAATGGTAAGACTAAAGTCCCCCAAGCCATTTCTTGGCACCATTCCAGTCCCCAAGGAAGCTGAAAACAGAACTGAGATGTACACACAAGTGACATGTAGATAAGGGAAATTGGAACCCTACTGGCAAGTACTGCAATAAAGGATGAGAAAATTGCTCCAGTAGAACTGGTTGGTATTTGATCATCCTGAATCTAGAGACTGGTGATGACAGGATACTACATTTGAGACATTTGCCAGATGACTATGGGGCTGTTGAAGTCTTCTCCCTGTATGCCAAAGTGGCCAAGCCAAAGGAAATATAAAACTGTTTTCCTGCTGGGGGTATGGAGGAGGCTCCCTATTTTCCTTCATGCATCTTTTCTAATCATTGGCAAGTTGTGTTGATGTTTTGAAAGAAGTATTTTATTTGATTTTTTATACTTATGTCTGCAGGTACTAAAATATAAACTCTAAAGAAAATAAACTTCCTGGATCCCTTCCTTACACCTTATACAAAAATTAACTCAAGATGGATTAAAGACTTAAATGTAAGACCTAAAACCATAAATACCCTAGAAGAAAATCTAGGCAATACCATTGAGGACATAGGCATGGGCAAAGACTTCATGACTAAAACCCCAAAAGCAATGGCAACAAAAACCAAAATAGACAAATGGGATCTAATTAAACTGAAGAGCTTCTGCACAGCAAAAGAAACTATCATCAGAGTGAACAGGCGACCTATAGAATGGGAGAAAAAAATTGCAATTTATCCATCTGACAAAGGGCTAATATCCAGAATCTACAAGGAACTTAAACAAATTTACAAGACACAAACAACCCCATCAAAAAGTGGGCTAAGGATATGAACAGACACTTCTCAAAAGAAGACATTTATGCAGCCAACAGACATATGAAAAAATGCTCATCATTACTGGCCATCAGAGAAATGCAAATCAAAACCACAATGAGATACCATCTCATGCCAGTTAGAATGGTGATCATTAAGAAGTCAGGAAACAACAGATGCTGGCGAGGATGTGGAGAAATAGGAACACTTTTACACTGTTGGTGGGATTGTAAACTAGTTCAACCATTGTGGAAGACAGTGTGGCAATTCCTCAAGGATCTAGAACTAGAAATACCATTTGACCCAGCGATCCCATTACTGGGTGTATACACCCAAAGGATTATAAATCATTCTACTACAAACACACATGCACACGTATGTTTATTGTGGCACTGTTCACAATAGCAAAGAGTTGGAACCAACCCAAATGCTCATCAATGGTAGACTGGATAAAGAAAATATGGCACAGATACACCATGGAATACTATGCAGCCATAAAAAAGGATGAGTTCATGTCCTTTGCAGGGACATGGATGAAGCTGGAAACCATCATTCTCAGCAAACTAACACAAGAACAGAAAACCAAACAATGCACATCCTCACTGATAAGTGGGAGCTGAACAATGAGAACACATGGACACAGGGAGGGGAATATCACACACTGGGGCCTGTGGCAGGGTGGGGGGCTAGGGGAGGGATAGCATTAGGAGAAATACCTAATGTAGATGATGGGTTGATGGGTGCAGCAAACCACCATGGCACGTGTATACCTATGTAACAAACCTGCACATTCTGCACATGTACCCCAGAACTTAAAGTATAATTAAAAAAAAAAAAAGAATAAAGCTACTTTTCAACCTGTGCCTTAAAAAAAGAGAATGCTAGACCCCTTACAGCTTCTCAATTTCTTTGTCATTTATTGTTTCTCTTCCCATCTGCACCATGCAGAAGATGTAGACAGAATATTTAGCCTGCAATCAGCAATATTTTTTTTTTTTTTTGAGACAGGATCTTACTCTGTGACCCAAGCTGGAGTGCGGTGGTGCTATCACAGCTCACACAGCTCACTGCAACCTTGACCTCCACAGGCTCAGGTGGTCCACCTCTGCCTCCTGAGTAGCTGTTGGCCAGGCTGGTGTTGAATTATTAGGCTCTATTGGTCTGCCCGACTCTACCTCCCAGAGTGTTACAGGTGTGAGCCACCATGCGTGACCTGAGCTGAACAACTGGATGGGAATTTTTCTTTTTGGGTTCTTACAAGATTTCCTCTTCAAGGGCCTCACAATTAAGATGCCCCAGGAGCAACAAGAGCTGGGTGGGCTACTGATTTCCACATGAGGATCTGACCATATTTATAAGATCTGGACTTGAAGATACTGGGTAGTCAGCGAGGCCCATGGAGGAGAATTCTGGCAGGCTCTCCACTTAAGTACACCTACCTGCTCTCACCTTCAATTTGTCTTTAATGCCTCTCCACTTGATGTTTATGACTAGTCACTTTTAGGAGCTGAGCATTCAAGATGATGGATGAAGTTGGGTTTAGAACAAGAAGGCAGGGCTATTTTGACCCAGGACACATTTCCAACATGCTGTGAGGAACTCCCAGCATCAAATAAGGTCTGGGTGGAAGAAGTTTTGGGAAAGAAGTTAGGTGTAGATCACACGATGCTTCTAAATGGGAGAAAATGTCCAGCTCCATGGCTTACATTCTTTGGGATGCAGGATAACTGGCTATTCCATTTTAGGCAAGGCTGCCTGGCTAGAAACCCATGTCTTACCATTTCAAGTACATTGTGGTGGGCTCACAAATCCTAACCTCATAGAGAACTTTCTCTTCTTTTAGCTACTGTCTTCCTAAAAATAAAAGTCTCTGTGCAAAGCAGTGGAAGAAACCTCATATTGTTTTTTGGGGTTGTCATTTTATGTAACTTACAATAATGACTATGGCTAGTCTTATACAAGATGTAAAGGATTTGGGGGAGGGAATCCAGTGTGCATTTAGGAGAAGATGGTGATGTAGATAGCATATTTCAGGAGGCTGGGGAGTGTTGAGTACTTAAAGATATGCTTCTCAAGTTTAACGGGCGGTATTATTAAAATGTAGCCTCTAGTTCAGTAGTTTTGGGATGGGTCCATGGATAGCACTTTGGCTAGTTCCCCTTAGGACTCCCCTTTTCCCTCAGAGAAGTGTAGAGGGTTGGGGTATTGGGCTTAAGAGGAGCTCCAGACTGTAACCATAGCTATAGGTAACTCCCCTCTGGAAGTGATGTGTTAGCGACTGGAGAAGAAAGGGATCCCTGGGATCCTTTTCAACTTTACTATTCTGATTTGGGGTTCTGAGATTCCAAGAAAGGGGACTTTTAGGAGTCACAGACTTCCATGGGAATGATAAAAGCTGTGTACCTTCTTTCCCCACAAATGCAGGCCCACCTTTAATTCCGCAAACCACTTTAGGCCCCGCGGGCCCGCAGCCCTGGTGCAAGACAGCTGTCTGCTTCACAGGTCGGGCACCCTTAGCGGGATGGTTCTGCAGCTCAGCATCTGGAGCCGGCCCCGCGTCGGGCTCGGGCGGGGGCGTGTCAGGAGGCGTGTCCTGGGCGTGTCGGAGGCGGGGCCAAGGCGGGAGCAAGCCGCGCCCCTCGGCCGTGCTAGAGGCCGAGCTTGCTGCATTGCAGCCGCCGCGGCGCCGCTCGGCTCCTCACTCCCAACAATGGCGGCTCCGAGCCCGAGCGGCGGCGGCGGCTCCGGGGGCGGCAGCGGCAGCGGCACCCCGGGCCCCGTAGGGTCCCCGGCGCCGGGCCACCCGGCCGTCAGCAGCATGCAGGGTAAGGAACGCGGCCGCGCCGAGACCCCGGCCCCCTAGCGCGGCAACCCGCGTCGTCGCGGCCTGCCCCAGCGGACGCCCCCGGACCCGGCTGAGGAAGCCACGGCAGCCGCCGGCTTCTCCCTCTCTCCCTCCCCGGCTTCCCGCCCCGCTCCCTGCCGCCTCCGGCCCGGCTTGGATCCGGGCTCCGGTCCGCATAGGCCCCGGCCGCGGCCTCTGCCTGCGCTTGGCCCCTGGGCCCTACCGGGCTCCCCGCCGGCCCCCGGGGCCCACCTGGTCCGGGACCGCCCCCGCGGCCACCCCCATCGCCCCCGCCGCTTACCTGGCGCCCGCCCGGCCCCCGTTTCCGGGAACGCGCCGGCTCGGGGCTGCGGCAGGGCGGGAGGGGCGTCGGGCCTGCCTCCTGGTCCCTGACGCCGCTCAGGTAGGCGGTGGAGACAGCGGCCCCGGCCGGCGCCCCTCGGCCCCGCCGCCGCAGTGGGCCCCGCTCAGGGCCATCTTGGCTGTAGCCGGGTACAGCTGGAGCCGGACCACCGAGCTGACCTCGGGCTCCGCGGGCCTCTTGGAACCTGCGTTTTCAAACTTTTGCAGGGTTTCTGTGCGCTGGAGGGGATGGGGGTGGGGGGCGGGTTGCCCAGGCCTGTGCCACCTGTAAGGTAGGTAGGTAGGCTGCCATTGGCCTGGGAGAGGCATTTTGTTCCAGGCCAGGGATTTCTGTGTTAGCATTGCATGCAGGAAGAAAAAAAAAAAAAAAAAAAAAGACTGAATTCGGTTTAAATGGAGAGATGCAGGAAATAGACAGGGGTCAAAGGGATACTGTAGTGTCTGGACATTTGAGGCAGCTCTGCTAATTAATGGCTTTCCCCAGTGGGAATGCTTATTAGCTCTGTATGGCTCTTGACAGGGGGTGTTTTGAAAATACCAGGCTCGAGCCTGTTAGGGACCATTTCCTTAAATTTACTGGGGAATTTTGAGTAGTAATGCTATTTTTAAAACAGGGAATCTCAGAAATCTCTTGACAACTTTAGCAAACTGCTTGTGTTGAATTATTAACAGATTAAGGGTCGGGGTACCCTTGGTAGTCATTGTGACCATGGTTACTTTTTTATTCCATTCTTCTTAAAGGGCTTCTTGTCTTTAGTTAGGTTCAGCAGACATTTATTGAATATTTCATGTTTATAGAGCATGCCGTATTTCAGGAAGAAGAGACAGGATTTTATTTATCTTTACATCCCTGTCACCCTCCCCATGAAATAATTTTAATGTACATAAAAACTAGTGATAGATATATAGACAGGATGATGTCAGAGCTTAGAGGACACTTTCTGTGCAGGCCCTAAGATCATTCATTCAAATTGAATTAGTTATTGGAAGTCCACTGTGTTGCACAGCACATTATACTGATGAAGTATAAGACTGACTTCCTGACTGTACAGCTTTAGAATCTAGGTGGTGGGGGGCGGAAATGAAATGGCAGAATGACAATTTAGAATTGTATTTCTTGTTCCAGATGGGTGACTTATAAAGCTTATGAAAACAAGGTGGTTTGTTTGTTTTATTGGTGGGGAGGCTGACAGTTTGAAATAGCTGGATACTTTTTTTTTTGGTTCAAAAAATATTTATTGAGCATCTGCGTAAAACGCTCATGCTGAGTTTATAGAGAATTGAACAGTCTCTAACTGTCCTCATGGAGGTATCCCCCTGTGAAGATGGGGGAGGGAAGGTTATTTAGCTCAACTTGAAAAATTACTAGTTGGGAAAGTAATAAAGGTAACAAGCTGGGTTTTGTGATAGAAAATAATAGAGGGCAGTCTGCTTGATGAGATGGTCAGAGAAGGCTTGTCTGGAAAGCCTAACTCTCTTTTACCTGAAGAGGGTTCTAGGCAAAGGGAACAGTGTGTATGAAGGTTCGAAAGCAGGGAAGAGCTTGGAGTGTTCTAGGAACTCTTAAGTCAGTGGTTAGGACTTTTTTCTGATGCTCTCCGTTCTCCTCAGCCCTTGTATGTTGATACCCAGTTAACTAAACTTTCTAATAAGCAGAACCCATTTTAGAAGGAAAAAGGACCTAAGACCTCTCTTTGAATTATTGCCGAATTTTCTTTCTTTCTTTTTTTTAATCAATATTGTGTCTAGTCTTGATTGATTCAGGAATGTGTTGTATCTTGTTCTTGAAACTCCTTTCATTAGTCAGAGTGAAGCGCTTGACATTCTCAGGATGTTGTCTAGTACAGTCTGAGTTATAAAGCTTGAACTTAAGCAGCAATTTAGGATCTTTATTTTTGGTTTGTTTTGTTCTGCTAAGAGTCACACCTCCCATACTATACTTCATCTACCAAGGATCTGCTTTCCATCAGACTTCACAGAGTGGGCCTTAGAAGATGTTTGATGTACTCCCTTCTCCCCCAATCTAGTTATACTTGCCACTCAAAAAACTTCCTTCCTGGGTGTTGTTAATGACCATGCTCTTTGGAACAGCAGGATTCAGTTGTGGGACATAAGGAATGTTTCATGCAGTAGACCTTGGCCATCCTCTTACGTGGTAAGCACTGTGGTGGGCACTGGATAACCTTGAATACTTTTTCATGGCTTCATGTTTGTGGCCCAAGAGTGGTCCAGGCTGGGCAGTATTGTTTTCTTAATGTACTGCTTAAGAACCAGAACTCTGGAGTCCTGGGTTTGAATCTCTTGGCCAGGATTTAGGTATGCGTGTTGTGACCAGAGGCAATGAACTTAGCCTTCTGAAGCCTCAGTTTCTCACTTGGAAAGTAGGAATAATGCTTACCTCCCCGGTGGCTTTGAGAATGCATGTAAGCCTGGGACCTGGCATGTAGTAAGGATGCAATACACATTAGCCATCATTGTTAGTAGCGACAATATTGTTATGGTCTCATTAATGTTCCCTTTTATTATTGGTAAATGAGTCCCTAACCTCTCATTATTTACTACACAATTTCTTCAGCTTCATATTACTAGGTCCTGCTGTTCTCTCTAGCCTGTTGATTTCCCCACTTTTTGTTATCGATCTGTCCTGTCAGAGTATCCTAGATGAGATTTTGTTCTACTTCAAACTCCAGATCTTTTTTTTTCTGGATCGGAGGACTCCCAAATGAATTACAATGTGAACGATATGAAAGAGAAGTCTAGCTATCAATTTGCTCTGCTCATTTTTTTCTTAGGGGTTGGGTAGATGGTTGGAATGGGATATATAGTGAATTTGACTTTATAACAGTAATCAACAGACCTAGCTTTAGTTGCAAGTTTATACTAACAGTTGTGGCTTCTAATCTGGCCATTTGTACCACACTGTCCCTTAGGTAATAGGGAATAACTGCTAATTTTGTTATTACTCAATAGATTTGAGTGTTTTCACTCATTCTGACTCATTTTTTTTTTTTTTTCATGTTCATTCACAAACACACCCAACCTTTATAAGTTGAGTGGTTCTTATGCTTTGGTTCTTTGATGACTAAAGCTAACAAAATGTAGATCTGTTTGCCAAGTTAGGTAAGTGGTTTTATAAAAGTGTATTTGGCATTAGGATGAGTTTGCATTTGAGAGAGGAAACAATGCTCAAATGAACTACTCTGAGAAATGTTTTTTTTCTTAATGTTTCATCAATGATTTGTGAATGTAGATAGATTTAATAGGAAAATTTCTTGCATATTAGGGCTTCATTCTGTGGAAAAGTATGATTCTTTAGTCAACCTAAAATATGGAATTGACTTGTAACATTCAAGAACCTTCCTAGCCATGGCTTGGACTTTCTCTTGTGGCAAATCTAAAGCCTTGTGACTTCAGCTGGGTTAGTGTGAATCCTGTAAAGAGAAGATCCCGTTACACCAGGTCATTAATCTTAGAGATGTGTAGCAAATAGTACTAGATAGTATCGTGGTTGGCATGTTAGAGAATAGCATATTCTGATTAATAAAGCTTGCCAGTTAGTTGAGAATTCAACAGCTTCTATAATGAAATTGCACAGGCAGGATGATTCCTTTTCCAGTAGTAGCTGTAGCAGCTAGCGTTCTCATAGCATGTAGTAATGTTTAAGAAACAGAAGGATGTTGAAGTGGAAAGAGCACTGGTCTTAGACCCAGAAAACTATGGTGAAGGTAACTGCTCTGATGTTTACAAATACTGTGATTTTAGGGAAATTACCTAACTTTTCTGAACTCTCTGTTTAGAAATTTCTCATCTGTTAAAATAGGGAGAATGCCTAACCTGTAGGGCCATTTTAAGAATCACATTCTTAATGCACATGAAAGTGGTTTGAAAATTATAAAATATAAGTATATGCGGATTGTTATTAGACAGTATTTGCCTGCTGTAGTTACTAGTCACTTAAAATGTAATAGATTTCAAGATCTCTTAGCTGAGAAATGTCAGTTTTCAATAGATGTTTTCTTACAATGGTTAGAATAGAATCTATAATTCATTAGGAAAAACACTGAGCCATTTGTAAAATCCTTGTTATGAGAAATAGTTACAAAGTATATGTTGTAGGTGCCTCTGATTCTCTTAAAGTGCTGATCTAGGCAGTTTTTTTTCTTCCTCTTCTTAGGTCTTAATATAGGTATATAACAGAAAACTTAGGGACCAGTCCAGTCCTTAGCTACTTACTCTTAGCTGAGCATTTTTATATATCAATTTAAGTAAAAAGATGATAGCTTGATTCTGCTTTAGAAAACACACCCAGTACTTGAAAATGTAATGAAGTATATCTGTTAAGAAAAAGTTTAGGAAGATTTAAAATCAATGTAGTTATTTCTCCTAATAATATTTGAACATAAAATGTATATGAAATGTCCTGCTTTTGATTTTGTCTATTTTTACCAATTATTCTGGTTTCCGAAAACCATGGGAGACCTTTATCTTTAATTTTAAAGAACTGAATTGTGCAGTGAGGAGTTTAAAACCCCAGAACTGCTTGCCTTTCCCAGTGTGTTGCATAACATTTCTTTCACTATTTAACATAACCTCATACAAGTCCACTTCAGCAAATTAATCCCCACTCAAAGCACAGATTGCATTTCTTTTTATGTTCCCTTAAAAATTAGAGCAACCCTAGTATTAAAGTAAAAAAGTGGAGAAACATTTCACCTCACTTTTAGAATGCATATTTTTTCACGTTTTCCTCTAAAATACCTTACTAGCGTAAATGTGTGCTGAAACTTAAGATGGGATATTAGTTAACCCTGTATTTTGAGTTGTTTTCTTTTTTCGTAAATTTTTCTTCTTTCACTAATTTGAGAAGCTGGATTGATGTGAGCCCACAGAGTTTCCTTATTTTTAGGGGTCTGGATATCATAATCCTAACTCCATTCTACGTAATCCAGGTCAGTCTCCTTTGTAGTTTCTAGGAGATGGAGATAGCTCCAATGATACAACCTGAGGAACTTTAATTGAGGCTTAAAAAAGAAAGGGAAACTAACAGTTAACAACTCTCTTTTCACTGTTCTTACCTAATTTGATGCTCACAACCACCCTTTAAAGGTAAGTGGGCACAGTCCCTTTCATAGTTTAGGGGGTAGACATTTATTTGTTCTGGTGGAGGTGGGTTTTAACCACCTGCGTGACTGGTAGCCTTTGCTCCTCTTACTGCTGTACGGCATGGTTCTCTGAGCCTCTTGAAGTCATTTCGGCCATTCAGGTCTGAAGGAAGAATCTTTGCCAGAAATGAGGCAGATTCAGGAATAGAAGAGAGAGATTATTTTAGGTTTCAGTCAGGGGGTGGAAGCTCCAAGCAACCAGCCACCTTTTGAGATGATTTTGGAGCCTTGGTGCTCCAAGAATGGTGCACTTTATGTTACAATGTTCTAAACTTGCTGGAGGGTTTACAGTGGCATTTTGATTCTGGAGACATTTCGATTGGGAATCTCCAAGTAAGTAGAAGACTTTTTAATTACAGGAAACCAGTGCAGATTTGAAAGGTAATACAATCCTTTTAACACTATATATAAAAGGAACTCATTTGGCATAACATTTAACAAATGTTGCCATTCTGGCTAAATTTGTAATCTGGGCAAATTACTATTTTTGCTAGTGGATGTGGGTTAGCTTCTAGCTGTTTCCTCCCAACTCCAGAAAATCTTCAGGTATCTCTTCACACGCTCGGTAAGGTTGGGAGTTTAACGTGTACTTACATTATTAGAAAGTATTCAAGTCATAAGATTGGCCTTGCTTGTAGCTGCACAGTGAAAAGGAGATGATTAGCCAGTGGTTTACCCAACTCAAGGTGGGCCTTTTGAATGAAGAAAACAGTTACATCATATGCAGCTTGGTTCTTTAAGAACAACACATTATTCTCCACCACGGAGAAAGAGGATTAAAATGGACATCACAGCAGCTTTTTCAAGCTATATTGTATTTCATCTTACCCAAAATTGCTCAAACATTGAAAAACGAGGAATCAAGAAAAGTGTTGCCAGACGTATATATCTGAACACACACACCAAATTGTTCAAACGTTTAAAAAAAGAGGAATCAAGCAAAGTGTTACCAGGCATATATATCTGAGATATCTATATGTCAGATGTATATCTATCTGACATGCCTATGTCTATTTATTGCCTGACTTTGCTAAAGAAATCAGTGACATTAAGGAGCTCCCCTGATGATTTTGGCAGTTTCCCTGGTATCTAGTTATGTGCCTGTCGTGGGGAAGCATCCATCTTTTTGGGGTTGTTAGAGTCCTCAGGATGCCAGGCTGTGCCTAGGAAGGGTTGTGGCAGAGGTGTAGAGTGTGGGGTGGGGATCCCCAGGGCTGTTGGGAGTCCTTCCCTTTTAATTCTCTCAAGATGACTGTGAATGAAAGGAGAAAGACTGGTTTTGTATAGGTTAAGCTGGTCTGGTGAGCCCCAAAAGATAGGGAAGGTGCCATAATCATTGCTCCCATGAGGGAGAGAACAGGAATAACAGCGCCTATGATAATAACCTGCTTTAGTCCAGGCTTTTGGTTGGACTTTTTAGATTTATTTTCCCATTTAATCATCACAAAGCTCTTTTGGGTATTATTTTATTTTTCACAAATGAGGAAATTGAGGCTCATATAAGTTAGATACTTGCCCGAAGGAGCATAATTGTAAGTTACTGCCTCAGTATACTGTGCTTCATTAAACAGGCTTGAGAAGGTAATGTGGCATTTAGTTTTGTGGCCAAAGAATAAATAAGGTGGTCATTGCCCAAAAGGAGAGAAAGAGCTGGCATTATGAGGAGGACAAGATCTTGAATTTAAGAAGTGTGGAAGGGATTTGATTAGTATTTTATCAACTCCTGACTGGTGGATAATTCTAACAACCTGGAATTGCCAACCTAGGGTGGCTCCCTTTTGATAAAGTTTCAGAAAGTTGAGGTAAGGAAATCTAAAAGAAATAAACCAGCAGGAAATAAATCTTGGGGAACTTGCTCTGAGTACAGAGAAAATACAAATTTAGGGTAGGTTTAGATAATGCCTTAGATGTTAGAGCCATAGTGATTTACTATGGGTAGCTGCGGTTTAAGGCATATGCCAGAATTTTGAGGTTGGAAGTTTGAAGGTGTCAGACAACTAGACCCTTCATGCATGTGACAGAGGAAAGACTTTGTAGCATGGTCTATGGGCATGACTCAGTAAGACAGCTCTGATTTTCTTTACTTTAGTGTGGGTTCATATTGTAGTTCATAATGCACGTTCAGCAGTACAAAAATCCAGAATATCCAGGGAATCAGAAGCAGCTCCTGAGGAGATAGGAAACCACTTATGTCCTGCCCCACCCCCTCTCTGATTTATATCATCAACCTAGAGGAATGGGAATGGAGATAGCTGCAAAACCCTGTGATGGCCAAATGGCCATTACACAAGCAAAATTAGATTTAGGCACACTGTTTTCAAACCCTTGAGATAATGTTATTTATTTTAAAATGACACAACTAGGGCTCAAGTGAAATGACTTCAGTTTCACAGTTGGAACTAGAACTCTGCTCTCCTAACATGCTCCATTTTGTTTTTTACTTTATCAAATACTGTTTGCTTTTTGTCTTTATAAACCCTTACACATCCTAAACAGCCTCTTACCTCACTGTATGTGGTAAGAACAGTAAATTGCAGGTTTCAAGTTACGGCCACATAAAATATCTTAAATTGAGGTAAGAGGGTGAGAATGAGGGGCAAATGTGGGAATGAGGGTAGGAGAGACCTACAGAGAAAAAACCCCCATGGAGCTTTATTTCTCATATAGGCTTACTAGCATTCTGTCCTATGCATTTTGATACTGATTCATCAATGTGAAGAATTTAAATTCTTAAATAAATATTATTCTTTATATTTATTCTAAGGTTTAATGAAACTTGCCTGGGGCCAGGAAAAATGAAAAAGACTCAAATTTACCCCTACTTGCAATGGGGAAAATATAAATGGAGGATCATGTCAAATTAAGCCCCAGGGTACAGATGGTTCACCCAGATATAAAAAAGTGAGGCACACAAGACTTTTAAAATGTAGCCAATTACTATCAACAAGTTCAATTGATTATCTAGTACTTCCAGAGATAGGACTTAAAGTAAGTGAATAGGAAGTCAGAATTTTGGAGACAAGGGAGACTTCAAAAATTAAACATATTGGCCAGGTGAGATGGCTCATGCCTATTATCCCATCACTTTGGGAGGCCGAGGCAGGAGGATTGTTTGAGACTAGCCTGGGCAACATGTTCGGACTCCATCTCTACAAAAAAAACACAAAAAACAAAAAAACCCAAAAATTAGCCAGACATAGTGGCTTGTACCTGGTGAGATGAGAGGATTGCTTGAACCCAGGAGTTTGAGGCTGCAGTGAGCTGTGATCATGCCACTGCGCTCCAGCATGGGCGACAATAAGACCCTGTCTCTTAAAAAAAAAAAAAAATTGAACATATGTGAGTGAGTACTAATGAATATTATAGCATAACTAAGAACTTGCATTTTGTAAAGTTGAGGATATTGGAAGTTTTCCTCACTTTTCCTTCCCACCATCTTTCTCTTGTACAAGATTGTTGCTTGTCCCCTTTGCTCATCCTTACCCTTTTGAGTATGAGCTGGCGGAGCTATTTGGTACTTTCCCAAATCTGTACTGTAAGCACTAACTTTCTGACTTTTGCAGGTCTTAGACGTTTAGACAGACTAAAAAAGCTTCTTACCTAATTTAATTGATAATGTTAAGAAAGTTATAGAATTGCTAAAGAAAAGGTGAGCCAGTGTGTTCCGGTTAATTTAGCCCTTGCTTGTCAGCGGACTCTGGGCTAGTTACCAAGTATTTTCTTAGTGAGAAATAATGCGGAGAGATGGATGTTTGGATGAGACCCCAGAATTTGTTCACCTGGTCACTTCATAATTAGATACAAAGAACAAGTCTATACTTATGCCTTGAACATTTTAATCCCCTTTCCACCTCCTTTGTAGCTACTTACATAGATTCTGCACTGGTGAGAGAACTTCAGGTTTTGAGAGTTTTTTAGCACTTAAACTGGGGCTTAGCTTCTAATGTGTTAGAGCAGTCATTGGTGATGTTCTGTCATTCTCAGTCACATATACCTTAACATTTTTAATATGCACTTATTAAGCAATGTAACTTTCTTTTTTACACAACCTTACATACAGATCCAATTGATTTCTTTATCATATACCTTACAAATTTGTTTTCTTGCTCCTTTCACCATCCGTTTTACTATTTTGTTCACCTCTTATCTCACCTTTTCACCTCTTTCTTTTTGCTACCTAGTAAGGTATTTTACTTTAAAGTTGTTTGTTTCCCCAGCCTCCTCTCCCGTTGTAGTAGAAGGTGAGTTTTACCTTCCCTTTTCCAATGGGATGCGGGGAAGACTTGCCTGCTACTTCCAGAGGACCCTTTTCTTCCTGAATGTACTCAGTTCATTTTGCGTGGTAGGAGGCCAGCGGCTTTTAGTTACTTAGGCTTATAAGACCCATACATCTCTGTTTTTCTTTGTGAATTCTGTTCCCACTGCACGTTTGGTGGGGCAGCATATTGACCTTCAGTGGTAGAGAGACCGGGGTCAGACCTTCTAGGTTTGCCCTAGTACTTCTTTCCCACGAAGTCTCCATTCTCACTTCTTCCTGCATTGTTGTTTGTGTGATAAGGTAGTCAACAGTGGATTACTTTGGTGGTGCACCAAAGATACTTTCATGTCAAAGTGGCTACATTAGCATTTTTCAGTTTTTGTACTTTATAGATGGTATCTTCTTAGAATCCTAAGAATTTTGATAACTGGATAGGAAAGACTACTTAACTATCCTTCCTTCAGTCCTGGCTCTTTTTTCTGTATGTTTTGATTGAATTTGTTTAAACACAAAGTTATTGTGAGTTTACTTCCTTCATTTTGTTCCCCAAAACAGTAATAAACACAAGCATAGATAGACCACTAACAAAACCAGATATCCACTCACTAAACTAGGGGTGAAAGAATATTTTATGAAGGCTTTTGTTTTAAATGGCTTATTTTACTGGGTGCCTCTTATTAAAAATTATATCTGTATACAATGTGTGCATAAGGTGTAACCAGATCCAACTGGATTTGAAAAATGTGTTTAGGTTTCTAAGGGGAATTCACAGGTTTTCTTCTTATAACTTCTAAAGTATTCGGCTTTCTCATTCCTAGGGACACTATCTTTTTTTCAGGCCTGTTTTAGAAGAATCTCAACCCCTCTTCAGCAGTTCATTGTCTTATTGTTTGAAATTAGCTAATTTACTAGGAAATGTTTTATGTGTGTAAGTTTCACAATTTATGAAGTGCTGAAACTTTTGAATCATAGATGGTAATTAATCATGGGTAACTCTAAATCAGTAATTTAAGTTAGTTAAGTAACTCACATTCTGTATTTGTAGGTTGAAAACATTTAAAAAATGGACAGAACTATCTTAAAGGTTACTGTTAACTTCTAAGGGCTTATATTATTGTTCTTTTTATTAAATATATGTGAAAAATAAAGATTAAGACTGCAACACAATTTAAACTTGATTTCAGTTTCATGGAATATATTACATCTACATCTGACAGAACTAAAGTTTTTAAAGAAAGCTCATGTGTTATTGTTGTCTCTGGTGGGGGTAATGTGATTTGACCTGTTCTTGAATTCGTTTTATTCGAAATTTAATATAAAAATGCAATGTCATGTTCCAATTTTGGTTTGTTTGATTTACAGTAAATGAACTGGAACTTATCTTTTTTACTTTAGGCTTTCAGATAAACTTCTGTGAAAAGGCACAAAGTAAGCTACAAATTTTATGATATTATGCTATTTTTTTTTTTCATATTCATCTTGGTATTGGGAATGTGTCCACTATTGTTTCAGCTAACTAGCCTTGGCAATTTTACATTCAAAGAGCTTCCATTTTTCATTCTTCCAAATATTAAAAAAAATTATATTCTTGATTGTAAATTGTACTTTTTTCACTTGAAATTGAAATAGCAAAATATGTATGAGTATTTAGATGTATATAATATGGAAATATGTATTTAGGTATAGAAAAGTATATATAGGTATTCAGATTTAACCCTAATTTAAATTACAAATCAAAGAGAATTCACTTTTAAGATCGTGGTACAGAAAGTATAGAGCTATTTTCAGAGATCTTATGCTTTAAAATTGAATTATTATAAACCATACATTGAATATATTTGTAATTTTTTTCTTTAAAACAAAACAGTGTTTTTCTGTTGCTTCCCTCACCATCCTTATTCTGTATTAGGACACTAGTCTTCATATAATACAAAATAGACTTTCTATATTAAAAAAAGTTATAAACCTTGCATTTTATTTTATTTCATTGAGACAGGGTCCCACTCTGTTGTCCAGGCTGGAGTGCAGTGATGCAGTCATAGCTCACTGCAGCCTTGACCTCCCTCAAGCGATCCTCCTGTCTCAGCCTCCTGAGTAACGGGGACTACAGTGCATGCCACCATGCCTGACTGACTTTAAACTTTTTTGTAGAGACAGGGTCCCGCTTTGTTGCCTAGGCTAGTTTTGAACTCCTGGGCTCAAGAGATCCTCCTTTCTTGGCCTCTCAAAATGCCAAGATTACCGGTGTGAGCCACTGCACCTGGCCAAAAAGAAAAAGCATTTAAGCTTAAATGTCATCTGTATAAAGTGCAGTTAAAAAAATCTCATCTCAAGGAGACTGCTCTCCAGTTAACATAAAAATATACCAAAATGTGATATAGGTAGTTTTGTCTTCTGCTTATTTATTCATGAACTGGAGAAGAATGATGCTTTGATATGTATCATTCTTGAGTAAATTGATTCAAAGGCAAAAAAAATTAACCTGGAAAAAACTTTTCTATGTTTAAAATTTTTTTGGAATGAGAATGTATAGTTTCCACTGGTTGATCGTTATGATGCCTTTGAAATGTAGTTAGCAAAAATTTATTTCTTGAATGGTTCACCCACAGTATAACTGTAGAGATCAAGCAGTTAGACCCTAGGATAAAAGTTTTTTTAATTGGTTCGTTACTGTTACTCCTCTCTTGCCTTAAATAACGGACTAAAAATAATATATGATTTCCTGCTCATAGTGAACCTTTATATATGATACATATCTATATGTAATGAAGTTACAACTTCTATTTTATGTTTTTAATTTTGACATGTTCACTGTGATAATTTTTAGCTTTGACTTTTAAAAATGTCTACTTAATATTTAGCCAGACAGTGTTTAGCTTTTATTTGTATTTTAACCTAAAATCTAATTAATGAAAAAGACTATCTTGTATTTTTGTTCATTTTGGAAACAGGGTCTCACTGTGTTTCCCAAGTTGGAGCCCAGCCTCGAATTCCTGGGTTCAAGTGATTTTCCCACCTCAGCCTCCCAAGCAGCTGGAACTACAACTGTATGCCACCACAGCCAGCTCATTTAAATTTTTTTTTTGTAGCAATGGAATCTTGCTATGTTGCCCAGGCTGGTCTCGAACTCCTGGCTTTAAGCAGTTGCACTTCGGCCTTCCATAGTGCTGAGATTACAGGCATGAGCTACCACACCTGGCCTGACTTTTTAAAAATTTTAAGTTGTATTCACATTATTGTTCTTTTATTTAAATTAGTGCTATTGTAGATATAAAACAAGAGAAACATTGATTATAGTAAGATTGTATATACAGTGTTTATCAGTAGCTTTGTATGTGGATTACAAATGCCTTTGAATGTTCTAAATGGCTCTGTTTTTGTCGTTATAGAAATGATAGGTTTGCGGTTCGGCCTGCTTTGATACATATGGAAGAATTTAACAATGGAGGCTTGGGACAGCGAAACCTATTAGAACTTAATTATGTGGTGGAGGGGCATATGTATTCCCACTTTGATTATTCACCTTGATTGCCCTCACCGTCTCTTTATACTGTGGCTGCTTTCTCCTCGCTTTTCACATCTCTCTTTTTATTTCTGCCTCTTCCCGTTGGAAGGCTCCTCTTTATTTTCCAGCTTTTGGGATTCAACACAGTTACTTATATACATTCATTCACAAATCACATATTAGACACCTAGAAACCATACAGTAAGCGAGATTCTTGGTACAGAAATGAATACAGTACAGGAATAGGCCCCTGGCCTTAGCAAACTCATAGTGTAGTGGACTAGATTACATAAGGGTTCAACCCCTGATGTTACATACTAATTGATTTTTAGCTGGAACCAGGGTGAGGATGGTGCAGCAGTGGATCTGTCCTGGGCACCTTTGATCCTGCTGTTATCTCATGAGAGAGAATGAGCATAAAGGGTGCTGAGAGTCTTATGATAACTGCTTTCTTGATTGAACACCATGTCTTAGGGATCCAGCAATGGGCCTACCCTACTTTGGAGTTAAGCAGATGTGTCTGTGCTGGCTCAGACCTCAGTGAAAGACTCAAGGGAATGGGAGTGCACACGTCAGGGAGGGGAGCTGGAGACTTGATAGAGATGGCCAGCCCTAAGTTGACAGTGTGTGTTTTTGTACTATCAGTACCTATATTTTAGTATAAGTTCTCAGTTGCTTACATATATTAACACTTCTAAATCTGGTCCTGTGATTTGCATGACTTAAAAAATTAGAAGTGCAAATCTGTAATTTTTGCAGACAATCTGCTGGTTTGCTCTGGAATACAGACATTAAAATGAGTAAAAGTGGTCACTCATTTCTTTAAAATTGGGCTTGGGCTGGGCACGGTGGCTCATGCCTGTAATCCCAGCACTTTGGGAGGCCACAGCAGGCAGATCACCTAAGGTTGGGAGTTCAAGACCAGCCTGACCAACATGGAGAAACCCCGCCTCTACTAAAAATACAAAATTAGCTGGGCGAGGTGACACATGCCTGTAATCCCAGCTACTTGGGAGTCTGAGGCAGGAGAATCGCTTGAACCTGGGAGGCAGAGGTTGCAATGAACTGAGATCGTGCCATGGCACTCCAGCCTGGTCAACAAAAGCGAAACTCTGTCTCAAAATAAATAAATAACTCCATCTCAAAAAAAGAAAATACAAATGAAAGTGAAGACTTGAAATCATCAAAGGACTGATTTCTCCACTGTTGGGCACACTGTATTTCTGGAATCTCCACTTTTATTCTAAGGATATTTCAGAATTGTCAGATAAACTTATGTTTAATTTATTAAAAGGAACTATATGTCATACAGTAGTTGTAGGAAGGTATGGGGCAAAAAGCACAAAATTAGATATTCAAGTCTGATAAGTCTTGAGTACTGGCTTCTTCAAATGCTCAAATCTCTCACAAATAAAAAAGATTTATTGTAAGATGATTCTGATGACTAATGGAAGCTCTGAAGGATTAATTTTTTTCATTGTTTGACTTCACGTAGTTTTTGCTCTTTATATTGCTACTTCACTCTCTTTTAATCACTTTATTACAGTTGCCTGTTACAAGTCAGTGGAGTTTTATTGGAGATGTGTGTGTATGCATTTACATGCACAAATAGAGATTACATATTTAATTTGGGAAACAGATTTCTATAGAAATTCAATAAAAATTCACTCTGCTCCTCACAGTCTTCCTTTTATAGATTATGGTTTATGCTTTTATCTACTCTTCAGTTTATTTTCTAAATATATGTTTATTTTAGATAAAATAAACTTCAAGTTATATTTATTTAAGACCATAGTGTCATGTTTTCTTTAATATTGTTGGATCATTGAATTTTTCTGAAGTCTGAATGTAAGAATACTTTAGGGCAAAAAATATTTTTCCATTCGTAAATGTAGAGTTATAAATGTAGAGGTCATGTCTTAGAAGGTTGATAAATTTATCAGTTATTTGAAGATAATGTTTTTGTACATGTAAAGGTATTTATATAACTTATGACCATAGCTCACTGACTTTAATGAGCTAACCTGTGAACACAGTTGTTTAGAATATGACTTACTTGCTTTATAAAACCAGTTTTTCATTTTTTTTTTTTGAGGAGGGATGAGGATTTGCCTGAAAACATTTTTTTTCACAAGCTACCCAACTACCAAAAAATCGTTCTTCCAAAACCTCCTGATGTTGATTCCTCGTGAAGAGCAACTGAGTTGCCCAACGTGTGCCACTCATGACAGAAGCCCCCTTTTTTAGAAACATAGTTTTTGAGAAGTGCTTTTGTGAATTGAATTTACCTTAGTGTTGTCAGCATTCTAATTTTTTTTTTTCAGATGAGAATTGTGACTCATTAAGGATCCTTGGGCATAGGGATTTTCCCCAGAAAGTGCCTAACCGAATTGTGTGCTAATCAGATTGATAGTAGCTAGGTGTTTGGCAAATACTCTTTTAATAATTTATTTTTCACCCAAAGGTACTTTCAGCTCTTTATCTATCACCATCCTCCCCGCTACCCTCTTTTTTTTTTTTTTTTTTTAACTGTAGTATATTATCAGTTCATGGCTGAAGAGTTCTGGAGCTCCAAGTATTTTGGGTAGCGTTAAGTTTCTGTAGCTTCGCCTTTTACATTTTTGGTGGCCTTAAAAACTTTGTGCTTTTAAAAAATTGTTTAACTTGGAAGTGTTTGCATAGCAACAGGATGTTTATTTAGAAGATTAGATGCTCCAGAGCTATTGTTCTGGATGCCACGAATTGAAATTAGAGTACAGGTGGTGGTGGGTTTTAGTGGCACTGCACATCAGTATATTTGGAGGAAAAAAAGGAGGCATCCTGGAGACTGATTTAAAAGTATCCCTAATTGTTTCTTAAATTGGTAATAATAAAAAGGAAACCATAAAGAGGAAGAAGGATGTTTTGTGAATCTTCCAAGAAATTTGGGAAAGATACAAAGTTTACTGACCCGTTAAGAAGTGTCTGTAAATGATGATGTTTTGACTTTATTGGAGTGGAATAGAGGAAGACAGGAAAAGTAAGGAGTGGAGGGAAGGTTAAGTTTTTCTGCATTTAAAACTAAGAACTTACAAAATTCAGCTGGTTAATTTTCTAATTCCTCATTTTATGTAGCAAAAATCTGCAGCCAGTGACAAAAATTATATCATTTGGAAATTATTAAATTCAACTGAATTTGTTAGCAATCCTAAGAAACAAAATGTCATTTACTGCTCTTGGAGGTTTATACCGTTTATATAAGTTTATATATATATATATAGATAATGAAGTTAGTTGAAAAATGAGACTTTTGTAGGATTAGCCATAAGCCAGACTAACATCTAATATTCATTACTATATATTGTGGGGACCATGATAAATTGTCAATGGGAAGTCCATCTGCTTGGAAAAAAAAGTTTTTATACTAGTTAAAGCCCAGGAACTGTAGAAGTGATACATTCCAGAGTCAGGATTCACCTATTCCTCTCATACTTTATGCTTATACCTTATACTATTCTAAAGGGAATGTTGCTTAGTTGTCTTTGACGTTGGAAATGGTGGGAACTTGAATTTGTCCTGAAAATGCTTTTTGTTGCTAGGAGAAGGAAGGTTTCTAACAGCTATTGCACCTTAAAATAATTTGGGGATGCTTAATGTGTGACATTTTTGATAAGAAAATAATTAAATAGTGACTTTCCCACATTGCAGAAAGTTTTCATTTATATGCCACTTGAACTTTACTACTAGCAACAAAGGGATGTTGACAAAACTTTCAGAATTGAACAGATATGGAGTAGAAATCATATGGAAAGTTTCCAGAGAGTATTCCCAACTGAATCCAGTTAAAGTGGTTTTCAGTTTAGCTCATACATTTAGGGTGATGGTTTTCAGATAAGGTGTAGTAAATATTTGGATTACCACTACATGGTTTTATGAGTTCCGAATCTAGGCAAAAATGTCCAGTTAATAAGATGCACTAAGAAAAACTTGTGACTTCATCTTGTTGTTCATTTTCTCTAGGTAGAAATGCCAAATGAATGTTAATCAGAAAGGAAAATCAAGTGCATACAAACATATTCACTCCCTTTTAGAGAAGCTCTTTTAAGGATAAGGAAAGAGAGGCACAAATGTAACAGTTAACAAATCTGTATCTGTATATGTCTTCAATAGATGGATAAAGATATTACCAATGATAGGAAGCACTGGGATCCTTAAAGATAAATTAAATCTAGAGCCTGCTCTGAAGAAGTGTATGTTCTTTGAGAGATTGAGCATGTATAGGGGCTGTGTGGTAGAAATAATAACTCTGAATGTGTGTCAAACCCTGCTCTAAGCACTTTATGTTAACTCCTTTAATTCTCACGACAACCTTATGAAATAGGTATCATAGTTAGTATAGATGAGGAAACTGAAGCACAGAGAGGTTAAATAAAATTTCCAAAGTCTTACAGCTAATAAGGGGCAGAACTGTATGACCTTTGTCTGGTCACAGTTTACACGTTGTAAACCTTAGTGTTTTACTAATTCTTGAAAGCAGTTGGCACTTACAGGAATGATTTTCTAAATCAAACGGCTTTTGAGGAGTCTTCATTTGCACTAGGTTATGAGATCTGGACCTACCGTTTATATCTTGGTCAGCCGTTTATAAGGCTTATTAAGGTTATCCAGTAGGCCTTACTGAACATTAAAGTAGAAAGATTTGTGTTGCTATGAAGTTAGGAACACCGGATCTGCCACTAGGGAAAAAATGTTTGGCGAAAACCTAAAACTCTGCTGGCCTAGAGAGATAAAAGGAATAAATTGCTCCAGGATTCTCAAATGACTTATGTGCCTGGGTACAGCTGAAGAAGATTAGTAGGAAGGAGACCTGTGAAGTTAGTGGACAAGGTGGCACAGCCGTGAACTCTGTGAGGACACACTGCGTACAGACTGTCGTAAGGACAAACTGACACTTTTAGCAAAATTTTTATGCATCCTCACCCCACTTTCTTTTTGGCAGGGTTAGAAGAAAAAACATTTAATTTTTGAAAACTTTTAATAGTAGAAAATTTCAAACATATACAAAAATAGAGTAGTATAATGAATGCCCATGTACCCATTATATAGCATTAACAATTACCAACGTATAACCAATCTTATTCTTCCTCCCTCCAGCTATCTCTACTGAAATACTTTAAAGCAAATTCTGATTATCATTATTTTATCCATATAAATGTGTTACATGTGTTCTAAGCGATAAGGACTCTTAAGTACATAACCTTGATACAATTATCTTAAATGAACAAAACAATATTACTAGATAGTTACTGAATGTTCACATGTCCCCAAAAACTTTGTTACTGCTTTATTTACAGTTAATTTGTTCTAGTTGAGACCTCAGCAAGGTCTGTGCACACATTGTGTTTGGTTGATATGTCTCTTGAGTTTCTTTAAGTCTATGGTATTTCCCTCTTCTCTCTTTTCCTTACCATTTATTCATTGAAAAAATTGGTTAATTTTTGTAGCATTTTATACATTTCAAATTTGGCTGATTGCATCCTTTTAGTGTTTAACATGTTCCTTCATGCCCTGTTATTTACCTTTAATTGGTAGTTACAGAAACTTGTTCAGATTTTTGGCAAGAACACTTACTTCATAGGCGGTGCTGTGCGCTTCCTGTTGTATCACATCAGGAGGCATATGATTTCTTGTTGGAGCTCTTGTTAAGATAAACCAGTGGGCTTAGGTGCTGCCAGTGTGATCCATATAGTGTAAAGTTCTCCGTCAGCCTTTCTTCTGGTAGTTTTGGCCCATTAACCTTGTCTACATTAATTATTTTCTTAGGAATAGGTTAACTGTCATTTTCAGACATTTGTGGGCTTTGCAGATAGTAGTTGTATCCAGCCAAAAAAAGACAAAATTGTGTTTAGGGCATACCACTGAAAGCAAATTGTAGTTAAGCCTTGATCATCTCTGACTTAACTGTGCCAGTAGTGAAGGATATGAAAGTATATTTATATGCACACATATGATATACAAGTATGTATTGGGATGCTCTGTATTTGGATAGAATGAATACTGGAGACCTGTCCTTTATACCCTGAAACATGAGTTGACCCATTCATTAGGGCTCATTAATCTTTGCAGACAATCAAAAGACATGTCAAGTAATAAGATGTTCTCTGGTGAAGTTGAAGAGCCAGTGGTTAGGCAAGACTAGTCCCACCAAATGAAGATCAATCCCACATCAGAGTCCAGCTTTTAAAATTTGTGTTCAGTGCTTAGAATGCTCAGACCCTTCAGGGCATTGCCTTCCCAATCCTTGGGGATCAGATTGAGTCATCAGAAGCCAGTTTTGTGAGGATTAGAAGAGGATAGGATTTCTCATCCAAGATTGAATAATAAAAATCTGATGACCTACTTGTGTTTTAATTAGTAATTACCTTTTAATGACCAGTATATTGTTGTCCAGTGGTGTCATTCACCCTTTAGCGGTAATACTTTCTTAACCAGCTTTCCTTTTTTCCTACTCCTGTTCCTTCATGTAACTTCAACTAAATTATTAAAGTCTCTCTCATAATGTTCTACAACTAATTTGCTCTTTTGATTTTCTTTTTGGGTCTTTGTAAGGAACAAATTAGAAACATTTCAGTCGAGATTCTCTCATGTACTATATACACATGAAGTAGATAGAATGCAACATATCTTCTTTGAATTCCATTCATGCTCTTAATTATTCTTAATTTAGTCCAGCCTTTTAAAACTTTCAATTTGTAGAATACATTTATGGGCAGCAAATAGTTTTTTATTGTATCCACTAGGAAATAAAAGTGTCATTCACATGTTAATGTTTTTGAAATTGGGAGTTACTTAATGAGGGTCAAAAGAAGCCATTCGGATGGGAAGAGGAGCATAACATTGCTGATTATTACAGTATTACCTTTGTGTGGAAGATGCCTGCTCATTTTCTACCTCTGTTATTTGCTTTTGTAGTGACATAGTTGGATTTTGATTTAAATTTGACTGTGAATTGTTACCTAACATTTCTTAAAAATGATTATATAGTGTAATGCAGCACTGAAATGGAAAGTTGGTGGAGTATACAAAAGATCGCCACATGTCTTCTTATGACTCATGGCAGTTAAAAATGCCACATATCTTTTTCAAAGCCAGAAGATGTCTGACTAATTTTTGTGTCATCAAGTTCTATTGTTAGCATTTTTTCTACTAAAAGCTTCTGGTAACTTTTTCAGAGAACCTGCATAACATCCAGTTATACATATTTTGATTAATGAGGAAAAAAAAGAAACAACAGATTGGACCCATCAGGAAATACGGATAAAACACCCTATTGTGTCTCTTAGTGAAACTGTTTGTCCTCAAGATGTTAAATCAAACATTTGAGCTTCGATTCCTTATTTATTGAAGAAATATTTGAGTTCCTATTAAATGACAGGTGCTGTTACGAGAACTGAGTTGTCAGACTCATTAGAATGTTCTATCAGATTTCCAACGGTCGGAAGTCATGCAGATGGAGGCTGGGCATGGTGGCTCATGCCTGTAATCTTAGCACTTTGGGATGCTGAGGCGGATGGATCACCTCAGGTCAGGAGTTTGAGAGCAGCCTGGCCAACATGGCGAAACCCCGTCTCTACTAAAAATACAAAAATTAGCTGGGTGTGGTGGCGGGCACTGATAGTCCCAGCTACTTGGGAGGCTGAGGCAGGAGAATTACTTGAACCCAGGAGGTGGAGGTTGCAGTGAGCCGAGATTGTGCCATTACACTCCAGCCTGGTTAACAACAACGAAACTCTGTCTCAAAAAAAAAAAAAAAAAAAAAAACCAGAAAAAAAAAAAAGTGCCCTGTAGTGGTAACAGGTTATTTGAAGCCTCTCTAAATGGTCTTAATTAAATTAAAATATAAACAAAATTATGTATATGACTTAATTATTCTTTTGCCTTTCTGGATTCCTAAGGACACATCATGGTGAAAAACAGTTACTACAGGTAAAGTAGTGGTATGAATTGTTTGCTTTGAGGATAAAGTAATTGGTCAGTTGGACAAGGTAGTCAGGCGTGTCCTGGAGGGTGGAGAGAAGTCAGCTTGGAATAAAAAATTCACTGAACCTGGGAAACATGGTGAAACCTCTTCTCTACAAAAAATACAAAGATTAGCTAGGCATGGTGGCCTGTAATCCCAGCTACCCAGGAGGCTGCGGTGGGAGTGTCACTTAAGCTCGAGAGGTGAAAGCCGCAGTGAGACATGATCATGCCGCTGCACTCCAGCCTGGGCAACAGAGTGAGACCTTCTGTCAGAAAACAAACAAACAAACAAACAACTGTGATTCTCTATGGAGTGGAAAGGAAGGAAGGTAGACTCTCTAACTTTCCTGAGCGAGGAGGATGTGGACATACATGCTCTTTCTTTGCTTTTAGAGGATGTTCTTGAAGTCAGGAGTCTGCTAGGTATTTGAAGGACATCTGGCTTGATAATCCTTGATAATATTTTCACATCAGTTTGTAAATCAACTATTGATATATGATGGAGAAAAACATATTCATAAACCATATCTTGCCACTTTATCTCTAATTCACTTGGAATTTGTTTTACTTGTTTTTAGGCTTGTTTATGTATTTGGATAGTTATAAAAACCAATTACCAATATTAATGGAAATAAGGAAATTTTTATTTTATATTTTCAGTATTGACACCTTGGGGTGTTTCTGACACCAAGCAATTCTCCAGTTCTCTGACAACAATCATGTATCCAACAATTGAATTCATTTCTGACACTATTTACCTGGAGTTAGCATCAGATCTCACAAGTTGAAGGACTCAGTGCTTCGAGATTATCCTCACTTAGGAGGCTAGTCACAAGTGGGGTGTTCAGGATACTCATACTCCTGCTTGGATGACTACAGATTTGGGGATTCCCATTATCAAACTTGACCACACCCCCCATCAAGTTTGATAATTTGCTAGAATGTCTTACAGAACTCAGGAAAGAACTTTATTACTGTTACCGGCTTATGATAAAGGTTTGAAGAGCCAAATGGAAGAGATAGGACCTTGTATAGGTCAAGGTATTGGGAGTGAGGGGACAGGGAAATAGCACAGAGGTTCTGTGACCTTTGTGGGCACACTGTCCTTGATTCATTTACCAATCTGGAAGCTCCCCAAACCCTATTGTTAGGGGTTTTTATGGAGGTTTTATTAGGTAGGCATGATTGATTGTATCATTGGCCATTGGTGATTGAACTCAGTCTCTAGTCCTTTTCTCCTTCCTGGGGGTGTGTGTATGGGGGCGTGGCAGCTGAAAGTTTTAACAGGCTACTCGGTTGTTTTTTTCTGGTGACCAGCCCCTATCCTGAAGTTATATAGGGGCCTTCGGAGAATTACCAGACACTTGCACAAACTCGGGTATGGCTGAAAGGGCCACATTTTTGGTAACAAAAGACACTCCTGTGTCACTCAGGAAATTCTAAGGGTTTTAGAATCTCTGTGCCCCAAACCTGAGACAAAGGCAAAATACAATTATATTTTTCATTATACTACAGGTACTTCTGTAGCAAAACTGCCTTGCACACAATTGGCCCACAGCTTTGAATCTATCTGGGAAAAAGAGTGGTAACCCAATAATATGTTGTCTACTGATGGCTGGTTTTTGTGTTGTGAAAAGGATGAACATGTTTTGTTTCCTTGGAGCAAATGGGTACTTACGCTAGGAAGTTGTCTTCATCTTATAGCTTTCTTTATTCTAATCTACTTGCTAATGAAATTCATATAGAATTGAAGTGCAGAAGAGTTAATTACTTAGACTTATGACCAGTCTGACTTTCTTGTATAGTTAATAACATTATTACTTACAATATTATAAACTTGCCAAGAAGGAGAACTCATCTGATTGTTTTGATGTAAGGAAAAAACTCAAACTTTTTTCCTCTGCTTTCACACCATACAACAACAATCAACATAGAAGACTCTGTGACCAAATGTGGGGGATTTTCCCCCACCAGCAAATATGCAATCACTTCTGCAGCAGATACCAGCTGGGTGTCCTCCAGTTCAGTTCTCACACTGTTTACCTGGAGATAGTGTCAGATCCCACAGGTTGAGGGCCCAGTCCCGCAAGACTGCCCCCACTTCAGATACCAGTTGTTAAGTCTGGGCCTTCAGAACTTCTGACCGTCCAGCTCCCAGTTAGGGTTCCCATAACCCTCCTTTGGGGTTAATTAATTTGCTGGTCTTTCTGAAGCTGCTAGGTGCTGCCAGTCATCAGTCAACTCATTAGCATCCAAAAAATACATCACCTTGGAAATTCCAAGAATTTAAGCAGTTGTGTGTCAGGAAATGGGGACAAAACCAAAAATATGTATTTCTCAATACCACATTTGGTAGCTCCTCGATTTGTGTGCTGTTGTGAGTACTTACCTGTCAGCTGAAATATGGATCCCCTTAGCCCTGTGGCCACTCACTAGAGCTCTGTGTCATTGTCCTTGAGTCAAGAACAACCTTATATTTCTTTCATTGTGTTGTACACATTTTTTTTTTTCATATGCACATATAAAAAAGGTTTGGAAGCACTGATTGGAAAAATGTTGACGTTATAGTTATAAAATATGGTTAATGTTTTTATTTCACTTACGGGTGGTGAAAAGTCGTTAAAATAGGGTGGTGATAGGCTGTTGTGGCATTTACCAAGCAGGAAAAGTAAATGTGATGTGAGACCTGTGGGCACTTGGTTCCTTGCTAGGGTTGAAGCAAGCTGTTCTTCAAAGAGTATCTGATATGTGCCTCTGTCTGTACAGTGAGGTCAGACTAGAAGCCACTTTGTGGGCTCTGGGATATAGATGGAAACCAGAACAAGCCTTATGACTTTTCTTGGCATAGCTTTCATAAGTTTGCATATTATATTCCTTGTTCCATTAGTAAGATCGCTACCAAAAAAATAAGCATCAGTTATGTGGATGGTTTTCCAGAAATCCGAGTATCTTGTTCTTGGTACATTGTGAAGCAGTAACTTGAAACTGGGGTGCTCATGAGGAGCTTAGTTAGAATATTGAGTTTGATTAGGAGACAGAGGTTATCAAAGTGGCCTGTGTATTACGAAGTAAGAGACCACTGTTGACTGCTGTACATAGAAAATTTTGTTGGGGTTGATCAGTTTGGGTTTGTGTCTCACTTGTCTTCATGGGATTTCTGTTGATATATTCACAAGTTCGAGGCTTAAAAACACAAATGCCCTTTGGATTTGCCAGAGTTTTAGGCATCCCATGGATTTAAAAATGGTCTGAGCACCTGGATAAAATGCTGAGTACCTTTACTGACTCTTGATATGCTACAAATGTTTCCTCTTCCTGGCTAGAACTCTCAGCACATGTATAGCAATAGTGCTTCTATGTGAATGGAATCAGTGCGGGTATATAGCAGATTAGGCTGTTCTTATTAAGGACTGTGAAGGATGATGGTATAAGAGAACTCTTTAAATGAGCTAGGGACAAATTAAGGATTCAGAGAACTATTAATACATTCTCTTCTCCCTTGAACCAAAGGTGGAGATAACTGGCTGCCTCCTTTTGGGTATCCGTTTGGAACCTTCTCAGAGTGGTTGTGTAATTGTGGAATTCCAACTCTTAGGCTCCCATGAAGTCTACCTGCAAAATCATTGGAACATGGAGTTGGGGTTTAGGGGTTATTTTGGATAAGCTTTTTATATTTTGTTGGTGATTAAAATGTTAAATTTAGCAGCAATTTAAACTACAGTAGGGCCTTCTTGGATTAGTGGCTCCCTGGGTAATTTTTATGGGGTTGTACTAATCATGACTTGGCCAGAGAGATTTTCAGTTTAGCGTGTGGAATTATATATTTGCTTGTTGGTAGTAGACATCTGGCTCAGAGTCTGATAGAAAGTGATACTGTTATTGGCTTTAAGTGATAGCTCAAAGGTGTGGCTGGCTGTAGAATCCCGTAGTGATGGCACTGTGCTTAACTCTTGTGAAATAACGGAGATCAGAGAGGGACTATTACAATCAATGGCGTTGGTGGTTAGCTGAATCAGAGAATGGATGAATCAGTTGTGAGTTTCTGTTAATAGGTTTAAAAGGAATATAGGGTGTTTTGGGAGCTTCATTCCATGAAGCTTCATAAACCCCTTATTTTATTATAACTGAAATGAGTTAAATTTTTCTTTTCCTTGTTAGATAAACAGCTTGAAAGTGAGTTCAGGCTTTTAAGCCTTCAAACTCTCCCTGAAGACCTTTGTTAACCAAACAAGGATCCCATAGTAAGAGGTATTCTACAAGTAGAATGCTGCTTTTGCCTTTGTCTAGTGTTCTAAGAATCTGATAGGAGCTGTTAAGCCTTTTGTTGTCAAAGCAGTACCCTTTCAGGAACTGATAGAGGAATAACATAATCCTTGGTATTCTGGGTTAAATTTTTTTTTTTTCTACCCAAGAAAAGGACTATGAATCTTTTGCCAGAGGCCAGAAATGCTGAGGGTGAATTACTTTGTTTTTTTCCTTGGCAGCAGAGCCTCTGAGGCCCCAGCCTGTCGGATGAGGAAAATGTTGAATATTTAGGCAGCATGGCTGTTAGTAATCTACTTTTACCCTAGTTTAGGACTCGGCCATCGTAAACGTAGACAACTATCATAATTGATAATAAAGCTGGAATTGATACCTAGCTGACTCTGTTACGCATGGTAATGTCTTTACTCCTCACAGTGCCCCTCTGGGTATCCCATTTGGCAGGTATGGCACTGAGGCAGAGAGGTGAAGTCATTTGCCCAAGAGATATTATATAGCTAGTAAGTAGCAGAGTTGAGCTTCAAAACTAGAGCGATTGGCACTGCTAGTCTATATGGCTTTTTCTGGTTTCTAATTTAGTACAATTAGGAAGGATCCTGGTTTAGGATAGGAATAGGATTTTTATGGGAAAGTGGTTTTAAACAAATCTACAAAGAAAGCTGAATTCTTTGTTGCTAATATATTTTGTTGGTTTAAACGCTATCAAACATTTTCCAGTTTTCTTCTCTAATAATTTCTCAATTAGGTTTTAATATGTACTTATAACTAATATCATAGTAGTTTCTACTTTTCATGTCTACTGTTTGCCAACTGTTGTAGCATATTTAAGGTATATTGATCCTTATCACAACAGTACTGCCAAGTAGGGAATTGTTTTTATCCTGGTTTCACAGATGTGTAGTTTACTAGACCACAGAAATATTCCTGTTTTTATTTTTATTAGTGTTTCAGTGTTACTAGTATTTTCAGTGGTGATCATTTGACATCTAGCAAAAGAACTTTCTTCCCTATTCCTACCCTTTAACCTCCTTGTACTACATTTCTTTTCCTTTTTTTTTTTTTTTTGTTTTGTGATAGGATCTCACTATATTGCCCAGGCTGCTTTTGAACTCATGGGCTCAAACAATCCTTTTGCTTTGGCCTCCCAAAATGCTGGGATTATAGGTGTGAGTCACCATGTCTGGCCTCACATTGCTTTTTAATTTTTTGGCAGAATGCCCAATGAAACAGTCTTCGTGGAGGGGTCAGCTGCCTTATCTATTGTTCACCTCCACTGCCTGGCATAGTAACTTGTTTGTAATTGTGGTATTTCTGTACTTGTTGTTGTGTAAAGTATTATATTGGGCTTTCTAAAAATCCATTTTACACACAAAACTATAAAATGTGCTGAAAGTTGCTGTGGGGATATTTACTTGATTTCTTAAATAAACTCAGAACCATCTAGTTTCCAAAATGCTTAGCTGTGTGGATGCGTAACAGTGCTTTAAAGATGAGAGTTCAAAGTTCTGAGTGAGATTTTATGAGTGTTTTAGTAATTGCTCACTCTTAGGTATCAAGGGTTGCCGGCAGGGAGATAGGGGCAATATAATATTAGCTGATAGCAACTCACTTAATATGTGGATATATGGAATACCTGATATTGCGAGTGTAACATCTCTTTTTCTTTCTTTCTCTCTATTTATTTATTTATTTAGATGCAGTTTCACTCTTGTCACCCAGGCTGGAGTGCGATGGCACGATCTGGGCTCTCTGCAACCTCCGCCTCCTGGGTTCAAGTGATTACTACTGCCTCAGCCTCCCGAGTAGCTGGGATTACAGGCATCTGCCACCGCTCCCAGCTAATTTTTGTATTTTTAGTAGAGATGGGGTTTCACCATGTTGGCTTGGCTGGTCTTGAACTCCTGAGCTCAGGTGATCCACCCGCCTCAGCCTCCCAAAGTGCTGGGACTACAGGCATGAGCCACCGCGCCTGACCTAACATGTCTTTTTCTTTTGAGCTTATGAAATGTTAGGTCTCTCATTACCGTAGTAATTTAGGGAGAAAAGAGAAATGAAAGTAAGTTTTTTTCTACCACTTTATTTCTTCATTTCTGAAATTGTTTGACTCTAAAGTTGCACAGTTGGAATTGTGTGTTACTCATTTCACAACCAGTGACTACAGATAATTAAAAAATTATTCCAGGTAATCTTTCTGTTTTGAAAATGAGATAGTGACAGAGAGAGCCAAGGAAGAAATGAGAATTTAAATGACAGCTCCCCTCTCTGCGATGTGATATTCTGAATACTTGCAGGTCAAATACCAATATTCTTAAAGGTATTCTGTGAATGACTTGTGCACTGCAGTTCCAGTTTCCTCTTTTTGGTGTGGTTGGTTCGAGGGAATATCCTGTGGTATCAGTGGGTGTTCCCTAAAAGGGATTGATTCATTGTTGCTTTTTGATTATTCCTTCCTGGCTCCTTTCGCATGTGAGTAGTTGGCTTAAAAGAGCAACTATTTAATTTTTATGATTCTTTTCATTAGTTGAGTGCTGGTTCTGTCTCACCTGAGCTCGCTTATATGTATTTAGTAGGTCTGTTAGGATGACTGGGACTGCTGGGCCTTTTGTTCCACATGGTCTTTCATCAAAGAGAATAGACTGAGCTGCTTCACATTTAAACTCAGGGTAGCTTTCCAGGAGGGTGAAAGTGGAAGCTGCAAGGCCTCATAAAGGGCTTAGATTTGGAAGTCATACAGTATTCCTTCTGCTATAATATTGTGGTTACATCAAGCCCCAGGGCCAGCCCAGATTCAAAAGGTAGAGAAATAGACTTTACCTGTTTATGGAAGGAGGAGCAAGGTCCCTTTGCAGATGGGTATGGACTCAGGGAGCTGTGATTCCTTGGTGGTTATTTTTGTGACAATCTACCAAATAACCCACAGTGAACTCATCACTGCATCTAAAAAGCTATACTCTAGAGGCAGCTATTGTAGGTCCTTCAATGATCTTCATTACCATGAACAATAAAGTACTTTGCTATTACTACAACAGATATTAAACAAGGGCTCTCGAATATGGTGATATCAGTGGTGTTGAAGATATGTGGATTGGCTAAAATGTTGTAGAGATGGTCTCCATTCTTACAGGCTGGGCGGGAGGATTCGAGTGATTCTAGTTCTCTGATTCTGACCATACAGGTAACAGAATCTTGCTTTCCTATGATATAATGAAACAAAACAAGCCCATTAGATGAGGGATGGGGGAGCAGTGAAATGTTGGTAAGAAAAACAATCTACTAATATTTGTAATTTAATAAATATTTGTTGAACTGCTATTTTGTCTGAGGTACTGTTATAGGTGATTTGCAGAGTTCAAAGATAAATCAAGGTAGTTAAAATTTTAAAGCAGAAAATTGTTTACAATTTGATGGAAACAGACTTGAGGATGAGAGAGGATGAGCCCATTGTAAACAGTGTTTCTCCCTGAGGGACAGACTGATGTTTTTGGAAACTAAATAATGCTGATTGTTAGTAAAGGAGCTGACACCAACACCTTTTGCTGTTCTGTAAAAGGTGAAGGAGAGATGCTTTTGGTAACCTAGATTGCAGAGATTCCATAGATTTTGTATTGAGTAGTGAACTCTCAACTGCCCCGTTGGGGTTTTTGGCCAAGATCTAACCAAACTATGCTCAGCTTAGCTGGTTGTGGAAAGCAATGTTAAAAAGGGTTGTACTGCTTGAGAAGTTGGTGGAGGGAGAATGTTTAGGGCTCTTTATCATCTTGTTTTTAAAGCTAAATAAACCTAGAAAGTGTCTTCCCTCCAACTTCAATATTGTGTGAGTCAGTGAGTTGCTCACAGTTAGACAAGGGATATTCCTAGGCCTCAGTGAGTGTGGATACACTTGACCAAATCCCTTTCTTCAGGATTACAGTTCTTAATATTCTGGATGATTCCGTGTTTGGGAGTGCTTTTCTCATGAGAAGTTTGAGGAAGACACTGTGTGCAGATGCTGTGGAAAGCTTGTTTGAATGGTGCTGGCTGTTCTCTTAAGGCAGAGTTTTGAAACCAGAATTTCAAGGATGATTCTGACAGATTGTTCCCTTCAGCCTTGAAGTGACTGAGTGGGGACAGGACTGCTCAATGCCTAGGCCAGCCTCTGGGCCAGCTGCAGTTCTAATTTTCCCAGCATGTTGAACAAATGTTCTTATTTTCCAAACAAGCCATGGCATGAAAAAAGGTAGGCAGTATTGCTTTGAGGGGTAGAACAGTGCCTTGGAAGTGTGATGAGGACAGGTACTGTTTTCCTAAGTCAGGATCCTTGTTTGCAAACAACAAAGATTTACTCCAGCCAATAATCATATAGACTTAAGTTGTCTGAGGCTATCCATGTCAACTTTATTCCCAAATCAATAAACATTTGAAAGTGTTTCTGTATCAGGCACAGATCTAAGGTTTAAGGTATACAGAGAATCCTTCGCAGGAAACCCCTTCTGTATAGATATTTTAGGATGTTTGATGCCTCATTTCTTTCCTGCTATTGTCAAAGGGACGATGTTTATCTGTATTGACTGGTTAGAAATTGATTTATGACAGTCCCACCAAAGGGGTTATTATAATCACAAATTCATAATGTTTTTGATCAGTTATTTTAAACCCTGTTGTACAGATATTTCAATCTTTGTTAGCATCTAAAAATCTTCACAGGTCCTTTATAGTATCACTTCCCTCCTTTCTCCCTGTGAAAGTTGTTTCAGGTTTTTGAAAAAAAAATTCATATTAATGTCCTATTTGCTTGTAATTTTTTGTCATTGAAAGTATCTGAATACATGGTGACAGATTGCCTTTCAGTTTGATTTTTTTGAGGGACCCTTGAAGTAAAGGAGAGAAGGACCCCGCCCCAGTAGAGGCTCTGGTACTTAGAGAAAGTGAGTGGGAGAGAAGATGCCTCCAGATAGCCAGAAATAGCTTCTCCTGAGTATTGTAAAAGCTATTTTTCTACTTTCCTTGAATCTCACCATCGGTTGACATTTTGGGGCCTTCCTTTTCCTCCTCAAAACTGCCTTAGTAGTTTATCTTAAACTGACTAGTATTTGAAGAGTTGGGGTACACAGATGAGACCCAGCGCTGTAGCTGGATCATGTGCCAGTCTCCTTGGCACTTGTTTTAGGCTCTGAGTGATCTTTGCTTGGAAAGCCTTCGAAACTTGCAGAATTATTTAGTGTATTTTGTTAGTAAATGATCAGAATAGAAATTTGGACTTTTTCAAGATAATTGCAGATGTCTCTGAAGTGCAGAATGTGTTTAAATCTAATTTATGTAACTTAAACCACGTTCTGTTAATCATGGTGTACATTTATGAAGTTAATGGCCTTTAAAGCTTTCAATTTAGTTTTTATTTCAATGTGAATGCAATGCTGAAGAAGAATCTCTGTGTATTCAGTATAAATATTTATGTTCAAGAAAACAGCTGAAGTTTTAATTGTTGTAATATATTTTATTGTTTATCTGGTAAGGTTAGCTACTATTCTGTCAAATTGGGCTTTTGAAGAAAGGACCAAGTTTTGTTTTTCTTTCGATAGTTTTCACAATAGTTCTTTGTTCTGTCCTTGTCTTGTATTTTGTCTGAGTCTTATTTTAGTTTTTCTTCACATGGAGATAATGGATGTTGTGCCAGATGGTTTCAAACACAAACTACATGACATATGCTCAGTTTTTGATTTGAGGAGTTTGTAAAGGTTGAGTTTCTTCAAATTATGATAGCAAAGTTCCTTAACTTAATCTTTTCTGTAAACAATTTGCCATATTAAGGTAATTCACAGGTTCAGGTTCCAGAGATTAGGGGCTTAGTATCTTTGGGGACCACCATTCAGCCTACTACAGTCTGCTTTCTGGGCCCCAAATATTCATATCCTTCCCATGCGCAAAATACATTGACCCTACCCCAGCGCCTCCAAAATTTTGACTCATTACAGTATTAACTCAAATGTAAATCTCACCTAAATATTATCAGCTCAAAAATCCTGAGTCCCTTTACCAAAATCATTTAAATCAGGCATGGGTAAAACTGAGTATTACCCAGGGCAAATTCCATTTGGTTTCAAGACCTGGGAGTAATCCTCTGTATTTAAATATTTTCTAAAGAAAAGTTTTCAAGAAGTAAAACAGCATATTTACCAAAAATACCTTTTGTTGTGTATTGTTGAACCTCTCACAGAAAGTTTTTCTACCAGCAATATATCTTAATAGTGATTGTTTTGCCTAGCCATTCTGATCATCATGTTATCATTATGTATATAGAATATAAAACCTTCAAACTTTGCCATTTTCACATGAACAAAAGCTTAAAATGTTTTTGGTGTTAGTGCCTTTTTATATTTTTTCTCTTAATTTGTCTTTACTGCTCATATTCTTATCACTTTTTTTCTGTTTTTCTTGGTTTGTATGATGTCTTTGTATAATTTAGAGCTACTTATTTTTGTATTGTCAGAATTTTCCCAAGGTTTAATTTTTTTAGTTTTGTTTTTTTTGGTAATATACTGAGGGTTTCATTTTGTTTTTAAATACAGTCATATCTGCTGTTTTTCCCAGCGTACCCTTTGCACATGTTGTTTAAATGTCCTTCCTCTACATTATGTGGAAAAGTCATCCTGTACTATCCTTATTTCTGCAAATGGATGTGTCTGGTCTTCACGGGAATTCACATGATCTGGTAGAAAGGAGGCTCATCTTTGAAAGCTCATCTAGGAGCCGTGGCAAGGTGCTCTGTACTCTTGTCTCTTTGCCATCTTCTCCATCCAGTGTGGCTCTGTCAGATTTTCAGATCTCACGTTTACAGTTTGAACCCTCTACTAAATCCTCATCCACTGAGGTCAGAAAGTGTTTGGATTGCAGAGATGTTTTTTGAGTAGTTAGTTAACTGTATAATAAACTCTAGAGAGTGAGTGCAGGAAAAAGTGTCCCTAAGGTGAATGTGAAACCAAGATATGCTGCAAATGCTTAAAAAATTCAATTCTGTTACAAAGTATCCTTATAAGTCCTAAAGAAATGATTCTGTAAGACTTACTGATACAGAAAGAAATGTCAGTGAATAAAGCATTTTACAAAGTAGTTTCATGGTCTGATTTTAACTGTAGTGAAAAAATACATGTCCGTATCTATGTATAGAAAAAATCTGCAACAGAAAGTAAACTGATTATTTTGAGGTACTTGGATTGATAAGTTTATGTAAAATTTTAACCCTATGTATTGTATAGATGTATATGTAACATTTTTAATATATTTGATCTTTTTTTGCATTTTCTGCTCTTCTACAATGGTGGTTTTACTTGGGTAGTAAAAAACGTTGGTACCTCTTCCCTTCCTACCCCAAGGAAACAGCTTCGCGGAAATAATTATTTAGAATACTTGTGTTACTAACTTGAAGTTTACTCTACCATGATGTTTTTAGCAATTTTTCAGATTCTTCACTCTGTTAACAGTTTATATTAATTAAAATGAGGGAAAATGATGTTTATTAAACTGAGGGCGTTAAGTATAACACTGGATAGATGGTAATATTTTTAGAATTTTTCAGTATATCTGCTGAGATCATTGATTTTTATAGTAGTATTTTCATTTGCAAAAGTATTAACTTCCCTGAATAATGGAAACTTGAAGTGATAAGCATTCTATCTATTGTATCATACCTAGTGAATGATTTGTAGTTAGTAACAACTTTAGATTATTTTATTTTTTCTTAGTTCTGAGAAATTCCTCATTGCCTTTCAAAATATTGTCCTATATTAACTGTTTGTTAAAGCAAGTTCTCTTGCCTTTTGGTGTGACTTTCTTATGCCCTCAGAATAGTACCTGTTTTGTAGTACTTGAAACTTTTACTTTTTATTTGTTATTTCTCAGGTAAACGCAAAGCACTGAAGTTGAATTTTGCAAATCCACCTTTCAAATCTACAGCAAGGTTTACTCTGAATCCCAATCCTACAGGAGTTCAAAACCCACACATGTGAGTATTCTTGGTAATCAAATAAAAGGCTCAACTCAAGCAAATATTTTAAAGTTATTGTATTTTATGAATTTTTCCAATTATGAGATGTCAGTGTAATTTCTCTGACTAAACTCTCTGGGAATATTGTTTATTCTTTTCCTTCTGGAGTTCCAGTTAAATTGCAGGTTGCATTTAGGAAATTTAACTGTCTTCTGTCCAACTGTACAAATCTTCACCACTTAGTGACAAAATAGAGCCCCATCTTAATAAGCTAGATTCCTGCAAGATTTCCATGTCATAGTAAATTGAAAGAATTGTGTACATGTGAGTTACAGATATCAGTGGTTATTTGATTTACTGGATTTTTAAATTAAGCAATAGAAATAATATTGTAGCATCTTAGTGAAAATATTATTAGAGCATCTTAGTTAATATAAAACAGTACCTTCAGAACAGTATTTTACATTAGCCTTCAGTTGAATCTAAGTGATGTGAAATATTAAAAAATCTCTTCTTATTTCCCATCCTAACCTATCATGAAAATGAAGGCCAGTGACTGTACTTTTATAACCATGTCCATAAAAATAATTTTGAGCCAGTTTCGATATTGAGAACTATAAAGCAAGTGGTGTAAGGTATGACTAAAAAGCTGACAGATACATTATTTAAAAAAAAATAATAATTTCTCAACAATTTGCATCTAGACCTTATTAAGCTTAAAATACTTTTATTCTTCCCAAAGAGGCACTTCTATTGCTATTTTCTCTTCTTTCAGAATTTGGTATGCATTGTATTTACAAACAGTAACAAATAGGTAGAAGGTAGTGTCTTGCAAAAGAGATGCTTAAAATATTTTAAAAACAGCAATGTCTAGAAGGGAGTGGGGTATGGTATGTATATGTATACTTATACTTTCACTTGTAGCCTTAGAGGGAATGAAAGATATTTTAAATGAGAAGTGTAGTAACAATTTATTTTTCTCAATTATCTATCAATTTTATTAGATTAGTGTTCATAATTTTATACTTCTTGTTAGAGCTCAGCCTAGAGTCCCACCCTTTTTATCTTCTCTGAAACATCAAGTAGGGGCTCTCATGAGGAAGGAAACTTAGTATTTATTAATTAGTCAGAATTTCAGCAGCAAGGAAACAATTCTTAAAAGAACCTCCTTCCTTATTTCTTAGAATTTGTTGTGAAAGCTAGTACAAAACTAATTATTTAACGTAGCTCATTTCTGTTACCGTAGTTACTAGCTGAACCATATGTTTGAAGTCTAAGAAGGAAAGGATGTAGCAGTAATCACCAAACTTACCAGATCTTTCTTTTTCCAAAGCCTTTTTGGACAAGGAGAAAGACAACCTGACTTAAATTAGAACTGGAAAAACATTCATCTATTTGTACTGTCTTCCCTCTGGAGTCTCTTTATGTATGTGGAATTCATGGAGCAAAATTTTTTAAGCAATAGTAAACACAGGGTGGAAAAAAACTTTCTTCCAAAGTTGAGTTCAGGTTTTATTTTTTGTTTTGTTCTTAACTAATGTTTTATAATAAACCTATAGCCAGCTAGGTTTCTCATCCTTTGTTTCTTCTCAGCAAGTATTTAAAGTTTGAAAGGACATGGTGATAGGTATTTTTACCTTATGGTAGAATCTTTAGAGCTTGATTCTGGTAAAAATTTGAGACCCAGACTTTGTTGGAAGTTTTTTATTGTACAGGTCAATTGTTCTGGGTTAGGAATAGGTAACTGCTAGCGTTGTTACTGGTCAGAGATAACAGTTTTATTACTTAGAACAGCATTATCTCCTCTACCTTCCCAGCCCCTTCCAAAAGGTATCCTTTTGTACTGTTCCTCTGAGTTGTTTGCCATCAGCACTAAAAGCCATTGTTAGTTTCTGTTTAGGATGAGTACTTGCAGTTAGAAAAACATAACTTGTAGTTTGTGGGAGTTTTGAAGTAAGATATCTCTTACCATTTATATGTTTTTTTCTCCTAAAATTTCCTTGAACTTTAATAATTACGGATGTGAATATAAAACTTGTTCACGAATTTAGGAAAAGATAAGATGAAATAAGCAACCTAATGAAGTTAAGATATGTCACAGGATCTGGTTTCAGATCTCCTTGGCATTTGATATCTCCTGGATTGCAGGATCCTTTGCAAGATTTAAAAAAAAAAATTGTAAGACAGTGTTCTTTTTTTCTGAGAACCAACAGTTCAAATAAAATTCCAAGAAGTGACAATTGGCTGTGGTAATTTTAGTAAGGCATAAGGTAATATGGAGTGAATGTCAGATTAAAGTGCACGAGGGGAAATCATTTTAGATACCTGCGTGATGAAATGTTTCCCAGAAGAACAAGATTTTACTGCATTTTGAAAGCCAGGCAGGGAAGGTTAAGTCAAGACAAGAGACAGTGGCATTCTGGTGAGCGCATGTGTACAAGAGAAGTTTTGTGAACCATGTGTAGATGTGTTTAATTGTAGCAGAGATGTTATTTATAGATTACCTATTTTTCTCTCTCACTGAAAGCTTTTAGCATGTTTTCTTTATTCTTGATATTCTATAATTATATGAGGATAAGCCTCAAATTGCATCATCTTCCCATGTATCAGATTAACCCTTTTAAAGATTCATGTATCTCTTTTTCTGGGAAAATTGCTGCTGCTTTCCTTTTGGTACATTCCTTCATGTTTTTCCTATCACCTTCTCCTGAAACTTGTGTTACTAGGATGCTGGACTGTCTGTATCCCCTGTATCTTAGACTTTAAAAAAATGTGTTCCGTCTCATTGTTTTCTTACTCTGTATCCTGGGAGATTTTCTTTATTTTCCATCCCCTCTATGGAATCTTGGCAATCAGTTTTTTTCCAAGAGTTGATTGTGGCATTTTCTTAGGATTCTATTCTTAATTTATGGATGCAAAATAGGGAATTAAAAAATTCTTTTCTGTTGTTTGAATTATCAATTTCCTCAAGGGTCAGTTTTTCTGACCCTTTTCTTTCTCATTAGTTTTTTTTCACATCTTATAATTTTTTTTTTTTCATGTCTTGTTCTTGATTGTTTCTTGAATGGGAGCTTTGGTTATGGATCATCACCTGGTGGGCTTGGCTTTACTTTTCTGTGAGTATTTTGAGAGCTAGCTCTTAGGCCAGGAATATTACCAATGCTAGAATTAGTAGAGCCAACATTCACCTTAGGAAGCCTGGTTCTCTCCAGATATGTTTGTTTTCTTTGAAAACATGTCCCCTTTTTATTTTAGGGGAAGAGTAAAGAGGAAAAGTGGAACTGACTAGATTTTCTAGTGTTTTTTTGTTTGTTTGTTTGTTTGTTTTTTAAGTGGCAGAGTCTCACTATATTGCCCAGGCTGGTCTTGAACTCCTAGACTCAAGGGATCCTCCCTCCTCAGCCTCCCAAAGTGCCTGGCCTAGACCTTCCTTACAGAAAGAAGTTTAATTAACTCCGGTTTCTAGGCCTTCATTTCTTCTGACCATGAATTCTCTCTGATCCAGGGTTCTATTGGGACCATGATTTATCTCTCATATTCATTGCATGTCTGCCTCCTACCATCTGTTACAGGTTATAGTTTTTTCTCTCTGTTTATTTTTAAACCTTTTATTATGGAAAATTGCAAAAGTAAAAGTAAAGTGGTAGATGAATCTGTCTTTACTGTCAATCAGCTTTAACAGCTTCAGCAGTTAGTAGCATGGCCATTGTTGTTTTATCTTTTCCTCCAACCCCTTAGTTTTAACCAAATCTCAGATGTTATGAAATCTATAAATATTTTAGTATGCATTTATAAAAGATAAGAGCTGCTTTTTAAAGACATAATCATAGTACCATTGCTACATCTAGAAGAATAAATAATTCTTTAATATCATCAAATAAGCAGATGACCTCATTAGTTTTTTTATTTTTAATAGTTTGAAGTAAGGTCTATACAAGGTCCTGCATTCTATGCAGTTAACTGATCAGTCTTTTAAACTAGAGTTCCTTCTCTTGAAATCAATTAGTTTTTCTTTGTGATACATTTTTATCTACTCTCAGGCATTCGGAAATTTAATTCTTTTAATTTGTTTATTGCTTATTTCCTTAAAAAAAGGATTTTGGGGGGGGGGTTCTTGGAGGATGAGGAGACAACCTGAACAGGAAACCTTGATTTTTAATTATCATTGATTAAAATTATAAATATTTCTGACAGAAAATGCATATTATAATAGAGACTCTTGTACCCACTAACATTTTGCCCCTTGGCTTTTAAAATGAAAGATTAAACTGGATAGCCAAAGAGTACGAAGAAAGAGCAAAGGAAAAATGTGTGGCTACCTTTTAAATTTTCATCAGGTTTGGATTCTACTAGACACTATAAGTCTTTTTGATACTCTAGGGATATTCTTATAAATGTGGCCGACTTGTGTCAAAATCATGTTGTGTATATGAATTTGACAAACAGAAGTAGATATTCTGGTAAACATTCTGTGTTTTCATGATGGTGAGTTATGGTTGAGTGCTCTCAGTGTACTGAATCATTTAGAATGTATTCAGTACAATTGTTATTCTGAAAGAACAGCCCTTTTATCTTCATAACATATCACAATTGTCAAGAAGAAACACTAGCTTAAAAGTTAACACTGGAAATAAATAGTGATGAATGCAGATAACATTTTGGGGCTTAAGCGTTTTGGAACCACACGTTTTAAGTTTAAAGGGTTCTCTTTAGACCAAAAGGATCTCTAGGATCTCCCTTATCTTTGTTTACTGCATTGGAACAGACACTTAGTTGTGCTATAGAACATCTAGGAGTAGTTTAAAGAGGTTTCAAAGTCCCTAGTTAATAACTAATATTCCTCATATTTCTTGATGAGCCTTCTCAGTAGAACTTTATCTTAAAACTTAGTATTTCTTCTTCTGTTGGTTAAATTGTGAGAACTTTGTCTTTTAAACGTTGCTGTCTTAGAATTAATGATGAGGCCGGGCACAGTTGCTCACACCTGCAATCCCAACACTTTGGGAGGCCGAGGCAGGAGGATTGCTTGAGCCCAGAAGTTCGAGACCAGGCTGGGCAACATGGCGAAACCCCATTTCTACAAAAATAGAAAAAATTAGCCATGTGTGATGGCATGCACCTATGGTCCCCCCAGCTACTTGGGAGGCTGAAGTGGGAGGGTCAGTTGAGCCCTGGAGGTTGAGGCTACAGTGTGCCACTGCACTCCAGCCTGTGTAGGAGTAGAGACTCTGTCTCTATTAAAAAATACAATAAAAATTTGTTTTTTAAAAGAAATAGCAATGGGTAGAAATTTAGGAGTCTGGATTTCTATCCTTGCATTGTCGTTATCTTTGTGACCTTGACTTTATCACTTAATTCTGATCTCAATTTAGGCATTGAATTAGAATAGCGGCATACACTATTTTATGTAATGAATTGGGAGGGGAGAGAATTAAACCAGCTTTGCACTACTTTCTTTAAATAAAGTCTCATCTACAAGACTGATAGGCTAAAAAGATAAAGGAGGACCTTCTCTGACTGACGTGTTTGTGAGGTGGGAGAGAGCTTGTAGCGTTGTCTGCCTTCATTCTCCAGAATAGTCCCAGGACATCTCTGGTGAATTTCTAAGTGTGAATACCTCTAATCTACATGAATTTGGAAGGTTTTTTCTATCTCTGAAATTTTTGAAGCAATCATGATACTATGAAATCTCTACATTTCTGTGGTGGAACACTTTTACAAAATAGCAGTAATGGTAGAAGTATTTATGGGTGTGTATTAGTAGATGCTGTTTAATCTCAAATGTGTTAAATACTATGACGTGTGTGTGTGCATGTGTGTGTGTGTGTGTGTGACTGGTTTGGCGCTACTGCTGCGAATCTTTTTTCTTACTGTAGTAAATACACATAAAGTAAAAATTTTTGTCTTAACCATTTTAAGTATACAGTTCGTTGGGATTAATTACGTTCACATTGTTGTGCATTTGTCACCATCATCCATCTCTAGAACTCTTTCCTCTTCTCCAGTTGAACTTCTGTACCCGTTAAGCAGTAAGTCCTTATTCTCCTTCCTCCCAGCCCTGGCACCCACCATTCTACTTTCTGTCTCTGTGAATCTAACTGCTTTTTAGGTACCTCTTATAAGTGGAATCATAACAATATTTATTTTGTGTCTAGCTAATCTCATTCAAAATAATGTCTTCAAGTTTCATTCATATTGCAGAATGTATCTTTCTCCACCCTTTTTAAGGGTGAATAATTATTATTTTATAGTTATGTGTATGCAGCATTTTGTTTAGCCATTTATCTGTTGTTGGACATTTGGGTTGTTTCTACCTTTTGGCTCTAGTAAATAATGATGCTGTGTTTGGGATAATCTTTAAAGCTTAGATCATTGTACTTCTTAAAGTTACGGTTTAGGGATATTCAATCTTATCTTTAGTCCCACATTGTACCTCAGCGTACCTGAAGCTGTGGTACATTTCCGTAAGTCAGCAATTCACTGGAGAAGTGATTCTCTACAGAGGTAGCAGTGGTAATAGAAGTTGGTAGAACTGATTCTCTTTGTGGGCCCTTTCCCCCTTGAGATTCACATTCCGTTCAAGCTGGATGTTTATAGCTGAGGTGGTGGATGCTAATTCTGGAATATATATTTGCATAGATTAATGATACATGCTGTTGACTTGTGTGCTTTTGGTATTATAAATTGTCTTTGTTCTTGAATCAGAGACCGAGGCAGACATTAGAAGATAGCCCTGGGTTTTTAACCAACAGTACTTCCAAGTGCTGTTCCTTGAAGATATAGCTGACTTCTTAGCTGTTGATGAGTGTTCCAACCATTTCTAATCAGGCAGTCATACGTTTTTGAGTTCTGATTTCAATCAGAATATTGTAAGACCTTTTGCCTTTATAGTATGTATATTTCTGGAAACTTTTATCTATTATTAAGGAAATTTTCTATATAAAGGTAACTTTTTTTCAGTGTTTTTTTTTTTTTTTAATCTACAACTGAGTAACAGTATGATTATATTATTGTTCTTGAGCAAATTTGTTTTCCCCAGAGTTAATAACCGCCTCATTTATGGTTCACTGTGAATCTTCTCTGAACGTAATTAAATACATCAGTTGATCACTCAGTTCTTCCCCTCTCCTCCCCCACCTTTTTTTTTTGAGTTAGCTATCTAGCCATACTCTTGCTTTAATCTGGAGTAGTTAAACTTGAGGCCTGCTTCACAGGGCTGTTGCCATTGTTTTGTGAATGCCTGATTCTGATTCTCTGTTTCTGGGATTTTATCTTTTTGTTTTATTTTTCGCGTTCCCACTCTCATTTTGGTAGAGTGTATATTCTAAGTCTTCCTGAGATAATAATTCTTTCTTAGTAGTTTTTAACTATTTCTTAAGCTTTTTGGTGTTTGTGTGCCTGAATATGCCTTTGTCTTTTTTCAGACAGGGTCTTGTTCTGTTTCCCTGGCTGGAGTAAATGGTGCTATCATAGCTTGCTGCAGTCTTGAACAACTGGACTCAAGTGATTCTCCTACCTTAGCCTCCTGAGTAACTGGCACTACAGGCATGTGCCACCATGCCTGGCTCATTTTCGAATTATTTTGTAGAGGACGGGGTCTTGCTATGTTGCCCAGGATGGTCTCGAACTCAAGCTGTCTTCCTTCCTCGGCCTCCCAGAATGCTGGAATTACAGGCATGAACCACTGCTTGGCCTTGAAAATGTCTTTAAATAAATAACCCTCATAATAGATTAGCAGTTTTATTGGGTATAGAATTCTGGGGTAGAAATTTTTTTCCAGAATTGTGTTTGTATTTTGACAGTGTTTTCTGTTTTCCATGGTTACTTTGAAACATTAGATGTGACTTTGATTCAAGAACCTTTGTATGTAACCTCTTTTTTCTTTTGTGATTTATTGTGGGGCTTTTTCTTTTTCCCCAGTGTCTGAAATCTTGATATATTTGCATTCTTCCCCCCGTACACCTCCCCTGTTCCCTTTTCCCAGTCTTCTCCCTCCTTCCCCTCCTCCCCTTACCTTTCTTTTTCCTTGTAGTTTGCTCTCAGTGGACTCTTTCAATCTAGAAACCACTCTTTCATTCTGGGAAAGACAATTTATTATTCTTTTATTCATCTGGGATGTGTGTTCTTCTTACATTGCTATATCGATTCAGTGAAATCCCATCAGACTTTTAAAATATGTATAATGTGACATTTTGATTCTAAAATATGTATGAAAATGGAAAGGACCTAGCCAAAAACAATTTTGTAAAACAGTAAGTTGGAGGACTTAAAACAACCTGATTTCAAGGTTGACTGTAACACAGTCAGCCTACAAGTACAACCTACAAGCTGCAGTAATTAAGGCTTGGTGGAAGGATATTGAGGATAAACAAATAGATCAATGGAATGTAATAGAAAGTCCAGTAGACAAACACACATGTATAGTCAATTTATTTTTGACTTTGATGCTTGTACAGTTCAATGGGAAAAAAAGATAGGCTTTTCATGGTGATGGAACAAACTGGAAAAAGGTTTGAAAAGATAAATCTTAATTTCTACTTCACACCATATGCAAAAATTACCTCAAGATGATTTATTGACCTAAAAGTAAAAGCAAAAACTCTATAAAGCTTCTAAAAGAAAACATGCAAAATATGTTTATTGTCTGGCATGGGCAAAAATTTCTTTGATAGGACAAAGAAACTACTAAAAAATAATAAATTGGATTGTATCGAAATTAAAAATTTCTGCTCATCAAAAGTTTTTAAAGAAAATAAACAGGCAAGGCTAGGCGCGGTGGCTCATGCCTGTAATCCTAGCACTTTGGGAGGCCGAGGTGGGCAGGTCACTTGAGGTCAGGAGTTCAAGACCAGCCTGACCAAAATGCTAAAACCCCATGTCTACTAAAATACAAAATTAGCTGGGCGTGGTATTGCATGGCTGTAACCCCAGCTACTTGGGAGGCTGAGGCGAGAGAATTGCTTGAACCTGGGAGACGGAGGTTGCAGTGAGCAGAGATCGCACCACTGCACTCTATCCTGGGTGACAAGAGCAAAATTCTGTCGAGGCGGGCGGCGGGGAGCAAGGAGGAGGAGAGGGGTAGGGGGAGGGAGAGAGAGAAGAAAACATTCACAATGTATATATATCTGATAAAGGACTTTTGTATGTATAATGAACTACAACTCAAAACAAGCCAGTTTACTTTTTTGTTTTTGAGACAGAATCTCTGTCACCAAAGCTGGAGTGCATCATAGCTTACTGCAACCTTGAACTTCTGGGTTCCAGCGATCCTCCTGCCTCAGCCTCCAGAGTAGCTGGGACTACAGGCACATTCCATCACGCCTGACTCATTTAAAAAATTTTTTTTGTAGAGGTGGGATCTTGCTATGTTGCACAGGCTGGTTTTGAACTCTCCTTAAGTGATCCCCCTGCCTCGGCCTCCCAGAGTGCTAGGACTACTGGCATTGAACCACTGGGCCAGCCCAAACAACCCATTTTAAAAAAATGGTTTAAAGACTCTGATAGACAGTTTACAAAGAAGGTATTGGAATGGATAAGTATGTGAGAAACAGCCGTAAGAACATTAGTAATAAGAGAAGTGCAGACTGAAATAAAAAGGTAATACCACTACACCTCCACCCGAAGGGCTAGAATTTAAAAGACCAGGCAATATCTTGGCAAATATGTGGTGTAAGCAGAATTTTCCTGTATTGTTGAGGAAACAGAAAATGGTACAGCCACGTTAGAAAACTCTTTGCTAGGTTTTTAATAAAATAAATCAGCACCTGCCTCCTGACCCAGCAGTCCTACTTGTTGTTATTTGCCTAAGATGAAAACACTCTCAGAAAGATTTGTAAGTGAATGTTCATGGAAAGTTTATTCGGAATACCCTCCAAATTAGAAAGAACCCAGAGTGTTCAATAATGGAAGAACGAAGAAACAAATTGTGGTATATTATTTAATAAAATACTCTTCCTCAGTAAAGTGGAGAAAATACTGATACCTGCAACCATATTGATGAATCCCTGAAAATGCTAAGCAGAAGAAGCCAGACACAAAAGAGAACATACTGATTCTATCTCTGTGAAATCGAGAGAGGCAGGACTGATCTCTGGTGATTGAAATCAGATCAGTGTTTGCCTCTGGAGGAGATTGACAAGAATGGCACCAGGGAACCAGGGAATTTTCTGGGGTGATGGAATGCTCTATATCTTGCTATATTTTGTGAAATAGAAAGGTGCCTGCATTGGCAAAACTCATTGAGCCACATATGCTTATGTTTTGTGCATCTCACTATATGTAAATGATGCCTCAATTTAAAAAGCAATCCAGAACAATAACAATAATATATATACATATATTATTATTATTATTATTGGGTTTTTTTTGAGACGGAGTCTCGCTCTGTCACCCAGGCTGGAGTGCAATGGTGCGATCTCGGCTCACTGCAACCTCCGCCTACTGGGTTGAAGTGATTCTCCTGCCTCAGCCTCCCAAGTAGCTGGGATTACAGGCCCATACCACTGTGCCTGGCTAGTTTTTTGTATTTTTAGTAGAGACAAGGTTTCGCCATTTTGGCCAGGCTGGTCCTCAGGTGATCCGCCTACCTCAGCCTCCCACAGTGCTGAGATTGCAGGCATAAGCCACTGGGCCTGGCCTAATTTTTGTATTTTTAGTAGAAACGGGGTTTTGCCATGTTGGCCAGGCTTGTCTCACACTCTTGACCTCAGGTGATCTGTCTGACTCGCCTCCCACAGTCTGGGATTACAGGCTTGAGCCGCCGTGCCCAGCCAGTAACAATAAAAATTATATTGATAGTTTTTTTAGTCTCTCTGAACAGTATTTGTGGTTTTCTGTCCTTGTTCTCAAAGCACCTATACATTTCAACAATTTAGATGACCTGATACATATGTGAACACTGTGTTTTTATTGAATTCAGCTTTCATGCCTGTGGAACAATATTGTGATCAATTTTATTTCTGCCCATGTGGTTTCCCTTTTCATGATGTTTGGAAGAACCCTTCTCAAAAATTCAAAAGAGTGAAATTTTTAAGAAGGTTATCAAGTTTCTTTTGAGGATTAATCTAGAGTATCTGTTGCACCACATCAGGTATAGTGTACCCCTAAGTAGCTAGAGTTCCCTAAAATGTGTGGGGACATGTTTTCAGTGTGCTTTAAAAATAACATTTCTTTCTTTTTTTAATACAGAAAAAGTATAAAGAAGAAAGCCAAAATGGCCCATTATCTTATCATCCAGGTAGTTCATGTTACCCTTTAAAAAATCAGTAGTACCTGCTTCTGGTAAGATAATTCAGTTGGTGCAGAAAGTTATAAAACAAAAAATAAGCTTCGTGCCCTTAATATTTATTTCCAAAGATAACCCTATTAAATGTAAAATGCCTTGCACAAAAGCTTATTATATGTCAGAATACATAATAATTTATATAGATCCTTAAAGAATATTTACACACAATAGCAGCTTTTTTCTGCACTTTTTTGTAGCTTGAGTTTTTATTGACTTAATAACTTAGTACGTCTTGAAAATATTTCTGAATTAACCCATACCCTTTTCCTCCTCCTCCTCTTCTTCTTCTTCTTTTTTGTTTTTTGATATTTTCTCACTCTTGCCCAGGCTGGAGTGCTGTGGTGCGATCTCAGCTCCCCGCAACCTCCACCTCCCAGGTTCAACTGATTCTTGTGCCTCAGCCTCCCAAGAAGCTGGGTTATAGGCATGCACTACCACACCTGGCTAATTTTTGTATTTTTTGGTAAAGATGGGGTTTCACCATGTTGGCCAGGCTGGTCTTGAACTCCTGGCCTCAAGTGATCCACCCGCCTCGGCCTCCTGAAGTGCTGGGATTACAGGGGTGAGCCACTGTGCCCCACGCACATATCCTATTCTTAGTTGTATAGTATTCATTTCATTGTATAGGTGTATTATGTTTCCTTATTGATAGCTATTTAGATTATTTTCATTGTTTAATTAAAAACAGTGTTTTAGAGGACAACTTTGTGCTGGTGAAATGTACTTTTAAAAATTAACCAATGTTTACTTCTTTATAGATTGGTAATTTTCAGCCCTTGTCATAGGAGAGACTGGAAGTAGCTGTGTCTTCTCAACCTTGTTACTATTGAGATATTAGATTGGAAAATTCTTTGTTGTGGGAGGCCATCGTCCTGTGCATGGTAGGATGTTTAGTTTAGTGGCGTCCCACTAGATGTCAGTAACACAAGCTCCCTACTAGCTGTGACAGCCAAAATGTCTGCAGACGTTACCAAATGAACCTTGGGGTGCAAATTTGCTTCTTCTTAGGGCCACTGGTACAGAGAGCACTGCGGGTTTACACAGATGAACCTTTTTCCTGACTGAGGAGCTGCAGAAGTCGGATATAAGAGGTGTATTCCTTGGGGTTTGAGTAGATGCCAGAAAAGGGGAATTGGAGAATGGCTGTAGGGATATCTCATAGAGTCCAGGGAGAACATCAAAGCTTTGGGAGCAAGTCATAGTTGCCAGAAACCAAAGCAATCCAGTACGTGTTCTTTCATACATTTAGCAAATGTTTGTTGAATGTCTGCCTTCTGCTAGTTACTATGGTGTGGGCATAGGTATTTCATGTTGAAAAAAGAGATGTGATTGTTACTTCATGAAGCTTGAGATTTAGAGGTAGACAAAGATGTGTGTATGTGTGTGTGTATAAAATTATAATCACCTACATGCTATTAAAGAAAGAGAACCAGGTGCTAATGAGAGAATGAAATATGGGCCTAATTTAGAAGGAGGGTGGTGAAAATGTAGTCAGTGAAGGCTTCTAAACCTGAGTGAATTTTACTAGATTTGGGGGAGGGATTGATGAGTGTTCCAAGTGGAAGGAATAGCATGTATTTGAAATTACCAAGGTGGGAAATATTCAACTTGTCATGGAATGGAAGGAATGGCAGTTCACATGAAAGATGACTGAATGAGAAAGGAAAAACAAATTTAGATTAAAGTTGTAGAGACAGTTAGATATGGAGAGATGGGCCACATAATATAGGGCCTTGTAGATAAAGAACTGGATGACATCCAGAGTGTAGTGGGGAGCTATAAGCAGTTGAGTGATTTACAATCTAAACTGATTATTTACAGTCTAATTATTCTGGCTGCTGTGTGGCATATGTATTGAAAGGAGGTAAGAATATAGTTAGGGAGACCTGATAAAGCTGTGGTAATATAGCTAAAGCATAATAGTCATCTATTATGACTTTAATAATATTAAATTGATGACAGTTGAGGTAGAGAGAGACTGTGAAGAAATTTTGGAAGTAATTAATAAATATTGGTGATAATTTATAGATGGTGACAAGGAGGAAGGTGTTCATAGTGACTTGTAGAATTCTGGCTTGAATTAATGGGTTCAGCTGCGATTACTGTGATGGAGACTACTGGGTATGGAGCATCCATAAATGGGGGTCATAGGGCAAGATTGAGTTTTAGATATACTAAGTTTGAGATACGTGTGACATATTTTATTAGTGATATCAAAACATATATATATATATAGTGTGTGTGTATATATGTATGTGTATGTGTACATGTGTGTCTGTGCTTATGTGCATGTATCACATACTGTGGTGTTGAAAATATGAGTCTGGTGCCAGAGGTGAGGTTGTAGATTGGAGAAAAAAAGTTGAGAATTGCTGGCATATAGATGAAAGGGTTGCCTAGGAATAGAGAGTGAGAATGTATTTTGATGAGAAAATTGGGTCCAGGGCTGAGCCCCAAGAAAATGTAACATTTAGAGGTTGGATAGAAGAGGAGGGACAGGCAAAAATTAAAAGATGCTTGATAATTAGGAAGCAAACTGGTAGTATGTGATGTTATAGAAATCTAGCATTGTTTCAGAGTGCAGTTGGGAAGGAATTATGGTTGGCTATGTCTAATGTTCTGAGAATGCTAGTAAAGCTACCCTCTTGGCAAAAGCTCCCGAGTTATACTTTAAACTACTCTTAATTTCTTACATACTTGGGAAGAGGTTTTAGCTGCCACTGGAAATTGGAGCCTAAACAGGGAAAGGATCTCATGAAAACATGTAGCCTATAGATTTAGGGCAGTTTTGCTTACCTTTTCTTGAAGAAGCATAGCCCAGAAAAACTGTTCTAAGAGTAAACTTTGAGTACAACTGACACAAGATCAGCTCTTAGGAAACAGTCAATAGCAGCGTGATGCAAACATGAATGTTTGTCTTGTTCTCTGTAATGTTACTCTTTTCCGTGGTGATAAAACATTTCTTTGTATTTTATAAATCAGTACTACTTCAAAATACTGCAGACTTATCTAATTTGTCTAATACATTCTGTTCACTAAATATGAATATCAGAATTTGAAATTTTCTATTTACAGTGTTTGAGCCATTCTTCTGGACATTTCATTTTTCAGTTCTTCCTTTTGCCTCATCTTAGATCACAGCAAAGATACTCATTTGTTAGTAGTGCCAGGAAGCAGGCAGTTTCCATGGTAACTGACAGACCGAGTTTACTGTGGAAATTTCCGGAATTAACAGAGCTGCATTGCAGAAGGATGCATAAAGCAGTATTCATCTAGAGATCGTAACAGTACGGACACAGAAGAACAGTTGCAGTGGTGTGCAGGGTATGTCTTACCTTTATTTTCCCGTCTAAGGAAGATTAGTCATATATATGTGTGTGTGTGTGTGTATATATATATATATGCTGAGGAGACAGTAAAACAGCTTGGGGCATTTTAGTATATGCTGGCTTGATAGAGTCAAAGTTGCTTAGGAAAAAGAAGGAAGAAATGATTTGGGAAAGAAGGTATATTTGATAGCATTGGGAAGAAATCAAGATCAGATGATTGAGGGAGAAGAATGTGATAGTGAAATAAGAGGAGAAAACATACTTAAAACTAATTAAATAATAAAAGGTTCTTACAGATAGCGGTTCTAGGCACAAGAAGATATTTATTTATTGAAGGAAAATAGTAGACATTGTCAAGTTTGAGAAATCAAGTTCTCGTGTCCAGGAAGAAGAAATCTGTTAAGATAATTACCTATTACTTGCTGAAAGATAGGTAGATATGAGAGATGTCCAAGATATTAAACAAGGAGGTTTGCTGACATCTTAGTGTACTTACCTCAGTGATGAGAGAATCCTAGGAGGGTTTCTGCCCCTAATTCCACTCCCTGTTGATTGGTGGGGGATTTTCAAGAAAAATTCTGAAATGTATCTTGAGATTAAATTCTGGAAACAAAACTATAGGATTTGGGCAGATAATTGAAGGTGCCTGTCATACAGAGCATAATTATAAATTTGAAAGAGAAAAAGGATATAGAAAATATGATTTAGATTATTTGCATGATAGGTGCAATTTAGGTTGCTAGATATCATTTGGTATCATTTATATCATGTAGTCAGCAAACTACAGCTCATGAACTGAATCCATCCTGTTTGCTTGTATTTGTAAGTAAAGTTTTATTGGAACATAGCCACACCCATCCCCGCAAAGCCTAAAATATTTGCTATCTGGTTCTTTACAGAAAAAGTTTGTAACTCGTGATTTAGATGGTGTACTGGATTTTTCAAGGCTTCTGTGAGATTACCACAAACTTGGTGGCTTAAAACAACAGAAATTTATTCTCTCACAGTTCTAGAGGCCAGAAATCTGAAGGTGTTGGCAGGGCCATGCTTCTCCTGAAGGTTCTAGGGGAGGATCCTTCCTTTCTTTCAGCTTCTGGTACTGCTGCTCTTCTTTGGCTTGTGGCAGCGTAACCATAATCTCTATCGCCTTCTTCCCCAGTGTCTGTCTTGTGTATCTCTATCTTCTCCTTTTCTTTGTTTGGTCTCTTATAAGAACAGTTACTTTATTTAGTGCCCACCTAATCCAGAATCTCTTTTTTGAGATCCTTAATTTCATCTGTAAAGATAGGTTACTTTCTGAGATTCTGGATGGACATATCTTTTGTGTGTGTGTGTGCAGATGGTATTGAAGAACTGGGTTTTGGCTTAAGTCACATTGTATATTAGGGATAGCCAGTTCTTAGTGTTTCCTTTGACCTGCTGGAGAAGATATTAAACCAGGTTTCAAAGGCAAGGTGATAGAGGCATAGTTGAATCATAGAAGATAGCTTTTGTGACACAAACATAACCAGTAGAGTAAAGGGAGTACTAGAAAAGTCACAGGAGAAAGACGACTAAAATATTCTCAGAAAGCTGATGAAGACCAGTGCCTGATGCTTCATATCGTTCTCTTCTTGTCTCTTCATATTTTTCTCCACTTAACTCCCACCTCCAAAAAAACAACAACATGAATTTGAAATTTTAATGAAAAATAGTTGGCACGAAAACAAAAATCACAGTTTTGAGGGATGGCTCATGGCTAAATTATGGCACTGGGAAATATATATATGATTCAAAAGAAATAGACTTAATAAGCAAGTAGAGGAGTGGCAGTGTAGAAAGTATACACCAATGTAAAGACCAGTGAACCTGAGACTTGGCTGTTGTTGAGAGCCTTCTTGTCATTGTGGGAGTATACAAACTGTTGGCCTAGGCAGGAGAGAAGGTCTGTGATATTTTTCCTCTTCTCATATGGGCATATTTGTAAACCATAATAACAGTGGTAGATATCTATCTTTGCATTCCCTGGAAGTCTCATTTACGATATTTGAGTATATTCTGAAATGTTTAAAAAGTGATGAATTCACATGGTGAAGAATCAAATAGTAGGCAAGGGATTCCAGTGTAGGTGCTGGAGCTGCAGAGAAAAGCCACCTAATATTGCCTATATTCTCACCTGCACACTTTGAAATGAAACTTCTGATACAGACTTTATGGAGATGATCATCAGAAGAATTAAACAAATGGTTAAGCCAAATTAGGGTTCACTAAGAGTAAGTAAGCAGTACCAAACTAGCCTAATATACTTTTTTGAGAGTGTTACTAGGACTGTAGAGCAGGAGTTTGGCAGAGACTAGGTGTATCTTGATTTCAACCTTCATGGGCACAGAGGAGGAAGACGAAGCCCAATACAGTATTTTCAGGAAGTTTCTTAGAAGGACAAGAGTGAAGTCCGCGTTTTCTTTCTAATCAAATTCTGTTAGTCTGTGACCATGTATATTCTGAACACCAAATTGGAAGCCATGGGAATGAAAGTTTTTCTTTTCTTCCTTTAGCAAAACATTTGAATTGTCTGCCTAAATAGCTTCATAGAAAGACGCAAATTCCCTTGAATCCAACTACAACTAGACTTTAACTCTTAATTTTTCTGTTAGTATCATGAGTATATGATAACAATATCATAAGGAACTAGAATAAAATCAGGTGTAAAGCATAGATTGGGATTAAATTAAGCTGGTTGATCATAGTTCACATGTACAGGCTAAAATTTAAGCAGTATAAGGTACTCATGAATACCCTAGATTTCAAGTCTTTGTATGATGTAAAATGAATGTGTCTATATATAGAATTTATTTCTATAAAATTGTTTTCCTTTTCTCGTTGACATGTTTAGGTAAGTGTCTCAAAAATAATAAAAGTAAGCTTGAGGATGTTTAATAAGTAGGTGTTCAAAACACAACTCACATAGTAATAGTACTAAGAATTAGCTAACAGATCACAAATGAAAAGTCGTGAGACTCTTGGTTTTTAATTTGCTTTAAGAACTAAATTTCTGACTTTGTAAAAGCAATTTGAGGTTTGTAGTGCAAAATGATATATGAGTAGCAGTGTCCTGCTAAAATATTTGTTAAGAAACATAGATGAAAATATGAAACACTGAAAATTAAGATAACTTAACTCCCTATAGGATCTAATAATGGATTCTAATAGTAACACAGCCAGAATAAGGAAAATTTTTACCTAGGGTTTCTTTTATAGCAGAGGCTTCATCCCTTTTCATGTTTATTTCTTCTCCTGCCCATACTAGTAACTACCAGAAAAAAACTGGGGAGGGATGGGAAGAGGGAGGAGAAATGGATGCTGACGAATTCTTATCTGGGAAGTGTGGTCATTATGAGTAAAGTGTTCTAGGTAGAAGTAGAGAAGGATTGTAGTAACAGTATAGTGCTGCTGTGCTGCCCAGTATAGACTTAAGGATTGTATTTTTCTGTTGCTGTTGTCGGTTCAGAATACAGTATTAGAGACCAAGGAAGTTGGAGAGAGGAGAATTTACCATGGGAGCAATGAGTGCTCTAATTCGTAATATACTAGATCTAGATATCTCAAATCTGCCTTTGAACCATAGGCATGTAATGGGCAAATCCCTATCAGACAAGTAGAGTGCAGCCCAAAGATAATCTTCTTTTTCTTTCTCTCCTTCTCTCAACAGTTTTATCGAGGTATAATTGGCATAGAATAAACTGTATATATTTAAAGCATGTCATTTGCTAGGTTTTGACATATGTGTACATCTGTGATGCCATCACCATAGTCAAGTTAACATATCCATCATTCCCAGAATTTCTTCCTTCTCGTTGTAGTGGGTTTTTTTGTTTTTGTTTTTTGTTTGTTTTTTGAGATGGAGTCTCACATTGTCGCCTGGGCTGAGTCTCACATTGTCGCCTGTGCAGTGGTGTGATCTTGGCTCACTGGGAACCTCCGCCTCCTGGATTCAGGAGATTCTTCTGCCTCAGCCTCCCGAGTAGCTGGGATTACAGGTGCCCACCACCACGCCCAGCTAATTTTTGGTATTTTTAGTAGAGACAGGGTTTCACCATGTTGGCCAAGCTGGTCTCAAACTTCTGACCTCGTGATTCGCCCACCTCGGCCTCCCAAAGTGCGGGGACTACAGGTATAAGCCATTGCGCCTGGCCTCTTGTTACAGTTTTTATGTTTAGACATTTGATTTGGTTATTCTTTCTCTCTTCCACGTCTATATTTAACATACTCTATCCATCCTTTAGTTTTTTAATATATGGAACGTAGTAAATGTTTCATTGTCTTTATTAATTCTAGTATTTTTGTCATTTCTGGGTCAGTTTCAATTGATTGATGTTTTCCTCTTCATTACGGGTCATGTTTTTCTGCTGTTTTGTTTACTGTGGTCATTTTAGGTTGCGTGCTGGAGATTATTGTGTGATGGCTGTTTTTGTATTTTCATGAATGTTTTTGAGTTTTGTTCTTTGGTTAAGTTACTTGGAGATACTTTGATCCTTTCAGGTCTTGCTTTTTAGCTTTCGCAGATGAGACTACTCTAGAGGTAATTTTGCCTCACTAGTAAGGTAAAATCCTTCTAACTACTGTGTTGGATTCCAATCAGGAAGTTTTCCACTCCAATGGTTAAGAATAGGAACTGCCTTGTATGAGCCTGGGTATGATTCCCTCTTAATCCTTTTAGGTGGCTGCTTCTTCAGGCTTGTATACGTTCCTCACAATCATCCACTGATCAAGGAGGGCCCTCTGCATATCTGTGGGGTTCTCTTTCTGTGTAGCTCTCTCTTATCCTGTACTCTGCCATGTGAACTCTGGCTACATTGGTCTCCCTAGATTCCCAGATCCTTGTCCTCAACACAAGGGCACTGCCAGGATCTGCCTAGATCCCCCTCCCTGTATCACAGTTGGTGAACTCTTTAGGCAGTAAGCTGGGGACAATTGTAGGGCTCATCTTACATATTTCCTGTCTTTCAGTGTCTGCTGCCCTTTGTTTCCTGATGATTTCCAGTGTCTTCCAGATTGCCTGTACATTCTGTTTTTTTCAGTTGTTTTAGGTATGAGGGTAAGTCTGTCTCCTGATACTTCATAGTAGGACAAGTGAAGGTGCCACATTGACTCTCACTGTGAGACGGAAACAGGAATTGTGGAACTAGGGAATAATATCTTGAAGACTTTGAGAAAGAGCATCTCCAAACAAGATATCTTGCAGGATTCAAAATAGTTTCTTACAATAGTGACTGACATTCTTAATACAGTGAAAGAAGTCATGGCGTTTATAAAAATGGATTGGAAAAATCTCAAGGAGAAAACAGACTGGATGGATAGGCAGCAAGATTATAGAAAAGGGACAGATAAGGGAAAGACATAGCTAGGGACCTGAAAAGCACTGGTAGAGTGAAATCCCTTTTGATGCAGTTGTGAATATAAATGATACTACACGACAGCAAAAGAATTTGAAGGCAGTCATTGATTTGAAAGCATACCAATTACTGAATTTCTTAAAAATACAAATTCATAAACACAAGGGAAGGTAAACCACAAACTGGGAAAATATTTGCAATGCAGGACAAGGGTTGATGGTGTTAATAGGTAAGGAACTTGTTAGTAGAAGCAGCGATAACAAAACAAACACCTGGGCTAGGAGGGCTCAGGGGTGCTATCTTAGTCAGTTAATCATCAGAAAAAAAGACACGTTTGTTCACCAGATAGCATAAGAATGTTCAACTCTAGCAGTTGAAAAGAATGATCTAACTCTAACACTTTTCAAATTGGCCTGAGGAAAAAGGTGCTGTCGACTAAGTACAGTGGGCACCTTTTGGCTGATAGTACTCCTAAATCAGTGCAGGCTTGGTACGCAGCCATTCCAGTAGTGATACCAATTATTTAATGACTGTGTTAAAATGTGTTAAGTGAAATCTGTGAGCAGTAGGTATAATACGCTATTTTTGCAACCTATTCCCATAGTATAGAAAGATACAAAGTAATATGTACTAAATTGTGAATATTGGTTTTTTTCTGGATTATTATTGATTTTTCCATTTTCCTTTTTATCTTCTACCTTTGTAGCTTTAGGAGGGATTTTAGATTCGGTAATCCGGTTGGAAAAAGCAGTTCAAGTTCTGGTCCTGCTGCTGAATTTGCACAGCAAACACACTGCATCTAATAGAGGGTAGGGGTGAAGGTAGACGACGTGGCTAGAGCTGTCCTAATAACCGTACTTGACTGGCCACTGTATTTCTTTAAAAAAGCAAGGCTACCTGCCTATTTACGAAGTCCCAGGCAGCTTTATTAGACATTGTATAGAAATACAGCTTTTCTCAGTGTCCAGTCTGATTGATGTTCTGGGACATTATGTCACAGTTCTTTGTGTGTTTGTGTGTTTTTTTAATCTGTAGGATTTCAGAAATTTCAGACTAGTAAATTAGTCTGGGTCAATGAAAGGACAACTAAAAAACAATAATTTTAATTCAGTATTAAATTTAGGTTAACAGATACATTTGTCATTTCTAGCCAGAAGATAACAATCAGGAAGGATTTCAGTGCAAATATGTAGGCTTAAAAAAATTAGTTTTCAGATTTTAATCTAACAAGATAAATCTGATATCAAAATATAATTTCTGTACATTGAATTGTACTTTTAATAAGGCCTGTATTATATGAATTCATGCCCTATATTAAGTATTCTATCTATAATCTTGCATGTTTTGAAAAAGTTAGGACCATTCATATTTCACTTCTTTTGAATGTCTGTGACATCTGTGGCAGTTTTTCCGGGTGTATGTGTGTGTGTTTTCTCTAGAACGTGGAACTGCTAAGTCTCTGGGAACCAAGAATTATTAGATGTGGAATAGTAAGGCTCTGAAATCAGGGACACCAGAGTTAAGAATTTTTTTTGTGTGTGTATTTTTTCTGTGTGTGTATTTTGTGTGTGTGTATCTTAATCAGATTGTATTGCCTTATTCATGTGTTTTTTGCGGGGTACTGTGGTATGGACTAGAGAACTTGTAGTGACTCATGAAGAAACCTTGGAATGACACATGAAGGATGATAGGAAAGTCATTCTGAGGCAGGATGCTTTACTGAATTGTTTTCAACCAGGGTATCAGACATCAGGAATGAGTTCAGGAGAATGAAAACGTGTTAGGTGCTCTACAGGTTCAGAGACACTTCTCCAGTAATGAACTCTAGAAATGACCCCTGAAAGTATAGTCTTAAGATTCTATTCAAGGAAATACTTTTGGCCTGTTGTCTAGAACTGCTCTGTGGATTTGGAGACAGTTAGCATCATTGGCCCCCAGCCACTAAATGCTAATTGCACTTCCCTTTGATTGTGATGACCAAACTGCTGCTGATGCTGGAGGTGTCCGGGCACTACCTTCTTTGAGAGTCATTGGGAAATAAAATAATGCTAGGGGCTGTATTAATTAAAAGTAAGTTTGTTTGCATCTAAACAACAACCAGGATAGGAACAAATAGTGGCTTAAACCAGATAATTTATTTCCCTTTTCCATAGAAAAGTCTGGAGATAGGAAGGCTAGGGTTGGTGTAGTGGCTTCATTGTTATTGGAGTCAGTGCTGTTTTCTGCTCCATCATTCTCAGGACATTATTTCACTTCTGCAGGGCATTGAGGGTGGCTGGAGCTCTAGTCATTACCTACATTCCAGGCAACAGCAAGGAGGTTGGAGGAAAAGAACAAGAGTCTTTTTTCCAACTGAGTTAGCTCCTTTTAAGTACTGTGTTCCTATTTTCCACCTCTAACTGCAAGGAATGTTGGTGACTTAGCTCGGGCTGCAAAATACCACACACTAGGTGGCTTAAACAACATAATTTATTTCTCACAATTCTGAAGACTGGAGAGTCCAAGATTAAGGTGCTGGCAAGGTAGGTTTTAACCTGAGGCTTCCTCCCTTGGTTTACAGGTGGCCACCTCTCACTGTGAGCTCAGATGACCTTTTGCACATGTGAGAAGAGAGTGAACTCTGTGGTCTCTCTTCTTGTAAGGACACTAATCCCAGTAGATTAGGGCCCCACCCTTCATTAACCTTCATTGAACCTTCATTATCTTCTTATAGGCCCTGTCTTCAGTACAGTCACGTTTGGGGTTAGGGCCTTAACATGTTGATTTTGAGAGGGAACACAGTTCAGTTGATAGTAGTTGGGAAATGTAGCCTTTTAGCTGGGTGCATTGCTGCCCCAAGTAAACGAGGATCTTGTTAGGGAGGATGAAGAGGAGAATGGATGTTGGGTGACAGCTGATAGTTACTGCCACAGTGGCTGTTGTCTGAGTTTTCCAGGTTGGTAATGAGAACCTTGGGGTTGGAATCCTATGAAGTGTTCATTGGAGGCAGGTAAGGGTGATCTGTATAAAATAATGCACAGAAAATTATGAAGGGAAAGATGAGGGATTTTAGGAATTATCTTTATTTTGGGGAGTATATAGTAGGTGTATATATTTATGGGAGTACATGAGATGTTTTGGTACAGGCATGCAATGTGTAATAATCGCATCATGGGAAATTGGGTATTCATCCCCTCATGCACTTATCCTTTGTGTTACAAACAATCCAATTGTACTAGGAATTATTTTTGATAAAATATAGTCCCCATTCTCAAGAAAGTGATATCCCAAGGAAAAGTCAGGGAACTTTTTTTTTTTCTTTAAGAGTATAATTGTAGGGAAATATTTATCAGCAAATAAGGGCAACTTTGCATCTTTATTGGTTTCTATTTTTCACCAATCTTCTCATGGGGTGTGTTTTCTACTGTTTATGTTCTTTCTTTCCTAGGCCGCTTACATAGTTTAGGACAGAAATTGATTGACTGCAGAGTTTAATGGTAAGGTTCTGGTCTGGTTCCTGTGTCTAGTCACTCCAGTACTGTATCTGCGTATAGCCCTTCTGTGGAAGCCATTGTGGTTGTACCAACTGTTAAAACAATTGCTGTGAAATGGACTCAGTTTTACTGGAAAGATTGCTAGCCCAGTATAAAGATGAATGTATGAACATGGCTTGCTGATGTCATAACCGTGGCATGTTTTTCTGTGTTTTTACAGCACTTTTTCTTTGTAAATGAGAAACTTGGAACTCTGGGTAGGAATCACATTCTCCTCTTTTAACAGCTTTACTGAGATATAATTCACGTTCTGCAGTTCACACATTTAAAGTGTATAGTTCAGTTGCATTTAGTATGTTTACAGAATTGTGCATCTGGTACCTTATTCAATTTTTGGATATTAGCCCAAGTAGATACCCTGTATCACTTAGCTTTCAACCTGTTCATTTTCAAAAAGAAAAAAAGGGACTTTATCCAGGAACTATACAAAAAAACTACAGTGAGCTAAACTAATTAGTCGAGATATTCCATAAATACTAAAATTTGATCTTTAAAGTAATAGAGATAATATTGTAACCATTTTCATTCTGTAATTTCTGTATAGTAATGAAGTATCTTTCATTTCAGTTCTCAAGAATGCTAGCATAAGTATTATATAGCGGTGTAGTCATGAAAGTCATAGTACATCATCTTTACCATATTCTCTTGGTTAGAGGCAAGTCACAGGTCCCACTCACACTCAAAGAGAAGTACCTACACAAAAATATGAACACTAAGAAGGTGGGGATCATGGGGGCTTCCTGGAGCCTGTCTGCCACAGCCCCTCAATTAGCGAACACTTTATAAAATTTTGCTTCCGATTTACAAGTAATCTTAATTAACTTTTTTCCAGCTTCCCTCAGGGGTAGATTGGTGCTGTATATTTCACCAGTAATTAAACTATGCCATTGAGATAGTGTTTATTTGCCAAAGGTTATAGAACAGTAATCATTATACATGGAACTTCTTCATGTTAGAACTTTTTTCAGGCTTAATCGTCTACTTCATGAAAAAGATTACCAAGAAAAGTTTCCTATTTTTGCCTAGACCTGAGTTCCATCCTAAAAGATCAGTTCCGGCTTCATCTTCACCTAAATGGTCACTTATGCTACTGATTTCCAGGCTTCTTGTGACTCTGGATGCTAGAGTATCAAATAATATGGGTGAAAGGATTTTGAACTGAAAAGCACTTGAATGAATGAAAGCTGGTGTTATCACCTAGGATGATTTGAAAGTCTGTTACTTGGAACACTGATATAGTAAATTGTTATTTAGACCAAGTGTATGAATCTTTGAAGTGTAACTTTGAACCTTAATATTAGAACATACGATTATTCTCGGGGTGGGGGTAGATTTTAAAGTTCTAAGTTTTTGGGGAACCTTAAAAGTTGCTACAGAAAACCATTCTACTGATTGGAGAAAACATTCCTAAATTTTGCAAGAAGAAAAATAAATGACCAAGCACATAAACTTTTCCTGTTGGTTTCATAGGATCAGAGTTAAAAAGAAATCTTGATCATTTTGTATGAAACTGAAAAATGTAGTTGATATTTAATGAATTGTTTTCATTGTGTGTGTGGTTGATAGTTTGTTCCTACACATTGGGTTTGGGGGGTGTGTGTGTGTGAGAGAGAGAGAGAGCAAGAGAGAGAAACAGATTGGTTTTACATTTTTCATTGGATTTACTTTTTTATAAAGCATGGTTAGAAATTAATACTTTGATCTCCAGGTTGAGATTTTGGAGATGATTTTTTATTTAATGGAAATATGTAATGAGTGAGCTCTTTTGTCTATGAGCCACTTATTTTTTATCCCATTGCTTTATCGAACCAGGGCTGAAAATTTCAATTTCGAATAGCACATGGCAATTTTCCTCTTAGAGCCAGCTAGCTGTTCAGTTGACTGTTCTCCCACCTCAGCATGGTATTAACAAGAACGGGACAGTATACTAAGGCACTATTTCCCAAACATTACTGGAATCATCTGGGGGTCTTTAAAAATACTGTTTTCTGACTCCTGTCCCTGGATAATTCAGATTTAATTGCTATGGGATGATACCTGGGCATTGAGATTTTTAAAATCTCCCCCAGGTGATTGTAAGGTACAGCCAACTTTGGGAATAGTTGTACTAACTGAAGATCGAGGCACTGGAATAACTAATGTTGGGTAAGATAGGATAAGAACTGTTTCTCAATGACGTTCGCAGCTCTTGGGATTCTCACTTGATGATGCTCTTTGGATAAATCCTTATCCAAGTTTGAATAAGATCTTATATTTAGAAATGAAAACTGATCCACAGAATTAATAAATGGGAATTGTTTAAGTCTTCTTGGGAATTTGTTTTTATGAATCCCATTGAAGCTATGTCTATTGACTACCTAAATCTAGATCATTCTTAATCCAGTGTGTAAAAAACCAGGATGACACAAACGAAAAACTTCAAAAACCTGGAGGTCAGACTATTTTAGTAATTTAGAAAACATTTTTCCCACACATTAATCAGTACTAAAAGAAAAAAGTTAAAACCTATTTAAAATGTGGAAAAATTGCTTCCCAATATTTTAACAGAGAGAGACTGAGAACACACAGCATTGAGTCATCAGGAAAACTGAAGATCTCCCCTGAACAACACTGGGATTTCACTGCAGAGGACTTGAAAGACCTTGGAGAAATTGGACGAGGAGCTTATGGTTCTGTCAACAAAATGGTCCACAAACCAAGTGGGCAAATAATGGCAGTTAAAGTAGGTGATGCCATGATTATTTTTGGTACTTTAATCCATTAGGTGAAATTTCATGGTGCAGTAATACCACTGTTGTTGTGTTCCTACTTTTGTGGTAAATGTGGGTGTTTAAAAACTTGTTTCTCCAACTCCTTTGAGGGTGTTCTGTGTAGAGGTTTCTTACTGGTGGCACATTTTCTATCTCTTTGGAAACATGAGTGTATGAAGTGTGCATGTTGATTGCATTTTGGCATGATGCATTAACATGTTTTAAACTTCAGGCCCTTCTACTGCCAAGGTGAGTTCAGGCTGGGCGGCTGCACCCCTGGGAGCAGGGCAGTGCTGCACTGAGCCAGGCGGGAGCTGGAAGAAGACGCAGCACACTGGGTTGGGCAAGGTGCGGGGCTAGGGCTAACAGCAGTCTTACTGAAGGTTTCCTGGAAACCACGCACATGCTGTTGCCACTAACCTCAACCTTACTCGGTCCTGACCGGCTCGGCTTCTGTTTGTTTATTTCATCTCTACTCAGTACTGCCCTGTTCCCTGGTTTTAAAGTTGTACTGAAATGCATACCTTGTGATAATGTTGTCACATTTTGTCCTGATTGTGAGTGTCGTGCCACTTAATATGTTCATTAAAAAGAAAAAAATGGCCAGAAAAGGAAATTTGATCCATAGACTATACCTGGCAAGCTTAGGCTGGTACCTGTAATGAATTGGTGGTTTCCATTTGACTCCTAGTGGTTTCATGTAATTGTAACTTATTCTTTTGTTTGTTTAGATGTTTAACAAATCTTTGCTGTATGTAAGATAGTTCAGGAAAATCAGCAAGAGCGGGAACAACTTGCAAAAACAAAGGAAAAAAAACCTAGCTGTGGCCATACCCTCTCTGAGCTTAAAATTCCTATGGGAACAAAAATGTTTCAGTTTACAAGAATTGAGAATGGATTTGCATATAGTCCAAGCTAATCATCTTCCTATTAGTGTCCTATTTTGAGAGTTTGTCAGAGTGGTTGATAAGAGTCCTTAGTTTTTTCTTGACATTTGAGAATGAATTTATATTAAAATAAAATGCTTTCTGTGTAGAAGTCTGTTGTGAGCCAAACCTTACTGTAACTATTTTAGTATCCTTCATTGTTGAGCATTTCTTTTTACTGGGTCATATGAAAGTAATGTTAAATTAGTGGTGGGGAAAATTTTTATGATTCTCTCTATGGGTTCTTAACATTGTTTTTGGCTGTATTTTTAAAATGTGGTGAGAACTATAGACTTTTCGTAGGCAGATGTATATATATACAACATTTTACATACAAACCACAGACCTCTGAAGATGCACAGGTGAAGAACTCTGCATTATGTGTTAAAATAAAATGTTTTCTTGGAATATGCAGTGATTTCCGTATTCCTGTCTTGTGCCACTGCAGTATAAGTGGAAAGAATCATTTTATTTAGACTCCTGGATGAGTGTTGTATTGTCCTTTTGTGCTACCTGTGTGTGACATCCAGTTTTAGTTGGCTGGATCTTAAGGGAAAGGTTTCCTATATAGTTAAAGTTGTAAACTTTTCTTTCAGGTACTAGGGAAAGTAATTTAAACAAATTATTTCCTGCTTTTTACAGTTTGTGTTATGTGTGCTTCAACTTTGCTGATGAACATTATAAACTGTTTTAGTAATACGGATTGATTTTAGCCATTGTTAAAGAGGTCATAAAGGTAAAAAGAAGGTACTTCATTTTGACATTTAAAAGTTTTTCTCACTGATTAATTTGATAATATTTTGGGTTGTATAATGCTTACTCAAGTTTTGTAGGAATTCAAGAATGAAAATAGGAAATTGTTGTCCATCATTTGTAATTTTACCTTATCAGTGGCTACTGTGACAGCTTCAGTTGGGATGCTATTAAAAATCCCAGCTGTACAGGAAGAACTTTCAAGGCAGTCATGAGACCTACAAACTGGTTGCTGTCACATGTATACCCACCACATGGTACTACCTAGCTTTGTTTACCATCTCAAATTCTTGAACACGCGTAGCAGTTGGGGATGGGAGAGGATGGCAATACAACACATCAATTAACATATAGATGAGGAGTACCTTTGGATTCCGTGACTTTATTAATACCGAAAGAATAAATGTTTTTGCATTAATATGCATTAAAATTTGATACCAGTTGATGACTGATGTATGCCATCTCTGAATTAAAGAATATATTTATTGTTGGTTTCTTCAAAGAATAGTCTTTGATCACACTTGAGAGAGTTCATTCATTCCTCACTTAGGTACATTGACTGGATTGACAGGCACAAATATACAGAATCAGTATATGATTAAGGAGGAGTTTGATTTGAGACTTTACAGTTGAAGGAACCATGAGACAGTGGTTCACACAGCTGAGAGCTTTCCATTGCTGTTGGTGAAATGAGAAACACACTTGAAGTAACTGTGCTAACATCTTAATATGCACTTTGAGAATAAAGAAGGATTGCTTTATTAGATGCTTTATTAGATGTTAAACTGCAGTATTAGATGTTTACTTTCAGTATCTATAGAAAAGTGAACTGTGATATTAGCTTGATTTTTTTCTTTGTATTATTCCTCATTTTTGGTTTTGAGGAAATCCTCCCCCAAATTTATTTTGCCATATGTAAGAAGTATTTGAAAAAGGTGACTTCTTAGTAACCAGAAATAATTACCCCAAAGACTTAATCTAAAAATCAGTTATGATATAATCAGATTTAGTGAGGTAACATTGTAAGAGTTATACTTAAAACATGTTTTTGATCTTTGGTTTGAGGACAGCCTCCCAGGCTATCAGTGAGTTCCTGCATTAGGACCTAAGATGTGAACATTTTTTATCCATTAGTTTTAATTGCACATGCTTGGGGAAAGGGTCTGCTCTCCTGTGAGTGGGTGTAATTTGTATAGTTGTGCCTGAGTGACTAGTCTTAGGGCTGCCTAGGGCAAAGCCATTGTTGCCTCTGGGGTTTCTTAAAGCTCAGGAGGACAACCTTCAACTCTTACCAGGGATTTACTTCTGACTGTGATCAATATCCTTTACAAATAATATTTATTTAGTGTCCTGTTTTGCACAGTGGTGGGGTAACCACTGAATGAAAACATTATACGTGAATAGTCACTGTCCTCTACATAAAGTAGGTGTTTGCTCCTGGCAGGGTTAAATGTAGCGGGATAAAGCCCAGAGTTCAGACCAAATGTTTGAAGAGGCAATTAGGATTAGGTTTCTGAGCTAGGGTTAGAGAAATTCAGATCTGGGAGAAACACCTAGCATCACTGATCAGAATCAGGATCCCACAGAAAATCTAGGGACACAGGAGAAAAGAGAAAGAGTAAATGAAATGTCACAGCTTAGACCATGGGCTTACAAGCTCAGATGGCTGACAGAGGGAAGAATGATTGTAGGCCTCCGATACCTGACAGTATGTTCTCCACCTGACTCTGCCTGCAGTGTAAAAAATCCTGCATGCCTGGAGTTCCAGCTTCCCTGCTGTTTTCTAGCAGACTCATGTCCAGATTGACTTCTTGAAGGTATGCATGCCCTTTTCATGTTTGTAGAATATGTGTGAAAACCCAAAGGAATGTGGAAAAGTAAGAATGAAAATGAGAGGGAATATAAGGACTGAAGTTCCTGTCACTAAAGATGATGGCAGGCAATGGAATCTGAATTGTTGTGTGAAGGGTTAATACTGTAATAAAGCTGTCATCTCATTGAAGAACTGAATAATATTGAGCAGGTAGGTGGGAATAAGAATGTGTCATGTTAAATTTGTCATTGTGGATCATTATGATGACTTTTCAGTCTTCTGCTTGAGAAATTACCTGGATTAATCAAGAAAAACAGATCTGTTGTTTGAGGGTAGGTGCATAGGCCAGACTAAGTTAGCAATGTGACCTGGTATGCAAGAGTTTCAAGTGTTTTCTTTCTGTTGGAGATCTGCCTAACTTGTCTTGTTCTTTTGAACCTCAACTCTACCCTTTCAACTCTGCTGTTTCATTGATGTGAGTCTTGCTGATCCTGGCCTGTTAACCTCATTTTGATTCCTGCAATCCTGCCTCTCCTTGGTATTTGGATTTTGGCTTTAGTGTCCTTGACCTGGAATTGAGACCCAGCCTAATCCTGATGCTTAATAGTAAGGATGAGAGCCCTCTGCTGACAGTATCAGCAGCCCACAGCTCAGCTGTTCTCTGAGCAGAATGGAACTTTAATTTGCTGGTTGGGTAGGCCTCCCTGGTGTAGATAATACGGCGAGTATGGGAAGTCAGGTATCAGAAAAGTATGGCTTGGCTTGTTTTCCTGCCACTGGAGAGACCATGCCACTTCTGTCAAAAGTTCCATTACCAAATGATTTCAGTGGGGATTATGATGATGAATAATGATTTGAGGAGGTTCATTTTAGTGTTTAAACACTGGTCTTGCATGTTCTGAAAGCACTAGAATGATGCTGGGATGGCCTTCAGTTGGAAAAGTTCCTTTTTGATGGCATAGAGTGCTTTGTTAGGCCATTTTATTCACTTCCAAAGGGCCGCAGTGATCATATTTGATTATCCAAATCACCTGTGGGATGCAGATGCCATGGCTCTTTTGTTTAGAATTGAGACTGTAGTCTAATATGTTGTCGTTTGGTCAGATCGTGTGACTTGACTAAGGCATCTGTGATTGACTGAGCTGTATTCTTTTATGCTTCCTAATATTGCTTAAAAGCTATGGTGGTCATATGAAAAGTGTAAGCAGAGCATTTCCAGGAGGAGGCACATTCAAGAGATGTGGCAGGGCTGTCCTCTTCGCAGCCTTGATTTTGAACTCAGGTTGCTTATTCCCAGTATACATGTATGTTTGTTTTGCTGTCACTCCAAGTTAGTGCTTTTCAGACTGTCAGTTTGTTGAACTAACAGAATTGTATGTGCAACCCAAGAAATAAATCAGTACTGTTTGGGGTTATGTGAGGGTGGGAAGTGGAGACTCTACCTATAGTCATATTGGAAGCCCTTGGGGCACCTGCTCCGAGGAATTAATAGGGGTACAATTAAGACAGTTTGGAAACGGTTGCTCTAGGTGAATTTTAGTCAATCATTATGTGTTTTTGAACATTCTAGAGATCTGGTTTCTGAAACTTTCTACCATTACTTGGTTAACCTGAATGAATTTTGACATTGGACTAAATCCCAGCTTATTTGGTTATCTGGAGAAAAACCTGGTTTTTGTTTGTTTGTTTTGTTTTGTTTTGTTTTGTTTTTGAGACACAGTTTCACTCCATCGCCCAGGCTGGAGTACAGTGGCACAATCTTGGCTCACTGCAACCTCCGCCTCCCGTGTTCAAGCGATTCTCCTGCCTCAGCCTCCCAAGTAGCTGGGACTAAAGGCATGTGCCACCACACCCGGCCAATTTTTGTATTATTAGTAGAGGTGGGGTTTCGCCATGTTGGCTAGGCCGATCTCAAACTCCTGACCTCAGGTGATCTGCCGGCCCCAGCCTCCCAAAGTGCTGGGGATTACAGGCGAGAACCACCATGCCCAGCCAACAACCTGTATTACCATACCTCACTCTGCATGGGTGTCATTTGAACCAGTATTTGATACATTTCCTGCATATTTTCTATCATTCTTTGTCATCTTATGACCATGCCTCTGAAATTTGTTGAATATATCAGATTTCTACTGTTACCTCACTTTATTGTCATAAGTACTGAAGTGATGGTCTGTCATTTATGGTCTTTAGACCCTTAACAATTTCAGTGCTAAGATTGACATTGTTTCTTTAAATGTGGATGACGTAGTTAGGAAGAAGATGATACCACTCTTACCAAGGCATGTCAAACTTGTCCATTAACTTGGTCCTCAGGGCAGCTCTTCCCATAATGTAATATAACACATGCTTTTGGAACTTATCTCTCAGGTGCTCTGATAATACGTAGCAGAAGGTAAGGTAAAAAAAATTAAGTGGATCTCAGTATCCCCAGTGAGAAGAACGGGGCATTACTATTAATTAATTAATGAGGCTGAGATACAACTGAGAGTTTATTAAATTGATTTTAAAAGATTTGAGTGATTTTGCAATTAAGAATTAGCATTGTTTCTTCTGCCCTTAGTAAAACCATATGTGCTTTCATAATTGAAAACAGTTGACTTAACAGACACTTATTTTTTCACAGGAAAGCAAGATTTACATCTGTGATCAGCATTCCAGATATCTTGCTTGCTTCTTTTACTGTTTGTTTTGGTTAATGTTGCCATCTGCTTTGACCTTATTAATGATGACTTTGTGAGAAATCATGGCCATTTTCGTGTGTGATCTATTTAGAAGACTCTGGCTGATAAGGAGGAACTCGTACCACAAATAAGGAAAATAAGAATACCCAAGATTTTCTGCAGCCCAGAGGAAGGTGATAGGATATTGAGGTGCTGCTATGGTTTCTAGGATTTTCCAGTTTTGGTTTCTAGGATTTTCCAACTTTGTATTACAATGGAATTCTGGACATTTTTGCTGGGAAAGCAGCAGATTTGTAGGGATCAGAATAGTAGGGACACTGTAGGAGTGTGATCCTTGCTCTCCTATCCTCTACATCACTGACTTCGGTTGATCTGATGTCAATCATTGACTAGCAGTGGACTCCCCTTCACATTTTATTTATAGACGGTAACCTTAAGAGGGATCTTTAGCAAGGATTACTTAATGAACAATTGAAGGATATGTTTATGGCATAGCAGTATTGGTGTTTGTAGATCACAGAAACTGGATGCATTTTCAAAATATTACCACAGCTGTATTAAGATAATCTTTGTTCTTTTCTTCTTTTGATTTTTAATGCTGAACCTTTGCTATATCACTCTTCATTTTCTATGGAGAGGAGGTCCCATGTGTTGTGTTTGCTCATGTACTAGTTCCAGGATTTCTGCATGGGGGATAAAATACTTACTGATGTCTGCCTGGTACGAAAAGTAGACAACTGTCATAGGGAGCTTTCGATTTGCTTCTTGTCTTGGCTGTGGTGGTTTTAGCCATCATATAATTCGACAGGACAACAACTGGCAATTACTTGACATAAGGAATACAGGTTTTTTTTTTTTTGTTTTTGTTTTTGTTTGAGACGGAGTCTTGCTCTGTCACCCAGGCTGGAGTGCAGTGGCGCAATCTTGGCTTACTGCAAGCTCCATTTCCTGGGTTCATGCCATTTTCCTCCCTCATTCTTCCCAGCAGCTGGGACTGCAGTCACACGCTGCCACACCTGGCTAACTTTTTTGTATTTTTAGTAGAGACAAGGTTTCACCGTGTTAGCCAGGATGGTCTCGATCTCCTGACCTCCTGATCTGCCCACCTTGGCCTCTCAAAGTGCTGGGATTACAAGCGTGAGCCCCTGTGCCCGGCCCGGAATAGAGATTCTTTTGGTAACCTTAGATGACAGTAGGTGCTTTTGTAGGGGAACAAGCCCCCTGCACTGAAGTATGGGCTTTAGCTAACCTAGTTATAGCAGATTCCACGTAGATTGCTGAAGAGTAAATACCTTCTGGTATTCTGATTTTGGTTGGTGGTGAATTGAAAATGATGCTTTCCCTTGCTAATGGCCAAATTACTAGTAGCTTGCACTATTTTATCTTGTGTCGATTTGTTTTAATTGATCCCTGGAATAATCTCTAAAGCCCTATACTGTGTTCTTGTAATGATTGAATTCATCACCTTGCTGAGTTTCATTGTGTCTGAGTCCTAATTTCTGATCCAGGAACTCACCTGTTTTTTACTTTGGACTACTCTACCCATTCCTAACTTCTCTAAGCAGCTACAGGTGTACCTGTGCAGCAGGGAGATCTGTCTCCTGCTCTGCTCTTACTGTCTTTTTATACTGCCCTCTGGGACCCTCAGCTGAGCCATACAAACACCTGACAAGAATTTGTCATGTGAGAATTTAGAGATCTGCCAGGACTGATGGTCATTCCTTTCCACGTCAATTTTCCCATTTCTTATGCCCCTCACAGCTCATTCCTCCATGCGTTGTCTCCATTTCAAAACAAAACAAAAATAGCATCAGTTAGAATTGGTAGCCATTTTGTAAATTTATTTGATTATGATGCTGTTTTCAAGTGTCTGTGGCACCACTGCTTTCTAAAGTTGTTTTCTGGACTCCTCAGTTCTTGATTCCTTACATGTTTGCTGATGATTCATATCCTTTTCGCCTAGAATGTTCAGATCCTAGGAACTGACACCTGTCATGTCCTCTGTGGAACTTCTGTTTTAATGAAGTGCATATATGACTTGTCATCCAATCGATTTTTACTCTTGAGTCTTTTGAGTATATAATGACTTATTTTCCCTTTCTCCATGTAGGAATGGGATCAGGTAACCCAGAGTGCCTCTTCACACACATTGTTCAAGAGATAGCATTTGTTTTCTGTCTAACAGCTTTCTTTCTCTAGCTTGACTTGGCAGGAAGAAAAACTGGGTTGATCTGGAAGAATCAGTAGTTGTCACATCAGGACACAGGCAGTCACAGAATGGGTCATTTCAAGGCAGGCCCTGGTGCTTTGGGATAAGGTGTGTGTGCCTGATTTCTCTAGTAACTGAGATATCTTTGAGCACCCTAACATGGAGATGTAAGGGCTAACTCTGAATCAGGGTGACTGGCAAGGACCACTATCAGAATCAGCCAGGTATTTATTGAGCATCTAGGCACAATGCTACTTGTTGACCTGCTTCTTAGGACCTACAACATGAGCCTTTATTTTGCCTCGTCTGCAACTCCACCCTTAGCCATTGCGTTGTCAGCCTGCCCTCCTTTGCCACATTTGAGTCTTCCTAACCTTACCTCTTAATAGCGATCACTTCATCATCGTGCTCTTTCCCACTATCTCTTCTCCCGGTCTCTTCCCACCCATGAAAACAAATTTAGAAAATGAAGGGAAACAAACAAAAAGTCACCATTTTGATGGGATTGAGGCATAATATCTGAGTAAGAAGGGAATCAATTAGTTTTCCTTGACAGTATCTACTGCCTGTTTCTCTCCATCCTCTTGTTGTTTCTTTTTCTTTGCTCTTCCACTCCAGTCCTTAAGTGAGTTTAGTTTTATTAGTTCCTCTAGTCCCTTTTCATTATAACAATGTGTCATAGTCTGCTTTAAAGTTTTTCATACTTACCGATGTTTTACTGCTAGTCATTCATGCCTGATGAGCACCAACAAATCATATGTGAGAGATGGATTTGGTAGGGTTTGGATACAAGGCTGGAGAATTGTGTCAGTGTGAAGAGAGAGCTTCCCTGGAGATCTCAGTATAAAGTTAGAGGACACCTGGAACAGCACCACTTTTACATAGTTCTTCAGTATCAGTAAAAGGTTATTTATATTTTAAATTCAAGTTGTTAAAAATGGAGGCATTCCACATGAGGCTAAATATTATTCAAGATTTTGATCAATAGATGTTATAAGCTGTCAACATTTAAATATACGAGTGACTTCTAGGTGCCATGTTGCACCAAAAGAAGGAAAGCAACCTTTCAACAACTGGGAATTTGGGACATTTCTATATGATTGGGACTGTTCACCAAGTGGATGTTGCTGTGTTTTGCGATGAGGTGGAGTAGAGGGCAAGGGGATCATTTGTAACTGAAAATTTTTAGCTTGTCCTGTGGGACTTGTTAACTTTCGATTACTGCAGCCTAATCCATACAGAACTCCCAGCAACTAAATCTGTGGCTGATCCAACCAATGGCATGAGTTGGACTGGCAGTTATAGAAAAATTATGTTCTTTGAAATTTTTTTTTTAATTGGACAAGAACCCCATGCATAACGTTAATAGTCTTAACGCCAGATAACTGGGAATGTAATCTTTCCCTGTGTCTCTAAGTGATTCTCAATTGGAGTCGATGTTGGCATTTCTGATGTGTATCTACCTGCTGTTTTTACTGGCATTTACCTGCTTTACTGGGCTTATACTCAACCTTGAATACAGATTTGGACACCAGTTAAAAAAATTAACTTCAAATTTATAAATTTCTTTACTGTAGAAAACTACTTATATATGTAGAGTAGTAATTTTTGTTTTGATTTTCAATGTTTTCTTTATGTTATATTCCAAATAAAGTAAAACTTGAAATAATCTGAAAATACTTCTTATTATTGGGAAAGAGATGTGGATTTTTTTTCAAGAAACACAATTTAATTTGTCCTGGGGGCATGTAATAACTTAATGCTAAGTTAGTAAAGTTGTGTTCAGTAAAAGAGCTCAGTAACCCCATAATGAAAAAGAATGATTTTGAAAATAATATAAAAAACTTAATGTTCTTGAGTTGATTTTCTTAAGTATTGTATGGTTTCCTGTAGTTTTCATTCTACTTTTTACTGGCAGGGAAAAAAGGTTTGCTGAGCTCAAGTAAACAGCCTTATCTAACTTTTAAATTTATATAAATAAATGAAATTTTCCTGTTACTCAAGGTTTTTTAATCAATGGTTGTTGCTTCTGAACATTATGATTATGAGAATTTCAAGTCATATAGTTGGTGTCACCTTTGTACTTCCATTTTTCTGTGCTCTTAGGGACAGCTTTATAAAGGGAAGAGAAGTTTGTTCTTATTGATGTGTTCAATTTTTAGGTAGTTATGCTCCTTTAATGTTAGAAGATCCTGGACTCATTTGATTCAAATGTAGAAGTCTTTCCCGTAGATATAGTTCTGATGGTCGGTTAGAAAAACTTTCTTGGTAGTAGCTTTAGTCTCTAAGTATGCTCTGATTTGAATCGCTGATTGTCATTATGTCTTCTGCTTGAATTATTTATTGCATTATTAAAATCACTAATTTGAAGTTACTGCTATTAGAGGCATGTGTTTGCAGTTAATCCCCTTTTGGGGTCCTTTAGGCCTTTTGAAATAGTTTATTGCTCACATGGTAAATGCTACAGTTCAACCCTAAAACATTAGTATAATTAAGAGTTAGCTGTTATTGCTCAATTCCAAACAATTCAGATGCAATACCAGCAGCTACTTTTCTACCCACTGTCAGATACTTAGACAAAATGTTCAGAGAGTGTGGGGAGGTGCTGATCTATTGAAAAGCACGATCAACTTCATGTTATACTAGTAGGCCATTCAGCTGCTCTATGTTCTATTTTGTACTAGAAGTGACATTAAAGAATATTTACAGTTGAATAGATTTTCCTGCCAGTGATCTCAAAGGTTAGAGCTGTGCTGGGAACTCTCTACATTCTGGTTAATAACAGTTCTGTCAGAGATTGTCTCAGTGTTAGGTATCAGTAAGATGTTGGAACTTCAGTTAGGCCTTTACATCATGTAATCCATATATCCTTTCTGTAGTAACAGTAGGGTTTTTGGACACTGACTTGCTCCCTAAAGTCAGCTCTTGATGATAACTATTGAGGTTTTGACTGTAATATGCTTTCTAATTGAAATATAAATATTTGTACAAATGTATATTTAGCATACCACACAACCAGTTTTGCAAAACAAAAAATAAACTAGTAAAGAAGATACCTTTTAAAATAGTAGTTTATGTGTATTAGTGTATTTCCATTTGCCAATATATTCATACTAGTAAAAATAGAAAAAAATACATTTGTTAACACCTTTTAATAGTGAGAATTAGGTAGAAATCTTCCCCAACCAAAGGGTTATTTGATTTTTCTTCCCTACTTGTCTCTAATTAACAACTCTTCGTCTATTTTAAATTTAGATATATAGGATAATTAAGATTCTTTTATAAATAATTTCTTGAATTAGCATTTTCACAGCTACACTTTTAGAGTTATTTTTTAAAAAACAGATATAAAGGTAAAATATTTACAAAAATTATTACATCATGCTTTGTACAAATACAGATCACATCTATTTTGACTTTTAAAAAATATCCTTTCTGAGCAAACGTGCTGAAGTAGATTTAAAAGTAAGATTAATAATCCATAAACTATGAAAATAATCAAAATGAGAAGGGAAACTTTCCTTAACATTAATAGAATTAGTCTTATTTTGTTTCTATTTTTCATTCTTACTTTAGTCCTTGTTTATCTGAGTATTGATATTTAATATAAAAGTTGTAGATAAATCTTTGTATATAACATAGATGACAGTTAATAAATTTTATTTGCTTATGAAATACTGTAGCTAGCAAGCTGTAAATTTTAAGTAGCAAAATTAAATTTGTTTGGAATATATGGAATTCCTCAAAAATGAAACTGAGAGAACCTACTTCTGTTCCTTAAACAACTGCTTATTCTCATGTCACATGAAATACATCTTTTGTATCTCTTTGTGCCTCTGGCTTTTCTGTAAAACGGGCTCAAGAATTTAATTGACTGCCTTCATCCCTTTCAAGAACATTGACAGATACCTCGAAGTCTTTGGAAGACAAAATGCCACCTTGTGTATTTTTTGATACTAACTTGCCTTGTAAGTAAATACTATGTATTGTACACAGTGGCGTGGTGTGACATTGTGAACTTTTTTATGAGAACAGAAGTTGTTTGCATGCTTTGATGTTAATCTATAATTTTATTATTAATTTTTTATAATTTCTGAACATGATTCTTTCCTCTCTCTCCATTGCAGTGGGAACTGTCCCTCCCAACACCTCTGTGTTCTATACTGTTCCTGAATAAGAGGTGGGAGGTGGGGTACTTAATGTTTTCTGGCAGTCTCTTAGAAATGTGCAAAGAAATTGTTGTGCTGCTTGGTTAGGAATATATCCCTGGTCTGCAGTAGATGGAGGAGCGCTTTATCAGCTTAGGAATAGACAAAAAGAGCCCTCTGTTTCCTCATTTTTAGGTTTTCTTCCACAGGTTTATGCTGCCCTGCATGCTGACTCGTGGGTTGGAGAGTCAGGTAGAACTTTTTGTTTTTAATGTATAGAAAGTGCAGTTAAAGGACAGAGTCCCAGTCTAGGATTTTGGAGACCTGGATTCTTGTCTGTGCACTACTCCTATACTGGTATTCACTTTATCCAGTTCTGGACTATTTCCCATCTTTATGAATGAGGACACTGTGGTATGGGGATGCTAGTGAGTGAAGAGGGATGTTCTTGCATTGAATGCCTAGATTCCATACAATTTTGAAACGGTGATTAAAAGTATGTATAAAGCTACGTATAATTATTCATATGAAGCTGTTACAACTCATTATCATTTTCTTTATATTTGCGTATGGGGGTTAATTTTTACTGCCTAAGAACTTCGTTGCATAACTCCCAACATTGTTAGTAAATGCTCATGGTTAAATTGCCCTGTCTCCTTTAAAGGATTTCTGAGTGCTGTTTGTTAAACTTTCTGTGATAAAAGTAATTCTTGTGAAGTGTAAGGAAAGATGGTAATTTTCATATCTGGTATTTGTGAAGCTTGCTTGGTAATTCTTAGTCTCATGGTAGAGGTTTTTCTCTACCATGAGACTAAAAATTATTGTTTTTTTGACAAAAGTATTTTGGTTTTTTGACGTCTTTTGTCATTCTTTTCCAGAGAATTCGGTCAACAGTGGATGAAAAAGAACAAAAACAACTTCTTATGGATTTGGATGTAGTAATGCGGAGTAGTGATTGCCCATACATCGTTCAGTTTTATGGTGCACTCTTCAGAGAGGTAGGAATAAATTGGGTTTTAGCTGACTAATGAATATCTAATTGGGACAAATGAAGATGGCAGGATTTGATTCTATTCTTAAATGCAATATATTAGTAACAAGTTAATATCTCAGTATCTTAGTATGTAACCATGATAACGTACATATTAACTTCTGACTGTTTTTGGGGTGGTGGGTAAGGGGTGAATCGCATACGTGTGTGTGTGTGTGTGTTTGTGTGTGTATTTTAGTATTTGTGGCTGTCATTTGTAAATCTCATACAAATATTTTATGTTCTTTAAGAACCTGAAAAATCAGCTGACTTCTAAATATCAGCGCTTTTGCTACAGTTTTAGATTTTCATTGGGCCTTGAGCAATGCCCCCCCGCCCAACTTTATATTTTACCTTTTATTCATCTGTCATCAAGTGTATATCTGCATTTAATATAAACACTTATGTGTCCCTGCCCATAATCCTGAAGTATACCCATCAGACATGGAAATGAACAATTACAATGTAAATTATTTTTTTCTAATTCTTTTATCCAGATTTTTGTGTAGAAACTAAAGCTCTTAATTTCTTGGTCTCATAATCCTGTTTCCTCTGGTTATTTTGTGTCCCAACTTGGGTTATCATTTCTGCTTCCAGCTCTCAATCCACTTACTCATTTCCAGTCATCCAGCTGCCTAAAATGTGGAAGTGAGTTTGGGCTAGGAGTAGAACTGGAGCTGTAAATGAAGCAATACATTATGGTGTCCTAGACTGCCATCAAAAATTGTGATACTTAGTAGGACTTGAACTGAACTGCTAAGCATTTCAAATACTGTTTTAAAAAAGTACCTTTCTCATTTTGCAAATGTTAGTATGAATAGCTGGGTTGTTATAAACTGGTAAGAAAAACCCTACTCTCTTTTTGGGATCGGATTATAGAGTGTATCCTTGGGGTTTGTATTGTTACTGGCTTTAAAATTAATATATATTTTTGAAACAGGGCTGAATGTAGCACTGAATAGAAATATATGAAATCTTACAATTGGAAAAGATGTTAGAGGTTAGTTAATTCTAAACCTAATTCTGAAATTTTTATTTGTTTTTCTGTACTCTTACTAGGTAACTAGTAACAACACATTCTACTTCATGAGAGATTCCCATTTCTTTGTTGAATCACTAATTGTTAGTTCTAGATTCATGTAGTTTCTTTCTATTCCTGTCTTTTTACTTTTTAATGATGAGAATATTCATTTTTATGACCAGATATACTGAATTTATTAATTTTCTTCCATCATTTCACATCAGATTCCATTACATCAGTATACAGTCATGTATTCATGTGCATGACTATAACTTGGACCTAAATATTATGTAATGTTATTCTAAATGTTTGGAACTTTCTTCATGTTGCACAAGAATCTTACCATCTCCTCCTCCCTTTATTCCCAAGCTGTGAACTTTTCTTCACAATCATTGAATCATCACACCATATGCAGAACAATAATTAATTAGGGACTAAATTAGATATTCTCTCCTAACTAGATTCTGTGGTTTTTTCAGTGCTGTATTCATTTTCACTATAGACTTTCCCCAGCTCTACCTGAACCCTAAATCACCTCCATAGTGCTGGAATATACCAATTTATTTCACTCGTTCATTTATTTAATCATTCAAGTACCATTTACATACCTAGCCTCGGGCTAGATAGTGTGGGAGTCTGACTATATGAAAAGAAAGCCGAGTAAGTCATATTCGTGATTGACAAAGGTGTGGAAACAAAGCACAGAAGCTTGGAGTAGTGTCTGAGCAATATTCTAATGGTTTTGTTATCATGGATAGCTGAGTCACATTTGGTTTTATGTCTCAGAAGAGTTGAAGGGAGTTGACATATGCAGCTGTAAACACTAACATCTGTTGAATGCTTTGTAGTTTTCACATATATTTTCTTCCCAATAATCTTCGGGATTTGGTGGTATTATCCCCTTTTTTCAGATAGGAAAATGAAATCTAGTGTATTTGACAAAAGTTACACAGCCAACAAGTGGCAGAGATGGGATTCCAGAGACAGAAATCTCGCTGTTCCTTCTATTTTATTACAAGTGGTCCAGAGATGAAGAGATATATATAGATATAGATGCTTTTTAAATAAGATTTTTGATATGATAAGATGCGTGATAAGTTGAAGGCTTAGGAATTACACAGTTAAGCTGTACAAAGACCCGGAATGCCTAAGTAGATGAAACATGAACTTTCCCCCCAAATTAGAATGCAATCTGTAATAGGTACTTTCTGAATAATAAAAGATTAAGTTTCAAGAAAGCAGAAAGTAACAACTTTTACAATAGTATATTTTACAATAAAAATATAGTTTTTCAATAGTTTTACAATAAAAGTGTAGTTTTACAAGAAAAGGGTTACTTTTATTATTTACCTTTAAATAGTGAATAGTAGAAGTGTATTTCCCCAAGTTACAAAGGTTAAAAATATTAAAATGGTCAGGCACGGTGGCTTAAGCCTGTAATCCCAGCACTTTGGGAGGCCAAGGTCGGTGGATCACGAAGCCAGGAGCCCGAGACCAGCCTGGCCAATATGGTGACACCCTGTCTCTATTAAAAATACAAAAATTAGCCAGGCGTGGTGGTGCATGCCTGTAGTCCCAGCTACTCGGGAGGCTGAGGCAGAAGAATCACTTGAACCTGGGAGGTGGAGGTTGCAGTGAGCCAAGATCTCGCCACTGCACTCCAGTCTGGGCAAGAGAGCGAGACTCCATCTCAAAAAAAAAAAATAATATATATATATACACACACACACACACATATATATAAAAGAGATTTAATAAGAGTTTAAAGAAACATTTTTCTTTTGCAGTTGATGAGTTACATGTATCTTTTTTGGTGACATGACCTTCAGTTCCAATAATAGACAAAAAAAAATCTGAGTTCATGAAAGGAAATAGTAGAAATGAATGTATGTAGTCAGGACTTTTTACCTTACCTTACTAGCACTGTGAGAGAGACAGTGCTTTCGATTCCTGTTACTGTGAGACACTCTCCAGGGATTTCATTTCGCCTAACTTATACAACCACTGGACTTCAGCTCTTGGTTTGGTTCAGTCAGCCATCCATCGAGGAGCTTATGAGATGTTCCTTTTCTCATTCTTGCAGCAACTATTTATTTATTTTAATTTAAATGTTATTTAAATTTAAGGGATACAAGTGCAGTTTTTTTATATGGATATATTGAGCAGTGGTACAGTTTGGGTTTTTAGTGTATCTGTCACGCAAACAATGTAAATTGTGCCCATCAAGTAATTTTCGATCATCCACCCTTTTCAACTCCTCCCTCCCTTCTGTGTCTCCAAGGTCTCCAGTTCCGTATTCTGTCCATGCGTGCACATGATTTAGCTCCCATTTATAAGCGAGAACATGTGGTATTTGTCTTTCTGTTTCTAGGTGGTTTCACTAAAAATGGCCTCCAGTGTATCCGTGTTGCCACAAAAAAAAAAAAACAAAAACAAACCATGATTTCATTCTTTTTTTAATGGCTGTCAGTATTCTATTGTGTATGTATGTCACATTTTAAGGACATTTAGGTTGATTGCATGACTTTGCTATTTTACATAGTACTGCAATAAGCATACCAGTGCAGATATCTTTTCGATATAATGATTTATTTTTCTTTGGGTAGATACCCAGTAGTAGGATTGCTGGATCAAATGGTAGTTCCACTGTTTAGAGATTAATCTTGCTGTTGGGTAATATTGAGCTTCTGAAAGTTCCGTCACTTATTCAGAGCAGTGAATAATACTTAATACTGAAGTTGGTAATTCTGTGTTGCCATTGTCTTCAACCATGCATAGTTCTTTCTAGGATGGAACCAAACTCAAAAAAAAGTCCAAAGTACAGCTTGGATTTGGTTTAGATAAGTTATTAGGTCACTCAATTGCACATGTTCCTAAGAGTCATTTTCAGGCTTTGTAGGTAGGTGGAAAAAAGAGCTTGATATTAATTGAATAATGGAAGTAACTGCTAGCCTATATTTTACAAAAAAGACCTAGCATTTATCTTAACAGTGCTGAAACCTAGTATCACTTAAAAATTTTTCTGATGCATAAAATTTGAGAATTTCATAGCAGGTAAACTCTTAAAACATCTTTTGAGGTTGGGCAATAAATTCTAGTGCAGAAAGCACTGTTCTTGAGTAACTTCTAAATGTAGAAGTTCATCAGATTATAGAAGGCAGTGATGCTGGCTAAAGCGAGTTATCTCCCCCTTTTTTATCCTTACTTCAACCCCTCTTCTCCTTTCCCTCTTCTTTCTCCTTGCAAGTTTTAAATGCAGCTTATGGAGGTAAAATTGACATCTGATAAACTTCCCATATGTAAAGTGTACAGTTTGATATGTTTGAACAAACATATACGCCTGTAGAATTATCACCAAAATCAAGGTAATGAATGTACCCATCACTCACAAGTTTCCTTATACCACGTAGGTAATGCCTGCCACCTCTCTGCTGTCCCCATCCTCAGATAACCACTGACCTGCTTTATGCCTTTATAGATTAATTTGTATTTTCTAGATTTTTACATAAATGGGATCTGACAGTATGTACTTCTCTTTTTCAGTTTGTCGTCTTTCATTCAATATAATTATCTTGCATTTATCAGTAGTTTATTTCTTTTTATTGCCGAGTACTATATGTAATGTTCCATTATGCAGACATATCAGTTTGTTACTCATTTACCTGTTGATGGCCTTTTGGATTGTTTTCAGTTTTTGTCTATTACAAATAAAGTTGCTTTGAGCATTTATGTACAATTGTTTGTATAGACATAAGCTTTTATTTTCCTGGGGTAATTACATGGGGGTGGAATGGCTGGATCATATTGCAGGTGTATGTTTAACTTTTTAAAAAATGGACAAACTTTTTTCTTTCTTTTTTTTTTTTTTTTTTTTTGAGACGGAGTCTCGCTCTGTCACCCAGGCTGGAGTGCAGTGGCCGGGTCTCAGCTCACTGCAAGCTCCGCCTCCCGGGTTCACGCCATTCTCCTGCCTCAGCCTCCCGAGTAGCTGGGACTACAGGCGCCTGCCACCTCACCCGGCTAAGTTTTTTTTGTATTTTTAGTAGAGACGGGGTTTCACTGTGTTAGCCAGGATGGTCTCGATCTCCTGACCTTGTGATCCGCCCGTCTCGGCCTCCCAAAGTGCTGGGATTACAGGCTTGAACCACCGCGCCCGGCCTGGACAAACTTTTTTCTAAGGTAGTTGTACCATTTTATGCTTCCATCAGTAGTTTTTGAGAGTTCTGTTTCTTCCATGTCTTTTCCGTCACTTAGTATGATCTGTCGTGTTAATCTTTAGCCATTCTAGTAAATGTATGGTGTAATCTCTTTGTATTTTTAATTTGCATGTTTCTGATGACTAACAGTGTTGAATGTCTTTTCATGTGCTTATTTACCAACTGTATATCTTCTTTGATGAAGATCCTGTTAAAACCTGTTGTACATTTTTATTTAAATTGGGGTTTTTTGTTATTCAGTTTTGGGAGGTTTTTAAAAATATATTTTGAATACAAGTTTATTATCAGACCTATGATTTGCAGATACTGCCTCCTGTCTGTGCTTATCTTTTTATATATATATATATTCTTAACAGTGTTTTTGGAGAGCAAAAGTTTTTAATGTGGGCCATTAAAATTTTTGATATGGGCCAATTTTTAAATTTATCTATTGTACTTTTTATGTTGTATGTAAGAGCTCTTGTCTAACTCAAGCTCACTTAAGATTATTTCTTATGTTTTCTCCTAGCAGTTTTATAGTTTTAGGTATCACATTTATGCTTACCCATTTGGAGTTAGTTTTTATATATATCGAGAGTTATATAGTGATGAGGTTTTTTTTGCATGTGGATATCCTTTGCACCTTTATCAGATATCAGTTGTCCATATAGATGTGGGTCTATTTCTGGACTGCTCTGTTCTGTTGATCTGTTGTTTGTCTGTCTTTGCACTAATCTCACATGGCCTTCGACTACTCCAGCTTTGTAGAAAGTCTTCAGATTTGAGAGTGTTGGTCCTTAAACTTTGTTCTTTGAAAAGTTGTTTCAGCTCTTTCATATCCTTTCTATTTTCATGTGGATTTTAGAATCTTCTTGTCGATTTCTACCAAAAAAGACCTGAAAAAAACCAGCAAAAAAAAAAAAAAAACCACCCGCTGGGATTTTTGATTGGGATTTTGCTAAATTTGTAGGTCTACTGGGGGAGCATTGATATCTTAACAATATTAAGTCTATTGACCCTTTTCTGTGGCATCTCACTTTATTATTTTACATCTTCTTTAATTTTTCTCAGCAATATTTTATGGTTTTTACTGTATGTCTTTCATCTTTTTACTAGAGTTGCCTTTAAGTGTTTATTTGTAATGCTGTAATATATATTCTTAATTTTCTCTTGTGACTAATATGCACAAATATCGTTTGATTTTTTATATTGATCTTGTGTGCAACAGCCTTGCGAAACTCAAATTCCAGTTGCTTTTTTAGCTCCCTTCAGATTTACTACATAGATCATCATTTTGTCTGTGAATAGAGAGTTACTTCTTTCTTCCCCAGTTAGTTCCTTTATTTATTTTTGTCTTGCCTCATTGCACTGGCTAGAACCTTCAGTATGCTGTTGAATAGGTACGGTGAGAGTAGACATCCTTGTGTTTTTTTCTGATCCTAGAGAGAAAGCATTCATATTTTCATCATTAAATATGATATTAGCTGTGGGGTTTTCATAATTTTTTTTTAAATCAAGTTAAAGAAGTCTCCTTTTACTCATAGTATGCTGAGAGATTTTGTCAGGAATGGATGTTAGACTTTTGTCAGATTCTTTTTCCAGATCCTTGAGATGTTTTTGAGATGTATGGTTTGTTGGTTGTTTTAATAATGGTAAGTTATATGGATTGATTTCTGATATTAAGCATAGCTTTTATTTCTGGGAGAAATTCAGTTGGCGTTATGACGTATTCTCTTTTTTATCTGTCATTGGATTCAATTTGCTAAATTACTAACATTTCGCTAATTTGCTAAAATTCATTTAAAATTTTTATATCTGTGAGAGACATTGATGTATAGTTTTCCTATTTTTGTCTGACTTGTATCAGTGTAATGCTAGCCTCGTAGAATGAGTTGGGAAATATTTCCTCTTCCTGAGTTTTTTGGGAGAATTTATATCTAATTGGTATTTTTTTTTTTTGTAAATATTTGATGGAATTTACCAGTGAAGCCACTTGAACTTAGCAATGTCTTTGTGAGAATATTTTTGACTGAATATCCAGTTTCTTTCAAAGATAGAGTTATATTCAAGTTACATATTTCTTGTTGAGTGATCTTTGGTATTTGTTTCTTTGAAGAAATTTATCCCTTTCATCTAAATTATCAAATTTATTGGAATAAAATTATTCATAATATTTCTTTTTTATTATTTTAATATTGGTAGAGTCTGTAGTGTGTTACTTCTGTCTTCCCTGTCCCTCCCTCCCTGCCACTTGTTTCTGATACCGATAATTTATGTCTTCTTTTTTTCTTCCCAATTAGTCCAGCTAGAGGTTTATCAATTTTATTGACCATCTCGATGAACCAGCTAGCTCTCAGTTAAATGATTTTCTTTTCTTATCTTTTTTTTTTAAAGTCAAGGTCTTGCTCTGTGGCCCAGGCTGGAGTGGTGCAGTGGCCTCATCCTAGCTCAACCCAACCTTGAACTCCTGGGCTCAAGGGATCTTCCCACATCAGTCTCCTGAGTAGCTAGGACTACAGGCATGCACTACCACCACCCTGCTAATTAATTTTTTTTTTTTTTTTTTTTGTGGAGGTGGGGTCTCACTTTGTTGATCAGGCTAGACTCAAACTCCTGGCCTCAAGCCTTTCTCCCACCTTGGCCCCCTAAAGCACTGGAATTACAGGCATGAACCATTGCGTCCAGCCTCAGTTACATGATTTTCTCTATTGCTTTTCTATTACTATTATTATTTTTTGATGGGGGGATTCATTCTGATTGTGGTTTCTTACTTTCTTTTACTTATTTTTGCTTGATTTCCTTTTTTTTTCTTTGTTTGTTAAGGTGGTCCATGTTCTTTTTAAACTGTGAAATATTTTAAACATAGACTAAATTACAGAGGAGGAATAGCTACCCAAATCCTATATTGGCATATTTATTCTTTATAAGTCTTTAAATATTATAAATGCACTTAAAGCCCTCATCACATTTCCCTTTCCAAATCTCATCACTACTCTGAGTGTTTCCTTTAACTTGCTTGTTGGTTTAGGTCATCCATATGGGCATTTTCCCCTACATTTTACATAATATTGCTTTCTGTATTTTCACAGTTTAAGTAAATGGAATGCTAAATGCATTCTCTATTATACATTTTATTCAACAGTTTTATTCAACATAGTTTTCAAGATTTATGTAAATATAGATTCATAATATATAGATTTAATTTATTTTATGTAGTATTCTAATGATTAAATACACCCTATTTTGTTTTATTTTTAGAAATAATCCTAACATAGATTGCTTCTAATTTTTTACAATTATAAACAGCACAAAAATGAAGAATTGTTTTGCATGTCTCCTTGACAACTTAGGTTACAGATTATTCAGCGTATGTCCCTGGAAATACAATTGCTAAATTTAATGATACCCATATCTCCAGCTGGAGTACTGACTTACATTTCCACCAAAGTTTCTGTATTGAGAATTGTATTTGGTATCAGTCATTCCTGACTGTTAGTAGCTTATGGTTTCAGTTGTTATGGTTACCTCTTGGTCCACGTTGGCTCCTAGAGTTCAGCTATCTAGAGTTCAGCTATCATGTCCACACGAAGGGGGAAAAAAAAGGGAAGAACGAAAAGGATTTTCCTGGAGTCATGAACCAATGATTTTGTGTTGATACCTCTGTGGCTGCCTTTCTTTACATTTAAAGACCAGGAAATGTAGATTTTAGCTAGGTATATTGTGCAGAGGAAAGGGGGAATGTTTATTGAGTATGCCATCAGCATTTACTGTCACAGATCTTTTACCTGGTCTGTACTAACATTTGATAATAAACGTTTAATTTTTGGCAGTTTGAAGTGGTATCTCACTTTTAAAATTGCATTTCCTTGATTGGTGAGGTTCAGAATTTTTTACATATATTTAGGCTTTTTTTTTTTTAATTGCCTTTGATATAATTCTACTAAGTTTTATCTTTCCCTAATTAATTTAGCATAACTGTTTATTATTCAGGATACTGGTCTTTTGTTTCTTTACATCCAAATAGATGCTTTTGTCTCTCATTTTTAAACTTTTGGTATGTTCTCCTTGTTTATACAGAAGTATTCATTATAATGGGGTTAAATTTAACAGGTCTTATCCTTTGTGATTTGTTGTTTTTATGTGTGTTCTTGAGAAAAATTTTTTTCCGACATAAAAGTCATGGAGAACTCTTAGAAAAAAAAAACTTTTGCTTTTTTGCAAAATCCATTTGGGAGTTTTTGTATATATATTTGTGAATGATTTGATGTCAGAATTTAATTTTTTTCTATATGGAAGGTAAGTTGTCCCAGCGGCATTCATTGAATAATACATTCTTTTACTATGATTTGCTTTAACTTTTGTCATATATCAGATTTCTGTATGTGCATGAACTTTTGCATCTGTTTCTTTGGTATATTTACCTTTTATTTCTGACTGCTTCATAAAAAGTCTTTGTGTAGTAGGTCAGTATCTCTTCTTTAAAATTATCTTAGTTATTCTTGGCTCTACTTTAATATAAGCTTTAGGGTCAGTTTGTTCAGGTCCTTGAAAATTTTGATTAGAATTTAACTGAATTCTTAGATTAATTTGGGAGAATTTGACATGCTTCTCATCTTGAGTCTTCACATTTGTAATCATGGTCTGCCACTCCATTTGTTCAGGTTGTTGTTATGTCCTTTAGTAACATTTTATATTTGTTTTCATAAAGGTTCTGCCTATTTTATTAGATATATTTCCTGGTGACTTAGTTTATATTTTTATTGAGAATGATATCTTTTTAAATTTATTTTCTAATTAGTTATTATTGGTATATGTTATTGGTTATAAATGAATCTTTAGGAACCCTTATGTTACCTTAGTAGTTGAGTTTTTCATCATTCTCTAGCTTTTTTCCCCCAATAAACCCACATTTATTAACTTCTGCATTTCAGACCTGTGGTCATCCTGTTTTCTGCTTGAGCATGACAGTTCATGCTGCTGTCACTACTTTTTCAGACAGCTCAGGGCATTTCATTTTTTAAATTCAGCTCATTACCATTGTCTTGTTCTCTGTATGACCAAAAGGAACTGTCAGAGAGGTAAGAAGGTTACATTAGGTTATGTTCCTTAGAAATCACAAAGAGGTCTCTCTCTCGAGCTCATTGCTCTTTTCTGTCCCCACTTCTCACCTTTATTCTCCCACTCCCATGCCCATCTTTCTCTTTTGTTTGCCCGTATTTCCCTTCCTTCTCCCTTCCATTTGGTAACTATAGTTTTTACCACCTGCCAGGCACTTTAGTTTGTGCTTTGCATATGTTAACTCATTTGCCCTTTATCACAGTCCACTGAGGATGGTGGGGCAGTCTCATTTCATAGATGAGGACGTGAGGAGACCCACGCTTATAAAAGTAGAAAGTAGGAGAGCTTGGATAATGTCAGGCGTTTCAGACTCCTAATGTCATTTTTTTTATTGTTGTTGTTGTTTTCACTTTGCTGTATTATTGAGGTTCGTTCTTTCTACTGTTTTATAAGTGGATGAGGTAAATGTGCTGTATGTCTCTAATAAAAATTTTTAGTAAACCTACTTAGATAGTGTCTCTAAAATAAAGCTATGTCTATTTTGGGTGGAGGGTGTTACTTGATCTTTCACGATAGCCATTCTCACAGGTCTCTCTAAAGAAAAAGAGGTTTACAGAGAAGAAAGACTTAAATGCAGAAATAATCAGTAAAAGTTTACTATGTCCAATATGCTTTACAAAAACATATTATGTATAGCCATGTAGCTAGCTATGTGAATGTTCTAGAAAGTGGTCCTGTTGTAAGAGTGCATTGTAAACATTGATAAAAGAAAAACATTAGGGACACTGGATTCTATTCATGGGTAAGTGTATTATTCTGGGCAAGTAATTTTACTTTTAACAGGCATTAATCTCCTATATAATCCAAGGATAGAATTGATTATATAATCATTATATATTTGAAGGATACGAGATTAGTGGGTAGAAAATCTTTGCTGTATTTATAAATAAGCAACAACATACAGAACTGTTTAAGGTAATTTTTAAAAATCATTTTGATAGTATTTTCATTTTTGTAAGGTACTTTGTAGTTCTTGTTCATCTGTGTGTCCTGTACTTTTATTATAATCATAGTATCTGCTTTTATTTTTTATTTTTTCATGACTCACGCATCTCTCTCATGAACTGTATTCATTTTCAGAAATATTGATTTTAGATAATCTCTTTAATGTTGTAGTATTCCCTTTTGTGAGATAGTTCATCGATTTCTAGTTTTGTTTTTTCTTAGTGTAATTTATGGAGCATTTGTTTCAGTTACATTCCCAGACATAGGATGATTCTGTAAAATGGTATCAACACAGTTATTTCTGTTTTATTGTCAAATTGCTGTCAAATTGGTTTAAAACAATCTATAATGCAAGAAATGTTTGAATGATTCAGTTTAATTATAGCCGGCATCCAGTCATTTAACAAGTATTTATTGAGTCTTTGCTCTGGCAGAGGTTACATTCTAGTGGGGAATATATATGACAAACATAATAAATAAGTAAATTACACTTTACATTAGAGCATGATGATGACTTTACAGAACAGAGCAGGATGGGGGAGTGGCTGGTGGGATGACTTGCGCTTTACATTACTTAAAGTAGGCCTTGCTGAGAAGGTGGCATTTGAACAGGGTCTTGAGGCATGGGATTTACTTTATGTATTTTTGTCTTTTGTGGCTAATTTAAGAAGTTTATGTAGTCTCTTAAGATTACTGTCATCTATTTTCATTGTTAGTAAGAATGAATGGTTTTCTACATATTTCCTATTTTTTTTTCTATTTTGGCAAAATTTGAAATTTTTATAAAAGCACAGAAGTTTTCTGTGTAAGCCTGTCCCTGTCCATACAATTAAAGAGTGGGGAAAATTGGCTTTAACTACATTGTTTGTATTTAAATCTGTTGAAGGCTTTAATAAGAAAACAAATATTATTACTAGTTTGAGATTTGAAATAAGAATAAGATTGCTCCTTTCTTAATATTTACATTTTAAGTAAAGGCAAGGTGATATTTAAGATATGTAAGAATAACAGATATTTGTTATTTTATAGGGTGACTGTTGGATCTGTATGGAACTCATGTCTACCTCGTTTGATAAGTTTTACAAATATGTATATAGTGTATTAGATGATGTTATTCCAGAAGAAATTTTAGGCAAAATCACTTTAGCAGTAAGTACCTAGTCTTTAAATTATTCCTTGTGTATATAGTTATATAGAGATGCTGCTGGAGTTTTGAATACACATATTTGAATGTCACTCACAGTACCTTCCTGAAAATAATTCATAGTGAATAACCAGAGACAAAGTTACTTCTGTGGGGTAGTTAGCACAATAGTAATCATAATGGTCTCGATAAATACTGCCAATGTTCTTTCCCTTTGAATCTCAATGAATCATAACAGACTGTTCTGTAAATAAAACTAGAAAAAGCAATTTTCTGTTCATTTTTTCCTGTTGCTTTAACTATTTTTAAATAGGCTATATTAGCACAGTTATCCCGAAATTAATCAGAATCACAGCCGTCTCCTTGAAGCCCCATAATTGAAGCCCTTGGACAAAGTATGTTTACTATGATTTAAGATTTTGGTTATTCAGTCTAAACTATCTAAAATTTTGACTAGCAGTTTCAGGGACCAGTGTTACTACTAAATTTGGTTAATTCACTTTCACCAGAGGACCAAAAAAGAAAATAGGTACTTTTTTACATATGTGTTTATAGTTTTGAAAGTAAATTGGTTGATCACTTTGTTTCTTGCTCTGAATCTTTAACTCGGCAAATGTATGTACATTTTTTTCCTAAAGGAAAAAGATAATTTACTTTCATAGAGCAAAATTCATAAGATTCTTAGAAACTCCTGAGAATCTGAGCTAATGGCATGTTTTAGGTTAGTTGATATATAAACTAAATCATACAGGAAGTTGTAAAATAGATACTTCGGTTGCATGTAATTTCCCAGCTCTTCCTTACCTGCATACTATCCCTCCAATGTAGTTCACCAAGATATATATACCCTTTCAAATAATTTCATAAAAAGATTTTATGAAAATCATTTTATTTTTAAATTTTATGAAAATAATTGTATTAAATGAAGCTAACTTAGACTAGAAACTTATTCATTATTTAGCTGGGTATATGAAATTTTACAATGATTAGTTTAGCCATCTCTCTCTAATATATTCAACCAGTGTTATCTTGAAACTTGTTACTATTCGTAATAATTATAATAATAGAAAAATGACAATAGCTAATGGTTATTAAATGCTTATTTGCATCAAACTGTTTGTGACATTTAATCTTCATAGCAACTCTCTGTGGTAAATAGTGTTACCCCATCTTTATGGATGATAATCTGAAGCATAGACAGATGAAATAATTAATGTGCTTTGAAGTGTATGCAGTTAGAAGTGGCAAATGATTTAAATCCAGGCAGCCTGATCCCAGAACCCTGCTCTTAACCACTCTATGACAGGATGACCATGAAATTAGAAAACAGAAAATTATTTTATATATTGCAATATAAAGAATATATACCATAGAAAATGATTTATTCCATATTTGCGTTAGTCAAGACTTGGTGATCATTTTATATATACTAAGCACACATGTAAAATTATTTTGTGTTTAGTCTTTTCTTGCTAATTAATAAACCAGCAAACACACAAGCATAGCTATTCACAACAAATTTATGTGTTCTACATTTCTCGTACCTAGCAGCTTGACATCAGCAAAGACTTAATCTTACAGCAAATGGTTGGCCTGTTGTTTAGTTCTCCTTTAGTTTGAGGTTGTGTCTCTCTTCCTTCCCTTCCTGAATAAATGTGTAATATTCTGATCATGATCAGTGACCAGGCAACAGGATAAATTCCCACAGTGGTGAACAGAGTTACGCTAGCTCTTCAAAAATCACCTTGAAGGCTTAGCACCCAATGAGGGTGGATAATTGTGAGGAACTGAGAATTTAGAAAACTTTTTATGTACTATTGGACTTAGAAATTGAAATCGATTTTGCTGCAAGTTATTACTCTTAGTTGAAATGGAACCAACTCAGTGATCGTTGTTGTCCTGTTTTTATTTTTGAACATGTTAGAGGCCAGGCACAATGGTTCATGCCTGTAATCCCAGTAGTTTGAGAGGCTGAGGCAGAAGGATTGCTTGAGCCCAGGAATTTGAGATCAGCCTGGGCAACATAGCTAGAACCCTGTCTCTACTAAAAATTTAAAAAGTTAGCCAGGCATGCATCTGTAGTCCCAGCTACTTGGGAGGCAGTGGTGGGAGCGAGACCCAGTCTCAAAACAAAAAGGAAAAAAAAATACAAGGAAATTTTAGGTTGGAGATACAAAAAAAGATAAAATTTTAAATGAATTATTAAATTATAAGTCTAAGTTACTGGGTGGGTTGGTTGGTTGGTTGGTTGGTTGGTTTGTTTTAGCCATCAGGGAACAGCATATAAAGACAACTAAGCTTTTAGATCTGAAATTATTCAGTATCTTTGGATAACAAGAAATGACAGAATATTGAAATATTAAGCTTAAAGTGTATGCAAAGGACTACATGGGATATTACTTGTTTTCAACTATTATGCTGTTTGAATAAAAAGAAACAAGGTGCTTATTTCATCTCTTCTTTTCTCCCTAGACTGTGAAAGCACTAAACCACTTAAAAGAAAACTTGAAAATTATTCATAGAGGTGGGTATGGATTGGTATTTGCTTAATAGAAATTAACTTTTTTCTCTTAATTGATGAACAGTTACTGAAAATTACAGTGTCACTGTATAAACTTTCCTAAAATATTCATATTTTTAGCAAAAAATGATTTATGTACTCTAAAGCTCATATTATTACTATTTTTTTCTTTAGGATTCAATAAATTTCAGTCTGTCTTAGTATGTTGGACTTAGAAACTAAAATAGATTTTGCTGCACATTGTTATTACTATTAGTTGAAAAATAATTATGCATTTGCCTGATAGATAATTAATGTTTTTCTGCATACAAATAGGGCATCGAAGTGGTCCTGTGGACATTCAGAGAAGAATCTGAGGGATAGTACTGTCAAGCATTTTAAAGGCACGCTATCCCTGTCTGTTGTTTCTTCTTCACATTAGAGGATGTTTCTAAATTGAGACAAATCTTTTAATTGGTATTATAAGTTGAAATTTCTCTAAAGCATGTTGTATTTGTGTAAACAGTGATCTTGCCCTTATTAGATGCATATTCAAATGAAACATTTGATGTAGTTGAAGGCCAAACCTAGAAAAGTAGTAACCCTGTGGGAATCCCGAATTTAATCCAGCAAATAGATGAAATGCTTGCTTTTCTTATTACCGTGCTAGACTCAGGGTAGTGAGGTGCTGGCTTTGAGGAAACACACTGGGTCAGTACCCCTCAGCAAATTTGTAATGGAAAAACCTAAGACAGTACGTGGCAGTGTGTGATTTAGCCTGACAGTAAATAGGAAGAAAAGTAAAAGGTCAAAATCAAGAGAAGTGAAAAATTTCTAATTCTGGGAGACAATTTCTGGTGGTTAAAGAAATTAGTAATTGGGCCATTTTTTTAAGTTATTTTGTTTGTGGTTGACACTAGACCACTGAAATTAGTGAACCTTGAACATCAGTATATTTTATTTAATTTTGTTTGGCTTAATGCTTGTTAGAAATAATATCATTTTTTCTTTTGGCCTAAAATTATGTAGAGTTAGGTCCCTAGACAAAATTCTTTGTTTCTCTTGTAGTTGTTCTTCTTGTCTTGATTTTTTTCCCTTCTTCGTTAGCTGTGTTTTATAATTGTGAGAGTAGCACCTTTGAGACATTTGTTAGTTACCTTAGGGATACTTAGTGACCGCAGTAAAGCACCAAGGTACTGCCTGGGAAGTAGTTGAATAAAATAAAAAATCTTCAGAAGTAACTTTTGTTTTTCTCTTACTAAATAAAGTGATGAGTTTATAGCTGTCTTTTATCAGTTAGGATCAGTTAGCTTTTTTGTTGGAGTCAGTGCTTTTGATTACAAGTAATAGAAAATTCTGATAACTCTCGTTAAACTTCAAGGAAATTCATTATCTGTCATAATAAATCCAAAGATGGGGTGGCTGAAAGCACAATATGACTAGGGGTCATGCTTGTTCTTTTTGCTTCTGTCCTCCTTCATGTGTTAACTCTGTCCTCAGGGTAGTAACAACTAGAGCAGTTCCCACTGTCGTGTCTAGATGTGACTGCCTCTTGAAGAAGAGGTGCTCTCATGCTGTGCAGCTTTGTGGGGAATATGGAAACTTTTCCCACATCTCTTCATACCTTTTCTTGGCTCATTCACTAGAAGTGCCTCATGCCCTTAAACCAGCTACTATCAAGAAGCATGAGACTACCCTTATAAAACTTATACCAGCCAACAGCCAGGATTTGGAGGTGTGGCTGTTGATAAGAAGAGATACCTCAATAAAACACAGGTTCTGTTAGAAGATATGGATGGGGCTGGGCGTGGTGGCTCACACCTGTAATCCCAGCACTTTGGAGACCAAGGCAACTGGATGACTTGAGGTCAGAAGTTTGAGACCAGCCTAGCCAACATGGTGAAGCCTCATCTCTACTAAAAATACAAAAATTAGCCGTATCTGGTGGCGCATACCTGTAATCCCAGCTACTCAGGAGGCTGAAATAGGAGAATTGATAGAACTTGGGAGGCGGAGGTTGCAGTGAGTGGGGATTGCGCCACTGCACTCCAGCCTGGGTAAAAAAGAGTGAGACTGTCTCAAAAAAAAGGAAAAGAAAGTATGGATGGTTAGGAATGGATTTTTGATAGGCCCACAGCTGTTTCAATCATGGTAAGAGATCTTTACTGAATTTTTTTGTGGATCACCTTCTGAGTCACATTTAGATGTTTTCTGCATCCTATATTTTAAAACCTTATTTTTTATTCATTGAGCCAGGGTAGTGACAAGGACGTGGATGAAGGACTGAGCTATGGATAGAGAATTAGTTGGCACATACTGGTAGTGACTTGATTGTCAGTGAGAAAGGGATTTGACATTCCTTATATTTTGACTGTTATGCAATGAATCTGAACTAAATAAATGAATTTTTAAGCCTTTTGAAAACAATCTAATGCCTAAATTTCTTGTGAAATTTTTTTTGATATTCAGTTTTTAAGCACTGGCATTCAGAAAATTGTTTTCCTTTCTCATTTTCAATAGAAGAAAACCATTGTTTTTTCTGTGTTTTACAAATATGAAGATGTTAAGAGAAAAATCAATCCCTGTCTATATCTTATAGATTAATAAGATGTTTGTGAAATGACTTTTGCTGTTACATTTACACAATTATAGTTATTAAAGCTACTTGTTTAAAACATGAGTAATTATTGTATGTGATAAATGAAGATGCTTTACTTCTTATATATCTGAATTTAAGGACTTGACCACTTACGTTGTCTAAGGTTTTTCAATATTTTTGCTTAAAGTGAGGCCTTATGTAACCTAGGAAGAAGCTAATTGTATACTGAATGATATCTATGTCTTGCAGATATCAAACCTTCCAATATTCTTCTGGACAGAAGTGGAAATATTAAACTCTGTGACTTCGGCATCAGTGGACAGCTTGTGGACTCTATTGCCAAGACAAGAGATGCTGGCTGTAGGCCATACATGGCAGTAAGTGTTAAGTCCAGGCCTTCTTGTTTGATAGTCATTGCACAGAGAACCTATGTTCTTTTGTGCTGACCATTAGTCATGCGATTTTACCATGAAACTGCTAGAATATTTCCCTTACCCTTAGGCCCATGCTCAGGTCCTAGCATCTCCATGAAACTTTGCTAAATTATCCCAGTCAGCTCCTGTTTTCACTGTCTTGCTTTATTTCTCTTATTTGGCATTTAGCAGTTGTGGTCTTCTGATTATTGTTTGTTCATTATATTCAATTCAACTCATTAAGCAGATGGTAACTTCTCAGAAAGTTCCTACTATCCCTTAGTGAGACAAATGGGAAGCCTTGGGTTCATAGCAGAATTCACTATGTATTACAGAGTCTGAAGCTGTATGTTTTGAATATTGTCAGTCCCTGTTTTACGGGTAGATGAAGCACACCAACAAATGCAGAAGTCGAGGCCTTCAGTATTTTGCAACCTGGAGCCTCTTTTTCTGCAAAGAGACAGATGTACACTATCCATCCATAGATATCACACTCATCTTACCCCAGTATATTTGCATACAGTGTTCCTACAGCCTTTATTTTGATCTATATTTGAATAAGAATTTAGTGTCTGTGTTTCAGACATTTCCCGAGGTGTTGATGTCTTTCTTTAATGTTGCCATGGTTCTTTGGGGACAAATGTGACACAAGCCAGGCGCGGTGGCTCACACCTGTCATCTCAGCACTTTGGGAGGCCCAGGCAGGAGGATCACAAGGTCAGGAGATCGAGACCATCCTGGCTAACATGGTGAAACCCTGTCTCTACTAAACATACAAAACAAAATTAGCCAGGCATGGTGATGGGCGCCTGTAGTCCCAGCTACTCGGGAGGCTGAGGCAGGAGAATGGCGTAAACCCACAGGGCAGAGCTTGCAGTGAACCGATATTGCGCCTCTGCACTCCAGCCTGGGTGACAGAACGAGACTCCATCTCAACAACAACAACAACAACAACAAAAAATGCGACACATAAGGTTTTATGGTTGTTTCTTGAGGCCTTCCTGCCAGCAGCATTTCTTTCCATCTTTGTAGACTCTTTTCAACTAAAGATAAGCTTATAATTGAATAAAATTTTTCTTTTTCTTTGTTTCCTCCTTGATATATATGTTTTCAAACCTAGTGCTATAAATAATAAAAAAGTAAGAGTCACAGGCTAGATATCATAGGTGTTCTATATTGTTTGTGATATATTGTTTGTGAATAGATAGGCTTAGTGCTACTACAAATTTCAACTTACTGCATTTTTCAGTCCTCTTGGTTTTGTTATATCTTCCCATATCACTTTTTCTTCAGATGAACATGTAAAAGGAGTGTGTGTGTGTGTGTGTGTGTGTGTGGGTAGACACCTAACCTGTGTGGTAAGACCTTCTTTTAAACTTTCGGTTTTGTGGATGTTGACTGGCTGGGCAGATTTCTTGACTCAGTTTGGAAGATCATTTGTTATCGTGATAACTAGGGACAAATGGCATAATAGTTTCAAAGGCAGGAAATAAAAATAATTAGACATGGAGCATTGGGAAATGTGATTTACATATTTATTAAGGATACCCTGAGAATGAACTGAAATTGTTATCTACAGTTTTAGGGCTTGTCTCAATACTAACAGTGACTAAATGTTTTTGTTGTGTGACACTAAGAATTATATTTGATGGAAGCAGGCTTTGAAAACGCAATTGAAGCCCAGATAAAGTAGAATACTTTGAATTCAGCTTTTAAAGAAAGACACAGACTTTCTTTAAAACAGACTTTCTTCATTCTTGTGCAGAGATATGCTTTGCAGGCCCAGGAGATGTAAGACTTCTGTTTTCCTGCTGACCTTCATCTGTGGAACACAAAGGCTGATAAACTCTTCGCCTCTAATCTTTACTGGACCAAACGAAATTCTTCTGTCCATTCTCATCTTTTAAAGCCTATTTAGATAGACAAGAACTTAATGTTAATTTTAAAAGCCTTCAAGTGGTTTAACTTTTCTTCAAATATTGACAAAACATGTTGGAGGTATATCATTTTATTTGAGATTTATAATTGTCTTTAGTCTACAGGACTTAGGATTACTCATTGGATTGTGCAACATAAAAAAATAAATAAAATGTAGAGTTTACACATAAATTTTCCCATAAATGGATTTCCTGTAAACATTTTCCCAACTCCATGCCCTCATATAGGTACACAGTCTTATGTTGCTTAACCATGGGAATATGTTCTGAGAAGTGTGTCGTTAGGCGATTTTGTTGTGCAAAATCATAGAGTGTACATACACAAACCTAGATGGTATAGCCTACTACACACATAGGCTATATGGTATAGCCTATTGCTTCTAGTCTGCAAGCCTATACAGCATGTTACTCTACTAAATACTGAAGGTAGTTATAGCACAACAGTAACTATTTGTGTATCTAAATATAGAAAAGATAGGTCAAAATATGGCAAAAAGGAGGTAGAGGCAACACTCCAGAGGAAAGATGGAAGACTACCAGGCTGCCGAGGAGACTGCTTTTGTCGTTGATGAGTTGAGCAGATTGTAAAAGAGGCTATAGAAAGCGCAATTGGTGGTAACGCTTATCAACACAGCAAAGTGAATCAGTGGACCACAAATGTAGTAGAACAAACTTCAAGCCAACTCACCAAGCTGGGAAAACCACTGAAATATGTTGTGACCTGTGTAATTATGCAAAAGAACGCAGCTGGATTACACACGGCAAGTTCCTGCTTCTGGGACAGCTCTGCTGACAGGAGCTGCACCATGCGATGGGAGAATAAAACCATGTACTGCATCGTCAGTGCCTTTGAACTGGGTATTGGACCTCCTAGTCCAGCCTGTGACCTTCCTCCGGTAGTTCATCTTCTAACACCAGCTATGAATTCAGTGAACTCTTTTCCATTCTTTTTAATTCTGTTTTGTGGCACTCTCAAAATGTAGAGAAAAAAACAAATGACTGCACTGTTACATGAACTGTGCACTAAACTCAGATGAGCATCCCTGTAGGTCACCTGCAGCCTGCGTTGCCACTTGTCACTCTGAATATTTCTTTTCAAAGGTGCTAAAATCTGAAATCTTCTAGTGTGAAACTTGCTATCCTCTCTGAAATGATTCAAATACACTGATTTTCCATACTTTATACTTTTGTTAGAATAAATTATTCAAATCTAAAAAAATATGATATGAAGAATAAATAATGGTTCACTGAGAGAAGGCACTTTTCATGAATGGAGCTTACAGGACTAGAAGTTGCTCTGGATGAGTCAGTCAGTGAGTGGTAAGTGAATTTGCAGGCCTAGGACACTACTGTAGACTTTATAAACACTGTACACTTAGGCTACACATTTATAAAACATTTTTTCTTCAGTAATAAGTTAACCTGAGTGTACTGTAACTTTTTTACTTTATATACTTTTCAATTAACATTTTTAAAACTTTTTTTGTATTAACACTTAGCTTAAAACACACACTTACAGCCATACAAAAATATTTTCTTTCTTTATATCTTTATTCCATAAGGCTATTCTGTTCACTTATTTTTTCTTTTTAAACTTTTTTGTTAAAAACTAAGACATCATTCTAGGCCTATAGATGGGCAGGATCGTTAATATCATTGTCTTCTACATCCACATCTTGCCCCACTGGAAGGTCCTCGGGGGCAGTAACATGCAGGGAGCTGTCATCTCCTTTGTTACCAATGCCTTCTTCATAATACCTCCTTGAAAGACCTGCCAGAGGCTGTTTGATAGTTAACTTTTTTTTTAATAAGTAGAAGGACATCAAGTATAGTGTACTGTGCATAATTGTATGTGCTATACTTTTAAATGACTAGCAGTGCAATAGGTTTGTGTAAAACAGCATCACCACAAGCGTGAGTAATGTGTCGCTGTATGTTATGAGGGCTATGGTGTCATTAGGAGATAGGAATTTTTCAGCTCCATTATAACCTTATGGGACAACCTTTGTATATGTGGTCTGTCGTTGACCAAAATGTTGTTTTGCAGCACGAGACAATTTCTGTATGTGGGTATGGATGTGCCAAACCACCTGAAAGTAAGTTATGTCATGCATTTTATTCTAAACACTTCAGTGCATATCTCCCAAGAAAAAGACCATTCTTCTACATAACCACAATATCTTTACCACACCTAAAAAAACAAACAAGAATGTCATCTTTGAGTATCCCCATTCCAAAAATTCAAAACCCAAAATGCTCCACAATATGAAATGTTACCAGCACCAGTATGACCCAAGTTGAAAATTCAGCTGACCTTATGCGATGGGTCACATTCAAAATGCAGGTGCACCACACCTTGTTTATTCAGTGTTCCCAAGGTATAAAAGACCCTTGTACCTGCTTTAGCTGCAATATATCTTTTCCACACATGCCCAGATTTTCCCCACATAAGCATGCCTACAAAGGGTAATAAAATGGCATGTATGCAGGTCAGATGTGCTAATGACAGATTCCACACTATACCCCACATGGGGTCAAGACCTACCTGCATTACTCATTGTATATTTTTTGTTTGTTTGCTCAGTTTTTGCTCAGTAGCTTAAAGATAATGTTGAAAATGTCAAAGAGGCCTGCAGATACCCCTAGAAAGACAGCAGTTTGTTAAAGGGGAAGTGTTTATTTTTATAGCACAGAAAGTCAAGCTGTTAGAGAAATTGGACAATGGTGTAAGTGCGAAATGTCTTACAGTAAAGTGCGGTGTTGGTATGACCACCATATATGACCTGAAGAAACAGAAGGAGAAACTACTGAAGTTCTGTGCTGAAAGTGATAAACAAAAGTTACCGACAAATAGAAAAACACCACCTATAGCTGAAAATGAAGATCTTGATAATGAATTGAAAGAATGAATCTGTCAGACTTGCAGGGAACACATGCCACTTGATAGTATGCTCATCATGAAATGAGCATCTACCATGATGAACTGAAAACTGAAGGGAACCGTGAAGATTCAACAGGCTGGTTACAGAAATTTAAGAAAAAACATAGCATTCACTTTTTAAAGATTTCTGGTGATAAAGCATCTGCCGATCATGAAGCAGTGGAGAACTTCATTGATGAGTTCGCCTGGGATAGTGATGATGAAAATTCAACATCAGAACAGGTATAATGCTGAGGAAATACCACTGTTTTGGCATGATTGCCCCAGAAAGACACTACAGCTGTTGAGACAGCCCCTGCAGGATTTAAGGATGCCAAGGGCAGAAAAACTGTAACGGGATGTGTTAATGCAGTAGGCACGTATAGGTATAAATCTGTAGGAGGCAGAAGCTTGCATCCTTCCTGTTTGCAAGAAGTGAATGTCTTACCAGTGCATTATTATGCTAATCAAAAGGCCTGGATCACTCGGGATACCTTTTCTGATTGGTTTCATAAATGTTTTGTACCGGTGCCTTATGCTTATTGCAGGGAAGCTGGACTCAAAGAAGACTGAAAGATTTTGTTATCCATTGACAACTGTTCTCCTTATACTGCAACCGAAATTCTCATAAAAAACAATGTTTATGCCATGTACTTTCACCCAAATGTGACTTCATTAATTCAGCCGTGTGACCAGGATGTCCTTATATCAGTGAAGGGTAAATATAAAAACACTTTCTTGAACATCATGCTAGCAGCAGTGAACAGAGGTGTGGGTGTGGGAGGTTTGCAGAAGGCATTTAGCATGAAGGATGTCTCTCATGCTGTTGCCAGGACTTGGCCATCAGTGACGTAAGACGCAGTTGTGCATGCTTGGCATAACCTTTGGCCTGTGACTATTCAGTGGTGGTGGTGGTGATGATGATGATGATGAAGAAGAAGAACAAGGTAGTGACTTGGGATGGATTCCATATATTAAAGTGAGAAAAAAATGATATCTGACCTCCTTTTATATGCAAAAAATACATCTTTCGAGTCTGTCAGTAAACTGAAAGAAGTGGATATCAAGGTAATATTTTTATTACCAAATAATGAAGCTTCAGTTTTTCATTTATTGACCAATGATGAAATAGCTGAAATGGTTCTGAGTCAAGTGATCATGAAGATGACGTTAACACCGAGGAAGAAATGCCCATAGAAAGAGCACACATTCTGCATATCAAAAGAAACTGTCAACAGAGTAAACGGACAACCTACAGAGTGGAAGGAAATACATACAAACTATGCATCTCACAAAGTTCCAATATCCCGCATCTATAATGAACTTAAATTTATAAGAAAGAAAACAACCTCATTAAAAAGTGAGTGAAGGACACGAACAGACACTTTTCAAAAGAAGACATGCATGCATCCAACAAGCATATGAAAAACACAATGTCACTGATCATTAGAGAAATGCAAATCAAAACCACAATGAGACATGTCTCACACCAGTCAGAATGGCTGTTAAAAAAAAGTCGAAACAGCAGATGCTGGTGAGGTTATGGAGAAAAGCGAGTACTTATATACTGTTGGTGGAAATGTAAATTAATTAAACCATTGTGGAAAACAGTGTGGTGATTCCTCAAAAAGCTAAAAACAGAATTGTCATTCAACCCAGCGGTTCCATTACTGAAATTGGGTATTTAACAAAAGGAATAGAAGTCATTCTGTCATAAAGACACACACACACATATGTTCATTGCAGTGCTATTCACAATAGCAAAGACATGGAATCAACCTAAATGCCCATCAGTGGAAGACTGGATAAAGAAAATGTGGTACATATATACTGTGGAATACTCTGCAGCCATAAAAAAGAATGAGAGCATGTCCTTTGTGGTAACATGGATGGAGCTGTAGGCGATCCATTAATATCTAAGGATACTTAGCAAACTAATGCAGGAATAGAACCAAATACCACATGTTCTCACTCGTAAGTGGGAGCTAAATGATGAGAACACATGGACACAAAGAGCAGCAAAACAGACAGTGGGGCCTACTTGAGTGTGGGAGGTGGGAGAGGATCAGAAAAAATAACTGTTGGGTACTAGGCTTAGTAACTGGGTGACCAAATAATCTGTACAACAAACCCCTGTGGCATGAGTTTACCTGTATAACAAACCTGCATGTGTAATCCTGGGCCTAAAATAAAAATTAAAAAAGAATAAAAATTAGGCCGGGTGCGGTGGTGCATGCTTGTAATCCCAGCACTTTGGGAAGCCAAGGTAGGTGGATCACTTGAAGCCAGGAATTCAAGACCAGCCTGGCCAACATGTGAAACCCCATCACTACTAAAAACACAAAAATTAGCCAGGCACAGTGGCACACGCCTGTAATCCCAGCTACTCAGGAGGCTGAGGCATGAGAATTGCTCAAAGCTGGGAGGCAGAAGTTGCAGTGAGCTGAGATTGTGCCACTACACTCCAGCCTGGGCAACAGAGCAAGATTTTATCTCAAAAAACATATATAAATAAAAAGGAAAGAAACTAAAAACTAAAAATAAAAATAAATGGAAACAAGCTCCCTCATCCACCCCTCCCAAAAAAATGCTCTTGATGAAAATGTGTAATGGGCTTTATTAAAGGATTAGAGCAGTATGCATTCATAACACAACAGGAAATCGTGTCAGTTTATAAAGTTGAAGAGAGACTTCTAAGACAAAAACCATTGTTAATGTGTTAGATGACTTGGGAGGAAACATTTACAAAGCCATCTAGCAGAATGCCTCCTCATTACTAAAGGACCTACTTCTGGCCCCTCAGATGCCTCTGATGTTTCTTCTCACCTAAAAAAAAAAAATAAAATACAGTGTCCAGTAGCCTTTTAATCAAAACACAGCATCGTCGTTGGAGGCCGAAAGCCTGCGGCTGTTTGTTGTTGCTGCTGTTTAACAGCTGACGCGGGTATTCTGGCTATGCTGCTGTGCTGCTTAGTTCCCCAGAACTCATTGTTTTTCACTGTATTAATGATACATCGTATTTTTTCCTGTTAAGTATTTATGTATGAACAAGTGTAACATAATGATTTCCTATTAATAGCATGTAAATTCCGAGTCCAGAATGATGGTGATGCCCAGCAACCACAGATTGTCTACCTGGGTGGCTGAGATAGTGACACTTTTGCTTTTTGGTGGTTCAGTGTACACAAACTTTGTTTCATGCACAAATTTATTTAAAATACAGTATAAAATTACCTCCGGGCTATATATATAGGTGTATATGAAAGATAAATTTCACATTTAGACTTGGATCCCATCCCCAAGATATTATGTACATGCAAATATTCCAGCATTTGAAAAAATCCGAAATCGAAACACTCAGGTTCCAGGCATTTTGGATGAGGATTTTGGATGAGGAATACTCATTCCATATTATCTAATACATAGTTCATACTCAGATTTCCCATATGTCAAAAAACTATTTTTTAGCTGTCAATCCAGGGTCACGTTAAGATTCCACATTGATTTTAGTTGTTACATTCTTTATTTTAATATATACTGAGCTTGATCATTCTTTTTGTTTTCTGTGACATTGGTGGTTTTGGAAGTGTTTTCAGAAAGTCTCGCATTCTTATAATATCTGATTGTTCCCTCATGATTAGATTCAGACTACAACTATTTTTAGACATGCATTCTTCATGTAAGAGGAGTGCTTTTTATTGCATAACATTGCAAAGCACATAATGGTTACTATTTGTAATGTTTACAGACATGCCTTTTTTTAAAGCAGTTAAAACAGTTGCAGAATAGAAACTGGTATGTTCCTCTATTCGTTTAGGTCTTCTTGCCATCTCTCAGCAATGTTTAGTAGTTTTCAGTGTGCAGCTTTTGAAGGCCTTTTACATTTATTTCTAAGGAATTCATGGTTTGTGATACTGTGAAAGGAAAATAAAAACTTGGGACCCCGATTTACTATGCCAAAACAAAAAATTCAGCTGAAAGCTGAGTGATGTAAAAAAAAAAAACTGCCTTTCTTTTTGTTCTTAAGCAGATAGCTACAGATAAAGTGTTAAATATCTCCACAGGTAGTTACTCTGTTCACCTTATCTTATTTAAGTGCTGACTTACTAAGGATGAGAGAAATACATAATCGACTATTCCCGTCCTTGCTCCTTTTCTCTTGCAACATACGGATTCAGTAATGTGACTACACCCTCCCTCTTCCCCCTGCTGCCTGCTTTTCCCCTTTAAATATTGAAGCCCTCAAAATCATATTTGGAGAAAGGCACAAACTTCCCTCTCAGGCATGTCCATTGTCCTTGGCAAAATAAACTTTTAAATTGGTTGAGACCTGTGTCCGATTTCTTTTTGCCTTAGAATACTGTTATTGGGAATGGAATTAAAAATATTTTCCAATATGTTGCTATTATTATATAGAAATACAGCTGCTTTGCGTGTGTTAACATTGGATCCTGTGACCTTGCTAGTTTAGTTTTACTATTAGTTTCAGTAGGAATTTTCCGTATCTGTGAATAAAGGTAATGCTTGTTTTCCCCCTTGCCTTTCTCTACTGCCTGGGTCCTCCAATATAATGCTGAATAGTAATAATGATAGTTAACATATTTGCCTTACGCCTAATATTAATTAAAAAGAAAGTGTTCTATGTTTCACCAGTAAGTATGATGTTAACTCTTGCTTATTTTAGATGCCCTTTATGGAAATGAAGATGTTTTCTTCTCTTAGTATGTTGTTACTCCTGTTGTTATTAGTGGGTTTTAAATTTTGTCAGATGCTGATTCTACATTTATTGAGATGATCACATTATTTTCCTCCATTCTATAAATAATGGTGCGTTGCATTGATTTTCAAGTATTAAGCTAGTATCGTATTCTTGAGATAAACTCTACTTGGTTATGATACATTACCTGTTTGTATGTTGCTGGATTAGATTTGCTCCTATTTTGTTACTTTTGTGTCTTTGTGTACAAGGGCTATTATCTTGTAATGACTTCGTCAGGTTTTCAAAAATGGTTATGCTGGCCTCATGAAATGAGTTGGGAAGCATACCCTCTCTCACTTTTTTGAAAAAAAATTTTGTGTAAGACTAGTGTTACTTCTCGCATATTTGAAAAGAGTTCATCAGTGAGCCCATCTGGGTGTGGACTTTTCTTTCTGGGCAGGTTTTTAATAACATTCATTAAGTAACATGGTTTAAAGGTTATTCACACTTTGATATTCTTTTTGGTAGGTTTTCATTTTCACAAAATACTTCTATTTCATCTATTTCTGTAAGAACAGTAGTAATGTCCCCTCTTTCATTCTGATTTTAGTAACTGGAATCTTTTTCTGTGGGTCAGTCTAGCCAAAGTTGTGTCAATTTTATTGATCTTTCCAAAGTACTGTTTTGGTTTTCTTGACTTTTCTCTATTGTTTTTCATTCCTGTTTTACTTGTCTTCACTTTACTTTTTCTTACATTCTTCCTCCTGCTTGCTTTGGCTTTCATTTGTTCTTTTGTTCTAATTCTTTAAGCTATAAAGTAGCTTTGATTTGAGATGTCTTCTCTTCTAATGTATTCATTTTACATTATAAATTTTCTTCTGAGCACTACTTCTGCTATATCCCACAAATTTTGATAAGTTGTAGTTTCATTTTCATTTACTTCAATTTTTTAACTATTTCTTGAGACTTTTTTGATTCATATGTCATTTAGAGGTGTGTTGTTAAGTCTCCAAATATTTGAGGACTTCGCAGATATCTTCCTGCTACTGATTTCTAATTTATTTTTTTTGTGATCTGAGAACATGCCTTGCATGCTTTCCATCTTTTAAAACAAGGTATGTTTTATGCTCCAGAATGTGGTCAGGATTAAGGAATGTTCCATACTAGTTTGGGGAAAATGTTAATTTTGATGTTGTTGGTTGTAGTATTTTTTCTCTTTGTTGAATATCTGGGATTTTAATGTGTACCTTATCAGGCAAATACATATATGTACAACAAAAAAAGTAAATAGCTTACAGTCAATTGTATGCAGCACAGTACTCATGCTCAAAGCAATATACAGAAGTCTTTAAAGTAGTTGGTGCTCACAGGCAGAGAATGTAATACAGTCAACTGTTATGCTTCTGTGGACATTTCTTTCAATAGCAGTTACTCTCAGACTTGGCGAAGGATCCATTGTCAACTCTGTGCCACCGAGACCTTCTCTCTCTCTTCCCTGTCCCTGACACATCATTTAGATGGTCCCTAATTTCAAGGAAATGTAAAGCTGTTCCTTTCACAGAAATTACTAAAAATGATTTCTACTGGACATATGATAGGATAATATATTACTGTCTTGGTAGTGGTTTAATTTGGCTACAAATGACTAACAGACAAATATCTTTACACATATGTGTAGTGATAAATTTAGCTTTATTGTGAAGTATGGGTGGAATAATTGTGATAAATTTAGCTCTTGTTTTGCTTTTGTGTCTCAAATATATTGTGGTATGGCCTCATCCACTGAACAAAGTCTTTTTTTTTTTTTTTTTTTTTATACTTTAAGTTCCAGGGTACATGTGCACAACGTGCAGGTTTGTTACATATGTATACATGTGCCATGTTGGTGTGCTGAACCCATTAACTTGTCATTTACATTAGGTATATCTCCTAATGCTATCCCTCCGCCCTCCCCGCTCCCCACAATAGGCCCCCATGTGCTATGTTCCCCTTCCTGTGTCCAAGTGATCTCATTGCTGAACAAAGTCTTTCAAAAATCAAAGACAGTCTTTTTTGTTTGTTTGTCACTCATTGCCACAAATGTGACCTTGTAATTCTTTTTTTTTTTACATTTTTTTTATTTTTTAATTTTTTTTTTTGAGACGGAGCCTCACTCTGTCGTCTAGGCTGGAGTGCAGTGGCGTGATATCAGCTCACTGCAAGCTCCACCTCCTGGGTTCACGCCATTCTCCTTCCTCAGCCTCCCTAGTAGCTGGGACTACAGGCGCCCGCCACCACCCCCGGCTAGTTTTTTGTATTTTTGGTAGAGACGGGGTTTCACCATGTTAGCCAGGATGGTCTCGATCTCCTGACCTCATGATCCGCCTGCCTTGGCCTCCCAAAGTGCTGGGATTACAGGTGCGAGCCACTGCACCTGGCGACCTTGTAATTGTTTATGTTTTCAAGTTTTCTTCCTTTCTCTCCCTCTTCCCTCAGCTTCAGCTTTGTAAATGCCTTTGAGTCTTTGGGGGGAATAGTTAAATGAATTGCTTGGTGTTCTCTTTATGGAAGTAGCCGTTAAGTTTTTTGTTGCTGTTTTTATGATAATGATGACTTCCTATTACTTCCAGTCTGACCCTAGACATGGATTTCTCTAGGAATATACTGGCATTTTGGCTATCTACCCAGCTGTTGCTTCCATTTGCTTATTCCTTGAGAGTAAGGCAATTAATAACTTAACGCTTGTCTTTATGTTCCAGCCTGAAAGAATAGACCCAAGCGCATCACGACAAGGATATGATGTCCGCTCTGATGTCTGGAGTTTGGGGATCACATTGGTATGTTTATGCTGATTCAACCTTGCCACAGTAGTGTAACAATAAGAAATTTAGAAGTGAAAGAAAACTTAATGAGACTTCCCCCCCCTCATTAAGAACTATAATCACAGATACTATGATTTTAAGTTGCTGGAAAAAAAGTATGTATTTATTTACCTTAAAAATCAAATCAGACTTGATTATTTCCCTTGAAGTTATGTGAAGTGTCTAGAGCCCTTTAATGTTTTAGCTGGATCTCTTGGCCACAGATAATAGGAGTCAACTATTATCTGCAACTGCACTAAGAATTGGAAAAGGAGAAGCCAGCTTACCTGCAGTCAATTCTTTGATGAAGGCACATCGGCTTCTCCCTTTTCAGGCAAGGTGTAGTATGTCCAGTAGTACTGTATATAGTGCGTATATTATACATATTTTTGTATGTAGAAAATAGTTTTACTTGGAATTTTCTATTCACTGAATAGAAAAATTACAAGTGAATGAGCTGAAAGTAATTCAGTTTTTGAGGGACAGTATATTAGTCCATTCTCACACTACTGTAAAGAATTACATGAGACTGGGTAATTTATGAAGAAGAGAGATTTAATTGCCTCACAGCTACGCAGGTCATACAGGAGCAGGGGAGAGAGAAAGCGAAGGGAAAGGTGCCAGACGCTTTTAAACAACCAGGTCTCATGAGAACTCTATCATGAGACAGCACTAGGGGGATTGTGCATTAGAAACCACCCTCATGACCCAGTCACCTCCCACCAGGCCGCTCCTTCAACACGTAGGGATTACAATTCGACATGAAATTTGGGTGGGGACACAGAGCCAAACCATACCAGACAAGAACTACCTAGGTGATAATTCTAAATGAAAGTTCTACCTTAGAACAACACTGAGAAAGACTAATAAGAAAACTACTTAATTTGCAACAAGCAAACGCAATTATATAAACTCTTCCTTCTTACCTATGGACTCTATTGAAATTTTGGTTTCATTTAAAATATCTGTATCAGTTCAGGCTGCTCTAACCAAATGCTGACCTTTGGGCTATAATCTTATCAAGAACAGAAATTTCTCACAGTTTCGGAGGCTGGGAAGTCCAAGATCAAGGCACTGACAGATTTGGTGGCTAGTGAGGGCTTGCTTCCTGATTCATAAAAAGCCATCTTCTTGTTGTGGTCTCACATGGTAGAAGGGACAAGAGAGCTGTCTGGGGTCTTTCTAACAAGGGCACTGATTAGATTCATGAGGATTCCACCCTCGTGACCCCATCACTTCCCAAAGATCCACCACCAAATACCATCGCATTAGGGATTAGGCTTCAACATAGGAATTCGTTGGGGGGTGGGGACACACACACATTCAGTCTCTAGCAGTATCTTTGCTCATTTCCTTTTTACCAAATTTTGTTTTGAAGTCTTAGGTTTGTTTTCTTGTGCTTGCTGTTCTACGAGGACTTGCTGGGTTTTTCTGATTTGGGGTAGCTTCTTTAGCTGCTTCTACATTGAAGGTGAATTTTGTATCCCTAGATGAGGCTGTCCTCTAGGTAGGCAGGCCAATCCTATTCTTTCATTTTCTCCAATTTTCAGTTTTTACTACCTAAGACTCTGTAGCCCAGAAATACACAGGTTCAGAGCAATGAGCTTTTTTTGTAGCTTATTAAATAATCTTCACGTGTTCATTGGTGTTAGATGTTTCTAGGATCTTCTCTGTCATCAGAAACACTTACCCTTGTTAGTTATTCTTGATGAATCATATTGCCAGGCCTAGAGAATTTTTTGTATAGAGAGTTGAAGGCTGACAGCTCACTTCTGCAGAGGACTTTGTTTACTTTACTTTGTGACCAAATATAGGAAATACCTTCTGGAATCTTTTCGCATTGTGAAGCCAACCAGCTAAAGAAGAGATTCTTCTTTAGACAGGAGAGAACATGGATCTTGGGCATCTTTTAGGTTTGGCAGCTGGTCCCAAAGACTGCAGCAAGGCCTAGAGCTTCCAGCTGAGGCAACTATTTGCATATACAGGATATTTACAATTCAGAAATACTTATCTATGACTAAACAATTACGTTTTAAAAGCAAGTATGTACTTTCTTACAGAAAGAAAATTTTGTTTTGTGAAAGGTTTTAACAAAATTTTTTAGCAAGTTTAAGTACTTTTAGCTAAACCTTGTTGTTTGAAAGGTATTCTGTACTTACAGTTGGTTCATAATTTATTTTTCATAAGGATAATCTTATAAAAATTATGAAATGTATGAAATTAATTTCTAAGATCCTAAGTCCTTTATTTTATGATATGCAGCCAATTTTTCTTTCTATTATTAAAACACAGGAAGGAATCTAATGAAGTTATTCCTAATTCTGTGAATAACCAGGAAGGTTTACATCTTGAAAAGCATTTATACTTTTAACAAAAAGAAACCTCAGCTGAAGGAATACATTTTTCTGTGTGTATGCATGAATGCCTGCTTACTTTTGTGCACACATGTGTGTAATTAGAAACAACAGTGGCTGACAGAGGCATCTTGTAGGAAGGAAGCGGAATCAGTGTTCTGAGAGTTCTCTCTCTTCCTGTATGCCATCTTCCTCTGTAATATGTTTGGAGCCTCATCCTCATGTGTCAGTCCCCTGTCAGTGCATGTAAAATGGGATTCATTATGCGATGGTGCAGATTTAGATACGTTTCTTGGAAAAAAACAAAATTTGTAGTGTTTTTTTTTTTTGTTTTGTTTTGTTTTTGAGGCAGAGTCTCGCTCTGTCACCCAGACTGGAGTGCAGTGGCATGATCTCGGCTCACTGCAGGCTCCGCCTCCCAGGTTCATGCCATTTTCCTGTCTCAGTGTCCAGAGTAGCTGGGACTACAGGCGCCCGCCACCACGCCCGGCTAATTTTTTTTTTTTTGTATTTTTTAGTAGAGATGGGGTTTCACTGTGTTAGCCAGGATGATCTCGATCTCCTGACCTCGTGATCCACCCGCCTTGGCCTCCCAAAGTGGTGGGATTACAGGCATGAGCCACCGCGCCCAGCCTAATTTGTAGGTTTTCATTGTTTTTCAGAGCAGAAAGGGAGATAGATGAGAATATGATTCACTGGTTATTAGAGAATATTTTTGACCCTTGATGGGATTGGGACATACGTAAGACTCTTCAGATCTCTTCTGGTGTGGCTTAGAAGTACTGTCCAGAGCCCTTTACTGGGGCTTCAGGGTGCAGGGTTTGACCCTGACTTGATTTCTTCACTACTTGTAAAATTTGGTTATGGTTGAAATTGCAGTAGTTACAGAACAGCTGTAGAGCAGGATTTGCACATTGTTTCCTCCAAGCTCAGATTGGGCTTTTGTTTGTTGGATGTTCTTTTGCCTTAAAAAAGAATCTAACCACTATTCTGGACCAAGACCTTCCTCTAAGATGGCTAAAAGTTGTGTATATTCTATACTAAAATAGTTCTAAAACCAGTCTTCCAGACTTTCTCACAAAGAAGTCAGACCCAGAGGCCGCCCTGGAGCATGCATTGTAGGGACATTGTCTAGGCTTAAGTTTTGTGTTCCTGTGTATTCCAAGTCCTTGAATTTGGTTAATTCAGAATTCTCTATATGATCTTGATTTCTAAATATAACTTCTACTTAGCCTTTATGATTCTAAAGATTCCTCCCCAGACTAACCTGTGTTTAATTCAAGGTTTTACAAGAGTATTGCTTGTAGTTTAGATTTTTTCGTGGCCATTCCAATGGAGAGTAGTAAATAATGCCTGGTGTATTTTGCTCTTTCCTCTTTGTTCTCTTTAGTATGAGTTGGCCACAGGCCGATTTCCTTATCCAAAGTGGAATAGTGTATTTGATCAACTAACACAAGTCGTGAAAGGAGATCCTCCGCAGCTGAGTAATTCTGAGGAAAGGGAATTCTCCCCAAGTTTCATCAACTTTGTCAACTTGTGGTGAGTACCTGGTTTATGAATGGTCGAACATGCATGGTGAGAATAGTGAGATTTACTTGGTCTTAGCAGCACATGGAGGAAGGGGACCCTTGGTCACATCACCGTGCTTTTTAAGCTGGGACTCTGGATCACTGTGGCTGTATGGAAGGTTACAGCTAGCTGGGAGAGGCATCACCTTCTTATTCTGCTACTCAGGTATTGGTGAAAAACAGCCATGAGTGGTGGAGAAGCTGCTGTCTCCAGACTTCCAGTACCCTGGTACAAGAAATACCAGGTTAAACTTCTAGGTGAGACTGATCATCTTACTCTAATGTGGTTCTCACAATGCAGTTGCACCAAAATCACCTGGAAGCATTTACTGAATCAAGACCTTGCCAGATCAGACTTTCAGGGTTGGATCTGTGTTCTGACATAACATAGAAAACAGTTGGGTTTATGTAGTACGGTCACATCCACATGCAAAGTGTAGTTGGTAGAACTATATATCTTTGCTCTCTGAAACCTTACTCCAAGGAAGGTGTGAACCCCACACCTGTTGTTGTTTGTCCACCTTTCTAATAGTTTGTTGTGTATTTGTGTATATGCAGCACCTAAGAATAAACATAGGCATATATGGAAGAAATACAATCATGCTTTATACTGTTTCAGTCTCTATTTTAAATAAAATATTTCTGTGTTATCATTTGAATATTTTGACATTTATTTTGTTTATCCAACATGATTTAAATGTAAGACATGGTATGAACAAAAAGCCTCAGAGCATTTTGTGTATCTTCTGTTTATTCCTGAAAATACCTTTTTGTTTCTCATAATTTTTTCCTGCCAAGAATGCTATTTCTCTCTACTCATTTTAGGTCTTATAGACTTATATTAGGGAACATTGCCCTCCTCTGTATGAAAAATTTAAAAATATTTGTTTGACTATAGCTTTTAAGTCTCTTTCATCTTCTGTAACCAAATTCTACTTTTGTGTTGATTTTTCAGAGGGGAGAGGAATACTTCAAGATTTTCTAGGTAGAAGAAGGACATAAAGATGACTCAAATTGGCTGCTTCCTCCTTTTAAAACACAATCCTTTATTAATTTGCACACAATATGGATAGTTTATAATTGCATAAATGTGATCATTTTATGTATTTCATTTTTATGAAATATTTGCTTAAAAGGATCTGTATAAGTCTTAGAGTATAATATCTAAAATGATCACCTGTGAGCCTTCCATCATGGTTGCTTTCTTTTTAATTCCTTGATATCTTTATTGGTTTTGTTCTGTATGTATTGGTACTTGTACATGTTTATTTCTGTTTCCCTTGATGCCATAGTAGAGTGACAGTTTTAGACATTAGAGTCTCATTGTTTTCCCTGAGTAGGTTCATAGTTCCATGTCATTGCAAATCGTTAACGTCTACATTGAAGGATACTTATGTTTATAATATGCTCATATTAGCTCTCCGTATTTGTCCATTCTTTCTGTCACTCTTTGTCTTGGACATTGCCTGTAATCTCTGACCTGGATCATTCAGATTTCTCATAATCCAATATTGCCTTATTCCAAATTATTCCCCTTTTTATTAGAGTTGAATTTTTTATGATGTATATCTGATCATGTTACTTCTCTGTCTAAAGTATGCATTCTTAACAGGGTGATATTGACCCTAAGGAGGCAAAAATTGATTTTGGAGAAATGAAAATCTTGGATTGTATAATGGTTTTTAGTCCTGCAAAGGGCCATAGAATATAAACAGATATCACTATATCTGTCGTATTTAAATTTCATGATGGGGAGGATAAGTAATGAAAAAAAAATTGAGAAATATTATTCTAGAAACTTCATCTTATCCTTAAAATTAATTAATTTAGGCTTTCAGAACCCATAATGATCTGGACTTAGTTTATTGCTCTGGCCACATTTCTTTTTTTTTTTCTGAGATGGAGTCTCACTCAATTACCCAGGTTGGAGTGTAATGACGTGGTCTCCGCTTACTGCAGCCTCCACCTCCTGGGTTCAAATGATTCTCCTGCCTCAGTCTCCTGAGTACTGCTGGGATTACAGGCACCTGCCACCGCACCCGGCTAATTTTTTGTATTATTGTTACTATTTTTTTTTAGTAGAGACGGTTTTCACCGTGTTGGCCAGGCTGGTCTCGAACTTCTGACCTCGTGATCCGCCCACCTTGACCTCCCAGAGCGCTGGCATTACAGACATGAGCCACTGCACCTGGCTCGCTGTGGCCAGATTTCTTATGACTTCCCTCTTCTTGAATGGTTTTTGCCAAACTGAATTTCTTCAGTTATGTAAATTAAAAGCACATAGAGGATAATATGGGAGAATATTTTCATTACATTTGGGTAAAGGTTTCTGAAACAGAACGTAGAGAAAGATTGATAAAATTGGATTTCATTAAAATTAGGAACTTCCATTGATTAAAAAGACAGCGCTGAATGACATGCCAAGCCACACATTAGGAGTTATTTTTCATACCTATATTCAACAAAGGACTTACACAGAATATGTAAAGAATACTTAAAAATGTAGAACACTTATGAAAAATAACAACCAAAAATAACAAAATACTTGAAAGGCACTTAAAATATTCAAGAGGCCAGTAAACATATTCAGTGTGCTGCCTTCATTCTGCATTATTAGTAATCAGGGGAAATGCAGGTCAAAACTACAATGAAATACCACTATAATCACCAGAATGACCACAGTTTAAAATACTGACAGTAGCAAGTATTGATGAGGATCTGAAGCAACTGAAAGTCTCATACATAACTTGCAGGAGTATAAATTAGTACAGTTCCCGTGAAAAACAAGCAGTAATCCAGTATAGCTGATCTAATATGGTTGATGTATACACCATGGTTCAGCAATTCAGGTTCTAACTATATACCCAACAAAAGTGTGGACATAAATACACTAAAAGACATATATAAGAATGTCCAGAAAAGCAGATTTATAACCTACTATTGGAAACTCTTTGTACGGTAGAACAGATAATAAGTTGTAGCATTATGTATACAGCGGTATATGGCATCGAGAAGATAGAACCGTTGCTTCACTCAGCAACTTCAGTAAATCTCACGACTGATGTTGAGTGAAAGAAGTAAGACAGAAAGCAGCATGTATGGTTCTATTTCTATATGAAAGTTAAAAGCAAACAATATAAGGTATTGGAAGTCAGAATATTGTTACTTTTATTTTAGTTCTGCACTTAGGAGTTGTGTTTTCTGTGTGTCTGCTTCAATTAAAAGTTTTCCTAAGATAAAAAAAAAGGGTAAGACTTATGGTTCAAAAGGAAGACCTTGCCGGCTGAGGTGTCTGAGCCCCCGGCATTAGGAAATGGTTGACTCATGGGTTGATAAAAAGAATTTACAGACAATAGTATAGGTTTGAAAAAGGAAAGTTTATTAGAAAGAAAGCATGCTGCAGAAGAGTGCAGCGGGGCACTGAGCATGCCACAGTGGATTTTTCCTTAGGGGTATTTATGGACCTTAAAGCTTGAGGGTAATTTAGACCATATTATCCATGTAGGTCACAATAAATGATTACATTTGTAGTAATTTTTTCCTTAAAGTTAGCAAGTGTTGCACAGTGAATTTCAACATGGCATTCTGAAGATGTATAGAAATTCTAGTTACTTATAAAGTTTTTTTGGGGAAAAAAATCTGAAACCAATGCCTGCTTTAGATAATAGGGAAGTCTAATTACTTTTTGGTTTTTTTTGTTTTTGTTTTTCATATGGAATCTCGCTCTGTCGCCTAGGTGGGAGTACAGTGGCGCGATCTCAGCTCACTGCAACCTCCACCTCACAGGTTCAAGCTATTCTCCTGCCTCAGCCTCCCAAGTAGCTGGGACTACAGGCACATGCCACCATGCCTGGCTAATTTTTGTATGTTTAATAGAGATGGGGTTTCACCACATTGGCCAGGCTGGTCTTGAACTGCTGACCTCAAGTAATCCACCTGCCTCGGCCTCCCAAAGTCCTGGGATTACAGGCATGAGCCATTGCGCCAGGCTGGGAAGTCTAATTCTAATTTTCCCCAAATGAGGAATTCTGCCTCCAGATTGCCTGTTTGATAGTCATTGGGTGGTTTTTGCTCCCTTCTAAATTCCTCAGATAAGGAGTTTTTGTCTCTGGGGCCTGTTCAATGGTCAACAAGTGATTTTGCTCTCCTCAGATCTCAGCCCACATTTTAAACTGTGACCCAGATTGGAGTGCAGTGGCATGATCGCAGCTTACTGCAACCTCAACTTCCCAGGCTCAGGCGATCCTCCAGTCTCAGCCCCCCAAGTAGCTGGGACTACAGCAGTGTGCCACTATACCTGGCTAATTTCTTTTTTTTTTTTTTTTTTTTTGTGAGACAGAGTCTTGCTCTTGTTGCCCAGGCTGGAGTGCAATGGCACAATCTCGGCTCACCGCAACCTCCACCTCCCGGTTTCAAGCGATTCTCCTGCCTTAGCCTCCAAGTAGCTGAATTACAGGCATGCATCACCACACCTGGCTAATTTTGTATTTTTACTAGAGTTGGGGTTTCTCCATGTTGGTCAGGTTGGTCAGCTCCCGACCTCAGGTGATCCGCCCGCCTCAGCCTCCCAAAGTGCTGGGATTATAGGTGTGAGCCACTGCACCTGGCCCACCTGGCTAATTTCTTAAAACAAATTTTGTAGATACTGTATTTCACTGTATTACCGGGTTGGTCTTAAACTCCTAGGCTTACGCGATCCTCCTGCCTCGGCCTCCTGGAGTATTGGGATTACAGGCATGAGTCACTGTACCTGGCCTGGATAAGCATTTTAAAGTGCCATTTATTTATTTAGGACAGAGTCTGGCTCCATTGCCCAGGCTGGAGTGTAGTGGCGTGATCTTGGCTCACTGCAGCCTTCACCTCCTGGGTTCAAGAGATTGTCCTGCCTCAGCCTCCTGAGTAACTGGGACTACAGGCACGTACCACCACGCCCAGCTAATTTTTGTATTTTTAGTACAGACAGGGTTTCGCCATGTTGGCCAGGCTAGTCTTGAACTCCTGACCTCAGGTGATCCGCCTGCCTCAGCCTCCCAAAGTTCTGGCATTACAGGGATGAACCACCGTGCCCCACCTAAAGTCCCTTATAAAATGTAAAAGAGTTGGTGAGGAATCCATGGAGCTCTGAAATTGACTGAAATTCAGGGAGGGAAATTATGGGAGAGAAGGAAGAGTCAAAGTAAATTATGATAACCCAAGCAAATGTAGATTTGCTGTCTAAATTCATATTGTATATGGTAAAAATACTTAGAGAATTTAATTTTAAGAAAAATTACTTTTCAAAGTCCCTGGTTGGAAAGATACACTCCTCTTGCCCCCAGTTGATGGGCAGAAGCAAAAGCAAATCATTCAGCCTAGGACTAAATGATTCCGAAAAATAAAGTTAAGTGGAATATGTAGTCCACAAAAAAATTTCAACACTCACAAAAGAAATGAGAATCAGAAACAATGGATAGTAGGAATAGATCTGCAGAGACTTCAAATATTGGAATGAAAGGAAACAAAAAATATATAAGTGTAAAGAAAAACAAAGAGACAGCTGAGAAATATAAGCAGGGAACACATTTATAAAGAACCAAATAGAACTTCTAGAAATAAAAAGCATAAATTAAAACAATAGCTGGATTCAACAGATTAGATATCGTTGAAGAGAGATTAATGAGCTAGAAGACAGAGCTGAAGCTCTCCCAGTAGAACTTTTTGAGGTGATGGAAATGGCCTATATTCTGCTCTGTCTAGTGTGGTAGCTGCTAGCATTTGAAATGTGGCTAATGTAACTAAGGAAATACATACTTTATTAGAATTAATTTTGCTAATGGCTACCTTATTAGTCTAAGGGGAGCTAATATAATTATTGATAACAGATGATTAATGTCAGCTGTAATTTAGAAACAGAAGACAGTCAATGTTAATAGTTTAAGATTTCCACCCAAATAGCATCATAGGTTTATACACTGACATAATTTTCTGCTCCAGTAGATGAAATAGAAAAACACAAAACCAGAAAGGTATGGCAGCTTTACAAAGAAGGCAAATATCTGTGTGGGTGAAAAATGCAACAAAAATACTTACAAAATGCTGTGTAGATCTGAAGCCATGGGCTTGCTGTATTCCAGGTCATTTTTCATTCTGGAAAATGAAAAAAATGATTTCAGTTACTTCCTGGGCCACAGCTTTAAGCAAGCTATGGTACTGCACAACAACAAGGCTTTAGATACCGATTTTGCAACCAGAGGACTGGAACTGTAATTATCCTAATACCAACATAGGAGTGGAACTTGAAAGGTCCATTATAGGACCCTGTTCAATACTGGTGGCCCTGTGAAATAGAGGCAACTGTAAAACTGCTCTATATGTGTATCCCTAGCTCCCAGTTCAGTTCATAGTGATCAGTAGGGCACTCAGACATTTGTTGAACAAATGTATGGATATGCGTGGAGGGTAAGCATGTTACTTCAAAATGAGTCTGCAAATCAAAATTCCTAAATACTGAAGGGTAATGCTAAGAAAGCATTTAACAAAATGGAACAGAAACTTACTTTAAGTTGAAATAGATATCTGAAATTGTCTGAAATATGCTGTAAAAGAAAATCAGTATATTTAGGTTGCTCAAGGAAATAAGGGTATAAATTCAATTAAAACTGAGGAAGAAACAAATGAAGCAGTTGGAAATAGAAGCATTGGAAATGGAAAAATTATAGCTGTTGATATGAAAGACACAACAGACTTGATGTACTCTAGACTGGAAATAATCGAAGGCAAAATTAGAGAAATAGAAAATGGAGCTGAGAAGTTCCCCCAGCATGACACAGATTATATGAAAAGCAGTAAAGAATCGGAATAGAATACCAAGTAAGAGGTTCTAAGATGCATGTAATGGAAATAGAGAAGGCAACTCTGAAAGTGGAGAAGCAATATTTACAGAGATCATAGGGGAAAGAAAACATTTGAAAACTGATTTAGTATAGGGTTTCAGATTGAAAATGAAGTCTGTTTATCATGTAGGATAAACAAAGGTAAAAGCTTAAAGGTAAATTTAAATATAAATTTAAAAGGTAAATTTTAATTGATATTGTGCAATTTTGCTTCAATGCATAAATGATGAAAAAGGTATAAACAAAGGTATAAGGTACATAAACTTATACCTTTGTTTCTCATCATTTAGGCATTGAAGCAAAATTATCAAACAATATCAGGAAGAGAAAACAGATTATCTGTTAAGGATTGATAGAACTGACAGCAGATTTGTTCCCAGCCACAATAGTTGCAGGAAAAAGTGGAGTCACAGCACCAGAGTGCTGAGGGAAAATAATTGTCAACCTGGTCCTAAAGTTTTATACTCAGGCACTCAAATATTCACAATAAGGAAGAAATACAGACATTTTTAGGAATGGGAAGACTGTGAGCTTACAATTCATAGACTGTTTTGATCCTTGAATGGTGTGGAGGTTAGGGATGCTGACCGCCTCTTCAGTCAAAAATCTGCATATAACTTTTGATTACCCCAAAACTTGACTACTAACAAATAGCCTACTGTCAACCAGAAGCCTTGCTGATAACATAGTCAATTAACGTAACGTTTTGTATATGTATTATATACTGCATTGTTACAATGAAGTAAGCTAGAGAAAAGAAAATATTATTAAGAAAATCATAAGGAAGAGAAAATACATTATTCAGTAAGTGAAAGTGGATCGTCATAAAGATCTTCATCTTTGTCTTCACATTGAATAGACTGAGGAGGAGGAGGAGTTGGTCTTGCTATCTCGGGTGGCAGAGGCAGAAGAAAAATCCACATATAAGTGGATTTGTACAGTTCAAATCTGTGTTGCTCAAGGGCCAGCTGTACTTGGCCAAGAAGAAGAGTTAACCCAGAAGAAGGATGTCACGAGTTGGATACCTGGAAAGCAGGCTTTTGAGACAGAGATAAGAGTGTAGGACGTTGACTAGGTAGTGATCTTGGGATCAACACTAGCAATGAGAAGGAAACAAGATTGAGCAGAAGAAGCTGAGTTGCAGCGCCGTGTCAGTGAAAGCCTCAGGCAACTCTGGGAATCTGTGAAGCTGGGAGGGCCTTTAGTATTGATCCACCTTGGAATGAGGACCTTGGATTTTTATACACTTTTGTGGCTCAGTCATTAGAGACGGACTGTCCCAGGTGGGCTAAGGTGGCTCTCTTTAGCTGTGGTAATTCTGAAGAGGCCGATAGTAAAGGGTTGTCAGCTGGTAGCATGCCCCACAGTGGAAGAATAAGTCCTTCCTCCTCAAAGAGGGAATCTACATAGTACATTGCAGTATCCATTACAGAAAGTGGGATATGGAAAACAGCAATGAGTTTAGAAAGAGGTGAACTATGTTACCCATATTCATGTTTGATAGTAAAATACTGAGGTTGGAAGGGAATGGTGATTAAGATACGGGCCAAGATAGATGAAGTAAATATAAACAAAATGAAAATACTTTTGGCAGCTTTAATTAGGCAAGGTAGAATTTAAGGAGACAAGGAGAAAATGTCAACAGGGCAGAGATTTGTATATACTGATGTAGTCTTTAGTGAAGTTATATTGTTTTAGACTTTTGGACCAAAGAACATATTGAGATACAGAGTATAAACTTTTTAAAACTTAAGGATAAATTGATAAAAATGTATATGTAATTTATCTCCCAGAATTACTTGATTGCTGGTTTCTCTTGGGTAGTCTCTGCATAAATACCTGTCTACTTTTTTATTTACATTTAGAAAAGCATATATGTACACAAATAATTTTATACTTGTACAACATTTATATATTTAACTAGTGTTGTGTAGCTATGCTATAATTTAGTCAATTTTCAAGAATTAGTATTTTTCTAATTTTTAACTAATCATCCTACACTGACTATCCTAGAGATAAATCTTCAGATTATAGACTGTCACAATTTTTTGTATGTGCTTTACTGTGTTTAGCAGGCTGTCTGCATTGTTACTTTGGATCTGAAGGAAAGAACTATTTCATTCTTTGTAATATTTCATCTGTGAAAAGAAAAATACTTAGGCAAATGAATCTACATTTTAATAATGTTATTTTTCTGTTATTTTAGCCTTACGAAGGATGAATCCAAAAGGCCAAAGTATAAAGAGCTTCTGGTGAGTGTGGGACTGTGGGGATTGTAGGTACATCCTCACACCGGAACTCTCTTAACGTGCTGGTTCACTAAGCAAGCAGTGGGCCTCTCTGTCATAAACAAACATCTCAACTTTATTGAGTTTTTTTTGTTAATGTTTTTAAACAAATATTTGGAAAGAGAAAATTTGTAGTTATAATTTTTCTACTAATACTAGCTAAATTCTCATGGAAAATTTTGGTCTTAACATGTTATAAAAATTACCCCCAGAGAATTCTGACTTTCACTTTAAGAAGCCATTTTCCATTGCATAGTCTATGTGATGCAGCCATAAGAAAAAAATTAGTGAAAAGTTTGTGTTTATTCTGGCCTTATAAAAACTCACACAAATTTACATCATACGGCCTATTCCCATTTCTTTGAAAGTTCTCATTCATCCCATGGAACTTGGGTGTTTTAAGCAGTCTGCTGGGTGTGGCATTGGTAGGGCAGTAGAGAAAGTATTGTGATCTAATAATGTGGGAATATTTTAAGAGAAGATCCATTTGTTTGTCACATTTAACTACTAGCTCTCCAAGGATGTTGTGACAAACTTACGATATTGCAGTCCATCAATGACTGTAAAAACATCCAGTCAGCATACTTAGGCTATAAAAGAAAACTGTTGATAGAGATGGAGTTTAAAAGGTGAAGCAGATGCTGGGGCCCTGGCTCTGGAGAGTACAGGGAAGAAGCTCCTGGGGCAAATTTTTCTTAGGCCTCTTTTGGTCAAAAGGATTACAACCTTTTTGTTAAAAGGTCAAAAGAAGAGGTCAAAAGGATCGCGACCTTTTTGTAAAAAGGTCCTCCTGTTGTATATGGGGGAAATGGAGGTTGAGATTTATACTGGTGTCCCAAGAGGAATAGCGACTGGTATTTACGTCTTAGCTCTTAGATGGTGTGGTGGAGACTCCAGCTATGTTTTGTGCTGAGCAACAACTTAGCTGTCTCCCTCAACAAACACTCCGTGGTACACAGATAAGTTTCCAGACCTCGTTGCCAAGGTGGCACCTTCAAATCATTACCACGTATCCTCTCCAGGCCTGCCCACGCCCATTAGCATATCTGCATGGAATAAAGGCTGTACTCACCTCTCTGAACTTGTGGTGTTGCAGTATTTCACAGCTGTGTGTGGTTGGGAGCCTGGAGTTCTGTGTTCTATAGAAATTGGAAAATGTTCAGTTTGGGCTGTCATACAAACTTTTGACTTTTTTGTTTACAATTTTCTTACAGAAACATCCCTTTATTTTGATGTATGAAGAACGTGCCGTTGAGGTCGCATGCTATGTTTGTAAAATCCTGGATCAAATGCCAGCTACTCCCAGCTCTCCCATGTATGTCGATTGATATCGCTGCTACATCAGACTCTAGAAAAAAGGGCTGAGAGGAAGCAAGACGTAAAGAATTTTCATCCCGTATCACAGTGTTTTTATTGCTCGCCCAGACACCATGTGCAATAAGATTGGTGTTCGTTTCCATCATGTCTGTATACTCCTGTCACCTAGAACGTGCATCCTTGTAATACCTGACTGATCACACGGTGTGAGTGCTGGTCAGAGAGACCTCATCCTGCTCTTTTGTGATGAACATATTCATGAAATGTGGAAGTCAGTACGATCAAGTCGTTGACTGTGATTAGATCACATCTTAAATTCATTTCTAGACTCAAAACCTGGAGATGCAGCTACTGGAATGGTGTTTTGTCAGACGTCCAAATCCTGGAAGGACACGGTGATGGATGTACTATGTCTGAACTTAGAAACTCGGGCTTGAGTGAGAAGAGCTTGCACAGCCAACGAGACACATTGCCTTCTGGAGCTGGGAGACAAAGGAGGAATTTACTTTCTTCACCAAGTGCAATAGATTTACTGATGTGATATTCTGTTGCTTTACAGTTACAGTTGATGTTTGGGGATCGATGTGCTCAGCCAAATTTCCTGTTTGAAATATCATGTTAAATTAGAATGAATTTATCTTTACCAAAAACCATGTTGCGTTCAAAGAGGTGAACATTAAAATATTGAGACAGGACAGAATGTGTTTTCTCCTTTACCAGTCCTACTTTTCATCGGGAAGACTCAGGAGTCTGCCACTTGTCAAAGAAGGTGCTGATCCTAAGAATTTTTCATTCTCAGAATTCGGTGTGCTGCCAACTTGATGTTCCACCTGCCACAAACCACCAGGACTGAAAGAAGAAAACAGTACAGAAGGCAAAGTTTACAGATGTTTTTAATTGTAGTATTTTATCTGGAACAACTTGTAGCAGCTATATATTTCCCCTTGGTCCCAAGCCTGATACTTTAGCCATCATAACTCACTCACAGGGAGAAGTAGCTAGTAGCAATGTGCCTTGATTGATTAGATAAAGATTTCTAGTAGGCAGCAAAAGACCAAATCTCAGTTGTTTGCTTCTTGCCATCACTGGTCCAGGTCTTCAGTTTCTGAATCTCTTTCCCTTCCCCTGTGGTCTATTGTCGCTATGTGACTTTCGCTTAATCCAATATTTTGCCTTTTTTCTATATCAAAAAACCTTTACAGTTAGCAGGGATGTTCCTTACCGAGGATTTTTAGCCCCAAATCTCTCATATGCGCTGGTGTTTAAAAGGCTAAGAATAGTGGGGCCCAGCCGATGTGGTAGGTGATAAAGAGGCATCTTTTCTAGAGACACGTTGGACCAGATGAGGATCTGAAATGGCAGCCTTTACCTTCATCACCTGCTAGAACCTCTCCTAGTCCGCCACCATTTCTTGGCATTGGAATTCTACTGGAAAAAAATACAAAAAGCAAAACAAAATCCTCAGCACTGTTACAAGAGGCCATTTAAGTATCTTGTGCTTCTTCACTTACCCATTAGCCAGGTTCTCATTAGGTTTTGCTTGGGCGTCCCTGGCACTGAACCTTAGGCTTTGTATGACAGTGAAGCAGCACGGTGAGTGGTTCAGGCACACTGGAATATAAAACAGCCATGGCCTGAGATGCAGGTTGATGCCGTTATAGAACCAAATCGTGGCAGGTATTGCCGTGTCTCCTCTCAGAGTGACAGTCATAAATGCTATCAAACAATAAAGGGAGAATGGTGCTGTTTAAAGTCACATCCCTGTAAATTGCAGAATTCGAAAGTGATTATCTCTTTGATCTACTTGCCTCATTTCCCTATCTTCTCCCCCACGGTGTCCTAAACTTTAGACTTCCCACTGTTCTGAAAAGAGACGTTGCTTGATGTCTCCCTTCGACCACAGCAAGCCATCATCCTCCATTGCTCCCGGGAACTCAAAAGGAATCTGTTTCTCTGCTGTCAACTTCCGGTCTGGCTCAGCATAGGGTCACTTTGCCGTTGTGCAAATGGAGATAAAAGCAATTCTGACTGTCCAGGAGCTAATCTGACCGTTCTCTTGTGTGGATGTCCACATAAAAAGGCAATTTTAGTGTATTAATCATAGATTATTATGAACTATAAACTTAAGGGCAAGGAGTTTATTACAATGTATCTTTATTAAAACAAAAGGGTGTATAGTGTTCACAAACTGTGAAAATAGTGTAAGAACTGTACATTGTGAGCTCTGGTTATTTTTCTCTTGTACCATAGAAAAATGTATAAAAATTATCAAAAAGCTAATGTGCAGGGATATTGCCTTATTTGTCTGTAAAAAATGGAGCTCAGTAACATAACTGCTTCTTGGAGCTTTGGAATATTTTATCCTGTATTCTTGTTTGAATTCCTCCTCTATTTAAGATATATACATGGAATCGAAGTGTTTATGTAATAGTTCTATCCTTTTGCCTGCAGGTCAGTTGTAATAAATCTAGGATGTGATGATGACTTTGTAATTTGATTTTCTGAAATCAGACCCTGAGAGGGGAAAATCAAGTAAATTACATTAAATTATCTGTGCAATTCACACCGGGGAAAATGACCTCCTTTTGGAAGTGTTTTATGGCTGCTTTCTTTTTCTTTTTCCTTCCCATGGCTACCCTTTTTGCTTATCCTTCTTGAAACCACAGATGTATCTGTTAAGCACAGCTTTGCTTGAACAGGCATCACAGTCTCTTGAGTTTCTTTGTTGTCCTGACCTGCCCCAGCTTTCTTAATGCTAAAGGAAGTGGGTACAGTTCTTCAACCTGTGTCATGGTGGAGAGGTACAACTTGGAAGGCTATCTGGGCCCCGCGTATGGTTTCCAGTCATGCCCTTGGCTCTTGGTGCTACAGCTGCCAGGTGAGCATTAGATGTCAGGTTACTTACTGGGTTGGAATCACTCACTGTTACCTTAGAAGGGTAGGGAAGATTGTGGGTAAAAGACCTCTGGGAGGTCAAACCTGGGATGTTTATGGATGAGAGGACAATGGAAGTGAACAAAAAACCATGGGAGCCTGGAAACTGTTGGAGAAAAGCACTTAGCAGCTCCAGCACTGTATGTATCTGCTGTACTCTACCTCCTACCAGTGACTGATCGGATAACAGATTCATTGATAATACGGTGATTCAGCACCTTACCCATGTGCCTGCTCCGAACGGAATCTGAGATACTATTACAGAGCCAGATGTGGTATCAAACATTCCCCTGAGAGGGGTGTGAAAGCAGGAATTCTGGCCCCTCCAGCTAAGCCTCAGCTGCTAAGGGAAAGGGTACTCACTGGGTTTCAACACTGGCATGAGAGAGAGACTACACACTCCCGTGTTTCATAGGACACTGCCTTGTATTTGTTCATCTCATTTGATTCCAAATGCAGCCCACTAAAATCAAATGGCTGTATCCCCTTTTAGATGTAAGAAAACCAAGGTCCGGAGAAGTGAAGTTCTGGCCCAAATAACAGTAGGGAGCAGAGCTGAGCTTCAGGTTCAAGGCCATAACACGTACACCAAGAAGTTACGTTAATTTAAAAACACTGCTATTAAAGAAGTGGTGTGGAGTTGAGAAGTAGAAGAATGCATATAGTTGGGAACACTGTGTTCATAAACCTGACCAGGGCCTGCTTTGTTGTTTTGGAAACGAGTTGAAGGCAGAGGTTCTGGGGGCCACAGTGGGGTTACGTACAAAGTGATCCATACATAGGCAGCTGTGTAAATTACCTTTGAATTAACTAGAGGAACTCTAGGTTGTAATTCTTAAGTGCAACACCTGAGAATTCAGTGTCATGGACTGAACGTCTCCCTTAGCATGAGAATCACTGAGAATGAGTAAAGCGCCCTTTCGTTTATTTATTTATTTTTTATTTTTTGAGACAGAGTTTCGCTCTTGTTGCCCAGGCTGGAATGCAATGGCACGATCTTGGCTCTGCAACCTCTGCCTCCCGGGTTCAAGCAATTCTGCCTCAGCCTCCTGAGTAGTTGGGATTACAGGTGCCCACCACCACGCCCGGCTAATTTTTTTTTTCTTTTTTTTCTTTTTTTTTTTGAGATGGAGTCCCGCTCTTGTTGCCCAGGCTGGAGTGCAATGGCATAATTTCAGCACACTGCAACCTCCGCCTCCCAGGTTCAAGCAATTCTCCTGCCTCAGCCTCCCAAGTAGCTGGGATTATAGGCACCTGCCACTACACCAAGCTAATTTTTTTTTTTTTTTGTATTTTTAGTAGAGATGTGGTTTCACCATGTCGGCCAGGCTGGTCTCGAACTCCTGACCTCAGGCGATTCACCTGCCTCGCCCTCCCAAAGTGCTGGGATTACAAAGAGCCAGCATGCTCAGCCTCCCTTTAATTGATTTGATCCAACTGTCTTAGCTGCAGGAGAATAGAGAAAGGACACATAAGGTCTTAAAAGTACCCTTGGGACACTGGTTACTTGTCGTGGCAGTGTGTAGTGATTATGTATCTCCATCTCTTGTGCAGGGCTATATGCACCAGTCACATCCATTGCACCTGGACTTACTGCTTGGGACGTGAGGGACAGATAATCTAAAGGCTTGGTCTTAACTTTACTGGCTTGGTTTCAAATACCTCATTAAGTGGTTGAGAGAAAATGTAATCAGCAGTCATAACTCTTAGGATGAACGGTAAGAACCACGTCATTGAAAATGGACACTAGACAACATCATATAAGGAACACCTGTAGAATGGGAAACAGCTTGTCCTCTGGTAATTTAGTACAGACTGAAGTTATCTTTATTTCTTGTTTCTTCCTATCCGATACGTGAATATCCAGAAATTCTCATCTCAAACCTTGAAATCGTAAGGATAGTGGTTCAGTATCTGCCTTTGATAACATTCTGTTTTGTTTTTCTGATATGCCAAAGTGTATTTATACGTCTTAAATGTAAAATGTAGTCCTGCTAGTTAAAACTTGTTAACCCGTATAGCATATAGTCACAATTCAGTAATTGTTATGCATAACGAATTGAGTTTCTGTCTGCATTTGAAATTTCTATCTACATATGCATTTTGCTAAAGAATAGTGTATTAAGACTTCCAGTTCTTCCTAATTCTTACACAGATTTAATGTGAACACCACTCTTTAAGGTAGATAGGGAGGGTATTTTGTTGCTTCAGTTCTACACATGGGTTAACAGTACTAAATAATTAAGTAATTTGCCTAAGGTATCATCAACAGGGTATATAGAGCTCAGGTCTCTTGATGGCTTATTAGGATTCTTTTTTTGTGTGTGACAGGGTCTTGCTCTGTTGCCCAGGCTGGAGTACAGTGGCACGATCTTGGCTCACTGCAGCCTCCGCCTCCCAGGTTCAAGCAATTCTTCTGCCTTAGCCTCCTAAGTAGCTGGGATTACAGGCACCTACCACCATTCTTGGCTAATTTTTTGTATTTTTAGTAGAGATGGGGTTTCACCATGTTGGCCAGGCTGGTCTCGAACTCCTGGCCTCACATGATCCATTTGCCTTGGCCTCCCAAAGTGCTGGGATTACAGGCATGAGCCACCACACCTGGCTTGTTAGGATTTTTATGAAACTGTGCTTCCTGTTTGACAACGATGAATTACAAGGTTTAAAAGCAAAAGCTTGTTACTTACATATGACTCCCGCCTGCTACATTCTAACCCCTGGAACCATTTTCCTTTGGAAAATTGCCTTTAGCACATGATTAGAAGCAACATTACATGATCGTCTGCTCACTTTTAATCCTAAATGGTATTTCACAGTTTCTTACTTAGTTCCTAAGACTTGATCTCAACCCACTTTTGTCTGTTTGTAGAAAGTAAATTCATCTTCAAATCACGAACAGTAGTTTCATTCAGAAGCAGAAAATGTTAAGAACTCGTTAGGATCGGTTTTTGTTCCTGAAGGTGTCAGGGCCTTTCTTTAAAACATGCTTTCTGATAAGTCCTTTCTCTTTCACCTTCCACTTCTAATTAGGGACCAAGTTCTTTGATTATGTTTCTTAATTTTCTCTAGTTCCTTTTGTTCCTGTTTCCATTGACACTGTATTCATTCGTCACCTCTGGTTTTGCTCCCTTCAGACCCTTCCCCACTTCTGTCCTTAGCCTTTCTTATTTCTCTAATCATGTTCTTCTGTTTAAATTCCTTAATGAATCCCTGGAATACGCAAAATGAAGGCCAAACTCATGGTTTTAGATGTAGTGTTATTTAGTCCTGAACACATAGATAGGACGTATTATCTTCATCTTAAAGATGAGGAAATGGGTTCACTGTGATTGGTAACTTGCCCACTATTTCACAGCCAAGGAGGAATCTAGAAGGATCAAGAATAGGGCATGATAATCAATGAGTGGATAAATAAATTGTGGTGTATATATACCGTGGAATACTACTCAGTCATAAAAAGGAATGAAGTAATGGCATTTGCAGCAACCTGGATAGAATTGGAGACCATTATTCTAAGTGAAGTAACTCAGGAATGGAAAACCAAACATCATATGTTCTCACTCATAAGTGAGAACTAGGCTATGAGGATGCAAAGACATAAGAATGATACAATGGACTTTGGGGACTTGGAGGAAAGGGGAAAGGTTGGGAGAAGGGTGAGGGATAAAAGACTATACACCGGGTACAGTGTACACTGCTTGGGTGATGGGTGCACCAGAATCTCACAGATCACCACTAAAGTACTCATGTAACCAAACACCACCTGTTCCCCAAAAACCTATTGAAATAAAAAATAATAATCTAAAATAATTTCTGTTAAATTTGAAAAAAACAATAGGGCATGAGTCTGAAAAGGTAGACAGTCATACTCATATAGGAAATGGTGCGTTGTGCCAATAATGTTGAACTTTATCTCTTAATTGCTTGTGAGCCATATGGGATTTTAAGCAAGGAGATTGTTTGATCTGATTTGTATTTTAGACAATTCATTTCAGTGACTATGTAGCCTAAAATGGAAGTGGGGAGACTTGGACACGAATTAGAAAACTTGTAATATTTTAGGCAAAAAATGTAAAACGTTAAGAGAGGTAAAGTGGTAGAATTGGGAATGGAGAAGAGAGAATTTTACGAGATACTTTATTGGTTCCCAATCAAAAGTGTGGGGTAAAGAAGCCTGGAATAATTTTTTCTGGTTTGAGTGGTTTAGGTTGTTTTATACCATTTGTTGCACCGTTCATAACCTTTCATGGTTTACCAAATCTGCTTTACTCTTTTATGCCTTCTAGTTGCATAAGCTGGTTCCTTTTGTCGGGGATTCTCTTTTTCTTTCTTTTTCTTTTTTTTTTTTTAACTTGCCTTTTGAAAGCACCTACTCATCTTTTAAGACCTTAGGTTAAATGTCAGACACTTTAGGAACCCTTTCCCAAGTCTATTCTTTGAGCTCTAGAGAACAGAATATGTGTTTCTACATATATTTATGTTACATTTGATCCTGTTGAGTTATGGTCATTCATACATTTTCTTACTTGGTGTTAATTTGAAGCCAGTCTTAGTCATATGTAAGATCCAGTCCTCTAGTCAGCCTAGGCTGTCATATTATGATACTGATTTTCTGTTAGAAAGGCCACATACACCTGATTTTATCACACTTGTTGAAGATGGTATTTTATTCTATTTAGCTTAGATGATTTTCCCCTAGAATGCAAAATAAATTGGATTAATGTATCCATGGCATACTTCTGTTAAATGCAAAGTGAATGTGACTTGTAATTGGGGCTATCCTACCACACAGTCAAAGGTTAGCAATCAAATTTTAGGTATTGTATAAACAAAAGTAGTCAATTATCAGTAGCCATTAAGAAAGTACTAGTGTGTTCCATTTCTGACAGAATGCTAGGTTATATAGCATTAATTATACTCCCAATTGGAGTAACTACATTGGCAATTACAAAATAAAAATATTTATTTTTAAATGCTTTTCTGAGCTGGCACAAAAATAAGGAATCTGTCAAGCTCCCACATAAATAGAAGCAGGGACTCTGAATTCCAACCTGCTTTTTTCTAGAAATCCATTTCCAAATCATGAAGAGTTGCTTCAGTTGAGGACAGAAAAAAGTGTTAAGAATTTGCTAGGATCAACTTTTGTGTCTGAAGATGTCAGGGCCTTTCTGTGAAACTTGCCTAACCAAGTGCCGATAAGTAGGTCTTTCATGCTGAAAGTTTCTTCTGAACCCTGGGAACCTTAAGCTTTGGGGGATATCTAACAGGAAATCCTCCAATTAAGCTGAGACCCCAAAGGGCTCCATACAAAGTGTAAAATAGGAAAATAAATGAATATGCCAATCTGTTGGAGATGAATTGAAACATCTTTGCCTTCATCTTGGCACACGTTGGAGGAAATTTCCAAGAATCCATAACCATATGATGAAAGGTAGGGGTTCAGTTTTATTCTTCTGAATATGGCTAGCCAGTTATCCCAGCACCATGTATTGAATAGGAAGTCCTTTCCCCGTTGCTTATTTTTGTTGACTTCCTTGAATATCAGATGGCTGTAGGTGTGTGGCTTTATTTCTGGGTTCTCTATTCTTTCTCATTTACCCTGTATTTTATACTGAGAGTTTTAAAGTGCTATTCCTGAGTTTAAGTCTTGAATCCATTTGGAATTGATTTTTGTAGACGGTGTGTGGTAGGAATTCAATTTCAATTTTTTCCACGTAATAATCATTTTTTCCAGTTCGATTTGTTAAACAATCAACCTCTCCTTTTCATATTGATCATGCATTCCATATTTATCATATGAAAATATTCCTAACATACATGCTTGTTTAGGCTTTCAGTTTTATTCCATTGGCCAATTTATTCATCCCAGAACAAATACCACACTGTCTTTATTACGGCTTCATAATAAATCCTCATATCTGATCCCCTCTCTCTGCTCTTCTTAACAGGTATCTTGGTTATTCTTGACCCCATTTTCCTCTATATGTATTTTAAAAATAGCTTTATTGAACTCTAATCCACATACCACATAATTCAGCCATTTAATGTGTACAATTTAATAGTTTTTAGTATATTCAAAGATATGTACCACCATTGCTACAGTCAATTTTAGAATGTTTTAATTACCTCAAAAAAGCCTCATACTCTGACAAACTCTCTCTGACTCTAACCTTTCCCCGTCCTAAGTAACCACTAATCTACATTCCCTTTGTAGATTTCCCTGCTCTGGACTTTCACACAAATGGGATTAGATAATATGTGGACTTTTATGGTTGGCTTCTTAATGGATTTTCAGAGTTCATGTAAGGACCATATATTAGTACTTCATTTCTTTTTATGACTACATAATATTCCATTGTATGAATATGCATATGACTAAATAATATTCCATTATATGAATATTCCACATTTTTATCCATTTATTTGTTACTGAACATTTGTGGTGTTGTTTCTACCTTTTGGCTATTATGAATAATGCTGCTATGAATATTCATGTGCGAATTTCAGTGTGGACATATGTTTTCATTTCTTACGAATATTCCTAGGAGTGGATCTTCTGGGCCTTATGTTAACACTATGTGCAACCATGTGAGGAGCTGGCAGACTGTTTTCTAAAGCAGTTGTACCATTTCACATTCTCACTAGCAGTATATGAGGATTTGGGTTTCTTTACTTCTGTTGTTCTCCCTAAGAGTTTCATAGTGTAAAACTATAAAGAGCAAAACTCTTACACTTATTTACTTGACTCATTTTGAGTTACCTTTATATTTGATGTAAAATAAAAGACCAACTTCATTCTTTTGTATGTGGCTATCCAGTTGTTCCTTCTCCACTGAACAGTCTTCGTACTTTTGCTGACAATCGGTAGGCCATAGATGTATGAATTTATTTCTGGACTCTCAAGTTTACTCTACTTGTTGATATATTAGTCCTTGTACTAGTACCACATTGTCTTGATTATCATTGTTTTGCAGTAGGTTTTGAAATTGGGAAGTATTAAGGGAGGAGACCACCCCTCATATTATCTTATGCCCAATTTCTGCCTCTAAAGAAAGAAAAAGTAAAAACTAAAAGGCAGAAATCAAATCCACAAGTAGACAGCCTGGTGCCACACCCTGGGCCTGGTAGTTAAAGATCGACCCCTGACCTAATTGCTTATGTTATCTATAGATTACAGGCATTGTATAGAAAAGCACTGTGAAAATCCCTATCCTGTTTTGTTCTGATCTAATTACTGGTGTATACAGCCCCCAGTCACGTACCCCCTGCTTGCTCAACTGATCATGACCCTCTCACGTGCACCCCCTTAGAGTTGAGAGCCCTTAAAAGGGACAGGAATTGCTCCGGGAGCTCAGCTCTTGAGACAGAAGTCTTGCCGATGCCCCCGGCTGAATAAATCCCTTCCTTTTTTAACTCGGTGTCTGAGGATTTTTGTCTGTGGCTCGTCCTGCTATGGTATGAGTCATCCTCCTTTGTTCTTTTTCAGGATTATTTAGTGTATTAGTTCATCTTATGTTGCTATAAAGAGATACTTGAGGCTGGGTAATTTAGAAAGAAAAGAGAATTGGCAGTAAGTGGAGTAAACTTGAGAGTCCAGAAATAAATTCATACATCTATGGCCTACCGATTGTCAGCAAAAGTACCAAGACTGTTCAGTGGGGAAGGAACAACTGGATAGCCACATACAAATAGAATAGAATAGAATAGAATAGAATAGAATAGAATAGAATAGAAATTGGCTCAAGTTTCTGCAAGCTGAACATAAAGGAAGCACAGTGCCAACATCTGCTTCTAGTGAGGCTTTAAGAAGCTTATAATCCTGGCAGAAGGTAACAGGGAGCAGGGAGCCAGCATGTTCCATGGCAAGAGGAGAGCAAGAAGCAAAGGGGGAAGGTCCCAGACTTTTAAAAATAGCCAGATCTCATGTGAACTCAGAGCAAGATCTCACTTATCACAAAGAAGATGGTGCCATACCATTCATGAGGAATCCACCCCCATTATCCAATACCACCCACTAGGCCCCACCTCCAACATTAGAGATCACATTTCAACATGAAGTTTGCAGGAGGCACACATCCAAATCATGTAATTTTTCCTCCGCTCCCCCTAAATCTCATACCCTTTTCACATTGGAAAATACAATCATCCCTTCCCCAAAGTTCTTCAAAATCTTAACGTATTCTAGCTTCAATTCACTCAAAAGTTCAAAGTCCAAAGTCTCATCTGAAACTCAAGTCAAGTTTCTTCCATCTATGAGCCTGTAAAGTTGAAACCAAATTATTTGCTTCCAAGATACAATAGTGGTATATAGGCATTGAGTAAACATTCCCATTCCAAAAGGGAGAAATTGGCCAAAAGAAGAGGGTTAAAGGCCCCATGCAAGTTTGAAACCCAGCAGGGAAGGCATTAAATCTTAAAGCTCTAGCATAATTCTTAACTCTGTATCTTGCATCCCAGTGCAAGGGGTGGGCTCCCAAGGCCTTAGGTAGCTTCATCCCTGTGGTTTTCCTGGGCACAGCCCGTGTGACTGCTCTCATGGGTTAGAGTTGAGAGCCTGCAGCTTTTCTGGGCTCAGGGTGCAAGCTGCCAGTGGACCTACCATTCTGGGGTCTAGAGGGTGGTGGACCCTTCCCACAGCTCCACTAGTAGGGACTCTGTGTGGGGGCCTCCAACCCCACATTTCCCCTTGGCATTGCCCTGGTAGAGTTTCTCTGTGGGGGCTCCAACCCTGTAGCAGGCTTCTGCCTGGACACCCAGGCTTTTCCATACATCCTCTGAAATCTAGCTGGCAGGTGCCAAGCCAAGATTTCTTTCATTCTTGCATTCTGTGTTTCTGCAGGCTTAACATCACATGGAAGCTTCCAAGGCTTATGGCTTGCATGCTCTGAAGTGGGAGCCCAAGGTGTATCTGAAGTCCTCGGAGCCACAGCTGGAGCTATAGCAGCAGGGTTATGGGGAGCAGCCTCTAGAGGTAGTGCAGAGCAGCAGAGTCCCAGGCCTGACCTTGAAACCATTTTTTCCTCCTAGGCCTTTGGGCCTGTGATGGGGGAGCTGCCTTGAAGATCTCTGAAATGCCTTTGAGACTATTTTCCCATTGTCTTGGATATTAGCAGTTTGCTCCCTTTTAGTCATGCTAATCTCTCTAGCAAGTGGTTACTCCACAGCCTGCTTGGATTCTTTCTCTACCACAAGGTCAGGCTGCAAAATTTCTAAATGTTGATACTCCGCTTCCTTTTTAAATATAAGTTGCAACTTTAAGTCATTCCTTTGCTCCCACATCTGATAACAGATTGCTAGAAACAGCCATACCACTTCCTGAACACTTTGTTGCTTAGAAATTTCTTCTATGATATTCTAAGTCATCACTCTTAATTTCAAATTTCCAAAGATCTCTAAAACGTGAACACAATTCAGCTGAGTTCTTTGCTAGGGCATAACATGGGTAACTCTCATTAATAGGGCATAACTCCAATAACTGGAGTTATTTCCTCATTTCCATCTCATCAGCCTGGACATCACTGTCCAAATTTTTATCAGCATTTTAATCACAATGATTTAACCAGTCTCTAAGAAATTGCAAACTTACCCTCATCTTTCTATCATATTCTCCAAACTCTTCCACCTCTGCCTATTACCAAGTTGCAAAGCCACTTTCACATTTTCAGGTATCTTTGTAGCAATGCCCTACTCCTTGGTGCCAATTATCTGTATTAATTCATTCTTGTGTTTCTATAAATAAATACCTGAAGCTGAGTAATTTATAAAGAAAAGCTTAATAAAACTTCTTTATAAAACTTATAAAGAAAAGTTTAATTTGCTCACAGTTCTGTAGGTTGTAGATGAAGTATAGTATCAGCATCTGCTTCTGGTGAGATCTCAGGAAGCTAACAATCCTGGTGGAAAGTGATGGAGAGGCGGCATGTTGCATGGCAAGAGCAGGAGCAAGAGAGAGAGTGAGTGGGGGAGGTCCCAGACTTTTAAACAACCAGATCTCATGTGAACTCTGAGCAAGAGCACATCTATCACCAAGGGGATAGTTCTAAGCCATTCATGAGGGATCTGCCCCAGGATGTAACACCTCCCACTAGGCCCCACCTCCAACACTGGAGATCTCATTTCAACATATTTGGATGGGACACTCATCATATCCTTCGGCTATTCTAGATAACTTGCAATTTTATACAGATTTTAGGATAAAATTTTCAATTTATACAAAGAAGTCAGCTGAGATTCTTACAGGGCATGTGTTCATTCTGTAGATCAGTTTGGGAGTCAGTTTGTCATTTTAACAATGTTAAGTCTTCCAATCCATAAACATGGGATGTTTTTCCATTTATTTAGTCTTCTTTAATGTCTCTCAACAATATTTTATAGTTTTTAGGGTATAAGATTTGCACTTTTTTGGTTAAATGTATTCCTAAATATTTTATTTTATTTTTTTTTTTTACTTTTTTATTTTATTATTTCATTTTATTTTATTGAGACAGAGTCTTGTTCTCTCACCCAGGCTGGAATGCAGTGGCATGATCTTGGCTCACTGCAGCCTCCATCTCCTAGGCTCAAGCAATTTTTGTGCTTCAGCCTCCCAAGTATCTGGGATTCAGTCATGCACCACCATGCCCGCCTATGTTTTTGCATTTTTAGTAGAGATGGGGTTTCACCATGTTGGCCAGGCTGGTCTCGAACGCCTGGCCTCAAATGATCCTCCCACCTCGATCTCCCAAAATGGTGGGATTACAGGCATGAGACACTGCACCTGGCCTTATTTTATTTTTTGATGCTATTATGAACAGAATTATTAGGTCGGTCCTTCCTTCCTTCCTTCCTTCCTTCTTCCCTCCCTCCCTCCCTCCCTTCCTCACAGTATCACTCTGTCCCCTAGGCTGGAGTACAGTGGCACAATCAGCTCACTGCAGCTTTCTCTTCCCTGGGCTCAAGAGATCCTCCCACCTCAGCCTCCTGAGTAGCTGGGACTATAGGTATGCACCAGCACACCTGACTAATTCTTTTTTTATTTTTTGTAGAGACAGGGTTTTGCCTTGTTGCTCGGGCTGGTCTTGAACTCCTGGCCTCAAGTAATTCTCCATCCTCGGCCTCCCAGAGTGGTGGGATTACAGGTGTGAGCCACTGTGCCTGGCCCAGAATTGTTTTCTTAATTTCATTTTCAGATTACACTGCAAATGTATAGAAATACAATTGATTTTTATATAGATACTATATCTTGCAACCTTGCTGAGTTCATTTATTAATTCTAATATAGTTTTTAAAAAGTAGATTAATTAATATTTTCTATATACAAGATAGTTTACTTCTTCCTTTCCTATCTGGTTTTATTTATTTATTTATTTATTTTTGAGCCAAAGTCTAGCTAGACATAGTCACCCAGACTGGAGTGCATTGGTACCATCTTGGCTCACTGCAACCTCTGCCTCCTGGGTTCAAGTGATTCTCCCACCTCAGCCTCCTGAGTAGCTGGGACTCAAGGTGCACACCACCATGCCCAGCTAATTTTTGTATTTTTTGGTAGAGATGGGGTTTCACCATGTCAGTCAGGCTGTTCTCAAACTCCTGACCTCAAGTGATCTGCCCGCCTTGGCCTTCCAAAGTGCTGAAATTACAGGCATGAGCCATTGCATCTGGCCTTCCTTTCCTATTCAGATGCCTTTTATATATTTTTCTTGCCAAATTTCTCTGAATAAAATCTCTGGTAAATGTTGAACAAAAATGATGAGTGGGTATCCTTTTCTTGTTTCTGATCTAAGGAGTAAAACATTCCGTCTATCATCATTAAGTATGATGTTTGCTGTGGGTTTTCATAGATAGCTGTTTTCTGGGTTGAAGAAACTATTCTTAGTTTTCTTAGTGTGTGTGTTTTTGTTTTTGTTTTTGTTTTTGTTTTGGAGATGGAGTTTTGCTCTTGTTGCCCAGGCTGGAGTGCAGTGGTGTGATCTCGGCTCACCGCAACCTCCGCCTCTCGGGTTCAAGCCATTCTCCTGCCTCAGCCTCCTGAGTAGCTGGGATTACAGTCATGCGCCACCACGCCTGGCTAATTTTGTATTTTTAGTAGAGATGGGGTTTCTCCATGTTGGTCAGGCTGGTCTTGAACTCCTGACCTCAGGTGATCCACCTGCCTTGGCCTCCCAAAGTGCTGGGATTACAGGCGTGCGCCACCATGCCCGGCCATGTTTTTGTTTTTTTAATACCATGAAGGCATGCTGGATTTTGTCAAATGCTTTTTGTGCATCCATTGGCATGATTGTGTGATCTTTATTTATTCTATTGATACGTATGACATTAACTGATTTTCAGATATCGAAATAACTTACATTCCTGGGATAAATCCTAGTTAGTCATGGGGTGTAATTCTTATATGTTGCTGGATTTGATTTGTTAGCATTTTGTCAAAAAATTTTGTGTACTTCCTTTTTTTTTTTTTGAGACAGATTCTCGCTCTGTATCCCAGGCTGGAGTGCAGTGGTGTGATCTCGGCTCACTGCAAGCTCCACCTCCCAGGTTCACGCCATTCTCCTGCCTCCGCCTCCCAAGTAGCTGGGACTACAGGCGCCCGCCACCTTGCCCGGCTAATTTTTTGTATTTTTTTTAGTAGAGACGGGGTTTCACCATGTTAGCCAGGATGGTCTCGATCTTCTGACCTCGTGATCTGCCCGCTTCGGCTCCCAAAGTGCCAGGATTACAGGTGTGAGCCACCACGTCCGGCCATGTATGTATTCTTAAGAGATATATAGTTTTATTTTCTTGTGATGTCTCTGTCTGGTTTTGTCATTTTATTCTAAAATAATTTGGGAAGTGTTTTCTCCTCTTCAATTTTCAGAAAAGTTTGTGAACTAAAGAACTAGCATTAATTCTTATTTAAATATTTGTGGAATTCATAGGTGAAGCCCTCTGGGCCTGATATTTTCTTTGTGAGTAATTTTATAACTACTAACTCAGTCTTTCTACGTGTTACGGGTCTTTTCAGATTGTTTATTTCTTCTTAAATTAATTTTGGTATTTTGTGTCTTCCTGGGATTTTTTTTAAAGTTATCTCATTTTTTGGCATATAATCATTAATTAGTACTCCTTTCTAATCCTTTTTATTGTTGTAGGTTTATAGTCCTATATCCTCTTTCATTCCTGATTCTAGAAATCAGAGTCTTCTGTATTTTTATTGGTGTCAGTTTAGCCAAGTTTGTTAATTTTATTGATGTTTTTCAAGAACAAGTTTTTTGTTTTATTGATTTATCTCCATTGTTTGTCAGTGCTCTGTTTCATTTATTCCTGCCCTGATCTTAATTGTTTCCATACCTTCACTTGCTTTAGGTTCAGTTTGCTCATCTCCTAGGGTCTTAATGTATTAGGTTATTGATTTGAGGTCTTCATATAGGTATTTAGAGCTATAAACTTTTCTCTGTGTATTGCTTCGGCTGTATCCCATAATTGCGCCTTCATTTTTATCATCTTAATGTATTTTATGATTTCCATTTTTATTTCTTCTTTGACCTATTGGTTATTTAGGAGTATGTTATTTTATTTTCACATATTTGTAGGTTTCTCAATTTTTTTCATGTTATCAATTTATAATTTATTTTATTTGTATTCAATGAATATTCCTTGTGTTATTTCTGTCCTTTTACATGTATTAAAATGTTTTATGGCTTTGTATATGGTCTACCCTAGATGATATTTTATGTGCATTTGAGATAAATGTATATTTACTTGTTGAATAACAGACTCTCTTCTTTCTTACAGAAGTTTTGCAGGTTTTCTTAAATAGATGTTTCTTCATTTACTCTTTGCTGTCAGAACCATTTCTAGAGGTTGTTTTATTAAAAAAGTAATTTTTATTCTGACTAACTAAAATTTTGTACACTTTAACCATAACTCTCCATTTCCTCGCATCTCCCCTGACCTCTGTTAAACATTTTCTACTCTACTTCTATGAATTAATTTTTTTAGATTCCATATATAAGTGAGATCATGCAGTATTTGTCTTTCTGTACCTGCCATGTTTCACTTAGCCTAATGTACTTGAGGTTCATCCATGTTGTCCCAAGTGACAGTGTATTATTTTTAAAGGCTGCATAGTATTTCATTGTGTATATCTACCACATCTTTCTTTTATTTCTTTCTTTTCTTTCTTTCTCTTTCTTTTTTCCTTCTTTCTTTCTTTCTCTTTCTCTTTCTCTCTTTTCCTTCCTTCCTTCCTTTCTTCTTTCCTTCCTTCCTTCCTTCCCTCCCTCCCTCCCTTCCCTCCCTCCCTCCCTCCCTCCCTCCCTCCCTCCTTCCTTCCTTCCTTCCTTCCTTCCTTCCTTCCTTCCTTCCTTCCTGCTTGCCTGCCTTCCTTCCTTCCTTCTTTCTTTCTCTCTCTCTCTCTCTCTCTTTCTTTCTTTCTTTTGATGGAGTCTAACTCTGTCACCAAGCTGGAGTGCGGCACTGCTGTCACAGCTCACTGCAACCTCTGACTCCCTTGTTCAAGTGATTCTCCTGTCCCAGCCTCCAGAGTAGCTGGGATTACAGGCATGCACCACCATGCCCAGATGATTTTGTATTTTTAATAGAGACGGGGTTTCACCATGTTGGCCAGGATGGTCTCGATCTCCTGACCTCGTGACCACCTGCCTTGGCCTCCCAAAGTTTTGGGATTACAGGTGTGAGCCACCACACCCAGCCTACTGCATTTTCTTTGTCAATCCATCTGTTCATAGACACTCAGATTGATTACATATTTCGGCTATAATAAATAATTATGTAATGAACTAGGAATTGTAGATATCCCTTTAACACATTGATTTCAGTTCCTTTGGATATATTCACAGAAGTAGAATTGCTGGATTATATGGTAGTTCTATTTTTACTTTTTTTGAGGGACCTCCATACTGTTTTCTATAATGCTTTACTTCAGTTTTTTCTTAATCCTTAAGTCTTTATTTCTCCCTCATTCTTAAAAGATAGTTTTTATTGATACAGGATTTTTGGATGACAGTTTTGTTTCTTTCTTTGAGCACTTTAAATATGTTATCCCACTGCGTTCTGGTGTCCATAGTTTCTGTGAAAACATTAGCTGTTAATCTTATTGGAGTTTCCTTGTAATTGATGACTCCTTTTTTTTTTCTTGCTGCTTTCAAGACTTCTTCCCTTCCTTCTTCCCCCAACCCCTTATTTCTTTTTGGAATTGCAGAATTTTTACCATATCTGTTTCTAGATTTGTTTGTGTTTATCCTGTTTAGTGTTCATTGAGCTTCCTGGATGTGTAGGTTATTGTTTTTCAATAAATTTGGGTAATTTCTTCTCACTATTACTTCGAATAATCTTTCATATTCTTTCTCTCCTCTTCTTGTTACTCCCATTACATAAATGCATGTGATTGATGGTGTCCTACATTTCTCCGAAGCTCTGTTCATATTTTTCATTGTGTTTTTTTCTGTCTTTTTCTGGCTTGCATAATCTGTTTGATCAGTCTTAAGGTTTGCTAATTATTTCTTATGCCAGTTCAAATCTACTGTTGGGCTCCCCTAGTGAATTTTTTAAAATTTCAGTTGTACTTTTCAACTTTATAATTTCCATTTGTTTCTTTTTCATACTTTCTTTTTATTGATCTCTTTTATTTGATGTGACTTTGTCATCATACTTCCTTTACTCCTTTAGTTATATTTTCCTTTGTTCTGTGAACATACTTATAATGACTATTTTGAAATCTTGTTGTGTTAAATCTAATATCTGGTTGTAATCATGGGAAGTTTATGTTGGCTGTTTTTAATTTTATTTTTCTGTTGTATGGTTTATACTTTCTGATTTGTTACATGCCTTGTAAGTTTTTGTTGGAAACTGGACATTTTAGATACTGTAGCAACATCAGCACTCATCCTTCCCCTCTGGGGTTTTTTATTAGCCTGTTTCATTTTTAGCAACTGGTTGGATTAGTTTAGTGAAGTTTACTTCCTTTGTACTATCCCTCCACCACACACAGTGTGTTAAGCCTCTGATGCTGTTCCTGAAAAGGTGCAGCATATGGTGGCATACCCAGCCACCACAGCTCCCTACAGCCTTGAACTTCTGGGCTTAAGTGATCCTCCCACTTTGGCCTCCCAAAATATTCTGGGACCACAGGTGTGAGGTACTGCATCCAGCCCTGCTTTATTTTTTTAATAGGATGATTTATGAAATGAAAAATTTTCTTTTCCATCCATTCTCATGTTAATTTCTCTATATCATCTAAGTTGTTACATTTGTTGGCATATGGATATTAATATTTTTTTTTTCTTTTGAGATAGAGTCTTGCTCTGTCATCCAGGCTAGAGTGCAGTGGCATGATCTTGGCTCACTGCAAGCTCTGCCTCCCAGGTTCACACCATTCTCCTGCCTCAGCCTCCTGAGTAGCTGGGATTACAGGCACATGCCGTCACGCCTGGTTAATTGTATTTTTAGTAGAGACTGGGTTTGACCGTGTTAGCCAGGATGGTCTTGATCTCCTGACCTCGTGATCTGCCTGCCTCAGCCTCCCAAAGTTCTGGGATTACAGGCGTGAGCCACCACACCTGGCCAATACTTTTCTTTTTAATACAATTCATCAGTTCCCTTTTTTCATTAGTGATATTGTTCTCATCTTCTCTTTTTTTCATTGATTAATCTTACCAGAGATTTGTCTACTGAGTTAGTTTTTCTGAAATCACCTTTTGCTTTTCTTTTCTATTTTATTTGTTTCTGCTGTTATTTTTACTACCTCATCATCTACTTTCTTTAGGTTTACAGTGTTGTTATTTTTCTAACTTCTTAACATGGACATTAGATCCAATAATTTTGAACCTTTATTCTTTTTTATTTAAACATGTAAGGCTATACATTTCTAAGAACAGGTATTGATGCATACCATACATTTCAACATATAGTGGTTTCACTATATTTCTGTTTGAGGTTTCCCTCAAATTTCAATTGTGATTAATTTTTTTCTCTAGGTGTTATTTAGCATTATGTTTTAATATTCTCAAAAATATTTTGTTATTAAATTGTCAATTATATTGCAGTCAGAGGTATTAGTACATATAGTACTTATTCGAAATTGAAATTTTTTAAGAATAATAAATGATCATTAAAAAAATATTCTGGCCAGGCACAGTAGCTCATGCCTGTAATCTCAGCACTTTGGGAGGCCAAGGCTGGCAGATCACCTGAGGTCAGGAGTTCAAGACCAGCCTGACCAACTTGGAGAAACACCATCTCTACTAAAAAAAAAAAAAAGAAAATGTTAGCCAGACGTGGTGGCACATGCCTGTAATCCCAGCTACTTGGGAGGATGAGGCAGGAGAATTGCTTGAACCTGGGAGGTGGAGGTTGCAGTGAGCTGAGATTGCGCCATTGCACTCCAGCCTGGGCAACAGGAGCAAAATTCCATCTCAAAAAAAGTTGTTTTTTTTTTCTCAGTGCTTGAGAAAAATGTACATTCTCTAATTGTTAGGTTCAGAACTTTCTATGTGTATTAGATCAAGCTTGTTTACTTTGTCATTCAGATCTTTTATATTTTTGCTGATTTTTGTTTGTTTAATCGCAGAGTAAATTTAAAGAAAATAGAGAGAAGGACAAAGAACTTAAGAGTTGAGCTACCATTCAACACAGCAATCCCACTACTGGGTATATACCCAAAGGAAAATAAATCATCTAACCAAAAGGACACATGGACCTGTGCATTCATTGCAGTACTATTCACAATAGCAAAGACAAGGAATTAACCCAGGTGCCCATCAATGGTGGATTGGATAGAGAAAATGTCATACATATATGCCATGGAATACTACACAGCCATAAAAAGGAATGAAATTATGTCTTTTGCAGCAACATGGATGCAGCTGGAGGCCATTATCCTAAGTGAACTAACACAGAAACAAAATCATATACTTCATGTTCTTACTTATGAGTGGAAGCTAAACCTTGGCTACACATGGATGTAAAGATGGGACTAATAGACGATGGAAATTGCTAGAGCGTGAAGAGAAGAAGTAGGGGAAAGATTGAAAAACTACCTACTGGGTACCACGCTCACTACCTGGATGATGGCTTCAATCACACCCCAAACCTTGTACCACACAGAATACCCATGTACCAAACCTGCACATGTACCCCTGATTCTAAGATAAAAGATGAAAACAATTAATTGTAATAAACTGATTCACTGTTCCATTTATGCCCCATGCCTTGCAACAAGAGGTTTGTAGACTCGAAAGGAAGGAGATATTATAGTTTTGATCTTGTTAAGACAAGGAAGTATCATTGTTTTGGAGGAAATGTGATTCCCTGACATAGCAACATGTCTGTTAATAAGTAGGCCCTGTCATCTCACTGTGTACCCTTTCTTCATAATACTGACCTATATGGAAAGAATAGACTCTTGATAAATATTTTTAAATAAATGAACGAATGAAAAGTAAAAGAAAAACAAAAGGAAATAGAAGGAAGTTATTATTATTAGTAGTAGTAGTAGTAGTATTTTTTGAGACGGAGTCTCACTTTCACCAGGCTGGAGTGCAGTGGTGCAATCTTGGCTCACTGCAACCTCTGCTTCCCGGGTTCAAGCAATTCTCCTTCCTCAGCCTCCTGAGTAGCTGGGATTACAGGTGCCCACTGCCACGCCCAGTTAATTTTTGTATTTTTAGTAGAGACGGGGTTTCATCATGTTGGCCAGGATGGTCTCGATCTCCTGACCTCGTGATGCACCCACCTCGGTCTCCCGAAGTGCTGGGATTACAGGTGTGAGCCACCGCGCCTGGCCAGAAGGAAATTATTAATTGCAGAAATAAATGACGGAGAATCCAATGACAAAATTTAATAGGGAGGATCAATCAAGAAAAAAATGTATTTATCTGGAAGGGGTGATGAAAGGATAAACCATTGGTAAGATTTCTATTTCTATATAAAGAAGGAAAAGGTGCAAACCACACTAGGATTGAATAGGGGTCTGTAACTAGACTTGCTGCAGAGACTAAACAGTGGAATGTTAGGGGAAAAATGTATGCTGATAAACTTGCAAACTTAGTGGAAATTGAAAAAAAAATGAATAGAGAACTATAGTTTACCAAAACTTTTTCAAGGAGAAATAGAAAACATTAGTTCTATAATTATGAAAGTCAATGAAACATAGTTTTAAAATATTAAAAAACATACCATACCTTACTGCTTGGTTTTAGTGATAGTTCTACCAAATATAATAAAACAGATAATTTCAAATTTTGCCAAATTTTTCAGAGAATAGAATAAGAGGAGGACATGCTGTGACTTTTTTTTTTTTTTTTTTTTTTTTGAGACAGAGTCTTGCTCTGTTGCCCAGGCTGGAGTACAGTGGTGCCATCTCGGCTTACTGCAAGCTCTGCCTCCTAGGTTCACGCCATTCTCCTGCCTCAGCCTCCCGAATAGCTGGGACTACAGGCGCCCACCACCATGCCTGGCTAATTTTTTGTTGTTTTAGTAGAGACGGGGTTTCACCGTGTTAGCCAGGATGGTCTTGATCTCCTGACGTCGTGATTTGCCCGCCTCAGCCTCTCAAAGTGCTGGGATTACAGGCGTGAGCCACTGCGCCTGGGCCTGTGAGTCATTTTTTTATGAAATTGAGTAGAACCACAGAAATAAACTCATGCATGCATAAAAAACTTGATTTTTGGCAGAGTGGAAATTCTCTGTAGAGAAAGGTATATTAATGGTTCTGTGCCAGTAAGTCTTTTAAATGGGGGGGAAAAAGTGATCTTAGAGTCCTACCTTTATAACATATATGAATATCAATTACATATAGATTTAGAATGAAAATGTGAATGGCAACATTTTAAAACTTTAGAAGGCAATAGAAAATAATATCTTGAAGTCTTGGGGCACCTAAAATATATATATAAAAAAACTGCTGTGAATCAATAAATGAAATACAAACAAATCAGTAAAAAAAAAAAATGTGTAAAAACATTTATGGGCATTTTTTTTCTTTCTTTAAGACAGAGTTTTGCTCTGTCACCCAGGCTGGAGTGCAGTGGTATGATCTCAGCTCACTGCAACTTCTGCCTCCTGGGTTCAACTGATTCTCCTGCCTCAGCCTCCTGAGTAGCTGGAATTACAGGTATGTGCCACCATGCCTGGCTAATTTTTGTATTTTTAGTAGAGACAGGGTTTCGTCATATTGACCAGGCTGGCCTCAAACCCCCGACCTCAGGAGTGATCTGCCCACCTCAAGAATGATCCGCCTGCCTCAGCCTTACTGGGATTACAAGTGTGAGCCACTGCGCCTGGCCCTTTTATAGACATTTTAACAGGAGACTAATAGCATATGAAAAGATGCTTGTTCTTACTGATATGCAAATTGTAGATACCATTTTCATACTCAACTATTTGAAAATATTTTAAAAGCTGGGCAAAACCAAAGTTGGGAAGGATGTGGAACTGTGAGAACTCTCATCTCCTGTTGTTGGGAGAGTCAACTGATATAAATACTTTGGGGAGAAAATGTTGTAATCTAATAAGTCTGAGAATCATAATACTTTATGATCCAGAAACCTGCCCTAAGTATGTATGCCAGAGAAACTCTTGCCAATATATAGGAAGCATGTACAAATGTCTGTATTGCTTATAAAAACAAAGCCCAGAAATACTAAAATGCCTACTAACAGTGGAATGGATGTATAATTGGACATCTACAAGTGTATAATTGTACATATATTATAGAATATTAACAAACGTATAATTATACATATTTAGCCACATATACATATAGAATGTTGTAAGGAATTAAAAATGAAAGAAATATCCCTCCACACATCAACATACATGAACCTCCAAAGAGTAATGTTGAATATAGGAAGCAGGTCATAGAAGGCTTTTGAGCTATGAATCCATTAATAGAAAGTTCAAAATCAGGTAAAACTAAAATATATTTTATGAATACATTTAAATATATTAAAACTCATAAAAACCAAAAGAATGATTAACTCAAAATACAAGATATTGGTTTTCTCTGGAGAGAAAGGAAGAGAGGGGCATAGATGAGTTTGCCTTTAGAGAGTAATTAGAGTATTAAGTCTGTTTCTTGTTTTTGGTTTGTTTATGTTTTTGAGATGGGGTCTCACTCAGTCACCCAGGCTGGAGTGCAGTGGTACAATCTTGGCTCGCTGCAACCTCTGCCTCCCAGGCTCAAGCAATGCTCCCACCTCAGCCTCCCAAGTGGCTGGAACTATAGGTGTGCCACTACACCCAGCTAATTTTTGTATTTTTAGTAGAGATGGGGTTTCACCACGTTGCCCAGGCTGGCCTTGAACTCCTGGGCTCAAGTAATCCACAGGCCTCAGCCTCCCAAAGTGCTAGGATTACAGATGTGAGCCACCGTGCGTGACTAAGTCTGTTTCTTAAACTGGATGGTGGTAGGTACAGTGATGTTCACTTTATTTGAAAAACCATACATTTATCTTTTACATATGCTTATTTATCTGAAATATTTCACAGTAAAAATTTTTAAAAGATTCTAGAGAGGAGGAGTCTGAGAAGATGGAGGAGTAGGAAGCGCCAGGGATCTGTCTCCCATCTAGACAACAATTGCACTGTCAGAATCTGTAAACAGGCCGGGCCCAGTGGCTGATACCTGTAATCCCAGCATTTCGGGAGGCCGAGGCAGGTAGATCATCTGAGGTCAGGAGTTCAAGACCAGCCTGACCAACATGGTGAAACCCTGTCTCTGCTAAAAATAAAAAATTAGCTGGCATGCTAGTGCACGCCTATAATCTCAACTACTTGGGAGGCTGAGGCAGGAGAATCACTTGAACCCAGGAGGCAGAGGTTGCAGGGAGCCAACATTGCGCCATTGCACTCCAGCTTGAGCAACAAGAGTGAAACTGTCTTAAAAAAAAAAAGAATCTGTAAACAAAACGTTTACATGCACTGGGAAACCAAAAAATTTGTGTGGCTCACTTTATTGCAACATTGGTTTGGCTTTATTGTGGCTGTCTGGAACCAAACCCACAACACCTCTGTGTTTGCCTGTTTGTTTATACACAAGGTTTATACACAAGGTTTATTTATACATAAGGTTTCACTCTGTCACTCAGGCTGGAGTGCAGCCTCCGAGTCGCAATCACGGCCCACTGCAGCCTCGACCTTCTGGGCTCAAGTGATCCTCTCACTTCAGCTTCTCAAGCAGCTGGGACTACAGGCACACACCACCACACCTAACTAATTTTTAAATTTTTTGTAGAGGTGAAGTCTCCCTATGTTGCCCAGGCTGGTCTCAAACTCCTGGGCTCAAGCCATCCTTCCACTTCAGCCTCACAAAGTGCTGGGATTGCAGGAGTGAGCCACCATGCCCGACCTCGCCTGTATATTTAATACCACTGAACTGTACACTTAAAGATAGTCAAGACGGTGAATTTCATGATATGCGTATTTTACCACAATAACAAATTACGAGAAAAAGCTGTTAGAGAACAACAACAACAAAAACAGTAGAGGAAGAACATTGGCAGTTCTACTTATTCTAGATAGGGCGATGACAGGAACAACCTCAGGTCACCACAGAGTAACAGGTAACAATATCTTCTACCCTCTCCTGCTGGTTATAATTTACTGGACTATGGAGAATCATTTGAGCCATTGAGGCTATGACAGGGCTGATGGAAAGCGATGAGTGGACAAATTATTCTTTGTCAAGAATTTGAACTGGGAAGTGCTGAGATAAGCAGGTGGCGGTGGGAACTGAGGCTGAAAGAAAACACGGAAATACGGAGCCCCTGAGTAGGGGTAGCACGACGTATAAGTCACACGTAAGTCAAATTCCAAGGGAACAGAAGCCATTATGTGAGCGGAAGCTACAAGGTGGAGAATGTTCATAGCGAAGAAAGCCCATTCGTGTAGGAATGGAAATGGACAGACTTCAGGCCTGGAGGCATAGAGTGAAATTCCCTCAACCGCCCAGACAACCTTTGCAAAGGCCTTGGGTCTGGGCATCCCTGAAGGTCCAGTCTGAGCCCCGGGGCTACCTGGCCCTGGTTCCTGTTTCCTTCTCCTTGGGACTTCTTCATGGACCAATCCGCGACCTGCTCCCCAGCCAGTAAGGAAAGTTCTCTCTTCCTGACATACTAAGCCCAACTACTGTACAAATAGATTGTTCTTTTCCAAATGTTAAAACTATCTAGAGGGCTCCGGGGCTGGCAGAGATGCAGGGAGCCCACTTCAACTATCTCTCCCATTAACAACAACTAAAGACTCCAGGCAGGATACAAGAGGCCACAGTCCCTGAGGGTGCTGAAAAGTTAACTATAGTGGGTGGACTGGGGAAAGAAGTCAAAAGTTGAAGAAATGGCTATGGTTTGTCAAATCTCATAGAAAGGTACAGTGGAAAGGGTAAATTTTACTGAAGTTAAAAAATTATTTTTAAAAATAGCAAGTGAAAGAGGAAAAAGAATGGGATATGGGTCCAGAAAACCTGGGTTCCACAGGCTCAGCTAATTATTAGTTGCTTATCTTGGTCACTTTACTGAATCTTCAAACCAGAAGGCTCCCCCGAACTACGTGGAGGCAAACAAGCAAAGCAAGGCAAGTCGATTTCTAGGTGGTTTCTTTTTTTTTTTTTTTTTTTGAGACGGAGTCTCGCTGTGTCTCCCAGGCTGGAGTGCAGTGGCCTGATCTCGGCTCACTGCAAGCTCCGTCTAGGCGGTTTCTAATTGTGCTGTTGAAGACAGTGACCTAAGGATACTGCCTTGAGAAGAAGATGCTTCTTCCAGTCCTGATGGATTTTAGAAGCCTGCCTTCTTTCCTGTAGCACTGGGGGCCTGGACAGCATGGATAGCAATGGTTTTTCAAGGGGACCTCGACTGGCTTCTGAAATCCTTTCTGGCCTCAGGAAGTGAGAAGACAGCCAGACAAGTCTCTCCACAGGCAGGTAACCATTCATAACCTCTCCAAGTCAAGGGCCAACACCCCAAAAGCTTCTCCAGCCTTGGCTGTTCATCCGTTTTTACCCCTGAACAGTGACTTGTACTGGAGAGTTGCTTGTTAAGAGTTCACACTCTGGATTTAGACTGCCTAGGTTTCAATCTCGGATCATCATTTCCTGTTGCTACATGAAATCCTATGTCTCAATTTCTTACAGATGAGGATATACACAGTAACTGTCTTATAGTATTTTGGTGAGAATTTAATGAGAAAATGCACCCAAAATACTTACTACAGTGTCTGACGTGTGATGAACGATCAATAAATGAACTCAATTATTAATAACCAATGCATAAAACACAAGGCGTTCATTTCAGTTACATTCGTTTCATTGGCCACTTGGGGGAGCCATATAGCTGGAAAACAAGCAAGTTTCAGGAAAGATTTATTTTAGAAAAGATTTTAGTTGGTGACTATTAAGAGAGGGAGAGTTAAGGGTCATCTAATTCCACTCGCTTACTTTTACATACGAAGAAATAAAGGTTCAGAGAGGAGAAATGATTTGTTCATAGTCATACGAGTAACTGGTAGTGTGAAGGTTGGAGACCGTCTTTCCCAGTTCATTGACAAATTACTTAATAAAAATCAAGTGTAGTTAAATGCCTACTAGGTTCCAAGCACAGCTAAACTTGCTGCCTTTGCTGTGTGTCTGTGTAGAGTTTAAAATAATCCTCTGCCATTCTCAGATTCTCTGCTGATGAACTTGTGTTGTGCTTTTCATTTTGTTGAGGTCTGTGCTTAACAAGTAGCAGGGTAACAGATATGTGCAATACATACCATGACATTTGTTGCCTTGTTGTATATATGGTTCTTACGAAACACAGGCAAACAGGCATTGTTTTCAAGAAACTTACTTATACGTCGAAATAAGGACACACACACGCATACACGTACATACTCGGTTGACGATCTCATTCAATTTCAAAGCTTTCAGTGGCACCTGTAAGAGAATAATTCTCAAATTTATGTTGGCAACCTGGATTTCTCCCCTGAACTTCCAGCTTATTTATCTAACTTCTTATGCAACATTTCCACTTGGAAGCCTATGAGAAATATCTCATGTTCTCGATATTTAAAGCCAAGTTCCTATCTTCTCTCATACTTGGTCCTGCAACAGATTTTCCCATTTCAGGTAATGGCAACTCTGTTATCCATTAACTCAGCCAAAACCTTTGCGTTTTCCTTAAACCTCTGCTTTCTCTCATACTGCACTACATTCAGTATCAAACATTTTGGCTCCAGATTCAAAATAAATCCAGGATCCACCCACTTCTTGTTGCCTCCATCGATCCCACCACCATCTTATGATGGTTATTGCAATCGCCTCTTAATTCGTCTCCTCCGATCTAACCTTGCCTTCCCTGCACAGTGGCAGAGTGAAGCTGTTAAAAATCTTAATAGGGCCGGGCACGGTGGCTCACGCCTGTAATTCCAGCACTTTGGGAGGCTGAGGTGGGCAGATCACAAAGTCAGGAGTTCGAGACCAGCCTGGCCAACATAGTGAAACCCCGTCTCTACTAAAAATACAAAAAAAAAAAAAAAAAAGCCAGGTGTGGTGACGGGCGCCTGTAATCCTAGCTACTTGGGAGGCTGAGGCAAGGAGAATTGCTTGAACCTGGGAGGTGGAGGTTGCACTGAGCCAAGATTTCCCCACTATACTCCAGCCTAGGTGACAGTACGAGACTCTATCTCAAGAAAAAAAAAAAAAAGAAAAAAACATCTTAGATCAGGCAGGCTCCTGCTCAAAAGCCTGCAATGGCATCTGCTACAGTCTGAATGTTTGTGTCTCTCCCAAATTCGGATATTAAAATCCTAATCTCTAACATAATAATATGACTAGGTGGAGGCTTTAATAGGAAATTTCGGTCATAAGAGTGGAGCCCTCATAATGGGATTAGTGCCCTTATCAAAGAGACCTTGGGATGATCCCTGGCCCCTTCTGCTGTGTTAGGACATGGCAAAATGATGGCCATCTATGAGTCAGGACATGTGGCCTGTTTTAGCCTGAAACGTTGCTATGTGATGCATGACTATATTTCTTTTCTTGTCTAGTTGCCTTGGCTAGAACTTCTGGTAAAATATTAAGTAGAAATGGCTAGAGTGGACATCCCTGGAAGGCAGTGGCGTGATCTCGGCTCATGCAACCTCTGCCTCCCAGGTTCAAGCAGTTCTCCCTGCCTCAGCCTCCTGAGAAGCTGGGATTACAGGTGTGTGCCACCACGCCTGACTAATTTTGGTATTTTTTAGTAGAGATGGGTTTTCACCATGTTGGCCAGGCTGGTCTTGAACTCCTGACCTCAGGTGATCCTCCCACTCAGCCTCCCAAAGTTCAGGAATTACAGGTATGAGCCACCACGCCCAGCCAGGAGCTGTGGGTTTTTAGATGCCATTTATTAGCCTGAAGAAGTTTTCTTCTATCCCTAGTTTGTTTAGTATTTTTATCATGAAAGTGTTTGATTTTGTTGTATGCTTTTTCTGTGTTAAAAGAAAAAGCTGTGTCTTCTACACTCACGTTTCTGACACCAAATATGTGAAGTTTTTCCTACACTAAGCAATTCTCCAACTCGCCAGGTACCAACAGGTGTCCTACAATTCAATGATGACACTAATTACTCAAAGTTAGCACAGACCCCACGGGTTAAGGGATCGCCTCCACAAGACGTTCCCCAATTCACATGCCAGTCTGAAGCCCGGATTGTCACTCAGACATCTGACCAACGAGCTAGAAATTGAGAGTTCCCACAATCCCCTCCTCATGTTTAATAATTTTGATAGAACGAGTCACAGACCTAAGGAGGGTGCTTCACTTATGTTTACGGGTTTACTAGAAAGCCTATTCAGGAACAGACAAATGGAAGAAATGCACGGGGTGAGGTCTGTGGGAAGGAGTGTGGAGCTGCTGTGCCTTCTTTATGAAGGCCACCCTCCCACACCTTCCTGTGTTCACTCACCTGGAAGCTTTCCAAACCTCATCATTTAAAGATTTTGTTTTGTTTTGTTTTTTGAGACAGAGTCTCGCTCTGTCGCCCAGGCTGGAGTGCAGTGGCGGGATCTCGGCTCACTGCGAACTCTGCCTCCTGGGTTCAAGTGATTCTCCTTGCCTCAGCCTCCCAAGTAGCTGGGACTATAGGCATGCACCACCATGCCCAGCTAATTTTTGTATTTTTAGTAGAGATGGGGTTTTGCCATGTTGGCCAGGCTGGTCTTGAACTCCTGACCACAGGTGATCTGCCCACCTTAGCCTCCCAAAGTGCTGGGATTACAGGCATGAGCCACTGCACCTCAAGGAGGCATCATGGAGGTTTTCTTACTATTACTTTGGTCTTTTGTGTTACTATTACCACAGCTATGTTTAAAGTATTCATCTTTGCATATTTCACCTACCATGGAATACATGGACTGGGTGCGGTGGTTGACGCCTGTAATCCCAGCACTTGGGAGGCCGAGGTGGGCGGATCACCTCAGGTCAGGAGTTTGAGACCAGCCTGACCAACATGACGAAACCCTGTCTCTACTAAAAATACAAAAATTAGCCAGATGTGGTGGCAGGCACCTTTAATCCCAGCTACTTGGGGGGCTGAGGCAGGAGAATCGCTTCAACCCGGGAGGCGGAGGTTGCAGTGAGCTGAGATCATGCTACTGCATGCCAAGCCTGGGTGACAGAGCAAGCCTCTGTCTCAAAAAAAAAAAAAAAAAAAAAAAAAAAAAAAAAGTTTATATAGAGGCTTCATGACATAGGCATGATTGATTAATTATTGGCCACTGGAGATGAAGTCAAATTTTCACCCCCACTTCCCTCCCTGGAGGCTACAGTTGGAGCTAAAAGTTCCAACCCTCTAATCACATGGTTAGTTCCTCCAGCAACCACCCCGCTCCTCCGAGGGGCTCCTCATTAGCATCAATTCAGGTAGAGTTGAAAGGGGCTTATTATAAATAGCAAAGCTTTATTTTTACTCCTATCACTAAGGAAATTCCAAGGATTTTAGGAGCTCTGTGCCAGGAACAGGAGATGAAGACCAAATATACGTTCCTTATTATATCACAATATCATATGTATCTGTTGAGATAATCATGTGCTTTTGTCCTGTATTTTATTAATGCGATGTATTATCCTAAGTGAATTTGGATGCTATGCCAACCTACATTGTGGGGATAACTCTCCCTGGATCATGGTGTATAGTAATTTTTATACATTGCTAGGTTTGATTTGATAGTACTTTTTGGGAGGCAGATTTTTTTTTTTTTTTTTTTTTTGAGACGGGGTCTTGCTCTGTCACCCAGGCTGGAGTGCAGTGGCACAATCTCCGCTCACTGCAAACTCCGCCTCCCGGGTACATGCCATTCTCCTGCCTCAGCTTCCTGAGTAGCTGGGACTACAGGCGCCCGCCACCATGCCCGGCTAATTTTTTGTATTTTTAGTAGAGACGGGGTTTCACCATGGTCTCGATCTCCTGACCTTGTGATCCGCCCGCCTCAGCCTCCCAAAGTGCTGGGATTACAGGCGTGAGCCACGATGCCCGGCCTGGGAGGGAGATTTTTGTAAGCAATTTATAAGGTACATTGATAGATTGTTTTCTTTTCCTGTCATGCCTTTGTCTGGTTTTGGTATTAGGATAACACTAATCTCATTGAATGAATTGGGAAGTGTTTCCTACTCTTATTTTTTGGAAGAGTATCTGTGTGTGTGTGTGTGTGTGTGTGTGTGTGTGTGTGTATTTGTATTCTTGGGTCTATAACATACAGAACTATAGTATATTTGACAATAACAGTACAAAGGAGATGAGTGATAATGAAACTGTGTTGATATTAATTTTTTAATTATTTGGTTAAATTCACCAGTGAAATAACCTTGTCATAAACTTTTCTTTTTGAGAACTTTTTTTGATTACTAATTCTATCTCTTTATCTATTATAGGTCTACTCATATTTACCATTTCTTCTTGTGTCAGTTTTTATAGCTTGTATCTTTCTAGGAGTTTGTCTATCTCATTGAAATGATCTAATTTGTTGGCATACATTGTTCATCATATTCACCTACAATCCATTTTATTTTGGTAATGTCATTGGTAATGTTGTTTCTTTTATTCCTGACTCTACATGTCTTTTCTCCTTTTTGAAAGTCAGTCTAGTTAAAGGTTTGTCAATTTTGTTGAACTTCTAAAGGGCGAACTTTTGTCTCATTGATTTTTCTCTGCTGTTTTTTGTCTTTATTTGATTTGATTGGGCTCTAGTATTTATTATATCTTCCTATCTGCTTGCTTTGAGTTTGGTTTGATCTTCTTTTTCTATTTCTTAAGGTGGAGGCTTAGGTTATTGATCTGAGATTTTTCTTCTTTACGAATATAGGCATTTACAGTTACAATTTCCCTCTAAGCCTGGCTTTAGTTATGTCACGTAAGTTTTCGTATGTCATGTTTTTGTTTTTATTCACCCTGAACTATTTTCTAATTTGCATGGTTTCTCCTTTGACTCATTAGCCATTTAATAGTGTTGTTTATTTTCCATGTACTTAGGCATTTTCTGTCTCCTTATGTTATTGATGTCTAATTTCATTCCACTGTGTTCAGAAAACATGCTTTATATGATTTCAATTTTCTTACATTTAATGAAGCATGTTTTATGGGCTACCATATGGTCTATCTTGGATAATGTTCTATGGGCATTTGTGAAGAATATGTATTCTGCTGTAGCTGGATGCAGGAGAGTTCTATAGATGTCTAATGAGTCTAGTTGACAGGTTTTTCTTCGTGTGTTTGGGGCTCTGCTAGGTGTTTGGGGCTCTGCAAGGTGCATTGTAGGTTTATAATGGTTATATTTTCCTTTTGGGTGGATGTTTTATTATTGTAAAATATCTTGTTTTATCTCTGGTAACATATTTTTGTTTTAAAGTCTATTTTATCTGTTGTTATGTGGCTACTCCAGCTCTCTCATGGTTGCTATTATATGGTGTGGATTTTTTCATTCTTTTGTAAACTATTTGTATTTTTGAATCTAAAGTATGTCTCCTGTAGTTGGATCGTACAGTTAGATCTTGTTTTTTAAAAATCTAGGCTGTCAGTCTCTATCTTTTGATTGAATTGCTTAATCCATTTTCTAATTATACACTTATTAATATGATTTAATTATGTCTGATATTTTTCTTATTTTTATTTGATACAGGGTCTCACTTTGTCACCCAGACTGGAGTGCAGTGGTACTATCTTGGCTTACTGCAGCCTTGACCTCCTAGGCTCAAGTGATCCTTCTGCCTCAACCCTCAAAGCTGGGACTACAGATGCATGCACCACACATGGCTAATTTTTGTATTTTTTTGTAGTGGCAGGGTTTCACTATGTTGCCCAGGCTGGTCTCAAACTCCTGAGCTCAAGCAATCTGCCCACCTCAGCCTCCCAAAGTGCTAGGAATACAAATGTGAGCCAAAGTGTGAGCCACTGTGCCTGGTCTTATTTTTATTTTTTATTCTTGTGGGTACATAGTAGGTCTATCTGTTTATGGGTTATATGAGATATTTTGATACAAGCATACAGTGCATAATAATCACATCAGGGTAAATGGGTTATCCATTACTTCAAGCATTTATTTCTTGTGTTAGAAACAATCCAATTATATTCCTTTAGTTATTAAAAATGTACATTTAAATTAATTTTGACTATAGTCACCTTATTGTTCTAGCAAATACCAGGTCTTACTTATTCTTTCTATTTTTCATACCCATTAACTGTGTCTGATATTTTGTGTTCTATATGTTTCATGTATTTTTTCTTCTTATTTCTTGTTTACTGTTTTGTTTTTCATTGAGTGAATATTTTCTATTGTAACATGTTAATTTTTAACTGACTTTTAAATCTGTGTTTTTGAGATATTTTCTATATTTTTGAGATATTTTCTTAATGCTTGCTCTCGTGCTACAATATAAATCTTAAATTATCAAAACCTACTTCAGATTTCTGCTCTTTTAATTCCAGTGAGATATAGAAATACTACACCTATAAAGTTCACTACATACTCACTATTTGGTGCTATGTTACATATATTATGTTTATATATGCTACAAACCTATCAAAACATTGTTATAGTTATGATTTTCTATGAAGTATGTCTTTTAGAGAAACTAAGAGAACAGAAAAGAGCAAGTAAATATTTACAAAGTTTATATTAGTCTTTTTATTTAAATTTCTGATTCTCTTCATTTGCCCTTGGATTCAACTGACTATATGGTGCTATTTCCTTACTACAATACAACTTTATTATTACTGTCTCCTTTGTACTGCTATTGTAAAATATATTACATTTCTATGTGTTACAGGCCCAATAATACAAATACGTAGTATTTGTATACTACGTAGACACGTAGACACACAGACATGTGAACACAATGATATGCAATTGTTATTAAGTAGTTAAGAGAAGAAAGAATACGTATACACATATACAGTATTTTATATTTACCTGCATAATTACCTTTAGCAGAGCTTTTTGTTTTCTCTTGTGAATTTGAATAATTATTTTGTGTCATTCACAAGAACCATCTTTACAATTTCTTGTAAGATGGGTCTGCTAGCAATAAATTCTCTCAGTTTTTGTTTATCTTGGAATGCTTTAATCTCTCTCTTGCTTTTGAAACATAGTTTTGCTGGATATAATACTTTTAGTTGACAGTTTCTGTTTTCAGTACTTTGAATATGACCAGCTCACTGCCTTCTGGTCTCTGTTGTTTCTGATAGAAGTCAGCTATTAATCTTATTGGAATTCCTTTGTATGCAAGGAATTATTTTTTTCTCTTGTAGGTTTCCTAATTTTCTCTTTGTCTTTGAACATGTTGACTATTACGTATCTTTGTGTTTATCCCACTTGGAGTTTGGTAAGCTTCTTGTAAGCATATATTAATTTAAAAAAACATATTTGGGAAGTTTTCAGCTATTATATCTTCAAATTTTTTTTCTGGATCTCTCACTCTTTTCTTTCCTTCTGGTACTATCACTAGGCATAATGTGTGGTGTGCATAATGTCTCATATTTTCTCTGAGGTTTTGTTTATTTTTCCCTAGCCTCTTTTTCCCTCTGTTGATTTGATTCTTTCTTCTGACAGCTGAAATCTACAGTTGAGCCCCTCCAGTGAATTTTTCATTTCGGTTTTTCTAGTTTTTAATTCAGAAATTTCCATTTTGTTCTTTATTAAGTTCTATCTTAATTGCTATTTTTGATTTAATGTGACATTGTTATCATATCTTCTTTTAATCATTTAAGCACTGTTTCATTTAGTTATTTGAACATATTAATAGTAGATCCTTTAAAATCTGTATCTACCAAGTCAGCATCTGGACCTTCACTTAAAGGCAGTTTCTGTTGGTTGCTAGGAGTCTTGACTCCGTAAGTGAGCTTGAGTAAGGGCGATCTGAACCAAGTATTTTTGGCCTGCTGTGTCTAGCTTTCAACCTATACATGTGGGCTGGGTGGAGGAAGGGAGCCCCTGATATCTGCTATTATCCTCCTTTAATAGAGTTTGCAAAACATGGAGCTGGAGGAGAGGGATGAGAACATCCTGGGAGAGGCAATATGCTTCTCCCAGAGGGAAACTGTACCCCCGGACTGAGAGCTGGAGGAGAAAGAGCTCTGTTCCTGGTGGCATCTGCCCAGAGTTGAGTTTTTGTCACACTGAGCTGCAGGGGGAGTGGCCTCTAAAGAGCTGAGTCACAGCTAAAATACCAAATTCTCACTGTTTTGCTGATATTTAGCAGATTTTTTCTAAAGAAATGTTTCTCCATTTGTTTTTAGTATTATTTCCGGAGACTTTAGTTGGTCGTTTTATAAATTTCACCCATTATGGTTGTTTCGTTGGGAGGAGGTCCTGTGGAGTTTCTCAGATTGCCATTCCAGAGTAGTTCTTGAGTGCTATTATGTTTATGTGCTGATCTGGCGTCAGGAAATCTTGCTGCATCGTCTCATTCCTTCATTCATTTTCTCATTAATTCAAAAAGCATTCATTAGTTTGATTGCTTTGAGATTTCTAAGTAAATGAGTTCAAAGAATTGCAACTTTTACAATCATTCTGGGCCAGTCATGGTGGCTCATGCCTGTAATCCCAGCACTTTGGGAGGCCGAGGTGGGCAGATCACTTGAGGCCAGGAGTTCAAGACCAGCCTGACCAGCATGGTGAAACCCCATCTCTACTAAAAATATACAAAATAGCTAGGTATGGTAGTACATGCCTATAATCCCAGCTACTTGGGAGGCTGAGACCCAAGAACCCCTGGAATCCAGGAGGCAGAGGTTGCAGTGAGCCGAGATCATGCCATTGCACTTCCGCCTGGGCGACACAGAGAGACCCTGTCTCAAAAAAATAAAAATAAATGAATAAAAAATAATTCTGTCTTCTGGAAGCTGAGATTTTTAAACAATTTAAAAAATTATGTCTTTAAATAATTGCAAGTTTTCTCAATCTTTTCAATCTTTTACTTTTTCTTTTTTTTATTTTAATGAATTACACAAGACCTCCCAAAGCTTAGCAAAAGTAGTGATTACAACAAGTATATCTGCTTTCTCTTCTGTCTTCTAAACTGCCTCCATTATGTGTGTTTGCTATAGGGTTTTTGTAGGTAAGCTTTATCAGTTTAGAAACCTCTGTTTCATAAGACTTTTAAATGAGAATGTATTGACTTATAAAAATGCTTTCCATTGTCTACTAACATAATCTTCTGAGTTTTCTGTGTTACTTTATCTTTGTGAATAAGATTTATAGATGTTCTAATGTCGAATCATCCTCTAATATCCGAGATAAAGTCTGATTATGATGGCTTATTTTAAAATATGTGTTGGATTTTAGTAGTCAATATTTTATTTAGGATTTTCATTTATATTCATAAGTAAAATTGGCCTATAATCCTCTTTCTTTGATGTGCCCCTGTATGGTTTTGCTATCAAAGTTATACTTTTTTCATATGAGTAAGACAGCTTTTCTTCTTTTTCTGTTTTCTTTGTGTGTGTGTGTGTGTGTGTGTGTGTGTGTGTGTGTGTGTGACAACTTGCTTAACATAATGATCAGTTTTTATTTGAAAGTTTGGTAGCAAACCTGTAAAACCTAGACCTGGCTTTTGTGGGTATGAGGTTTAGAGAGAAGTCTTTTTATTACTTTCTAAATTTCTTAAGCATTACTGGTATAAATACATTTTCTATTCATTTGTATTAATTTTTTTTTGCATTTTGTACTTTTAAAATTATTCATTCATTGCTTCTGGGTTTTGACATTTGTTGGTGTTTACTTGTTCATAATGTCCCTTTAAATTATTAAAACGTCAGTTGTATCTATAGTTATTTCTCCACTTATATTCTCTATTGTGTGTCTCTGCATCTTCTTTTTGTCCCTTGATCATTCTTCCCAAAGTTTTATCTTTATGAGCCTTTTCTATAAACCAACTTCTTGTTTTGTTAGTTGTCTATAATTTTCTTTGTCCTATGCCTTGTTGACCTTTACCTTTTTTATTCCCGTTCTCCTTGTTTTTTTAAGGTTTTCAACAATAGTCCATCATTAACACACAGCCAATGAGGTCATCAGAGTCTTTCATACATGGACAGGTTTTGAGATGTGCCCCTTGTTGAAGAAAACCACAGATGTTTTAGAGCACTGAATTCTAAGCATGCTCTAGATGATTTATTCCATTAAGGGCAAATATTTAACGTGCTCATTTTGAATGCATGGTTCACATTCATTTCCCCCCCTCAATGAGGTCAAATGCATCCTAGTACTCCCAATACTATTGGAGATGGCACTGCAGGTGAGGATTCTTTGCCATCCACGATTCTTTCTCCTACTTAAAGTGTGGATCACATTGCAATCACCTGGGAGTTCTTTTTAGCGATGTAGACTACTGGGCCCTAGCCCAGGCCTACTAAATCCACAATCTATATTTTAACATCTTCGGATGAATCATTAGGCATTGAAGTTTGCGAAACACTTGATCTAACACCTTTATTTTGCAGGTGAGAAAACGAAGAGCCTCAGAAGTAAGGAAATTTACTCAAGACTATGTAGAAGAAGGAGGTTTTCATAGCAACATTAGGCGGGGGAAGAGAGGGAAAGAAAGAGAAAGAGAGAAAGGGAGAGTAAGAAAGCCAAGAGACAGATGAATGCAATGGAAAATGAGAAAAATGAGTGAGGAGAAGGCAGATGGGGAGGCAGTCTTCCCCCAGGATACAGTTCATCTGACACCAACTGCTGGGCGTGTTGAGTAGCCGGAAGTTTTATTCACCGTAATAGAAGCTTTTCTCAGTGTCGTTGGTATCAGGCTTGAATGACTGTCAGAAAACACACTCACATTTCAGTAAACCTCAAGTTCTTTTTCTGGCAGTGGAAGCAGCAGTAACAAAGGCTAGGAAATGAAAATATCTGTCCCATGGCTCTTGAGGTGCCAGGTGTCACAGCCCTAGGGCCAACTGTCCCTTTGCAACGTGGCTTCCTTGGACCTCCTACCTGTCTGCAGGCCCGTGCCCTGGGCTGTGGATAGCCTGCTGCCTCAAGGATGCAGTCGTAAATCTGCAGCGACCCTACCCTGTCTGTTCACAGAGCCCCTTTCCAGGAAGATCAGGAATTATTTATTGCAGCTCATAGAATTCTCTGTAAGGTTTTACCCCCAGATGCAGGAGATGCATGTTCTATTTCTGTTTGACATCCCATGTCAGAACTGAGCGCTGGAAGAGGAGTAAGTAATTCAGCATTATACACAGAGAGTAAAGTTATGTGGTTATATATCAACACAAGGCACTGGAAGTCCTTCGAAATCAGGAGAGTATAATTTTAGAATGAACGTAATGAAAATGTCAAAGGAGATCCATTTTTCTCTTCTACCTCTAAGATGTGCTAAAAATAATTGAGACAATTTTCCGAGCGTGGATGCATGCCTTATACTAGAGTTACCACCTGGGGAGGACGCTGAGCTGGGAGAACAGAACTCCAGGTCACCAGTCCTGATCTCTTTGGACTTTCAAGACCTGAATGTCCAGCTGCTCCTCAAATGTCTTCCCAAGACTGTCTTGACAATAGCACCTCAAATTCAACATGTTAGAAACTGAACTCATTATTTTTCCTTCCAGATTTCTTCTTCTTGATTTTATCTTTCCTTTTGTGCAATGCACCAATGCAAGATCTTCTCGGCTTCATATCCAGGTTATTAGCATCACTCAGTTTCCTGTTGCTCCAGCTCCAAGAAGTTGCTATCCTTGACTTCTCGCATTCTGCTACTTCTCCTATCCAAAGGGTGGGTGGTTCCTGTCAATTCTGCTTGAGAGGTCCTCAGATCCATCTTCCCAGTCCGGCTGCAGCTGTTCTAACCCAGGTCATTGTTTTTCACTGTATTATTGTGTACTGTGATGGCCTCTAAAGGTTAGTCTCTGTCCACACCATCCTGAGGTTCATCTTCTGAGAGCATCAATACAGCCTGTTTCTTGCCTCCTTAGAGGCCTCCTCTCTCAGGCAGAATCAAGAACTCACTTAGATACTTGCACACACATTTTTATAACAGCACAAATAGCAATTGCAAAAATGTGGAACCAACCCAAATGCCCATCAATCAACGAGTGGATAAAGAAACTATGGTATATATATGAAGGAATACTACTCAGCCATAAAAAAGGAATTAATTAATGGCATTTGCAGCAACCTGGATGGGATTGGAGACTTTTATTTGAAGTGAAGTAACTCAGGAATGGAAAACCAAACATCGTATGTTCTCATTCATAAGTGGCAGCTAAACTATGAGGAGACAAAGGCATGAGAATGACACGATAGACTTTGGGGACTCACGGCGAAAGGATGGGAAGGGGGTGAGGGATAAAAGATTACAAACTTTGCTTGGTGTATTTGTATAGTGTATACTGCTTGGATGATGGGTGCACCAAAATCTCACAAATTACCACTAAAGAATTTACGCGTGTAACCAAATACCACCTGTTCCCCAGAAACCTATGGAAATTAAATTTTTTTTTTTTTAAAGAACTCAGAAGCATCTCCTGTCTTCCCTGTGAACTGGCCCCACCACCTTCTCCATGCCATCTGTCACCATGCCCCTCCACACAGCTTGGCCACGTCAGCCTGCCTGTTCTTCCTTCATTCACTCACACCTTAGACCTTTGTGTATTCCCATTGCCAAGGCTGGGAATGTCCTTTCCTGCCTCCTACATATCAAAAAAATGACTATTTGAAGACTGCTATTCTTTCCTCCTCAGCTCTCTGGGGATAATGTGTCGTCTGCCTTTTGATGAAATCGCTGGTGGTGGAGTCTGCTAGCACATTCTTCGGAACTAAAAAGTCCTCCAGTCATTTCTTTTAACCACACGATAATTCGTATTTTAGTAATTAATATATCCAGCCCAAGACAATGTTTAAGGAAAAAAAGCCACCCAACTTTATTCAAGGTAAAATGTTTTGTCCCCTCTTTCACCCCAGCTATGCCTATTGTCAAAGTTATAGTGTGTGTGGATGTGTGTATATGTGTATATGTGTGTATGTGCATGTGTGTGTGTATATGTAGGTATGTATGCCTAGGTATGTATGTGTAGGTGTGTATGTGTATTTATGTGTATGTGTTTATGTGTAGGTGTGTGTGTGTCTATGTGTATGCATGCAGGCATGTGTATACTATGTGTGTGCATGCATGTGCATGTGTGCGTGTGTATGTGTGCATGCATGTGTACATGTGTATGTGTGTATACGTGTGCATGTGCATATGTGTGCATGTTCGTGTGTGTGTGTATAGTGTGTGAGTATGTACGTCCATGTCTGCATTGGATCAGATGGGGAGTCGGGAGCAAGTGGGAAGCTTCTTTTCTGTTTCCCATCTTGTGTTTTCCTTCCTCCTGCCCTACCAACAGCTTATTAGTTGAGATTTCTGACCTTCCAGGTCAGAAGGGGGTGGGGGAATGGGGATAGGTGAGGGCTAGGAGAGGTCTAGCAGAACTGGTATTTACATAAACGTGAGTTGACTGCTTCTGGTCACAGCAAGTTAGTAGACGCAAAACTGACTCCATTTGTTGGAGTACATTTGTGGGCTCTTTGGGGTCTGCACTGGGAATATTTGACAAAGTTTCTTATAGTACATGTCATTTCTGTTTTCTGCTGCTGTTCTTAGGAATCCAGGTCTAGCGTTCCACCCCAGGCTGGGGTCCTCATTCTTCCCCAGGCAGATTTCAGGGACAGTACTTGAGTGTTTCTACAAATGTCCACTCTCTCCCATGGCCCATAGCTGATCCATTAGAAACAGTTGTGCATCTTTGCCGCTGATGTGGGTGGACATGTCTACCTCTTCTGGCTCATAGTGACAGCATCTCCTGTTTAGAAACAGGCACCATTATAGGGAGGCTGAAAGTTCCTGAGGACAGTCCATTGTGCTAGCCAAACTCCGGGATGCAAGGGGAGCGCCCTGAATGGTGCCTGTAATTCTTACTAGACTTGGGTGAAGAGAAAATATCCCACCAACAAGGGACCTAACCAGCCCTTCTCAAAGACAATTTCTCCAGCTTTTCCAACTTTAACTCTTTAGATTTTGGGTAGGTCAAGGTGGGCTACGGGCCACAAAATCATTCCATTACTTCCTTTGTAAGTCCTGTAGAGTTGGTCAAAGGGAAAGCCTGTGTTTGCTATTTTGGAGCACCTGCTGAAATTGACCCTGCATTGATGTCTGTCTACACTGTCATTCAAGATTGTGCTCAAGTGTCTCCTTCTTAGAGGGCAGTGAGACTTCTATCCTCCTCAAGGACGAATGATGATAGTGAGGTAGGAGGCGGGACTCAAATCAGGAGGTAGGACCTGACTCTGGAGGTGGGGCTTGGAAACTGGACCAAACTGAGGACTAGCTAAAACAGGGACAGGGTGCAAGCACCTTTTCATAAGACACACCCACCAGTGTGCCATGACAATTTACCCTTGCATGGCAATAATTGAAAGTTACTGTCCCTTTCCAGGGCAACAACCTGATGACCTGAGGTTGCCACCTCTTCTAGAAACGTCTCCATAATCCACCCCGAGTTTGCGTATAACTAAAAGTGAGTATAAAAAGGATTGCAGGCCAGGTGCGGTGGCTTCTGCCTGGAATCCCAGCACTTTGGGAGGTGGAAGCGGGTGGATCACATGAGGTCAGGAGTTTGAGACCAGCCTGGCCAACATGGCGAAACTCCATCTCTACTAAAAATGCAAAAATTAGCTAGGCGTGGTGGCAGGTGCCTGTAATTTCAGCTACTTGAGAGGCTGAGGCAGGAGAATTGGTTGAACCCGGGAGACGGAGGTTGCAGTGAGCAGAGATCGCGCCATTGCACTCCAGCCTGGGTGACAGAGTGAGACTCTGTCTGACACACACACACACACACACACACACACACACACACACACACAAATGTATATATATGACTGCAAAACTGCCTCTGAGCTGCTAACCCCTCACACTGCCTAAGGGGTAGCCCTGATCTGCAAGAACGGTGAAGGAGCTGTGACCCTGCTACCTCAATAAAGCTTCTACCACTGGCTTACTCTTAAATTTTTCCTGAGTGAAGCCAAGAACTCTCCTGGGCTAAGCCCCAATTTGGAGCTTGCTTGCCCTGCATCAGTGGCAGAAACCACGTTACTTTTTCCTAAAAATGCCTGGGAACTGAAGAGGGGTGCCTTTGACCAGCAGAGCTTCAGCCTGTCTTTTAAAAATTATTTGCCAGGCCCGGCGCAGTGGCTCACGCCTGTAATCCCAGCACTTTAGGAGGCTGAGGTGGGCGGATCACGAGGTCAGAAGTTCAAAATCAGGATGACCAATGTGGTGAAACCCTGTCTCTACTAAAAATAAAAAAATTAGCCAGGTGTGGTAGCAGTCGCCTGTAATCCCAACTACTCAGGAGGCTGAGGCAGGAGAATCGCTTGAACCCGTGAGGTAGAGGTTGCAGTGAGCCAAGATCATGCCATTGCACTCGAGCCTGGGTGACAGAGCGAGACTCCATCTTAAAAAAAAAAAAAAACATATATATGATATATATAATATATATATAAAAATATATAATATATATTATGTATATAATATATAATATATAAAAATATATAATATATAATATACATAATATATATTATATATAAAATATATATAATATATTAAAAATATATATAATATATTATGTATATTATATATAAAAATATATAAATATATTATGTATATTTTATATATATATATTTGCCAATATCTAGAAAGATGCACATGTGTAAAGAATACCCACCCAGGAATGATCTGTTCCCACATCTGTGTCCTTCCGGCTTCACTCTGCCTTCTAAGCACTAGCTGTCTCTGAAGGAACAGGTCCGTCGCCCCGGAATATTAGAGCAAGATGGGAGATTTGTTTGGGATCTGAGTCTTATCTTGGTGCAGAGAGAGCCAGAAAAAAGTGACCCAGTTAGTCATTCAAGAAATATTTACACACCAAATATGCCAGGCCCTTGGCTAAGTACTGGGGATTTAATGATTAAAGGAAAATAAAAGGAAATAGTTCCTACCTTCATGGAAGGTGGGAACCCAAATAATGGAAAGGTATTATCATTTGTAATATTTTTCCAGACCGGAGCTAGTTGGTGACCTAGAAGCCAAATCCAGGTCATTGATGTGCATTTTTGTGCATTATTTTAGAATATTCTAAAATAAGCTGCATTGGTTGATGACATTTAATAATTGAGAGATTTTACATAACAAAATCTGTTTTTCTGGCTTCTCCTGAAAATCAGCAGATCTGACAGCCCTGGATTCTGATTTTCTCAGAGCAACAACCTGCTGGAGTTGATTACCAGCTACCTTTGAGAGGAAGCATTCCCGTGCCAGTTTGCCACAGTCCCCACCACTCCCTTTTGTACGTTCCTCAGCCTGCTTCACTCATTTAGATTACCAACCTGCCCCTGTAGAGGTTTGATTTTTGGATCTGGCTCTGATCTAGTAATTTTCAAGTTTTTTTTTTTTTTTTTCAAGAAAATGCCTTTACAAAAAAAGAAAAAGCAAAATTTTATGCAAATCCGAATACATAAAATACTTGAAAGCAGAGCTGCTCTCGTTGAAGGGAAAGAGAGCAGGGAACCTCATCTTCCCTCATGTCCCTGAGGGGAGTCTTGGGGCTCTGAAGTATATATTAATAGTTTGGAATCCCTTGCCCCTTGTTCATACTCTGACCCTGTAGCCATTTGCTGCAACAGTCTATAACCATGAGTAGCAACTAAGTAGACCTTCAGGTTTGCCATGCTCCCTTTGCTACCTGGAGCCCTGTCTAGCTCACACCACCCTCTTTGCTCTGTTGAGCTTAACAACCTGTGTGCCTGGGTCTGAGTGGCCCTGAGGCTGATGTGGTCAATGCAGGACTTGCCAGGAGGCATTTTCACAGGGGGCTTCACTGCTCTTTGTACCTCCTTTAGCATTTCAGCAAACTATTGGATTTCCCTGTGACTTCAGCTCCTGATGAGTTTAAACAAATGAGGTGAGTACGAATCAAATCCTCACCTATAATGAAAACAATTCAAGAGGAGGGCCCTTGGTCTTTATGTATATACAACAGTCCCCAATTTCTTGTTTCCTAAATATTTGCAACTCTCTCTGCCAAAGGGTGAGCCCACAAATGAAGAATGTGAGCTTGGAGGGTAAGAAAATAGTCTTCTTTTGCATTTAAGAGGTTTTGAGACTAGGCCAACATGAGGCCCTGCCTTAGGTTTGGGCTTGGACAGTTCTGCCTCTGTCTTCCTAAAGTCCTATTTTAGAAGTAAAGATTGCTCTTTTTCTTGGTCTGTTCCATACGTGTGTCTTGTCAGCAGGTCAGAGGCCAGGTCAGGAGTCTGCATGTCCTCACTTTCCCCCCAATTTGTCTTAGAGACTGGGGGAATTCAAAATTTGATGACCACTTTGGAAAACAGTTTGGTAGTTTCTTGTAAAGGTAAACATTTTCCTACCTTATGAATAGATTTTTACTCAAGTGAAAAGTAAACATGCCCACTCAAGGGGCTGTACCTCAGTGTTCACAGCAGCTTTTCACATAACTGCCAAAACCTACAATAATATGGGTGTTTATCAGAATGTGAATGGATAAGCAATTGTGGTATATCCATACCACGGAATCCCACTCAGCAGTAAAAATGAACAAGCCTTGAAACATGCGAAAACATGGATGGATGTCAAAGGCATTATGCTAAGGAAAGAAGCCAGATACAAAAGACTAAGTCTTGTGTGATTTACTTCATGTGACATTCTTAAAAAACAAGCAAAGCTGTGGTGACAGCAAGCAAGCAGATAATTAGCCGTCTGGAGTTCAGGCTGGGGGAAGAGGATTGACTATAAAAGGATGTGAGGGAATGTTTTGGGATAAAGTTTTGTGATTTTAGCTTTTTTAATTTAATTTAATTTAATTTTATTTTTTGAGGCGGAGTCTCGCTCTGTAGCCCAGGCTGGAGTGCAGTGGCCGGATCTCAGCTCACTGCAAGCTCCGCCTCCCGGGTTCACGCCATTTTCCTGCCTCAGCCTCCCTTGTAGCTGGGACTATAGGCACTCGCCACCTTGCCCGGCTAGTTTTTTTGTATTTTTGGTAGAGACGGGGTTTCACCGTGTTAGCCAGGATGGTCTCGATCTCCTGACCTCGTGATCCGCCCGTCTCGGCCTCCCAAAGTGCTGGGATTACAGGCTTGAGCCACCGCGCCCGGCCGATTTTAGCTTTTGTATTTAGGTCTGTGGTTTATTATGAGTTAAATTTTGCATATAATGTGGATTAAAGTAGGTTTTTTTCGTTTGTTTTGTTTTGCGTTTTTGTATGTGGATATCTGTTGTTCCAACACATTTGTGAAAATGTTCTCACTTTCCCATCAAATTCTTCTTGCATCCCTCAAAAATCAACTGGTCATATATATGTCTGTGGATTGTAATTATTTTTTAAATGATAGATTTTACTTTAAATTTGCAATGAAAGAATCTGCCTTTCCCTCTAGCTGTAGACCGTGCCTTTGACATCACTGCTTCCTCATAGTAATAACTGGTGTCATAATAGCTAACATTTACCGAGGACCTACCACCTACCTAGCACTGCTCCAAAACTTTTACATCTATTAACTATCATAATGCTCACAACTAGCCTGTGAAATACGTTCTATTATTTCCATTTTACAGAGGAAAGAACTGAAGCTCTGTAACGTGAAGTAATTTGTGCACGTTCCAAAGCTAAAATCACAAAGCTGGGATTTGATCCAGGCAGTCCAACTGTCACGGCCCGGTTAAATTCAGTACTGCAACTGCCTCTCCATCTCTCCCTAGCTCCTGGCATACAGTAAGTGCTCAACAAGTGTTAATGGAGTCAGTAAATATAATAATAATTTATCACAGCAAATTGTGATTATTTACCTGTTTCTCATTGCAGCTTGATGATGGGCTCTTTTGTTACAGAAGGAAATGTACCCTTGACTAATTCGAAAACATTTAGTGAGGCTTAGTAATGTGTTAAACAGTGTGCCAGACGGGAGGAATACAAGGATTAAAACACAGACAAATGATTAAATGAATGAACAAACACGTTGGCTTAACCTGGTAGATTCTGTTCCCAAAAAGGTTGACTTAACTTACAAAACTATCCCTAGGATTTAGATTTGGAGTGGGAACCCCATTGCTTGCTGTAGCTCCAACTTTCTGATCTTCAGTTGGATCATCCATGGCGTGGGGCTAATAAAACCTGCCCTGCATACCTCTTAGGGTTATTGTGAAGTCAAAATAATACTGCCCATAAAAGAATTCAGTAAGCTGTACAGAGCTAAGCAGATGTCAGAGGCTGTTACCTTGACTTTAAACTTGTTCCAGGTGGTGCCAGGCCAAATATGTGATCTACTCATGTGTATGTATTGCAGCCTCTGTCTCAGGGCAGCAGAGCGGATGCAGAGAGCAAATCTACAAATGGTGCACAAGGAACCAGAAGGTAGGAGTTGACTCTGGCCTGGAAAATGATCAACGGATTCTGTGTTGCTCATGGGGGGCACTGACAGTTTATTCTCACATCCTGGCTTGTGGCCTGAATAGAATCTCCACAGATTGGAGTACTGGGTGTAAGCCTGTGTTAGGTGCCTGTGTGCCTGGTCTTGCATGGCAGGGCGGCACAGAGAAAAGCCCTGATGCAGGAGAGTGACAGAGAAGACTGGACAGAGGCCTGAAAGTCCTTTGGATGTTGAGGATGAGCGTTAACCTTGTCAGTATCAGGAAACTGGGGACTTCTCTCTCGATAAGAAAGAACGGAAAAAGAAAATCTCCCTTGGCCGGGCGCGGTGGCTCACGCCTGTAATCCCAGCACTTTGGGAGGCCGAGGCGGGCGGATCACGAGGTCAGGAGATCGAGACCATCCTGGCTAACACGGTGAAACCCCATCTCTACTAAAAAATACAAAAAACTAGCCGGGCGAGGTGGCGGGCGCCTATAGTCCCAGCTACTCGGGAGGCTGAGGCAGGAGAATGGCGTGAACCCGGGAGGCGGAGCTTGCAGTGAGCTGAGATCCGGCCACCGCACTCCAGCCTGGGTGACAGCGCGAGACTCCGTCTCAAAAAAAAAAAAAAAAAAAAAAAAAATACAAAAAATTAGCCGGGCGCGGTGGCGGGCGCCTGTAGTCCCAGCTACTCAGGAGGCTGAGGCAGGAGAATGGCGTAAACCCAGGAGGCGGAGCTTGCAGTGAGCCGAGATCGCGCCACTGCACTCCAGCCTGGGCGACAGAGCGAGACTCCGTCTCAAAAAACAAAAAAAACAAAAAAAACAAAAAAAAAAAAGAAAATCTCCCTTTTTATTCAATTCAATTCAATAAATGTTTATTGAACACCTACTGTATGCCTGGCATTGTATTAAGTGCTGTGGAGTCCCTAAAGATGAACAAGATCCTAACCTTATCCTCTAGGAGCAGGTGTGCCCTCAATAAACCGAGGTACGAAAGGACATAGCTTGTAAAGAAGTCAACCCACTGAAGGTTGCCCTCTGAGCCTCATGGGCTCTCTTGGTTTTGGCTGCATCTGGATTTCCACATAAAGCTCATCTCCTTCCTTGGCCTCCACTTGAAAATTAAACACTCTAAGCAGGCATTGCTGAGTGTCACTGAGTATGTCTGATGCTTTGCTGGAGCTGTGGGATGTGATGGTGGAGGGGGTAACACTCTGAGCTCTTAGGGTTTACCTAAAACATGCCAGTTCTACAGGTTTCTCCCTAATCACCCCTCCCAGCCCCAGCCGTGAGGCTGAACCTCTTCCAGCCTCCACCTAGGCCTCTCCCCGACTCCCGCCATTTTCCTTTGGCAGATTCATTTTCTCCCATAGAAACCTGGGGTTCCAAACAGGACTGGGAGGTTCTTTCTCCTTCTGTAGACCCCTCGTCAATACCAAGTGTCTTTTTTTACCGAGAAACTCATTCTCTGCAAAGGAATGCTAAGAGAAGCACTTGGAAAATATACACAGACATAGGATTTACCAGTTGCTATCGTTGTGTGCCCTCAACTTCACATGTTGAAACCTAAACCCCAATGTGATGGTATTAGGAGGTGTGGCCTTTGGGAGGTATTAGGTCATGAGAGCAGAGCCCTCATGGATGGGGTTAGTGCTTTTATAAAAGAGACCCCAGAGAACTCCCTTGCCTCTTCTGTCATGTGAGGACTCAGTAGGAAACCATCACCCGTGAATCAGGAAACAGGCCCTCACCAGACAATAAATCTGCCAGCAACTTGAGGTTGGACTTCCCAGCCTCCAGAACTGTAAGAAATTTCTATTGTTTATCAGCCACCCAATTTATGCTATTTGGTGATAGCAGCTTGAATGGACTAAGACATTAATTAGTCACTAGTTTTTTTTTGATTGAGGTAAAATATACATAACATAAAATTCAACATTTTACTCATTTTAATGTGTGCAATTCAGTGGCTTTTAGTACATTCACAATGTTGTGCCTCATTGTCAAATTCCAGAACATTTTCCTCACCCCCAAAAGAAACCCTGTACCTATTAGGCATTTACTTCTCATTTACCGCTACCCCAGTGATCAGTAATTATTTGTGTTGACAAAACTCGTTCCATTTACATGGCTATGTGATTTAATTTTCTCACTTGAGACATCAGAAACATCCCTTTCAGTTTAAAAGTCGATTGTTTTTTTCTTGTCTGCAGTGCGATTTTGTAACTTGCCTATACCACAACTAGTGGACATTTTCTTTGATGATCTATTGTTTCCATCTGAGCCCCTTCAATGATCCTTGTTTGCATGTTCTCAGGTTCTGCTACTTAGTTATTTTATGTTATTTTATTTTATTTTATTTTTTTAATCACTCTGTTGCCCAGGCTGGAGTACAGTGATGTGATCATAGCTCACTGCAGCCTCAAACTCCTGGGCTCAATCTATCATCATCCCACCTCAGCCTCCCGAGTAGCTAGGACTACAGGTGTGCACCACCACATCTGGCTAATTTAAAAAAATTGTTTGCAAAGATGAGGCCTCCCTTTGCTGTCTGGGCTGGTCTTGAATTCCTGACCTCAAGTGATCCTCCTGCCTTGGCCTCCCAAAATGCTGGTATTACAGGCATGAGCCACATGCCTGGCTTGCTACTATTAGTTGTTGTTGTTGTTATTTTTCTTTGAGATAGGGTCTTGTTCTGTTGCCCAGGCTGGAGAGCAGTAGTATAATCATGGCTCGCTGTAGTCTTGACCTCCTTGGGCTCAAGTGACCTCCCACCTCAGCCTCCTAAGTAGCTGGGATTACAGGCGTGTATCACCATGCCTTGCTAATTTTTGTATTTTTTGTAGAGATGGAATTTTGTCATGTTTCCCCAGCTGGTCTTTAACTCTTGGCCTCAAGGGATCCTCCTGCCTCAGCCTCCCAAAGTGCTGGGATTACAGGCGGGAGCCACCGCAGTTAGCCCTATACTACCAGTTTTTAAAAGCTGAGTCCCCAAATGAAACTGCTTTGTCAAGGGCATAAGTATTTTTAAATGTAATAGATATTAGAATATTACTTTCCTTAAAGGTTTGTATAGTATTTTTTTTTTTTTTTTGGTATCAATGTCATTTTATTCTCTGTTCAGAAAGGCCTTGCACATGACTCTAGTGTCACACATCCTTCAGTGTCTGCCTTTGTATGGTATCTTCATTTTCACGTATTCGAGGAGGTCTGGGCCCCTAATGAACTTGGAGCCAGGATGAACAAGAAGGGTTTGCCCCCGGGGACCTGTTCCCAATGCTCTGGGCTTTTCTCTATACTCTCCTGGGGCAGATGAGGTTGGCAATGACTGTCTGTTGATTTTCTAATTTTTAGCAAGTTTAACTGTGGTGGTCCTTTCTGTTCTTCTGTAACAGTGACACAGTAGGCTGGCTGGCAGAGGTGTGTTGTTTTTTTTTTTTTCTGTTTCAGACGGAGTCTCGCTCTGTTGCCAGGCTGGAGTGCAGTGGCGCGATCTCGGCTCACTGCAACCTCTGCCTCCTGCGTTCAAGCGATTCTGCTGCCTCAGCCTCCCGAGTAGCTGGGATTACAGGAGCGCCCCACCACGCCCAGCTAATTTTTTTTTTTTTAGTAGAGATGGGGTTTCACCATGCTGGTCAGGATGATCTTGATCTCTTGACTGTGTGATCCGCCCACCTTGGCCTCCCATTTTAAAATTTTTTTTTTATTTTTAGTAAGCATTTTCTTTTAGAGCAGCTTTAGATTTACAGAAAAATTGCGACGATAGTGCAGGGAGTCCCCATATCCCCCACATCCAGTTCCCCCATTATGAACATCTTACACTGGTGTGGTACATGTGTTATAATGAATGAACTGCTATTGATAAATTACTATTAGGCAAGGTCCATCCTCTACTCAGATTTCCTCAGCTTTTATCTATTGTCCCTTTTCTGTTTCCGGTTCCCATCCAGGATACCATATTAGATTGAATTGCCTTGTCCCCTTAGGTTCCTCTTGGCTGTGACAATTTGTCAGATTTTCCTTGCTTCAAATGACTGGCATACAGCACTTTAAAAGATGAGATTTCGGCCGGGCATGGTGGCTTATGCCTGTAATCCCAGCACTTTGGGAGGCCGAGGCGGGCAGATCACCTGAGGTTGGGAGTTCAAGACCAGCCTGACCAATATGGAGAAACCCTGTCTCTACTAAAAATACAAAATTAGCCGGGCGTGGTGGCGCATGCCTGTAATCCCAGCTACTTGGGAGGCTGAGGCAGGAGAATCACTTGAATCCAGGAAGCGGAGGTTGCGGTGAGCCAAGATTGTGCCATTGCACTCTAGCCTGGGCAACAAGAGTGAAACTCCGTCTCAAAAAAAAAAAAAGGAGAGAACATTTCTTCTCTATCATTATAGGCATTATATAAAGACCAGCAATAGGTGAATTCTGCCTGGGATGGTGTGAGAAGACTTCTCGGAAAATGCATGATTTGACCCGGGCCTTAAAGGGTGGCTCTGTAGGCAGAGACGCTGCAGAAAGCTTCTGGGCAGAAGCGATTGTGGGAGTGAAACCACAGCCATGGGAACATGTTGATGCGCTCTGGGAGTGGGAATTAGTGCAGCAGGGCTAGGGCGTGTGGGGGTCCTGAGCAATGCATTTAGTGCAGTAAGTGGGCCGGTCGGGATTGCAGACATGGCTAGTTTAAGAAGAGCTCTCACCTGCTTTCCCTATTTCTTTCTTTTCTTTTCTTTTTCTTTTTTTCAGACGGAGTTTCGCTCTTGTTGCCCAGGCTGGAGTGCAGTGGCATGATCTCTGCTCACTGCAGTCTTTGCCTCCCGGGTTCAAGTGATTCTTCTGCCTCAGCCTCCTGAGTAGCTGGGATTACAGGCACGCACCACCGCGCACAGCTAATTTTTTATTTTTAGTAGAGACGGGGTTTCACCATGTTGGCCAGGCTGGTCTTGAACTCCTGACCTCAAGTGATCTGCCTGCCTCAGCCTCACAAAGTGCTGGGCTTACAAGCATGAGCCACCGCACTCGACCTTCCCTACTTCTTTCTTACCTCTTTTTCTAGCATGACAAAAGAAATAGCTTATCAGAGAAAGAAGAGACCCTGCCCCACACGGCCTGAGCGTGGTGTCTGTTGGAGGGACTTGACACACAGATGCACTCTGATCTTGCCAGTCTCAGGAATCAAGAGTCTCTCTGTATTACTGCAGATGTCTGTAGCCTTTGTGGGGTTAATAAGGGACACCATTTCTAAACTATTTTAGAGATTACTTTACAAAGTCATAAAAATGCACAATTCTACCAGCATTATATTACGGTTGCTAAAAATATCACATGACCATTGGTTAGTTCACAGCAATAGATATCCCACAGACTAATTTAATCATTGGCAGGAGGCCACGCAGTCTCCAGACAGGATCGGAATCAAACTGGGGGCTGCTAAATTTAGAAATATAAATTTGGGTTTGTTTAGAATGATTTGAAAACTGAAAGAACACATAAGCCAGGATGCAAGCATGGTTGTCTGCGCCGAAGGCAGAGTCCTTGTGGCTTTCCTTGATCACCTTACACTTGGGTCTGTCCTGCAGGCCCAACCCTGCTTTCGGCTTTTCATTGGAAATATTAGGTCAGGCAACCATGTCTGAAAGTCAGAGCAGACCTTTGATGTCGTCTGGGCTGGACCTACATTCTTCTTCTGGATATGATGGCATTTTCATTGGCTTACTGTGAGGCCTCTATGACAGATTGATTTTAGAGATGACTGGAACAATTCTCCTATTCCTCTCTTTGACGTTGTGTCAGTGCTACCTACTTTTCCCACCCAGATGTAAGAATGAGTGTCTGCAGAGTCGCCTTGAGATTTCATCCGGGGCCAGGAGGCTAACGAGTCCCGCAGGGAATGACTGAAAGGGAAAGGGGGATAAAGAAAAATTGTGCCCTACATGCTCCTTTTGTTGAATGTTTATTGTGAAGAGGAATTCTTTTTTTTTTTTTTTTTGAGACGGAGTCTCATTCTGTCACCCAGGCTGGAGAGCAGTGGTGCGATCTCGGCTCACTGCAAGCTGCGCCTCCGGGGTTCACACTATTCTCCTGCCTCAGCCTCCTGAGTAGCTGGGACTACAGGCGCCCGCCGCCACGCCCGGCCATTTTTTTGGTATTTTTTAGTAGAGACGGAGTTTCACTGTGTTAGCCAGGATGGTCTCGGTCTCCTGACCTCGTGATCTGCTCACCTTGGCTTCCCAAAGTGCTGGGGTTACAGGCGTGAGACACCGCACCTGGCAGTGAAGAGGACCTCAAGACACAGATGTCCTTAGCCACAGGAACTCTGGGTAGGTGGGGATTCAAGTGGGTAACGGCCAGGTATGGAAAGGGGAGAGAGGCTCACTCATCTTACTATTTGGGATGTGGTCCCTAAAATCACTGAGGAAATCAGCATGGTTGAGTCAAAGGGCTGTTGAGTGCATATCAGCACAACCAACCCGCTTATCCAGTCCCAAGTACTTCTCAGGTAGCCTTCAGGGTATCTGTGGCTCCCCTCTTCCTTGCTCAGGATGCAGGAGGAAGAGCTCTCACCCATTGTCACTACTTCCCATTACATATCCTTCTTGCTGTCCTTCAAACATGCCAAATGCTTCCATATCCAGGCTTTTGTCTTCACACCCTGCCTGGAATGCTTTTCCAGCAGATACTGCCATGAAATTCTCTTCTCTTTATTTAGGGGTCAGTTCAAATGTCACCTCCTCTGAGAGGTCTTCCTGGAAGTCATATCTACAACAGCTCCTTTATAACCCCATTCTCTCTTCCTGCTTTATCTTCTTAGATATAAGCCATTACTCTGTATTATACACACATATATATATACACACACACACATCATATTGTGTATATATATACACATGCACACTATATATATGATGTGATATTGTGTATATATATAAATTAAAATAAATTAAAAATATATATATTTTAGAGATGAAGTCTCCCTCTGTCACCAAGGCTGGAGTGCAGTGGCATGATCTCAGCTCACTGCAGCCTTGAACTATCCGGCTCAAGCAATCCCCTTGCTGGGACCACAGGCACACACTATCATTCTTGGCGAATTTTTAAAATTTTGTTAGAGACGGGGTCTTGCTATGTTGCTTGGGCTAAATATTACACACTTATTTGTTTATTATCTACTTCTTCCACACAAATGCACACTACATAAGAGTGCTCAATAAACAGTTGTTGAATAAATAAATGAGTGAATGAGTGATGATAATGTCCATTCCTTATACTTGGATAAAACTTTACTACAAATATGGCTGTACATTTGCATGCAAATTCAGTCAGGAATTCACATCCTCATTCTTTTAATATGGTGTTTATTTCTCCCTTGGTGTTGTAACCACCCTTGTAAATGTGTAATTACAGACTGAGATACAGGCTCTGAAGGGAGGCTACATAGACTGAGGCCTCCTAGAGAGAGCACCCTTTGAGCTGGGAACTGAACGGCAGTAGTCTATCGACTGCGTGAAGTGCGGGGAAGAACGCTGCAGAGAAAACAGTATACACACCGTAGTTCCTCAATGTTATGGCACATGTTTCTTCAGATCTTCACCTTTCTGACTTTGGAATAGCCTTAGAATCGATATCCATCTCATGATCACTTTTGGTCAGGTGGCAGCCGTGACATATTGTCATTGCTTGGACTCATGAGATCTCTACTGTTGTTGGTGATGGCATGGCTAGACAACTGAAGAGCCATCTGAGGGAGGCTTATCAGTCTCGATTGCCATCTGAAAAACTCCCACTGGTATCTTCTGGTTAGGCCAAGAAAGTGCCAACATCAACAATTTGAGAATGCCTGTCCAGGACTTGGGAAAAAAAAATCTAGAAGGCAGGCCAGGCACAGTGGCTCACACCTGTAATCCCAGCACTTTGGGAGGCCAAGGTGGGCGGATCACCTGAGGTCAGGAGTTCAAGAACAACCTCAACATGGAGAAATCCCGTCTCTACTAAAAATACAAAAATTAGCTGGGCGTGGTGGCGCATGCCTGTAATCCCAGCTACTTGGGAGGCTGAGGCAGAAGAATTGCTTGAACCTAGGAGGTGGAGGTTTCGATGAACCGAGATCAGGCCATTGCACTTCAGTCTGGGCAACAAGAGCGAAACTCAGTCTTCAAAGAAAAGAAAAGAAAAGAAAAATCTAGAAGGCGATAGAGGAGATGGAAACTGAAGATACCGAATCATCAACACTCTTGGAGGTTCAGAGAAAGAAAGCTCTGAGGATGTGAAATAAGACAGACACCGATGCCTCAGAGCTGAAAGCCATTCAGAAGTGCCAGTCTCTCAACGTGAGGAGATTTTAGAAATACCGTAATCAATGAGTTCAGCATGTATTTTCATTTTTATGTAGGCACAAGAGCAATAAATGATTCAGTCCTATGTCTAAGGAAGGCTACACGAACTCTTTTGAGAAGCATAAGATAACAATTCTGAGCATTAATCATTAAGAAAATTTGGTGTCAAAATTTCATTGGCAGAGATTTTTATTTCTTAAAGTTACATAAAGTAACGGTACGTTTAGAATCGGTGAGATCTTGGATTGGATGGAATACAGTAAGATTGGTTTGAAGATCTGAGGGTTGGGTTGGACGGTGCCAGCGCACGTGGGCAAGCGGGTGGTGAGGAGCACCCACGTTGGCGGGAGGAGGCTGATCAGTGGCCCGTCATGGTGTGCCCTGAGAAGGGATAGCTTCTTCGAGATTGAACTAATGGGCTATTTTCTGCAACATCAATGCATTGTCATCTTAATAGCCCTCAGTACAGTTTAAGTGTAAGAATTACTTTGCTACTGACTTTGAGAAGAAACATATGGCAGATAGACACAATACTCACTCTCCAAATCACCCCAAATAAATAGAACAAGGCCAAAGGCACCCCTAGGGATATATACGGAAGAGAAAAGTCAAGGCTGAATTAACATCTACAGGGCGGGAAGAGGAGGTCAGATGTCTGTGGAAATAACTGTTTAGCTCTCCAGGTCATTCAGTATTTGCAAGCCGTAAATGAAATTGTCCAAATTTGTTTTCTCATGAAAATGTCAGCTTGAGAGCTTAAAGTGAGTAATTCTTTTCTTATGGTCTGAAAAAAGAAGCCCATTTTATTTTGTTGCCCTCAAGACGAAAGAGGCTTTTTGTTCTTGTTCCATGTTTCCAGTTTGCTGGTACTTTTCAGATTTGCTTACATAGAGTGATGATATAAATTTTCAGGTGGAAGAAACTAGATGCTGACATGTTTGTTTGGTTTAAGCCAGAGCTGTCATCACCAATCTGCTGGGCCTGGAAGGATGGGGTTCTCGGTTTCCCCTTTGCCTGTTCCCCAGGTGAGATCTGTGACCCACAAATGACTCTTTCTTTGCAAGACATGTTAATAGGATGGTGCATAAAAGGGATACGGCTACATAATTCTTGTTAATAAATGTCCTGTTTAGTTACCTCATGTTAATTAATCTCAAAGCAAAGACAGTTGTCAGATTTTGTTTGGGTTCAAGCCTGAAAATAACTTGTAGCTTTTAAAAAATACCTAGTTTTTCTTTTTCTCTTTCTTCCTCTCCCTCTCGTCCTCCTCTTCTTTTCTTCTTCTCTTCCTCCTCTCTTTCCTCCTTCTCCTCCCCTTCCTCTTCCTCTTCTTCCTCTTCCTTCTTCCTCTCCTCCCCTTCCTCCTCCTCTTCCTCCCCCTACCCTTAATGTTTCTTTTTCAAAGAATAGAGCAGAGACTAATATGTAGTCATTTGGCTTGAGAAGGAATCATTAGCTGTCATAGCTGAAAAGGATGTCAGAGTGCACAGAAACTAGTGGTTTTCAAGCTGCTCTGAGGATCTGAAGGGTTTTAATACCCAATGTATGGGATGCAACTGGAAGGTCTGATGGGTGGGGCTTCCACCCCTCCTCTGATTCAGCCACAGTGCCTTGATTTTCTTTCTGGTTCTACATATGTGATTTCTGTCTCAAGTTTTGCAAGGAGAAGAAAATTTGAACTCTTGGAAAGGTCCGAAAGCTGCTGGTGCAAACCAAACCTCTCACTCACAGATGAGGAAGCTCATGTCCGGTGATGCAAAGTGATTTGCCTAAGATCGCAAAGCTTCTGGGTAAGGGAGTTGGAGCTAGGAGTCCTTTACTTTCCCTGTTGTCTGGGGCTGAGTACAGAGAGGTATTATGCTGAGAAGCAGAGAGAAGATGGAACAAAGAAAGTGTACTGTGTTTCCATCTCTCTGGGATGCAGAGTAAGACAGGTCTCTTGAAACACCTCTTGGGTGACAGAAGATGACATCTGCATGATGATCAACAAGAACAACATTCATGTGTGAATCGCTTCTTTGGCTTCTGGCTGAGATTAAGTGCAATGCACGTGTGACTCCTAGTCCTCCGGTGTCTCTGATGATTGGAGGAAGACTGGTAAGGTCTGCTACAGTCTTCAGAGTCTGTGCTGTGGAACTGTTGTCATGTCCCAGTTTCATTGCTAATACAATTTTTCTTCTATACTCTTTGGTTTATTTTTTGTTATTTTTGGTGGGTTCCTAGGAGTGATTTATAGAAATGTGCACCAAGTCAGCCATATTTCCCAGAAAGATTTAGAGTTGAGTCACACTTTGATTTATTGACCAAGGGAAAGTTTTAAGGTAAATAATTAGACATAAATAAAAACATTCCACGTATTTATTATTTTTATTTTTATTTTTTTGAGATGGAGTCTCGCTCTGTCAAACAGGCTGGAGTGCAGTGGCACGATCTTGGCTCACTGCAACCTCCGCCTCCCGGGTTCAAGTGATTCTCCTGCTTCAGCCTCATGAGTAACTGGGACTACAGGCGCCTGCCACCACACAAGGCTAACTTTGGATTTTTAGTAGAGACAGGGTTTTGCCATGTTGGCCAGGCTGGTTTTGAACTCTTGACCTCAAGTGATCAGCCCACCTCAACCTCCCAAAGTGCTGGGATTACAGGCATGAACCACTGTGCCCGGTCAAGATATTTATTTTTTAAAGCAATACCTTTGTTATTATATTAAAACAGTGAAGATTTTTTTGAGAGGTTATAAAGCATTGTACTAGGAGACTGAAAAACTATCTCTGCTCCTCGCTAGTTATGTGACATTGGGAACGTCACTTACCCTCTCTGTGCTTTGAACTTCCTCATCTGTAAAATGCTAATAATAATAGCACCTCCATATAGAGTTGCTATGAGGATTAAATGTGTTAATACATAAAGCTGCTATAACAATGCCTGGCTTGGGATTGATTCATTGTGCTTTGTTAGTCTGAGTATTGGTATCTCTCAACAATTCAGGGAAATTCTTGACCTGTACTGCTTTAAATGTTTCTACCCCTTCTGACTGTTAGAGACTGAATGTTTAGTCAAAATTAATATGTTGAAACTTAATCCCCAGTGTGAGGGTATTAGGAGAAGAGACTTTTGGGGGCCGATTAGGTCATAAGGACAGTAACCTCATGAATGAGATTAGTGCGCTAATAGAAGAGACCCCTACAGGCCAGGCGTGGTGGTTCACCTGTGATCCCGGCACTTTGGGAGGCTGAGGTGGGCGAATCACCTGAGGTCAGGAGTTAGAGATCAGCCTGGCAAATGTGGTGAAACCCCGTCTCTACTAAAAATACAAAAAATTAGCCGGGCATGGTGGCACTTGCCTGTAGTCCAAGCAACTTGGGAGGCTGAGGCAGGAAAATCACTTGAGCCTGGGAGGTGGAGGTTGCAATGAGCCGAGATCGGGCCACTGCACTTCAGCCTGGGTGACGGAGTGAGACTTCATTTCAAAAAAAGAAAAAAAAAAAAAAAAAAAAAAAAAGACCCCAGATAACTCCCTTGCCTCTTCCATCACGTGAAAATGTGGCAAAAAGACAGTCATCTATACATCAAGAAGTGGGCCCTCCCCAAGAGCCAAACATACCAGTACCTTGATCTTTGACTTTCCAGCCTCCAGAACTATAAGAAATAAATTTCTATTGTTGATAAGCCACCTAGTCTATGACATGTTTGTTATAACAGCTGGAATAGACTAAGATACAATCTATTGACCTCCTCAGGACTCATCTCTTTTGTATTTCTGTTTCTTTGTCTCTGGAGGAACTTCTGAATAATTTTCTTGTTTCCAGCCTTTAAGTTATTACTATTCTGATGCACTCTGTCCAATATGCTTTGAGATCTATTTGTGATGGAGACAACCTGCTGAACACAGCAGTCCATTATCTCCTTCTTTTGTATTAATGATATTATAGTTGGACACCTGAATACTCAGCTAGGTGACATTTCTCAGACACCTTTGCAGTTGGATGTGGCCCGGTAACTAACACTTCAATAGAATGTGACTGGAAGTAATGTGGGCCATGTCAACAGAGCAGGTGCATCTCCTCTATAGCCTTTCTCCTTCTTGCGAGCTAGAATAATGCTATCCTAAAGTTGTCTACAGAACACAGCGAGTCCTTAAACTGCCACTGGTTTGCAATGGGATACGTTGGAAAATGGAAAGAAAAGCACTCAGAAACATGGCAGTAATTCAACGTTGTCACGATACCCAAATGTTGTCATTTTTCTGGTAATTCATTTTATTGCGTTTTTAAAAAGGAATTGCTCAAAGGATTGAAAAATAAAAACTATCTTATCACCTGTGCCTGTGACCAGCTGAGATTAATGTCCTAGGGGATAGTTGAGAAACAAGAAGGAAGGAACTTGCACCCTCAGTGACCACCCAGAGCAGAGCAGTCTGCCTGCTGCGATGTTCACCTCAGACTTTACATGAGAGAGAATTAAACCGCTGGGCGCGGTGGCTCACGCCTGTAATCCCAGCACTTTGGAAGGCCGAGGTGGGCAGATCACCTGAGGTTGGGAGTTCAAGACCAGCCTGACCAATATAGAGAAACTCTGTCTCTACTAAAAATAGAAAATTAGCTGGGTGTGGTGGCACATGCCTGTAATCCCAGCTGCTGGGGAGGCTGAGGCAGGAGAATTGCTTGAACCCAGGAGGCGGAGGTTGTGGTGAGCCGGAGATCGCGGTGAGCTGGAGATCGCGCCACTGCACTCCAGCCTGGGCAACAAGAGCAAAACTCCGTCTCAAAAAATAAAAAAAAGAGAGAATTAAACCATCATCTTCTTTAACCTGTTGAATGATTGTTAGACCTCTTTCTGTGGCAGTCAAACCTTACCTCATCACACATCCATCCCATTTGAAACCCCAGCTCTTACACATTTTATTTCTAGAAATTGTATTTGATTCTTTTAAATAGCTCTTAATCTTTAAAAAGAGATTCTCATTCCTTGATCATATTTGCAAGCCTCTGTTGCTTTTTAATTTTTCAGCAGTTGTTAAAACAAAGTCTTGTTTAAGCACCAAGATACAACAAATATGAACTTTCAAATGGAGGTGCCAAATCTCCACATGCAGATAGTCATCAGGAATTTCTGAGAAACTTGCTCTGAAACACTGAGACTCTCTCAACTGCTTGAAGAATAGAAACCCAATCTCTACTAAAAATACAAGAATTAGCTGAGCATGGTGGTGCATGCCTGTAATCCCAGCTACTTGGGAGGCTGAGATGGGAGAGTCACTTGAACCCAGGAGGCGGAGGTTGCCTCCTTAATCCAAAGGATTAAGAGCATGGACAAGAAAAGATTTTGGTGAAGAAGATTTCTTCAGAAAAATTGATCTTGAGATCTCCCTCCTCTCTTCACCCCAAAGATGATCCTGCACCAAAGTTGATGGGAGGCAAAGTCAGAGCCTGCCCTGGGGACAGCCAATATCTGGGTAGACCTTGACTAACTTAAAAACTAGTTGGAAATATCTTTGTTTTATTTCTCTTTTCTTTAATTGGTTAAGGTTGAAAATTATAAAAAGAGTGCATATTACCACAATCTGGGTGCTGTAAAACAACAAAAATGTATTGTCTCACAGTTCTGAAGGGCAGAAGTCTAAATTCAGGGCATTAGCAAGGCCGGGCTCCTTCTGAAGTCTCTAGGACCCTTCCTTACCCACTTCCAGCTTCTAGTTGCCCCAGGCAGTCCTTGGCTTGTGTCAGCAAACTCCAGTTTTTGCCTGCATCTTCTTGTGGCTGTCTTTCCTCTGTGTCTGTGTCTATAGCATTCTCCTCCCTGTAGGTGTCTGTGTACAAATGTCACTCTTTTTTATTTTATTATTATTATTATTTTTTGACATGGAGTCTCACTTTGCTGCCCAGGGTACAATGCAGTGGCATGATCTCGGCTCACTGCAACCTCCACCTCCTGGGTTTAAGTGATTCTCCCACCTCAGCCTCCCAAGTAGCTGGGATTACAGGCATGTGTTGCCATGCCCGGCTAATTTTTATATTTTTAGTAAAGATGGGGTTTTTGGCATGTTGGCCAGGCTGGTCTTGAACTCCTGACCTCAAGCGATCACCTTGGCCTCCCAAAGTACTGGGATTACAGGCGTGAGCCACGGTGCCTGGCCCAAATGTCACTTTTCTTATAAGGACACCAGTTGTATTAGATTAAAGGCCCATCCTACTCCAGTATGACCACGTCTTAACTAATTATTGCATCTGCAACAACCTCATTTCCAAATAAGGTCACTTTTTTGAGGTGCTGGGAGTTAAGACTTCAACATATATTTTTTTGGAGGGGGGACACAATTCAACTCATAGCATAGGGAGAGAAAGGAAAGGAGTGGGGGTAACAAAAGGTGAGAAGTCCATCTTCTGAGGTTCATCTTCCTAAAACCCCTGTTTCTGCTCTACTCAGTGGTCTGTATCCTTACTTCCTCCATAAACTTTTGGTATAAACTTCCTGCTTCAAAGACTCTTGACCTTCTGAACTTCTACCTAATTCTCTGCTCCATTCCTGGAGACTGCCCTCCACCCTCACCCCTACTTTATGCCTTGGTGGTCATGATGGATCCTGCTCACCATTCCTCCTCAGCGCCCCCCGCCCTCCTCACCTAGGTCTGCTGTGCACACAAGGTCACAGCCCTGACCTTCTTGTACTCCCCAACAGGATACACATCTTGCCTCTTTGGCTTCTTGCCCAGCACACAATGAGCCTCACGTGTCCAGAGATCTTGCCTTAGAGTCCCCTTCCTCCCCGTCCTCGCTGATCCGACCATCTGCCAGAAGCCGAGCTCTAGCCACCTGCTTCAGGACTGCTTTTGTGTCTCAGTGCTGGGAATCCCAGGGCAAACTGCTAGCGTGAGAAAGTTCTCATGTTGGCCCTTGAAATTTCCCCTAGTTTTCCTTTAGGACTAGTATGGCAGTTATATCCATTTGTCAAAATACAGGGATCAGGGCTTGTAAAGGAGGAAAATATAACTGTGGGAGAAACATTTAATATTAGAAAATCTTCATGTGGCGTGTATAAAATTAAATTGAGGCTCAGAGTTCGAACTTCTTTCCCTGATGAATCCTTTGTGTTTCTGTGAATGCACTTGTAAAATACAAGCCCAGTATGTTGGAAAAACAATACCTCAAACCTTTGAGTGAGGTTGACCCAGGAGTACTGAATAGCTTACTTGAGATGGTAGTTTCCCGAGAAGACACCTCCCAGAAGAAGGCTGTGTTAGGATGATGAGAGTTTTGAGCTGAGCATTAGGGAGCTGAGGCAAGTCTTTTCACCATTCTGGATTTTGGTTTCCTCACCTGCAGTAGCACAGGGTAAGTGAGTTCTTTCAGCCTTACTGTTCCAATTATTTTAAAAAATGATCAAAATCTTTTAAAGTTGGGATTACAGGCATGTGCCACCATGCCTGGCTAATTTTCGATTTTTGGGGAACAAAATTCAACTCATAGCATAGGGAGAGAAAGTAAAGGGGTAGGGGGTAACAAAAAAATGAGAAGTACATCTTCTGAGGTCCATCTTCCTAAAACCCTTGTTTCTGTTCTACTCAGTTGGCCTATATCCTTACTTCCTTTAGGACTAGTATAGCATTAAACACATAAAGCCTATTAAATATTTATATCCTGATTCAATACATTTATATTGAATTATACATATCCTCATTCAATACATTTATACACTTTTGTTGTCAGAAAACAATAGTGATCTTTTATTTCTGTAAAAACTCTACCAAAATCTAGTAGACAAATAAATCTACAAATTATTTACAAAAAATTTAAAAACCGTGTGAATCTGGAAAACTTATAGCCCTCAATTAAACTTTCTAAAACTCAGGGTTTCATTTTTTCCCCCAAACACACAAGCCAGTCTAATTTTTTTTTTATCTGAACACATCGTCCAGATACATCTTGATCCATCTCTTTCATGAAGGAATGCAGCCAAAAGTTTCTTCCTCCCTGAAAAGCAATTCTCTAAATCAAGACCAACTTTTTAATGACTCAGAGTCAAAGAGGCATTTTGGATGCTGCAGAAAGCCATTTAGCCATAGGATCACGCTTCTCATTTGCCCTAATGAAGCAGTGGTTTAAGGTTTGGGGAAAGTTCTTTGGAGATTTGGGGAAAGTTCTTTGGAGATGATGTACAACTCTCGCTACAGATGGATCGAGCCATTCAAAGTAGAATTTTGCAACCATATTTTCAGGCGATCACAGAAGTCTCTCATAAAATCAGTTCTTCATTTCTAAATAAGTTATGTTATTTAAAGTACAATCTGCGTGTACATAGACTAATAATAATCTGGCCAGAAATGTGTGCAGCCCGTTTGGGACTCAGGAGTCAGTGGTGGTTTGGAAACAGATTGGGGTTGGCTGGTAGCTATGGACATTCACTGGTGGCACATTTGGTATCCACTTCCTTTCTGCTTCCTCTCCTTTGGAGGAAGGGTCTGCCTGCTTTTTGTGGCTGCCTAGCATTCTGTTTGGAGTTCCAGGGTAAGCCCTGCTTGGAATAAGCACATCTAGGAAAATCCCATATCATTTGGATTAGTCAAACAGGCTGCTATGGTCTAACTGTTTGTGTCCTCCCAAAATTCATGTTGAAATCCTACCCCATAAGGTGATAGGATTAACAGGTGAGAGCTTTGGGAGGTGATGAAATCACAAGGGTAGAGCCCTCATGAATGGGATTAGATCACTCGTTAAAGAGGCCTGAGAGAGACCCCATTGGCCTTCCCGCCATGTAAATGGGCCCTCACCGGACACCACATTTCCTGGACCATTGATCTTGGACTCTTCAGGCTCCAGAACTGACAGCAAGGGATTTCTGTGGTTTAGAAGCTACCCAGTCTATGGTATTTTGCTATAGCACCCCAAATGGACTAAGACACAGCCCATAGCTTTCCTCTGGCTACAGGGATTGGCTCAGAGTTGCTTAGGTAGCATGAAAATCAGGGGCCAGGTGCGGTGGCTCATGCCTGTAATCCCAGCACTTCGGGAGGCCAAGCGGGGGTGGGGGGGATCACGAGGTCAGGAGTTCAAGACCAGCCTGACCAACATGGTGAAACCCCATCTCTACTAAAAATACAAAAATTAGCCAGGCGTGGTGGCGGGCACCTATAATCCCAGCTACTCAGGAGGCTGAGGCAGGAGAATCGCTTGAACCAGGGGGGCGGAGGTTGCAGTGAGCCAAGATGGTACCACTGCACTTTAGCCTGGGTGACAAACAAAAAAAAAGAAAAAAAGAAACTCAGGACCTCTGTGAGAAACGGCTCTCTTTGAGGAATCATAAAGCCCTAGTTTCTGCTGCTGGTAGCTACTACTTTACCATCATGAAGAAGGCAAAGCTGGTATGAGCTACGATGAAAACATGAGCGAATTGCAGAGAACTCTTGTGGTGAGAGCGGGGAAGAGTGGAAGGAGGGAGGAGACAGTGAACATAAACAAATAAATAAATGAGGTGAGCATGCAAATAAATGCATTGGGGTCATATGACGTGTGGTGAAGAGAGGATGTGAGCCTGCCTTTGATGGGCAGGGTAGGGAAACATGTGCCACAGCCCCACTGTGGATGCTAGGGGGATTTCACACAAATGAAGGCATCGGCCATGTGTCTTTGCAGCAGACTTACAGTATGTACATGCCGACGCCTCGGGACTCCGTGGACCTGACTCTCTTGTGTCCTTCCTGGCCTCTGGTGTCATAGATCCTGTGCAGTATCTTGCTCACTTCAGTGGGGTCCAAGTTTAGGTTTTTGCAGTTTCACAAATGGGTGTATGAACAAAAAGAAATAAACACGTTTGTACCTCACCCTGAGACTGTGTCTGCTGAAAGAGAAGGAGACAGATTTTACCTTGGAGCGTCCCTCCTGGCTGACTTGCCAAGGAATGCACTTTGGACTGGAAGAATTTCCACAGCTGTGTGGAGGGTGGTGTTCTGATGGCCAGGCCCCAGATGATGTTGTTGGTCCATGTGGAAGACTTGATCTTTGCGGGGAGGTCAAGGAAACCTAGATAAAATGATGGAAGGTAGGAAGACGAGAGTGGTAGGAGAAATATGAAAAGCATTGGGAGTTTTTCTCCTTGAGCAGAGGCACCTAAAAGCAGACAATGTTTACATAGTAGCTTGATTGTGAGAAAGCCCTTTTTCTGGGCCTCAGTTTGCTCATCTGGGAAATGAAGGAGATTAACACTGTGATCCATACAGCTGCTTTCGGCCCTAAATTCTGTGATTCTAGAAATAATTACGTATATGAAAGATTTTTATGCATAAGCAAGGGTCTGTTTTCCAACTCCATTGCAACAAAAGAGGAAAATATGATATCTGAGGCAGAGCTTCTTGACTTTGAGAATTGTTTTTCTCTAGGAGAAAACAATGGAAGTTTTAAAATGACAGTTTCTTGGAAATTTATAAGGAAATAATACATTGCTATTTTTTTTTCTGGGATGAAATTATCTAAAGAATCCACCCCCTAAAAATGTGACTTTGAATTTGCATGGAAGTTAATATATTAAAATGTAAATGCCAGGTTCTAAGTTCTGAGACCGAGTCTGGCTCTGTCGCCCAAGCTGGAGTAGAGTGGCGGGATCTCAGCTCACTGCAAGCTCCGCCTCCCGGGTTCACGCCATTCTCCTGCCTCAGCCTCCCGAGTAGCTGGGACTACAGGCGCCCACCACCTCGCCCGGCTAGTTTTTTGTATTTTGTTTAGTAGAGACGGGGTTTCACCCTGTTAGCCAGGATGGTCTCGATCTCCTGACCTTGTGATCCGCCCGTCTCGGCCTCCCAAAGTGCTGGGATTACAGGCTTGAGCCACCGCGCCCGGCCAGGTTCTAAGTTCTTAAAAAAAGTTCTGGCATGCCAGCCGGGGAGGTGTGAGGTGACTTCTTTAACAAGTTACTCGTGCATTTTTAGCTATATGAATCCCTCTTAAAGAGGAGACGCTTTCTAAATTGAGCAAGTGCATTTTATAATCCTGAGACGGACACAGAGCAAAATTTGAGAGCATTAGGTTTTAAAAAAAATAATCATTAAAACAATGCTCTAAGTTTAAAAAATGTGGAAGGCAGAGTAACATATCCTCCACCTCCCCAAGATATCCGAGTGCTCATCCCAGGAGTTTGCAAATATGTTAATTTACAGGGCCAAAGAGAGTTTGCAGGTGTGCTTAAAGTAAGGATTTTGAGATGAGATTATCCTGGGTTGCCCAGTGTAATCACAGGAGCTCCGAAAAGATGGAAGAGGGAGGCGGAGAATGAATGTGTGGACAGAAACAGAGCCTGGAGTGATATGATTGGTGGAAGGGGCATTAGCTAAGGAATTCACCAGTCTGCTGGAACCCAGAAAAAGCAACAAAACAAATTATCCCTCAGAGCCCCTGCAGGCAGCATGGCCCCACTGACACCTTGATTTTGGCCCAGTGAACCCATTTCAGACCTTTGACTTCCAGCACTGTAAGATAATAAATGTTTGTTGTTTTAAGCACTACGATTGTGGTCATTTGTTACAACAGATAGGAAATTCATACAAAGAGAGAAGGCAAAATGAATTAATGCAGGAAAAAACACTTAAGAAAAGGAGCGGGAGAGTCAAGATGAACAGGAAACAGAAGGAGCAGGGAGTGTCAAGATGAACAGGAAACAGGAGACACAGAACTGGGCTCCAGAGCGGGCAGGGGTGCTGCCAGGGGCTGCGGACCTGGGCTGTTGATCTCCTGGAAGCAGGTGGAATGTGTGGGGCTGCAGCGGCCAAGAGAGGAAGAAGGTGATGGGCTGCGAGGATAGTCAGAACAACATTCCCTGCCTAGGTGTCCCAGTGATACGGCTTCAATGGCTGGAGGAACACCATGGTTCTTAGTCTCGTGCTGATTTTGATAAAACGACACGGACACATGTGGAGTGGTTTTAAGGAGAGAAAAGTTTATTAGGCAAGAAAGAAGGAAGGAAGAAGAAAGCCGCTCCCCTGTACAGAGACAGAGGGAGGGGAATTCGAACAGAGAGAAAACCTCCTCCCATGCGGTGGAAAAGTGGCTGCTTCTACTCCGATGCTGGTGGAGGTGGTGTCTGATTTGCACAGGGCCCAGGGGATTGGTTTGACCAGGTGCCTCATTTACGTAACCTGGCCCTCCAACCTTAGCCCTTTAAATATGCAAATGCGGGTTGCCATGATGTTCTGAACACATGGCGTTATCTGGAGGTGGCCATGACACTTGGTACACCTGGTGAGGAGGAAAAGACAGGGGGAATTGCCACATTGAGTGAACCCATTTTCTAAATGGCCGGCATTTGCGTATTAAAGCTTGCCTGCCTGACTCTTCAAGCCACCTTTTCTGTTAGAAAAGAGATGGTTTGGGGGTTGTTTTTTTATTACAGGAAAATTTCCACCGAGAACCTTTACTCTTACTAGCTGCCTGAAAATTATTTCTTAAGAACTCCTGTATCACCAGCCTGCATCTCCCTCAAAGCAGAGCCTGAGATAAAGGCTTCTGTGTGAGTGGTTTTTCTGAGAATGAGGGAAATAGTGAGAGAAAGAAGGTGGAAGCGGGGAAGGAAAGCGGTTACCAGTATGCAGCATTGAGATGGTCCCTGCTACAGGTGGCCGGTTCCTGACCAGGGCAGGTGTGCTGCCAGACCTGGTGAGAGTGGCTCTTGGTTTTGTTCTAGACGCTGCCTCCCTGGGCTCTGCTACGCTGTAGATTCATTTCTATTAATGAGTTGCTCCTTCAATATGCAACTCACATTTGGTGACAATTATTTTCATTAAATAACCAGATGAACAACTTCTCTGGGGATCTGAGTAAAGGACAAAGGCCATTTAGGGGAAAGTCTGACCTGAATGGGTCTCGGTGCCCAAGAAGATGAGAAAGCAGGAGAGAAGAATCCAGAGGAAAAAGAGGGATTCACACAGGAGGTAGGTAAATCCCCCCGAATACACTTTTCTAATGTTTTTCTTTTTTCTTTTTTTTTTTTTTTTGAGATGGAGTCTCACTCTTGTAGCCCAGGCTGGAGTGCAGTGGTGTGATCTCGGCTTACTGCAACCTCTGCCTCCCGGGTTCAAGAGATTCTCCTGCCTCCGCTTCCCAAGTAGCTGGGATTATAGGCACATGCCACCACGCCTGGCTAATTTTTGTATTTTTAGTGGAGATGGGGTTTCACCATGTTGGTCAGGCTGGTCTCGAACTCCTGACCTCAAGTAATCCACCTACCTCGGCCTCCCAAAGTCCTGAGATTACTACAGGTGTGAGCCACCATGCCCGGCCTAATGTTTGCTTTTCCTTAGGGACTTCGGTGGCAGCCAGTGAGCTGATGCCTAGACCTGGGTATTGGAACTCTTCAGTGTTACCTTCGTCAGAAGCCTGGCCTTCTCATTCCACCTCACCTCCTCCTAGCTGTGTCCTTTCTGGGGTACAGACATCTTTCAAGAGAGCAGGGAACAATCTGCTGACTTTAGGGAATGCTATTGGCCTCATGATGCTCACTGGTATCACGAGGACCGTTCAAATACTATTTGAATATTGAAACAATATTGAATATCCAAATTTGAGGGCTAGGAATCCCTTTGGTCTCCCAGATCCTTATCACCATTCTGGCATTTTAATAATTTCATCTTAGTCATCTGCTCACTGCTCTCCACTTAATAAGCCATTCACCATAATTTGTGGTTGGCGTTATCTGGACAGGTTGGGGGAATGAGCTGAAATTGTGACTTCTGCCCCCAATTCAATGGTATTTGTTCTGCGGTCTTTCACATTTTGTCTTAGTGATCTCTCAGCATTTTAAAAACACGTGCCCATGAGCATAGGGAAGTCCCCAAAGAAGGGTGGACACTTCCAACTACTCAGCAAGAAGGACCTGTTTCAGATTCCCCCGTGTCTTTCTTGGATTACTATGGTTAGGACCAAGCCTCAGTCTGCAGGGAAAGTGCTAATATCACATGCATTTTACTGACTAATTGGAGAAAGAGGAGGAAGGGAGCCAATGTTCTGAGACTAAAGGGGGTGCAGATCTCCCCATGTGGCCTTGTCCCATCCATAGATAAGGAAATCCAGGATGGGTCCTACATCCAGGAACAAGCCTCACCCAGGAGTGCTTTGATTCCCTTCTTAAAGCCTCATGATGGGGAGTCAGAACTCTTGGAAAGTAGCTCGTCCCACAGGAGGAGACAATATTTCTAGGCTCAAGCCTCAGATGTTTCAGAGCTCCCTGATTTTGTGTCCTATTGAGGTGGAGACAATGCCACAGGTTCACTTGCTTTGTGTTTTCCTTTCCCTGGACACTGGGGAAGACTGTACTTCCAGCCTTCCTAACACATGGGTTGGGAGCACGTGACTAATTCTGGCCAATGTGTGAAGTGGAAGAGACATGTGTCACTTTTGGGCTGAAACGTGGCTGAGTGGGAACGAGGTCTCCAGGCTTTCCCATCTCGTGCAGAGACTCCCACCAACCCCCTCTGGATGTGTAGCGTAAGGGAGAAGTAAATCCTCACTGAGATTTTGAGACTAACTTGTTACCACAGCATAACCTCGCTGATCCTGACTATTAGCAAAGATAGCACATGTAATAGTTTGGACATTTGGAAATTTTCTTTCTCATTGAACTTTCCCGTGTTTTCTTTTCTTTCCTTCTTAATGCATTTAAGTGCTTATTCTATGTTGAGAATATAATGGGAGGAGACAAATAATTACTGAAAGGAAAGACAAAATTGCAAAGTGGGTGATGATTAACTGGAGTTGTTTCATGCTTGGTAGCTTGTGGGGGTATAACTTGGATGGTGGAGTAAATGGAGAGTGACACAGATTTTGGTCAGATAGAGCCGTAGGGAGTGACATTTGGGGCAGGGCGTATTTATGCTGCCAAGATGGCAACTCTGGTCACAGCGGCCTGTTTTCCTTTTAATAGTTTCTACGTTCCTACTCTACATAAAACTCTGTTTAAGTGTGAGCACAGAGCCACAGGTCATATATGGCCAGGACTGGAGAGAGCAGGGGAGGAAGAATTCATTGGCAGACACGGACACAGCACAAATTTGGATTTTGGCATGCGTTTTCCAGCAGTTGCATGAAGGAAACCCTATCTTCCTTTCAAGACATCTCATTTTTGCCTTCCACCTGGACTTGTCCTCAGGGATCTGCTTTCCAGTCCAAAGGGACCGTGTCCTTTGTGTCCCTCTGATGCCTGTGCTAGTTGTTATCTGCCGTGATGTCTATTGCTGTCTTTCCTTTATTTCAGTTCCACCCCTTGCCTGGCCTTCTAAGATGCTCTCCATGCTCCCAGCAGTTCTCTCCCCCATAACTCCCTGGCCATTAACTTGTTTTATTGTCATGGTTTGATGCTGAAAAATTGCTCTTTGCTTTCCAAAATGACAGCTAGCTGATGCGTTTGTCCCATCCCTATCATTGTGGGCGCTTATGTGGATGGCTGATTTCATAGGAATGGGGAGGAATATGGATTCGTTTCTTCCTGTCAAAGTGGGTAAAAATAGACCACAGTCCTTCCCCCAAAGAGGTAGATATTTGAGCCAGTTCTCTATCTGCCTCCCAGCAGGGATTCTCAGTGCTGGCTGCAAAGTCAAACTGCTCACTGGATTTCAACAATACTAATGTACAGCTCCATGTTCGTATAAAGAGATTGGCTTTTTTCCTTTTTGGAGTTGGTATTGGTGTTCATTTAATCATTCATTAATCAACAATCAACAGTGATTGATGAATGATGATGAAGTGATGACTTATGCTATGGACTGTCCTAGGGGCTGGGGATATAGCGATAAGAAAGACAAACCGGCTTCGCCATTCCAGTGGAGGTTACATTCTAGTTGAGGAGTGAGGACAGACACTAAATAAGCCACACAGTAAGTAACCAGAGTAATTTCAGATGGTGACATGTTCTGTGGATGAAGGTAGGGAGTGTAATGGAGGGAGGCTGAGGCGAGTGTGTTGCTCACTTAATATGGATGCTTCTGGAAGGTTTACTGAGGAGGTGACAATGAGGCTGGTATTTGAAAGACAGGAGGTGACCTGTCACGAAATGTCTGGGACAGAGTGGTCAAAGTTGAGGGAACCTGGGGTTCACCTGCCCTCAGACGAGAATTGGTTTGGGATACTTCAGGACCAATAACCAAGGCCAGTGCGCCTTGAGGAAGAAACTGGGGGCAGAAAACCAAGGTAGGGAAATGAAAGAACAGATAGACATAGAGTCAGATCTGCAGGGTGCAGTCTTGCTGGGAGAAATGGTTTGCGTCCATAGCAGTGATTTCTAAAGGTGAAAGCAGGCAGCTTCTCACCACTGGCCAACTACCCACGCATTCTGAGGCGGCCAGGTCTACAGGCAGGTTCCTCTCATGCCCCCCCCCCATCCTTCCCTCCTGTTTCTGGGACCTGTTGGGACCACTGTGCAGGGGGGACAGGTTGCGGTGGCAGTGCTGTGTCCTGCTTTGCCTGTGGCCTGAAGTCCAAGTCTTCTCTTTCTTTAAGAGCAACATGGATCAGGTTGTGTGTTTTCTGGACCTCGATTTCTTTACAGGATGTCGTGGGGATGAAAGAGGGTAGCACTCGTGAGGCTGCCTCCCGCGTCTGGTCATCTGAGACACAGAACACACCTGGGGAATGTTGGTTTCCATTCCTCCCTCTCTGAAATGGCAAAAAAGGACAGAGAAAAGACACGTTATTTTCCCAATGGTTTTGAATGACAGTAACAGAACTCTATATCTCTTATTGAAAACCTATTTTATTGAGGTTCAATTGATATATAAAAAGCTGTACATATATAAGGCGGGGCGCGGTGGCTCATGCTTGTAATCCCAGCACTTTGGGAGGTGAGGCAGGTGGATCACCTGAAGTTAGGAGTTAGAGACCAGCCTGACCAACATGGCAAAACCCCGTCTCTACTAAAATACAAAAATTAGCTGGGCACCTGTAATCTCAGCTACTCGGGAGATTGAGGCAAGAGAATCGCTTGAACCCGGGAGGAGGACATTGCAGTGAGCCGAGATCATGCCACTGCACTCCAGCCTGGGCAACAAGAGAGAAACTGTATCTCAAAAAAAAAAAAAAAATGCTGTATGTATTTAATATATCCAAATTGATGAGTTTAGGGATAAGAATAAAGCACGACTCAAGCCTGTAATCCCAACATTTTGGGAGGCCGAGGCAGGTGGATCATGAGGTCAGGAGATCGAGACCATCATGGCTAACACGGTGATACTCCGTCTCTACTAAAAATACAAAAAATTAGCCGGGCATAGTGGCGGGTGCCTGTAGTCCCAGCTACTCAGGAGACTGAGGTGGGAGAATGGCATGAACCTGGGAGGCGGAGCTTGCAGTGAGCCAAGATGGCGCCACTGCACTCCAGCCTGGGCGACAGAGTGAGACTCCATCTCAAACAAACAAACAAACAAACTAAAAGAATAAAGCATGAAACCATCATCACCATCAAGGCTGTAGACATATTCAACACCTTTCAAAATTTCCTCCGATCCCCATTATCATGATTATTATTGTGGTAAGAACACTTAAGACAGAACTAGTCACTTAACAGATCTAATTATACCATATACTAACTACACTCCCTGTGTTGTGTATTGTGTCTCTTACGTAACTGAACTTTGTACCCGTTGACCGTCTCCCCACTTCTCCCACTCCCCAGCTCCTAGCAACCATCGTTCTACTCTCTGCTTCTATGAGCTGGACTATTTTAGATGTTACATATCAGTGGACTCATGCAGCATATGTCTTACTGAGTGCGGTTTATTTCACTTAGCATAACGTCCTTTGGGTAGATCCATGTTGTTGCAAATAGCAGGATTATCTTCATTTGTAAAGGCTGAGTAATATTCCATTGTGTATATATGCCACATTTTCTTTATTCATTCATCTGCAGAAGAACATTAGGTTGTTTCTGTATCTTGGCTATTGTGAATAACACCACCATAAATCTTGATGAAATCTCATTGAGAAATAAACAACGTGTAACTATGATTGCTTTTAAACCTGAGGAATGGCTGCTGCCCAGACTGAAAGAAAATCAAAAATGCTGTTGTTATCTGACTCCCAAAATAGCCGGCTCCTCCTCACTTAACTCTTACAGTTAATCTCCAGCCCCCAGAGGTGGGCCTCTTACACTTCCTTATCAGGGCACAGAGCATTTCTCAGACGCTCTTTCCATATACGAAGGGCCGTAGTTTTAGCTGCAAGATCTGAGGGAGATGATGTTTACGTCCAGTCTTTATTTAATAAACAAATGTGTTCTAAGCTGCATTTTGCTTTCTACTTCCTGAAGTTAATAACTATATTCACTGCACACTCCTTTCCCAGCAAAAAAATTGTGGGACTTGAATAATGGAGTATTTTCCTGTCTCCAGTTGGATGGCAAGAACTTAAAATTATTTTTAGAAAAGCAGTTGCCCAGAGTGAGTGTAATTCTAACAGGGTTGTCTCCACTCCCTGTTTGTTTTAGCTAGTTCTCACTATGTTTGAATGAGAGCACAGGCCAAACCACAGTCAGCTCCGAATCCCTGTAAAAAACCTCCATTCAGTACCTTCTCCCTAGCTCGGCTGTTGAGGAGTGCTGCAGGTAATACCCCATTTTGATGGTTTCCTGTTGTGTGGTCATTTGCCTATATACATGTCAGTCACATATTGAGATTCTCCAGAGAAACAGAACATCTATATTTATATTTTTATCTATCTATAGATATGTCTCTAACTCTATCTATAGATATGCCTGTATCTACAGATATCTCTATATAAGAGGAGATTTATTATAGAAACTGGCTCACTTGGTTATGGAAGCTGAGGAGTCCCACAGTCTGCCATCGGCAAGCTGGAGAACCAGAGAAGCCAGTGGTGTAATGTTCAGTCTGAGTCTGAAGGCCCGAGAATCGGGTGGTGCAATGGTTTGAGTCCCAGTCCGAGTTCAAAGGCTCGAGAGCCAGGAAGACAGAAGCTGGGTGTCCCAGCAAACATGGCAAGAATTTGCCCTGTCTCTTTGTGATCTATTTGGGCCCTCTGTGGGTTGGACGGGCCCTCAGTGGGTTGGATGGGCCAACAGTGCATTGGATGGGCCCTCAGTGGATTGAGTGGGCCTGCAGTGGGTTGGATGGGCCCTCAATGGGTTGGATGGGCCCTCAGTGGATTGGATGGGCCTACAGTGAAATAGATGGGCCCTCAATGGATTGGAGGGGCTCGCAGTGGATTGGATGGGCCCTCAATGGGCTGGATGGGCCCTTGGTGGGTTGCATGGGCCCACAGTGGGTTGAATGGGCTCTCAGTGGATTGGATGGGCTCTCAGTGGATTGGATGAGCCCTCAGTGGATTGGATGGGCCCTCAGTGGATTGGATGGGCCCTCAGTGGATTGGATGGGCCCTCAGTGGATTGGGTGGGCGATCAGTGGATTGGGTGGGTGCTCAGTGGATTGGATGGGCCCTCAGTGGATTGGATGGGCCCTCAGTGGATTGGATGGGCGCTCAGTGGATTGGGTGGTGCCAACATGTGTGGGTGAGGATGGATCTTCTTTACCCACTCCACTGGTTCAAATGTTAATCTCTTCCAGAATCACCCTCACAAAGACGCTGAGAAATACTGTTTTATCCCTTAGCCCAGTCAAGTTGATCATAAAATTAACCATCACAGTCACGAAATATTGTCCTATACTCAAGTCATAACTTGTCATATAGACAAGTTAACATACATAAGGTACAGTGGTCATAGAATCTGAACACTTCTCTGGCAGTCGTGGTTTTGCTAGTTTCTAACCATGTTGCTCTCACACCTTTAAATGGAACGAGGACCCCACCATACTCACAACTGAATCAACCTCCTGTGACCTTTGTGAGAACTGAAATCTGGGTTTTGCACTCTGAAAAGTCTCTGAATACCAGAGGTTCCTGAGAGTCTTCCTACAGCTCAGGAGTGTGCACAGTTGCCAGGAGGGAGGCTGAGCTCTTGGGGCATTCAAAGTGAGAGGATGTTCCTAACACTTCATTCTAGCAGCTCCAAGGAGCTAGACAGAGAAAAGGAAAAATGAAAAGAGGCACAGGCTTGAGTTGGTGTGAGGCAATGGCAGGGGGAGGCAACAGGGAGGAGAAGTAGCCCTTCCAGCATTTCCTGGACGATAGCGCCTGGTGTGTGGTCTGGCCTCATCACTAGCCTGGCGCCTTCCTTGCCTCTCTTTTAGCCGACATCGGAAGTTGCCGCTTCTCCGTTGCTCAGGGCCAGGTGGCCTGTGAGGCTCGCAAGGCTCTCCAAGAGGGGAACTTGCCTCCCCTCCCCTGATTGACTTCATTCTTGTGTCATCATGTAGAAAATCATTTACACTGAAGTGGAATTTAGCCTGGCTTAACTGCGTGTATCTGGATTTCCGCTTTCGTAGAATATAAAGACAAATTACAGCATCACCATTAATAGTGGCTGGATCCTGGAGACCTCTTGACTTTCCAGGCTCCTCACTTGCTGGTGTGCACTGTGCTAGGGTTATGGTGAGGGTTAAATGTGGCCATGCACCTGTCATTGGTCAGCCCTCAGTGTGGTTCAGAGGGACGTGATAGAAGAATTATGTACTTTCGGAGTTTCAGCCTCTAGTTTATAGATGAGGCCATGAAAATGATTTGTCTATGCTCATACAACTCATTAGTGGCTGGTCCGGGACAAAGCTCCGGTCCCCTGATAGCCACTCAAGGTGCTCTTCTCACTTGTGTGTGGCTGAGAACACAAGGAAAGGAGAACCTGCCTCATCTTTATGTCTGGGGCTAGAGCAGAGTGACATAAACGTAACTGGGTTTATGTGTCCCAAAAGATGAGGGCTGCCAGGTAAAATACGGGATGCCTGGGTCAGCAAAAGCTTTTTGGGATGTACTTACACTAAATATTTATTTGCTGTTTATCTGAAATTCAGACTGAACTGGGCATCCTCCATTTTTATTTTCTAAGTCTGGCAACCTTGTGAGAGATGAAATTTACATTAAAACTATTTAGCAGACCAAACGATGGCTGTGTAGCCTTGTCTAGGGTCTCCACTTAGAGGCAGAATCTCAGTGCTTTCTGAAAGTTCTTAGGAGGTCTGTAGCTACATCTGCAGTGGTGCCAAATCTCCATATGAAACCAGAACAATTCAAACGCTTATTCACAGTCTAGATGTTTGCACCGGGTAGACAAAATATTGAAATGTTTGGCAGAATTGCTCAATTGTCCTTTGGAAGTCTGGCATCTTGCAGCTGCAACCTTGGAGTTCATCCTGTGCTGGGACGGTATCTACAGCCCAGCTCTCTGATCTGTGGTGACCTTGTAGTGTCTCTCCCCTCCTTTCCTAATGAGGCTGGGACATGCTACTAGAATTTTCAAGGATTTAGCTGAAGTCTGGACATGCTTTGCATTTTGTTCATTTTTTGGCCCGAGACTCACATGTATGTACAGTTGTTTTACTTCAGTCTGCTGATAAAGCTCAGACTTCTGCAGACTTCTTTTTCTTAGTTTCTGTTAGGCAGGAAACCCAGAAAGAAATTCAGACTTTTTTTTTTTCGTCCTAAGAGCACAATGAACCGCAATAAATCCTGTGCATATAACAACACTTTGACCTCGTTAAGAAGATGGACGAAGAACAGTGATTTCAAACAGCACTGGAAGCCACTAGCAGCTCAGGGCTCCTTCTGAGGAAGGTGCATTCATTGATTCGGTTATTCATTCATTCAACCGACTTTACTGACCCTGTGTGGCATAGGAGAGAGATGAGCAGCTGGGGAACACAGCAGACAGAAACGCAGACTTGATGGCCAGTAGGCCTGGGTTCTGTTACCTATTAGTTACATAATCTTGGCCAGTTACTTCATGTCTCTGCACCTCCATTTGTTTGTTCATCTGTAAAATAGGATGAATAACAGTTCCTACTTCATAGGGTTGTTCTCAGGATTAAATGAGAATTCATGTAACTGCTTAAGAACAGCATCTGACATTTAGTAAGTACTTATAAATGTTAGCTATTGTGTTGAACGCATAGCTATGGAGATGCTTTGATCTCAGAAAGGGCAGGCTCTTCTCCCTAAAGGTGAAATTCAGAGTGATTGTTTGGCATAGCTGGCTCTGAGTCATGGCTGAGGAGCCTTGTGTTGTGTGTCACAACTAGCTGTCTCATTCCCCTTGCCTAGCAATTGGTCTAGGAATGGCCCTGATCCCTAGTTCTGGCTAATGGGGTATAAATGAACACTTTCTTGCTTTTCTGACCAATAAAGGAAAAAAAAAAAAAAAAACAGAAAAGAAAAAAAAAGTCCCTTTGACCTGGAAGCTGCTTGTGATGCTTGGAGATACAGCAACCATTTTGTGACCTTGAGGTCACAGTCTAAGGACAAAGGTCAATGTGCTAAAGGTGGTAAAAAGAAAGAACCCAGGTCTGTAAGGCTGTATTTGAGTAACTTCACCGGATAGCCTACCTCCAGACCTCTTATTAAGTGATGAAAATTAGCATCTATTTTTTTAAACCACTATAATCACATTTTCCATCATTTGCAGCTAAATGGATTTTTCCTTGGTAAAACCAAATAGGCAAAAAAGCAGTCTCTTTCCTCAAGGAAATCACAGCCAAGTCCAGGCGAAAATGCCATGTATTCTCGTACAATAAAACTAACTGGCAAAGTAAACAAAGTGCTCTGTGCACGCAGAAAAGAAACAATTAGTAGGCGATGGGGGTATCTTATTGGATTATAAAGATACAACTCTATGTGATCCCAAAGTAGGACTTATCACCCATCATCTGGTTCTCAATCAGAATACCCTTCCACAGAAAAAGAGACAAAATTCTCCACCTCAGGGGACAGATGACGATCACTCAACTTTGTGCTTCCCAGGTCAGTGCTGAAACAGCCTCTTCTGTTTCCCTCTTGGTCCCTTCTCTCAGGACACTGACCCTCACTGTGTGGCCTGAATCTTGCTGCTTTATTCTTACACTGTAGTCTAGCATATCTGCTTGCCATCTGTTCCTCCCGCCTACTTCCAGCCTACAGTCCTTGCTGGAAGATTTGTTGCTTGTGGTCTGTGCTTGGTTTGGGTCAAAGACAAAAGGACAAAACGATTTGTAGAGAGGAGAGGAAGAGTCTGGGGGCTAAGGATGTCACAGAAGGCATCCTAGAGGGAGGGATGAGCAGAGAAGTTGGTTGGAGAAGAAGAATCAGAGATGACTCTGGAGTGGTGCAGCGGGGCTGACGGAGTGAAGGTTTTGGATGCTAAGAGTCCAGACTTGATGAGACTAGCAGTAGGGAGGCACTTGAGGTCCTGAAATGAGAATGTAATGATTGCGGAAGGTTCTTTTGGCAGTTGTGGAAAGGCTAGTTTGAAACAGTATTGACTAAGGAATGAAGGAAAGTCTGTCAAAAGATTTGCAGTCGTGAAAGAAAAGGAGACTGGGTGCGGTGGCTCTTGCCTATAATCCCAGCACTTTGGGAAGCCAAGGCCAGTGGATCGCCTGAGCTCAAGAGTTCAAGACAAGCCCAGGAAGCATGGCAAAACTCTATCTCTACAAAAAATACAAAATTTAGCCTGGCATGGTGAGGCACGCCTGTAATCCCAGCTAGTTGGGCAGCTGAGGTGGGAGGATTGCTTGAGTCTGGGAGGTAGAGGTTGCAGTGAGTGGAGATTGCACCACTGCACTCCAGCCTGTGCAACAAAGAAAGATCCCATCTCAAAAAAAAAAAAAAAAAGAAAAAAAAAAAAAGAAAAAGAAAAGAAAAAGGGAAACTCTTCCAAATAATTTCAGAGGCATAATTGACCGTTTAAGTTAGATATGGACACTGCACAAAGGCTCTGAGCTGGGGGCTCCACTTTGCTGTCTACAGCATTAGCCTTGCTAACAGAGTTCACTAACAAGGCTTTGCTGACAACAACTGATTGAAAAGTGAAAACTTCAATCAATTAATGTTTTGGCTACAGATTTTTTTTTCCTTAATTGGGAAGTGGTTTCTGTGTCTAGAGACACAGCCTATGAGAAGACTTGCTGGATTTGCCTGCCTCTGTTAGAAGACAGTCATGGCAAATGAAAAAGTTGGAGGTATTGGGTAGTGCCGCAGTTCATATGAGAATTAAAAAAATTTTTATGACAGTGTTAACTGTGTGTTAAGCCCTGGTTTAAGAGCTTTACACATTTGAACTCATTTAATTATCTGAGAAACTAAGAGGTTGCACATAGCATTACTCCCATTTTACAGATTACATTCTCGTTTCAGGGACTCAGATGACTCCCTACTGCTAGTCCCATCAAGTCTGGACTCTGCTAGCATCCAAAGCCCTCACTCCACCCGAGGAAGCTGAAGCTGAGTGAGGCTAGGGAGATTGTTCAGTATCATACACCTACTAAATGGTGGAGGCAGCATCTGAATCCATGCTATAGAGGCCGTCATCTTTTTTTTTTTTTTTTTTTGAGACGGAGTCTGTCTGTCACCCAGGCTGGAGTGCAGTGGCCTGATCTCGGCTCACTGCAAGCTCCGCCTCCCGGGTTCACGCCATTCTCCTGCCTCAGCCTCCCGAGTAGCTGGGACTACAGGCGCCCGCCACCGCACCCGGCTAATTTTTTGTATTTTTAGTAGAGACGGGGTTTCACAGTGTTAGCCAGGATGGTCTCGATCTCCTGACCTCGTGATCCGCCCGTCTTGTCCTGCCAAAGTGCTGGGATTACAGGTGTGAGCCACCACATCCGGCTGACCATCATCTTAACCACGACACTTGACAGCCTCCCATTTTTTAAGTCACATTGCCCAAGAGTATGACTAAGTCCCTAGGACTTATCATGGCCATGCCAAAGTCTAGATGTTCCCTAGAAATTAAAGGGAGCACTAATAGAAAATGGTCCCTCTTCTTCAACTCATTGCTGGTTCACCACTCATAGGTTTCAACTATGAGCCCTATTGACAAAAAGTGACCCGGGGACCTTATCGAGTACTTACAGCCATGAGAGTGACTTCCAAATCCTAGGACACTGACAGAGCCCATGATGAAGAACCGAGTCACCTCCCTTATAACAAACCAACAATTGAGGGAGAGGCACTAATCCAAAAAGGACAATGTATAACACTTATGAGAATTTTTGAAAATAGTAGAAGGGCATGTGAAAGTCAAATCGATGCTTAAGCCTTTGCATATGGGTGCAAATTATACGTCAGTACAATTAAAAATATCTAATTTGACATTCAAATCATCTTTGAAATTTTTAGACTTAACAGAGGCTGTTTTAGGAGAGATAAGGGAATGGCTTGTAGCTATGAAGGGAAGGGATGGACGCTATTCAGGGTGGAACTTTTGGGCGTGTTGCCAAAGCAAGTCTTACGAAATCTCGTGATATGCCATCTGTAGGAGAAAATCCACAGTGATCACATTTTGATATGAAAGTCATCTCTTGGCCGGGCGTGGTGGCTCATGCTTGTAATCCCACCACTTTGGGAGGCTGAGGCGGGGCAGATCACTTGAGGCCAGCAGTTCAAGACCAGCCTGGCCAACATGGTGAAACGTTGTCTCTACTAAAAATATTTTAAAAATTTAGCTGGGCATGGTGGTGGGCACCTGTAACCCCACCTACTGGGGAGGCTGAGGCAGGAGAATCACTTGAACCCAGGAGGTGGAGGTTGCAGTGAGCCGAGATTGCACCATTGCACTCCAGCCTGGGCGACAAGAGTGAAACACCATCTCGTAAAAAAAACAAAAAAACAAAACCAAAAAGAAAAAAGTCATCTCTTTTAGGTAGATAAATGCAAACTTAATGAGAATAAACGGTAGCAGAAAAAGTTGTTTTTAAGATGGATGAACGCACTGTCATTTCTTTGAAGTGAACTATCAAGTTGCCTGGCTACGAGGAAGGGCATGGGGCACCAAGTTATACTTTAGTTAAAGGACCTTGGAGTCAATGTTCATTGTGACCTGAGCTTGCAGTCTATTGCTAATTTGGGCAGTGAACAAAAGGTTGCAAAGGGTTTTGTTCATAAAACAAACAGCTACATCTTAAACCGACACCTGAAGACTGTATAGATTCTATGATTACCCCTTAAGAAAGAAAAATTGGATGAAAAGAAGATCCAAAATATATGTGGATGGTCAAAAGGACAGAACAAGATAGGGATAGAGAGTCTACCTTAACGTCAGGCTGAAAACACCCAACCCTTCCACGGGGGGCATGTTCAAAATCTGTGAATTCACCCACAGCGGAAATCTTTTCCATTGACTTCCCACAGGCCAATGTAGCAGGTGTGAATACTATTCCACCAACTCAAATTAAAACCAGCATTGAGCCTCCTCTCTCCTGGGGGGACAGAGATTCCATCTCAGATAGAAGTGGGGCTCTCTCATCTCCCCCATTCCCTCTACCATACTTAGGGCCTTCTCCATGTTCCAAAGGCCTAGCACAGAGCAGAGTGTGGGCAAGGCCTCTATGGTTTTTGGTCTGTGCTTATTAACTGCCGAAGTACCTGTTGTTCAAACTGAAGTGGTCCCTTGATGTTTGATAGTTTCACCTGTTTCTCAGCCATGAGAATCTTTGCTGAAACTAGGACTTGAGAGTGTAGGGTTCAGTTCTCCCAACTGCACAACTCAGCCTTTTACGGCAAGGTAGGCTCCCTTCAAGTACCCAAACTAGGTACTCCTGCTGATCATTGATCTGAGCATAACAGGCTGCACTAAAAGACAACATTTTTTTAGAAAGGTAAATGTCACAACTGCCATAGAAACATAAAATTAATATCTATCAAATATTTCAGTTAACCGTTAATGAGAGGAGCAGTAAGATGATTAAAACAGTTCAAAGGAGAACCCAAAGAACGCACACACACACACAGGCAATCAAATACTAAAATCAATTTTCTAATACATGCAAAACTGGTTTCCCATTTGGGTCACTTGTATGTAACTCCAATTCCTTCTCCAAGAGCCCTTCCAGGAGAGGCGCAGTCCTGGCATGATGCAAGACCTTGTGCTGGGTACAGAAGGTGTCCACCTGGTTCTCACTCTACAGAGCCCATTGCCCGATGCTGTCCCTCAGGCAGGAGCCTCCTTCAACACAACGGCCGCTCCCAGAAGGCACCGTGGTAGTAGCTGCTGTGGCCAGCAAGCACTAGACACATTGAACGCCCCTGCATGTTTGCTTATTTTAAAGTCACTTTTTTTTTTTCTGATACTTGCCTACATATGCTGAATCAAAATGTGGGCTTCAGGCAGAAACCCAGCAACTAAGTAATTCTTAATGACTGAAGGTTGTAGTGAAAAATGAGTTGACTCTAATTAATGGGATTAGGTGGTCATCTTAGAGAATAAAGTGGGTCCTGTTGTGTCCGGAATTGGTGGGTTCTCGGTCTCCCTGACTTCTAGAATGAAGCCGCGGACCCTCGCCCTGAGTGTTACAGCTCTTAAAGATGGTGTGTCCAGAGTTTGTTCCTTCTGATGTTTGGACGTGTCCAGAGTTTCTTCCTTCTGGTGGGTCCGCGGTCTCGCTGACTTCCGGAGTGAAGCTGCAGACCTCGGTGAATGTTACAGCTCATAAACGCCGCGCGGACCCAAAGAGTGAGCAACAGCGGCGGGCGCGGTGGCTCATGCCTGTAATCCCAGCACTTTGGGAGGCCGAGGCGGGCGGATCACAAGGCCAGGAGATAGAGACCATCCCGGCTAACATGGTAAAACCCCGTGGCTACTAAAAATACAAAACAATGAGCCGGGCATTGTGGCGGGCGCCTGTAGTCCCAGCTCCTCAGGAGGCTGAGGCAGGAGAATGGCGTGAACCCGGGAGGCGGAGCTTGCAGTGAGCCGAGATCCCGCCACTACACTCCAGCCTGGGGGACAGAGCGAGACTCAGTCTCAAAAAAAAAAAAAAAAAGAGTGAGCAGCAGCAAGATTTACTGTGAAAAACGAGAGAACAAACCTTCCACAGCATTGAAAGGCAGCTGCTGGCTCAGGCGGCCTACTTTTATTCCCTTATTTGGCCCACCCACATCCTGCTGACTGGTCCACTTTACAGAGAGCTGATTGGTCCATTTTACAGAGTGCTAGTTGGTCTATTTTTACAGAGTGCTGATTGGTGCATTTAGAAAGCTTTAGCTACACTCAGAGTGCTGATTGGTGCGTTTACAAACTGAGCTCTGATTGGTGCATTTACAACCCTTTAGCTAGACAGAAAAGTTCTCCAAGTCCCGACTGGAATAGCTAGACGTCGGGGGCTGGTTGGTGCGTTTATTAGCTACACAGAAAAGTTCTCCAAGTCCCCACCCGAGCCAGAAGTCCAGCCGGCTTCACCTCTCAATGTTAAAGAGAGCCTCTGCTGCCAGGTATTTGCAAGGGAGAGGACAGGTTGGAGATTATATCCAGATGATTGTATCAGAGGTGCACCTGGGGTCAGGGGAGGAGTCCTGATATTGGGCATGTTTTATTGAGGTGGTTTAAAGAAGAGACTGGTTTTGATGTGAGGGTACCAGAAATCCTGAACTTTTCATAGAATGGTTTTAGGATTTGCCTTGATGAAAATTTAGAGGAAGAAAAAGATAAAAGGGAACACTCTCTAGAAGTAGTTAGGCATTGGGTCCCTAAATTGGAACCTGATTTTGGTCTGATTTCCTGAAGATTTCATTCTTTCACAGGGGAAACTCAAATGTTACTTTTATCTTCTTAACCTTACGTGGAGCTCCATTCCTCCGGCTTATCAGCTTCCCCTGAAGTTATAGATGGGAGTTTCTTAGGGCATAGTCACACCCCACAGATCCTATAAGCATCTAGGCCACAGACTGTAAATTTTATTTTATTTTTTTGCCTTCCATCTCCCCTGTATCTATTGAGATTATCATGAACATTTTCCCCTTTAACTTTTTACTTATAGTTTTAATTTTGAAAAAATTTTAGATTTACATAGAAATTGTAAAGATAGTTGAAAGAATTCCTGGATACCCCTCACCCAGTTTCGTATGTTTCTGTGGTACATTTGTTAAAACTGAAGAACAGACATGGCTCCATTATTATTAAATTAACTCCAGACTTTATTTGGATTTCAACGTTTTTTCTATTAATGTTTTCTTTCTATTCCAGGATCCAGTTCAGGATACCACATGATATTAAGTTTTCGTGTCTTCCCAGGCTTCTGTGGTGTGTGAGTTTCTCAGAACTTTTTTTTTTTGTTTTTAATGACCTTGAGAGTTTTGAAGAGTACTGGCTGGGCATCCCGTAGACTGTCCCCCAGTCGGAGTTTGTCTGTTTTATTTTTTCTCCTAATTTGATCGGGGTTATGGATATTTGGGAACACAGCCATAGATGGGAAGCGCCCTTCTCATCACATCGTGTCAGAGGGAACCTTGGTCACTTAGTTGAGGTAATGCTGGGGAGGCCTCTCCATTATAAAGTTACTTTTTTGTCTTTTCTTCTCTATTCATTGCAATTGAGCCCCTAGGTGATTTGTGATTTCTAGTTCCATTCTTTAGAATGACTTAGACATTTTTGTTTGTTTGTTTGTTTGCATGAAAATTCCAAATAGTTCACTCATACCACCATCTGGGCCTAAAGTCGTTCTGGAGGTAAAATTTTAAAAACCTTTTAAAAGAACTTTCATGATTTCTTCTGGGTGTGATGGCTCAAGCCTATAATCCCAGGGCTTTGGGAGGCTGGAGCAGGAGGATTGCTTCAGCCCAGGAATTAAGGGTGCAATGAGCTGTGATCATGCCACTGCACTCTAGTCTGGGTGACATAGCGAGACTCTGTCTCTTAAAAAAAAAACACAAAAAAACAAAAAGCAAACTTGTAATGTCATATCTATAAAGGTCTTCTACATCTTCTAAATGTCAGAGTTTTTGGTAATTAAACAATATGATCAATTTCATTGTGATTTTGAAATGTAATAGATGGTGTTTTGCCTAGCATATTTTATTCTTGTATGTATATTTGGTATCTTTTTTCTGGATTTCTAATACAGATGTACATTTTCTTTTCATGAGCAGGCATGCTATTTATGTTGTTTAATTTGTGGAGGAAGTGGTAGGACCTTCCAGATTTATAAGTCTAATGCAGAAATGGGAATTAGTAAGGTGTATGTGTTGCAACAGTGAGGTTTGCTAGAGCAAATAACACTGGAGCCTAGGGGCAGATTCTTGGGTACTTCGGGCAATTCTAGGTGATGGTGGGCCATTAACATAGAAACCTAGGCTTATGCTTACTTCTCTTAGAAGCTCTTTTTGGTAGATATTCTAGTTCGGAAGTATAGAGGCAACATGGAACTCTGGGAGAGATAGAGGACTATTGTCCACCCTCCAGTGCTACTTCTCAGACCTTTTCTGCTAATAGCTACACAAGATTTGGTTATGTCTCCTGCAAAGGGCTTCTGCCCAGCTTGAGATTTACAGCTGTTTTCACCACTATACCGGTAAGATCAGGTATTTTGGGGTATTTGGGCAGGAAAAAACAAACATAGAATGTCAAGTGTGTGTAGGACCTCTAGTTCAAAGCTATCTTCCTTTATCCTCATTTTGTAAAAAAGGATTCCTCTTTTTTTTTTTTTTTTTTACAATTTTACTTTAAGTTCTGGAATACATGTCCAGAAACTGCAGGTTTGTTACACAGGTATACATGTGCCATGGTGGTTTGCTGCACCTATCAACCCGTCATCTGGGTTTTAAGCCCCGCGTACATTAGGTATTTGTCCTAATGCTCTCCCTCCCCCTTGCCCCCCATCCCCCGACAGGCCCCGGTGTGTGATGTTCCCCTCCCTGTGTCCATGTGTTCTCATCGTTCAACTCCCACTTGTAAGTGAGAACATGCCGTGTTTGTTTTCTGTTCTTGTGTTAGTTTGCTGATAATGATGGTTTCTAACTTCATCCATGCCCTTCCTTTCTCCTCATTTTAAGGATATGAGAACTAAGGTTAAGTAAGGGCAAATGGATGTTCTAAGGCCACAGAGAAAATCAGTGGTGAAATTAGGACTTGCACCCAGATTTCTTTACTCCTGGTATAGTGCTGTCTCGTAACGCCACACTGCCCTTGGTTTTGACCTGACAGACCCTGTAGGCCATACACATAGAGAAAAGGCGATGATCAATGTGGTAGAGGTAAAACACTCTAAATCCAGGGAGAGTTCCATAGCATGGGTGCCTCTGGGCTCTGTTGTGGAGATATAATTGCAGCGGGACCTGTCCTAGTCAAACCGCTTATAAAGGTTTGACCCTGCAAATCTCCATCAACTGCGCTTTACAAATCCCCAGGGAAAACAAAGGCATATTTGGAGGAGTTGCTTTATCTCTTCAATCTACTTGTGCAGTAATCCTGAACTTTTAGAGCACAGCCAAGGGCTGGGATACTTGCCAGTCCATATACACAGTGTCCATCTGTAGGGCTAGACTAGAATTCAGGCTAAATGGAGATTCCCTCTTTTGGCTGCTGTGTGCTGTCTCAGACTGTGTATCTTGAAGCAGGATCCACATTCTTGGCAGGTCAGCTGTGAAACGTGTTTGACATTGGTGGAAAAGGGCAGTTCTCAGATCCAGGAGCCTTGCTGCTTGTCTGTCTGCACTCCTGAGGAAACCTTTGGCAGAAGGCAACTTTTTGCGAGTCTGTTTGGCTTTCTCTTTGACACTGATGGAGCAGGGTAAGCTGACTCCAGCCTCAGAAAGGTCCCTTCCCTCCACTTTGTGTAGAACACGTACAAACCCTCCTGTGTGTCTAGTGGGGATGTTCAATGCCCATTTGAAGTCCCTCGTCGCGAGGAGAGAAATGGGAAATGCAAAACGAGTTAAGGTTACGCTATGATGTGATGGGGTGATGAGGATTTAATGAAGGGAAGATCATTTATTCTCTTCTCAACCTCTAGGACCCAGGCCTGTTGATTTGTTTATGCCACTTTCCATCTGTCTGTAGAATCACAGTACAGTGGGACAGATTTTAGACCTCAAATTCCGGGATCCTGGCATTAGGCCCAAAGTCGATCTGGGATGTCCCTCCAGGACCTACTGCTTTAATAATTTCTGACGGACCTCCTGGAGTCATCTTAAACTGTTCCCAAGGTAAATAAACCGACTGCCCTGGAGCGGAAGCATCCCATTCATACAGACACAAACCCAGAGACAACAAACAAAGGTAAGAAAATGCCTTCCCCTGAGACTGCGCCTATACTTGGTAAAATCGATTCCTGGGGACGCTGTGAATGGTACTTCCTCAAATCATGCCCCATGTCCTCTTCCTGCCCTGGCTAAGACAGGTTGACTGACGGGGTACACTGCAGTCTTGAGATATGCAAGAGAGGGTAGAGGCCACATCGCATAAAGCCAAACCACCTGCTTTAGAAAACTCTGTGCACAGGTATTTGATGAAGCAGCTGCCTCTCGTGACAGACATTCAGCCATAACTCAAAGGAGCTGTGCCAACCAGGCGGCTTTAAATCCCTTCCTCCTCCCATGCAAGCAGTGATGGGTACCTGACAAGAGGCTCCCCTACCTTTGGTGGCTTCCAGAAGAAATGCAGTGAGGGTGGGGCAGGGTAGGCAAGGAACATAGGAAAAATGCAGAGAAATGAGATGTTTATAAAATTTGATGTTTATACTTTCCATCTTCAGGTATTTTTTTTTTCCTGATTTCAGACTTTTTTCTGTTTCTAGTTTTATAGATGCAGTTTGCTCTTCACTCTCATTGACATTCCACTCAGAGGCAGTTAGTTTATTTACCTTGAGAACAGAAAACAGTTCTTGTTTTTAGATTTTTTTTTTTGAGCAAATTACAATGATAACAATGGTAATTTCTGGGAAGATTGCAACTATGCAATTTTCAAATTATGAAATTTCCCCTGGTCGGAGGCCTTACTGAGCAGCTTGCTTATTCAGCTAATATTTATACAGAAAAAAAGAAAAATCGACAAGGCTGTGGCTTTAGAAGTTCTGTCATCTCTTATCTGTAGTCTTTTTTTTGTAATTTTTATAAATATAGAAGTTCAAATCTGCACAAATATGTGTTTTCACACTGACATCTTTGAGATTCTTTGATCTTTTCATACCTCTGTGTATATAATATTTGAACACGTGTAAAATCTTGCAAATTAGAGGTGAACCAGATTATCCTGTATTCAAATTTCTGTCATATCTGCAATTTTCATTTGAAATTGCAACTATGAGACAGACTTCAGGGAAAAGTATTAAGATAGTTTCTAAAATATTTGCTTAATATTAATTTTAGAATTTTTAGAAAACACAAGAAAGAAAAATTAAGAAATTAAAAGTCATGATTTTATCATTTACACTTTAACATTTCGGTGTACACAATTCCAGTCTCTCTCTCGTTTTGATATGTATGGATATCTTAAAATAAAATGGAATTTTAAAAAGTATAACTTTAAAAATCCCTTTTACATATTTTATTTTAAACATTTTCTTTTATTATTTTTTTCTATTATATTATCTTAATGGGTATATATCATCCCACCATATAGTTATACCATAATCTATTTAATGAATCTCCTGTTGTTGGAAATTTAGATTATTTTCAATAATTCACCATTACTGGCAGTACTATAATGTTAATCATCGTAGCTATATCTTCGTGCACAGTCATGATTATTTCTTTATGATAAATTCCTGGAAGTAGAGTTGCCAGATCAAAATGTATGCAAAAATTCTAAGACACAAAAAGATTGCCTAAAATATAAATTTATAAATTTATCCTCCCACCACCTATTTGTCAGAAGGCTCATTTCCCTCTATACTTGACAATAACTGATAAATTATTATTTTTTACTCATTTATAAATAAGAAATACTACACTGTTGCCTTATTAAGCACTTATTTGATAACTAGTGATGATACATTTTGTATGTTTACTGTTAATTTCACTTTCATGGTTTTAAATTAGCTTTTCATGTTTTTAAGTTCTTTTGTCTTTGTAAATAGTCAACTTAATTGAATCATCTTATTAGTTGAATAATGTCTTAGTTCTTGCTTTTAGATGTTTCTGAGCAAATTACAATTATAATAATGGTAATTTCTGGGAAGATTACAACTGTGAAATTTTCAAATTATGATAATTCATTCCTCTGTTTTAATGTTTATACTTTTCTTTTTCTTAGTGCATTGGCTGAAACTTCTGTTTGTTCTTTGCTTCAAATCCTTGGAGAATGTCTTGAGCTGGTGTTAATTCCCTGATTAATTCTCTTCAGTACGTAATATGTTACTCATTACCTCCACTGTGTTTTAAAATTTGATGTTTATCTTTTCCATCTCCAGGTATTTTTTTTTCCTGATTTTGGACTTTTTTCTGTTTCTCCTCTAGTTTTATAGAAGCAGTTTGCTCTTCACTTTCACTGAGATTCCACTCAGAGGCAGTTATTTACCTTGGGAACAGAAATTTAAGATGAGACTGGGAATGCGAGACATTTTCCTAAAAGTTTTCTCTTATTTCATGGACTAACACATATTTTTAACTTATTAGTTCTCTTCTTTTGAATTGCTGGATATTTTCATTCTGTTTAGTGATTTTTCTTTGTTTATTCTTTTTTTTTTTCTCTCTTTTCTTTTGAAACAGGCTGGAGTGCAGTGGTGCCATCTTGACTCACTGCAGCTTCTGCCTCCCTGGTTCAAGTGATTCTCCTGTCTCGGTCTCCTGAGTAGCTGGGATTACAGGCACATGGCACCACACCCAGCTAATTTTTGTATTTTTGATAGAAACGGGGTTTCACTGTATTGGCCAGGCTGGTTTTGAACTCCTGACCTCAAGTGATGGACCCGTCTCGGCCTCCCAAAGCACTGGAATTACAGGCGTGAGCCACTGTGCCCGGCCTGTTCATTCTTACAGTAGCAATGTTATGTTTGTCCAAAATGAAGAGTAGAGATGGCCTTTATCAAATACAGAGTGGATGTTTATTCAAACTCTTTAGTCCTGAAGTTGAGAGCCAGCTTGACTGTGTCCCCACTTTCGTTAGTGTGCTCTTGGTGTTAACTGTGAGTTGTAGAGTCTGCATGTTTCTAACTCTTGCTAGTTTTATCAGAGAAGCTGATTAGTATCGATCCTTCATTGGCTGCCCCTGGCTTGCCTGCCCTACTAGCTACCATGGTAACTCAGACTTAGGGGCCGTCTAAAGTGACTCCTGCTTTCAACATTTTCTTTTTGGCTGTCTCTTAAATGTCAAGGTTCTGTGGATGGATTCTACCATTGTCCTCTTTCCCCCTCATTCTCTACACTTTCCATTGTTTCTGTCGCCTTCATACATGGCGTCAACCATCTCCTATGTGCGGAAGACTCCCAAGTCAATTATCTCCAGCCCAGACATTCCTCTTAAATGTAAAACTGGGCATCTCCTTGTGGCTGTCCCTCAGCTGATCAAACAGAGCATGCACAAAAATGATTGCAGAAGAAGCAGTCTTAATCAAGCTTCATTATCCAATTTCTGGGTTGAATAAATTCACCCCATCCTCTCTGTAATTCACAGTGACAATGGCAGCAGAGCTCTGGTGAGCTCTGGTACCACATCTACCCTTCTGTTTCCACCCGTCTGTGCTCCCCAGGAGTGGGTGTGGTTACTCTCAAACTTGGTTATGTAAGTAAACCTGGCACTAAGACTTGTCCTGTAAAATAATGAAATTTGAACAAGAGGAGCGTTGATGCTCTGAAAACCATATTGGAAGCTTTGTAAAGAATTTGATAAAGTGAACGTACTTAGAGAAATGCTGCGAAACTGGTTATGGGTTGGTTAACTCTAAGAGCGAAGGATTAAAACAAACAAACAACAAACCTTTGTTAGAAAAACCCTGAGAACTTTTTTTTTTTAATAATTTATTTTTTTGAGACGGAGTCTCGCTTGGTCGCCCAGGCTGGAGTGCGGTAGCTCGATCTTGGCTCACTGCAAGCTCCGCCTCCGGGGTTCACGCTGTTCTCCTGCCTCAGACTCCCAAGTAGCTGGGACTACAGGTGCCTGCCACCACACCTGGCTAATTTTTTGTATTTTTAGTAGAGACGGGGTTTCACTGTGTTAGCCAGGATGGTCTCCATCTCCTGATCTTGTGATCCACCTGCCTCGGCCTCCCAAAGTGCTGGGATTATAGGCGTGAGCCACCGCGCCTGGCCAAAACCCTGAGAACTTTAAATTTAGATTGCTTTACAAGTATCTATAATTTTCCACTCTACTTCAAAGATATCAAAACTGGGAATTATAGATGATTCTTTAAGGATATTGCTTCTGGGAGAAAGGTGAGGTGGAACTCCCCACTAACTAACTTGCTCAAAGGCCTTGGCCCTGTGTCATGTGATTGGTGATTGATTGATACATTTGAATATTAAGATAAAAGGTTTAAGACATGCATATTCCATTTTCAGAAATTATTCTTTTTGTAATTTTTATTTTTGAGACAGTTTCGCTCTTGTTGCCCAGGCTGGAGTACAGTGGCACGATCTTGGCTCACTGCAACCTCCGTCTCTGGGTTCAAGCAATTCTCCTGCCTCAGCCTCCCAAGTAGCTGGGATTACAGGCACCTGCCACCATGCCTGGCTCATTTTTGCATTTTTAGTAGAGATGGCATTTTACTACGCTGACCAGGCTGGTCTCGAACTCCTGACCTCAGGTGATCTGCCAGCCTCAGCCTCCCAAAGCGCTGGGATTACAGTCGTGAGCCACCTCGCCCAGCCCAATTTTCAGAAATTATTCTCCTATCATTGATCTCTTGGTTAATTATGAGTCCTGATTTATCGAATCAGAGGACTTGTATTATTTGTATCTTTTATTCCAAACATCCTAGCAGAAAGCCAGGATGCAGTCCAAGCTCTAGGAAACTTGAGCTGCTGAGCTGGTGTGCCAATGAGCTAGCTGCAAAGGCTGGCTTGGATCTGTACTGTAATGGCTCTATATAAGTCTCTAACACTCTCTTGCAGTTTTTGCAGACACAGAAGAGGGGGCATCTTTGGGGAAGTTTCCATTTTTAGAGAAGGTTATTGGTAAAGCCTTTTTAGCTAATAGTATTTACACTTTCTACTTCATTAAATGTCCATATTTATCATCATGGTTCCCAAGCATTTGTCGGTTCCTATCGGTAGGGGCAGTAAATTTGGCACGGCTTGGAGAACTACCCTTCATTTTCCCCATTAGCTGTAATCTAAGACAGAATCGTCCATGTGGACACAACTTTATAAAGAGCAAATAGACAACATATTAGAAATATTAAATATGAAATAGTACTAATGTATTGATTGATACAGTGTAAGTGTACCTAACCTGTTTAATCCCTGGCCTGAATTCAGTGGAGTTCAAATGGAAATAGTTTTTTTATTTTTTGTTCTAAAGGATGCCTGCAATCTGACTTCCAGCCTAATTTTTCTGTTTTTTAATTAATCTTGAGCACAGACCATAATTTTCAGGTGATTCTTCACTGTTAAAATTAAATCCATGGGGACAGGTGTGGTGGCTCTTGCCTGTAATCCTAGCACTTTGGGAGGCCAAGGCGGGCAGATCACGAGGTCAGGAGTTCAAGACCAGCCTGACCAGCATGGTGAAACTCTGTCTCTACTAAAAACACAAAAATTAGCTGGGTGTGGTGGCAGGTGCCTGTAGTCCCAGCTACTCAGGAGGCTAAGGAAGGAGAATCACTTGAACCTGGGAGGCAGAGGTTGTAGTGAGCCAAGATGGAGCCACTGCACTCCAGCCTGGTTGACAGAGCAAGACTCCATCTCAAAGGAAAAAAAAAAAAAAAAAAAAAATTAAGTCCAGGGACGTCTGCTCTGGCCATGATGGAGTAACTAGTACTAGATTTATCCTACCAGAAACAACTAAAAAAAAGACAAAATATGTGAAACAAGGGTTTTTGGACAATAGAAATCAGGTAGCAGAGGACAGGGATCAGAACGGGGGAAACAAAAGTGGTGAGCCCTATGACGGCCCCAGGTTACTGCCTGGAGAAAGTCTCCAGGCTGCAGCACAGGAAAAGGAACTCAGGCAGAGCTGATGGTCTCCCTGTGTTGAGAAGACAGAGATGGGAGTGTGGGAACTCAAGGCAGCTGATTATCATAGGGCGTGTATACAAGAGAGGAGAGGGATTTATGGAGAGAAAGCTCCAGAGATCTGCAGAGAGTCCCCCTTGAGACTTAGGTGAGAGCTGAGTAGCTCATGTACGTGAAGAAATGTCCCCAAAGCTGGGGAAAGAACCACCCCAAAGGACTAAAGGAAACAGATTCCTGTGTTCTGGATTTGAGGGTATATTAGAGATACAAAGGAAGATGCGAAAAGACCAGGGGCTCTGGGCATCAGCAGGACATGGATGAGGAACTGGGTTGTGGAGGACTCGTCTTTGGGCAGAGGTCTTGCTCCATTGCCCAGGCTGGAGTGTAGTGGCGTGGTCATGGTTCACCACAGTCTCAATTTCCTGGGCTCAAGTGATTTTTCTAAATAGCTAGGACTATAGGTGCATACCACCATGCCTGGCTTAATGTTTTTAAATTTTTGGTAGAGACAGGGTCTCACTACGTTGCCTAGGCTCGAGTGTCCTTTTTTAAAAGTAGATTTTATTTTTATTTTTATTTATTTATTTATTTTTGAGACGGAGTCTCACTCTGTCACCCAGGCTGGAGTGCAGTGGTGCGATTTCGGCTCACTGCAACCTCTGCCTCCCAGGTTCAAGTGATTCTCCTGCCTCAGCTTCCCAAGTAGCTGGGATTACAGGTGCCCGCCACCACACCTGGCTAATATTTTTTTTGTTGTTGTAGTTTTAGTAGAGACGGGGTTTCACCATGTGGGCTAGGATGGTTTTGAACTCCTGACCTCAAGTGATCTGCCTGCCTCAGCCTCTCAAAGTGCTGGGATTATAGGTGTGAGCCACCGCGCCCAGCCTAAAAGTAGATTTTAAATTGAGGTGCAACATACAAATAGAAATGTGCACAAATCATAATGTGCTCACTGAGTTTTCACTAGCACACTTGTGTAAAACAGATTATAAAATAGAAAGTTCCCAGAAGCTCCATTTGCACCCCTCCCAGTCATTAACACTGCTCCCCCAAAGGCCACTATCACCTCCTACCCCCCATCCATCATCACCACCAAGGCAAACCTTCCTCCTCAGCTGGGCCCATTTACAATCCCCTCTGGAGTTGCTGCTTCTCTGGCTGACACTGCCTGACTTAGTGTTGGGTGGCAGGTATCCAAGTGCTGGCTGTCTTAGGGGTGTGGCTTGAGTTCTTTGGAAGACCCTGTGGGGTCTCCCCACTGCCCAGTTCCCTGATGCAGGCCCTCTGGCTCTGGACTGATGTCCATTCTTCGTCAGCTCCATTATTAAAGTCTGCTCGCCTGGCAGGCAGCCCTCTTGGTGGGGTACCAGAAAGATGGCTCGAGCCCAGTTACATTCCACAGTGTCCGCTCAACCCATGGGAAACTCATGTATCCTGGCCATGCCAGTGGGCCAAAGGCTGCTCCACGACTGCCTCCCATTTCTCCTTTCTCTTGTTATTAAGGCTATGACGGATGGAGATCTCCAACTGGAGAATGGAATGCCGGTGCCAGTCCCCCTTCTTGCAGGCCCCCATCATTACTGTAGGAGATGATCTTGGATAATGCCCTTGGCTTGGCTTTGGGGAAGAGTGAGGAAGGCCACTGCTTATCATTAGGCTGACAACGGCCTGTGCCTAATCCATTCTCCTCCACTCATTCTCCTTTTAAAGGGGGGGCAAGGTAGGGAGTGTCTGTGGAGCAAGGACAGTGGTTTAAGGGTGCCTAGGATTTATTTCACCTTGGTATGGTAAGACATACAGATAGGGAAATGACTGTCTAAAAACAGAAGCTTTTTATACTCACAGATCCCTGGAAGCAGGGGGTACTGGATGCCACGTAGGGCCACACAGGGAAGCACCAGGTGGGTCAGGAGGCAGAGGGAGAGGGGGAAGTGTGGGTAAGAGCCTTTACTGGGGTTTCCACAGAAGGAACAGGTGAGGCAGGGTGAGCAGGGTTACCATTGGCTAGTTTGCATAATTTCAGCAGGCTCTGGGGCATAGGGGCTGTCCCTAGTTGTCTGGGACCTGACCCTGGGGAGGATTAAGGGCAGGTGGAGAGTGGCCCAGAGTGTGAGGGCCCAATAGAGGAGGTGGCTGGGGATGGGGGCTCTGGATTGGTTGGTTCGCATTTGAAAGACATGCGCAAGCTGACTCATTTACTGTATCTAGGAATGAGCTAACCTCGGGAGGGGCGGTCCCAAGGGGGTCAGCAAAGTCCCTAGAAGTCAAAGCACCCTAATGCAGGAAAGAAAAGACACAATTAATAAAGCCAGTCTGATTGCCTCATAGTGAGCTCTGGGGGGCCGGGTGTGGGGGTGGAGGGGTTCCGGTGGTTGCTGGGTCTTTTTAGAATGTATGTTACTTTTTACCTCTTTGTCCTCAGCTTTGGGTGCTGGCTGTTAATTCTGAGACAACAGGAAATATCTCAACATTCTGCTGTGTAGTGATTAGTGAAAAACATTACATTGCATCCTATCTGACGTTCCTATTAGAAATTAAAGCAGCAAATGCTGAAATGGGCTACACTTCTGATTGGGGCTCAGGGTCCAAAGATTCTCTGGTTGCAAGCAATAGAATTCGACTGGTTGGTATCAGCAAAACCACGATCTGCGAAACGTGTGTAGAGTAGCTTAAGGGGAAGGAAAAGTGACCGTCAGGCCTCTGAAAGACAGAGAGCTACTGTTGGCTTCCAGCTGCCACAGCATTTTGTATGCCCAGGAGTCAGGTTCCAGGGAGGGAAGAGGTGTGTGGATGAGGGGATCTTTGATTGACATTCTCATCAAGACTACGTCATAAAGAACGAGGAGTGGTTTCCCAGGAGAAAATAAAGGACTAGTACCAAAAGAAGAGGCTGTGAAATCCGGGTTGGACAAACCAAAAGACGTTCACTACAGGTAGACAGGTGCACATAAAGAGTCCAGATTTAGCTTCGGAAAAGTCGTATTTGAGCTCCTTCTCTGTCACTGATTATTTTGGTCATGATTTTTACGGACTTCTTTGTCCACCTATAATATACAGGGATGTAATACCTACCTTACCCTATTGTTGAGACAAGTAACTATAAATGCTATAAAAATGACAAGCCGCCATATGATTCATACCACATTAGTACAAACTACGTCATTCCTTCTGTTCCTGAATCTCCATCATCTCGTAGATGGTGTGTGTTCTTGTCACTGTGTATGGATTCACTATGAAGGTACTGATTTGATAGTAAAGCATAAAAACTTTAAACGTCCCATGGAAATGCAAACATGTTCTAGTCTAATAAATTTTCAGGCTCTGAATCCCCATATGGAGCCAATTTGACATCCAGTTGTGCATCTAAAGTACTGTTAAAAACCCAACTCTTTATTTACCTAGATTCTCTATTTATCTTGAAATGAAAAGCATTTGCATGGAGAGGACTTCGTGCTTTTCAGCATGCAAAATGTCAAACAGATCTTATCTGACCTGTTGCTGCCCCCGTGCACAGCCCTGAGTGGCTCCAGGATCTGTGTTGACAATATTCCAACGTGTTCAGCTGATGTGCCAAAACCTATTGAAAACCCTAGGCCTGGATTGTGCTAACAGCACCCTTTCAAGTTCTTGAAATCCAGGCACATCCTGGGAGGAAAGAGGCCTGCGAGGTGTCTCACTTCTCTTACAAGAGAGATGGGTGGGAAATGAAACCTCCTGGGATCCAGACAAAGCCTTGGGTGTTGCTGGGGACATGTCCTTTGCTAATGGACAGACAATTTTGTATAGAGACATTCCAGCTTAACCTGGAGCTGTGCTCTCTGCTGGGATGCGGGTCCTTTCCCATGGGGGCCTTTGCTTGAGTGTCTAAGGACTTTCCAGTGAGAAAACTGATTCTGAGTGAGTACAAGGGTCAGGCGCATTCTTCGTTGCCTTTAATAGTTGTTGGAGGAATGAGTAATTCTGAAAGCAGAGCATGTTATTTATATTTATTTCCTAGCCCTATCTCCCCATGGTTGAGGGGTATTGAGGGGAAAGTGTGGATTTCTAATGTGGGTTGTGGATGTGAAATAAATCTCAGTGACCTACAGTCTCAAGGACGGCAAGACACAAATGACATGACTTTGGTGCTGGAGTGAAACAGCCAAACAGTGAAGCAGAGAGAGAGAGAGAGAGAGAGAGAGAGAGAGAGGCTGTTGCAATGATCTGTTTCTGCGGGACCATCTATTCCAAAACAGTGGCTTAACACAACCAGCATTGTATTAGCTCTCATGGTTTTGTGGGGGAGGAATTTGCACAGGCCCTGACTAGGTGATTCTGCTGCCTCAAGTGGTGTCTTCCGGCCACGTGATGGTATCTAGCCAATGCGTGTCTAGGCTAAGATGCCTTCATTTACATCCCTGGCACACTGGCAGGGATGGCTGGAAGGCTTGGCTCAGCTGAGTCCTGCTTCTTCTCTGGGGCCTGTCTGCTTGGCAATGGGAGGATACTCAGCTTCAACCCTGCAGCTCAGAGCTTCAAGAGACCAAGGCAGCAGCTGCCAGTCCTGTTCCAGGCTGAAATGGAGTCGCTTTCACATTCTCTCTTGGTTAGAGTAGTTGCAGGCCAGCCCGGATTCGAAGGCAGAGACAGTAAGCCCAGCTCTTGGGAGAAGGAGGGTGAAAGGATTTATGGTAATCTTTTATTTGCCATACAGGCATTGTCTCTTCTTCTGCAGGCAGTTTAGAGTAGCTACTGCCTGGGGTGGGTTCCTAGGAAAGCACTGTTTTCCCTGAGATGGTAGAGCCTGGTTGTCAAGTATAGACAGTGCCCTAATGAGATAGCTTGCGTGTGCGTGTGACATGGGGCTCCCCTCACACAGTGAGGGAGCGAGAGTGGCCGAAGCAGGTGTTAGCTGACTAGACTTGGGTGTATCACATGGAAACACCCTTTGGGAACTCCCAGATGTACTTGGTGGGTGGGAAGATTGTTGCACCAAAGCTCTCTACACCCTCTGCCTGGACCTTGATGTACAAAAGCAGGTAAAGGCAGCAGAGCCTGCAATATTACTGTTCATGACATACTCCACCAATATATCCTCTCCACCTCACATGCACACCCACAGGCAGATATGGTTTGTGCAAAAGTTGATTATGTGTGTCAAAGATTCACCCCTAGCCTGAAAGTTTCTTGAAGTCCTATCCCTCAGAGGGCAGCAATGCTGTGCAGGCATGGCTCATCAGACCCAAGTCTCACCTCGGTGGTGATATCACCTGGGATGGAGTGAATCCCTCCTGAACACCAAGCTCCTTTTGTTGAGGGCTCACTCCTCAGTATTGCACCTTCCTGTTTAGTTCTCACAGCTCCATTGAACCACAGTATTCAGACTCTCATTTTTACAGATGAAGAAACAGAGGCTGAGAGATGCTAAGTAATGTGCTGAGCTCAGAGAGGGCAGGTGGATCTGAATGTCTGACTGCAATTGTCTTTCCTGAAGGACTCGCTGCACGAGGGGCCCTTCCAGACAACAGCACTGTAAGCCCTCTAAGAGGAGTGTGCTTATTTTTCCTCTGCTGCCAACATGTCCTTTGCCCAAGTTCACAAACGTGGTGATGGCACCCTTTCACTTTCTTTTATTTTTTGTTTGGAGCCAGAGTCTCACTCTACCCCCAAGGCTGGACTGCAGTGGTGCGATCTTGGCTCACTGCAACCTCCGCTGCCTCCTGGGTTCAAGTGATTCTCTTGTCTCAGCCTCCCAAGTAAGCTGGGATTACAGGCACCCTCCACCATGCCCACCTAATTTTTGTATTTTTAGGAGAGACGAGGTTTTGCCATGTTGGCCAGGCTGGTCTCGAACTCTTGACCTCAGGCAGTCCACCCGCCTCGGCCTCCCAAAGTGTTGGGATTACAGGCGGGAGCCACCGCACCCGGCCCCCTTTCACTTTCTTTAGCCAAGAATCTGGTGGGGTTCCTGCAGGACAAATGCTTTCTGCTTGTCATGTTTCCTAGTCTGACACGATCCTGCTGGGTTTCAGCAGGTCTCGTCCATCGGGAGATGATGGTGAAGGAGATCGAAGCCGGGTCCTTTGGTTTCTTGTTCCTTTTGTTTCTAAAACAACCTGACTTAAGTTCTCTCACTGGTGGACTCCCAGGAAAAAAGGTTGGTTTTTCTGGCTTTTGATTGAGATTCTGATCATAGATTCTGCCGCACACGTGGGAGTTGTGACAGGGATGTACCCAACTGCTGTCTGGTGTCTTTGCCCCGCACCAAGATTTCATCCTTATTGTTTGGGGCATTCTCTATTTTTAAAAACTGTCAGCCCTCAGATGGCACATCTATTGCTATTTCTTCAAAATCCATCTGAAGTAGTAGTTTTTAAATGTGTCACTGTGTATTCAGGGTTCGGTATCCTCCAGAAATCAATTGTGAGGAATTCCACCTCCAAATTCTACCTCCAAATAGTTGGAACAGGTTTGAGCTCCAACTATTGCCTGGCAGCGCACATAACTGGGCAGCTGACAGCTAAAGGGTGTCATCAAACCTTCCGCTTTTATCCCACCCTCCCTTCCTCTCTCGCTCGCCTTCTCTTCTTGCCCCTCCACATACCTTACAATACCCACAAAAGTAAAACTCTGCAAATGTTTGGGGTCCTGGTATAAAGTGAGAATGAGCTCCTGTCATGTGCCATCCAAACGACCGAACTCAATCCCCTCTATCTGCCCTGCTTTCAGCTGATTTTTCTTGCTGGTGCGCAGCTGTGAGATTCAGTTTCTCCACTGGAAAGCCTTCCCCATTGCACATGGTGGACAATCCATTGTGTTCACATGCATTCAAGGATCTTCACATTCCCACTCCAGCTTATCTTTCAAGGCTCACCACTCCCACATTAGGAGAAACCAGACTATTCACCTTCTCCACAAATGCTTTCGACCTCTGTGCCTTGCTGGTATTACTTGTCTATCTTGAATACCCTTCTTTACTATATTTCGTTTTCAAAAGCTAACCAGTTTCTCTAAGCCACGTACAACAAATTTTTGTCTTCTCAGAGACACCTTCCTTGAATTTCACAGCCTGAATAAATCTCATATTTCTCTATGTTCTCATAGCATTTTCTAAGTACCTTTTTTATAGGCCTTTTTACATTCTTACACACAGAGGCTGGCATGCTTGGAAATGTTTGCTGAGCTGTGAATCAGTTATTTGTGTGCATGACTAATTAATTACTGATGTTCAGAGACTATGCTCTTGCTTGTCTTTGGGGCCTTTTCTGAAAATCAGCAGTAGGTGCTCAGTAATTGCATAGAGTTGGCCGGGTGTGGTGGCTCACGCCTGTAATCCCAGCACTTTGGGAGGCTGAGGCGGGAGGATCACTTGAGGTGAGGAGTTCGAGACAAGCCTAGCCAACATGGTGAAACCCCGTCTCTACTGAAAATACAAAAAATTAGCCAGGCATGGTGGCGGGTGCCTGTAGTCCCAGCTACTTGGTAGGCTGAGGCAGGAGAATGGCGTGAACCCGGGAGGTGGAGCTTGCAGTGAGCCGAGATCACGCCACTGCACTCCAGCCTGGGCGACAGAGCAAGACTCCTCCTCAAAAATAAATAAATAAATAAATAAATAAATAAATAAATAATTGCATAGAGTTAAATGATACTGGTTAGCACGCATATTTCTTTCCTTCTGGAAATTGATTTAAATTGTCTTAAAATGTTGATAATTTTCAGTCATTTAAAAAAAGAGACAAATTTTTGCTCTTCAAAAGTAGACAATCCCTGGTTTACGTATTTGTTGAGTAACTAGCCTATTAATCTGAGGCACAGATTTTTATTTCAACGTGAGCATGGCATTTACTGCCACTTGGTGGCAGTGTACCCCAATTACAAGACTGTCTAAGTGACTACTAGACCCTGATAAGTGCTAAAATTACAAACCAGAAGTTACGAAGTGACAGTCTGTAACAACTCACATCTAGATTCTATTTTAGTGACAGAGAGTCTAGTACAATACCATAATACTTAAATATATCCTAAAATTGATATCTTTGGGTATGTTACTATTCTCCTGTTGAATATCTCCTAATTATCTTGTACTTACGGATGATGAATAGAGATGTCAATCTTATGAAGAATTGCCAGAAAATTAACCACTGGCAACGTTTTATGAAGGATGCTTCAAATGTTTAAGATAAGGTGTTCGCATATAGCTAGACAGGTTTAACCCCTCACTGTGATTTATGAAATCTGTGCAGGAGGAAGAGTTCTATGTAAACTTTCTACTCCTCCAGAAAGTAGTGCAAATGTAATTCTGAAAGGAACAAGGAACATTCTGGAAAAATCAAAGCCCACAAACCCAGGAAGCATCAGCTCTGGCAGTGTTATCAGCAGGGGCAGCTTGATAGTCTGTGGGAGGAAGCAGAGGTGATTTTGGAAGCTGGGTCTGGATACAAGTCACATTTTCTGAACTCTCATTTGTCCTTGTACGTGCTAGGTCATGTCACTCAGGTTGTAACCAGAAAAGATGAAGCCGTGTTTTACATTTGAGGGGAGTGGTGGAGAGAAGCAGCAGCAGCAAGATCAGGGACCTGGAGAATCATGAAGCTTCTGTTGGATGAGGAACTAGGTCGCTGGGGACTCGTCCTTGGGCAGAGTGCATATTCTTGGTGTCGCCTTTTATGTAAGGTTTTTGCTACTCCAGAGGTAAATGGAGCTGCTTAACGGCGCCTTTATCTGCAAACCTAATTTCAGAGCTAAAGTTGGGAAGCTTGAGTGTCGTGGGAACACTGGGAGTGGCAGTCATTAAGCACTGCAGGGTTACTGAGAGGCTTGTCTTCTTTTTTCAAATGACTCAAGACAAAGTAGGGAAAGAACATGACTGTATGTTTGATGCTTAGAGGAATCTGATTGCACAAAACTTTGTTGATAATCAAAATTTATTTATAATTATATATTATAATTTACATATAACACATTTTATAATTTTATTATAATGATTTACATCTTGTAATTTATTTATAAATAAGGGGACACCTTCATGTGGGGAAAGCTGGCGTGTTGTAAGGATACCATTTACTAAGGCCATATTGTACCGGCTACAAGACCTGCTTCGAGCTCAGCATCATTTAGCACCATTAGCCCGGAATCCTTCTGACTAATAGATCTTGCACTGACAAATGAAATAACAAAACAACACAAACTGCTACTCTTATAGAAGAACCGGTGTGATTACCAGACTCTTATTGGTCCTATTACATAGTGAGTTCACTTAATCCTCCCAATACCTGTATGTGACAATTTTGATGATCTCTGTTGTAAAGATCAATAGCACGAGACTCAGAGAAGTTAAATAACCTGGTTAAGCTCAGACAGCGAATCAGCTGTGAAACTGGGACTCAAATCATTGTTTCTGATCCAACCTTGGTTTTCCCAAGGTGATCAAACTTCGGAGGACAGATGGGCCACAGGAGGAGGCGAGCAAATGTTTCTTGGCACACCAGCCACACTGCACAAGTCCCGGAGATGCCATTCAGATAGGCCATCACTGCGCATGCTCTCTTAGTACCCCTAAATTGGACAGCACCGTGAGCCTGTTTGTTTGATTACCTTCTGATGTCAGGAATAATTCAAGAAGCTACCATTTTTGCATACTATAAATTATATAATCAGAACCACTGTAAATAATTATGTCCACCTCTCTGGAGTGTTGAGGTGTTTCATAGATCAGTATCTTGATTTTATCTACCTGCCCGGCTCCTAGAAACTAAACCATTTGAGATTTTCTTAGCCAGAGTCTACAGTGACATTCCTTGTATATGCAGGCACCAAATAAGAATGAAGTTAATGGTTAATGTGGAATAATTGTTTATTACATGCCAAGTGCTTTCCATACATTGTCTTATTCAACCATCACAATGAGTTTTTATTTAAATCTTTGTCTTATGGACGAGGAAATGGAGTCTTACAGAGGCGAACAGGCTGCTAAATGACAGAGCCAGGGCTTGAACTCATGACTCCACAGCCCATCTCTAGTCAGTACTCTGCTACACTGGTTAATTATGCAATTTTACATCAGGGGATGGAGATAATACTGTCAGAAAGGACTTACTAGCTCAAGGGAAGCTGTCCATCTGGCTTAGAAAGTCCAGCCTAGAAAAATTTTGAACCATACTAAACTGTATAACAATCTATTCCTTACCAGCTGGATGATCGTAAGTACATTATTTAATTTTCCTGTGCCTGTTTTCTCATCTGTAAAGTAGGGATAATAATAGTAACTATTTAATATTACTGCCAGGAATAAATGAGATAATACATGTAAAACACTTAGCAGAATGCCTGGCATAGAGCATTAATAAATGCATTAATAAAATGCTTAATAAACGTTAGCTATCATCAGCAGCAGTGGCATTATCACCGTCATCCTTATTATTAGGTAAAAGCTACTTACATTTTAGCTACTGTGCTCAAGAGGAAGCAAGAAGGTAAACATGATGTTAAGTTGATAAAACCAAGATACAAAGACAGTATCTTTTGAGATTTGACATGTAAACAATGAGCCTCTTCAGGAAACAGAAATGGTTGAAGACCCTAAAGCCCAAAGGGTCCCAAGTACCCTACTTGGGGGAGGTGTCTTTGAGTTCAGTTGCAGAACTTCCTGAGCATTCTGGAAGTTTCTCACCATCGCTGCATTTGGACCAGATGATGTGAGAGTCTCAGGTATTCCTCGCCTAATGGGTGTTTGCTGTTGGAAAGCTCATGTATGCTCCACTTAAAAAGTTGGTTGTGTAAATCCAAGAGCTTTCTCAGAGAGAACAGTATCAGCAGGAGAAGGCTGTCCTCAAGACTGGAGCTCACTCGTTCACTCATTGAATTTATTGAGCATTTTTTCTGTGCGCTACAACTAGAAAGATTAAGAGATGGCCGCATTCCTCAAGGAAGTCACAGACTGGGAAGGGAGAGAAATGTTATTAAATAATTACAAAACAGTGCCATGTCAGCAATGTGCTAAGGAAGATGGTGGGATAAAGCAGGGAGAAGGCCAGGTTTCCTCCTGGGCTTTGGGAAGGCTGGATCTCAACAGTGTACACTCCGAAGGCTTTGACTGTTGTGGGCTACACTGTTACCCCTACAAGTTTCCCCCACCTGCTCCCTCTAGAAGACAGGCTGCCCTTCTCCCCCTAGGTTGCTGCAAGGATAGCCATGCACTCTGCCGAGAGATCCACCCTCAATGCTTTCCTTTCAGGGATCTAAGTGGGGCTGCCTGAAGCTACAGCCTTTGCCAGATCTTCCGGTTCTTGGAAGGGGGCACACATGGTAATTTGGCCAAGTCTGGGCAGGAAGGTAGGCTTCCTAGACCTGGGAAGCAGGAAACTAAGAGCCACGCAAGGTCTCTGCTGTGTCTTAGTTGAGGTAGCAGCATTTTCCACTTAAGGCTGACTCAGATTCTCTCTTAGGCCAAACTGAAGTGTGACTCCTTTAAAAGATGTGAGAGCCCATGGGTGCTTCGGGGAACTGGCTGACATCTAGTTCAGAGAGGAAAGCCCAAACTCCTGCCATGAAAGATTTTGCACACACACTTTCTCTCTCTTTTTTTTTTTTCCTTTTTTTGAGACGGAGTTTTGCTCCCGTTGCCCAGGCTAGAGTGCAACGGCGTGATCTCAGCTAACTGCAATCTCTGCCTCCTGGGTTCAAGCGATTCTCCTGTCTCAGCCTCCTGAGTAGCTGGGATTGCAGGCGCATGCCACCATGCCCGGCTAATTTTTGTATTTTTAGTAGAGACAGGGTTCCACCATGTTGGCCAGGCTGGTCTCAAATTCCTGAGCTCAGGTGATCTGCCCGTCTCGGCCTCCCAAAGTACTGGGATTACAGGCATGAGCCAGTGCGCCTGGCTGCACATTCTCTTTGGTGCATCTTTCCATTCTTTTCTTCCATCAGTTCTCCATGCAGACTGTTTGCACCAGCTACACAGACTTCCAGGTGTCCCCAGGCAAGCTTCACCCTCTCCTGCAATTCCTCTTCCTGGAATGTGTGGCTCATGAACACCCCCGCCTGCTGGACTTCTACTTGACTTCAGAGGTCCAGTCAAGCTACCCAAATGGGTGTTCATCTGGGATGCCTTTTCTGCTCTTCCTGATCTCAAATTATTTGTATTTCTGAACCCAAGATAAAAAAAATTAAAATTGTGTGGAAATACAAATAACAAAAAGTGCATCATCTCAAAAGGGTCCAGTTCAGTGGTATTAAGTACATTCATAATGTACCTAATGGTGGTCTGCAACCATCAGCACCATCCATCTCCAGAGCTTTTTTATCTTCCCAAACTGAAACTCTGTGCCCAGGAAACACTAAGTCTGCATTTGCCCTATTCTCAGGCCCTGGCAACCACCTTCTGCTTTCTGTCTAAGAATTTGACCGCTCTAGATACATCCCATAAGTGGAATCATACAATATTTTTTTGTTTTGTGACTGGTTTGTTTCATTTAGCATAAGGTCCTCAAGGTTCATGCATATTGTAACATGTGTCAGAATTTTCTTCCTTTTTCATTTACATCGCATATATGCCTAGCTACGCAGACTTCCATGGCTCGCCATGTACATATGGCAGAATATTATATATATATGTATCTCATATATATTATATATCCTATTCAGATATATGTGATATGTAATATATGTCATATTGTATCATATATATGATATCTCTATCACATTATATTACATATATATGATATCTCTATCATATATATTACATATATATCATACATATATAAATGGTGGAATTATATATATCATACATATATAAATGGTGGTGGAAATATAGATATATCACATATATAAATGGTGGTGGAATTATATATCATACATATATAAATGGTGGTAGAATTATATATATATCATACATATATAAATGGTGGTGGAATTATATATATATATCACATATATAAATGGTGGTGGAATTATATATGTATCATACCTATATAAATGGTGGTAGAATTATATATATATCATACATATATAAATGGTGGTGGAATTATATATATATCACACATATATAAATGGTGGTGGAATTATATATATATCACACATATATAAATGGTGGTGGAATTATATATATTACATTTACATATAAATGGTGGTGGAATTATTGTTCTATCACACATATATAAATGGTGGTGGAATTATAGATCTATCACACATATATAAATGGTGGTGGAAGTATATATATTACATTTACATATAAATGGTGGAATTATATATATATCACACATATATAAATGGTGGTGGAATTATATATATATCACACATATATAAATGGTGGTGGACTTATATATATTACATTTACATATAAATGGTGGTGGAATTATAGTTCTATCACACATATATAAATGGTGGTGGAAGTATATTACATTTACATATAAATGGTGGAATTATATATATATATCACACATATATAAATGGTGGTGGAATTATATATATATCACACATATATAAATGGTGGTGGAAGTATATATATTCCATTTACATATAAATGGTGGTGGAGTTTAGCCTCTGTGATGAGGTTAGCACAAATGCCATCGATTCAGAGAAAAGTGCAGGTGGTAGAGTAATAGTAAAAATACCTCCCTGCAGGGAGCCCCCAATTGAGAATAGATTTGGTTCTTCTAAGATGGTTAGGCTGTCTGTCTTTTAAAGATGTACGTTTTCTATTCCTGTATGCACTTATTGAATCTCTATTGGGAGTCTCCTGTGTGGTGTACAAGGCATTGTGATGAATATTTAAAAGTGCAATGACTCCATTTTTCATAACTTTTATCATTTATAAATAATGCAATAATAATAATTTGTGCAATATGGCATGTAGAGGAAAACAGTGGCCCAAAGCAGATGTGATTGAGTCCAAGGTGTGCAAACACTGTGACCTTTGCATGCTGAGGAGGGAGAGCCTTTAACTCAGATGCATTCTGGGAAGGCTGCATGGAGGAGGGAACACGTTGTGGTTGGATTCTGAGGAATGCCTTTTTTGAGAGTCTGTACTAGTATATTTCTTTGTTAGACATTTTGATGATTTCTCAGCCAGGACAAGAAAAAAACATGACATTTGACTCAAACTAACTGCTGCTACAACTGGGGTATGGGAGTTGACATTCATCATTTTGACTTTAAAATCTGAGACTTTCTGAGTCCGTTTAGATTTAACGTTTCATTTTCCCAGAATTGTCATGGAGGGAAGGAACAAAGCCACACACTTGCAGTACAGTTGAGAAGAAACAGTTATGGAAAAAGGCTTGCAACATTTCTCTTTTTCTTCATCAAATTTATATCAAAGTATTTTCTTTTGACCAGATTCTCATCTTTGAATCTTAATCCACTAATCTTCAGGGAATTTAAGAAATGAAGGGACTGGTGCTCCAGCAAAGATGTGAGTAGAGAGTTTGCAGCAAAGGCTCAACTTATATAAAAAATGAGAACAGGAGCAAGAAAATTCACATGACACCCATACAGTATGGGTGAGACAGGTGGTGGTGTTTATTTTTTTTTGGGGGGGGGACCATCGGTTAAAGATTCAACGGGAATAAAAAGGAAGTAATTGAGACTAGTTTGCTCACATGATGCCTTGTAGCACAATTTAAATTAAAAATAAGGGAATCTTGGACACATTTCTTTTTCATGAAACAAGGAAACCGCTTCATGAAACAATCTGGAAGCTCAGAACAGTGGGGATATGACTGCTTGGGGAAGGCTCATCAGGCCAATTATTGAGGAGTATAGAAAGATACCAAGGCTGGGTAGACCATAAAGTATGAAAGGAAATGTGTTTTTCTGTTTCTAAGGGCATTTCTCTTATCTTATTCATGACGTCACAGTGCTCGGCTCAGTTCTTCACACAGAGTAGCCGGCTGATTTCTGTTGGAAGAATTCATTCATTCCCTTATTTAATTATTCAACAGATATTTACTGAGCATTTCCTAGGTGCAGGCAGGCAATTTTCTCGGCTCTGGGAATAGAGCAGTATAGAGATACGCTACTATATATGGTCCAGAAAGAATTTACCAGCCCCAAATACTCTCTCTCTTCCTTTGTCTTTAATGTATCTATTCAGAGAGAAGAGAGAGAGAGAGAGTTCTCTATATAAAGAGAATATAGTCTGTCCTATCTTCTGTGCAAACAATTCTTGGTGAAGGCAGTCAATAAACAAAATAAAAAGTATCAGCTGGGTGTATCGTCTAGAGAAAAGAAAGAAATCTGGGACGAAGGATTCTATTACTTTGCTCTGAGATTGCTGAAACAAATTACCACGGACTAGGTAGCTTACACAACAGGAACTTACTATGTCACAGTTCTGAAGTCTAAGATCAAACTCAGCAGGGCCACAGTCCCTCTGAGGCACTGGGAAGGGATCTGTCCCAGGCCTCTCTCCTGGCTTCCGGTGGTTCCTTGTGGCTTGTGACAGCATGACTCTAATCTTCACATGGCATCTTCCCCGTGAGCCCCAATTTCTTCTTTTTATAAGGACACATGTCATGTTGGATTAGGGCCCATCCTAATGACCTCATCTTAATGGGAATATCTGCAGAGATCCCATTTCCAAATATGGTCACCTCCACAGATCCTGGAGATGAGGACTTCAACATTTTTTGGGGAGACGCAATTCCACCCGTGGGAAAGGGTAAGGGGTGGTGGGTTGCAGATTTATAGGGTGGTCAGGTGAAGCCTGATTTGACCATGAACCTGAAGAAATGGAGGGAATGAGCCATGTAGATATCTGAAGAGAGAGCCATTTGGGCAGAGAGTGGGAGAATACTCTGCATGTTCCAGAGAGAGAGATAGAGATAGAGATAGATAGAGAGAGAGAGAGAAAGAGAGCCCAAGGGATTATGAAGTTTTCCCTCTATATGAGATGGAGCCCATGATGGGTTTGAGTAGCAGCGTGTCATAATCTGTTGTACATTTTGAAAGAACCCTTCTGATGGCTCTCTTGTGAATAGACTGAATGGGGTGAGGGCAGAAACGGGGGGCCACTGCAGGAGAGACTTGACAGTGGCCTGGAGCACAGCAATGAGAGGCGATTGGACTTGGGACACATCTTCAAGGAGGAGACAACAGGATTGGGGGGTGGATTGGACATAGGATGTAAAACCAAGAGGTGCCTCAACGACTCTTAGACTTTTGGCTTCTGCAACTGAAAAGGTGGATTTGCTGTGTATTGAAATGGGGAGAATAGGTTTTACTGGGACAGAAATAAGAGCTGAATTTAAGTTATGCAGAGTTGGAGATGAGGTTTGGCATCCAAGTGGAGATAGCAAATAGGTGGTTGGAGATACGAATCCAGCTTTCAGGAAGTCTTCAGTGTAGATGGTTTGGGATTTAATCACCAAGGGAATGAGTGGAGCTGGAGAAGGAACTCCAGGACTGCTCCTTGTGTTCTCCAGCATTTAGAGGCTGGGGAGGTGAAGCAGAACAAGCAAAGGGGACCAAAAGTGCATGGCCAATGGGGTAGGAACAGAACGAAGAAAAGAGAGGATTCCGTGGAGTTAAATGAAGGGAGTGTTTGGAGATGGCGCAGAGAATCTGCGTCATGTACAGTAAGGACTGGATACCGACCATAGGATTTGGCAACATGGAAATAACTGATGACTTTGATATAAGGATTTTTAGGGAGCAAATGGAATGAAAAATAGATCATAGTGCGTTCAAGAGGACCTGGAAAAGAAATTGTCCACATTCAGCATCTCCAACTCCTTTAAAAATTTGCCTTTGGCCAGGCGCGGTGGCTCACGCCGGTAATCCCAGCACTTTGGGAGGCCGAGGTGGGTGGATCACGAGGTCAGGAGATCGAGACCATCCTGGACAACACGGTGAAACCCCGTCTCTACTAAAAATACAAAAAAATTAGCCGGGCGTGGTGGCGGGTACCTATAGTCCCAGCTACTCGGGAGGCTGAGGCAGGAGAATGGCATGAACCCGGGAGGCGGAGCTTGCGGTGAGCCGAGATTGCGCCACTGTGCTCCAGCCTGGGTGACAGAGCAAGACTCCGTCTAAAAAAAAAAAAGAAGAAAGAAAGAAAAAAATTACTTTTACAGGGGAGCAGAGAAATCACTGTTGCTAAAGCTGTATGTAGGGCCAAGGGAGAAGTTCTGTTTTTAATGGATGGTAATACAGCATTTTGTATTCTGATGGAGACAGTGCAGCAGAGTAACGGTTAATGACGGGGAGAGATGGCAGGATTGGTGAAGCCATAACTTTGACCAGGTGAGAAGTTATGGGATCCAGCATCAAGTCCAGGAGCACAGGCAATTAACCCATAGAAACAGGAAGGCAGCAAAGGAAGGAGGTTCCAAAAGGCAGCTTGGTAGAGAGGGTGGTAAGAGCGTATGGAAGGTTTGCTGTTATAACTTCTGTTTCATCAGATAGATTGGAAGTAAGGGCACTTGTGAAGAACGTAGGAAGTTCTTTAAGACTTGAAGACAGAGGTGATGATGTGAAAGAGTTCTCCAGGTGCAGGGAAGAATGACTGGATTTGGGAAATGCAGCTGGATGGCTGAGCAGCTCCAAGCACTTGCTTCAAATTGGTGGTCATTGATTGAAAAATGGACTCGGGCCAGCATGATTGGATAGATTTCTGCAGCCATGTTGAGCTGCACAGGTTCTGGGTCAGAGAAGGCAAAAAGAGTGATAAATGGAGAGAGGAAAAGGAAGGGAGTTGAGGGAAGATACAAGTGATGACAAAGATAGATTCTGGAATCTAAGCTGGGTGAGGGGAAGTGAGGAGGAGAGAAGGGTGAAGGACAGTGAGTGCTGATTGGATAAATGGACTCAGGCCCTGGTGAGATTGAAGGATGCTGCAGTTGGGAGTCATTCAAAAGGACTAGCTGAGAAAGTACGTGGCAGTTATGAGAGAGTCGTTAGGTGCTAGCAATTGGGATGGTGCAGTAGTGGGTACAGTTATTGGTGATAATCAGTTCCAAAGCATGACCATGAAGTAGTGGTTGGGAGAAGGCAGAGGACAATACAATTAGAGGCAAGAACAAGGATTTGGGAGGCCAGGCTTCCAGAAGGATCATTGACTTGGATTTTAAATAACCAGGAATTATGACAGGAGTATTATTAGAGAACCAAGAACTAAATCTTGAAGAAATGAGGAGGAGTCTACTAAAGTCTGTGGGTAACTAAAGCATGGAGGGCTACCCTGTGGTGACATCTGAAGGCATGAACTTTGTAGTCCAGCATGTTGGGGAGGAGAGAGGGATAGTGGTTTGAGAATAGCTGTGAGGAGCAGGGAGGACAAACGCCACCTTCAGGTCCAGTGGCATGAGAAGTGAGAGGAAGAAGCAATAAACACTTCAGAGGTTTTCAGGGAAAACTGTGTCCTTGGGGTGAGCCAGGTTTTAGTCAAATCAGGGTGATGGGAACATTCAGAGGAAGGTTTAGAGTACAGGGAGTCTGCCGATATTGGATGAGTTCAGAGAGGTAAAAACGTGTGAGAGATGTCCAGAGTGACAGTGACAAGGGATGAGCAGAGAACCTTGGGCTTCCCATAGTGACTGGCTTCAACAGGGATACAAGACATCATGGCTTCCAAAGCAGATGAGGCTGCTGGAGTGTCATGGGGCCATGGGAGGGGGGGCTTTTGTCAGGAGCAAGGGGGGCTCTGGTCCCCACCATCTTCACTCTGCTTCTGGCATTTTGCAGCCTAGAGGGGCAATGTCGTATCTGGGACTCTGGAACCCTCCTTGTGTTAAGGCCATGGAAGGAGGTCGCCAACACATCTCAAAGTTCTGCAGATACCACATGGAGCAGCCTGAAAGAGGAGAAGAGACCTTAAAATGAGATGGTTTGTTGAAAAAGAGTGATAATTGGCTAGACCACGAGGGAAGCTCGCAGGCACTGTGTGTCAGGCCTGATACTTAGATTCTGCCTGTTGTAACTGGGCTTGGAGATTCTGTTCAGTCAACTAAATAGAGCCTTATTATCCAAATAGATTCACAATTTGTTTCAGTATGAAAAGATAAAAGACCATTTTTCCCTAATGATAAACAAAAAGAATGTTTTCTCAGCTGAATAAAAGGTTAAGCTGTTATTCATGATGTTTTGTCTGAAAACCTGTGATAGGAGAAACTCTGGTTCTTACCATTTATAGCTACATAAAAAAGATAGAGTTTTGGGTAAGTAAGTATAGTTTATGAAAGGAATTTCAACACATATGTGACCTGAACAGAAAGAGTAAAAGAATCAGAGTCAATTCCATAGAAGGGCTGAAATACCTCTTTGGTTTTGTTTTGTTTTTAATTACTTCAGAGATGAGAATCACGGCTTAATTTTCTAGAGTAACAAAGGGAAGGGATTGTGAGAATATGACTTTTGAAATGTACCTTTTAGGATGGGAAATATTTAGGAAGGTGTCTGGAGTCATATGGGGAGAACAGTGGGCAGAAGAATTTTAATAGCTAGAAAGAGAAAACGTTTTATCAAGTCTCTTAACAGCAAGTTTATATATACATTTCACGTATTTTTCTTAATAGAAAAGCAATATATGGAAGACTTCCCAACAAAATGGCAGATCTACCTGACCTGTACGAGACATTCTTTTCCTATTAGGAACACAGAGAAATTCTGGGTCAATTATTTGCAAATGATGTTTTATAATCCCTCCTAGAGTTGAAGGAAAGAAGAGGATATCATAAGGTGACAGAAGTTAAGAGATAGATCCAGGCTAGGAGAGTAAGTGGGACCTGATGCTACCCCTGCCCTCTGAGGATGTGAGGCTCCTACTGAGGCTCCTGGGAATGCGGACTGCAGGTTGATTGTGATTGTCTGCTCGCTGAGCAGATGAGTTAGAGCAGACCTGCCGGCATAAAGCCTGGAGTCTGCAATTGCTGCTCCTTTGTTAAAACCACTCCAGCTACTAGTCTAGGGAAAGCATCAAGGAGGGAGCTGGGCCCTTGGGTGGGAGAAGCAGCAAGTTACCCTTTTGCCTGAGATTTGAATTTCTCAAATCCCAGACCTATACCACAAATTTAGGCTAGCTCCTTAGTGTGAGAAGACTAAACCAAGAAATTAACATAAACAAACTCTTCTAGAAAGATGGAAAGCTTTGGTACTGCAGCATAAACAAATTCGATACTGCTCTATAGGGGTTAGTTTTCCAACTCAGAGCACAACAGAGGAAAATATGAAGAATGTTACACTACGGAAGGGAGTCTGCATATACTTTTAAAAACATCTGTATTCACTCCCTGGATGACATCATTGAGTATTATTTAAAGGTTCCCTTTATACTATTGATTTTTGCATGTATATCTCTAGTCTGAACCTCTCTCCTTAATTCCAGATGGTTCTCAACTCTAGATTATTTTCAAGATCACACCTCTAAGGAGTCTAATAAGCATCTCAAATATAAGGTGTGTGTTAGCCAGCCTCCTAAATGGCCCTCGGGAATCTTGGCTCCTGGTGCTCACATCCTGTGTAGTCTCTCCCACAGTATGCTAAGTGTTGGTCTGTGTGATTGATGGGGTAGAGCAAAAGTGGTATCAAGTCCCTTCTCAGATTGGGTTTTAAAAGATGCTGTGGCTTTTATTTTGGTTGCCCTTGATCTCACCCTCTCTTGGATCCCTTGCTCTGTGGAAGCCACCTACCATATCTTGACATGCTGGCAGCCCCCACGTGGAGAAGAACTAAGGCCTTCAACCAATAGCCAGCATGAACTTGGCAGGCATGTGACTTTGGAGGTAGATCTTCCAGCCCCAGTTACATTTTCAGATAATGGCAGCCCTGGTCTAAGCGTAACTGTCATCTCATGAGCCACCCTAGGTAGAACCACCCGGGTAAACTGAGGTCAGACTCTCAACTCTTAGACTGGTAAAATAACAAAGATTCATTGCTTAACCTGCTAAATTTTGGGATAACTTGTTATGCAGCAATGGATAACTAATACAATGTGTCCAAAAAGGTTCTCTGGATCTCCCCGCAAGCTCTCTCTTCCTGCAGTTTTTCCTGCCTCTGTGACTGGTAACTCTATTCTCCCAGCAGCTCAGGCCAAAAACTATTCTGGTCTGTGTTTCTGACATTTCACATCCAAGTTTTCAGCAAATCCTTGTTGGGTCTACCTTCACAATGTATCTGGAATCTGACTACTTCTCCTTACCCCAGTTACTCTCTAGCTCTAAGTTGCTATCATCTCCTGACTGTTTTATTATAATTGTTCTTTTGGCCTTCCTAATTTGGTATTTGCTCAATTTCAGTCTATTCTCAACAAAGCAGCCATAGTTATCCTTTAACAATGAAATCAGATCATGATCATGTCACTTTTCTAATCAAAGCCTTTGAAAGGCTTCCAACATCGCTTAAGGTAAAACTCCAAGTCCTTACATGGGCTCTGTTGCCCTTCGTTATTGTCTTCTCTGATCTCGTCTTTCCTCAGCTCTCTTCCCTCCAGCCACACTGGCATCCTGTTGTTGCTCCAACAGGCCAGGAATTATCCTGTCTTAGGGCTTTTGCACTTGTGGTCCCCTCTGCCCAGAATGTTCTTCTCTTCAGTAACTGCAGGATTTCTTTGCTCATTCCCCACTGGACACAGGTGTCTTCCATGGCAGCCCTATTTAAAAATTCTAGCCTCCCTTTCTTCCCTCCACCTTTCCTGGTTTATTGTCTCCATAGCTTTATCGTCATCTGTCATCCTATGCGTTTTACATATCCTATGTACCGTCTCTCTTCCTCCACTAGAATGCAAACCCCATGAAGGCAGAGAACTTTATGGGTGCATTCCAGATCCCAACAGCAATGCTTGACATCTAGCAGCCAGCCACTCAGATAGTTTTTGAAAAAGCAAGTATTATAAACAGGAGAAATAACGTGATATTTAGACAAGATGGAAAAATCTAAAAGACACTATAAAGTAAGTGTGTTTAAAATTATTAAACGTAAAAGAAGTAAAAAAAAATTTAACGCACTTTAAAACCATTCGGGTGTGAAAAACAACCAAGTAGAACTTAAAAAAATGAAAAACATAGCAGCCAAAATTTAAAAAAACAAACAACCAAAAAAGGATCCGTTAAAATCAGCTTGATTTAGAGGGAAGATCTGAGGAAACCACCTTGAAGTAGTACAGAGCTATGACAAGATTAAAATTATAAAAAATAAACTAAAGGACTGGGTGTGAGAAGGCCTGGCATGTATTTTGTAGGAGCTCTAAAAGGAGAAACTAGTGACAATGAAGAAGAGGCAGTATTTAAAGAAACAAAGGTAAACAATTTTCTTTCTTTTTTTCTTTTAATTTTGCTTTAAGTTCTGGGATACATGTGCAGAACGTGCAGGTTGGTTATATAGGTTTACATGTGCCATGGTGGTTTGCTGCACCTATCAACCAGTCATCTAGGTTTTAAGCCCTGCATGCATTAGGCATTTGTCCTAATGTTCTCCCTCCCCTTGGCTCCCACCCTCTGATAGGCCCCAGTGTGTGATGTTCCCTTCCCTGTGTCCATGTGTTCTCACTGTTCAACTCCCACTTATGAGTGAGAACAAGCGGTGTTTGTTTTTCTCTTCCTGTGTTAGTTTGCTGAGAATGATGGCTTCCAGCTTGATCCATGTCCCTGCAAAGGACATGAACTCATTCTTTTTTATGGCTGCATACTATTCCGTGGTGTATATGTGCCAGCTTTTCTTTATCCAGTCTATCATTGATGGGCATTTGGGTTGGCTCCTATTATTCTCTATTGTAAATAGTGCTGCAGTAAACATACAGGTGCATGTACCTTTATAGTAGAATGATTTATAACCCTATGGGTATATACCAAGTAATGGGATTGCTGGGTCAAATGGTATTTCCGGTTCTAGATCCTTGAGGAATTGCCACACTGTCTTCCACAATGGTTGAACTTATTTACATTTCCACCAACAGTGTAAAAGTGTTCCTATTTTTCCACATCCTCGCCATCATCTGTTGTTTCCTGACTTTTTAATAATTGCCATTCTAACTGGTGTGAGATAGTATGTTACTGTGGTTTTGATTTGCATTTCTCTAAAGCCAGTGATGATGATCTTTTTTTCGTAAGTTTCTTGTCTGCATAAGTGTCTTCTTTTGAGAAGTGTCTGTTCGTATCCTTTGCCCACTTTTTGATGGGGTTGTTTTTTTCTTGTAAATTTGTTTAAGTTCCTTGTAGATTCTGGATATTATTAGACCTTTGTCAGATGCGTAGCTTGCAAAAATTTTCTCCCAATCTGTAGGTTGCCACTTTACTCTGATGATAGTTTGTTTTGAATAGCAAACAATTTTCTAGGTTTGAAAATAAGATATAAATTATTGGATTTACGTTTTTGGAATTTTGGATTTAAATGGCATGTAGAATCTCAAGTAACATTAAAAAATAAGCTCTACCTGGAAACAGTAGGTTAAAACTGTCTAACATTGAAGACCAAGGAAAAAATCCAAAAACAATGAGAATAAAAGATGAAATACGTAAGGAAGGACAACTATGAGATAGGCAGACTTTTCATAAGCAATATGCCAGCATACAATGTAATTATGTCTTCAGTGTGCTAATGGAAACAGCCATTACCCTAGAATTCTACACCCAGCTAAAAGTATCATTCAACATCATGGCCAAATAAGAACATTTTCAAAAGAACCCTCACTGACTCTTGCTGAAATAACTACTAAAGTGTCAGCTTCAGAAGGAGGAAATTGAACACAGAGGACTGGAGTGGAATTGCAGTTACATTGGTATAAAACAAATTGGTGAACATTTTGATAACTCAAACAATGATGTATAAATAAGGAGCTAATTTGGAGGAGAGGATTAAAAACAAGGAAAAATTAATATATTAAACATAAAATGGTAGCTTGGAAAAGGAGATCAGAACTGAACTGTTTCTGGTCTGGAGATTTTGATTGGCCTGATTTTCTTCTTTAATGTCACGTACGCATTTTAAATATCTAAAAGAACGAATTAGAATGTGTACTTTTCAAGCCTGTAGAAGGGAAAAGTAGAATGAAAAAACCAAATCAATTTAATAAAAGGCAAGAGAGAAGAAAAAGGAAACGAAGAAAAAGCATATTAATCTTAAATGCAAAATAACATAATAGAAGTACAGTTGATCCTTGATGTGGGTTCACTTATATGTGGATTTTTTTTTCCACCTCTGCCACCCCTGAGACAGCAAGACCAGCCCCTCCTCTTCCTCAGCCTATTCAATGTGAAGACAAGAATGAAGATTTTTATGATGATCCACATCCATTTAATGAATAGTACATATGTTTTCTCTTCCTTATGATTTATTATTATTTTTTTGAGATGGTGTCTCACTCTGTTGCCCAGGCTGGAGTACAGTGGCGCAGTCTTGGCTCACTGCAACCTCTGCCTCCCAGGTTCAAGCGATTCTCCCGCCTCAGCCTCCCAAATAGCTGGGACTACAGGCTCACGCCACCACACCCAGCTAATTTTTTGCATTTTTAGTAGAGACGAGGTTTCACTGTGTTAGCAAGGGTGGTCTCGATCTCCTGACCTCGTGATCTGCCTACCAGGCCTCCTAAAGTGCTGGGATTACAGGCAAGAGCCACTGCGCCTGGCCCATGATTTTCATAATAACATCTTCCCTGTAGCTTACTTTATTGTAAGAAAACAATATGTAATACATATACAAAATATGTGTTAATCAACTGTTGAAATGTTGTAAGTAAGGCTTTCAGTGAAGAATACGCTATGTGCAGTTAAGTTTTTGGGTGGTTGAAAGTTGTATGTGGATTTTTGACTGTGTATGGGGTTGGCATTTCTAACCCCCATGTTGTTCAAGGATCAACTGTAATAGTAAATGTACCAGCAATCATAATAAATATAAATAGCTTAGCTTATTAGTTAAAAGAAAACTTTTCAAATTGGATTAAACAATTTTAGTTTCATGTTATTTGTAAGAGAAATTATTAATTGATTGACTTAAATATTGATTTCAGACATAATGGCTCAAAAGTTTGAAAAAGAAGTGGACAAAAATATGTACCAGGTAAACAAAATAAAGAAAATTTGAGTAGTGAAATTTTTATTAGATGAAATTGATTTTAAGACAAAATGCATTGGTGTGGATAAAAACACATTACTAGTAATTAGTAATTTTTAATTCCTAGTAATTACTAGTAATTTTTACTAGTAAACACATTACTAGTAATTAGTAAAAGCATTCATGAGAAAGCTACAGAAATTCTAGTCTAATGATATAGACTTAAAATATAAGGGAAAATGGGTTGGGCACAGTGGCTTATGTCTGCAATCCCAGCACTTCGGGAGGCCAAGGCAGATGGTTCACTTGTGGTCAGGACTTCAAGACCAGCCTGGCCAACATGGTGAAACCCTGTCTCTACTAAAAATGCAAAAATTAACCAGGCTTGGTGGTGCATGCCTGTAATCCTAGCTACTCAGGAGGCTGAGGCAGGAGAATTGCTGGAACCTGGGAGGCAGAGGTTGCAGTGAGCTGAGATTGAACCACTGCACTCCAGCCTGGATGGCAGAGTGAGACTCTGTCTCAAAAAACCAACAAACAACACATACACATACATTGGAAAATGAACAGAACTATAAAGAACATTAATTAACACATTCACTATTATAGATGTCAATATATCTCTATCAGAAACTAGTAAATCAAGAAGACAAAGGAAGACTCGATGTCTGTTCTTACATATATATCCATGAACATTTCCTAGTGTTTTTTTCAAGCATACGGAACAGTTATGTTTACTGATTATGAAGACCACATAATTCATATTGTACTGAATATATTTTTGACTACCATACATTAAAATAGGAAATCATTTTTTAAAAGTAATAAATAAAACCCCCCTATTCTTTTAATAGATATATTTCCAAGAAGTAGTTAAAAAAGGAATCATGTCAGGAGTTCTGAAATAGTTAGAATCACACAGCAATCGCAGCAATATATGTGGGATAGAGATTTATATACTAGAAAAGACAAAAAGTTGAAAAATCCATGAATTAACCATTTGACTCAAAAAGTTGGTAAAAGAGAAAACCTCAACAAAGAAGACATTGTAATAAGAAGATATTAAATAAACAAAGAAATAATAAGGAAGGTAAACAAAAGTAGTGCATATGTCTATTTATTTTTTAAATTATAATTCATTATTATTTTTTTGAAATGGAGTCTTGCTCCGTTACCCAGGCTGGAGTGCAGTGGCAGAATCTTGGCTCACTGCAACCTCTGCCACCCAGGCTCAAGCGATTCTCCTGCCTCAGCTTCCCCAGTAGCTGGGACTACAGGCATGTGCCACCATGCCTGGCTAACTTTTGTATTTTTAGTAGAGATGGAGTTTCACCATATTGGCCAGGCTGGTCTTGAACTCTTGACCTCAAGCGACTTGCCTTGCCAACTCTTGACCTCAATTCTCCCAAAGTGCTGGAATTACAGGCATGAGCCAAAATGCCCGGCCAGTGGTGCGTATTTATTAAAACAGAACAATACACAAAGAAAACATAAAACTCACTATACGTCTCATTCTGCGCCAATGTTTTTTATTAACACTTTTGTGCAAATCCTTCCTGTTTTACGTAGAGATGGAACAAATACTCATGCTGTGACAAAGATGGAGGAAGGGAATTGCTGTCTTTCCAAACAGAATTTCTGAAGCAGGAAATGTGGTTTGCAAGAGGCAGCTGGGAGAAAGGAAGACTCCCACTCTATTTCTTGGTCCTGGCACTTGGGCGTGGGAGGAATACACCAACACGAGAGAGTCGCAGAAGTCTCAGCGGACACCTGGGTTTCCACTGGGTAGGAAAGAGGCAAGGGCTTTCAGAGAAGAGACTGAGGATATAGGGAAGTGTGCTGGTCATAATCAGAAATTCCAGAGATCACACTGAGAGGGGTTAGAGGGCAAGGGGATGGTGATGAATGGATCAGTCTGGAGAGAGTACAAAATACAGGGAAGAGAGTTCCAGTGATAATGGATCATTTTAGCACAGTTGGACACCTGAAAGGGACTGTGATCCACAGGGAGGAGGGGTGTGACATGGTTGTTCCTGGTTGTCTTTTAGAGAACTGATAAGTAATCAATTGAAGCTGTGGTCTTCAAACTTGAATAAGATGGTGAGGGGGTCTTAGAGAGAGGGAGATCTTTCCTAAAACTCAAGAAGGTTGCTGGGGAAGGGGATGAAGGGAGAGGGAGGCTGCTCTACTCGCCATTTAGTCACCCTTGCGGTTTCTCTTTCTGTATTTTCTTCTAATTTTTGGTCTACTGAGAACACCTCTTCTTATTGTTTAGTAAAATTATGCACTACTGTATTTAAATGTTCTCCTGGCAATTCTAGGAATGGGGCAGGAAGCAAAGGCTGTGGCTTGAGCTCAGTGTCCCATCTAGATCTGAAAGCAAAGCTTCAGTTTGGTCCTTATTTTCCCTTGACTATGGGGTTCAAGTTCTCCTTTCTGCTTAGCTACTTCAAAAAATAATTTTCTGCAAAGGTCACAGTTCCTGATTAAAGCCAACTAAGATGAACAACAGAGCAGGACAGGATATCAGAAAAAAAAAATTTAAATGAAGAGCATTGAATTAAGTTACATTTGTCATTCTGTCAATCATATTTCCCATGTCACTTCTGAAATGTCCTTTGGGCTTGGCCTCCACAAGACCGGCAGGAAGAGGTTTATTTTCCCTCAAGACGTGACTGTGCTCTCTGTGGCCCTAGTAGGAGTCCTTACACCTACTGCAGCCACCTTCTTTGATTAAAATTCGTTTCTGTATCTCAGATGACTCAGGCAGGACGTGCCTGTGCAGTTTTACAGGTGACAGTTTTTCCGAGTGCTCACAAACTCGGTGTTTTACAAGTGCATTTGTTCCTTGCAGACTTTTGGCTGCAGTATAAGCTCGGGCTGAGAAAGAATAGTTGATTCTGGTTATCAAAGCTTTGTCTAAATAAACGAGGACCTCACTATATCTCTCTTGGCTATAGAGCTAGGTATATGGACAATCCATCTTGGAGACTCTCCAAAGTGAGGATAGTTATTGAAGTCTAAAACAAGACCTCCTTATAAGGAAGTTTCACCTAAGAAGAAGGCCCCCAGCGTTGGCTTAGCAAATAACATTCTAGTGTAGCTCTGGGATATTGGAGCCAACTATGATTCTCCCTGTCCTCAACCAAAGACCTAGCCTGGTTTTTATAGGCCAGACATAAATCTGAGAAAGTGTTTATAAAATAGACCGGGTCTATCTGGAAGGCTTGAAAAACAACTTTTATAGGTTCATTCTTAGGAAATCGATTTGAGGATATTTAAAGTTGCTCATGTACGAAATGGAATCCTTCTCACCTTATCTCCCCTTGTCCAGTTGGGGTGCGTGATTCATTTAACAAAACAGCACTATTAATTTCAGGCTCCTCGTACTCTTATGGGCAGGAAGACCTCCCTTACTGAGCCCCCATTAAAGGGCAGACAGAACCTTTATTAAATATTTATTAGTGGACCTCAAATCTCAATGCTTGCCTTTCTACCTGGTGACACCACTTCCGGTTTGTATTCCCACTTGGTATCCCAGGATCTTATCCATTGAAATTTTGTGCGATAAGTTCCTTGGAAGCACATTGGGCTAAACCTGCCAATTATATAGTTGAGGAGGCTGAAGACCCTAGAAAAGGACCCTCTTCTTTCAGTAAACACCAAAACATGATGCTTGACCCTTTGTGGTATACAAAAATACATGGGTCAATGTCCTTGTCATCAGTAATTGTTACTTATGAGAAGTGTAGGAATAATTGTAATATGTGATTGTAATATATGATGTGATGAGAACTGTAAATGTGTTGGGTGCAGTGGCTCACACTTGTAATCCCAGCACTTTGGGAGGTCAAGGCGGGCGGATCAGGAGATTGAGACCATCCTGGCTAACATGGTGAAACCCCATCTCTACTAAAAATACAAAAATACTAGCCAGGCGTGGTGGCAGGCACCTGTAGTCCCAGCTACTTGGGAGGCTGAGGCAGGAGAATCGCTTATACCCAGGAGGTGGAGGTTGCAGTGAGCTGAGATTGCACCACTGCACTCCAGCCTGGGAGACAGAGTGATACTATATCTCAAAAAAAAAAAAAAAAAAAGAGCTGTAAATGAAGGAAAAATACAAAATGCATTTCGTATTTAGGTAGAAATTAGCACATTTTGAGGGGGCAGGGTAGCAGGAGAAGCAACCTGGTAATTATTATTATTATTTATTTCCCATTTTTTTCTTTTAACTTTTATTTCAGGTTTGGGGTGCATGTGCAGGTTTATTATGTAGGTAAACTCATGTCACAAAGGTTTAGTGTACAGATTATTTCATCATCCAGGTACTAAGCATAGTACCCAGTAGGCTTTTAAAAAAACTTCTCCCTCCTCCCAACTGCTACCCTCAAGTAGGCCCGAGTGCCTGTTGTTCCCCTCTTTGTGTCCACGTTTCCATGTGTTCTCATTATTTAGCTCCCACTTATAATAAGTAAGAACATGTGGTATTTGGTTTTCTGTTTCTGTGTTAGTTTACCAGGGATAATGGTCTCCAGCTCCATCTATGTTTCTCCAAATGACATGCTCTTATTCTTTTTTATGGCTGCATAGTATTCCACAATATATATGTACTACATTTTCTTTATCCAGTCTAATGCTGATGGGCATTTACGGAACCTTGTAATTACTATGATGTACTTGGCATTTAAGGGCAATTGAGTGAATCTTGGGATTTTTGCCCTCTGCAGATGGGAGTTACAAGAAAATCTACTATATTGAGAAATCCTCTGGCATGGAAAGGAAATACTAGGAAGTTCAGTTTGGTCAGAGAGTAGACCAAAGTAAGAAAAGAATAATAAATAAGGTTGGAGAAATGGATTGGGACAAGATTACAGGTGAAAAAGGATGGCCAAGACATATTGAGCAGGAGCCAGATTTCAGGGGGCTAAGCAGCGAGTGGTTGATGAGAATACGGAGACAGACAATGAAAAATCCTTAGGAGTCATTTGCTAATAGAGAAAAATAAAGATTAGTAGGTAGTTTGTGGGGGGAAACAATGTCTGCAGGGAATGAGCATAGGTAGAGAGGAAAGTTGCAATGAAACTAGTTGCAATGAAAGCCAGGATTTTCCGATGGCTGGAACCCTAGTGAGGGCGCAGGCTCTGCTCCTGAATGCATCGGTATGGCCAGCATTTCCCAGAATCTAAAAACCCACAGGTGCTATTTCATCTCTCATGTCATCACTAAGAATCTTGAATTTAGAAATCTAGAGCTGAGTAGAACATTATAGTGCTGAGAATTGCCCCCAGATGTGTGGGACACTTGGATGATGTACAGACTGCTAAACTGCACACCAGGGTGGGCTCACAGCTCTGTACTCATGCGTCATCTGGGGACACTGAGGCTGTGCAGTGTCATGATGGGAGGCATTCACAAGGATCTGCAAAATATAGCGAATAGCCATTTGGATTACCCTGACTCTGCAGATCACATCAAAGGAGATTAAGTTGAAGTGCTGCCCTCTTTAGTGAAGCACTTGGCAAACGTCTCAATTCTTTTAGAGATGATTTTGAGTTTTGGAGAATTAAGTCTTTTCTTTCCCCCCAAGCATATTTCTCCCAGTTTTCAAAAGGTTGGTTACTTGTAGGAAATTTAATCCACATGTTTATGATTCACTTCGACTCCACCCTTTCAAATTTATCTTTGGAGCATGAGTTGGTACTCGAGAAGCCTTTTAAAGTTCAGGACTTTTTAGAACTGGAGAGTTATTGTGCTGGATGTGTCTTGAAAACACATATCAAACATTTTCGTAAAATCAAAACTCAGAGTTTGGAGGGTGGTCTGAATGTCCCAAACTCCCAACTCTCAGCAATGTATTTCCAACAGCTGATCTGTAGACAAAGGACAGTGTAAGCGTGCAAAGAGCTGCTTCACTGAGTGGTAAAGGAAGGGTATCTGTGTTTACAGGAGTGCCATCCCAGTCTCTTAAAATATTCCCAGAAAGAGCAGGCCTGGGAAGCATCATGACATTCGTGTCCTTCCTGGTAGGCAGTCTTGCTTTTTATTATAGTTTCTTCTGCCTAGATCCTTGGGCCAGCAGAACAATTCCAGATCACCTCATGTCTAGTTCACCCTCTTCATTTTATAGGTGAAACTCAAAAAGGTTCAATGTCTTGCTCAAGGTTTCACACACTTCACTGTTAGAATCTCTTCAACTTTCCACCACGTCCATTTCATGCCAATGAGAAGCAGCTGTGGTAAGAGTCGAGGTCATTTCACTGGGACTAGGGGTGGAGTGCGGGCAAAGTGCTGGAGGCAGTTTTTGGTGAGTGGAGAGAAATTGAGCACTTCTTTCCACCTGCTCTGCCCTCTTTGAGTTTCTTTCTCTTTCAGATTATCTGTTAGCTTTGGGTCGCTTCTCCCCTTTGGGAGATGGGGTTTCTGCAAAAGGATACTGATGGAATGGGTTCTTAAAGTCTGACATCCAAAGAGGTGTCACTTGGGAAGGGTGGAGTACTCCGTTGTGAAGTCCTGTTTCTGCAATCTTATTTAAGGGATACTGGGATCCAGCTGATTGCTCTGTAAACAAATGCCTTCTCTGCTCAAATGGATACTTATTTCCTGTTCCAGAACACTAATGCTTATTTGATGAGTCAATGGGTGACCATTCTAAGTATGTTGGATCCACTCAGTCGCTGCAGGGGAAATCTATTGACCTTGGATACACACTTTGGCCCAGAACGGCTACACTTGGTTATTTAATTTAGTTGTAAAAATGTGGGAAATAGATGCATATCAGCAAAGGTCTTGGTCTTTGTTCAGCAAGGAAACTAGTGAAATTTATGAAGGGTTTTTATCAGACTGAGGTCAATGGAATATATTCACACACATGCCATTTAAAATAGCATTTATTTGTTTTATAAATGATTATAAAAGTACTATATGTTCATTGTGGAAAACTTGAAAAATGCCAAAAGTATAAAGAAGAAAAAATAAACAAATCACTTATAATTTCACTACTTAGAGATAACTAATGTTAACATTGACATTGGAGAGTTTCCTGATTTTTTTTGTAGTGGATTTACAGATTTTTAATATATTTTTTTTTTTTTACAAAACATACATTTTTCATAGGTTATAAACTGTTTTTTAATTTTTTTATTTTATTTTATTTTATTTTTAGTTGTAAAGATCAAAAAGAGAAAAAGATGTTTCATAAGCCTCTAAGACCAATAGCCATTGTCTTACTGGGTCTCCAGGACTCGTATGAGATCCAACACATTTTGGACCCTTCGCAGGGCCTGAAGCACTTGAATTCATAGATTTTTTTTCTCTAAAGCACCCGCTATTAATGTAACTCACTTATTTGGCCTAAGTTGCTTTCCTTTCTGTCTCTTACTTCTCCTCCCACCACCACTTACTGACCTCCATTTTCCTCTACCTAGTAGCTTCTTCTCACATCATAACTTCTCATTTCTTATATTTTTGGTTTGCTGTGACTCACACACAGCCCCGTTCTACCTCACGGCCTCTCTTTCCACATACCATTTGTGTGACATTTTCCAGTTCAAGCGATTCAGAGAGAGAATCTGATTTATTCAGCTAACGACTCTTTTTCTCTGTTTGAGTATATCTTGCACACAGGCTCGGCCATAAGTTGCTGGCCAGTTAGGACAATTACTTCTCTAACCCATTTAGGTAGGGGCAGATGATGAGGAAGTTCAGCTAACATTTAGCAAATTATACAGAAGACAGTAAAAATTTATCCCAAATCCTGCCACTCAGTAGTGACTACTGCTAATATTTTTGTGAGTTTTTTCTTTCAGTCTTTTTTTTTTTTTTGAGACGGTGTTTTGCTCTTGTCGCCCGGGCTGGAGTGCAATCGTGCAATCTCGGCTCACTGCAACCTCCACCTGCCGGGTTCAAGCAGTTCTCCTGCCTCCTACTCAGTCTCCCGAGTAGCTGGGATTACAGGCAACTGCCACCATGCGTGGCTTATTTTTGTATTTGTAGTAGAGATGGGTTTTCACCATGTTTTTCAGGCTGGTCTCGAACTCCTGACCTCAGGTGATCCACCTGCCTCAGCCTCCCAAAGTGCTGGGATTACAGGCATGAGCCTCCACGCCCAGCCAGTCGTTTTTAATGTAATTATGTATGTGTCTATATGTGTATGCATGTGTGAGTATATGTTTTAAAACTTGATTACATTCTGTTTTTTAGCTGAACATTATAGCTTAAAATATTTTCTTATACTTTTAGCTTTTTTTCCAAAACCTGATTTGTAGTGGTGTACAATAGTCAATTTTCTGGGCATAGCAATACTCTATTTCACAGTTTCAGTATTACTAGGTACTTTCTGGTGTCTGCCGTGGGAAGAGCCTGCATCCTACGTCATATAATGGCAACATTTCCTAACATTGGAAAAGGTGTTCTATTTCTAGGTGGCCAAAAAATGCCAAATATCTATGATATGGTCTCAGGTGGACAATGTAGTTTTATGATAATGAGGACACATATTCTGTCTTTTTTTTTTCAAAAATTTTTCTAGACCATATGAAATCTATTTTGCCATATAGCGTCAGGAAGTAATTTAACTTTAAACATTTTTTTTTTCTTACAAGTTTTATTGTCCTAGAACCATTTATTCACTTAACCATTGTCTCTCAGTTGATTTGGAATATCGTAGGATTATTTCCTTGATTCTCAGATGTAAATGACTGTGAGATTCACCCCAACTTAGAAATCACAGCAAGTTGAAATTCTTTTTTTTTCTTTTGAGAGACAGAGTCTCCCTTTGTCGCCCAGGCTGGAGTGCAATGGCACGATCTTGGCGCACTGCAACCTCCACCTCCCGGGTTTGAGCAATTCTGCTGCCTCAGGCTCCTGAGTAGCTGGGATTACAGGCGTCCGCCACCATGCCCAGCTAATTTTTGTATTTTTAGCAGAGATGGGGTTTCATCATGTTGGCCAGGCTGGTGTTGAACTCCTGACCTCAGGTAATCCACCTGCCTCGGCCTCCCAAAGTGCAGGGATTACAGGTGTGAGCCACCACGCCAGCCGAAATTCTTGAGTCACATCCTGATATCAGAAATATTAAAATGAAGGCAATGTGGTACTAACTTGTCATACCAATCTGGGTGTTTCTGGGCTTTCTAGTCTCTTGCATCGACCTATTTTGAAGCATATTATTTATCTGCTTGTAATATTTATATTATGTTTGTTTGTATATTTACTCTCATTTATTCCTCTACCCCATTCCCATTCTCTTTCTTTCCACCACCCATAAGCAATTATTCTAACATTTTAAATATGCATTTGTTTATTTGGCTCTAATTTTGAGTGTGTATTATCGTGTGACCTGTATTGTTAATTTTTTCTGTTGTAGATCTCATTCTGTTGTCACTTTTTAAACTACATCATATGTGTCTAAGAGCCATGGTGTTGCTGTTTCTGATAGCTGGGTAGCATTCTGGTGTGTTCACAGATCTCATCTCTTCAGGGTTTGTATCGTGTTATTGACAGGTTCACTAAATAAATTTTTGTTTTTTAAGATGTTGGCAAACTTTAACATGTACAGAATACATGTTCCTTGAAAGTTTGAAAATTTTAATCTGTAAAATAATTTTCCTCTGGTGCCATTTGGGGAATAGTTGTTAAAATACACACACACACACACACACACACACACACACCCACCCCATCATCCTTTCTGTCATTTTTGATTTATTCAAGTTTTTTCTCTTATAGGGAAATTTTTAAGAATTAATCTTTTTGAGAGCATATACTTTTCAAATATAGTAGCCTATAGTTACTAACAATATTTTCTTATAAATTCAGTGTAATCTCTTTTTTTGATTGTGGTTACATTGTTTGTTTATATTCCTAATGCTTCATATTTGTATTTTTGCACTGGCTTTTTAAAAAGTAACTTCTACTTTTTTCTGATATAAAAGTAATATATGCTTGTTTAATAAGGGGTCTTTAGCCATTCTCTATGTGTGCAATTAACCTTGTCTAGAACTTGTTCTATTATATAATTTTTATTAAAAAAAGTTTTTAAATCAATTTAAATGCTTTTTAGTTTTATGAAATACATTTAAAAAATAATTTTATCTTTGTCTATTTCCCTACCTGCATTTTTTAGATTTAGTTTTTGTTCTATTTTAGCTGATTGAATTGGATACTTCATTCTCATAGTTTCTGTCTTTCTTGTTTAAAAATCTCAGTGCTATTAATTTTCCTCAGTATATCTTTGGCCATAGCCCCTACATTTTACATGTTCTGTTCTTCTTTGTCATAATTTTTTAAATAAGCTGTACTTGTAGTTTTTATTTCTTCTTTGTCTCAAGAGTTATTTAAGAGCATTTGACATTTCTAGTGTTTTTAAAAAATTCTTCTGTTATGAATTTCTGGGTTTATTACATTGTGGTTAGAGAATGTGAGAATGCAGTCTGCATTGTTTCTACTTTTTGGAAAATAGTAAGATTTTCTTTGTGGCTTAATATATGAACAAATTTTGTTAATGTTCCATGGCACTTGAAAAGAATATGTGTTTTCTGAGTATATCGGAAGTTTGATATACATCTATTAAATCAAACATATTCATGTGTTATTCAAATTCTCTATATCTTTTTCTCTTCCTGCATACATGTGTATGTATGTTTGGTCTATCTGAACTGGAAAAGCCTGAAGATGTTATATGAATGGCTCCCCCCGCAACTATAGTTTTGTCAATTTCTTCATGTGTTGCCAAGTTTTTTGCTGTCTCTGCTTCATTGGTGGAATTGATGAAACATCTCCCTACATTTCATTAGTTGTGCTCTCTAAAATGTTGAAAGGACAGGCACATCAGGAAGCAAAACATGTCTGTATTTTACTTAGTCTGGTTTGATTGGTGTTGTAGGGGAAATTTTGGTCCTATTCTAACATTAATTCAACCTTGGTTATCATTGGTAGGTGAGTTTCCATTTTTCTGTATCTTTGTATCTTCCTTTATATATTCCTCAATATGTATTTATGGAAGACTTCTTCCATCTATTTCCATTGAACACTGACTATATATTTATTGGAAACCATTTTAAATTTTGTGTGCCTCTCCCAGTGAGAGGATTATTCGTTCTCACCTCAAAGAAATCTGGTTCTGCCATGTGACTTGCTTTGGCCAATAGACTGTGATCAGAAGTGACGTATGCCACATCGAAGTGCCCTGCTTTCAGCATCATTACATAGTTTGTCACTGTCCTTCTCTCTGCTTTAGGAAAAGCATGTCCAAATAGGGGCCATTCTCTCATCCTGGTCCCTGAATGAAAACAATCCAGTGTGTCAGCCATAACCCAGAGAGAACTGACTAGTATGGACATGCACTGTGTCCCGGGTTCTGTTTTAGGCATTGCAGATCTAATCAGAATGGAAACCAGCATGGCCCCTGTTCGCCTAACACTTACGGAAAGTTGGAAAAGTCTGTATGACATGCTGCTAGCCACTATTTTTATAGACCTCAGTCATATTGGATAGTTTTCTTTATATGGATTTTATATACTTCCTATTTGGCATTTCCAAAATATTTTTTGTTATTGTGAATATAATCTTTTTCGCCATGTTATTTAGGAACTCGTAGCTGCTGTATGAGAAATCTATAGATTTGTGTTTTTACTTATATTATCTGGACACTTTATTAAGGTCTCTTAATTATATAGTTATTTACTAGATATTCCAAGTATATAATCATATTTCAAATCAATTAGCAATTTGCTTTTTCTTTGCAATGATTATAAACCAAATTCTGTTTTATATCTCATTTAATTGGACAGATTTTCATCAAAGTGTTAAATAATAATAGTAATAGTATTTTCTCACAATAGGAAAGTGGCCAGTGTTTGACTCTTGAATGTGACTTATTTGTTTAAGACAAATCATCTTTGCCATGTTGAGAAGATCATTTTTTGTTTCCAGTTTTCTCTGAGTTCTTATTCTGAATATGTGTAGCATTTTAACAAATGCCTTTTTAGTGTCTATTGAGATTTTTGCATGCCTATCTGTATTTTGTTAATAGATTTCCCAATATTAAAATACATCAGCATTCCTTGGATAAATCTAGTTATTATGGTGTATGCTTTTTTAGTATACAATTTTGTTCAGTTGTCTTATATTTTATTTAGCGCTTAAAACTTTGTGTTTATGATTGGCTTTTTCTATAGTTTTTTTTGTGTGTGGGTGCTATCTTTGTGAGATTTTGGTATTAAGATTATACTTACTTGTAGGAGAGACTTTACATTTTATTTTATTTTATTTTTTACTATTCAGGAACAGTTTATATTGCATGGGGATTATCTGTTCCTTGAAAGTTTGAACCGACTTGATAATAAAACTGTCTGGGTGTACATCTCTTTAGGAGTAATACTTTAGTAATTTCCTCGGTTTCTTTGATGGTTTTATTTTTCAGATATGTATTGCTTTAGTCAGCTCTGTGGTGGCTCCTTGGACTAGGAGTTGGTTCAGATCTGAGCCTATTGTCTGATGGAAGATTACATCACCTGATCAGACTAGATGTTTAACAGAATTCAGCCTCTTGCATCAAAGTCTTTACCTTGAGTGAAAATTTCATGTTAAGCACTTGTTAAATTGCCTAAAGGACAGAGCTGAGACTTCAAGTTGCATGTCTGTTTTTGTTTCTCCCCATTAGCCCATATTTTTATGTGCACTAGAATTTGATTTGAGGTGTGCTTTCACTGTAACAGATATCAAGAAATCAAACTGGCTGGGGTACAGCACACCTAGATTCCTCCTAGCTTTCTAATTATTGGAACTTACTGGATATTCACGAAATAAACTGGAAATTATGAGCAACCCAATTGGTTTGGGTTGGTGTGTTCTCAACAGTCCTTTTGCTGTATATGAGTGGAGTTGGCAAAGGAGTATTCTGGCTTCCTTGAAAACATTCTCTGCACAGTGAAGAAAGAGTTACCATTGGTACTAACCTTAAGGACCTAAGTGAATTGTTTTCTTGGAGCTGCCGTAGCAAAGTACCACACACAGGGTGACTTAAAACGACAGAAATTCATTGTCTCACAGTTCTGGATGCCAGAAGTCCAAGACGAGATAAAGATGTTGGCAGAGCTGGTCCCTGCAGCGGGCTGTGAGGGAGAATCTGCTCCAGGCCTCTTTCCTAGCACTTGGTTGTTCTGATGCAGATCTTCGGTGTTTCTTGGTTGTCGATATATTGCTTCATATTCACATGCTTCTCCCTTCCTCCTGCATCCCTTCACATCATCTTCCCTCTGTACACATCTGTCTCAGTGTCCAAATTTTCCCTTTTATAAGGACAACAGTCTTATTGAATTAGGGTCCACCGTAATGACTTCATTTTAACTTGGTGACTTCTGTTAATGCCCGATCTCCAGATAAGTTCACAATCTGAGGTTCTAGGGGTTGTGACTTTCACTTATCTTTTTTCAGGGAATGCATTTCAGCCCATAGTTGTGAGTAGGGCTGCCGAGAGAAAATAAGTCAGAAGGGCTTTCCTTCTGTTGCTTGAACTGATGGCATCCTCTGTTCATGCAATGAACTTGCGTGGGCAGACCATCAGCTGTCTTTCTTTTCTTTTCTTTTTTTTTTTTTTTTTTTGAGATGGAGTTTCACTCTGTTGCCAGGCTGGAGTGCAGTGGTGCAATCTTGGCTCACTGCAACCTCCGCCTCCCGGGTTCAAGCAATTCTTCTGCCTCAGCCTCACTAGTAGCTGGGACTACAGGTGCACGCCACCACTCCCAGCTAAATGTTTTTGTATTTTTATCAGTGATGGGGTTTCACCATCTTGGTCAGGTTGGTCTCGATCTCTTGACTTTGTGATCCACCCACCTCAGCCTCCCAAAGTGCTGGGATTACAGGCATGAGCCACCGCGCCCGGCCCATCAACTGTCTTTCTTACCCACTCTACCAGCCATTTCAGTAGATAGCCCTTTCAAAATCTATTAACGGACAGTTCCAACATTCCCAATGTTAACTTTCCAGGAAATCTTCAGCTTTGGGATTTTCTTTGTCTTTAACAGTGTTTTACTGGGAGGAGGAGAAGGGCCATAGCAGGCCCTGCCAGCTAGGAGTCAGTTAAACCACAAGTTATTCTTTCTCCTGGCTCTATTTTCCTGCCTTTTATTTTTTCCCTGTCCAAGGATCAGCAGGTTGCCTCTCCCAGGCCACACCTCTGAGAGCATCCTTGCACTGGGGTGCTCTGCTGATTGTGGCAGAGCTCGAATCTAGGAAGGCATCATTCACATGGACTGCAAAGGCAAGGGCTTGTGTGGGAGACCATTTGTGGGTTTGGAGCTGCTCTTCACACTTGGGATATCATACTGATGGTCTCTGCGCAACCTCTGCAGGGATCCCCAGCTGTCTTTATTGCTCACAACTTTATTATCTTCTGAAGGCTTGAAGCTTATAAAATAGCTGTTTTGGCCAAAGCTGTACAATAAAGAATCATATTTGACTCTCACATTTCGCCTCCTCTCTTGCTAGCTAAATAATGTGACATTTCGAATTTGGAATCTTCAAGTTTAGCTTACATTTTTGGCTTTTACTAATTTTATCAAGGTCTTGCTGGGATGTTTGTCAGTTTCCAAAGTGCTTTGATATGATCTCATCTTATTCTTGCAATAAGTTGCTTTTTCTGCTCATTTTTCATGGCAATAACTCACAGAAGTTACTGGAGGCACGGGGGCGACTTGGCCGAAGTCACACAGATAGCAGTAGAGCCAGGACTCCAACTCAGGTCTGCTGACACTCAGCCCGGCTGCTTTCCATGAGGTCATCTCGCTCTCCTACTACCTCACGGTAAAGCCAAGTCTCAGCTCGCACTCAAGATCCCGAAATACCACCGCCTCCTCCCCAGAGCCTTCCCAGATTAAGCTAATAACTGACAGCTTTCCATTATATTGCTCAGTCTATCTAGAACAGGGGCTGACAAACCACTGGCTCCTTGCCCTGATGTTGCTGGTCTACAAATGTTTTTTACATCTTAAAATGTCCATTAAAAAAAAAAAAAGAATAAAAATATTGTGGCAGAGACATAAGTGGCCCTCAAAGCATTATGACTATTTACTATCTGACCCTTTACAGAAAAGGGTTGTCAGCCCCTGGGTTAGATAAATGTACCTCCCTTTATCTGCTTTTAAATGTCACCTACTCTCTGCTATGGAATGAATAGCCATCAAAATTCTTGTGTTAAAACTTAATACCCATTGTGGTGTAAGAGGTGGGTCCATTTGGGAAGTGATTGAGTCATGAAGGCAGAGCCATTAATATGGATGGACTAGTGCCATATTAAAGGGCAGGAGGGAATTATTATAGCTTAGGCCTTTCACAAAGTGAGGACATGGCAACAAGGCACCATCTTGAAAGCAGAGCACAGCCCTCCCAAGACACCAAACGTGCCAGCGCCTTGAACTTGGACTTCCCAGCCTCCAGAATTGTGAAAAAATAAATGTCTGTTGTTTACAAGTCACCCAGTCTCGGGTATTTCATTATAGCAGCCTAAATATAGGAAGACACTGCCTGCTTATATTTCTTAAACCAATTTTTGTGTTCTATTTATTTATGTACTGTGAACTGAGGATTGTTGCTTTGGAATGTTCAAAGTTCCTGCTTCCTCTCCCCTGATATTTTTCTTCCCCCCTCTATCAAACTCTGAGGGATAGACAGATACAACATGAAATAGACCATCCTTTACAGCTTGTTTGGAAAGGGAGGCAGGGAGGACCTTGGTGTCAAAGATGTGTTGGATCCTGCTAGATGTCTATGAGTAGTATATACAGGAAGAATACATGTGCATATCAAAGGAGAGGAAATGCTTGAGGACTGGAACGTAAACTCCACGGGAATGTTATTTTTTTTGCTCACTGCTATCCCTAGTGTTCAGCACAAGTGCCTGAAAAAGATTTGTTGACCAATGAATGAGGCCTGAATTACCAGAGGAAGATACCGGGTGGGAAATTGGACTTCTACTAAGATGTGAAGAAAGGGTAAGACTTGAATAAATAAATGAAAGTGAAGGTTGTCTTTTGGGCACATTATAAGAAGATATAGCCCAGCGTACGTCTTCTTTACAGATTCTTTACCACTGAAATGAATGAACAGTTGGTGTATTTAATTATTGATTCAGCAGGAAATGGCAGGCCCCCTGAGTGGAGGGACCTTGGCTTTTTCACCATGTATGCCCACTTCTTAGCAAAGTGTCTGTCATTTAACAGGGACTTGGTGACTCTCTGTTAAAAGGAATAATGACTTATAAGACTATGACAGCTGATTAGAGCCTTAGAGTGGGGAATCTTCCATGCCAGGCCAATCACCTTGAAATTGATCCTTTCTATAGTCCAGGGGTCCACAAACCAGAACCCATAGGCCCAATCCACACATTCGTTTACCTATTGTCCACGGATGCACTTTCACTGCAGGTGCAGAATTGAGCAACTGAGACAGAGATGACATGTGGCCCCTTGGCCTACAAAGATTAAAATACTTGCTGTCTGCCCCCGGACAGGTAACATTCACCAACCTGTGCTGAACTTTGGAGAATGGCACAGGAAGTCTGATGCTTTCATGAGGTTGGTGCTGGGTTCTCATGGTTGGCAGGCTGAAATTGTACAGCGCAGAAATCTACTAATGCCCTCAGGTCCAACTCCCTCATCTCTCCTTCGATCCAGAGACTTCTTGGGGATTCCAGTCTTGGCCTACAGTTCTCATGGTCCTGTTCAGGGAGGCCTTTGATTCTGAGGAAACATGGTGAGCTTTACTGGTGTCTAGATGACTCCCTCACATCCTGCACATTTGCTAAGTTTATAATTTATAATGAGAGGTATCCAGCAAATCATTTCCTTGGTAATTCCCCAGCCTTCTCTATTGCTCATAACTCTCTTAGCTTCGAAGGTTAGCACTTTATAAAATGGGATGCTTTGGCCAAAGGTGCATAACAAAGAATTGCACTAGCCTGTCTGTTTCCTCCCCTTCTCAAGGTAGTTGAGGAACATGGCATTTTGAAATTTGAATCTTCATGTTTAGCATATATTTGTACCTTTCCTTTTCTTTTCATTTCTTTTTTGAGATGGAATCTCGTTCTGTTGCCCAGGCTGGACTGCAGTGGTGTTATCTCAGCTGACTGCAGCCTTCGCCTCCCGGGTTCAAGTGATTCTCCTGCCTCAGCCTCCGGAGTAGCTGGGACTACAGGCACCTGCCACCATGCCTGGCTAATTTTTTGTATTTTTAGTAGAGACGGGGTTTCACCGTGTTAGCCAGGATGGTCTCTATCTCCTGACCTTGTGATCTACCCATCTCGGTCTCTCAAAAGTGCTGGGATTACAGGCATGAGCCACCGTGCCCGGCCAGTCATTTTTAATGTAATTAATATGTGCCTATATGTGTATGACTCCAAAAGTGCTGGGATTACAGGCGTGAGCCACTGTGCCCGGCCCTCCAATTTGATTAATAAATTATCACCCAGGCAGCATCTTAGGCAATTTTCTGGTTGTCCATTAGACACTCGTTAAGCTCAGAATTTTAGGCCATAAAGTATAGTTCAAAAGATGCTATAAAGAGTTAAGAGAGTTTCCAAAGAAAGTTGGGTAGACCGTGAGAAACTATCTAGCCCAGGTATGCAACGTTTGTATGACTTCTGCTCAGCTGTGCCTGGTACTCTATAAATATGCCGTATTTATCTTCTTCATATTTTCATTATTTAATGTTCTTCTTTAAATATATGAGTAACTTTTGGGACTCCTATATTGCCCAGTTACAGCTCTTTAAGTTTTTATGTTCCAATATAACTTGAAATGATTTCAGGGCCTTTCGTAATCAATAGTGTTATCAAATTTGGGGGACAATATACCAAAAATGTGTGAATTACCCAATAGGCCAAGTATTGAAGCAAGGGATTCCATGGGACAGCAGTTACTAGCCCGTCAGGAGGCAAAAGCCATTGTAACTTTCCTTATTTTTAGGGAATCCTGAGTCTCATCTTCCCTCATGCCTGTCCTACTAGAATTCTATGGTTTATATCATAATCTTCCTCAGTACATGGGCCTTTTTGCTCAAATTTCTAAAATTTGAAAACAGTGTGCATAGGACTATGTTTTAAATATGAAGATTTTGATTTGAGTGGACATGGGTAATCGGGTATTTTTGTTGGGCAGGATCCAAGACCCAGACACCTCTAGGCAAGGGGGTCGATCCCATTCCCCAACCTTCTGATCTGAACTGGGCTGGGACGTGGAGCTACTTTGACTCATTTGCATAGTGACTGAGGGTTCTACTTGGGGATCTATGAGCTGGAGATGAACCCTCAGGAGATGAACCTGAGTTTTATGGTTATAAAAGCATTTGGTAGATTGATGTAGGCTCAGAATGAGACCAGATTACAGGAAAGAAAACACCAGAGGCTCTGAAAGGGAACAAACCCTAAGGCAAGAGAGAATCTGAAACTTGAAATGAAAGGTTCAGCAGCAGAAGGACGCTGCTGGTTCTGGGCATAACTTATAACTGAGACTAAAACTCCCTGTTTCTGTTTCAAGCAACTAGAATCTTCTGCATCTTTGGGATTAGTAGAGCATTCCGGTTTGGAGAAAGTGACTTAAACATAAAATAAAATTCTACCTGAATGGCCCAATATTTGTGTGACCTTACTGTGTCTTTAACATAAAACAGAGCAATGCAATTTATTTCATGAAAATACAAAGTCTAGCTAGGTTGAGTTGTAGACAATTCTATTCAGAGGCGCAACACGCATTGTACTTGATCATGTTTTCCTGTTAAGTCCTCACCGCCTTCTCCTTCAGTGGCTGGAAAAGAAGCCATATTTTACTTTCCCTTTTTGGATGGTTACTCTTTTTCCTCTCATGCTTCCCTGCCTCTTATTAGTCTCCTGCAGCAAGATAATCTGGTAATTTAAATAAACGAATAAATGTATATGTTTTATATTTTTCTCTAGACATATATAATTAAAAACAGATTAATATATAAAATATATATACTATATAAAAACATATATGTATATACTAATAAACATACACATACACATATATATTAAGGGGTTGATTTTTAAAAATTGGGATACCATTAAACACACTTTTCTGCATCTTGATTTTTTCACTCAGTTATGCCTAAATGAAAATCCTGAGTCAACACAATCAATCTAATTTGTTTTCTGTGGTTGTGTGATACATTCCATGGTGTAGCTGGATTACAGTATATGAAGTTGCTTTTTAATGGAGTTGCATACACATTTTTCAATTTCTTTCCTCAGATATTGCTACAATAAACATTCATCTTACTAAATGAATAAATCAGTTTCCAGCTTGGGGTTGAAGAGTAGGGGAAGGTGTAGACTCTAGAGAATGTAGAGATGTAGACTCTAGAGAAATTCTGGGAATAATATCTCCTTAAGTTGGTTAAATTAAACTAAGTCTAAATAAGCCAGAAATTAAAGTTCCCTGTTCAAATTATTACAATCTGATTTATACTTACTATTAAGAAACTATAGTCATTCCTTTGTTTATTTTTCCTTTTGTCCATCTATCCATCCATCCATCCACTCAATTATCCATTCATCTATTCAAACATGAGCTGAATATCTGCTATGACCTAACACTGTTTTAAGGGTAATGGAAGATATAAAAGTTATATATGCTTACAATATAGTTGGGAAGCAAGCCATATCTATAGGAATAGCTGTTTAATTAGCAGTGGCTGTCAAAGGTTAGACTGAGATTCAAGACAGTGACCAGAGTCCTTACTCTGCCTTTGCTTTCTTCTTGTTCATTCCGGGACTGTGAAGAAGTCAGTTTACCATTCTAGGCCTCAGTTTTCTCATCCGCAAAATGGCAGAGTGGGCCTAGATCATAATTGAAGCATCAGGGGACCTGCAAGCCAAGCCCACCCCATAGCCGTCTTGTCTGGCCTGTCACAGTTGAAACAACAACAACAACAAAAAAAAAACCCAACATTTAAAAAGCAGTAAATTTCTTATAAAAGTATAGATTTTTGGCTTCTTTCAAAAAACAATGGGAAGATTTATCAACACAGTATCTACATGCCAGTCCCACGAAGCAAAGATTGGCTAAAGCTGGGACATGTTTGCCCATTTCAAACAAGAAACTCATTCTCCATTTCACCACAGTCCCTACCATGCCCTAAAGTTGCCCTCCCATGTGAGCTGTCAGTGGTCAGTGACCACTGGGCTAGCAATGGCTGATTCTTCTTTGCTAGAAAAATACATTGCTTGCATCTATGTCAAAAGTAGCAATACGAAAGATCTACTGAGAAGCCTTCACACTTCAAGAAAAATGGGAGAGATTATACAGAGAGAGAGACAAAGTGAGAAATACTCGGAACAGAAACTGTTGAAAACCACACCTGGAAGTCCCAAGACCTGGGTCGGGCTGGGCAGGCTGGCTTTTGCTGAGTGGCAACCCGCCCCTCCCCGACCACTGCAAGCCCTTGTTAGACACAGCATGTCAAGCTGCACCAGAGGAGAGCCGGTTTGGAGCCAGCTCTGCACAGGAAAAAAAGACAGAAGGAGAGCAGGCTCTGCTATTTAGAGAAATGTCCTTTCTCCTGCAAAGACTGTCTTGGAAGGCTTATGGTCTCTGATTTCTATATGGTTTTTGGCACATCGTTTTAATCAAAAGAAGAAAAGGAAACACCGCAATGCCTTCAAACTCTAAACACAATGAGCTGGCAATGGAGGATGTAGTTAAGTCATTCCAATAATATGCCAGGCTCCGAATAACAACATCTGTTCCTGCAGGGCAGTTAGCAGAGGATTAAAAACAAGAAAGAAACCTTAGATTTTAATGCAAATAGAGGTACTGACTGGCGGCCTGGACCGTCTTTCTATTAGACAGGTCAGAGTTACTGTCAATAGCATGTCTTCGCCTAATTGTAGGTTGCCCGGGGCTAGGTGCAATGGTGAGTGAGTGGGAGAGAAACGACCTCTGACCTCCATAGTTTAAAATCCACGTACAGCAACACTTTGATGCATTACAAAGTGCCTTGCACAATTATTATATATCAATATTTTTAAAAAGGGCCACAGCCCGCGGTGGCTCACGCCTGTCATCCCAGCACTTTGGGAGGCCGAGGTGGGCAGATCACGAGGTCAGGAGATCGAGACTATCCTGGCTAACACGGTGAAACCCCGTCTCTACTAAACAAACAAAAAATTAGCCGGGCATGGTGGCGGGCGCCTGTAGTCCCAGCTACTCAGGAGGCTAAGGCAGGAGAATGGCATGAACCCGGGAGGCGCAGCTGACAGTGAGCCCAGATCACGCCACTGCACTCCAGCCTGGGTGACAGAGTGAGACTCCGTCTCAAAAAAAAAAGGCCATGGCCGTCGTGGGAGGGCATCAAACCCTAAAAGATTCCCTTGGCTTCATATAGGAGAGGTTCTGAATTCCCCTGTAATAAGTAGATCCACAAACATTTGCCTTGGGTATCAATGCAGCAGTCAGTTATAAAGCACTCCCTTTCCTGGTAATTTTTCAATTCTTCTGAGTCCTTCCAAGAGAGATCCTCAATTAGGTGTTAATGATTACCGTCTAATTTCCCTCACACCCTAGGGCAAACCTTTCTGCTTCCAAAAAATCTAGGGTTGTAGAAGTGATAAATTTGATACCATAAGATCTTTCCATGACCATTCTCCCAACCCCTTCTGTGCTCCTCTAACTTACACCACGAGTTTAAACTTCCTAGATTCAAACCCAAGATATGCCAGCATCTTGGCCATTTTGCGTGGTGTTTTTTTGTTTTTGTTTTTTTTTTTTGAGACAGTCTTGCTGTGTCACCCAGGCTGGAGTGCAGTGCTGTGATCTCGGCTCAGCTCACTGCAACCTCCGCCTCCTGGGTTCAAGCGATTCTCCTGCCTCAGCCTCCCAAGTAGCTGAGACTACAGGCGCACGCCACTGTGTATGACTAATTTTTTTGTATTTTAGCAGAGACGGGGTTTCGCCATGTTGCCCGGGCTGGTTGCAAACTCCTGAGCTCAGGCAGTCCGCCCACTTTGGCCTCTCAAAGTGCTGGGATTACAGGTGTGAGCCACGGCACCCGGCCCATTTTGTGTTTTAACCATCATCTCTTCCCAAAACACTTACCGTCTAATATATGTCATTCATCCCTCTATCTGGATCACTTGTGTAACTCCTGCATATTATTTGAGGATCACTAAAAGGTCACCCTCTCCCTAGGACTCAGGCCCCCTTCTCAGACTCAGGTAAGTTCCTCTCCTGGGCCTTCCTTTGGTGCTTGCTGTTTGTGTCTGTGCACGTAATACATGGCAGCATAGAAGGTAAAGTCTTCCACCATCTAACTGTGATAGATTCCATTTAAAGATTAATGAAATAGATATAATCATTTGTTCAGCATTGACTGGTTTGTTTGTTTGTGATATTTGCTTTAGGGGCAAGTAACGAAGAACCAGATTTCCTCTCTATACTCAGTGGATAGGGGAGAAAAGCCACATCCCTGTCATCACAGGATCACAGGTATTCTATTGCCCAGTGCAGCCTGAACCACAACCTATTGAAAATGAATTAATTGACCTAGTAAGTCAGGAAGCTTTGTTAATTTCTTCGGCATCATTAATGCTTCCTTTCCTAGTCTTCAGTTTCTTGTAAAATGAGGGATCCCTAGATCCCTTTTAACTCTGGGATTCTGAATTCTTTTTTTTTTTTTTTTTTGAGGCGGAGTCTCGCTCTGTCGCCCAGGCTGGAGTGCAGTGGCGCGATCTCGGCTCACTGCAAGCTCCGCCTCCCGGGTTCCCGCCATTCTCCTGCCTCAGCCTCCCGAGTAGCTGGGACTACAGGCGCCGCCACCATGCCCGGCTAATTTTTTTGTATTTTTAGTGGAGACGGGGTTTCATTGTGTTAGCCAGGATGGTCTCGATCTCCTGACCTCGTGATCCGCCCGTCTCGGCCTCCCAAAGTGCTGGGATTACAGGCTTGAGCCACCGCTCCCGGCCGGATTCTGAATTCTTGAATCACTCTTCCAGTTGTCTTCTACATCTAACATCTGGGCAGGTTTCTGCAAATTTTCCCTACTTATGGTAGAAAGATTTTGCTGCTTCTGTACATGGCTTGGTCAAGGGTCTAAACTCAAACCACTCCGTTTAACATCTAAAATGCCTTTCTTTTCCCGAATAGTGTGTACTTTGATGTTAAGCAAACCTAGGTTTGAATTGTGTCTCTAGTTAACTAGGTGACCTTGGGTGAGTTTCTTAATCTCTCTATGCCTCAGTTTCCTCATTTGCAAAATGGAGATAACCCCACACAAGTCAAGGAGTTGTTGAAATTATCAAATAAGATAAAGCAAATCCTTAGTACGATACTTAGTACATGGGTAGTGCTTACTAAATGTCAGCTTTTTATTAATTATTGTGACCCCTCACTTACCCATTTGATATGAAACAATGGCTTTATTAGTAGTATAATTGTGTCATGTGAAAATATTTTAGCATAAATATTGTGATATGTAAGAGTGAGTTATTTCTATTTGGGGCTATTAATTAGCCTGTGAAATATTCTAATATAAATTAATACTAGATTTGTCAAATTACTATAAAAAAAGAGGTAGTTTTAGAGTGATGATATTCATGATGTTTAAGCTATATGATTAAGGAGAAGCAGTGCAACAGTGTCCACCAGTCCTGCACAAATCAGGTAGAAGGAACTAACCAACTCTGAATTCTATGCCAGTTCTGCCAATTGTGTAGCACTGGCCCTACACGTATCTATATCAAAGGCGGTCCTGCTGCCTCCTCTGCCTACCTGGGCCTGTGAACACTTCTCCATCCTCTTCCAAGGAAGCTTGTTCTGCAAGGGACTGCTTAGGGGCACCTGAGACTGCCTCTCCCAAGCTATGGACACTTACGGTTTATGCCTGCTTGCTAATCTGACATTTTGTCTGAGACTTGATTAGAACTGGTAGTAAGGTTGCAGGGAATGGAAAGATTACATCACCTTCTCCAACCACCAGATGGTATAACAAGGATCTGTCATTCCTGGATGCCAGATTGGCTTAGGTTGATTGTTTCACAAGTTTCCCCTCTACCTTGCCCAGCACTTGCTAATTCTTTTCTTTTCTAATTCTTTTCTCAACCTTTTCTTTTGGTTCTCACCTTTCTTAAGTATTAGTTGGAAATTTTAGCTTACATGAGTTTTCTTCATTTGCTCGATAAACAGTCAAGTATCATACTGATAACCTTATGTTATTAAAAATAAGAGCTTAATAATTTTTGAAAACCGTACTACAGATATTACAGATGATTTACTGACTTGAAAATTAATGATATTAATATTTACACTATACATTTGTTGGAAATACCAAGATTCCATGTTGCATTTTTAAAAATTCTGTTATAGTAGAAATAACAAGAAGAGATTTTTTCCCCACACCTTGTAAGGATCTGTTTGAATTCATTGTAACTCATAAAGAATTAAATGCGATTTCCTATTTCAAACAGGTAAGCAAATATAGAGTGAGGGATAATGAAAATATAATACGCAACCACTGTACAGTAGTTAAAGTAGAATTTCACAGGACAGTTTCTTGTAAACAAACTACTGAATTTTATGATGACAAGACACAGAATAAAGTATAAATATGGCAAGAAAGAGCCTTCCCAGGACTTGGCTTACTGTTTAAATTCTTTGTAAGTTCAAGGTGAAGTCTTGCCTTTACCGTTATCTATGTAACAAGGCAAAATGGCTCAGTACATTATATTTTCGGAGCTTCATGCCAAAATAGCTCCACCTTTCTCAGTCTTCTGGTATAAATTTGGTGGCCTTTGGCATCAATTTTAACGTTAATTGGTGCTAAGTTACAGAATTTGTATCTTGTAACTTTACAGTCTATACAGTCTATATTTCTCAGTAACAAAGCGCATTTTACAAAGTAATGTCCAGTTGCAACGTTCCTCCTCCTGCCTACCCCCATCTCCTACTCCAAGTGAGGCTTCCTGAACCTCCCTGGGAGCAGGAGCTGAGACTAGGGCAGTTTTTTCCTCTATGTGTTTATAAACTTTGCATTCTCTTGCCTGTTCTGGAAGTCACAATTTCGAGCACTGCCTGTTTCTGGGTCTTCTCATTTTCATACCCATCCTGCTACTTTTTCATACCCACACTGCTACTTTACCATACCCATACTGCTACTTTCCTCAAGGGAAATAGGAGTGTGTAGAAAGGAGGGCACCAGGATGACTATTTCAAGATTTTCTCCTGCAACACACCTCGTCTCATGTAATCCTTATAACCACAACGGGTGCAGCATATTACGCAGTGTTATCTGCATTTCATAGCTGAAGATGCTGAGGTTCAGAGAAGCTGTATGCCCCACATAACAATGACAATATTCATTCATACCCCAATTTTCTTCCATGTACACATGGCACAGGAGCCAGCAAGCCGGGTCCAGCATGAGCCTCCGTCTTCAGTCTCTGAATCCCATGCGTCTGTATTCCACCTCACTGCAGAAATGAATCAGGGAAGGTGTGATGGTTAATACTGATGTCAGCTTGATTGGATTGAAGGATACAAAGTATTGATCCTGGGTGTGCCTGTAAGGGAGTTGCCAAAGGAGATTAACATTTGATCAGTGGGCTGGGAAAGGCAGACCCGCCCTGAGTATGGGTAGGCACAATCTAATCAGCCGCCAGCACAGCTAGAATATAAAAAGGCAGAAAAATGTGAAAAGAGAGACTGGCCTAGTTTCCCAGCCTACATCTTTCTCTTGTGCTCATGCTTCCTGCCCTCCAACATCGGACTCCAGGTTCTTCAGTTTTGGAACTGGCACTGACTCTCCTTGCTCCTCAGCCTGCAGACGGCTGGGACCTTGGGATCGCATGAGTTAATAACAAACATACATGTATAGATATAGATGTATTTTATATCTATATCTATATCTATATATCCCATTAGTTCTGTCCCTCTAGAGAACCTGACTAATACAGAAGGGCACACTGTGGAATGGGGATTTTTACCAGGAGCTAGGATCCACCAACCTTCTATGACTGGGGAGCCATGTAAATGCCATTTGGGAAAACATACATCTACTCAGGAGGCTGAGGCAGGAGAATGGCGTGAACCCGGGAGGCAGAGCTTGCAGTGAGCTGAGATCATGCCACTGCACTCCAGCCTGGGCGACAGAGTGAGACTCCATCTCAAAACAAACAAACAAAAAATGTGAACGACGGATACAACAAATCACCAAAAGGACCAGGGAATCGAGACACAGACTCGAAATTTATTTCACGTGAAGCCCAGCAAGCTAATATCATGGTGATTGCTATCAGACTTCAGGGGAGAATGAGTTTTCGGAGGCTCTTTCTTCAAGGCCCCGCCCGTTAGCCTCTCCGTTTTGCAGCCTTCCCCATCCTTCTCTTTCTCCTTATGTTTCTGAAGCCTGCTGTTCTAGCGCCTTTGCCTTTGCTAGTTAGCAAGCCCAGGATTTTGTTTTTTCAAGCGTCTAGTGTTTTTGATCGTCATCACAAACTCTTCCAGGGCTCTGAATACAACGTTTTAAAATAGCCTCCAGGATCCCTGGGGGTTATTAACTTACAGTGTGACAGTTTAGACACCCTGCACCCCTCCCCATTCCTACAATTTTTTTTCACAGTTCTATTTTCAAACAATAAATAACTATGTGGTGAGCGTCTTTCCTACAGTATCCTATTCCATGGAGAGGCTGTAGATATGTCTGTCTTTTGGGCAAGCTGGGAAGAAAGTGGGCTGAGGTATTGAGTTGAAAATGAGTTGGCTGTGGTCTTTTTATTTTTTTTATTGTAGTAAAACATATTGACCATTTTCATCATTTATTATTTTTTTTAATTTTTACTTTTTTTGAGACAGAGTCTCACTCTGTCGCCCAGGCTGGAGTGCAGTGGCGCGATCTCGGCTCACTGCAAGCTCCACCTCTTCGGTTCAAGCCATTCTCCTGCCTCAGCCTCCTGAGTAGCTGGGACTACAGGCGCACGACACTACCCCCAGCTAATTTTTTTGTATTTTTAGTACAGATGGGGTTTCACCACGTTAGCCAGGATAGGATGGTCTCAATCTCCTGACCTAGTGATCCGCCCGTCTCGGTCTCTCAAACTGCTGGGATTACAGGCGTGAGCCACCTTGCCCGGCCGATTTTCATCATTTTTAAGGGTACAGTTCAGAGGCATGAAGTTCATTCACATTGTCTGGCAACCATCACCACCATCCATCTTCAGATCTCCAGAGTAAGTTGTGTTTTAAGAGGGCCTGGCCCCCTGAGATAGGGGACTGAATTAGGCAAAGTGGGACCGAATTAGTCTGCTCAGGTTGCCATAACAAAATACCACAGACTGTGTGGCTTAAACAATGGCCATTTATTACTCACAGTTCTGGAGGCTGGGAAGTCCAAGATCAAGGTGTGGGCAAGGTAGATTTCATCCTGAGGCTCCTTCTCTTGGCTTGTAGGCTGCACCATCTTGCTGTGTGTCCATATCATCTCCTTTTTTGTGTGCTTGTGAAGAGAGGCAGCAAATTCTCTGGTGTCTCTTCTGATAAGGGCACCAATCCCATCACATGAGGGCCCCACCCTCATAACCTCAACTAACCCTAATTACCTCCCTAAAGTCCCATCTCCAAATACCATCAGATTTGAGAAATTGGAGGATAGGAATTCAACAAATGAATTTTGGGGAGACATAAACATGCAGTCCCTAACAGTGATTTATCTGATGATTATGAAGGACTTATTAGAAACCTCCAGGACTGGCAGAGTCCCAATGATGTTGACAGAAAAACGTTGGATAACTAGGAATGGAGCTGTTCCAGGGGAGAAGAAATAGACCAGCAGGTGTTGGGAAACAGTTGAGAAGAACAGGCAGCCCCTCAGTCCACACTGATCATTCTGAGAGACGTGGAATAAATGAAGCACCCAGCAAATTAAGAGTCAGCCGATGCTCTGTGGGGACACTAAAGTGGCCGTGTGTAGAGTACATCACATTTTAGTGCACAGATGCTGAAAGCTTCTCTGCTGAAAATTGACCCAAGGAAGGAAAAGTATGGAATCAACAACAACAAAAGTATGACTAGGAGTCAAACAGCATGAATTTAAGCATGAGAGTATGCAAGCATGAATTTAAGAAGAAACACAGAACACTTATTATATTTGTAAATTTCCATTTTCTTCTTATGCTTTTTGAAGTTGCTATTATTTAGTATAATAGTATACTCAGATTTAACTATTTTTTGGGCATATATCCACCCAAACATCTTTATTTATATTTTTGGCAGCTGTTTTCATGCATTACTTTATATTTAATACCTGTACATGCCACGTAATTCCAAAGGTACAAAAGGGTAGACAGCAAAATATAACTCTCTTTCCCATCCTGACCCTCCAGCCACACACACACAAAAAATCTCTTATTTCCAGCTTCTTATGTGTGCTTTGTGTGTGAGTGTGTACCTGCACGTGCATATGGAAAATTTTTACCCGAATAGCACATGGTGTTACCCAAATATACACATGGTTCTGCACCTTGCTTGTTACCCTGTTATATCTTGGAATTCATTTTGTATCAATACATATACAACTTCTTCATTTTCTGAAACAGCTTTAGAGTATTCCATTGTTTGTATGAACCAGGATGTATTTATTTTTTGGTCGCTTTTATTTGTTTATTGTCTGCCCTCACCAAAGTTTTCCTCCATGAAAAGAGGAAGGATTTTGTTGTGTTTCCTGCTGTATCTTTAGCAATTATAACAATGCCTGATAAACACATAAATATTTGTACTCTGGAGTGTTGACTGACTACATAATTTCATACCTGAGTAATCTGAATTGCTGGAACAAGGGGAATGTGTAGCTGCCATTGTGTTAGCTATCCATACTGCCCTCCATGGAGGCTGTACCAATGTATTCTATCACCACTAAGGTTGGAGTATATCTGTTTTCCCACACCTCTGCCAATACCTATGGTAACACCCATGCCCACCAACATAGCGTGCTGCCAAGGTTCATTTTTTCCTGTCTGATAGAGGAGAAATGGTATCTTAAGATTTTATATTTCTTTCTTTTTTTTTTTATTATATTTTAAGTTCTAGGGTACATGTGCATAGTGTGCAGGTTTGTTACATATGTATACTTGTGCCATGTTGGTGTGCTGCACCCATCAACTCGTCAGCACCCATCAACTCGTCATTTACATCAGGTATAACTCCTAATGCAATCCCTCCCCCCCCTCCATAATAGGCCCTGGTGTGTGATGTTAGATTTTATATTTCTATATTTATTTATTTTTCTCTATGTTTTTGCATTTTTTTTATTATAATTGAGTTGCACATGTTTAAAAGCATTTGTATTTTCTCTTCCATGATTTGCGTGTGTTGTTCATTGAGAAAGGGATTTCTCACTTTGTCTGAGACATGTTTGAACAGTTTTTCCCCAGCATGTCATATCATTTGAGGTTGCATATAGCCCCATTCAGAACTTCTGATGTATATATTTTAGAACTTTTCATTTCGAAGAAGTCAAATTTATCAATATTTTCTTTTGGGGCTTCTTGGCTTTTGGGAGGGGGATGGATGGTCATAATTAGAAAAGTCTTTCTCAGTGTAGGATTATTTTTAAAAATGTTTGCATGTGTTCTTTAGTACTTTTTCTAGTTTGTCAAAATTTAAATCTGTGATCATCTAAATTTATTTTAGTGTTAGGAGTGAGGTAGGGATCTTTTTTTTCTTTCCCTAATAGGTTATGAATACCACTTGGTGAATGGCCAGTTTTCTTTTTCACTGACTTGTTGTGTTATCGTTATTATTTATGAAACTCCCATATGTTTGGGGGTTTATTGGTGGACTCCTTTATATTTTCCATTGATTTACTGTCTATTCAGTCGTGAGTGTCACATCATTGCAATTAATATTTTTTCAGTGTGGTACTACTGGTTCCCATTTTTCCTTATTTCATAAATGCCCCAACTCTCATTGCATGTTTATTTATCTACATACATTTTAGAATACATTTCTCTATTGTTTTGAAAACCTATTTGTACCATCTGCTGCAATTACTATAGATTAGAAATATTTGAAATCTTTATAATATTTAGTATTCCTATTCAATAACTTTCTTTTTTTATGGAAACAATTTATTATAGAGGTGACATTACTAATCATTAGGAAAAATGATGGGTGACAAAATATGTGAAGCTGGTACAATTGGTTATCCGTATAAAAAATAAGTTTGTTATCTCACATTATATCTTAATAAAGATATGATATCTTTATTATATCTTACATAAATATCTTCCTAGGGCATTAAAATATAAATGTTAAGAGCAAAACTTAAAAAATTTGAGACTAAAATATAAGGAAATATCTTTATGATATTGGAATAGGAAAGAAATTTTTTTTTAAGTTCAAATCTCTTCCTTTTTTCTTAAATAATCTTAAAAAAATTGTTTTCAGTCACTTTTGGGTTTTTTTTTAAAAAACTTGATCAGTTTCACTTTAAATTTTTCTTGAGATATATTTTGCAGATTTTTATAACTTTTTAAAGTTTTGTTGCTAGTGTAAGTGAAATAATGTTTTTATTGTATTTTCTAACTTCCTGTGGTTTTTATATAAATGGCTATTATTTACATATTTACTATTTATAATAGTTTTAAACTTCTGAGTTTTATAGGCATACACTTATGTAATTTGTAAATAATGAGATTACTTCCTTCTTCCTATGTTTTATGACCTTTTTATTCCTTTGTCATATCTAATTGACTTAGTATCTCTATATCAAATTAAATAATGGCAGTGATAGCAAACATCCTTATTTTGTTCCTTTTTTAATGGTAGTGTTATTAGTATGTTTCCATTAGGTGTGCAGTTGGCCTGTGGATAGATAGCTTTATCTATTTCTATTCCATTTAGTTTTTTATTTGGTTAAGAATAGATATTGAATATTATTATTAATAGGTGCCTTCTAAGTGTCTTTGAAGAAGCTCTCATGATCTTTCACTACTGAATGAAATATATTAATCAATTTATAATATCAAATTATCTTTTTATTATTCCTGATTATAATTCCTGATATTACTTGAACTTGGACATTGATTTTGAATATGCCTCTGCAGTCCAACATCCTATGTAAGATTTTAAAACATCAATATTTACAAATGAAATTTAACTATTTTAGTAATGTTTAGTTTTCAAGTGTCCAGATTCACAAAAATAATTAGAAGTTTTACTTATTTTTTATGCCTTGAGCAATTAAAACAGAATTGGAATTAAACCTTAAAGGTTTGACACAGTTATTTTGTGAAGTTATCTGGAATACTTTATTATGGAGAGCAGGTTTTATTTATTAATTGTATCTGTGATTTCTACTATAATCGTTCCATTTTGGCTTTCTTTGTCAGTCAGAGCAGTCTTATAAAAGGCAAAATTGGATACTACTCAATTTCTTTCTTTTCCTTCCTCCCTCCCTCCCTCCCTCCCTCCTTCCCTCCTTCCCTCCTTCCTTTCTTCCTTTCTTCCTTCCTTCCTTCCTTCCTTCCTTCCTTTCTTCCTTTCTTCCTTTCTTCCTTTCTTCCTTTCTTCCTTTCTTCCTTTCTTCCTTTCTTCCTTCCTTTCTTTCTTTCTTTCTTTCTTTCTTTCTTTCTTTCTTTCTTTCTTTCTTTCTTTCTTTCTTTCTTTCTTTCTTTCTTTCTTTCTTTCTTTCTCTTTCTTCTCTTTCTTTCTCTTTCTTCTCTCCCTCCCTCCCTCCCTTCCTTCCTTCCTTTCTCTCTTTATTTTCTTTTTCTTACCTCTTAAAAGCAGTTTATTCTTTTTGTTGCTATTGTAAAGTGAAATAATTTTCCATTGTATTTTCTAACTTCTTGTGGTTTTTATATAAAAGGATATGATTAATTTCTTAATTCTTTATCCTCCCTCTCTCCCTCCCTCTCTCTGATTCTTTCTTTCATTTTTCTTTCTATCTTTATTTTTCCTCCCTTCCCCTTCCCTCCCCTCCGCTCTCCTTTCCTTTCCTTTTTTGACAGGGTCTCACTCTGTTGCCCAGGCTGGAGTGCAGTGGTGCAAACATGGCTCACTGCAGCCTGGACCTTCCAGGTTCAGGCAACTCTCCTGCCTTGGCCTCCCAAAGTGTTGGGATTACAGGCATGAGCCACTGCACTCAGCCTCTTCCTTTCTTGAGAGCATTAGTTTCTCCTATCTTTAGGCTCTGAAGTTCAAGGTAAAATTGGAACTCTTTCCTTGGGTTTACTAGGCTTTCTCAGTTCATTTCCATCTCTCCAGATTCACTTCCTGCTGCCTTTCCACCAACATTCTACTTTATGATCTACTTCTCCCACAAGTTACTTCTTTTACTTCTTCTATGGTCATATTTGGTCATTCCTACTTTTCTATTAAAACAACATGTCATCTGGCTTCTTAAGTATATTTGAATAGTGCTGAGCGAAGTACAATAGTTTCTTATTCTCTTTATTTTCTCTGCATTTGTGCATATTTCTGCATTCAATTTCTTATTTTGTGTATTTACAGACTTTTTTTCCTAATTAGGGTGGCTAATATCTCTATTTTGCCATATTTTTTAAGAAACCACTTTTGTTATTTACTCATTTATTTATTTATTTTACTTTTTATTCTTTTTTGAGACCGAGTTTCCCTCTGTCACCCAGACTGGAGTGCAATGGCATGATCTCGGCTCACTACAACTTCTGCTTCCTGGGCTCAAGCGATTCTCAATCTCCTGAATAGCTGGGATTACAGGCATGTTCCACCTTGCCCAACTGGTTTTTCTGTTTGTAGCAGAGTCAGGGTTTCATTGTGTTGACCAGGCTGGTCTTGAACTCCTGACCTAAAGTGACCTGCCCACTTCGGCCTCCCAAAGTGCTGGGATTACAGGCATAAGCCACTGTGCCCAACCAGAAACCACTTTTGAATTCACCTATTTTACAATTTTTCCCTTTATTCTATTTTTCTACTTATTTCCCCTGACTTAGCTAATTACTTATTTCTGTTAATAAAGTTAATTTTGTTGTTCGTCTCTAGCTTCTGGAGTTGAATCTTTAATATATTTAATTTTTAAAATCTTACATTTTTATACGTAGTAAGGCTATGATCTTTCCCCTGAGCACTGTTTAAGTTATAACCCACAGGTTTTGATGGCAAATCTCTTTATTGCTGTTAACCTTCTATGGTCTATACTTTTAGTTTTGGTGACTCTTAGGCCCAAGAGCTGTTTAGAACTTTTTTCAACTTTTATTTTAGGTACATGTGTAGATTTGTTACATGAAAATATTGTGTGATGATGAGGTTTGGAGTACAGATCCATTTACCTTGAGAGTGAGCATAGCACCTGATAAATAGCTTTTTAACCGCCCCCACCCTATAGTATTCCACAGTATCTGTTCTTCACATATTATGTCTATGTGTGCTCAATGCTTAGCACACAGAAATGCTCAATGTTCTCACTTGTAAGTGAGAACGCGTGGTATTTGGTTTTCTCTTCCTGTGTTGGTTTGCTTAGGATAATGGCCTCCAGCTCTACTCATGTTGTTGCAAAGGACAAGATCTATTTGGTTTTTATGGCTGCATGGTATTCCATGGTTTATATGTACCACATTTTCTTTATCCATTCTACCACTGATAGGCATTTACACTGATTCCATGTCTTTGCTATTGTGAATAGTGCTGCCATGAATATACGTGTATGTGTGTCTTTATTTTTAGATAGAATATTTATATTTCGTTTGGTATATACCCAATAGTGGGATTGCTGGGTCAAATGGTAATTCTCTTTTTAGTTCTTTGAGATATCTCCACATTGCTTTCTACAATGGCTAAGCTAATTTACACTCCCATCAGCAGTGTATAAGCATTGGTTTTTCTCCACAGCCTTGCCAGCATCTGTTATTTTTTGACTTTTTAATAATAGCCATTATAACTAACATGAGATGGTACCTAATTTTGGTTTTGATTTGTATTTCTCTAATGATCAGCGATGTCGAACATTTTTTCATATGCTTGTTTGCCAAATGTATTTCTTCTTTTGAAAATTGTCTGTTCATGTCCTTTGCCCACATTTTAATGCAGTTATTTGTTTTTTGCTTGTTAATTTGTTTAAATTCCTTATAGATTCTGGATATTAGATTGTTGTTGAATGCATAGTTTGCAAACATTTTCTCTCATTCTGTAGGTTGTCCGTTTACTCTGTTGATAGTTTCTTTTGCTGTGAAGAAACTCTTTAGTTTAATTAGATCCTATTTGTCAATTTTTGTTTTTGTTGTAATTGCTTTTGGTGTCTTTGTCATGAAATCTTAGTCAGGGCCTACATCCAGAATGGTATTCCCTAGGTTATATACCAGGGTTTTTATAGTACTAGGTTTTACATCTAAGCCTTTAATGCATCTTAGGTTGATTTTTTTGTATATGGTGTAAGGAAGCAGTCCAGTTTCAGTCTTCTGCATTTGACTAGCCAGTTATCCCAGCACCACTTATTGAATAGAAAGTCCTTTCTCCGGTGCTTGTTTTTGTCAACTTTGTCAGAGATCAGATGGTTGTAGGTATGTGGCAGTATGTCTGGGATCTCTATTGTGTTCCATTTGTCTGTGTCTATTTTGGTTACTATGCTGTTTTGGTTACTGTAGCCTTGTAATTTAGTTTGAAGTCTGGTGACATGATGCCTGCAGCTTTGTTCTTTTTACTTAGTATTGCCTTGGCTATTCACGCTCCATATTTTTTATTCCATATGAATTTTAACATAGTTTTCTTGAATTCTGTGAAGAATGTCATTGGTAGTTTGATAAGAATAGCACTAAATCTGTAAATTACTTTGGGCACAATGGTCATTTTAATAATATTGATTCTTCCTATCCATGGGCATGGAATGTTTTTGTATCATGCTGTTTGTTTCATCTCTGCTTTCTATGAGCAATGTTTTTTATTTCTCATTGTAGAGATCTTTCACTTCCCTTGTTAGCTTTATTCCTGGTTATTTTTTTCTTTTGTGGCTATTGTGAATGGGATTGCATTGTGATTTGGCTTTGCGCTTGGACGTTGTTGGTGTATGGAAATGCTATGATTTTTGTACATTGATTTTGCATTTTTAAACTGCTGAAGTTGTTTATCAGATCTAGGAGCCTTTGGCAGAGACTATGGGGTTTTCTAGGATAGAATCATATTATCTGCTGTAAAGAGATAGTTTCACTTCCTTCCTTCCAATTTGAATGAATTTTCTTTCTCTTGCCTGATTGCTCTGGCTAGGACTTATAGTACTGTATTGAATAGGAATAGTGAGATTGGGTGTCCTTGTCTTGTTCTTATTCTCAAGGGGAATGCTTCCAGCTTTTGTCCATTCAGTGTGATGTTGGCTGTCAGTTTGTTACAGAGGGCTCTTATTATTTTGAGGTATGTTCCTTCAATGCCTAAGTTTGTTGAGGATTTTTAACATGAAAGGATGTTGACTTTTATTGAAAGCTCTTTCTGCATCTATTAAGATGACGGTGTGGTTTTTGTTTTTAGTTTTTTCTATGTGATGAATCACATTTATTGATTTGCATATGTTGATCCAAACTTGCATCTTAGGAATAAAGCCTACTTGATGTGCTGCATTAGCTTTTAGATGTACTACTGGATTTGGTTTGCTAGTATTTTTTTTTTTTTTTGAAGATTTTTGTATCTATGTTCATCAAGAATATTGTCCTGAAGTTTTCTTTTTTTGTTGTTGTGTCTCTTCCAAGCTTTGGTATCAGGATGATGCTGACCTCATAGAATGAATTAGGGAGGAGTCCCTCCTCCTCAACTTTTTGGAACAGTTTCAGTAAGAATAGTACTAGGTCTTTTTTATACGTCTGGTAGAATTTGGCTGTGAATTTGTCTGGTCCTGGGCTTTTTCTGATTAGTAGGCTTTTTATTACTGATGCAATTTTGGAATTCATTATTGGTCTGTTCAGTGATTCAGTTTATTCCTGGCTTAATCTTGGGACTATCTAGGAATTTTTCCATTTCTTCTAGATTTTCTAGTTTGTGGGTATAGTCTCTTAGGGTTTTCGGTATTTCTGAGGGATTAATGGTAATGTCTCCCTTGTCATTTCTGATTGTGTCTATTTGGATCTTCTCTCTTTTTTTCTTTATCAGTCTAGCTAGTGGTCTGTTGATCTTATTTATTCTTTAAAAAAACAAACTCCTGGATTCGTTGATCTTTTTTTTTCTTATCTTCTGCTAACTTTGGCATTGGTTTGCTCTTGTTTCTCTAGTTCCTATAGGTGTGATGTTAGGTTGCTAATATGAGATCTTTCTAACTTTCTGATGTGGCCATTTAGCACTATGAACTTCCCTGTTAACACAACTTTAGTTGTGTCCCAGATATTCTGGTATGTTGTATCTTTGTTGTCATTAGTTTCAAAGAATTTCTTGATTTCTGCCTTAATTTCACTGCTTATCCAAAAGTTATTCAGAGGCAGATTGCTTAATTTCACATAACTATGATTTTGAACAATATTCTTAATATTTGTTTCTATTTTTATTGTGCTGGGGTCCAAGAGTGTGTTTGGTATGATTTCAGTTTTTTAAAAATTTTCTGAGGATTGTTTTATGGTTCATTATGTGATCAATTTTGCAGTATATGCTGTGTGTGATGAGAAGAATATATATTCTGTTGTTTTGGGGTGAAGAGTTCTGTGGATTTCTATTAGGTCCTTTCGGTCAGTTGTCAAATTCAGGTCCCAAATATCTTTCTTAATTTTCTGCCGCACTGATCTATCTAATACTGTCAGTGGGGTGTTAAAGACTTCAACTATTATTACATGGTTATCTAAGTCTCTCTGTAGGTCTCTAAGAACTTGCTTCATAAATCTTGGTGTTCATGTGTTGGGTACATTTATATTTTGGACAGTTAGGAATTGGGTATACATATATCTAGAATAGTTCTTGTTGAATCGAACCTTTTGCTGTTATGTAATGCCCTTTTTTGTCTTTTTTAAAATCATTGTTGATTTAACATCTGTTTTGTCTGAAATCAGAATAGCAACACCTGCTTTTTTCTGTTTTCCATTTGCTTGGTAGAATTTTCTCCATTCCTTTACTTCAAGCCTGTGGGTGTCATTGTGTGAGATGAGTCTCTTGAAGGCAGCATACAGTTGAGTCTTGTTTCTTTATCCAGCTTGCCACTCTGTACCTTTTAATTGGGGGCATTTAGCCTCTTTACATTGAAGCTTAATATTGATGTGGGTGGATTTGATCTTGTCATCATGTTGTTAGCTGGTTATGCAGATTTGAATGTGTGGTTGCTTTACAGTGTCAATGGTCTGTGTACTTAAGTGTGTTTTTGTGATGGCCAGTAATGTCTTTCCTTTCCATAAGGACTTCTTATAAGGTGGGTCTGGTGGCAATAAATTCCTTTAGCATTTGCTTGTCTGAAAAGGATCTTGTTTCTCCTTTACTTGTAAAGCTTAGTTTGGCTTGATATGAAATTCTTCATTGGAAGTTCTGTTTTCTTTTTTTTTTTTTTTTATTTTTAAGACTGTTGAATATAGGCCCCCAATCTCTTCTTGCTTGTAGGGTTTTTGCTGAAAGAGTCACTATTAGCCTGTTGGGATTCCATCTGTAGGTGACCTGCCTCTTCTCTCTAGTCATCTTTAACATTTTTTCTTTTATTTTAACCTTGGGGAAAATCTGATTAATATGTGTCTTGGCGATGGTTGTCTTGTATAGTATCTCACAGGGGTTCTCTGCATTTCCTGAATTTGAACATTGGCCTCTCTGGTGAGGTTGGGGAAATCCAATCCTTATGGATGATATCTTTAAACATGTTTTCCACGTTATTTGCTTTTTCTCCCTCTCTTTCAGGGATCCCAAAGAGACATAGATTTGGTTGCTTTACATAATTCCCTATTCTTTGGAGACTTTGTTCATTCTTCTTTATTCTTTCTTCTTTATTTTTGTCTGACTGAGTTATTTTGGAGAACCATTATTTGAGCTCTGAGATTCTTTCCTTAGCTTTGTCAATTCTGTTATTAATATTTGTGATTGTACTATGAAATTCTTCAAGTGTTTTTTTTTTTTTTTTTTTTTAGCTCAGTCAGATCAGTTTGGTTCTTTCTTAAAATGGCCATTTTGTCTTTTATCTCCTGTATCATTTTCTTGTATTCCTTAGATTCCTTGGATTAGGTTTTGAATTTCTTCTGAATGTCAGTGGTCTTTATTCCTATCCATATTCTGAATTCTACTTTTGTCATTTCAGCAGTTTCAGCCTGGTTAAGAACCATTACTGAGGAACTAGTGCAGTTGTTTGGAGGTAAGAAGACACTGTTGCTTTCTGAGATGCTAGAGTTCTTGCACTGGTTGTTTCTCAGCTTTGTGGGCTGATGTTCCTTCAGTCTTAAAAGTTGCTGTCCTTTGGAATTTTTTTTTTTTTTTTTTTTTTTTTTTTTTTTTTTTTTTGCTTTTATTCTCTTTGATTGCCTTGGAGGTTTGATTGTGGTATAAGGTGGGTTCAGTTGACTGGATGTGTTTCTGGGAGATTTTAGGGGGTCATGGCTCAGCTGTACACTCCTGGTCTGCATGCTCTAACTCTGGGAAGCTGATATCAGGCCCCCAGCTTTGTTCTCTGGCCTCTGGAGGTTAGGAACCTGTTGTGCTGAAGGGACTGAGGCGCTCTGGGTCTGCTGGCCACCCCCTCTATTGGGTGGTGCTAGCCAAACGCTTTGTTGGGGTAGTGGCAGCAAGATCTGTGCTTCCTTGTGTGTGTCAGCAGCTGTGGCAGCACAATGGGGTGTATGTGTTGGCTGGGGTGGGGTACCATCCGAAGTGGGGTTGCAGCATTCCTCTGCACACTCAGGCTGGCGGTGGGGCTCAGGCAGGGGTAGGGTTGCTGATGTCTGTGTTCACACTCACACCAGTGGCAGCGGCAGCAGGGTGGAGTGCTGGCAGGTGCTGGGCTGCTGGTCTTTGCATGTGCTTTTGCACTGGTGGTGGTGGGAGTGTGGGGGGTGGGTGGGGCAGCTGGCATCCAAGCGCTCACTCGTTTGCACTGGCAATGATGGCAGCACTGGGAGGCAGGGGGTGATGGAGGGAGGGACAGGGTCACTGGCATCTGTAACATTTTTTATATGCTAATAGCTACTATAAGCTCCATGAGCTCCCTGTTCACTCCCATATCCCAGTATTTGGGATTTGTTAAATAAATGCTTCTTGGTAGCTTGAATTTCTTCTTAGCTAAAATTCATATTCATGGTCTTGCTCAGTCTTGTCTATTGGTTATATTACAACATCCTGTTTTCCCCATCTAGTATATTTGCTATACTTTTTGAGCTTATTATTATTACTTATTAATTTTTGGTAATTTGTGATACACAGAAGTTTAATTTGTGATACACAGGTTTTTTTTTCAGGCAGTCATAATTTCTTTCAAAGTTTTTTCCTTTCATTTTGTACTCAGTCTTTCACTACCTTGAGATCAGATGAATATTCACCAATATTTTTTTCTTATTGTTTTAAGGTTTATGTCTGACTCTAACTCTTCTGTAATTTATATCAAGGGTATCCTTTGTCATCAGAACTCTAAGTTTTAAAATATATTTTATTATTTGAAAAATTATTTTTTGGTGAGAGCTGTGATGAGACCGTGAAGTGGAATATACTCAGCTTTTTTTCCATTTAATATTTTCTGAAGTAACCTATGACTAAACAATTCAATTTTGGCACTAACTAAAAAAAAGAACCAGCATGTTAGACAAAACTGTAGGACAAATTAAATAGAACACCAAACTAGCTTCATCTAGTGAAATTTGAAAATCTCTCACTGAAGACTTAGAAAATGGGTTATATTTTGGAAATTATCACAAAAATGAATTTTGACATTTGCTGTGAGACAGAATAAAAATAAACCAGGTTCCAAATTCATTCCAACAACCTTCACATATGGTTTTAAGCTAATTAAATATTTTTCTTGACAACTGAACTAAAACTAAGAAGCTAAGTAATGATTATACTCATTGGTCTTCCTATATTATGGCTTTAATCAGCATTTGGTTTTAGTTCTAATACACATGAAATGGGACTCAAAATAAATGACTCTTTTTTGAACCAACTGAGTGTTGTTCCATTCAATGCTGCCACTCATCCTCATAAAACTGCCATCATTGGGGGACATCTCTCAAAGTTGTCTTGTAAAATTGCCTTCAGGGCTGAGAATACATTCCATTTGCAGTTCTCAATATACTTCTAGAGAGGGTATAAATTTTGACAACAGTCTAAAGAAATCTGGATTAAAGCTTGGAGCCTATGTTTTCTGGGTATGCTTGATAAATAAAAAATGAGACTACAATGTTGTATCACTTACAACATTGCGTTGAGCTTCAAATAATAGAAAAATCCACTTATGGTAGCTTAAAAAATGAATTAATTTTTCTAACACATTAAGAAGTCCAAGGCTTGTGACATGGGTATAAGTTGCTCAGTGATGTCAGGGCTCGCCTTGCTGCAATTCTTTTGCCTTTTACTCATGACAGCTGCCCGAGGGTCACAAGGTGACTGGTCTACTTCCAGGCATCACTTCTATATCCATGGAAGAAAGGGAAAGAGTAAAGAACATTGCCAGTGTTTTCCCCATTTATTAGGGCAACCGATGATTGCTCCAGTGTCACTGGTCAAAACCGGGTCACACTGCCATCCCATCAGCTAGAGCACTGGGAAAGCTGGGAACAGGCTTGTCATTATTGCCTTGGACCAAGCATAATCCATAACTTGGATTGGAGCATAATGCTTTCCCAGACAAATTGAGGCTCTGATGACAAAGACGAGATGGGAATGGGGTGGTCACCTACTGTGTTTGCCACAAGTATGAATGGTTGTAGACTGGCTGTGAAGAGAGTTCTAAAAAACAGTTGCAAAGTAAACTGTGGATGTCTCTTTAGATTTTGTGAAGAATACATTGATTTGGTCATGTGTGCTCTGTCACTTCATTATAAAAATAATAGTAATACTTTTATTCACACTTTCCATATATGTTTTGTTAGTATTTTGGGTTTGTATTTCTTATTAGATTGCATTTTTCCTTAAGATAAGAACTATGTTTATTTTTTATACTACCATGTATTTAGAATCCCATGTAATTTCTGGCCACTAGGGACATGTCTATTTAGTGACTAAGTCAATCAATGGAATTCCACATTTATTACATTTCTCCAAAATGCAACATGCTATGCTTGGTATCTTACACATTCACGAACAGTTACACATGTGGCATGCATCATTGCAAGGGGACTCATCTCAACTCAGGACATGCCAGGATGTTCTTAGCAATAGGGTTTGGCTAAAAGTCTCAGGATTGATCAGAAAACTCTGAAATCATAGAAGCCTCAGAAATACTCAAAAGCTAACTTTATTAGTGCTTTTGACTAAATATTGAACAAAGAATGAGAAGTACACTAGCTAGAACCCTTCAGCTTTATCTCAATAAGGAGACATTCCAGATTCCTGCTTTTGACATTTATTTTTGTAGTGTTGTGCTTCAGAGTGTGAATAATCCAGGGAGTTACACAGGTGTACAAACAAGCTTGTGTATTCCCATGCCCAGAAAAATGAGGTTTAGGTTTGGATAGCATGAGATCTGTGTGGTAGAAGTTCCCGAGTTAAGTTAATTCCTGAGAAAAGAAACAAGGTGAATAGATGGTAGACTTGGGAGCAGAAATTATTAAACATAGGTTTTAGGCCATCGCACAGAGGTCCTCCCTTAGCAACATTAAATGATATGAGAACTAAAGAACAGTAGGACTCTGTGCTATAAAACTCCAGAAAATTGGTGAATGATCCAGGATTCTTTTCTTACAAAATGGTAGGTAACCCAATCCAAGCTACTCTTGGAAAAGAAATAATTAATTGGCTCACATAATTGGTAAGGCCAGGGTCCAGCTGGATGCAAAGGTGCAAATGTCTTCAGTAGAATCGGATTCTCATAGTCTCTAACTTGGTTCTGTTTTCCTTGCTATACTGGTTGCTTATCACCCAGGTTTTTTTTTTTTCATGGGAACAAGATGGTTGTCTCAAATCCTGGTGTCACATTCTGTGAGCCTCATATCTAGAAGGAAAAGAAGGAGCTTTCTCTCCCAACAGGGAAACCAATGCCCAGAGCCTGGCTTATTGATCTGAGCAGGGTCACATGGCATTCTATCACCAATCCCTCCCAGTGGTCAGGAGGTAGGACATACTGGTTAGTTTCATCCACCAGTATCCACTCAAGCTCCGGGACTATCAGTAACCCTCACACTCTTCTTTCCAAATCATGTCAGAATATCTGTGGCTATATACCTTCTGCAGCATGCCTAGAACAGTGGATCTCAAACAGGGATCCTTGGAACGACAATACAGCATCACCTGGGAGCTTGCAATAAATAATATTTTTGGCCCCACCCTAGGCCTGCAAAGTCAGAAAACCTAGGGATGTGAATCTACGTGTGCTTTCTCAAATCTCAAATTTCTCAAATGTTTCTGGCGCACATTAAAGTTGGAGAACCATCAGCTCGGAGAAGCAGCCTCCTCATGAGAAAGAGGACTTGTTTAAGGGGAGAATACGTTTTCATAGCAATAATGGCAGTTTAGCCAAAGGTCAAATTAGATAAACTTCTAGAATCTATCAAATGCCAGAAAAAGAGAGAGGAGAAAACTAACTGCAAGAGAGATTGTTGTGTGCTGTCTGAGCATGGCTATTTTGACCCTGAAAAAATGCAAATGCATTTTTGTTCCCTTAGCACACACTTTGCAGTCCAGTAATAATGCATTGTAAACAGACCATATTAAAACAAACAGTTCTCTCTAGATCTTTTTTCAATATTTTCTCTAAATAGTTATTTGGTAATACACATTTTTCTGTTTTGTAGAGTCCCTAAATAGCAGAGATCTCAGTTCAGAAGAGCCAACTCGTGCCTCCGAGTGCCAGAACGTTCATGGAGTTTTCTTTTTACTAAATAAAGAACTGGAGCTAAAGTCGACCCAGTGGTGGCACTGGGCCCTCGACCCAGTAGGAAAAATAAGGAACTCCCAGTTCTCTTCCCTTCCTCAACCCAGAGCTGGTCTTAGACTAAATGGCGCCGAAAGGGAATCACAATCTCTGGTTTCCCATTTCTTCCTTTCTAGGCATTTATCTTCAGAATGCCTGGATTGATGAACTTTGTCACAAAATTGGACACATGTTTTTAAACATCAGGTGACAATGCCTTCATTTATGTCACATAGCTAACAAATTCTAAAGTTAAGGTTTTCCTGACTTGGTGTGGTGACTCACGCCTGTAATCCCAGTGATTTGGGAGGCTAAGAAGGGAGAATTGCTTGGGCTCAGGACTTCAAGACCAGCCTGAGCAACGTAGCAAGACCCCATCTTAACAAAAAATGCAAAAACTAGCCAGGTGTGGAGACACACACCTGTGGTCCCAACTACTTGGGAGGCTGAAGCAGGAGGATCTCTTTAAGTGATCCAAGAGTTCAAGGCCACAGCGAGCTGTTATCACACCACTGTACTCCAGTCTGGGCAACAGAGCAAAACTCTGTCTCAAAAAAAAAAAAAAAAAAAAAGAAACAGAAAACCAACCAACCGAACAACAACAACAACAACAACAACAACAACAACAACAACAAAAAGAAAACGACTTTCCAACATAACACTTACCTGAAAGGTTAATATTAAAAAGATAATTGTAACAGAAGCTGATAATGTTCTGATATTAACTGTATTATTTGACACCAGATCGACAGCTTTGATGATTTGTTCTTCATGTTTATTCCTATAGCAGCTTTCATTAGCTGCCTGTTAACTCCTCATTTCCTTTGTCTTGGAACCGGGACCACCAGCTCCCTACGACTTACTAGCTTTTGCACTCTGGCCCTCACAGATCCATGATCTTAGAGGCAGAAAGGACTTTGGCAATTGATCATTATCTGCTGATTTCCTCTGAGGCAGACTCTGTGTCCAAATGCCACAAGATCACTTAGGATTCTAGTCATAGAGAAAGAGGCTCTCTCTCGTCCATGGTTTCTGAGGGCTTATATTTTATATCTGTTCCTCTAAGCACTGCTTGAAGGACATTCTCTGCCATTAGAACTATCCTGAGTTCCCCTTCCCCTGACTGTCAGATGTAGTATTCTGCAAGAGTTTGCTTAGTGTTTAAACATGTGGGCTCTGGAAACAACAGATGTTTTAATCCCGACCAGGCTGCCTGCTGGCTGTGCTACCTGGGCAGGTAACTTAACTTCTCTGATCTTGACTATAAAATGAGTACTATAATAGCACAAGAGGGTTATGGTGAGCAAGAGAGGAATGAATAGACATAAACTGCTTAGACTCGTGGCTGAAGCATGGTGAGCACTCAACAGAAGCATTAGCAATTGTTTGTACCTCCCTGCAGTTGTGCTTTTCTCTCTCTGCCTCATAGCCCAAGTTGGAAACATGACTCATCCTCCCCTATGAGATAGGAAGGATCATGTCAAGGGCAGGAGCTGTATCTGCTCATCCTTTAGCATCTAAACCTCAGCATGGCATCTTGGGCTTAATAGGAGCTCAAGAAATGAATTGAAACTCCTCTGCCCGCACCCTGAGCCTATTTGGCAAATTCCAGAAAAATAGGCATCTGCTGCTCCTCTCTTTCACCGAAAAGTGAAGTTCTCCTACGTCACCTCCTGCAAGATCCCTGCCAGAATTTTGATCCTCTAAATTTCTTTCCCCAAATCATTCTTTTCACCCCTCCCAGCTGCCCACTGCTCACTTGTTCTCTCCCCTCCTCCTCAGCCTTCCTGGAGTCCCCCTGCCAAGCCTGCCCTGGTGTTCTAGTGCAGTCGGGTGACTACCGTGAACCACAGACTTCAAAGCAGCTAGAATAGGATTTTGAATGTTCTCATCACAAACAATGACAAGTGTTTGAGATGATAGATATGCTAATCACCCTGATTTGATCATTACACCATGTATACATCTCTCAGAACACTTTGAAATTAAAAAATGCAGCTGGTCGTGGTGGTGTGCACCTGTAGTTCTAGCTACTTGGGTGGCTGAGGCAGGAGGATTGCTTGAGCCTAGAAGTTCAAGGTGGCAGTGAGCCAGGATTGTGCCACTTCAGCCTGGGTAGTGGAGCAAGACCTTCGCACTCCCCTACCCCCAAATTTATACTGCACCTCACAAATATACATAATTATTATTTGTCAATTAAAAACAAAATAGAATTTAAAACTAAAATAAGATTGACCAGTCCCTCATTTTGGTCATCTGATAAGATGCTTTTTCCATTGTACTCAGGGCTTTTAAGTTTTTAATCTGGAAGTGTGGCTAATGGAGATGAAGGGTGGAGAGTTGGACATGGAGCTTTTGAGTTCTTTATCATGCCCTGTCGGTAGTACAATTATCCTCTTTTATTTCTCTCTTTTTCTTCTTTTCTTTCTTTTTTATTTTTGAGACGGAGTCTCCTTCTGTTGCTAGGCTGGAGCGCAGTGGCGCCATCTCAGCTCACTGCAACATCCGCCTCCTGGGTTCAAGAGACTCTCTTGCCTCAGTCTTCCGAGTAGCTGGGACTACAGGCACCCGCCACCACGCCCGGCTGATTCTTTTGTATTTTTAGTAGAGACGTGGTTTCACCATGTTAGCCAGGATGGTCTCGATCTCCTGACCTTGTGATTTGCCCCCCGTTGGCCTCCCAAAGGGCTGGGATTACAGGCGTGAGCCACTGAGCCCAGCCTCTTTTTATGACCGTTTTGGTCCCATCCCTGCTTTGGAACTCACTTTCTCTTTCAGTAGCCAAAGAACCACCAGGTGAAAAAAGAAACCACCCGAGCACTCTTCAGGCCGCACGCACAAAGGTCTGTCCGTCGCTCTGTGATTCTGCTCCGGGTCCTCGGCAAGCCTTCGTCTCTTTGGTCTGCTGTGTATTTCTGATGGAATGACGAAATGCCTGATCAGTTAAACAGGAGGGCAGAAATCAATTAGATACCAATGCAGTGTACTGTGAAAAAATGTACTCACTGGTGAAACCGTGACCAACTGATATTATCCCTTTCTTTTCTAAGTTTTCACTGTTCTTCCCTACTGTTGGTCTGAGGAAGTGTTGAATAGCCTGAGCAGTGGACAAGCGTATTTATTCCCTAGGGTTGGTTCAATAAACATGGTAAAATGGGTAGTTTACAACCAAAGACACATATTCTCTCAAAGATCTGGGGATCAGATTTCTGAAATCGAGATGTTGCCATGCTCCCTCCAGGGCTCAGGGAAGAATCTTTCTACGATTTTCTTGTAACTTCTGGTGTCCTTGGTAATTCCTGGTGTTCCCCGGCTTGCACATGTCATTTCTCCAGTCTCTGCCTCTGCCTCTGCCTCTTTCATCATGTGACGTTCTTTCCCTGTGCCTTCCCATCATCTTCTCATAAGAACACCAGTCATGTTGGATTAAAGGCCCAAACTACTCCAGCGTGACATCACCTTAACAAATTCCCACTTTGGGAAGCTGAGGCAGGTGGATCGTTTGAGGCCCAGGAATTCGAGACCAGCCTGGGCAACATGGCAAAACCTCATCTCTACAAAAAATACAAAAATCAGCCGGGCATAATGGTGCATGCCTGTAGTACCTGCTACTTGGGAGGCTGAGGTGGGAGGATTGCTTGAGCCTAGGAGTTCAAGGTTGCAGTAAATCGTGATGGCACCACTGCACTCTAGCCTGGGTGACAGGGCGAGACCCTATCTCAAAAAACTCCCCCAAAAACCCAGAAACCCAAAACCAAATTTCATCTGCAAACAACCATATTTTCAAATCATGTCACAGTTTGAGGAATCAGAGGTTAGCGGGTCAACGTATCTCTTTTTGGGTACACAATTCAACTCATTACAGAATAGGAGATGCTTTGATGTAGTTGTGTGATCAAAGTTTTGATATCAGTGTCAGCTGGGCTTGTTAATATCTAAAAATAAGACTGTTCTGTAAAACTTGAAAATGACTGGAAGAAACTACTACTTCTTCCAGAAGGAAAAGAAGGTAGATGTATTGGGGCAGGTTTGAAGGTACTGATGGAGAAAAAAATGAACCCACTGCAACTACACTGAATCCAGTCCACTTACACTAGAGACAAACCGCCAAACCCTAGGAAGTATAGAGCCTTGATACAACTGGATAAAAAACAAGCAAAACAAAAACAAACAAACAAAAAACTCCCGTTTTTTTAATCCCAGCACTTTGGGAGGCTAAGGCAGGTGGATCACGAGGTCAGGAGATCGAGACCATCCTGGCTAACACGGTGAAACCCCGTCTCTACTAAAAATACAAAAAATTAGCCAGGCGTGATGGCACGTGTCTGTAATCCCAGCTACTGGAAGGCTGAGGCAGGACAGTTGCTTGAACCTGGGAAGTGGAGGTTGCAGTGAGCCGAGATCACACCACTGCATTGCAGCCTGGGCAACAGAGTGAGACTCTGTCTCAAAAGCAAACAAACAACCCTCCCGTTTTCATTTTCTGTAGTTCACTCTGTTCTCTCATTTACAATGGAGGAGAAATGATCTCTTCAGGTTTCAATTTCTAATAGGAGGTGGCTTCCAGTCAGATTTATTGGTCAAGACTCTGTTGAAAATGATATAAACTCATCTGAAACTGAAGTTTCATGTAATTGAAAAGTTCAGGGGCAGAGCTAAATGAATGCAGATGTGCCTGATCCCCAGGTTCTAACAATTTCCTCAGGAGCCTGTTTTTCTCCATCTATCAGTTCTGCTCTCCTCTCTAGCTTCACTTTTAGTCACTGTGACCACTTCCTCCCCAAAGGCAACTGACCCATTATCCTGACTTATATCACCATTGATTAGTTTTGCCTGTTTTTGAATTTTATCGAAATGAAATCATACTGTGCATATTTTATTGTCTGCTTCTTTTACCTGATTTAATCATTGCACAATGTATAGTATTGTAAGAGTTACCCATTTGTGGATGCCGTCAACATATTATGTTTATGAGAGCCATGCATTTTGTTGAACATGGTTGTAGTTCATTTTCAGTGCTATTTGTGTACTGTGCAAATATACCACAGTGCACAATTTGCTTCTGTTTTACTGTAGATGGACGCTTCCCCCCAAGTTTTGCTATTACCGATGATGTTGCTATAAACATTTATATAAATATATAATATATATTTTATATATAAACGTTTTATATATATTTATATCTAAATTTACATATAAAATGTTGCTGTAAGCAATATATATATATATTTTGCATATAAATACATATATCTTAGAAGTAGAATTGATGGGTGAGAGGATTTGCATGTATTCAACTTTATGTTTATTTTATTTTATATTTTTCTGAGACAGGGTCTCACTCCCATCGCTCAGGATGGAGTACAGTGGCATGATCCTGGCTCACTGCAGTCCTGACTTTCTGGGCTCAGGTGATCCTCCCACTTCAGCCTCTCAAGCAGCAGGGACTGCAGGCATGTACCACCACATCCTGCTATTCAAAAAATATTTTTTGATAGAGATGGGGTTTCTCCATGTTAGGCTGCTCTGGAACTCCTGGCCCAAGCGATCAGCCTTCCTTCGCCTCCCAAAGTGCTAAGATTACAGGCATGAGCCACCGCACCCTGCCGGCATTTTGACGATTTAGAGGCTTTAGAAGATACTGCATGACGGTTTTCCTAAGGTGATTGAATGAATTTATATGCCCACCAGCTGTATATGAGAGTTTCATTTGCTCCACGTCAGTCTTTTCAAATTTCATTACTCTCCTGGTGTGCTGTGATTTCCCATAGTGATATAATTTGATTTGCCCTGATTTTCAAAAAGTCTTTTCCGAAATGCTCTGGTTTCTAAGGAACCTGTTCAAATCTTTTGCCCATTTTGAGAGGTTTTCTTATTGATCTGAAGGTTTTTAAAAATATATATTCTGGATACAAATATTTTTTGGGATATATGTATAAAATTATATTTTCCCACTCTGAGTGCCTTCTTATTCTCTTACAATGTCTGATAATGAACCCAAGTTTTTAATTTTAATATAATCCAATTTACCATTCTTTTCCTTTGGAGTTTTTGCATCTGGTTTAACATGTCTAAAAGCTTTATTGCTTTACTGTTCATATTTAGATGTATTATCCATATTGAATATATTTTTATGTATGATTTGATTCATTTTTTTTCCATATTGATATCCAGTTGACCCAGTACTGCTTAATGAAGACACTGGTCTTTCTCCAGTGCTCTAAAGTGACATTTTTGTCATAAATCAAATGTCTCTCTACGTGTATATGTGTGTACCTGTATACATTTCATTAATTCCATTGTCTATTGTCTGTCCTGTATTAATACTACACTGTTTTAATTATTCTAATTTTATAACACACACTGACATCTGGTAGTGTAAATCTGTTCTTCTTCAAGATTGTCTTGACTTTTAACATTAGAATCACCTCACCAGTTTTCACACACATACAAAACCTACTGAGATACTGAGTAGGACTATATTGAATCTATAACTTGGATTGGGAGAGTATACAATACATATAACATTGAGCCTTTTAATCCATGAACATCATGTATCACTCTATTATTTAGATATTCTCTAATTTCTTTCAATAATGTTTTGTAATTTTCTGGGTATGTGGCTTTTTACATCTTCCTTTTGGTTTATTTTCAGGTATTTGATATATTTTTGGTTATGTTGTATTACTATTTTTAGTATTTCATTTTCTCATTTTTATTGCTAATTGCATTTGTCTGCTGTTATGCTGATAATAAAGACATACCCAAGACTGGGTAATTTATAAAGGAAAGAGGTTTAATTGACTCACAGTTCCTCATGGCTGGGGAGGCCTCACAATCGTGGCAGAAGGTGAATGAGGAGCAAAGTCACGTCTTACATGGTGGCAGGCAAAAAGGCTTGTGCAGGAGATCTCCCATTTATAAAATCATCAGATCTCATGAGACTTATTCACTACTATGAGAACAGTATGGGGGAAACCTCACCCGCGATTCAATGATCTCCACCTGGCCCCGCCCTTGACACGTGGAGATTATTACAATTCAAGCTGAGATTTGGATGGGGACGCAGCCAAACCATATCACTAATGAATAAAAATACAATGCATTTTTGTGTATTGAATTTCTGTCTCGTGACCTTGCTAACTTCACTTATTGATTCTAATAAAATATGTGTAGATTCTTTTGAATTTCCTATGCACATAATCTTGCCATGTGTGAGGAATGACAATTTTTTTTTCCCTTTAAGTCTTTAAATATTTTTGTTTCTTTTTATTTTGTTTGCTCTACTGGCCAGAATCTTTAGTACAATATTGAACAGAAACTGAGAGTTGACGTCATTATTCTCCTCCTGATATGATGGGAAAATATTTTATTATTTTATTATTGAGTTAGGATAGATGTAAATTCTTTTGTAAATACAAGAAAATAAATATGCAGACTGAGAAAATGACCTTCCATTTCTAGTTTGCTACATTTTATCATGATGGGATATTGAGGCTTATCACACACTTTTTCTGCATCTTTTCAGATGATCATACGATTTTTTAAATTCCATTGATTGATTTTGAAATGTTAAACCAACTCTGTATGGCTGGGATAAGCCACTCTTTTCCTCTGATGTATTGTTTTTGTGTTACTGAATTTGACTTGCTGTTCTTTGGTTCAGAACTCTTGCAACTTCGCTCAAGAGATACTGGCCTATATTTTCCCTACTTGTAATATACTTGCCAAGTTTCAGTAATAAGATTATATTGGTCTCATAAAATCAACTGGGAAGCATTTCCTTTTTTTCTCCAGTCCCTAGAAGTTTTGTTTAAAATTATGATTTCTTCCTTAAATGTTCAGTGGATCTTAGTAATGAAGCTCTCCGAGATTGAAATTTTCTTTGTGGGGAAGTTAAAAGTTATGGATTAAATTTCTTTATCAGGTACAAGATTATTTAAATTTTCTGTTTCTTCTTCTTCTGGTTTTTTAAATTGTATTTTCCTAGGAATGACATGTCATCTGAAATTTTAAATATATTTACATAAAGTTGTTCAAAAGCATATATTTTTTACTGTTTCTTGATTATCCATAGGATCTGTGGTGATATTCTTTTCAGATACGATATTGGAAATTTGTACCTTCTCACTTCTTGACCAGTTGTGTTACTTTTTTGAAAAGGTAATTTTAAAAAATCAGTTGTTTTTGTCTTCTTAAAGAATTATTTTTTGCCTTTGTTAATTCTATTTTATATTTGTTTTCTATTTCACCAATTTTCCTCTTCTAGTCATAATCTTCTTCCTTTTAGTTTCTTGAGTTTGTTTTGAAAAATCTTTATGCTATTGAGATGGATACTTAAATCACTGTTTTCTAGTTCTTTTCTAGTGCATATATTTAAGGCTATAATTGCCGCCGAGTACCGCTTGCCGAGTACCACCGAGTATCTGCTTTAGTGGTAGCCTAAAGTTTTGATATGCAATATTTTCATAATCACTCTATTAAAAGTGTTTTCTAGCCGATTTTTATTTATCCTTTTATCTATTGGTTATTTAAAAGCATTTATATGCATTTGAACATACTATATTATCTTTTATATTGATTTCTAATGTTATTCCACTGAACTCAGAGAATACACTCTGCACGGTTTCAGATTTTTGAAATTTATTGAAACTTACTTTAAGAGCTGGTATATAGTTTATAGGTTAACTTTAACTTTATAATGCTCCATGTGAACTTGAAAAAAATGTATATTCTGCAGTTGTTGAGTTCAGTGCTTTTTCTGTCAATTAGGTTAAGTTTGCTCACATTTTCTATATTTTAACTAACTTTTTGTCTGCTTATTTTATCAGTTACTTAAAGAAATATATTTCAGTCTCCAATTTTGCTTGTGGGTTTATCTATTTAAAAAATTTTTGCTTTAGTGATGAATTAGCATTTTTTATTATTCCACTTTTTCTCCTTTATTGTTAGCTATATATTCTTTTACTCGTCTTTTAATGATTACTCTTAGTGACAAAAGCATGCTTCCTTGACATATAAGTGTATACATTGGTACTTTTCTTGCTTTCCTCATAAGGTTTCCCCACCTTTTGTGTTTTTTTAAGTATTTTAATTTACATGCATTTTAAGTCCACGAGGAATTGTTATTATTCTATTGTACCTCAAAAATTTATTTAGATTTACCTCATATATACTCTGTCTCTTGGTCCTCATTCTGTCTTGCATTTTTGGGATTTCCTCTTAGGTAATTTCCCCCATGTTTTTCCCCCCCCGAAGAACTTCCTTTAGAATTCCTTTTAAACCAGTTTTGTTGGTAATTGGTTATTTAGTATACTTCATCTCACTTTTAGTTTTTTAATAGAATATTTTCACAGGTTAGGTAATTGGGCTGCCAATTATTTTCTTTCAGCATTTTAAAGGATAATGTTCCATTGTCTCCTGACTTCTGTCTTCTCTGTTAAAAAGTAATCTGTAAGTCTTACTGATCCTTTGAAGTAAAGGTTATGTTCTCCCTCTATTGTGGCTTTTCAGCAGTTCTGCTATGATATGCTAAGGTATAATTTTTCTTTAATTTTACTTGAATATGGTAGTTTCTTAGAACTATGGCTTGATATCTTTCTTCTGTTTAAAAAGTTTTTCTTTTTATTAACTTTTGAAATAAAATGTTATCTTTATTTTCTTTCCTCCTAGGATTTAAATTACACATTTATTACAGTCTTTGCCATGACCCATATGCCTTTCATATGACTTCCTGTACTTTTCATTGTCTTTTCTTGCTGCACCTCAGGCTGGGACAACAGCCATATCCTTTCTTCAGCTGTGCTTAGCCTGCTGTTAAACCCACTTACTGAGTTATTAACTTCATGTATTCACTTTTCAGTTCTGGATTTTATGTTTTATTCTTTCTTACGGATTTAAGTTTTCTACTAAATTTCTCTGCCTTTTATATATTTTAGTGAACATATTAATGTTAGTTATTTAAGAAGCCATAGAGGATAACTAATATCTGTATCATCTGTGAGTCTGTTTCTATTACCTTTTTCTCGCCTCTTGATTTTTGGTCTTTCAGTTCTATGTCCTTGTATGTCTGATATTTTTTGACTGGTTGCTGGATATTATATGTAAAAAATTATATAGGCTGTTAGTCCTTTTCCTTGGCTAATTAGCCCAAATTAGCATTTTTTAATTAATGTAAATTGTATTTACTTTTATACTTTTATTTTCACTACTTTTGCTTCTAGGCAAAAAGCAAAATAAACTTTTCATCTTAAAGAAAAAAAAAGTTATTTTCCCAGAATTCCATTGTTTCTCTTTTATTGTTACTTATCTATTCTTTTCCTCTCCTTTGAATGAAGAAATTCAAATTCCAGCACAATGGTACTTATAAAGGAGCAAATGCCTAGAGTCCCTTCACCATCTGTGATCTTGATTTATCTCCTGTCTACTTTGTTATATCTCTGATTCCATTAAACAGATTACTTAATTTTTTTCTTTTTTAGAAAACCTAGTTGTTCTCAGTGGGAGACACAAAGTAGCTTGTCATAGCTAGAAGCAGAAATCTCCTGGAAGTCTTCATCCTTGAGTTATAAAACCCTTTTCTCTAAATATCTCAAGCTCTTGAAACCATAGGCTTAGCCCCATTTCCTTGTGCTCAAAGAAGACTGTGGAGGTTACCTACGATGAATAAAATTACAATTATTTCTCCTTATTATAAATTGTATTGGTCATCTTTTAGGAGATTAAAGAAATAATTAAAAAGAAAAACTCTTGCTAAAAAAATTCTCCTAACTTTGAGTCTGTAAGAGATGAAATCTTTGAGTCTTTTCACTCCTCTATGCTAGTAGAAGACTTACTCATATTTTCCAGATTTATCTGCAGTTTAAAAAGGTTATGTTATGGATGTGAATCTTGTGGCTTCTCTTAATGAAAGAAAGTGGTCGCTTTCACAACACTTCAATAGGTGGAAAATAACAGGTTGTTGGAAGTGTTGCCATGCTGAATTATGTAGAACTGTAGGCAGACAGACTCTGTTTCTGAAACTTGGCCTTGGACTATGTCATGTCCTGTTTGAGTTTGGTTTTGATTTTGAGTTCCTTTGTGGGAATATGTTGGGTTCTACATTCTTGACACATCTCTATTCATAAAAGAAGATTCCCTCTGTATGGGATTCTAATCACTGATCAGCTTTTTTAGAAGGTAAAGATAACTACTATCTAGTGGCAGTTCAGAGCAAATCCAGGCTTTCCTTCTCATTCTGGTGGCTAAAAGGAGGCTGCTCTTTTTATGCAGAGTAAGGATGAGCATTGCACTTCCCTGAATCATGATTAACTTTAGATAATTACTTCAAAATTTATTAAAGCATTGTTGCCCAAAGTGTCTGTAGATACTACCTCTTGATGTGATCAATATGTTAAACAGCAAAGATGTGGAGTGTGGGGGTCCCATGAAAAGGAAGGGATCCTGGATTAAAAAACAAAGTGAAACAACCAAGTTTATTTACTGGTCACTTCTCAGGGAAATCTGTGTGTTTATAATATACATTGTGAGTCTCCAAGGTGGGGAAGGGTGAATATAAAAGTGCAGCACTTCCCAAATGAATCTGAACTGTGCCCGACCTTCACTTTTTTACTAGTTCACAGAAAACTTACATTTTTGTTGTAAACCCTAGGTTTTGTGCTAATGCTGGGAGAGTAGGAGTGAGGAAACGTTGAACTAGAACTAGATGACATGATAAATTTCTTTCTACTCCTTATATTCATTTTCACTGTTGTCATGTTACGAAATGTTTCTTGTTTGTATGGAGTGTTTTTGTACTGACTTTAAGCTCTTGGCAGGAAAGTTTCTATAGAAACTAAGCAACCAGCCAAACAGAATGTTCAAAGCTCCTCCCTTACTTTGAGAATTAAGTGTAGGTGATGGAAAGAAGACAGAAGTAGTAACAGCTCCTGGGGGGAGGTCCCCTTGGTTGATACTGGGCACCTCTTGTCTTTTCATTTTTACATTAAAAACTTGTATTTTCCATAAGTTTTTGAGGTACAGGTGGTATTTGTTTACATAAGTAAGCCTTTTAGTGGTGATTTGTGAGATTTTGGTGCACTCATCCCCTGAGCAGTATACACTGCACCATATTTGTAGTCTTTTATCCCTCGCCCCCCCCAACTATTTTCCCCAAGTTCCCAAAGTCCATTGCGTCATTCTTATGCCTTTGTATCCTCATAGCTCAGCTCCCACATATCAGTGAGAGCATACAATGTTTGATCTTCCATTCCTGAGTTACTTAACTTAGAATGCTAGTCTCCGATCTCATCCAGGCCACTGCAAATGCTGTTAATTCATTATTTTTTATGGCTTCTTGGTATTCCATCATACATATTTCATCACAGTTTCTTTATCCACTCATTGATTGATGGGCATTTGGGTTAGTTTCACAACTTTGCTGTCGTGAATTGTGCTGCTATGAACGTGTGTGCAAGTATCATTTTTGAACAATGGCTTCTTTTCCTCTGGGTAGATACCCAGTAGTGGGATTGCTAGAGCACACGGTAGTTCTACTTTTAGTTCTTTAAGGAGTCTCCACACTGTTTTCCATTGTGGCTGTACTAGTGTACATTCCCACCAGCAGTGTAGAAGTATTCTCTGTTCACTGCATCCACGTCAACATCTACTGTTATTTGATTTTTTGATTATGGCCATTCTTGCAGGAGTAAGGTGGTATCACATTGTGGTTTTGATTTGCATTTCCCTGATCATTAGTGATGTTGAGCATTTTTTCTTGTGTTTGTTGGCCATTTGTATATCTTCTTTTGAGAATTGTCTCTTCATGTCCTTAGCCCACCTTTAGATGGGGATTGTTTTTTTTCTTACTGATTTGTTTAAGTTTGTTGTAGATTCTGGATATCAGTCCTTTATCAGATGTATGGATTGTGAAGATTTTCTCCCACTCTGTGGGTTGTCTGTTTACTTTGCTGACTGTTCTTTCTGCTGTGCAAAAGCTCTTTAGTTTAATTAGGCTATTTATGTTTGTTCTTATTGCATTTGCATCTGGGTTCTTGGTCATGAAATCCTTGCCTAAGCCAATGTCTAGAAGGGGTTTTCCAATGTTATCGCCTAGAATTTTTACAGTTTCAGGTCTTAGGTTTAAGTCCTCAATCCATCTTGAGTTGATTTTTGTATAAGGTGAGAGATAAGGATCCAGTTTCATTCTCCTACATGTGGCTAGCCAATTATCCCAGCACCATTTGTCGAAAAGGGTGTCCTTTCCCCACTTTATGTTTTAGTTTGTTTTGTCAAAGATCAGTTGGCTGTTAAGTATTTGGGTTTATTTCTGGGTTCTCTATTCTGTTCCATTGGTCTATGTGCCTATGTTTATACCAGTATCACCTGTGTTGGTAACTATGGCCTTATAGCATAGTTTGAAATCAGGTAGTGTGATGCCTCCAGCTTTGTTCTTTTTCTTAGTCTTGCTTTGGCTACGTGGGCTCTTTTTGGTTCCACATGAATTTTAGAATTTTTTTTCTAATTCTGTGAAGAATGATGGTGATATTTCAATGGGGATAGCATTGAATTTGTAGATTGCTTTTGGAAGTATGGTCATTTTTACAATATTGATTCTACCCATCCATGAGCATGGGATGTGTTTTCATTTGTGTCATCTATGATTTCTATCAGCAGTGTTTTGTAGTTTTCCTTGTAGAGGTCTTTCGACTCCTTAGTTAGGTATATTCCTATGTATTTTACTTTTTTGAAACTATTGTAAAAAAAGGTTGAGTTCTTGATTCGATTCTCTGCTTGGTCACTGTTGGTGTATAGAAGAGCTACTGATTTGTGTACCTTAATCTTGTATCCAGAAACTTTGCTGAATTCTTTTATCAGTTCTAGGAGCTTTCTGAAAGAGTCCTTAGGATTTTCAAGGTAAATCATCATATCATCAGCAAACAGTGACAATTTGACTTCCTCTGTACTGATTTGTATGCCTTTTATTTCTTTCTCTTGTCTGATTGCTCTGGCTAGGACTTCTGGTACTGTGTTGAAGAGGAGTGGAGAGAGTGGGCATCCTTGTCTTGTTCCAGTTCTCAGAGGGAATGTTTTCAACTTATCCCCATTCAGTATTATGTTGGCTGTGGGTTTGTCATATATGGCTTTTATTACATTAAGTTATGTCCCTTCTATGCCGTTTTTGCTGAGAGTTTTACTCATAAAGGAATGCTGGATTTTGTAGAATGCCTTTTCTGCATCTATTGAGGTGATCATGTGATTTTTGTTTTTAATTCTGTTTATGTGGTGTGTCACATTTATTGACTTGGGTATGTTAAACCATCCCTGCATCCCTGGTATGAAACACACTTGATCATGGTGGATTATCTTTTTGATATGTTGTTGGATTCGGTTAGCTAGTATTTTGTTAATGATATTAGCATCATTGTTCATCAAGGATATTGGTCTGTGGTTTTCTTTTTTGGTTATGTCCTTTCCTGATCTGGGCATTAGGGTGAGGCTGGCTTCATAAAATGAATTAGGGAGGGTTCCTTCTTTCTCTATCTTGTGGAATAGTGTCAAAAGGATTGGTACCAATTATTCTTTGAATGGTAGAATTCTGCAATGAATCTGTCTGGTCCTGGACTTTTTTTTTGTTGGTAATTTTTAAATTACCATTTCAATCTCACTGCTTGCTATTGGTCTGTTCAGGGTATCTAAATTCTTCCTGATTTAAGCTTGGAGGGTTGTACTTTTCCAGAAATGCATCCATCTCTTGTAAGTTTTCTAGTTTATGTGCATAAAAGTGTTCGTAGTATGAATGATCTTTTGTATTTCAGTGGTGTCAGTTGTAATATCTCCTGTTTCGTTTCTTAGTGAGGTTATTTGGATTTTCTCTCTTGGATTTTCTTGGCAAATCTTACTAATGGTCTATCAATTTTATTTATCTTTTCAAATAATCAGATTTTTGTTTCATTTATCTTTTGTAGTTTTTGTTTGTTTCAATTTTATTTAGTTTGCTCTGATCTTAGTTATTTCCTTTTTTCTTCTGGGTTTGGGTTTGATTTGCTCTTGTTTCACTAGTTCCTCGAGGTGTGACCTTAGAGTGTCAGTTTGTGCTCTTTCAGTTTTTTTGATATAGACATTTAGGGCTATGAACTTTCCTCTTAGCACCACCTTTGCTGTGTCCCAAAGGTTTTAATAGGTTGGGTCATTACTGTTGTTCAGTTCAAATAATTTTTTAATTTCCATTTTGATTTTGTTTTTGACCCAGTGCCATTCAGGAGCAGGATATTTAATTTCCATGTATTTGCATGGTTCTGAAGGTTCTTTTTGGAGTTGATTTCCAGTTTTATTCCACTGTGGTCTGACAGAGTACTTGATATAATTTCAATTTGCTTAAATGTATTGAGGCTCGTTTTGTGGCCTATCATATGGTCTATCTTGGAGAAAGTTCCATGCACTGCTGAATAGAATGTCTATTCTGCAGTTGTTGGATGAAATGTTCTGTATATATCTGTTAAGTCCATTTGTTTCAAGGTATAGTTTAAATCCATTGTATTTTTGTTGACATTCTGTTTTGATGACCTGCCTAGTGCTGTCAGTGGAGTATTGACATCTCCCACTATTATTGTGTTGCTATCTCATTTCTTAGGTCTATTAGTAATTGTTTTATAAATTTGGGAGCTCTAGTGTTAGGTACATATATGTTCAGGATTGTGATATTTTATTGTTGGACAGGGCCTTTTACTGTTATGTAATTGTAGATATCTTTGTCTCTTTTAATTGCTGTCACTCTGCTTTGTCTCTTTTAACTGCTGTTGCTTTAAAATTTGTTTTGTCTGGCATGAGAATAGCTACCCCTGCTTGCTTTTGGTGTCCATTTGCATGAAATGCCTTTTTCCACCCCTTTAAGTTTATGTGTGTCCTTATGTGTTAGGTGAGTCTCCCGAAGGCAGCAGATAGTTGGTTGGTGAGTTCTCATTCATGCTGTGGTTCTGTATCTTTTCAGTGGAGCCTTTAGACCATTTACATTCAATGTTAGTATTGAAATGTAAGATACTGTTGCATTCATTGTACTCTATGTTACCTGTGTACTTTGGTGTTTTCGTTTTTGCTTTTTAACTTGTATTTTTGTTTTGCACATCCTGTGTGATTTATGCTTTAAAGAGGTTCTGTTTTGCTATGTTTCTAGGATTTGTTTCAAGATTTAGAGCTCCTTTTAGCAGTTCTTGTAGTGGTGGCTTGGTAATGGCAAATTCTCTTAGCATTTGTTTGTCTGAAACGATTGTATCTTTCCTTCATATATGATGCTTAGTTTTTCTGGATACAAAATTCTTAGCTGATAATGTTTTGTTTGAGGAGGCTGAAGATAGGGCCCCAATCCCTTATAGCTTGCAGGGTTTCCGCTGAGAAATCTGCTGTTAATCTGAGAGGTTTTCCTTTTTAGGTTACCTAGTGCTTCTGTCTCACAGCTCTTAAGATTCTTTCCTTCATCTTAACTTTGGATAACCTGATGACAATGTGCCTAGGTGAAGATCCTTTTACAGTGAATTTTCCAGGTGTTCTCTGTGCTACTTGTATTTGGATGTCTAGATTCTTCAGCAAGGCCAGGGAAGTTTTCCTTGACTATTTACCCAAATAGGTTTTCTAAGCTTTTAGAATTCTCTTGTTCCTCAGGAAGACCAATTATTCTTAGGTTTGGTCGTTAAACATAATCCCAGACTTCTTGGAGGCTTTGTTCATATTTTCTTATTCTTTTTTCTTTGTCTTTGTTGGATTGGGTTAATTTGAAGACCTTGTCTTCAAGCTCTAAATTTCTTTCTTCTACTTGTTCAATTCTATTCCTAAGACTTTCTATAGCATTTCACATTTCTAAAAGTGTGTCTAAAGGTTCCTGAGTTTTTGATTGTTCATTCTGTAAGCTATCTATTTTCTTGAATATTTCTCCCTCCACTTTTTGTATCACTTTTTGGATTTCCTTGCATTGGGCTTCACCTTTCTTTAGTCCTTCCCTGTTTAGTTAATAAGTAACCTCCTGAATTTTTTTTCAGGTAAATCAAGGATTTCTTCTTGGTTTGGATCCATTGCTGGTGAACTAGTGTGATTTTTTTGGGGTGTTGATGAGCCTTGTTTTGTCATATTACCAGGATTGGTTTTCTGGTTCCTTCTCATTTGGGTAGGCTGTGTCAGAGGGAAGGTCTAGGGCTGAAGGCTGTTGTTCAGATTCTTTTGCCCCACCAGATGATCCCTTGATGTAGTACTCTCCCCGTTTACCTATGGATGTGGCTTCCTGTGAACTGAACAGCAGTGATTGTTGTCTCTCTTCTGGGTCTTACCACCCAGCAAGTCTACCCAGCTTTGGGCTGGTACCGGGGTTTGTCTGCACAGAGTCCTGTGATGTGAACCATTATGGGTCTCTCAGCCATGGATACCAGCACCTATTCCGGTGGAGGTGGTGGGGGTGGGGGGTGCAATGGACTCTGTGAGAGTTCTTAGCTTTGGTGGTTTAATGCTGTATTTTTGTGCTGGTTGGTCTCCTGCCAGGAGGTGGTGCTTTCCAGAAAGCCTCAGTTATAGTAATACGGAGAGGAACCGGCAGTGGGCAGGATCCTAGAACTCCCAAGATTATATGCCCTTTGTCTCCTGCTACCAGGGTGGATAGGGAAGGACCATTAGGTGGGGGTGGTGCTAAGTGTGTCTGAGCGCAGACTCTCCTTGGGTGGGTCTTGCTGCGGCTGCTGTGGGGGATGGGGGTGAGATTCCCAGGTCACTGGATTTGTGTATCTAGGGGGGCTATGGCTGCCTCTGCTGAGTCATGCAAGTTGTCAGGGAAGTGGGGGAAAGCCAGCAGTCACAGGCCTCACCCAGCTCCCATGCTAACAGAAGGGCTGGTCTCACACTCACCATATATCCGACAACAGCCCTGAGTCTGTTTCCAGGTGGAGGGCATGATGGGCTTGAAAACTTGCCCTGGGCTATCCGCCTCCAAGCTGTGAAAGAAAAGGGCTTGGTTCTTCCCCTCACTGTGGAGTCTGCAACTGGATTTGCTCCCTCCCCCGAGTTCTGGCCAGGAGGCTTCTCGCCCCATTCAAATTGTTACAAAGTTCAGCTAGAGATTTCCTTCTCCCTGTGGAGTTTTACGCCCTGCTCCTCTGGTCACCCTCCTGATGGATCTCTGTGGTGCCAGGCAGGAATGGCCTGCTAGGGGATGCAGCAAGCTCCCAGGGCCTTTCTGTTGCTTCCTCTTCCCTTGCATTTCACTTGGCTCTCTAAATTAACTCAGCTCCAGGTAAAGTCAGAAACTTCTCTTGCAAACAGACCTTCAGCTCCTCCACTGGGGGTGTGTGTTTGGGAGAGGAGAGCCTTCCTTTCCCATTTCTGCGGTTGGCGCACTCACAGTATTTAGAATGTCCCCAGGTCCTGTAGAAGCAGTCTGCTTCCTTCAGAGGGTTTGTGGGTCCCCTCGGGATTGCTGGTTTGTTCTTGCAGTCGATTTGGAGCTAAAATTCACAATGTGAGTTTCTGCACACTCCTCTGTCCAGAGCTGCAATCTAGTCGTGCCTTCTGTCCGCCATGATGATCAGAAATTGACACCTCCTATCTTTCCTATCTTTAATGCACCAGATAGCTTGGTTTCCCAGCAGTGAGTTGGTTTCCCAGTGGTGACTTGGTTCCTAGGATTCACAGTGGTGGATGAGAGTAGGATGAACCTGAGATACCCTGAGTCCTCTTTGAAAGAAAACTGGGGCAAGCCACATTTTAGAGGATGAATTTTAAGGATAAGCCATCCCAAACCATACCTTTATGCCCATCCCCTTATTCAAGGCAACCTGGAGGAGAAAAGCAGCTACTGAGTTATCCTGGGAATTGTGCTTCGTTATTTATGTCACCAATAAATCTCTTTTAAAACACCATCTGACTGTCTTCTCTTTTTCATGAGACCACAACATTTATGAGTTATTGAATACCTATCACTGGTGTGTTGTGCATGTGTGTGTATGTATATGTGTGTGTGTGTATATATGTTGGGAGGCTGGGGGATGTATGAACCCATACTTAGTCCCCCCAGATCATGCACAGAATTACAGCTCCTCATAGCTCTAGGGAGTCAGAGAATCTTGCATCCTATTTGGCAACAATAGTGTAGCCACTTATTTAAGGTATATTGAAATAAAGGCAAAACTTAGAGGGCTGGGGAGATAAACTGTGGATGACAACAGATCACAGATCCCTTGCACTAAACCCACACCACAGTACCTGGGTCGGCTGTCCCTGTCACTCTAAGCAGAGCTGCTTCAAATAGCTTTGGTGGTAATGGTGATGGGATGAGGAGGGGAGCTTGTTATTTTCCTGGACTCTTCCAGAGAAATTTCATAAATGGTTTGCTTAGTGTGTTAATCTGTGCATCTGGGGAGCATAATGCGTTCTTGGCACCACAGCCCACTGTGACGTTCGTCGATTGCCTCTTGCAGAAGGAGAAGGAGTTGAGTCCATCTATTTAGAGTTTTGGGTATTTTGGTGTTTATTATTTAGAAAGTTGTGATTGGAATCTCTCTTCAAGCTGAAATTATTTTTGTCCCCAAGTAATCAAAGCCAGACTCCCTACAGGAGGTTGTAGGGTGGTGGCTGGTGCACTTGAGTAGAACCAATTGCTATCGTGCAAATCTCATCACTGCATTAGTGAAAAAGAAGGGGATTTGTACCATGAAAATGGTTCTGGAGAGGCCTGGCCTTATGGTTTTGATATATGGTAAGGTTGTGAATACAAATATACTTTCTCTAGGATAAACAACATAAAGCTGTAGCTTCTTTGATGGTGTTTTGCCTTGATTTTAGAAAGGGAGATGACAAATTAGACATCAGGGTTAAATTATAGTCAGTGGAACCTAGTTTTCAATTTGTTTTCCTACCCTACTGTTGAGTGTGTCATTTTTGCAAGACTTTAACTCTCCTTCTGATATGTCACTTATTTTTTTCATCCAAATCATAGATGTGACAGTACCTATGCCAAATGCTATGAAGATAAATTTCGAAAAGTAAAAGACTCTGACATATGGATTTTCTTCCTGCTTCTTCCTTCTGCCACTTACCATTGTCATAGCAATCATCCTCATTGTTATCATCATCATCCTAAACAATCTTATTGATGCTGGTATTACTCACTCTCACACCTTATCTTCGTCATTCACTCTACACACCATTACCAGATTCATCTTCCTGAGACACTCTTTGATCCTGGCATCATACTAGCCCCACACCTTCACCTGGTCAGTGTCTTTGCTGCCCTGTGCTCCAAGTCCTGTACAATCTAGACCCAACCTTCCTCTCTTGTTTCAGCACCCCATGCTGCTGTAAGACTGACCTCTCCTTGTTTTCCATGCACACTCAGGACTCACTGGTCCTTGCACATTTTTTTCCTCCATTTTATTTATTTATTTATTTTTTTTGAGACAGAGTCTCGCTCTGTCACCCAGGCTGGAGTGCAGTGGCGTGATCTTGGCTCACTGCAACCTCTGCCTCCTGGGTTCAAGCAATTCTTCTACCTCAGCCTCCCGAGTAGTTAGGACTACAGGTGCGCACCACCACACCTGGCTAATTTTTGTATTTTTAATAGAGACAGGGTTTCACCATATTGGCCAGGCTGATCTCGAACTCCTGACCTTGTGATCCATCCATATAGACCTCCCAAAGTGCTGGGATTACAGGCATGAGCCACCGCACCTGGCTTCCTCCATCTCTTTACGTGTAAATGTCACTTGACCTTCATGATGCAGCTGAAATGCTACTTTCTCTACCTTCCCCCGTGGCATCCTTCCTCTTCTAATTTCCTTCCACACTTAATCTGTTCTTTTATTGTGTCACTTACTACATTTTCCTTATAGTATAGTTTTATATATATATATTTATATATATTATCATCTTGAAAGCTGAGTTAGAATCTTCTTGAAGCTCAAGTTGTTCACCTTGTTAGACTTGCGTGTCTAGTACAGTGCAGCATAGAGTGGTACATATTTATCTTAACTTTATCCACACTTATTTCCCAGAGGGGACTATGTAAGTTGTCAGGGTTTTGCTGTACTAATTTGTGAAGCAAGTCAAATGGCCCTGAATTGTTCTTCTAAACCTATTGTACTGGAGATCACTTTTTTGCATCTAGAGAAAAGGAATGGGGCAGGCCCGTGTAAGATGCATCTTAATGGGCCTCTTTGGTATGGAGCAACAAGAGCACCATCCTCTTCCCACTGCCAACCCCCTCCATCCCACCTTCCCTCACACATCAGGCCCCACACACATGCTGGGCTTTCCAAACTGCTGTCAATCATCTCAATCTCATGACAGCTTCTCCATGAGGAAAGTAGAACCGACTGTATAATCATCCCAAGGTTGATGGATGGTGAGGAAAAAAAGTCAAGAAAACCTTAAACGAATTGTGGAATTGCATAGCTTGTTGGCAGCCAAACGAGGGAAGGACCTCAAAACTTCTTAAATTCTCGTTCCATAGATGCCTACTAGATGAGCTGGTGATTCCCACCCCTGCCTTTTTTAGAGACAGGGTCTCACTCTGTCACCCAGGCTGGAGTATAGTGGGAGGATCATGGCTCACTGCACCCTCAACCTCCTGGGCACAAGTGATTCTCCCACCTCAACCAGTAGCCAGGACTACATACATGGCTAATTTTTGTATTTTTTTTGTAGAGCTGGGATCTTGCTATGTTGCCCAGGTTGGTCTCAAGCTCCTGGGCTTAAGTGATCCTCCCATCTTCACCTCCCAAAGTATTGGGATTACAGGTGTGAGCCACTGCACCCAGCCCGATTTTCCCTTTTTATTAGGACACAATCATACTGGATTAAGGCCCACCCTAATGGTGTTATTTTAATTTGATTACCTCTTTAAACGCCCTATTTCCAAACAAGGTCATATTCTAAAGTACTGGAAGTTAAGACCTCAGTATATCTTGCTGGGAGTGACACAATTCAACTCACAACAAGACCCAATTTGGATTCCCTCACCCATGACCAATTTGATTCCCGTATGGATCTTTCCTTTGATTCCTTTTCATGTGTCCAGAATCGAGAGCAAAAGGCTTTACATTTCATGGGGAGAGATGCCCTAGGTGTTTCGGAAGCAGCTTGTGCTCCCCTCACGTTCACAATCTCTTCAAGTTGTCTTCTTCATCTTCTTAGAGCAGATCGATTCACTTTCAAAAGGAGGTGGCGGGTTGTCCCCAGTAACTCTAGCTAGGCCAGCTCAGAACGTCTGAAAGGCACTGTGGGCAACTTCCAGTGAACACCATTCAATCACTGAAGCAGTGAAGAGGGGACTGGGGATGTGGCGGGAAGCAGGAGGAACCTGGCAGCCACAGTGCAGGGGGAGTTGGGCTGGGTGGGAGGGGGGAGTTGGGCTGGGTGGGAGGTGGGACTCCGCGTCATCCCCTCTCAGCCCAGGCTCCTCCTCACTTGCTGGTACTTTTTCCTGCCTGCATGTCACACATCTGCAGCTGTTTTCTTGGACTCCTTGTTGCTGGAATTATGAAATAAAGTTAAAAATGGATAAATACAGAAGGAAATGGGAGGGACCAGAGACTCACTCAAGGCTCAGGTGGGCTCTGGTTGGAAGAAACCCACGCGTGTTAGCTTGGTTGGCCTGTGATCAGGGTGGAGTGAGGGGCAGGGAGATGTGCACCACGGGGTGGGACTGGGGGACTTGCTGTTAACGTGAATTGAATATTCTTGCAAAGAAGAGGGTATGGGAGGGGTGCCTGGATGAGGAGAGTTCAGAATTCTCAGCTGGTATTTCTTCCCCTTCCTTTTTTCCATCCTGAACTCCAGCTTTTCTAAAACTCTCTACTTCATCTTTCTGCTTTTCTGCTGGCGTAGCCCAACTCTCTCTCCCTGACTCTCAGCACCATAAAAAGAAGCCAAATGTCCTTCCCTGAGTTCAGCGCATATAATGATATCAGCGACTATAAAGACGGCATTGATTTGTGTGGTGCCTGGAGGTTTACACAGTTCTTTAATTTACATAATCTTATTTTATAATTTGATAAGGCAGACCTTTTACAAATAGATCTGTATGGAAGAACTAGGGCCAGGGGAAGAGAAGTAGCACCCTCAATCCTAATAATGACAGACGAGAGATTTCTTGTGCGGAATAAGGAAGACCTAGCCACAGAGAGGCTCTGCTGGCACGGGCAGCAGGACTTGCTGGTCCTAGCTCAGCCCTTTCTGGGGCACTGCACTCTGTGGGGTATTTTGGAGGCTGCTTTTAGAGACATTGGACAAGTCCTTCCTCCTACTTTCTACTATCCACCCTTTGGTGGCCGATGACTAAAACGAAATTCACTTAAATACTTCCCTAGTATCTACTATGCACTGGCTCCTCTAGGGACATTGGAGACAGGACTGATGGAGGAGGTAAAAAGAGAAGCAAAATGCAGATTGTTTCTTCAGGGAAGACATTTGACTGGGAATGGAGAGCTGGGTGAAGGAAGGATTTATCGTACCAACATTTGCATGTTCTGGAGTGAACCTCCTGAGGACTGGAAGAGGGGACATGGTTGCAGGGGATGGGTAGAGGAAGCAAATTTCCTGATTGTCCCTACCTGTGTGAGAAGGCATCATACCCATGGCCGGACAAAGGGACAGTTACTTGAACCGACATTCATGACACACGGGCCCCATAAGGCTGTATGTGGCCAAGGCCCTCTTGTACACTTCAGTCTGTTCCTCTGTTCTTTGTAAGAGGGGCCAATCCTAGAGCTTCTGTGTTTTCCAGGCTTCCAGATTGGCCGGCATCAGGCCAGGGTCTCTCAGTGACAGCCTCAACAGTGGAGGCAGAAAGGAGAAGTCAGGGTATTTGTCTCCTTCCCTCTCCGCTTCTGGAGGCTACTTCAGCAGCACCTGCCTCTCCTCCGTGGCTCTAGCTGCCACCAAACAGGCTCCTGTGGGTGGACCCGGAACTCCTGCGACTCTGCCTCCTCCCTGCTGTCCCTCCAGCAGGGGGCAGTAGGAACCTCTAGCTTTTGCTAACCTTGAGGTTGAATCATCATCTTCCACGTGGCATCTTAGCTCATCTATCACCTGGAAATCCAATTTCCTGCATGAAAGCCCCTCTGTTGTAAATATTCAAGTGGTTTTGCTTCCTGGTGAGATCCTGGTTGATAAAACCTTCCGATAAGAAAGAGCCAAAACTCTTGGGCATATCTTTGGCAGATGGCTTGGCAAAGCCCCTCCCTCCAAAGCCCAGCACCCTCCACAGAGTCAGGGCCCGCAAGCTCGGGTTAGCCTTTTCTTGGATCGAAGGGTTGGAAAATTGGGCTCTGTGATTTGTTGGACACATGTTTATACACAGAGCCTGCGCAGTCCTACAGATTTCATGACTCCAAGACGTTAACTGACTTCCAAGTTTTATATATTTGAATGTTTAAAAAATAAATTTGGCTCAAAGATGAAAGGGCTGGAAATAATTTCCATGTCCTCATTTGTGTGCTTCAGATATTGCTACTGACATTTTATAAATATTTTAAACCTTTCTTCACCTTCTATATGTCAAGATAAAAAAAGACATTTTAGATAATAGCTAGGTTTGTGGGTGGTGCTTCTTTCTCGATTGAGGATGGATGACCCACAAAATTAGTTAGCAATGGTCATTTTGTGCAGCAGAGTTTTCCAAAGCACACAGGAAAGACACAAATGAATATGTGTTCAGTGGTCATAGAATTTAGTGGCATGAAGATTTTTTTTTTTACTCCAGAATCTTTCTGTGCTGCATCCTCCCTTTTCCACTGCCTCCAAGCCTGTGATTTATGCTCAATATTCAGCACAGATTTCCTCTGCTCCCCACCCTGACTCTGATTCTTCATCCAGCTTCGTCTCTCTTCTCCTTCCTTCTCTACAGGCCCAATGCTCTCTGCTTCTATTGTCTCTGATGGAAGCACATCAGGAGTTTTTAAACTTTTTTTTTTTTTTGAGCAATCTTATAAACTTGGAAAAATCTCATAAAATTGAGGACCCTCTGTAGGAGCACCCTCCTTAAACATTATATACAAGTTCCACAGGTTACTACTATTAAAAGCCGTATGTGGATCACAGTTTAAGAGACTCGACTCTACTATATAGCCAGTATCTTTTATACCAGAGTTTTAAAATTATCTGTTAACTAACTAAATTGCTTTTTCTTTGTGACACACACCACTCCTCTTAGGAGCCTCTTTTTTTTTTTTTTTTTTTTTGAGACAGAGTCTTGCTCTGTCACCCAGGCTGGAGTGCGGTGGCACAATCTCGGCTCACTGCAACTTCCACCTCACAGGTTCAGGTTCAAGCACTTCTCCTGACTCAGCCTCCCTAGTAGTTGGGATTACAGGCATGTGCCACCATGCCTGGCTAATTTTTGTATTTTCAGTAGAGATAGGATTTTACCATGTTGGCCAGGCTGGTCTTGAACTCCTGACCTCAAGCAATCCACCCACCTTGGCCTCCTGAAGTGGTGGGATTACAGGCGGGAGCCACCGAGCCCAGCCAGGAGCCTCTCTTACAGAAGCCCTTAATTGAATTCAATTCCATTCGATTTCACTCTTAATTTAATTCTATTGTGGTCAGATAAAGTACTTTGTAGAATTTCAATCCTTTTATGTTTATCAAGGTTTGTGTTTTATGGCTTACCCTTGAGAACGTTGCAAGTGCTTCTGGGAATATTCTGTATTCTGCTGCTGATAGATAGGGTGTTCTATAGATGTCTGTTAGGTCTAGTTGGTTTATTGTGCTAAAATAGTCTATATCTCTGTTGATTTTTTTTGTCTACTTGTTCTACCCATTATTGAAGGTGGAATATTGAAGTCTCCAACTATTATTATTGAACTATTATTGTTGAATTGTATCTTCCTGCAATTCTGTTAGTTGTTGCTTTATGTATTTTTGGGTTTTGTTTTCAGGTGCATTTATGCTTATAGTTTTGTATCTTCCTGATGGATTAACCCTTTCATTATTACAAAACATCCTTCTTTATCGCTGGTAACAGCTTTTGTTTTAAAGTCTATTTTGTCTGATACTGTTGGTGTAGCCACTGTTGTTCTCTTATACTTGCTATTTTCTAGTGTAACATCTTAATTCCTTTAATTATTTTTAGCTGTATTTTTGAGTTATTTTCTTAATGGTTGCTCTAGGCCTTACAATACACATCTTAACTTACCAGAATCTACTTCCGATTCAAATGAACTTAATTTCAGTGAGATATAGAAACTTTACTTTTACATAGTTCTATTTCTTCTCCTTTCCTTTTTTGGTAATATTATCATCATATGTATGATGTCTGTGTCATGAACCCAACAATACATTGTTATAATTGCTAATTTATCAAATTTTATGTTTTTTTTAAGAAGAAAGGAGAGCAAGAATATGTTGGTAGAGTTTGTTATATTAACCTTATTTTTTCCTGTGAATTTGAGTTAATTCATTCCATTCCATTTGATTTCTTTCCTACCTAGAAGATTATCTTCATAAATTTTGCTCTGGACATTTTAAAAATAATTGAGAGGCTGCCACTGCCTCTCAAAATCCTGTCTCTTTGAAAATCCCTCATTCATTCAAATGACTATCTCACTGTCATTGATAGTGGCTTTCCAAAGTCAAAATAACTTTCCTCAATGAGTTCATCCCCTGGTGTAGCCATCTTTTGTGCCATCTTTCTTGGTAACTTCTGATAACACATTGGTCATTGTTCTAGATCTCTTCGTTAATAATTCCTCAACTTCTTCATTTTCCAGTAACTATTTCCGTGCACTCTGACAGTCACACTGTACATCTAACCATTCCTCAAAGGACTTCCCTGATAAAAATGCTGGCTCTGAGCATCCTTTTTCCAATCACCACAGCCTCTCCCCACCCCTTGTTGAAGGCTGCTGAACCTGGACTTTCTTCTTGTGGAAATCTTTGTGTCTCAAATCTTGCCTGGTTGTCTCAGTCCAAAACACCCTTTCTGACTTTTGTGCTTTCTTCCTAAGGAAAGCCAATGTACAATGCACTTTCTGTTAGTACGCTGAATCTTTTTATTTTTAAAAAACTCTTTGTTTTACTAATTCTAAACGTTAGCCTCTACTGCTTACTTGCTGAAGCCTCTATAATGATCATTTGTTGGTTTTGATGGCCCAGCACTCATTCACTGTAGTTTCCTCTGAGTAACTCTCAGGCCAGTTTGCTGCTGCAGTAAATTAGATTCCACCTGAGCTCTAGGAGTAGACTTTAGACTTAGACATAGCCAAATAGAACATCACAGATCCCTGGCCACCATGTTTGATTGAGAGATGAGTACTACCACATAAGAAACAATGAGATGCAATGAGAACTTGAGTGGGATTGTTGGGAAAGAGGCACAAGCTCTTTAGAGTGGATGCTCTCAAGACCCCTCACGTGGAACCTATAGAAGGCAGAGTCGAAAGAAAGAGACATGTTGAGTCTTATGGCAGTGTTTGAGGCTCTTGATCAAGCCACACCTGAAACTAGAAGAACTTGCAGACATTTGTACTATAAGACTAATAAATTCCTATTTTGTTCTTTATGCTTTGGCTAGCTTGAGTTGGATTTCTGACTTTTGCTACCAAAAGAATTTTAACTAATAGACATACTTTCTTTACAGCTGGACATTTTAGGATACAACAAAAGTAAGACATCTGGATGAATTAAAAATCTTTAGATTCTTATAGTGATTTCAAGTCCTCAGATAACCTCTATCTCCCTCATACACTGAAAGATATAGGCAAAGGGAATGGTTAGGCAAGTCATAAAAGAAGTGAATCAAATAGCTAGTACCCAGAAGAAAATTTAATCTTACTATTAATCAACAAATGCAAATTAAACCAAAAGATACATTTTTTTGCATATAAAATTGGCAAGACATGACCAAAAATAATAGTTCTCAGTGTTGTTGCCAGTAAACATATATTCTTAATAATTGTTGATGGTACTGAATAATTTTTTTTTTTTTAATTTAGAGGCTGAGTCTTTTTTTTTTTTTTTTTGAGACAGAGTCTCGCTTAGTCGCCCAGGCTGGAGTGCAGTGGCGCGATCTCGGCTCACTGCAAGCTCCGCCTCCCGGGTTCACGCCATTCTCCTGCCTCAGCCTCCCGAGTAGCTGGGACTACAGGCGCCCGCCGCCTCGCCCGGCTAATTTTTTGCATTTTTAGTAGAGACGGGGTTTCACAGTGTTAGCCAGGATGGTCTCGATCTCCTGACCTTGTGATCCGCCCGCCTCGGCCTCCCAAAGTGCTGGGATTACAGGCGTGAGCCACCGCGCCCGGCCTAGAGGCTGAGTCTTGCTATGTCGATGAAGCTGGTCTCAAACTATTGGGCTTAAGCAATTCTCCTCCTTTAGTCACCAGAATAGCTGGGACTACAGATGCCTGCTACTATACCCAGCTGACGGTACTGACTATTACTGCAACTTTTTTGTAGGTAATTTAGCAACATAAATTTAAGCCCCAGGCATTTTACATACTGTTTACTCCAGATATTTCCCCGATAGAATTAAGAATGCTCACAAAGATGAAACTACATGGTTGCTCTTTTCTGTATATAAAAGCAAAAAAATTGTAAGAACAAAAATATCCAAATTATAAAAGGTTTTGCCTAGTAATTAACACTTTGTACTAGTGTTTAAGTTGGTTAAGAAATATTGCCTTGGCGGGGCGCGGTGGCTCAAGCCTGTAATCCCAGCACTTTGGGAGGCTGAGATGGGCGGATCACGAGGTCAGGAGATTGAGACCATCCTGGCTAATACGGTGGTCTAATACGGTGAAACCCCGTTTCTACTAAAAAATACAAAAAATTAGCAGGGCGGGGTGGCGGGCGCCTGTAGTCCCAGCTACTTGAGAGGCTGAGGCAGGAGAATGGCGTGAACCCGGGAGGCGGAGCTTGCAGTGAGCTGAGATCCGGCCACTGCACTCCAGCCTGGGCGACAGAGCAAGACTCTGTCTCAAAAAAAAAAAAAAAAAAAAAGAAATATTGCCTTTCAGTGGACTAAATAGTTCCTTAGGACTGGCTTTTAAAATATTATTTTAATTTAGTAAAACAAACTTTTTGAGTGCCTATTATAAAACATAAACCCAACTAGACTTGAGAGCCATGGAGCATAATTCCTAACCTCAAGAAACTGAATCCAATAGAAAACAACCACCGATGACACACATAAAATTCTTAAATGCTGGCTGGGCAGGTGGCTCACGCCTGTAATCCCAGCACTTTGGGAGGCCGAGCTGGGTGGATCACGAGGTCAGGAGATCGAGACCATCCTGGCTAACATGGTGAAACTTTTCCGTCTTTACTAAAAATATAAAAAATTAGCCGGGCATGGTAGTGGGCGCCTGTAGTCCCAGTTACTCAGGAGGCTGAGACAGGAGAATGGTGTGAACCTGGGAGGTGGAACTTGCAGTGAGCTGAGATCGTGCCACTGCACTCCAGCCCGGGCGACAGAGCCAGACTCTGTCTCAAAAAAAAAAAAAAAAAAAAAAAATTAAATGCCATCATTCCTGATAATAGGTAGAAAATCACAAAGGAGGGCAAGATTCATTCTAATAGGTGGAATTTTAAAAAGCTTTATGGAGAAAATGACATTTGAATTTAGCTTTGTATGATGATCAGGAGGCTGAAGAACCATAAGGCTGTTGGTTTGTACATACCTGCTTAGATTTCACGGTAACAACTGAAAAGAAGAGAACATGTGATGGTAAGCGAAGATCCTATCCCTCACTGAGGCCACCCTGTGTGCTTGGCAGTCTGCCCACTACCCTAAGAGTCCCCTTCTCTCCAGGGAGCACTGGCCTAAAAAACTTGCTAGAGGTCCTAAGTGTGGTTGGCTCTGTGGTGTCATTGCTGCAAGTTCAGCTTGTGGTCTGAGTGTATTTTCCATCAGATTTTTCTTTGCAAAGAGTCAGGGATTAGAGACGTGAAACAGGAAACAGGGAAGTTCTTCTAAAAGAGAGTTTAATGAGACCTTCATGGGCCCACATGTGAGCCATGGACTTTCTGGCACAGTACAGAGCTACATGAAAAATCCTGTAGAGATATTATTGCATTGCCCCTCTCACATTGTCTTACAATTTGCACTAAGAACCATGGCTCTGAGATAATTGGAGCATGTGAAATATACGACCTATTATGGGCTTGAAATGGCCTGGATAAGAGCATAGTGACTCAGCAAAATCTGGATGCGGTAAACAAAAAGAAGAGTAACTCAGCAATTCCCACCCAATGAACATTCAAAGACCCAGGGGTTTGTAGCCATCAGTGCAGCACAGAGCATGTCTCTGGTCCTGATCCTAACAGTTTTAGTGCAACAAGATTAAATTAGAAGATAAACTGTAGGACACAGTGAGATGTTGGCAGTCTAGCAAACGGCTTCATAAAGTTGAATTGATTTAAATGAGTAACATATCATAGTCTAGATTCTGGCCTCCGAATCCTAATTTTTGTCAGTGTATTTAATGATCTTTCTTAGGGCCGAGTCACATGAATCAAGCTTTTTTGAGAACAATAGGTAAAACCAGAAGGATATCTGTGCTCTTCAATGAGAAACAATACACCAGGATCATTCTTGTTACTTGCAGTCCCTTCTGCCTGACATATTTTCACACCTTTCCTCCTGCCTACAGTCTTTGCACAGCTATCTCCTTCTCATCATTTAAGTCTAAGGTACTATTTTTATTAAGGTAATTCTGTAGGAAATCAGCCAAAATGATGTATAATGGCTCAAGCCTAATAGAAGATCAATTTTTGCTCATGTAACAAATGAGGAACAAGGAAAGAGGTCAGTGAGGGAGATTCTGCTCCACGGGGTCATTCAGAGATCCACGACAACAATGGTTCTCCTACTTTGAGACATTGTTTTCAATGGCATCTTAGAAGTTGTCTTCTTTCAGCCAAAAAGAAAGAGAAAAAAGATGAAGGAATATGTGTGGGAGATTTCTATGAGCAAAATCTGAAAGAAAACACATCACTAACACTTTGATTCCATTAGGTAGAACTCACAGCTAATTGCCAGGGAGGTTTGGAAATATATCCTAGCTATGAGTCGAGGAAGAAGAGTAAAACATTGATTTTGGTCAACATTTCTTGCCATTGTAGTTCTGTTTGAGTGGATACTATTTTTACATAAATGATGCCCCTGGAGTTGTATAATATGGTGGGCCTGTTATTGTATTCCTGGTACACAGAAGAGTGAGTGTTGATAGCAGGTCATAGCAGGTGATCACCATAACATAGACTAGAATGCCTTACACTGGCATAGTTAGCATATGCTCTCTTTGTGTGCAGAATTTCAAGGCAAACCAGATTGTAGCCGATGGTTTCTTTGGGGTGTGGACAGTTACTTGAGAATTTAATGAAAACAAGACAAGATAGTCATGTTGCTTCTGTCCCTGAGATAATTAAATTATTGCTCCAAAGTCTGGATCAGTTGAGGCCTTGAGTCAGGGCACTCTTTCAAGCAGGTAATATTAGGATGGAGACTGCAAAAATTTTCCATCATGATCTTTACTTTCTACTCAACTCAACAACTGACTCAGATTTTCAGAGCTGTGGTCTAGGAGAATATGCAAAATTATGACTGCAAATTATCTGTTTTGATTTACTGCATGAATTTTTACAGTTGAACTCAGAATGGTCTGTTAAGGAAGCCTCACCCAACCCAAGTAAGGCCCACAATTAGCAATTACAAGACACTTTATCATTTACAATGCACTTGTTCTTAAAGTACGCCATTTCATTCTTACAACAATGCCGGGAGGAAGATCAGGCAGCTATTGTGGCCACAGTTTTACAGATGAGCTCAGAGAAGTGTGAGTTGCCCCAGTTCACACAGGAAATGGGCACCATTGGATCCCCATTTCTCCGCCATGCCTTCAACCATTTCCTCTTTACTGGCTCCTTAACCTCAACATAAAGATATGCTTACGTTTTATTTATCTTATTACAAAAGATAAACTCACCTCTTAATCCTGCACTCCCTTTAATTTCTAACAGCCACAGGGTTTCTTGCCTTTTCTTGATATCCAAGCTTCTTTCACTCAACATCCCTTTTCTCCTAATTTCTCCTCAACCCATGGTAATCTGGCTGCTGCCGCCATCACTTATAGGGATCCGAGCCAGTGAACCATTGTTGACCACTCTGTGCTTCTGCGTGACTCTTGCCATTGCATCTATCTATAAATCTGTTTCCTATAAACAACAGGAATTCTGACACACTATACTTCACATCATTCTCATCAAATAAGCTAAAAATATATAGGATGGGCAGGGCGTGGTGGCTCACACCTGTAATCCCAGCACTTTGGGAGGCTGAGGCGGGCAGATCATGAGGTCAGAAGATGGAGACCATTTTGGCTAACATGGTGAAACCCCGTCTCTACTAAATATACAAAAACAAAATTACCTGGATGTGGTGGCGGGTGCCTGTAGTCTCAGCTACTCAGGAGGCTGAGGCGGGAGAATGGCATGAACCTGGGAGGCAGAGCTTGCAGTGAGCCGAGATCTGCCACTGCACTCCAGCCTGGGTGACAGAGCAAGACTCCATTTATTTATATATATATATATATATATATATATACACATACACACACACACACACACATATATGTATATATATGATGGATTAGTATTTTCTGACAGGAGAAAGTTTTGGTTTGGACCAAGTGTTCAAAATAAATGAATCCTCTTACAATTGTGCATACGTAAAGACAGGTGGGATTTTTGCACAATTTCCAACCTTATTTTTCTTCACTACTCATATTTCTGGTGTCAAGATTTGTAAGACAGAGATATACCATGACACAACCTGTGGTCTCACACCTTCATATTATGATGCTGAGTGAGTCAGACAGTAGGCAGTAGGAATATTCCTAAAAGCCATTCCTGTGCCAGGATGGCAAGAAATAATTTAACTCTTTTTGGAAATGACTTTGGATCACATAAATATATACCACCAAGTGAAAACAAAATGTATCCCTGACTAAACCTCTTTTAGCTGGATTCTAAAAATCCCACTCCAGTGCCACCCATCGCCAGGATAGTAGTGGAGTTGCATAGAGATAATAGTTGTGGCTGATTGAGTTTGCATTTTTATAGAACAGGCAGCCAGGTACACACATTGCTAGGTCTTCTGCTAGGACCCTGGGAGGCATCTTCTAGATGATGGTCTCTGGTCTTAGGCTTTGTTAGCCTCCTGGTGAATCTGTCTACTCTGGTTTGGTACAAGGACATTGAGAACTAATGGAAAAGAGCAAAACTGACCTAACTGCACCAAGTACAATGGACTAAAAGTTGATTTAGTATCTAGCCAATCCGTTTCTTAAGTGTTGAAAGCCAAAAACATAAAATAGGCTTTTGTTGCTAAGGCCCTGTGCCAGGACTAGGCCTGTCTGCCCTTGGATCCATTTCTGGTCCTTGGCCTGCTCCCCTCTGCATCACAGAGTGGCTGACCCCCCAGGCTGACCCTCTTCTAGCCTCCAGCTCTCACTGGACAGGCCCCTGGCTTAATCAGGTTCCCCTGCCCCACGAGCTCCCATGTCACTACCTTCTCCTATGTCCCTTCAGCTAGGATGTGCCATGGCCTCCAGCTGTTGCCAATCCCCAGGTTAACTCACCTCTGTCACATCGCCACTGAATTTTCTGTGGTAAATTCCCTCTGCTAATGCACTTAAAGTGGTTTTTGTCTTCTTATTTTGACTTTGACATAAAGTGGTTTTTGTCTTCTTATTTTGACTTTGACATAAAGTGGTTTTTGTCTTCTTATTTTGACTTTGACAGAGAACGCCCTGTTTCCTAAGACATTTTGGAACTGTTGACTTGGAGATATAGGCAGGTTGCTCAGAGCTGCATGGTTCGAGCAAGACAGTTATTGAAATGCTGTAAACAATGCTCAATGAACTGGGATGCACATGCTCAGATGATCCTCACAGGAGGCAAGATAATTCCACACAGTCAGAAACCCTTTTGCTACTAAGAGTGACATCTGGCTGGGCTCAATGGCTTATGCCTGGAATCCCAGCACTTTGGGAGGCTGAGGCAGGCGAGTCAAGAGGTCAAGAGATCGAGATGATCCTGGCCAACATGGCGAAACCCCATCTCTACTAAAAATACAAAAATTAGCTGGGTGTGGTGCTGCACGCCTGTAGTCTCAGCTACTTGGGAGGTTGAAGCAAGAGAATTGCCTGAACCCCGGAAGCAGAGGTTGCAATGAGATGAGATCACGCCAGTGCACTACAGCCTGGTAACACAGCTAGACTCTATTTCAAAAAAAAAAAAAAAAAAAAGTGATAGCCCTAGGAAACAAATCAGTAAATCAGTTAAGGGTGACGGGGTGATATAACATAATAAAGTTAGTTTTACAGAAATATTAGACAATACATATTTAAAATATATGTGATATAAATCAATATGTTTACATAAATATGTATGAGATATATGGAAAAAATACTAAAAATTCCCTTTTAACAGACAGGAAGCATAATTCTCTGATAAACATCACAGTTAAAGTGTTTGGTCAGTGACAGGAAAATAAAAGGGCTGGAGAAGTTGCATGGGAGGGAGCATGGCAATGGGAAAAATGAGAAAAAGAGAGAAAAGACAAATACACAATATCATGATAAAGGAGAATAAACAACAGATGGAGGAAATTAAATATACTGTGCTTACTATATAAAAATGTTTGAAATAGCAGAGCAAGATGGCCGAATAGGAACAGCTCCAGTCTCCAACTCCCAGCGCGAGCGACACAGAAGACCGGTGATTTCTGCATTTTCAACTGAGGTACTGGGTTCATCTCACTGGGGAGTGCCGGAAGATCGGTGCTGGTCAGCTGCTGCAGCCCGACCAGCGAGAGCTGAAGCAGGGCGAGGCATTGCCTCACCTGGGAAGCGCAAGGGGGAAGGGAATCCCTTTTCCTAGCCAGGGGAACTGAGACACACAACACCTGGAAAATCGGGTAACTCCCACCCCAATACTGCGCTTTAAGCAAACAGGCACACCAGGAGATCATATCCCACACCTGGCCGGGAGGGTCCCACACCCACGGAGCCTCCCTCATTGCTAGCACAGCAGTCTGTGATCTACCGGCAAGGCAGCAGCGAGGCTGGGGGAGGGGCGCCCACCATTGCTGAGGCTTAAGTAGGTAAACAAAGCTGCTGGGAAGCTCGAACTGGGTGGAGCTCACAGCAGCTCAAGGAAACCTGCCTGTCTCTGTAGAATCCACCTCTGGGGACAGGGCAATAACAAACACAGCCGAAACCTCTGCAGACGCAAACGACTCTGTCTGACAGCTTTGAAGAGAGCAGTGGATCTCCCAACACGGAGGTTGAGATCTGAGAAGGGACAGACTCCCTGCTCAAGTGGGTCCTGAGTAGCCTAACTGGGAGACATCCCCCACTAGGGGCAGTCTGACACCCCACACCTCACAGGGTGGAGTACACCCCTGAGAGGAAGCTTCCAAAGCAAGAATCAGACAGGTACACTCGCTGTTCAGAAATATTCTATCTTCTGCAGCCTCTGCTGCTGATACCCAGGCAAACAGGGTCTGGAGTGGACCTCAAGCAATCTCCAACAGACCTACAGCTGAGGGTCCTGACTGTTAGAAGGAAAACTATCAAACAGGAAGGACACCTACACCAAAACCCCATCAGTACATCACCATCATCAAGACCAGAGGCAGATAAAACCACAAAGATGGGGAAAAAGCAGGGCAGAAAAGCTGGAAATTCAAAAAATAAGAGCGCATCTCCCCCGGCAAAGGAGCGCAGTTCATCGCCAGCAACGGATCAAAGCTGGACAGAGAATGACTTTGACGAGATGAGAGAAGAAGGCTTCAGTCCATCAAATTTCTCAGAGCTAAAGGAGGAATTACGTACCCAGCGCAAAGAAACTAAAGATCTTGAAAAAAAAGTGGAAGAATTGATGGCTAGAGTAATTAATGCAGAGAAGGTCATAAACGAAATGAAAGAGATGAAAACCATGACACGAGAAATACGTGACAAATGCACAAGCTTCAGTAACCGACTCGATCAACTGGAAGAAAGAGTATCTGCGATTGAGGATCAAATGAATGAAATGAAGCGAGAAGAGAAACCAAAAGAACAAAGAAGAAAAAGAAATGAACAAAGCCTGCAAGAAGTATGGGATTATGTAAAAAGACCAAATCTACGTCTGATTGGGGTGCCTGAAAGTGAGGGGGAAAATGGAACCAAGTTGGAAAACACTCTTCAGGATATCATCCAGGAGAACTTCCCCAACCTAGTAGGGCAGGCCAACATTCAAATCCAGGAAATACAGAGAACGCCACAAAGATACTCCTTGAGAAGAGCAACTCCAAGACACATAATTGCCAGATTCACCAAAGTTGAAATGAAGGAAAAAATCTTAAGGGCAGCCAGAGAGAAAGGGCAGGTTACCCACAAAGGGAAGCCCATCAGACTAACAGCAGATCTCTCGGCAGAAACTCTACAAGCCAGAAGAGAGTGGGGGCCAATATTCAACATTCTGAAAGAAAAGAATTTTAAACCCAGAATTTCATATCCAGCCAAACTAAGTTTCATAAGTGAAGGAGAAATAAAATCCTTTACAGATAAGCAAATGCTTAGAGATTTTGTCACCACTAGGCCTGCCTTACAAGAGACCCTGAAGGAAGCACTAAACATGGAAAGGAACAACTGGTACCAGCCATTGCAAAAACATGCCAAAATGTAAAGACCATCGAGGCTAGGAAGAAACTGCATCAACTAATGAGCAAAATAACCAGTTAATATCATAATGGCAGGATCAAGTTCACACATAACAATCTTAACCTTAAATGTAAATGGACTAAATGCTCCAATTAAAAGACACAGACTGGCAAACTGGATAAAGAGTCAAGACCCATCAGTCTGCTGTATTCAGGAGACCCATCTCACATGCAGAGACACACATAGGCTCAAAATAAAGGGATGGAGGAAGATTTACCAAGCAAATGGAGAACAAAAAAAAGCGGGGGTTGCAATACTAGTCTCTGATAAAACAGACTTTAAACCATCAAAGATCAAAAGAGACAAAGAAGGCCATTACATAATGGTAAAGGGATCAATTCAACAGGAAGAGCTAACTATCCTAAATATATATGCACCCAATACAGGAGCACTCAGATTCATAAAGCAAGTCCTTAGAGACTTACAAAGAGACTTAGACTCCCATACAATAATAATGGGAGACTTCAACACTCCACTGTCAACATTAGACAGATCAACGAGACAGAAAGTTAACAAGGATATCCAGGAATTGAACTCATCTCTGCAGCAAGCAGACCTAATAGACATCTATAGAACTCTCCACCCCAAATCAACAGAATATACATTCTTCTCAGCACCACATCGTACTTACTCCAAAATCGACCACGTAATTGGAAGTAAAGCACTCCTCAGCAAATGTACAAGAACAGAAATTATAACAAACTGTCTCTCACACCACAGTGCAATCAAACTAGAACTCAGGACTAAGAAACTCAATCAAAACCGCTCAACTACATGGAAACTGAACAACCTGCTCCTGAATGACTACTGGGTACATAACGAAATGAAGGCAGAAATAAAGATGTTCTTTGAAACCAATGAGAACAAAGATACAACATACCAGAATCTCTGGGACACATTTAAAGCAGTGTGTAGAGGGAAATTTATAGCACTAAATGCCCACAAGAGAAAGCAGGAAAGATCTAAAATTGACACTCTAACATCGCAATTAAAAGAACTAGAGAAGCAAGAGCAAACACATTCGAAAGCTAGCAGAAGGCAAGAAATAACTAAGATCAGAGCAGAACTGAAGGAGATAGAGACACAAAAAACTCTCCAAAAAATCAGTGAATCCAGGAGTTGGTTTTTTGAAAAGATCAACAAAATTGACAGACCACTAGCAAGACTAATAAAGAAGAAAAGAGAGAAGAATCAAATCGACGCAATTAAAAATGATAAAGGGGATATCACCACCGACCCCACAGAAATACAAACTACCATCAGAGAATACTATAAACACCTCTACGCAAATAAACTGGAAAATCTAGAAGAAATGGATAATTTCCTGGACACTTACACTCTTCCAAGACTAAACCAGGAAGAAGTTGAATCCCTGAATAGACCAATAGTAGGCTCTGAAATTGAGGCAATAATTAATAGCCTACCAACCAAAAAAAGTCCAGGACCAGATGGATTCACAGCTGAATTCTACCAGAGGTACAAGGAGGAGTTGGTACCATTCCTTCTGAAACTATTCCAATCAATAGAAAAAGAGGGAATCCTCCCTAACTCATTTTATGAGGCCAACATCATCCTGATACCAAAGCCTGGCAGAGACACAACAAAAAAAGAGAATTTTAGACCAATATCCCTGATGAACATCGATGCAAAAATCCTCAATAAAATACTGGCAAACCAGATTCAGCAACACATCAAAAAGCTTATCCACCATGATCAAGTGGGCTTCATCCCTGGGATGCAAGGCTGGTTCAACATTCGCAAATCAATAAACATAATCCAGCATATAAACAGAACCAAAGACAAGAACCACATGATTATCTCAATAGATGCAGAAAAGGCTTTTGACAAAATTCAACAGCCCTTCATGCTAAAAACACTCAATAAATTCGGTATTGATGGAACGTACCTCAAAATAATAAGAGCTATTTATGACAAACCCACAGCCAATATCATACTGAATGGGCAAAAACTGGAAAAATTCCCTTTGAAAACTGGCACAAGACAGGGATGCCCTCTCTCACCACTCCTATTCAACATAGTGCTGGAAGTTCTGGCTAGGGCAATTAGGCAAGAGAAAGAAATCAAGGGTATTCAGTTAGGAAAAGAAGAAGTCAAACTGTCCCTGTTTGCAGATGACATGATTGTATATTTAGAAAACCCCATTGTCTCAGCCCAGAATCTCCTTAAGCTGATAAGCAACTTCAGCAAAGTCTCAGGATACAAAATTAATGTGCAAAAATCACAAGCATTCTTATACACCAGTAACAGACAAACAGAGAGCCAAATCAGGAATGAACTTCCATTCACAATTGCTTCAAAAACAATCAAATACCTAGGAATCCAACTTACAAGGGATGTAAAGGACCTCTTCAAGGACAACTACAAACCACTGCTCAGTGAAATAAAAGAGGACACAAACAAATGAAGAACATACCATGCTCATGGATAGGAAGAATCAATATCGTGAAAATGGCCATACTGCCCAAGGTGATTTATAGATTCAATGCCATCCCCATCAAGCTACCAATGAGTTTCTTCACAGAATTGGAAAAAACTGCTTTAAAGTTCATATGGAACCAAAAAAGAGCCCACATCTCCAAGACAATCCTAAGTCAAAAGAACAAAGTTGGAGGCATCACGCTACCTGACTTCAAACTATACTACAAGGATACAGTAACCAAAACAGCATGGTACTGGTACCAAAACAGAGATATCGACCAATGGAACAGAACAGAGTCCTCAGAAATAATACCACACATCTACAGACATCTGATCTTTGACAAACCTGAGAGAAACAAGAAATGGGGAAAGGATTCCCTATTTAATAAATGGTGCTGGGAAAATTGGCTAGCCATAAGTAGAAAGCTGAAACTGGATCCTTTCCTTACTCCCAATACGAAAATTAACTCAAGATGGATTAGAGACTTAAATGTTAGACCTAATACCATAAAAATCCTAGAGGAAAACCTAGGTAGTACCATTCAGGACATAGGCATGGGCAAAGACTTCATGTCTAAAACACCAAAAGCAACGGCAGCAAAAGCCAAAATTGACAAATGGGATCTCATTAAACTAAAGAGCTTCTGCACAGCAAAAGAAACTACCATCAGAGTGAACAGGCAACCTACAGAATGGGAGAAAATTTTTGCAATCTACTCATCTGACAAAGGGCTAATATCCAGAACCTACAAAGAACTCAAACAAATTTACAAGAAAAAAACAAACCACCCCATCAAAAAGTCGGCAAAGGATATGAACAGACATTTCTCAAAAGAAGACATTCATACAGCCAACAGACACATGAAAAAATGCTCATCATCACTGGCCATCAGAGAAATGCAAATCAAAACCACAATGAGATACCATCTCACACCAGTTAGAATGGCGATCATTAAAAAGTCAGGAAACAACAGGTGCTGGAGAGGATGTGGAGAAATAGGAACACTTTTACACTGTTGGTGGGACTGTAAACTAGTTCAACCATTATGGAAAACAGTATGGCGATTCCTCAAGGATCTAGAACTAGATGTACCATATGACCCAGCCATCCCATTACTGGGTATATACCCAAAGAATTATAAATTATGCTGCTATAAAGACACATGCACACGTATGTTTATTGCAGCACTATTCACAATAGCAAAGACTTGGAATCAACCCAAATGACCATCAGTGACAGATTGGATTAAGAAAATGTGGCACATATACACCATGGAATACTATGCAGCCATCAAAAAGGATGAGTTTGTGTCCTTTGTAGGGACATGGATGCAGCTGGAAACCATCATTCTTAGCAAACTATCACAAGAACAGAAAACCAAACACCGCATGTTCTCACTCATAGGTGGGAACTGAACAATGAGATCACTTGGACTCAGGAAGGGGAACATCACACACAGGGGCCTATCATGGGGAGGGGGGAGGGGGGAGGGATTGCATTGGGAGTTATACCTGATGTAAATGACGAGTTGATGGGTGCAGCACACCAACATGGCACAAGTATACATATGTAACAAACCTGCACGTTATGCACATGTACCCTACAACTTAAAGTATAATAATAATAAATAAATAAATAAATAAAAATGTTTGAAAATCTAGGTAGTCCAGATTAGAAAATTAGAATCAAGCTGTATCAACCCAAGTTGATATCTGAAATAACAGGACTAAAGCCATTAATGAAATTTTACGTGGAGTCAAATGTCTGAACCAAAATAGCATTTTGGAAAAGCTCTTTCAAGTATTCTATGAATAAAAAGTTTCTCACTCATGCAATGATTCCAAAGCTTACCAAAGTGGATATACTTTCAATAATACCAAAATCCTAATACCAAAAACTTGAAAAACAAGCATAGGAATAACCAGTACTCTGTTTCATTTATGAATCATACTTTAAAAACTCAAATCAAATAAGTACATTGAAAATGTGAAAGACAATATAAGAAAGAAAAAAAAAGAAAAGTGAGAAGAGTATTAAATATTAGAAAGAAGGAATTTTCATTGCTTTGCAGGTAGATTCAATTTACAGAAAACCAAAGCAAATCAATGAAAAACAATTACATTTGTGAGAAGAGTTCAGTAAAGTGGTCAGTTATAAAATAACTGTGTAAAAAGTCAATAGCTTTCCTACATGTCAGCAATAAGCTTTAGGTCATAATTGCATTCCCAATAGCAAAAGAAACATAAAACAGCTAGGATTAAATTTAAGGCAGGAATATCCAGGATACACTAAAAATATGACCACACATTATTAAACAAAAATAATTGATTTTACTACCTTTAGAAGTATCATATTTCTGGAATGTGCAGTATTGACATTATAGCTTAAATTAACTGATGTATTGAATGCAATTCTAAAAAAAATTTTAATAATTTTTTTTTGAGCTTGACAAAGTAGCCAAGAACATTTTGAAGAAACAATATTAGGAATAAATTTTCACTATCAGAAACTAAAATAGTTGGCAGATTTACAATAAGTAAACCAGAATGAAAATACCATGAGATTAGTTGAAAAAGGATAAGAAATTGGGATGTGATTGTGTCATCAAACTTCATCGATTATCTAATAGTGGTGTAATTATTTTTAAAAATAATTTGCTTACTATTTCTTGTCTCAAAATAAGGTAAATTTCAGATGGAAATTAAGATTTCAGTATAAAGAATTCTAAAAGGAGATTCTCAAAGGAGATATCCGAGATGTGGAGTAAAATTTATCTTCAAAGATCGTCCCCAAAACATCTTTATAAGGGCAAAAAAAAATTAGCAACTAAATGTCCAGCAGTAGGGTATGGATTAAGAAATAATAAAGAATTCATAGGGTGGTGTACCATACAACCACTGAGCATATTTATTTATATGGAGAATTTTTCATTTTATATTATTAAGTAAAAATATAATTAAAACACTATGTGTACCTTAAGCCATTTAAGAATATATATGAAAAAAAAAATGATAGTAAGACATATACCACAATGCTTATATATGTTTCCTTCTCTCCTTTTCTCCTCCCTCCAAGATTAGTCCCCCATCCCTCCTCACTACTCCAGTGCACAGTTCCAGCAAATTCATACAGACAGCAGGTAGATGGGAAATGAGTGATTCTTCCAGCATTTAATTTGTTGTATTTGTCTGTTCTCACACTGCTATAAAGAGCTACTAGAGACTGGGTAATTTATAAAGAAAAGAGGTTTAATTGACTCATTTCCACAGGCTATATAGGAGGCATGGCTGGGTTGGTCTCAGGAAGCTTACGATCATGGTGGAAGTGTGAATGGGAAGCAGTCACGTCTTCACATGGTGGCAGGAGAGAGGGAGCAAAGAGAGAAGTGCTCTACACTTATAAACCACCAGATCTAGTGAGAATTCATTCACCATGATGAGAACAGCAAGGGGGAAGTCTACCCCCATAATTCAGTCACCTCCTACCAGGCCCCTGCTCCAATACGTGGGGATTACAATTCAACATGAGATTTGGGTGGGGACACAGAGCCAAGCTGTATCATTAGCCATTTTGCATTTTTAAGTGGAAATAATTTTAATGTGCAAATGCGGGACCTAAGTTGCTTACAGGGAGGTTCACTAGGTTGTGAGCATTCAGAAAAGTGTCAGCTTCAGTAGAGTCGGTTAAGTTATGGGAGAACTCTTGATTTTTTTCCCAGATTAAAGATCTTTGATGGGAAATGACTGGAGGGAGTTATACTGTACCACCAGCTCTTTATGATGCTTGGATCAGGCTTCTCACACTTGAATGTGCACACAAACCACCTGGGGATCTTGTTCAAAGGCAGACTCTGATTCAGGAGGGCTGGAGCATGGCCTGAGATTCTGCATTTGTGACAAGCTCCCAAGTGATGCTGGTCCATGTTGAGCAGTGAGGGTTGAGCCGATTCTGATATATCTTTTCAGTTTGATTCTAAATGATTTTCATTTTTACCATGATACTACACAAAACAATAATCTCTCTATATTCATTTTCTTTCTTCTGGGGCCTGACCTGTTTGTTTTCCATTCCTAGGAATGAGTGTTCTACCTGGGGTTTGAGTCAAATGTGGAGTTAATGCCTCATGGATGCCAAGAGCAAATAGAGAATAAAAAATGCATGGAAAAAAGAATATTTTTTATCCTAGGCAAATACTTCAGTCAGATAAAACAGAAAATATCTTTATGAAACTATTAATAAATCCCTAAGACATCTCAAATTAAACAATGGCAAGAAATGTTATGTTTGTAGAAATACATAAAATTCATTTGAGGTCAGGACATTTTATGGTGTCAGCCAATAAAGCAGATGGGAGATTCTACTCATTTGAATGGGTCTGGGATAAAGCTGTCAGTCGCTGAAGCCAGGAGACTGGGAGTTCTGTTCTGGGCCAGGTAACTGAGGGGCAGTTGTGGCAGTCACCCTTGGTGGTTGGTTTGAGCAGTGGGTTCTTGTGTCCAGGACATCTGGAAGAAGGGTACAAAGACATAAGGTAGAATGGCTGAAATGCTGTTATGTGAGAGGCCCAGGGAACAATGAATTAAAGTGACTCTAAGAGTGGGCCTGCACAGACCCATGGCCAAGGAGCTGTATTAGGACCATGCTAGATGATATAACAAATAGACCCTATATTGTTCAATGGCTCAAAGATGGTAGAAGTTTACTTGCCCTCACATAATAGTTCAAGGTGGTTATTTCCAACTGGTGGGCAGCTTTCCTCCATGCAGTGATTCAGGATCCCAGGCTGGTTCTATCTTGCCATCTCAATCTAGCCCATACAAAGGGAAAGAGAGCAGAGAGGTGGCATATCTGATTTTTAATTTGGAGGGGAGGGTGCTGGAAGAGGTCAGTTGAGTATCACTCACTTTGTATTGATGAGAACCCAGTCACGGAACCACTTTAACTACAAGAAAGGCTGCTAGAAAACAGACGCTGGTTTTGCTCCAGATAGAAGAGGAAACTGGTGTTGGGTGAGCATGTTTGCCAGAGTTGACACTTACTGGGCATGAATAGATGATGGCCTAAGCCCCCAACCAAAAATCTCAGACTTAAAATAGAAAGGACAGTTTAGAATCTTACAAAAGGAATCATCCCTATGGTTCTTCTTGGTAGAAGTGTTATGTACAGCAAATTGAGTGGTAGGGGGAAAATCATGAGAATACTATCGGGGCAAGTATGTTTTGAGATTTATTGGGAGATAACTCATTTCCTCTGAGATACTTTGTTTATAATTAGGAGAAGCTCATGTTAGGTGGTAATGGGGCTTCAAGCATGGAAAGATTGTCATTCTTTTTTGAATTTTATATTGTTTAAATTTTTATACATTTAGGGGGTACACATGCAGCTTTGATCAATCGGTATGTTGCACAGTGGTGCAGTCTAGGCTTTTAGTGCACCCATTACCTGAATAGTGAATTTTGTACCCAGTAGGCAATTTTTCATTCCTCACCCCCCTCCCACACTTCCGCCTTTTGGAGTCTCCCGTGTCTATTATTCCACTCTGTATGTCAGGCATTTCTTTATAAAAGAAACATTATGAAAGTTAAAAGCAGAGATCTCAAGACCTGCCATATCACAGAGCTCCCCAGACAGTGGGCTGAGGCATGAATGGTGTGGTGCAGAGGTGGCAGAGAGCTGCCAGGATACTGACTGTCAGCTTTTAGAGTGGCAGGGGGCCCAGGCTGCAGTTCCTGAGCTCGTAGCCTTTGTCTTCGTGAATCCCATTTTATCTAACTCAGTATACTACTATTATTTATTATTATTTTGCCATGAAAAGTAATGGCAAAAACCACAATTACTTTTGCACCAACCTAGTATTATTACCCATGTATGCCTTGACATGAAAATATTTGGAAAGCATTTCTATATATAAAAATATGCAAAGCATTTTCTAAAAATGTTACACTTTTCTAGTTAGAATTGGCTTACTACAACATCATTTATCTTATTCTCAAGCTTCGACCTCTCTTTCATTCAACATTTATTGAGCATCTACTGTATACCAGGCACTGTTCTTCTACAGACTCCTGACTTTCAACCTTCAGTGTCATGTTGGCATCATGAGCTTTTACACTGTTTTGATTTTCTTTTTCTAGCTGTCCATATTGTTTTTCTCTTTCTTAGCCATGGGTTCCTTTTTCCATTAGACTGATAAAAATAAGTCAGAGCAGACACTCACTGGCCCTTAATTATGCTCCCGAGTTTTTGAGATTGCCTGTGCATTTTTTCTGAGCTATACAAACAGGGCACATGACAGCTGGAGAGATGGATCTCTATACTGAAAAAGAATGAACCTCACTGACAATGTTTTTCCAATCAAAAGAGAGGAATTTTCCAACCAAAACAAAGGGAAAAACCTCCATCTCTCGGCAGGTAGATACTAAGTAAAACGAACACACAGCTGCCAGGTTTTTACATTAAACACTTAAGTTTCTGTTTAATGTTTTCTTTATCAAGATTCTAATACTTCATCAGACACGCTCGGCTTCAGTCAGGGACTTCTTCAGAACTGATTTCTAAGAGCCTGCCTCCCTTCCAGAACCAAAGATGTTTAAACAACATTTAAACAAAACAAAACAAAACAAAAAACTTAACAAGGATTTTTAAACAGAGATTTATAGTGGTTTCATCACAGGCTCATTCCTCCAGGGCTCTGCCCCGGGTGGCCAGCCTGCGCTGCCAAGGCCTGTGTGGCTTTCTCTTGTGCCTGGCCCTTCTCCGACGACGGCTGGCCAGTCTGAGGACGCCCAGCACATGCTACTCAGAGCAGCGCAGGGTCCTCTGTGGTTGTAATGCTATAATCACCAGTGTATAGACACAGCTGCTGCTATTTGCACTCTTAACAGACCCTTCTCGGAGGAAATGGATTCAGGGAAGCTCAAATTGCAATATTGCAAGTTCCACCACCCAAGGATCTAGGAGTTTCCTCTCCAAAGATAGTGAAGACTGCTAGTTGTGAGACAGAAAATACTGTATTAGAGTAGGTGGAAGTCTTGGAGGTACAAACTAACCCTGTCGTATTATTATTCGAACTTGTTTAGTGCAACTTAAGGCATTAGTGTAGATCTAGAATGTTCAAGCTGGCCTCAGGCGAACCTACTTGCTTCCTCACACTGGGCCCCGGGGTGGCTTCATTCTTTCTTTCTGGACCACAAATCCACCCCTCTCTTCCAGGTTTCAACTGTCTCTCTGTGATAGTCTAAATATTGACATAATGCTTCTCCCCGCTCTTGACTGACCCTTCTTTATCAAGCCCCTTTCTCTCCAGGCTCTTGTTAAGAGGCTGGGCACATGCTCTCAGCGTCTGCTCCAATTCCCAAGCGTCTTGTGGTTGACCTTTGAGTGGTCAGTCATGTTTGATGTCTCAGCGCCCTGCAGCATCCTCACTTGCTGTATTCCCTATGGCCCCTTTCATGATGGATTGTCATTTCCTTTAATTCCTCTTCCTTACCCCTTTCCTTTTCCTCCGCCAGAACAATTGATCAAGAATTCTGTCTCTCCCTCAAATAATAATAACATGACTTTTTCTAGGGTTCACATTTACATTTGAAAACAAATTTTAAACAGGAAACCAATGCCATCCAAAACAGACATTTAGGAAAAGGGTTTCCTCACAGCCCTCAACAAATAGTGTCTTCGCTTCTTTTCATTTGATGGCTGCTTTTCTTGCGGGGGGGAAGAAAGGACATTATAATTTGGCTACTTCTCTGTAAGTCCAAAACAAGGAGCCAGATGTAATTCAGTAGATTTGAAGCAGGTTTAACAAAGGATCTAGTTCAATGACTTGTTTTGCAATACACTGTGTGCAAGATTTGGAAAAACCAGCAAATTAAAGACTGCTCAAGTTTCATTTCTTTCTGTTTAGAGAATACCTATTAGGTGATGTTTTGAGAGGATTTATGCATGGGGCTGGTACTGAAGTGAATTAAGAGACTAATACGGGGCTCCATAACACTGGAGCATTTGGAAGATATCCTAGCAGCTCCTCCTGCCTTGGAAGAGCTTATAAGCTGAGTGGAAAAGATGGGCATGGATGGTACAAGGAACAGTTGCAAGAAAGCAGGATGGCAGGATGCCCTTCACCGATGTGGGCTGTGGGACAGCTCACTCAGATTACCTACTGCTTGCCACTCACTCTGTCCTACTTCACTGTATCTTACTGTGTATGTGGCCAATCTGACTGAGGTAGGGGTATGTGTGTGTGTGTGTACATGCATGCATGTGTGTTATTTTTTTTCTCTATTTGATTCTTGCAGGTTAATTCCCTCGTCTTTCCCCTGCTCCCTGCCTCCAAGTTTTTCTGTCCTGAATAAATATATGGTTCTCTAGATAAGGAGCTATGACACTTCAGTAAATTTCTTCTAGTCCCAGTAAAATCCTAGGCACATCTTAACCTCTCAGTAAATATGCATTGATTGATTGACTAAGCATGACCATTGTGACGGCAGCAAATGTATCAGAGAAGGACCAATTGACATTTTAAGTTCCAGAATCATCCATCTGCTGGGTCAGGTTCTCTATATGTGTGAGTGGTTCTGTTTCAGCAAATGGTCTTTTCACTAACCCACATCAAGACAAAGACATGTTCTGAACTAGAGATGATGCCAAGCCCGGGCTTTGAAGACCACCCACAAAGGCTTCAATGGAAAAGAGAGAAGACACTGGAGAGGCATGAAACGGTTTGAGGATGAAGAGACTGGACAGATGGAAGGAGGACCATGAGGTGGCCCAACCAGCGGCAAGAAGCAAGAGAATCGGCTGCTGTAGGTCTTGGGCAGCAAGAAGTTTACATCGATCAGTTTATACTGTTAGATTAATACTGTTTGGCTGGAAAAATAGTGTAAATAAGATGAATATAAGCCATCTGGTTGGTATATTGGTGCAAAATGATGAGCCATAAGTAATTGAGAGAAATGTTAGAAAAACTAAGAAATGTGTTTTAGCTTTTTGAAAAAGAATTAGTACAACTTTCTGGGTCACTACCGTAGTGATAATCACACAAAAAGCAGTTAAGTGGTCTGAAGCATTTGGATTCATCTTGCCATTACAATCACTGTTCTCTGAAGTTTCTCAAAGTTGGGAGCAGATGATAATGCCTCAGGGACAGCCAACTGTGATGTCTGAGCACAGGCCAACGGTTTTGTGTTGCAATTAATTAAAATTTACAACAGAGTTAATCTGGCAACATCCACATATTTAACAAAATGGATAATTGTTATTGTGCTGGGAGGCTTTTTCGAATGAATGGTGACCAGATCACGTAAATGCCTGTAATTTGTGTTTCTTTACACAGTTGAGCTGAGCCTTTACAGATTTTTCTCCTCTTTGTTAGGGCTCCAACAACCCAGAAACAAAGCCAATGTTAACAATTTTCTCTGACACTGAATTAATCCTACACACACACACACACACACACACACACACACACACACACACCTTAAGAGACAAAGGTCGTGGATTGATTCCTTGGCAATAGGATCTCCATGGCCTGAATGGCCACCCTCTCTTTTCTCCCTCTATCTGCCTCCCGCCTTCTCAGGCTCATTCCTCATCCATCAAGAAGTCTGAGGAACCTAAGGTCTAGGCCCAGCCTGGCTATGGAGTAAAAGTTCAGGAGCCACTCTGGGAAAGTCAAGGAAAATGGAACTCTGGGCTTCAGAGAGAGGACTGGCCTGGGACACAGCAGACAGATGAGCAGGTGCGTTTCCAGCCCTTGAGAGTCTTGGGAAAGAGAAGAGAAAGGTGAAGCATCACTCTCGAAAATGCTTTTTTAAAAATTTTTTCCTGCATGATAAATTAATAATTTTTGGAAAAATTAAACAAATAAGGTCATGTGAAAGGAAGAAAAGAAATATGACATGCATTTGTAGCACCAAGTGATAACCACATTTTTTGTTTGTTTGTTTGTTTGTTTATTTGTTTGAGATGGAGTCTCTCTCTGGCATCCAGGATGGAGTGCAGTGGTGCAATCTTGCCTCACTGCAACCTCCGCCTCCTGGGTTCAAGAGATTCTCCTGCCTTAGCCTCCCGAGTAGCTAGGATTACAGGCATGCACCACCAGGCCCAGCTAATTTTTGTAATTTTAGAAGAGGCGGAGTTTCACCATATTGGCCAGGCTGGTCTCAAACTTCTGACCTCATGTGATCTGCCTACCTTGGCCTCCCAAAGTGCTGGGATTACAGGCATGAGCCACTTTGCCTGGCCAATAACCACATTTTACTATAACTTGTCTATGCCTATATGCACACAGAGATAGTTCCCCCAAACAGGATTATAGTGATTCGAAATATACTCTGAATATATCATGAATAACCCAAGTTATTTTATATACATTAGAGGCATGATTTTAGCAATGACATAATGGTAATCATTAATTGTATTGTGTGCCTTCTTGGTATTGGAGGACTTAGGGAAATTTACTTTTGAAGAAAGCTGAAATCGACATCTCAAAAATAATAAGAGAGATGCAGCTCAAGTATTACCAAGTTTTCTACACTGCAAAAGAGGACAAAGAGATTTTTAAAAAATCTAAGTGAACATGAATATTTTAGGGACAAATGATTATGCCTATCCAAAGCTTCTGGCACTCATGGGAATTTTCCATATTTTTATATTTAATAGGTGTTTGTGAAAAGATATGGAGCATGGGGTCAGACGTGTCTCTAAGCATCCACTCTTTTGGAATCACAAGCTTATTCCTTTGACGTGTGTTTTGAGACCCCTCCAGTTAAACTGGATCTCCAGTACCAGTGTGGCTAGCAAGCCTGCCCTAATGGGAAGTGATGGAGAGCTGGGCATTGGAGTCTGCAGTGTGTCTTTCACGGATATTTCTTTCACCTGGCAGACAGCCTAATGCTTAGCTGTCTGAACCATGACCAGGGGGTCCCTCACATGGGAAACTTGTTTTTACTGGCAGATGCCCTTGTGGCTCTTGTCTGACCCATGTCCAGTTTATGCCTGCCTGACCATTGCTCTGGGCTGGGAGCTTGACCTCACGTTCTCTTCAGTGTCCTGGGGGAAAACTTGCCTGGGACAGCCCGTGGTTCTTCATATGGAAGGCACAGATTCAATACACCACCACAATAGGAAACACGTTAAAAGGTTTTTACTTACAGATCCTGGGCAGAGAGGAAGCAATGAGTTGGGAGGGCAGTCCTCCATCCCTTGGTCACAGGAGGCAGGAATGAAGAGTCAGGAAGAGAGAGAGAGAGAAATGCGTAACAATTGGCAGTAAATATGAGGGAGTAGGATGTGGGTCACTTGATGTTTTTGAACAAATGCCAGATGGTCTTTTTTTTTTTTAAATTTTGAGACGGAGTTTTGCTCTTGTCACCCAGGCTGCAATGCAATGGCACGATCTCGGCTCACTGCAACCTCTGCCTCCTGGGTTCAAGTGATTCTCCTGCCTCAGCCTCCTGAGTAGCTGGGATTACAGATGTGCATCACTACGCCTGGCTAATTTTTTTGTATTTTTAGTAGAGACACGGTTTCACCATTTTGGCCAGGCTGTTCTCCAACTCCTGACTTCAAGTGATCTGCCCGCCTCAGCCACCCAAAGTGCTGGGATTATGGGCATGGACCACCACGCCAGGCTGAGATGTTCCTTTTAAAGGAAGCGGTGGGAAAGCGGGTAGCCCAGGCTGGTAGGTGGAAGAGATGCTGCTGAGTTCTTGTGTCTGGCACTGGGTCAAGCTATTTGGGTGTGATGTAGAACTGGAAACTGTTGAGGTGACTGAGCCTGCTTCTGCTATGAGAAAGTTAAACCTGTATTCGAAATGGATGTCCCAGCAACAGAAAATTGTAAGAATTCACTTTCTGATATCCAGAATACTTCTTTGAGGGAAATATATCATAACACCACCAAGTGTCTGAGGTTTACACTCATCCATTAATATATTCTTTCTTCCAATTTATAAAACAAATAACCACAAAGTTAGCATTTTTCTTCTGTACAGTAGACAGAGTGGTGCTGAGAAGTCTATGCCACAAAACATGACTTATTGCATTAGTTTATTCTCACACTGCTATAAAGAACTACCTGAGACTGAGTAATTCATAAAGAAAAGAGGTTTATTTAACTCACAGTTCCACAGGCTGTACAGGTGGCATGGCTGGAGAGCCTCTGAAAACTTATAGTCATGGCATAGGGGTGAAGGGGAAGCAAGCACATCTTCACATGGCAGCAGGAGAGAGACAGAGAGAGCAACAGGGGAAATGCCATACACTTTTAAATCATAAGGTCTTGTGAAAACTCACTCACTATCAGGAGAACAGCAAGGGGGAAATCTACTCCTATGATCCCAGTCACCTCCCACAACATTGGGAATTACAATTCAACATGAGATTTGGGTGGGGACACAGAGCCAAACCATATCTCTTATCTGTCATCCCCCAAATAATAAAAACACAGGGCAAATAGCTGAGAACAGAGAAAGCAAAAGGTGGCCTTGGACAGGAGAAACATGATATACATCAACTACTGCTATGTAACAAATCACTCCAATAGCCAGTGGCTTAAAACAACAAACATTAATTCTTATTCACATATCTATGTGTTTGTTGGGAGTTGACTAATCTAAGCTATATCCAGACTGGTCCATCTGGGTTGCAGGTTACAGTTAGGTTTGTTTTATATATGTTCATTCTGGGACCTAGGTAGAAAGAGCAGCAGCTACTCAGAGGAGGAAAGCTCTTTTCATAGCAATGGCAGAGGTGCGGGAGCTCAAATGTCACCATCTAAGCATATTTCAAACTTCACTTATGTCATAGTTGCTAAAATCTCATTGGCCAATAGAAGTTGCTTGGCCAAGCCCAAATACAAGAAGTGGGAGAGTGTAATCCATCCCAGTTTCCAGGGACTTTCCTGGTTTTTAGCACTGAAAGCCACATCCTGAGAAATCTCTCAGTATTGGGAAAACCAGGATAGTTGGGCATCCCAGGGGAAGCTTACTCTGCCTTTAGTTGAAAGAATTGCAAAGTTGTATAATCAAGACCATGTTTGCAGAAAGGCATACAGGATTGGATTAATAATTCAATCTACTGCAGGTGTGGTGTTATGAGTCTAGAGCTACGAATTCTGTATCTGTATTCTGGAAATAGCTTTAGACCCTACGTGGGTTTGTGATCTATCTATCTAACATTTGCACACCACTTTATATATCCAAAGTGTGTTGACACTCTCACGTGATTCTATAAGCCTGTGAGATAGGTGCAAGGGGCATTTTAGACAATCTCAGCTGACAGTGGAGGACACTGTGTGTCCAGGGCTTCCATGTCTTGGCCAAGTTGGAGCAAGACTGCTGGGAGCCTTGGTTAGTAAAGGGTGAAGATAAACCTCAAGTCGAGTTCTTTTGACGGTCAGCCTCCATTCTTTACATTCTTTCTAATAAGTAATTCTTTTGGATAAAAATTTGGAGTCATTGCCTAATAGGATTAAGTTGAAAAGCCATGCGTTGTCCTTTTAAACCCTTGAATTCTAGCCCTGTTTGTAAATAAGGTCACTCGCTTTCCACACAGTTAAGCAGCAGAGAAGGGAGGCACACATTACCTGCTCAGTATGGGATATGAAGTGCCTTCCCCCAAGTAGCTGACAATGAGGAAGTCTGCCCTTTATATCTGAGGACTCTTGAGAGCAGCCTGTGAGAAACATGGTTTATGAAGGGCTCTGAGAGTAGAAAGGAGATTTGAGTTCACTTATTCATGGCGGAAGCAATAGGAAAAGTCTATGGCAACTGAATGACCCCAGGAACACGGTCCATGCTGCCTTTGCCTTTTCTACCCAGGGCTTAGTGGCCTAAAGAGGTTCTGTGTCTGTGAAATGCAGTGCCCTTGTCCCCTTGGCAGGCTCTGAGGCTTACTCGAACTTGTCTGGCATCAAGGGACTGAGAGATTGCAGAGCTGGTACCCTGCGCGCATCCAGCCTCTGACTCAACATTTCAAGGAAGTCAAATGCAGCAGTGGGTGGTTATTTATAAGGACTGATGTAAGTTGCTCCTTACAAATCATTTATTACTATTTAACTGAAAGTGATGAGCTCATGCCTGAAAAAAAAAAAAGGCCTTCACGAAATGATGGACCTTTGGGGAGTGCTTCTCCTGGAGCTAGTTTGTTCTGCACGGAGGAGGGAGGGAGGAGAGGAGAGGAGTAAGCCTCATGTTCCCCTTCCAACAAATCTACCACAATCTTATAAAATAGGGGGTTTCAGCTGCATTTTCCAGTAAGCTTGGTGACTTCATTTACATGGCAAAGATTTATGAAACAAGTTCACTACCATAGATGTCTATGACATTGAGTCTCTTGACCTCGCAAGAATTCTCCCTCTGGTTGAAATTGTTTTCTAAGTCTGAAACTCTGGGTTTTACAGGCATGGTCCTATTTAAGGAGGAACCATGTCTATGAAGTCTGAGTATAATGTGAAATGAGTTTCATGTGGCCAAAGCTCAAATAGTCATGATTCCTCGCAAATATCTGAGACCCAGAAATAATTTTGACATCGTTTAAATCAAGAAAATGACCTGTGTGTTTCTGTTTTCCTGACTGAACTCCCCAACTAACATGTTTATGGATTAACAAAAAATCAAACTGTGAGATGTTTCATATGGCACCTTGAAGTTTCCTGAAACACACACACACACACACACACACACACTCTCTCTCTCTCTCTCTCTCTGAGTCTATTATTGCTCAGAAAAAAAAGGCAGCATAGTTTGTCATTTTTAAAAGTCAGAAAACAAAAATCATAAAACTCTTTTTTCTTTCTTTCCTTTCTTTCTTTCCCTCCCTCCCTCCCTTCCTTCCTTCCTTCCTTCCTTCCTTCCTTCCTTCCTTCCTTCCTTCCTTCCTTCCTTCTTCCCTCCCTCCCTTCCTTCCTCCCTTCCTCCCTTCCTCCCTTCCTCCCTTCCTCCCTTCCTCCCTTCCTTCCTTCCTTCCTTCTTTCACCTCTGTCTGTCGCCCAGGCTGGAGTGTAGTGGCGTGATCACTGCTCACTGCTGCCTTGACATCCTGTACTCAAACCATCCTCCCACTTCAGTCTCCCCAGTAGCTGGGACTATAGGCATGTGCCACCATGCCCAGTTGATTTTTAGAGATGAGGTCTTGCTATGTTGCCTGGGCTGGTCTCAAACTCCTGGGCTCAAGGAATCCTTCTGCTTCCCAAAGTGCTGAGATTACAGGCGGGAGCCACCACTCCTGACCGATAAGAAATTTTTCAAGCTTAGGGTTTTAACCAGAGAATCGAGAACTTAAAAAAATTGTAACAGGTAGTACGTGCAATATTTAATTCAATACTATGAATGATTTAGAAGACTAGATCAAACATTGACAACTGTGGAAATGAATGGTGCATGGTAGAGAGCAGACATTTATGGAAAAGCAGGAGACAAGACACAGGAAATAAAAGAGATGAAAAGATTCACTGTCCCTGGGCCCTACCTAATTCATCTCAATGTCTACTCTATGCAAGGGCCTATTAAAAATCTGTCCCTGTAAGCATCTGGGTTCTTTGAAATTCTCACAGTCCAGCCTCGCTTCTGACCACATAAAAACTGGGGACATGTTGGTCAAAGGGTACAAACTTTCAACTACAAGATAGATAAGTGCTCTGGATCTAATGTACACATGGTGACTACAGGTAGTAATTCTGTATTGCTTACTTGAAATTTGATAACAGAACAGATTTTAAGTGTCCCTGCTGAGCACCCCCACAAATGGTAACTATGTGTGGTGATGGATATGTTCATTAATTTGATTGTGGTAATCAATAGACAATGTATACATTTATCAGATCATCACCTTGAATATTTACAATTTTATTTGCCAATCAAATGTTTTAAAATAAAACTGTTTGGAAAATATACATATACACATATATCACATACCATACAATCCACTAATTTAAAGCACGTATACTGTGCAATTCAGTGTTTTTTAGTATATTCCCAGAATTATACAACCATCACTACAGTTTTGGAACATTTTCATTACTCCCAAAATCAAGCTTATGTGATGTGTTTTAAAAAATAGCCTTTTTAAAAAAATTGGCTCTGGAGTCTTTTACAACTTGTTCCTCAAATTATTTTTGGAATAGTTTTCCTACTGATAATATATTAATAGAAAAATCTAAATTTAAATAGAAAAAATGACCTGTTTCTAAAATGGAAAAAAATTATCACCCTTTTTCGTCCTTCTCCACACCCCTTGATTACGTTTCGTAGGTAAAATTTGTTCTGTGAAATGCTGCATATCTGCAAGAAATGACCCCTGGAGTTTTTTCTGTTGTCCCATTTACATTTCCATTTATACAAAAAATCCTTTTTATTGTGTGTAATGGTTTATTCAAAGCTTCTGGCATTTTTGATATTCATCTCACATTTTACAAAGCAATTACAACAACCTCTACATTTTCTTATATTAATGAGTTTCAACACAACCATTCTTTTTTTTTTTTTTTTTTGAGACAGAGTCTCACTCTGTTGCCCAGGCTGGAGTACAGTGGCATGATCTTGGCTCACTGTAACCTCCGCCTCCCGAGTTCAATCAATTCTCATGCCTCAGCCTCCCTGAGTAGCTGGGATTTACAGGTGTATGCCAACATACCTGACTACTTTTTTTTTTTTTTTTAAAGTAGAGACAGGGTTGGACATGTTGGCCATGTTGGCCATATTGGCCAGGCTGGTCTCAAACTCCTGGCCTCAAGAGATCCATCCCCCTCGGCCTCCAAAGTACTGGGATTATAGGTGTGAGCCATTGCGCCTGGCCTCCTGTTTTTTTCTTAACTGAACCCCAATTATGGTTCCTCTCTTGGGACTTGAGTAACCTTTGTGAAGGATCTTTTTTGGTATATCCTGTAGGATATTGAGTTTTATTGTGAAGTTATCTATATGCCAGGAAGCCAACGCTCTGAGAAGAGGTCTTATTTTGTACAACGGGTAATCTTCTAAAATTCCCAAGACATTTGGACATAAAATGTTCAAATTCATATTTCATTTATGTAGGCAAAAATTGGCTTTAATAGGGGACAATGGGTTAATTTTCTTATTTGGACTGTGACATGTTTTCTGGAATTACGCTGAAAGCTGAGGTTTCGTTCAGAGGCTAGAGGCTCTTTCTCTAATTTAAATTGCCCTGAGAATTGTTTATGAAAGCTTCTGGAAGTGGAAAAACCAACAACAACAAAGGGACAGGCAGAATAAGAGCCACATTTTATTTTTCTAAGTCAGTTATATATATTTCCACAGGGTTTAGTACTAGAAAAATCTGAGGAAACTATGTGTAATACAGTCACTAAGAGCCAAGTGACTTTTATTTACCTAAAAAAAGGTCTCCTTAAGAATGTAGTTTCCAATATAGTTCCTATTCTTGCGGTCCAACTTTTTTTTTTTTAACATGCTAAAATTAACCAGACAAACCTGATCACTTGATCCCTCAGAGAATGTTTATTATCTTCTCAGTGGTTACAGCATAAATGAAGTTATAGTGATTGAAATCAAGCTGCAGGTTTAAAAATCTTCCAAAAGTCAGGTAAACCCTTTGTGAAACCACAGTCAGCATATGAAGGTGGATGTGCTGTGGCCTCCAATTTTCTTCTTTCCATCCGTCCCTACATCATTGTTAAGCATTTAATCAATATCTGCTCAAATACGCCACTCATAGAAACCTCCCCTGACTCCCCAGGCCCAAAGAACTTTCCTCATCCTGCTCTATCTCTTGATCCTGCTTGATTTCTCATACTAATATTTATTCATAACTGAATTTTTTTTTCACTCATTTCTTTATTTTCTGCCTGCCATACTAGATAGTGCCTCTGGGAGGCAAGGAAAATTGCTCTTTTCAATGTCTACAACTGTGCATGGATATCCTAGCAACTCAATGACTAGTTATTGGCAACTACTAGTTACAGCATACTAGTACAGGTTGAACATCCCTAACTCAAATAATCCAAAATGCTCTAAAATCCAAATCTTTGAGTGTTGACATAGAACCACATGAGTGACTGAGGTTGCCTTCTGATGGTCTGATGTACACAAACTTGGCTTTATGCACAAAATAATTTAAAATAGTTTATAAAATTACTTTCAAGCTACGTGGATAAGGTGTATATGAAACAAAGGAATTTTATGTTTAGACTTGAGTTCCCTGCCTATGATACCTTATTATGTATACTTCAAAATCAAAAATTGGAGATACCTCTTCTCCCAAACATTTGAGATAAGGGATACTTAGCCTGTAGGGTGAGCGTGTGTGTGTGTGCACGCGCGTGTGTGTGTGTGTGAGAGAGAAAGGGAATATTATGATTTCAGTTAAAATCATCCAATGTTTGATTTGAAGAACAGATTTTAAGGGGACTGGAGAAGATGTGGAAAAGCAGCTGAGAACTTATGACAGTCCAGATGGGAAAGGATGCAAGTGGTGGCAACAGAGAGGCATAGCAGATGATTTGACAGAGTTATGATATAAAATCAACAAGACTTGATGATGGTGTGGCCATGGAGAACCAGAGAGAGGAAGGTGTCAGGTTTCTGTCTTTGAACTGATGTAGAAAAATGAAGTCAGGGATTTGGGGTGGGGAAGGACACTACAGCAGTCCCCACTTATCCTCTGGGAATACGTTCCAAGATCCCCAGAGGAGCTTGAAACTATGAATAGTAACAGACCCTAGCTAAGGTCACATTTTACTTGAAGCAAGTGCTTTATTATTATTATTATTATTATTATTATTATTATTATTATTACCCAGGCCAGAGCGCAGTGGCGTAATCTTGGCTCACAGAAACCTCTGCCTCCCAGGTTCAAGCGATTCTCCTGCCTCAGCCTCCCGAGTAGCTGGGATTAAAAGTACCAGCCACCATGCCCAGCACATTTTTGTATTTTTAGTACAGTTGAGGTTTCACCATGCTGGTCAGGCTGGTCTCGAACTCCTGACCTCAGGTGATCTGCCCGCCTCAGCCTCCCAAAGTGCTGGGATTAGAGGCGTGAGCCACCACGCCCAGCCCAGGAAGCACTTTATTATTTCTCTTTGGCATATCCAAATTGCCAGTATCACTACTCTTGTGCTTTGTAGTCATTACTAAGTCAAATAAGGGTTACTTCAGTACAAGTTCTATAATATTGTGGCAATAGATCTGATAACAGAGAAGGCTACTAAGTGACAACTGCAGAAAGAGAAACTCTGAATAAAGGAGGACTACTGTATAGGCTTTTCACAGAGCAGAACCTACCCCTTCTCTCCAATTCCCTCTTCTACAGAACACTGGCCCTGACCTGAACTATTACAATACAGATTGTTAATACATCATACTGCCCGTTTGTGTTTGAATCCATGCTCCCTTCAAATGAATATCCCTAAGAGAGAACTTGGTGCATTTCAGTCTTCTATAGAACACTGGGCCTGACCTGAACTATTACAATATAGACTGTTAATACATCATAATGCCCGTTTGTGTTTGAATCCATACTCCTTTCAAATGAATATCCCCAAAATAGAACTTGGTACATTTCACTCTTCTATAGAACACTGGGCCTGACCTGAACTATTACAATATAGACTGTTAATACATCATACTGCCCATTTGTGTTTGAATCCATACTCCTTTCAAATGAATATCCCTAAAATAGAACTTGGTACATTTCACACCCCTGACAAAAATGTCAGTGGCTCCCTGTGCTGACTGTTATAACAGTCTTATAACTGTTTCTTAATTCTGTTACTCTGAATTTTGTGCTTCTGACATCCCCTCTTTGGGGAATGCCTTCCTCTTTGATTTGTAAATGGAAATGATTCTAAATCTAACCTCTTTTCCCATGCCTGACCAATGCAGGCTTTAGTGAGTTTCTCTCCTCTGAAACCTTAGACTATTGACTGCATAGACCATTCATTTGGCATTAAGCATTTAGTTTAACTGAATGAACATTTATTGGCTACCCACCACATATGCAGAGACTTGTACTATGCAACATGAAGGTAGTAATCCTTACATACAAGGGTGCTTTAAAAAGTTTGTGGAAAATAAAATTAAAAGACAAAAACAAAAAAATACAAACTTTATTTCTCTATATAAACTTTACCATGTTCAAGACACTTTTGAAAGTGTTGATACCAGCCATTTAGTCCATTCCTAAGGAGCTAAGGATCCTGGATATTTAAGCATGTCCAAGCAGCCTTTTTTACATTATTAACTGAAGAAAAACAGGTGCCTTTTACAGATTTTTTTTTTAACTGGGAAACAAAAAGAAATCAGAAGAAGCCACATCAGGACTGTAAAGTGGATGCCTAATGATTTCCCAATGAAACTCCTGCAAAATTGTCCTTGATTGATGAGACAAATAAGCAGGAGCATTGTCATGGTGGAGAAGGATTCTCTTGGGGAAGCTTTCGTGGGCATTTGCCTGCTACAGATTTGGCTAACTTTCTCAAAACACTCTTACCATAAGCAAGTGTTATTTTTCTTTGGCTCTCTGGAAATCAGCAAGCAAAATGCCTTGAGCCTCCCACAAAACCCTTACCACGATCCTTGCTCTTCACTTGTCCATCTGCTTTTCCTTTGACTGGACTACTTCTACCTCTTTGTAGCCACTGCTTTGATTGTTCATTGTCTTCAGGATAGTATTAGGAAAGCTATATTTGATTTCCTGTTATATACTTTAAAGAAATGCTTCAGAATCTTGATCCCACTAATTTAGAATTTCTATATAAAGCTCTGCTCTTGTCTACTGTTGACCTAGGCACAATGGTTTTGATAACTATTGAGTGAAAAGTTTGCTTAACTTTAATTTTTCAGTCAGAATTATATAAGCTGAACCAATTGAAATGTCTATGGTGTTGGCTATTGTTTCTGCTGTTAATCATCAGTCCTCTTCAATTAGGACATGAACTAGATTAATTTTTGTTCTCACAAATTGATGTGAATGGTTTGCTGCTGCTGGCTTCATCTTCATCATTGTCTTGTCTCTTCTTAAAAGAAGCTATCCTTTGTAAACTGCTGTTTTCTTTGGGACATTGTCCCCATAAACTTTTCATAAAGCATCAACAATTTTTCATTATTCTTCTACAAAAGCTTTACCATAGATTTGATTTTGTTCTTGCCTCAATTTTAGCAGAATTCATGTTGTTCTGATAGGGGCTTTTCAAATTGATGTCATATTCATCTTAGTGTCTCATAGTAGATCTTGTTCAGATATATTATAACAAGTTAGTATGAGTTTATTTTGGTGCAAAAAAATTTTGAAATCCATGCAAAGTTTTTTCATAATATGCATTTTCATGAACTTCTAAAAGATGTCCACAGCATTTTACAATTTACAATTAAAGTTTCCTTTATTAATAGTTTTTATTTCTATTTTTATTAGTTATTATTAATTTTATGATTGCCTTACCACTGTTAAGAAAAAAAGTGCTGTGCATTTAATTATTGTATTTCTTCTTATTAAATAATTTATGTCCTTTAGCTAAACCTTGTTAAGAGTATTCTTTTAATATTCTGATGAATTCTTTTTCTGAGTATTTTATTGAGGATTTTTAAACTTCATACATTAGAATGGCTTGTAATTTCTCTTTTCTGCTACAATAATTACGTTTTTTTAAATTTAAATAATGGATCAGGACCCTGAAATGTTTATATATTCTTGAAAATTTTTGGTCTTTAGTACATTGGCCCTCTTCTTGACACATTTTTAGACCTGAATCTTGTTAGATGGTAAATTCTTTGAAAATCTTTTCAATTCCTTCTAATCTATTCAGGTTCACAGGGCTTTGGGGAGAAACATTTTAGTGATTTCATAGTTTTCAAATCATGATGAATTTCATCAGTTAGAAATCTTATGGATTGATTGGAATGTGATATTTACTTACCCTCTGCATTTGTTACTATGTTCTATGTCTTGATTTTAATTTTACTTTCTTTAGTTTTGCTTTTTCTCCTGATTGCATTTGGTAGAAGTTTGCCTATTTTATTGTTTCTTCTTATCCCCAAATCAAACTTGTTGATTTATTTATTACTTTTCTCCCAGTTTTATTTTCAAGTAAGTTAACTCTAATTGTTACCTGCATTCATAAAAGCATTTAGGGCTATTAATTTTCCTTTCAGGATAGCTTATACTGCTATACATGTTTTGGTATGATATATTCTCTTTTTTTTTTTATCCAGCTAGCTTGTATTTTCAATTTTGATTTACTATTTCTTTGAACCAAGTTATTTAGAAGTATGTTTCCTAATTTCCAACTATTAAAGGTTTTTTTCCATTCATATTCTTTATTTCTAACTAAGTTTACTGGATTATATTCAGATAATATAGCCTAAAAACACCTTGCCTATTTAAATTAGTTAAGCTTTATTTGTGGCCAATTATGTAACTGATTTCAGTAGAGGGTCTATGGACATGAGGGAAAACATATATGTCTCCATATATTCCCTAGTTATTTTGTGCCCAAAGAACTTTACTTTTTTTTTTTTCTTGGTATACCAGAACCATCTGATTCAGAAGGAAAAAATATTGAACTATTTCATGATAGTTGTTTTTTAAACCAAAGATTATTTGAACTTCTAATAATACTGTATATGTAGGTGCTATATTTTTATAGGACATGCAGGTTTTATGATTATTGTTTCTTCTTCACAAACTGTCTTTTATTATTACACAATGTTCCTCTTTATTTCATTTAGTGCTTTTAACCTTAAGTTCCACCCTGTATATTAATACTGTCATTCATGCTTTCTTTTTGTTTGCATTTGCTTGACATCTCTTTGCTTATTCTTTTATTTTCAAAATTTATTTTCCATTTTTAAGAATTCTCCTTATAAACAGCATATATCTGGGTTTTGCTTTTGAACTCAATATGACAGTCTTCGTTATTTAATGGAATGATTCATTCTGTCCACATTTATTTTAACATATGATACTTAATTTTATTAGGCCCATCTTTATGTTTAATATTTATTTACTTTGTGATTCTCCTTTATTTAGCTTTATTTTTTAGCTGATTTTATTTGCCATTCTTTCCGGTTTTTTTTCTTATCTTTTGAAAGTATGACTGCATTTTTTCATTCCGCTAGTGGCATTTCATGTTTTGACTCTCCTAATCATGTATATTTTCCACTATTCTACAGAAGTATGAAACTCCCACCTTTCCCCATTAAGATGCTCTCTTACTGACCTACTTCCCCAATGCTAATTAGAATATTTTTATTTTCTCCCTCCACCCTGTCCTCTAACTACTATGTTCTAAGACACAGTTTAGAACTTTAAATTTCAGATCAATATTAGATTTTCTCTTATTGTTTGTCTGCTTTTCCCCAAGAATCTTTATTTAGCCCTTTCTAATATTATGGCAGGTTATGTGATTAGGACCAATTCTCCTGCTAAAATCTAAAATTTCTGGAGAACATATTCATTAAAAATTATGCTCAACAGCATCAAAGAAATGACCAGGTTGTAAGAGATTAGGAGGCCACAGTCTAAAGGATCTGAGAGAGGTAAGCAGAGCCTTAAAGCAACATTATCCTTGAGTGCATTTGACAAATAGGTAAACATTCTTTGTAACTGAAAGGTATTCAAACTAGAAACAACAAACTCAAAAGACTGCTCAAAGTGCACATCTAAGAGAAGATGCTTCTATCATAAAATCGGAATTCCAAAGAGTCAAAAGCTTAAGGGAAAGTGAATTAGATGTAAATTTTCCATTCTAGTTCCAGGGGACTGCAGGGAAATGTTTGTTTGTTTGTCATTGAACAGAACAGGTGAAAACTATCTCTAGGAAGTTGTAATCACAATCTTTCCCTTGTGTGGATTTCAAAAACACATCCAAAACACCTGGTGATCAATTACAACTTGATTTGCTAATTCATTTAAAAATTGTCCAGAATTAATTAGTAGTGCCCCCAACACCTGGCTGAGGCAAAAACAAATTATCTCTTCCTCCCTGTTTCAAAGAAGTTTCACAAAAAAATTTTCTAAGGAAAATGAGTATTTACAGCAGTAGTAACTGAGCACACCAGGAAATACGGTACCATGACCAAGAAGCAGGAGAAACAACTGATGGCATAGACTCATAAGTGTTTAGATATTGGAATTACCGAAAAGAGATAACAAAACAACTGTTCTCTACTATTAAAAACAACAACAACAACAACAAGGTTAGAAGTATCTTCTTCTGGAAATAAGCAACTGGAAAAAAATGATCTGGCAGTTTCAAAGACAAACCAAGTAGAACTTCCGGAAACATAAAAGGTAAAGTAATTGTAATAAATTAAGTCAATAAATTAAATAGCAGATTAGACATGACAGAAGAGTTTGTAAACTGTTATAAATCAGATCTTAGAAAAATGTAACACAGTGGTAGTAACAAAATCAAAAAATCAAAATCAACTGCCACCTGAATAAAATTTTTCTTTTTTTGAGATGGAGTCTCACACTGTTGCCTGGGCTGGAGTGCAGTAGTGCGATCTCAACTCACTGCGAGCTCTGCCTCCCAGCTTCAAGCGATTCTCCTGCCTCAGCCCCCCAAGCAGCTGGGATTACAGGTGCCCGCCACCACGCCCAGCTAATTTTTTTGTATTTTTAGTAGAGATGGGGTTCCACTATGTTGGCCAGGCTGGTCTCAAACTCCTGACCTCATGATCCTCCTGCCTCAGCCTCCCAAAGTGCTGGGATTACAGGCATGAGCCACTGTGCCTGGCCCTGAATAAAAATTTTATAAAAAGAAAGGGGAGAGAGAGAGAGAAAGAGAGAGAAAAAAAGAGAAAGACAGAAGGGGTGAAGGGGGGAGGGGTGGGAAGAAACGGGGAAAAAAAAAAGAGAAAAAAATTCAAATTTTTCCCTAGAGAAATACCAGGAAGGTAATTTTGGATAGCGTACACTACAATGAATAAACAGAAGCCCCAAATTTAGAGACTTCAGCATGATGAAAGTTTTCATTTGCTCATATAACCACTCAAGTTAGGTATTCCTGATCAGCAGACAGCTCTCTTCCATGTAGCAAGTCAGGCTTCTTCTCTCTTATGACTTTGTATCTCCATCACTGTCTTGAGTTTAGCTGCTGAAGAGGAAAAGATGGTATGCAGAGGAATACTTGTTTTGTTTCTTGAAAGTCTTGGCCCAGAGTGACACTTATCCCTTTGTTTATTAATGAAAACCAGTTATGGTCAGAAAGGCTGCAATGGAGGCTGGGAAATGTAGTCTCGAGATGGCCGTCAGTTCTGAGCTTGATCTGTGTACGCCTCAAGGGGAGTGCAGGTTTGGCTGACAGCCATCTTTGCCACCAGGAGATATAAAGACACAGTCTCAGAAAGCCCCCCTAGGCATAGTAAAGGATAATATTGAAAGGGGTATGACAAATATTGTAATTGTTTTTTAATAAAATGTTTAATTAGAATGCACCAGATGTTGTAGAACTTTCTCCTTAGTTCAGCTAAAACCAGGCCCTTGTCACATGGCCAGGAAAGATTAGGCTCGCGGACACATAGAAGGGTGAGGAAAACGAAATTTACTGGGCAAAAAGGAAAAAAAAAAAAAACTCTCAGCAAAGTGAGAGAGAGTCCTACTAGCAGGTTTCCTGCTTCACAGGTTGAGTCCCAGGTCACCACACAGGAACAGGACAAGCCAGGCTCATCCCCATCGCAAATGGCATGAACTTCCAGAGGCTCCACTTCACTCTCCCAGTGTGCAGGTGAGCACTATTCAGAAATAATCAGTCGGGAAAGGGCAGGCTTCATTCAGGACCAGGAGTCCAGTTTTTCAGTCTTCAGGCTGTTTTAGGCTGGAAGGCAGGGTTTCACCGGGGACCCTTGGCTGCCTCCCGTCTCTATCACATACATTCAGAAAAGTATACCAATTCTCAGTGTACACAACTTAACCCTTTTCTTGTTTTTCCCGAGAATATTACCAGCAGCACTGGTGGTTGCAGCATTCATCCTGAGATAACTTTGCCACGAAATATCTTGCTTTTTTTATTATTATTGCATTGCTCTAGTGTATCGGCTTTGAATACAAAATCATTGCATTTATAGCTTCTGTTTTTAGTAGTAATATTTCCATTTAGAAAACATAGTAATTCGCAATCACTGAAGATGTCAAATCCTAGAAAATGTAGCATTCCTACGTGTGAAGTTAACATCATTCTCCAACGCTTCCTGGCCGAAGATTCATTTGATGAATCCAATTTTTCCGAAATAGATGATTCTCATGATTCAGACAGTTCTGATGTTAGTTCTGTTTAGAAATAACTCCAAGAACAACAGTTTTTATATTTTATTTTTCTATTGAAAATCAGTCAGATTTGTTTCAGCCTCAAATAATGTGTTTATGTAAAATACAAAGAAGGTTGGCAGGAAGCTGCACTTTTTTCTCTAATCAGAAAAAGGGTTAATGAATGATCACAAAGTGAAGGAAATACCCATGTAACTACCAAACAGACCAAGAAATAGAATACTGCCAGCACCTGAGAGGCCCCCACTGTGAGCCCTTCCCATCACTATCCTGAACTTTCTCCTCAAAGATAACCACTATCTTGACCTAAAACACCACCGACTAGTTTTGCCTGTTTGTGAACTTTATATAAATGTTACACTGTATGGTTTCGTTCCTGTCTGGCTTCTTTTGCTAAAAGTTTTCCTGGTAAAATTCATTTGTAGGAGAACAGAGGGTAGAGAAGATCAATGTTGAAGCTCAAGCACTTGGTCCATCAATTCAAATGTTAATGTCCTCTGGAAACACCCTCAGAGACATACCCAGAAATAATGTTTAATCATCTATATGGACATCCCATGGCCCAGCCAAGTTGATGCATAAAATTAACCATGTCAACAAGGGTGTATTGCTTACTATCCTTGAATTCAGAGTGCTCTGGGAAGTCATTAGTATACTTTAGGGGGAATAAATGGTGTTAGTTAATCTAGAACACTGGCTGGGTGGACTTTGGTTAAGGGAACTCCTACTCACTGTGAATCCATCCACCAAATGTTTATTGAGTGCCTACTGTGAATCGCCTGGTAGAGGTTCACATTTGTCACAGACCAGTAAGAAGGTAGCTTACTATTCCAATCTGCACTTTGATTTATGCCATTGCACATTCTCTTCTGCCTACTTGGTGTATTTTCTATGCATTTTTCATCACCTGGGAAATTTCTGCTCATCCTTCAACATATGCCTTAAAAATCACCTTCTCAGGGAAGCCTCCCTGCCCTCTAAGCTTGATTTAAAAGGTTTGCTGTTTTGCCTTATGCATTCTTCCATAATAGCACCTATCACTCTGTATTATAAAAAATAGTTTCTAAGTTCCTTTCAGGTGTGGCCACAGTCCTTAGTACATAGAAAGTGTTCAATACATGTTTATTAAATGAATTTGATTTTTATATATTAGTCCATATCCAGCAATTCTGCTGAATCCAGTTTCTTATTTGGGTAGCGAAACTATTGATTTTTTTGGGACTTTCTAAGGATGAAATCATGAGTAGCCTTTTTCTTCCTTTCTAATATGTATATTTTCTTTGTCCCTTTCCTTATTAAGTAGGATGGTCACCAGTAAAATGTTGACAGATGTGCCTGTTCATGTTTTGGATTCTAGATGAAAGTTTTCAGTGTTTTACCATGAAGTGTAATATTTGCTGTAGATTTTGATACATACCCTCTCTTAGATTAAAAACGTTTCCTTCTGTGCTTACTCTGCCAAGTGATTTTTTTAGTCTCATGAAGGAATATTGCATTTTATCAACTGTTTTCTGCATCTATTATGACTACATACTTTTCTACATTATTATGCTAATATGTGATTTAAATGAATTGATTTTTAAATATTAAACCATCCTTGCATTTCTCAAATGCACTCACCTTGATTATAATGTATTATTCTTTTTTATATTGCGTTTACTTATTTTTCTAATATTTTATCTAAGATACTGTGTCAAGGTTCATGAATGATATCAGCCTATAATTTTCCTTTGTGATATTGTCCTCTTCTGTATGAAGGTTACGCTTGTATTATTTTAAAAGTTACAAAGTTTCAATTATCTGGAAGAATGTATAAGACTGATGTTATATCTTTTTTGTACATTTTTAAATATTAGATGCTAAAGCTATCTGGGCCTGGATGTTTCTGTGCAGGAAGATTTTTAGTTACAGACTGTAAGCCAAAACCAAAATTCTAAGCCCCCCAACTGACTGAATGGGTCATCCTTTCAGCTAAGTGGACCCAACTAAACCCAAAAAACTAGTTCAGACCATGATGAGAATGGGATATGGTCAGACATGCTTCACTGTACTCGCCTCCCTCTGGAATTCAGGCACATGGCTGACTAGCACTAACATTAAAATAGAGATCCTAAGACAGACAGAACAGACTCTTTGTAGCAGTAAGACACCAAATTCCAACCTGACTCTAGTATAGCATCACATGACAGATAGCAGGGCCCTAAAAGAAACCGAAGTATTTTTCCCCGAAATATATTTCTTTGAATATTTTGAAATGGTCCTGCAAAGTTGTCTTTTATGGGGAAAATTTATACTCTATAGAGACCCCCCTTCCCTTTCTAGGTCTTTTTCTGATCTTGAAGAGATTGGCTGACAGTCTCACATCTTTTAAAGGTCTGAATAGAAAACGTTTGCCATCTACTGGCAGCCTCAGAGGGGTGGCCACCTCTGAGACTGCATCCACATAATAAGAACCTTCGTCTCCACAACTCCTTATCTTAACTCAAACATTCCTTTCTATTGTTCCCAGTCTTTAGATAATAACTTAATTCTTTTAGCCAATTGCCAATCAGAAAATCTTTGAATCCACCTATGACCTATCACCCCGCCTCCTCCACTTTGAGCTGTCTTGCCTTTTCAGATTGAATCAATATATGCCTCGCATGTATTGATTGATGTCTTAAACATTTAAAACCAAGCTGTAACCCAACCACCCCAGGTGCATATTCTCAGAACCTCCTGAGACTGTGTCATGGGTCATGATCCATAACTTGACAAAATAAACTCCTAAATTGATTGACACCTGTCTCAGACACTTTTTGGTTTACAAGACTCAATTTCTTTAAAAGATATATAACTTTTCAGATTTTTGACATTTTTATGACTATTTGATAGGTTTTCATTTTACCAGAAATTTTTCCCTTCTATTGAATTTTTATATATATTTGCATAAAGTTTTTATAATATCATTTTTTGTACTGTACTTTTGAACTTTTTATCTTCTTCTGTCTTTATCTCAGCTACTTCCAGTCTTCCATTTTCTTTGAGTTGAGGAAATGGAGTTGTCATTTTTTTTTTTAGCCTCTTGAGATGAATAGATAATTGATTTTAGCCTATATTTTTTTCTAATCTGTATATTTAAGGTTATACATTTCTGTCTTGAGGTATGTAGAGTGGAGCTGGAGGAAGGGGTGCAGGGGTGCAAGGGTTCTGCACAGTTGACACTGCCCTTAAATGTCGTATCTGTCCTTGGTTTTATCTTTATTCGTATTTGGTTGGTTGGCTCTTCCCAGCTGTGACCAAACCAAAAAAGAAACACTAATTACTGCGTCAATAATTTTGTTCGTTGCATCACTGGCTAAGAGACCTGCAGAGTCCTTGAGACCTTATCATTGTACGACTTCCTTACTGCTTTCTACCTAAATTGCTCCTTACTGGGACAGTGGTGGTAGTGGGATTGTTACAGGAAAGAGGTCCTGATCCAGACTCCAAGAGAGGATTCTGGGATCTCGTGCAAGAAAGAATTTGAGGTGAATCCATCAAGTGAAAGCAAGTTGATTAAGAAAGCAAAGGAATAAAAGAATGGCTATTCCACAGGCAGAGGAGCGGCATGGGCCACAGTTTGCCCATTTTTATGGTTATTTCTTGGTTATATGCTAAACAAGGGGTGGATTATTCATGAGTTTCCTGGGAAAGGCATGGACAATTCCCTGAGCTGAGGGTTTCTCCCCTTTTTAGATCATATGGGGTAAATTCCAAACACTGCCATGACATCTGTAAACTGTCATGGTGCTGGTAGGAGTGTCTTTTAGCATACGAATGTATTATAACTACTGTACAATGGGCAGTGAATGCGACCAGAGGTCACTTTCATCGTCATGTTGGCTTTGGTGCATTTTGGCCAGCTTCTTTACTGCAACCTGTTTTATCAGCAAGGTCTTTAGGACCTGTATCTTGTGCTGACCTCCTGTCTCATTCTGTGACTTAGAATGCCTGACTTACTGGGAATGCAGCCCAGCAGGTCTCAGCCTTATTTTACCCAGCCCCTATTCAAGATGGAGTCACTCTGGTTCAAACACCTCTGACAGGATGATGGAAAAAAGAATCAGAATTGAGGGCTATCAAAGGAAGATTTGGCAGAATTGCTCCTTAGTATTTTACTTATTCAGTAAATGTTTACTAAGGGACTAAGATGTGCAACATACTGTGGGGATGGGGGTTGTTGGCAGCATGAATAAGAGAAAGTAAGTGTCCTGGTAGAGGTCACAGTTTCATGGGGGACTGACATGCTTACATGAGCCCTACTGTTAAGAAGTGATAAAGAAGGTCCTTCGCAAGAATATTCTAAAAAACAGCAACATAAGGACACTTTCCAAGAAGGACTGACTCTTCTCATACTTTTATTTGTTACTGTCACTTCATGTTTTTTACTGAGGGCAAATTAATGTGTTTATTATTTAATTTACCTCAGTTTCTTCATCTGTAAAACACTTTTCTCATCACATAGTTTTGGAGAAACATAAATGACAAAATTTCAGTACAGTCAACCCTCTGTATCTACGGGTTGTTCAACATATGCAAATTTAATGACTCTCAGATGGAAAATATTTTTAAAAGAACAATAAAAATAACAATACAACAATAAAAACGAATACAAATAATACAGTGTAACAACTATTTATATAGCGTTTACATTGTATTAGGTATTATAAGTATCTAAAGATGATTTAAAGTATATGAGAATGTATTAATCTGTTTTTGCGAGGCTATAAAGAAATACCTGAGACTGAGTACTTTATAATTAAAGGAGGTGCAGGGCACTGTGGCTCACGCCTGTAATCCCAGCACTTTGGGAGGCCGAGGCGGGTGGATTACAAGGTCAGGAGATTGAGACCATCCTGGCGAACACAGTGAAACCCCATCTCTACTAAAAATACAAAAAATTAGCCGGGTGTGGTGGCGGGCGCCTGTGGTCCCAGCTACTCGGGAGGCTGAGGCAGGAGAATGGCGGGAACCCGGGAGGTGGGAACCCGGGAGCCGAGATCACACACTGCACTCCAGCCTGGGCGACAGAGCAAGACTCCGTCTCAAAACAAAAATAAACATAAAAATAAAAATAAATAAATAAAGGAGGTTTAATTGACTCACAGTTCTGCATGGCGGGAGAGGCCTCAGGAAACGTACAATCATGGCGGAAGGGGAAGCAGGCGCCTCCTTCACTGGTGGCAGGAGAGAGGAGAGTGAGCGCGCAGGAAGAACTGCCATTTATAAAACCATCAGGTCTCGTGAGAATTCAGTCACTCTCACCAGAACAGCATGGAGAAAACTGGCCCCATAATCCAATCAATTCCCTCCCTCCAGATGTGGGGATTACCGGCCCCTCCCTTGACATGTGGGGATTACAATTTGAGATGAGATTTGGGTGGGGGCACAGAGCTAAACCAGATCAGGGAGAATGTGCATAGGTAAGATGCCAATACTACATCATTTTATATCAGGGACATGAGCATCCCTGGATTTTGGTATCCATGGAGGCTCCGGAACGAATCCCCCTCAGATTCTGAGGGATGACTGTAGTTTTTTCTAATCTATATATTCATGTGTTCATGTGCTCATCAAAGTACCTGGCACAACCCAGGTCACATGTTATTGTTATCTCTTACAGTTTTAATGTGTGCTTTCCCCCCTCCTGTTCTTTAGGTGTCCCTTCCATTTCTCCCTATCTTCTCTTTTTCTTCTATATAACTGACCGTAATAAACAACAAGATAATTATTTTCAGTGTTTTAAGAAAATTTTTCAAAAAGGTATTTTTCTTGTTCTTGATTTTAAAATCATATGCATGGGTTGTCATTTTTTAAAAATCTAATTAAAAAACCAAAAATATTTGTAAAAATTTCATGGTGTAGAGAAGACTTACACACATTTCCCCACTGTACAATTATTTTTGTATCCCTCTTTAGTATGTATGTCCTTTTATAGCCTAACCTTTTTGAGGGCAGATATGGTGTCTTAAAGTTTCGGTATCTTTTTCAGCTACAAATATAATATTAACTACCTAATATTAACTACCTTCACATAGTCAAGATTCACAGAGGGGGAAGATGCTGAGTCATGAATTTGGCTGGCTTAAATCCCTGATCAAGGGGAGCAGGTTGAGAGCAGAGAAGGGAACATGCCTTATTTATTTATTTTTGAACAATGGCATTTTTGAACAATGGCATGCAAGAATAAATGCAGAGTTTTAGGTATAATTTATCAAGGAAGAAGAGAATGCATTGTCACAGAAGAAGAACACTGAGGAAATACACTAGATAGTCTGGTAACATTTATATAGTCATATATTCATGTCTTGCCTTCCCTCTCCTATATATATGGCAAGTAACATTCCTTTGGCTCTTTTAACTCCAATTGAAGCATTTTTGTGTGTGCTCGTGTGTGTGTGTGTGTGCAGAAATGCCATATATACATTTATTCTCTTTTTTCCTCAGAGACACACACATATTTATATACTTGGAGACAACGAAAGCTATGATTTTCCAGATGCCAGAAAAGAGTTGCTTTGACATGGAATTGTGAGCTGCAGTGTTAAGTTCTTGTTGGAATTTGTTCCCACTGCACCCTGAGTGTGCCATCAGATAGTAACTCAGCACTCCCACTCAGAGACAGTGACCGAAGGGGGAAACCTTGAAGTAATCTGTCATCAGTCATGATGTTGCTTTCTAGCTGTCAGAGACCATGTAGACATCAAACCAGAAAGATTCAGCATGGTATTAATGCACATTTTTATGGAGATTTGACTTTCTCTGTGAATTGCCCAAATTTTGAGACCACAATGAAAACAAAAACCTTGGAGTATCCCAGTAGAACTCCAAGGTGTGTGTGTGGGGCGGGGGAGGTGGGAATCAGATTTTAAAAAAATGTAATGTGGCCAGTCTGTGGTCTTCTTTTATTACCCAAAGATTTATCACATTCATTGTATAATTAAATCTCTACATCTGTGGGGCACAAATGTTTTATGTTTCCAACATTTATGGTTTGACATCGGAAACATCTGTGCAGGCCCAGTATACAACATCTGGAAGACATTTCTGAGCTTTTATGACATGCAGAGTGATCTTTGTTTTGGAACAAGTGTGTGGTTTTCTCCAGTAGCTCTTCCTGCTGGTTACGTCCTTCTAATTGGCATTTTGCTGGGGGATTGGAAGAAGCCTGGCTTCCTGACCTCCTGCTGGGTGTAAGGAGATGCTTCAGAAGAATCTTCACATAGTCAGGATTCACAGAGGGAGAAGATGCTGAGTCATGAATTTAGCTGACTTCAATCCCTGATCAAGGGGAGCAGGTTGAGAGCAGAGAAGGGAAGTGCATTATTGGGCCAGAACAGTCCTAGATGCTTTCTTCAGATGAAGGCATTGACGGCAAAATGAACGTCATTGCCCTATTTACCAGTGAGGAAACTGAGCCACTGAGAGGTTAAGATCACCCGACTTATAAGTGGCATATCTGAAATTTAAACTGAAGTTTGTCTAACATTGTATTGGAACATGATATTCTTGCTCTTGAAGAGTGGGCAAGGTAGTTTAACATTCAACAAATATTTGTTTAGTATCTATGAGGTGTTAGGAAATGTTCTTGGTACTGAAGATGGATCAATGGCAAAAACAAACAAACCAAAAAAACCCCATAAAATTCCCTGTCCTCATGGTGCTTAAATGAGTGCAATCAAATAGTGCAATAAAATCATGCAACTAGATTATCTAGTACGATAGAATGAAAATAAACAATAACACAAGTTACATTATAGATAGGAAGTTGGTGGTTGCTACGGAAAAAATAGAGCTATGTATGGGTTTCAAGAACATTGTGGAAGAGTTTATTTTGGTTTGGGCTCCCCTCAGCAGTGCCTGAAACAAAGACTTGAAAGTGGTTAGTTTATTTGAGAGATGATCTCAGAAAGCAAAATAAGGGAGCGCAGAAAGTGACTCAAGGTGAGGAGAAAGGACAAGAATAGACATGTGAAATAATGTATTACCCTGGGGCTCCGGGGCTCAGACCCCGGAGTACTCCGGGGGTCATGTAGAACACACCCTAGCATTGTCCTGTGGCAAAATGGGGAGCTTAGGGCTTTTATCCTTTGTTGTTTAAAGGTTGCTAGTAAGGAACTTCAACTCCCCTAAACTTTCAGATTGTGTCTACTTAGCAAGAAGGATATTCTGTGACTTCAAAGCAGCAAAACATAGAGATGTCTGGGCACAGGTGGAGCATGGGGGACTGCAAATGTTGCCAAAGCACACTGAATTCAATTGGCATTTATGCCACACTTGACCTACAGGTATTTGTAAGGCTGCAGACATTTGTGTCGTATACCCTAAGTGTCCACTACAGGGTTAAAATGTAAAGTGGGGAGATCATTGTAGGCTTCACTGTATAAGTGATGTACAAACAAAGACTTGAAAGAGGTTAGGGATGGCTCTCTAGGCAGAGGTAGTGCCAGTGCAGAGGGCCCTAGATGAGGCAATGTCTGAGGACATCTGGCATGGTCAGGGAACACTGAGTAGACCTGAGTGGCTAGAATGGAGTAAGCATGGATGGGAGTAATAAAAAATGAGGTCAGAGTAGCAGAGGACCAGATCACAGAGGCTTTGTGAATTACTGTAAGGATTTTTGGCTTTTGCCATGAAAGAAACGGTGAGCCATTGGAGGATTTTGAGCAGAGGAATGCCATGATTTGACTTACACCGAAACCGACCATTCTGGCTCCTACATTAATAATTGACTGGAAGGAGGATGATGAGGGTGTCTGAGCCCAAGGTGGTGGCAGTGGAAGTGGTGAGAAGTAGATGGATTCAGGATATGCTTTGAAGGTGGAGCCAATGGGATTTCCCAGTAGAGTGGATGTGAACGATGAAAGGAAGGGTTGAGTGAAGGAGGAGTATAAGTATTTTGGCTACAGAAATCTGAATAATAGAGCTGCTATTGAGTGAAACAGGAAAGGCAATAGAAGGCACAGATTCAATGAGAAAGGCCAAGAGTTTAGTTTTGGACATTTATAGTTTGAGGTGAATATGAGACATAAAAGAAGAGATGCCAAAGTAGGAAGTAGGATCTGAGTCTGGAGTTCAGGGCTGAGGCCTAGGCTGGAGATGTAACTGTGGAAATCCTCAGCATACAGACATGCTTCAAAGCCATGAGACAGAATGAGATCACCAGGGGAGGAGTGCTGAGGGAGAGGAGAAGCGCTCCAAGGACTGAGCCCTGGAGCCTCCAACATTTATAAGTCAGGAAGAAGAGGAGGCCCACAGAGAGGATGGAGAAAAACTGTTCAGTGAAGAGAAGGAAAGCCAAGAGAAAGTTGTGTCTGCGAAGCCAGCTTGGATCAGATTTAAGATAGAATTGGAGGAAAGTAAATGCAGACAGGGAGGGAAAACAACTTGTTTGAGACATCTTGCTGCAAAGAAGAGGTGACAGTAGAGTAACAGCTAGATGGGAAGTGAAGACAAGAGAGGTGCTTTTTTCTTTAGTTGTGAAAAGTCATAGCAATTTGTTGGCCGATGGGAATAATCCATCATTTCCCTCCCTAAGCGGACAAAAATTGAAGATTTGAGAGAGTACAATTTCTGGATCCCCAGCTTACCCTACCATAGTCAAGTATAAATCTCCATGGGTATTTTAGCCTGGGATAAGAATAAGTACAGGTCGTCATTTTCACAAAACGAATATGGGTTCTAGAATCTGGTAGACGTGGAAATGTGTTGGTGGGTTTTTGTGGAAGTTTGTTCTGATTGTTTCAAGCTTCTCAGTACAATGGGACACAAGGTCATAGTGTTGGGTGTTAAGAACAAAGAGGTGTAAAATATTTACCTAAGAGAAGGAGAGAGAGAATGAAATAGTGAAATATTTTATAATTATATAAAATATTTATAATTATATAAAAATATTTTATAATGGCCAGGAAACACCATTAAGCGACCCATCTGAGGTTCATAGTCATAAACAGTTTTTAGCAAGACCCATAAATCAATCATTAAAGAATGACGGAGAAGAGTGAGGTCAATGTTGCTGGTAGTTTAGGATCCCCTGCTACGTGATCGCATGGGAATTTCTATCGTACCCCTCTCCAGATACTGCGAGGGAGCAGGGAACAGGGCATTCTCCTACAAAATTGATGGCAATGAGAATTGATAGAGCCTTCTTGGTGAGCAGTTTAAAAATATCAAATTTGTAAAATATGTGCACCCTTGCATCCCATAATATTGCTCAAATACCCCTCCTTCAGGACCCCACCTCTGCACCACTCAGGTACTCCTTTCTCCGGCTGCTGGGAGGGCTGACATCCTTTGCTGAGTTGCTCTCTGGGAATTAATAAGAGCTGCTTCAGTAGTTCGAATCTGTCCACATCTACCAATTGTGCAACGCAGACTGGGTAAAAAGACCCATCTGTTTGCGTCAGACTGGGATCATTCTGAAAGGCCACTACAGTTCCAGAGCGCCCTGTGAGATCTGCTGAGGCGTCTTTGTTGTAGCTCCATTGCAGCTCAACAGCTATTTCTGTCCAGTTATTTTTTTTCCTCACTCCTCAATATCCAACAGGTGATGATGTTGACACCATTACAACAATTTTTCTTTTTTCTTTGTTTTTGAAATGGAGTCTAGCTCTGTCATCCAGGCTGGAGTGCAGTGACATGATCTTGGTTCACTGCAACCTCCACCTCCCGGGTTCAAGCAATTCTCCTGCCTCAGCTTCCCAAGAAGCTGGGACTGTAGGCACATGCCACCGTGTCCAGGAATTTTTTTTTTTTTTTTTTTTTTTTTTTTTTTGTATTTTTAGTAGAGACAGGGTTTCACCATGTTGGCCAGGCTGATCTCAAACTCCTGACCTCAGGTGATCCACCCACCTTGGCCTCCCAAAGTGCTGGGATTGCAGGCTTCAGCCACTGCACCCAGCCTCCGGCAACTTTTCTATACTGAAATCATTATCTTAGTCTATTTCCAGGGAACCAACCATGACCCCTCTGATTCAGAGATTCTACCATTAGGAATTTATCCAGAGGAAATAATAAGGATGCAAAGATTTTGCTGATGTATTGTCTATAATAGTGATAAATGGAAATGACATTGATTATAGGACAGATGGCCTAAATTATTTATGGTACATCCGTATTATAGAGACAGCAATATGCTATATATGCATATTTAAAGACACGAAAAGATTTTCACAATATTTTGGTGAGTGGAGAATGTCACTCATATAGCAGTAAGTTCAAGTATGACCTCATTAAAATGATTACATAAATACATGTGTGTAAAACATATGTGTATTAAGAGATCTTGAAGAATAAGCATCAAAGCCTTTAATGCAGTTAACTGGGTGCTGAATTTATAGGTAGTTCAAATAATTTTGTGTTCATATTTGTTGTCTAATTTTCATAGGCTGATCATAACTTGCTTTTGTAACAAGATGAAGCAACGTATTATTTTAATTTGAAGAAAATGTGTTAAGAATGATCTAGCTTCTGAGTAAGAGGGACAGATGTAGAAAACTCCCAGAAAAGAAAGAGGAAGGTTGGCCACATGCACACCGAAAATGAACTTGGATTCTGGACCTCACTGAAAACATCCCAAGACTTCATATGAATGTGTCTACATTTCCAAATTTCAGGGTGCACGGTCTCTTAAAGGATGCATGTGTGTCTTTATCTATCCCATCTATCTATCTACATCTATCCCAGAGGTAGTCTCAGAATAATAGTTTGGTTGCTGAAATGTCTAAAGTTCCAGGACACTTCAGGGATGTCTGTAAATAATCAACAGAATATAAGATATTAAACAAATCTAGCCTATTCCATCACCATAAATGTGGATATTTCCACTCTTATCACAGAGGCCATCTGAGAGATGCCAACATTATGCTGCAACTTTGGACAAAATTTATGTCAGTGATTCCCAAACTTCAGTCAATTTTTTTTTGCCACTGATTTTTTTTGGTTATGCACCATCTGTAGTATTGTTTATTCAGTGTTTTTCCTTAAATAGACTCTGTTGAATTTTAAGAAATTCCCTCACTTGATTCAGAGTAATAGTATTCAAGATAAACTGACTTAATTTACTAATAATAATTTTTAGATACACGTTAAAATGAGTACATAATTGTCAAAATGGAAAACATTTGTCTGTGTACCTCTGAAGAATCATCTCTTGTATTTGTACCATGCTTTGGGAACACATTGTACCAGGTTGTCAGAATCTGAAAGAACAGACATTTTTGGGGCCCACAGTAACTCGCTGAGAGCTAGAGGGAGAGAAGGAAGGCACTCTCCAACGTTTGGCTTGGTCTGTTCGCGGCACAGGCAAACCCTGACTCCTGCCAAAAATGTATTTGTAAGTTAGTCATGTGGAACAAGAACATATTATATGTTAAATGAATTTTTATGGGCTGGTGGGAGAAGGTGATGGCCACATAGAAAAGCGCAAATTTTTATGGTCTTTTTTTCTCTGAGGCTGCTTAGAGGTCACTACAAACATGATTTATGTATTCATTTTGGCCCAAGGACAATTTACCAGTTCCGGGAAGCCTAGTTAATGGACATAGATGTTTCTCAAATTTAATTGATTAAAACTGTTTAAAACTTTGTCTTCAGTATCCGGGAAATTTCAGAAAGGGAATGATTCTCATTAGAAATTGAAAGGAATTCAGAAGCCGCATTGGGACAAGGGACAGAAAGTGAGGGTGGAAACATCTATATAAGTAACCATGATGGTTTGCTAACACTGTAGTATGGGGTGCAGAAGGAGGCTGTTGAGAAGATCTTTGATCTCTGTTGGAGGACTGTTGTCTCACCCTCCAGAAACAGGTTGTGGCAATTCACATGGGTACCCAACAATCAAATTCTTGACTTTAGTTGTGAGGCTCAATATCTGGGAAACCTCTTATGCATTCCCATGCCCTGGTTCAAAGTCCGACACTTGGCTTTCATTTAAACATGCCCAGTGTGAAGGAGACTTCTCTTCATTGTCATTTCCTAACATCATCACTGGCTGGACTTCCTTCTTATTGGAACCTAAAAAATTCAACAAGAGATGCTATTTTTTTAATGCCATTTTCAGAGTTTTCATTTCTGATCCAATATGCCAACCCAGCACACTTTTCCATATATAATTCTAGGAAAGTACTACTAATAGTGCATATATATTATAGTTCCATAATATGTCATATACAAATACTGATTCAAAGTTTAGTCAAGTCAGTTGAAAGATAGTTATTAATAGCCTATCTAGTCACTGGATATTTATTTGTGTGTGAGCATGGAAGCTTGACTTGGGGAGGAAGGATTTGGATTTGCTAAGATAATCACTTAGTAAGCTTTTAAAATTCTGTGTAGATATAAGGAATAATGATTATTATTGATCTGCTTTATTGGTCACGTCCTCTTCCCTCTCTCAGTCATTTCTTCGTAAGTTCTCGATTGATTGATTGATTGATTGATTGATTTTTTGAGATGGAGTCTTGCTCCGTCTCCAGGCTAGAGTGCAGTTGCATGATCTCGGCTCACTGTAACCTCTGCCTCCTGGGTTCAAGTGATTCTCCTGCTTCAGCCTCCCGAGTAGCTGGGACTACAGGCATGCACCACCACGCCCGGCTAATTTTTTGTATTTTTAGTAGAGATGGGGTTTTACCATGTGGCCAGGATGGTCTTGATCTATTGACCTTGCGATCCACCCACCTCAGCCTCCCAGTGTTGGGATTATGGGCATGAGCCACTGTGCCCAGCCTCTCTAGTTATTATATACCACTTCTCTCTCTAAGATTTTGAAGTCCCGTTGTGTTAGACTGCTACTTTGTGGCTCCTGGCATTCATGCCCTAGTGTGCACCCTCTCATTGAATCTGAGCTGCCCTGTTATCTGCTTTATCCACGAGCACAGGGAAGTAGTGACCCTGATGTCATTCTCCACTTAAGTCTTCAGAATCCTTGGAACCTCTTTCTTTCTCCCTTTCTCTCTCTCTTTCTCTTTTTCCTTTCTCTCTCTCTCTCTCTCTCTTTTCGAGACAGAGGTCTCACTCTTGTTGCCGAGGCTTGAGTGCAATGGCACAATCTGAGCTCACTGCAACCTCCGCCTCCCGGGTTCAAGCGATTCTCCTGCCTCAACAGGAGTAGTTGGGATTACAGGCGACTGCCACCACAGTCTGGCTAATTTTTAGTAGAGACGGGGTTTCTCCATGTTGGGCAGGCTGGTCTCGAACTCCCGACCTCAGGTGATCCACCGCCTCGGCCTCCCAAAGTGCTGGGATTACAGGCGTGAGCCACCGCGTCTGGCAGGAATCTTTTGCTTTCGTGTCGGGGGAGCCATTTACCATGCAAGAAGTCCCACTATCCTGAAACCCTCATGCTGTGAGAAGCCCAAATCAGCTGAGCCGAGAGTTCATGTAGAGGAGAAATAAGGATTCAGGCAACAAATACAGCCATTTCCAAGCAAGTTGCCAGCACCAACTCTTCAGCCATGTATGTGAAACCATGTTGGAAGTGGATCCTCTTGCCCCAACTCAGACCTCCTCAGCTGATGCCACATGGAACGCAGGTGAACTGTGTGTACATTTTGTAGGGATTCTGTCCCAAGAAACACAAATTAGGTGACTTAAAACAACAGAAACTTATTCTTTCACAGTTCTGGAGGCGAGAAGTCTGAAATCAAGGTATTAGCAAGGCCGTATTCCCGTTAAGGCTTTGGGGGCGCATCCCTCCTTGCTACTTGCAGCATTTGGTAGCCCCGCCACTCCTTGTGTCAATAAAGCCAATCTCTGCCTCTGTCTTCCCATGGCCATCTTCCCTCTATGGCTGTGTCCCAAGTTCCTTCTTATAAGGACACCAGCCGTTGGATTAGAGCCCACTCTAATGACCTCATCTGAACGTTCTTACATCTCCAAAGACCCTATTTCCAAATAAGGTCACGTTCATGGCACTGAAGATTAGGACTTCAGCATATCTTTTCGGAGGACACAATTCCATCCATAACAAACTGTCCACATTGAGCCCTGCTTTTTAATTGAAGAACTGTGATCAAATAAATAGAGTGATGTTTTTGGCCATTGAATTTTGAATTACTTTGTCACATAGCAATAAATAACGTACACAGCAAGTTATGACCCTTTGATGCACTCCACTCTAGAGGCACTGCCATTTCTTGCCCTGAATTGCAGGAAATGTTTCTTTCTGTCAGTTTTTTTTTTTTTTTTTTTCTTCCCAGGCTATTTTTTTTTTTTTTTTGGTGTAGTAAATGTTGATGTATACAATTTTACTTCTTTCTCGTTTTTATTCACTCCCCATTTTCTCCATCTCAAGCAAAGTTTCACTGGGAGTTATGTTATCTCTCTAGTATGATTTTTCCAATATGACTACGAAGTCTTCTCTTTTGCATTCTCAGGTACCAATGTTTTCCCTGTTGCCTCACATTTTTAGATCTCTGTTGAATGTCTGGCCCTATGATAGCTAGAAACATTTGGTTGATCTCTTCTTCCTTTCATCAGCATGCACTTCCTCCCTCACTAAAAGGATTTGACACTGGGCATCCCCTTCTCTAATAGACCCAATTCCTTTTCTTTTTATTGGCTTGTGCTGAGGACCAGACAAGTGTGATCTGAGCCATCTCATAAGTATAAGGAATGTGGCTTTTAAAAATGGATGCACCCAGGGTTATTCTCAACTCAGATTACCTTAATTGGTGGTAAGAATTGAAGGTGGAGTTGGGTTGTTAATGAAGATGCCAGGTTGGAAGGAGTGAAATACTGCGGCCAGAATGAACCTACAGAATAATTCTTGTTAATCCATATTTTATTCCAACCTAACTTCCTTGTCACTCTTATGCATCCATATCCTGGCTTATATCATTGCTAGTTCTGAAAATTATCTCCTTCTGACTTTTTGTATTTATGCACATCATCTTCTCCTTAAAGACCCCAGCCTTGAACTCACTTCTCTTTCTCCCCACTCTTCAATGACCTTGAATCTCTGGCATTTCATCCATCTGTCCCATGCATTATTACTATATCACATCAGTCCCAACACACACCCACATACTCACAGAGAGAGAATCTAGAGCCTCCAGGGGCTGACTGGTTGATCCAATATACTACTGCTTGAAGATATTAAGAAATGAGGGTTTGCACGATGATCCCCTAAGTCTCAGGACCAAAGGATATTCAAAAAGCAAGGGGCGTGGGGCAAAAATGCAAAGACAGGTACCTTCAATACACATTGTTCTACAGCTTTATAGGATCCAACTCTCCAGAAGGTATTATGTTTCATGAGTTCAGAATGTAATTCTCTCATACAAATAAACAGTTTAATCGGCCTTGCAGTACCTGATCAATGCACCAAAAAGAACAAATAAGGGTAGAAAGAGAAGCTTAATTTCCAAGAAAGTTGTATCTATTCATGTGTAGCTTGTGGGAAAAGTAGCTTTTCCTCAATTATATCTGCATTATCACATGTGCCCACTTTCGCAGTGGAAGAATTCTATTACAGGGTGACACTGAGATTGAGTTTTAAGGAAAAAGAACTATTCATATATTTATTCATTCTTATCAACTGCTTTGTATTTGGTGCTGGACATCTTGGGTTTGGTTTCCCAGGAGAAAACCTGAGTCAAGTTTTTTTACTAAGAAGGTTTTTTCAGGATAACCTGAAAAGGTAGTTGGATTCTGGTACTCCCCGAGAAGCTCAGTGGAGATTATAGAATTCCACAAGCCACAAGTTTTCATTGTGTTCTGAAGAGGCAAGCAGAGAAATGGAAAGAGGCAAGAATCTTGGTCCAAGCTCTAGCTCTGGCTCTAACCAGTGGTGGGTTTAGGTTAGTTACCTCAAAAGCTTTCCAAAAAGATTTTGAAATCGTTAAACAAGGTAACATACAATTTTAACAAATGGTCAGTGAGATCCTCTACAGGGTAAGAAGATAAAGTTGCACAACTGAAGGCTCCTGCCCTTGGAACATTCCCAGTTGTGATAACCAGATTGGATTCCTGAGTCAGTGCAGCTGCCACATCCATCCAGTAGGGGCGCCAACTAACACAGTATTGAGATGAAAACATGACTGCTAATTCATAAAGGTTTCCGTGTGTATGACTTTTTACATAATGGAAACGTGCTTCCTCTTGGGCTGAGGAAGATAGCACTCAAGCACATAAATCTCTGTCATCCAGCCCCTGCCCCAGCAAGATGAGTGTTAATGAAAGAACTGAAAACTGGTTTAAAGGAATGACATCTAATTGCCTGGCTATGGCAACAAATAGTTGGTTTGTCCAAAGCTTTCGCATGTTTGGACCTAGCCTTATGTGAGAAAACTTCCACTAGTGGGGAGCAGCTACAGCTCCAATGCATAACAGTGAGGGGCTCTAGGAAACATGAATGTCAAATTGTTAGGGAAAAAATTCTGCACCTCATCCATCACTTCTTGGTTCACTCAGCAAATATTTACTGTGTTTCTGCCAGCTGCCAGGCATTGTTCTAACTAAGCCATGGGCACTCAGCAATAACTAGAACAAATACAATCCCTACCCTCTTGGAACTTACATTCTAGAGGGAAAGAGATGTAAGTATAATAAATAAGGAAACGTAACAGTGTTTCAGGTGATGATAGCGTGATGGAGAAAAATTAGTTGAGGTAGGGAGTAGGGTTGCTTTTGTGCACAGCGTGGTCAAGGAAAGTGTCAAAGATAAGACGGTATTTGAGATGAGCTCTGAAGGAGGTGAACCATGCACCCCTTTCAGTGTGTGTGTGTGTGTGTGTGGAGTGCTCAGAGAATCAGCTAGAGCAGCTGTGGGGAATCCAGCAAGGAGGAGAGTGACAGGTTGTAGTGGTGGGGTGGGTTGTGGGAAAGGGTGGGTTAGGTGGGACAGTCGTTCTCAAACTTTGTTGCACATTAAAACCACTTGTGAGGCTTTTAAAAATCCCAATATCCAGGCCTTACCCCAGATCAGATTTCTGGGGTTGGGACCCTGAGATCAGTGGCTTTTAAAGCCCCCCAGGTCATTCCCACATTCAACTAGAGCTGAGAACCAGCAATGAGGGGGCTGTAGGCCATTGCTAGGATATTTGCTGGTTAATTATATGTACCAACGAGGCAGGGATCATGGTGCCAAGATAGGTGGTTGAACATTACTCTGGACCTTTCTCTGAGGATGTTCTTGGATGAGATTAACATTTAAATTGGTGGACTTTGAGTAAAGCAGGCTGCCTTCCATACTGTGAATGAGCCTCATCCAATCAGCTGAAGGCCTGAATAGAACAAAAGGCTGAGCTCCCACAAGTTAAAGGGAATTCTGTAGCAGACATCGTTTAGACTTGAACCATAGCATTAGCTCTCCCCTGGATCTCCAGCTTGATGGGCCACCATTCTCAATTGAACTTGCCGGCCTCCATAATTGTACGAACCAGTTCCTTAAAATAAACCTCTTGGCTGGACACGGTGGCTCAAGCTTATAATCCCAGAACTTTGGGAGTCCAAGGTGGGTGGATCACGAGGTCAGGAGTTCAAGACCAGCCTGACCAATACAGCGAAACCCCGTCTCTACTAAAAATACAAAAATTAGCTGGGCGCGGTGGCAGGTGCCTGTAATCCCAGCTACTCAGGAGGCTGAGGCAGGAGGATTGCTTGAACCTGGGCGGCAGAGGCTGCAGTGAGCTGAGTTCATGCCACTGCACTCCAGCCTGGGTGACAGAGTGAGACTCTGTCTCAAAAATAAAATAAAATAAAATAAACCTCTTTCTCTACATATATGTAATCTATTGGTTCTGTTTCTCTGGAGAACCCTCACTGATACAGGAAGGTTATAAATAGAGGTGGGATAGAATCTGCTTTAAATACATCTCCGGTTGCTGTGATAAACTTTTTGTAGAGGGGTACTATGATTTGGATATGGATTTCTTGTGCCCACCAAAGCTCATGTTGAAATTTGATCTTCCTTGAGTGGTGCTGAGAGGTGGGGCCTAGTGGGAGGTGTTTGGGTTTGTGGGTGGACCTCTCAAGAATGGCTTGGGTTGTTCTGTGATAGTGAGTTCTGGCTCCAGGATTAGCTCCTAAGGGAATGGATTCGTTCCCACAAGAGTGGGTTGTAATAAAGCCCAGAGACGTGTCAGGTTTGGCCCCTCTTTGCCTGTATTCAATTCCCTTTTGGACTTCTTTACCATGTTTTGATGCAGTTCAAAGTCCTTCACCTGAAGTTGAGCAGATGCCAGCACCGTGCTTCTTGTACAGCTTGCAGAACCATAAGCCAAATAAACCACTTTTCTTTATAAATGATCCAGCTTCAGGTATTCTTTTATAGAAACACAAAACAAAGTAAGAAAGGAAGTCGAGGGTCAAAATGGGACAACCACTTGGGAGGACATTGCAATTATCCAGTCAAGAGTTAATGGTGGCCTAGACCCAGCTAATAACAGGGAGGTGATGAGAAATTGTAGGATTCTGTATTCTCTATGAAGGCTGTGCCATCAGCATTTGCTGTTGGATGTATGACAGGTTTGCTACAATTTATTTTGGAGATCTAGGGCTTCATCAAATCAACTGTTAGGTTAGTCACTTGTTTTATTTGATTCAGAGCACATGAAACCAGGGAGAAAAGGGCCGTAAGTGTTAACAGACACACGCAGCAAAGCGAAAGTCTGATCCTTAGAGAATTCTGGCCTCAACCGAACAATTCAAACGTTTTCAAACATGCTGGAATAAGCAAGAAACAAAACATACTTTGACAGATAATTTATTTCTAAACTATATGGATCTGAAGTGTAACTGAATCCAGCTGTGTCTCCTCCTTTGCTCTTTCTCTCTCCCATCTCTTTGATGAGGCACTGACAGCCTCAGAACACGTCAAGTGTAAAGTTTGCACAACGGGACAAAACGTTTTGTTATCCACAATGACTCTGACCTCAGGAAGGCTGAGTTTTCATCTATAAATCATCACCCAGACATCCAAGTGCTGCAACAGTTGGCAAGGACCAACTACCCAACTGCAACAAGGCCAAAGTCGGGCATGCCCCAGGGAAAGCCTTTATCTGGGGGTAGAAGAGAAAGTGACTGCTCTCGTCTCTTCTCTGTTTCAGCCCTGCCTGAACTAATTCTCAGGTCCAGAAACCTGCCTTCTGTCTTTCACCGACGAGTCCTTACAGAGTGTCCCCTTTATCTGGTGGCTGTTTCTTCCACCTGCTTTATCTGCTTGAGCCCTGGATCTTTTCTGAAGGGTCTTCTCAAAAGGTGAGGCAGATTGTATCTCCCCAGCCTCAACTTAAAAGCTACTTTAGTACTGAAGGCTTCTTTAAGTCTTCCCAAACCACCTGACCTTCCCTTGTGATTGGCCTTCGTAGTCAGTGCAAGTGCTATGATCTGAATGCTTGTGTTAATTCCACACTTTATGTCCTGAAATCCTCATCCCCAGGGAGATGGTTTCAGGAGGTGGGGCCTTTGGGAGGTGATTCGGTCATAGGAATGAAGCCCTTATGAATGAGATTAGTGCCCTTATGAAAGACTCGTGCCCTTCCACCATGTGAGGTCGGAGTAAAAAGATGACTGTCTATGATGAACGGGCCCTCACTGCGCACCAAATCTGCCAGCATCTTGAACTTGGACTTCCCAGCTTCCACAATTGTAAGAAATAAACTTCTGTTGTTTGTAAACTTCCTGATCTACTCTATTTTGTATAGAAGCCTAAACAAACTAAGGCAACTTTGAAGATCCATGTTTTCAGCACCTAGTATATACATAGGCATCCTTCTAATGTCTGTTCTATCCTCTATGCACTGAAGCACCATAAGAACAGCCCCAAGCCTGCCTGATTCACTCCTGTATGCCTAGCCTTCAGCAGAGGGCCTCAGACTCGAGCATTCAGTTAATAACTGAAAAACTGCTGTGTGCCTGACACTGTGCTATGCTCTGAGTACACACTGATGCTCGATAAAGATTGGTTACCATGTGATGAAATTCAGATGTAAACATGTTCTAAATTCTTTATTATTTTACTAAAATGAGGTCTTATGTCCAAATTTCTAGTATCAAGAGAAGGTATCATCATTATATCTCTAAATCTCCAAGGTAGGAATGTTACTTTCTCCATTTTTTTGTATGAAGTACCAAGTCTTATAGTTTACTTCTTTCAAATAGTACTTGTAGTCACATTTTCTTTCATCTTTCTTACACTAATTTTCAGTCCTTTTCGTGTCTGAATTACTAAAATAGCTATTTCATTCTTTCTTCTTTCCCGGAGGTAATCTGGTATATAGCATCATAAATCTGGTGCATATTCAAATACGTATGCATATTCAAATTCTATACTTTTGCTATTATGTATATATAATACATGTATATATAATACATATCATACACATGCACACAAATGTACTTATATGTGTACATATTACAATTGTCCCTTTGTATCTGTGGAGGATTGGTTCCAGGACCTCTCATGGATACCAAAATCCACAGATTCTGAAATAAATAGTGTACTATTTTTATGTAACCTTTGCAAATCCTCCTGTATACTTTAAATCATCTCTAGATTACTTATAACATTGAATACTATGTAATAATTGTGAATACTATGAATACTATGTAAATAATTGTTATACTTTTGTTTAGCGATTAATGATAAGAAAATGCCCGTGCGTGTTCAGTGCAGATGCAATTTGGGGGGGGTATATTTTACATCTGAAAGTTGGTTGAGTCCACAGATGTGAAACCCACAGATAGAGGGACGACTGTATAAAATAGGTTTATGTACTTTTAAACATTTACGTGAGTGATGTAATATTGTGTGGAACATTCTGCAGCATGCACATTATTTGTTTTGTTAGTTTTATCTTTTAGAAAATAAATACGGCTTTTTATAGTAATTTTTAAAATAAAGGTTATTATAATGAGGGGATTGGGAATTCCTGTTTCAAGATAGTAATCTAAAGCCATTTTAGTTTTTATTTTCCTCTTAGCAAGTCTTCAAAAAATAAGAATAAGAAAGGAAACAAAATCACAAATTCACTTGGATAAAGCTGAGTGCTATCTACAACATATATAACTGCAGTTTATGAAGATGGGAAGCACAGCAAGAAGGATAAATTACTTAAACATCAAGGAGAAGGGTGGAGTAAACATGTATCCTTTGGGTAGAAAGGGAAGAGATGCACAGGACAGAATTCAGACCCAGGACTCCCATAAGGTGGATAAGTGAACAGAAATCCTTTTACCATAGAGTCACATTCTTAGGAGGAGGCTGACAGAGTGAACCTGTGATCAGGTTCACCCTGATCCACCCCCAGGGACTGCAAGGAAAGTCACCTTGGCTCTGAGCAAGAGCAAAGAACCACAAGCCAGCAATCCCATAGATTTGCCATTCAAATTCACATCAAAATGGTGGTTCAAAACACTTAATAAGCTTGTGAATTTTATTTGCATTGTTACTGGACTGACGGACACTTTGAGTACTCAGCAGAAACAAATAAAAAATGGAAGCAATTATTAACCCCAGGAAAAACAAAAAGTTATGTAAAAACTGTTCGGTGGAGGACAGTATTTCCACAGTTAAAAGAATGAAATGACTAAATACCGATTTTACCAAAACTTTAGCTATAAATACATTGGGAGACTGACAGAAGGGGAAGAGGGGGCATAAATTAGCTAGATAATAGGGAGCCAATAGCTGATGTCTTCAAAAAATGAATAGAAAGATTATTTCTATTTTTAGAAATTTGAGATTAAATAACAGTCACAGTTAAGATTGGAACCCTTTGAAGGAGTTTCTTCTGGGGACTTAAAGGTGGGCAACAGTAAGGTTGAGAAAAAATACAACTTTGTTTTTCCTATAAGCGATTTAACACTACTTCACTTTTTAGATTATTGGAATTTAATATTTTGTTTAAAATAAACTCTAAACATAAAAGGGGCAGTAAAATAAATTATGCAGCTACAAACCAAGACATTGTGATGTTAACGTAAATTAGAATTCAAGGCAAGAAATATATGGGGCAAATATTTCTTGTTTTTAGTGAAGCTTATAAAGAAAATATAAATCATAAATATTTGCGCCTTTCAAATACCACTGAAACAGATAAATAAAAAACTTACAAATTGCGGGAACAATTGCTAGAACACAGGAACTTTTGTGACATTATGTATTTCTCTTAGTCATTATTAAACAGGATAAACAAAAGGGGAAAGGATTTAGAATTTAAATGATACAATTAATAGGTGGATTTAGGCTGGGCACAGTGGCTCACGCCTGTAATCCCAGCACTTTGGAAGGCCGAGGCAGGCGGATCACGAGGTCAGGAGATCGAGACTATCCTGACTAACATGGTGAAACCCTGTCTCCACTAAAAATACAAAAAAAACCCCCCCAAAACCCAAAATTAGCCGGGCGTGGTGGCGGGCACCTGTAGTCCCAGTTACTCGGGAGGCTGAGGCAGGAGAATGGCGTGAACCCAGGAGGCAGAGGTTGCAGTGAACAGAGATCGCGCCACTGCACTACAGCCTGGGCGACAGAGCAAAACTCCATCTCAAAAAAAAAAAAAAAAAAAAAAAACGGCGGATTTAATAGACATGCCATCTATTAAACAGAAACTATATGGAACATGAATTCTGATTATTAAGGAATACTACTAGAAATAAATAACTAAAACATAGTAATAAAGCAATCCCAGTCATCCAAAAATTTTAATGCAGTGTCTCAAGTATGTCTTGGAAGAAAAGAAAGCATCAGCCTTTCAATTAAATTATATTTAGAAATCAATGAGAATATGAACACTATAAATTAAAGCTTATGAGAAATAGCTAAGAAAGCACTGTTCAAAGTTAACTCATAATCTTAGGTATTTTAATGACTAAAGTAAAATGAAAATAAACTGTACGAATTCAAGAAATTAGAAAAAAGGAAAGAAAACAAGAAAAAATAAATCAAGAAATATAGGAAAATGAAACAGGAAAAATAAAATAATATGTTGAATAATATAAAAATGAAAATCAATGAATTAGGATTTACAAATAATACGGTAATAAAGTGGTAAAATGTTTAGCTTGTCTAATGAAAAAATAGAGATCACTCAAAAACAAATTTAGGCAGAAAGTATGTCTAATCACAGATTTGAAGTAGATGAAATACTAAAATATGATAAGGGGCAAAGCTATTAAATTTGAAAACTTTAGCCAAATATAAATTAGAAAAATTTACTAAAGCAGAAAACCTGAAATAAATATTTAGTCAAGGGAAAAATGGAAAAAAGTCAAGCTATTATCATCTATAGAGGATCCAATTCTAGACACTCTTACAGAAGCATTCTTTCAAACTTTCAAGGAACAGATAATTTCTATGATGTAAAAACTGTTCCGCTTTCTATCATTTTTTAAAATGTATGTTGGAAAAATACTCAAACTCTCTGAAACTCAGTTTCTTAGTTAATACAATTAGGATAATAATAATAAATGTGCTTGACTATAAAAATGTAAGGAATCAGAGATATACTTAAAATACTAGAATTGATAAGAAACTACAGTAATATGGTCAATTATAAAATAAATATAAAAAAATTCAACACCATTATAATAAAACAATTATAATTTGAAAATGTAACAGGGAAAAGATCCTATTCACACAAGTAACCAAAAAACCACAATAAAAATGGTATAATATATACCAATTTACTGAAGGATATAAAAGAATACTTGAATAAATAAAGAGACATAGATTTAGAATTAGGGGAGGCTTGACATAATTTCAATTGTGGAAAATATAAAGTATATTGGCAGTATGATGCTTAACTTATAATTTTTCTGTAAAATTAACTTTTGCATGTTGAGTCATTTCTGTTAAAGTCTTGGCCAAAATATTTTCTATGATTTTCAACAAATAGGGGTATCTACTCTCCTATGATTCTCTAGCTTATGTTTAGTTTTCTTCTGAACACTAGCGAACAAATACGTTTCCTATGTTTAATTTGTGTTATTAGTGGGGTTGCTTCTATATTCCGGATAAATTACTTGTCTTGCCCAGATGGTGACTCACATAAATACATGAGGATTCAGGGACTAATGATTAGATCACCAAGGAGGCATGAGGGACCTCCCAAGAGGCCAGAGCAAACAAGCATCTCAACCATGAGGCTGGCACTCAGGGAAGGGAAGGGAGGACGTTTCATCAGACCTAAGACGTCTCTGAGAAAGCCTAGGATGAATCTCCATTCCTAGGGATCTGTTTCTAAAAAAAACCCATGACATAAGTGATCGCCAGATTGAAGCTGCTTCCTGAGAAGAGTCTTAACGTAGCTGTCAGTTATCAACTAGCAGAGATTGGAAATACTCTTCTACCTTGGAATTTGGTTTGGAAAAAGGGGCTCCAGAGCGAGTTACTACTGAGAGGATCTTGGAATTTTTCCATGTAACTATAACAACTTCCCACAGGCCAGAACGTACCATTCCAGTCAATGGACAAAGTATGGGCAGGTTCTTCAGAGCAGGCTAAAAAGAATTTCACACAGATTCTCCATTTGTCTGTCTGTTTACATCCTCATCTTGATTCATCTCCCTCCTATGTTTCAAAGGTAGATTTTTTTCCTTGTCTAAGTTCATGTGATACCCAGCATATGAACAGTCTTTTCTTTCAACAATTCTTTCTTCATTGCACAAAGACATTTATTGAGCACCTTCTGTATTCAGGGAACAGGGTTGGAAGCTAAAGTTACAGAAATATTTAAGACATAGTTTCTACTATTGAGTGGTTTACAATCTTAACTAGGCAATCTTGATTTTAAACCAGTATCAAAGTAAAGCAATAAGGGCTAAGGGTTAAGTAAGCGGTGAACGGCATGTTGCTGAAGATGTTCTGGGGTGGAGGAAATGGGCCTTGAGGGCTAGTGAAGGCAAGATGGGGAGGGTCTAGGTAGTTAATGATTGATGGGACAGGTATGGGCACCTCCTGTGCTGGGGGAAATGGCAAATGGTGAGCTGCTTTATTAGAGGCTAGGAGAGTATCCTCCAAACCCCAAACTCCCCACACACTCCCACCAGCTGCAAACACACACTGTAGCAGGACTCACTGCTGGGGAATGTGGCTTCCCGCTCCTGAATTTAAGGTGCTCTCGTTGGATGCCCAGAGAAGGTCTTGGACAGAGAAACTGGAATAATAGGCTGTAAAGGCCTAAAATGTAGGCGGGTAACCGTATCAGAGGGGTTGGGGATCCTGTACTGCACCACCTGGTCATGAGAAATCAGAGAGAGAAGTCACAGGCTGAGGTCTTTAAATCTCAGCAAACCTTCCTGCCAGCAATTGATGGCTGCAAATGTTGGAGCTCTGACTAGTTTCCACCCCTTTCTCCTACAGTCTTTTACAGTTGGCACCCAACTGTCTTAAACTCAGGAGCAGGAAGCCACATTCCCCGGCAGGGTTCTCCTTAGGCTGGTGCAAAAGTAATTGCAGTTTTTGCTATTGCTTTTGAACACAATTACTTTTGCACCAACCTAATATTTGCAGCAGATGACATATAAGGTGGGAAAGGGGTTTGGGTGTATTTGCTCAGCCACTAATAAGGCAGCACTGTATTTCTCATCTCTCCTAGGATGTAGGTGCCCTTGCCTGCCTTCCCACCTTGGCATCTCCAATTGCCCCCTCCCCATCGCGCTTTCTTTAACGCCCAGTTTCCTCATCCCCAAGGCACCTTTAGAACTGTGGTCCTCACCATTCATTTAGTCCTTGGCCTATACTGCTTTACCCTGACAATGTTTGAAACTCATAGTTACCAATAAAGAGGCTGATTGGATTCTGGCTCTGCCACTGCACAGTTTCCTCACCTGTAACCTGGGGAGGTAGTTAGAAAACCTCGCCCAAGGTAAGAGCAGGGTCATCGTAGGGGAAGATTAATTTGCGCTAGGTCTTGAAGTTAGGGCAGAAGTTCTATAGTTAGAAGTGGCCCAGAGGAAACTATTCTAGAAAGGGAGAATAATGTGAACACTTCCTTAGAGAAGAGAAATCATGCAGTTTGTTCAGAAAGCATAAAGAAAGCCAGTGTTGGAGGGTGTCGACCTTGAGTAAGAGGACTGTGGGAATGCAAGCTTTGAGTGTTCAGCTGAGGACACTCACTGAGGCATTATGCAATACATATATTCAACCATATCCCAATCCTCCAGCACCCTCTTTCAACTTGCTTTTTAAAGAGTGGTCCACAGGCCAAGATGGTGAAACCCCATCTCTACTAAAAACGCAAAAAGTTAGACGGGTGTGGTGGCAGGCACCTGTAATCCCAGCTACTTGGGAGACTGAGGCAGGAGAATTGCTTGAACTCGGAGGGCGGAGGTTGCAGTGAGCCGAGATGGTGCCACTGCACTCCAGCCTGGGTGACAGAGTGAGACTCCGTCTCAAAAAAAAAGAATGGTCCACAGGCCAGCAGCATCAGCATACCAGCATCATGCAGGAGTCTGTGAAAGTGCAGAATCTCAGGCCCCACTCCAGACCTTTTGAAACAGAATCTATATTTGAGGTCAGGGGCAGTGGCTCACGCCTGTAATCCCAGTACTTTGAAGGCCGAGGCGGGAAGATCAATTCAGGTCAGGAGTTCAAGACCAGCCTGGCCAACATGGCGAAACTGCATCTTTACTAAAAAGACAAAAATTATCCAGTAGTGGTGGGCATCTGTGGTCCCAGCTACTCAGGAGGCTGAGACAGGGGAATCACTTGAATCTGGGAAGTGGAGGTTGCAGTGAGCCAAGATCGTACCACTGCACTGGGTGACAGAGCCTGACACCATCTCAAGAAAAAAATAAAGGCCGGATGTGGTGGCTCATGCCTGTAATCCCAGCACTTTGGGAGGCCGAGGCAGGTGGATCACGAGGTCAGGAGATCGAGACCATCCTGGCTAAAGTGAAACCTTGTCTCTACTAAAAATACAACAACAACAAAAATTAGCCGGGCGTGGTGGCCTGTAGTCCCAGCTACTCGTGAGGCTGAGGCAGGAGAATGGTGTGAACCTGGGAGGCAGAGCTTGCAATGAGCCGAGATCGCGCCACTGCACTCCAGCCTGGGCGACAGAGTGAGACTCCATCTCAAAAAAAAAAAAAAAAAAATCTCTATTTGAACAGAATTCTCAGATGACTTGTGTATACATTAAGACTTGATGAACACTGCCTGTTCAATCATACAGTTGATTAAAAGCACAAGCGTCCTTGGAAGTCTAAGGCAGGAACAGGACCAGGTAGCTTTGAAATGTACCCGACAGCTGGCCTTTAAGTCATTACTTCCAACCTTCATTTCTCCAGCAGTTCTCAGCATCATCCATGGACATAGTATATCCCAAGCTCTCAAACTTCAGTAAGCACAAGAACAACCAGATGTGGGTGTTCACAGGCAGATTCTTGGGACTTACACTCCAATTCTCTCAGGGATTCTGATATCAATTATCCAGGAACTACAATATGAGAAGCACTGGGCTAGAAGGACCACTTGTCATCAAGTAAAGGATTCTGGAAAAAATGGGGAACTTGAAAATATTAATTTTTTTTTGCACCAAAAAGCTTTGGATTTGCTGTATTGGTCTGTAACTTGCCCCAGCCCTGCTTTAACTGGACATTTATCATAGTTAAAGTAGAAATAACACCATTAGCCTTCCAAGCAGTGATAAAATTAGCAGTGTAAACAAAGCAAGTAAATGACCTTAGTCAGATTGCTTGTTGACTCTAACCCAACACCTACCAAGATGATTAGTCAGGGCAAATGAGAACAGGGTGAAGAGGCCCCTGTGCGGAGAGAGATCCTCTCCCTGTTTACTTCCTGAGGATCCTCCAGCACACAGGATGGTTCCTAAAATGCCTGCAAATGATTAGGGCTCTGAATGTTTAGCGCTTTGGCCCCAGTTCTGTGCCAAACTCTGTCATGGTTATTTTTTTCCAGGAGGGAAAGTTCCTTGCAACTTACAGTCTTGCTGCTGTGACTATTCCGGCTTCCTGAGAAAGGGGTGTCCTCTCCTAGAGTTCCAGTGAGGCAGGATGCAGGGTGGGAAATGGGCCACAATAGTTACTTCCATTCTTCAGAAGGTGGGCTCTGCACTCGGGGGACAGCAACTGAGCTGGTTGGTCTGAGACAGACGTGAGTATAAACCTTGTCTCTTCCAGCTGGCCTTCTCAATTAGCCACGTTCAAAGTGAGCTCCTCTTCTTCTAAACTGCTTGTCTGTGTTACTGACTTGGGCTCCTTCTGCTATGTTCTGTTTTTGATTGGATCGTTTCCTCTCCTAATTGTTAAGTTATTGAGGGCAGGGGCCCTGCATTATACTTCCTTTTGTCTTCCTTATATAAAAAGTCCAGGATCTGACTCAGAGGGCCTGCCTTGCTGTCCTGGTTTTAACATTGCTGAGGAGGGAAAGACCCCTTTTATCCTCCACCTAACACTTCCCAGGAGAACAAAATCTTAATATATTTCAGATGGCAGATATTAGGGGCTAGTTTGACAGGTGAACCATATGTTAAAAGGTCCAGGTTTACAGGTGAGAGTGTGTACGTGTATGTGTATGTGCATGTGTCTATGTATGTGTGTGCTCATATGCACGCATGCATATTTGTGTGCATACACATATGTGCATGTGTACGCATGTGCATGTGTGTTTATGTGTGTATGTACATGTATGTGTTTGTGCATGTGTGTATGTGTGCATTACCCTGTTCCTTCCTCCTCCTAGGCAGCTGGAGCAGTAAGCTCAGCACCCAAAGGTGTGGGAGGCACACCCTTCTCTTTGCATTCTCATCCTCTCCATGCCCACATGGATGTGGCCAGAAGCTCATTGGAAATTAGGCCAAGCTGGTACTGGTTATTCATGGCAGATGTGGCAAATACATACCCTTCCTTGGCTGTCTGGGCTGTCTCTTGCTCTGGTCTCCTCTTTCACTCCATGTAAGCTAGCCTCAGTATCAGGCTCCAGCCGGGTAGAGCAGAGAACTCAGCATCAGGAATTAATCTCACAAGACCATCTGCCAGTGCTTGGCACATACATCCTTCTCTTCAGAAACCTACGAGGAAGACTATCTCAGATTTGGTCTCCTGGTCTGTTGCCATCAATGAGCCTGTGAATCCCAAGTTTTCCCTCACCCTCTGCTCTGTTCCGGCACCGTGCCTTCTCGTGCATGACATAAATGCTCTGAACCACAGTTTTTGCCTCTACCAAATGGACATCATGGCATTCATGATCGTGGTCACAGAGATTTAAATGCAATAACTTTGGTATATTCTAAAAGCGTATTCAAAAGGAACTTGTTTATTGTCTTGTTTCTCAGGTTTGGTATGATTTCTTGATGGAGCGGAGATAATGAATCCTTATGGGATGGCTGATTGAACAGATAAGATGTGATTCTCACCTATACCAGCTGAATTAATGCATGTATTGAGAGGCGATTTTCTATTTTTAAAGAAAGTATCATGCAGCAGAACTGCCTGGCGAGGGCATACGTATCAAATGCGATTTGGCTTTAGGAGATTCATCAGCGCCTGTTCTCTAAGAAGTGAATCTGTTGGAGTAGCTGCTTTTTCTGTTTGTTTGTTTGTTTGGGGGTTTATTTTTTTGAAGCAGAGTCTTGCTCTGTGCCCAGGCTAGAGTGCAGCGGTGCGATATTGGCTCACTGCAACCTCCACATCGCAGGTTCAAGCGATTCTTCTGCCTCAGCCTCCCGAGTAGCTGGGACTACAGGCGCGAGCCACTACTCCCAGCTAATTTCAGTGTTTTTAGTAGAGATGGGGTTTCACCATGTCGGCCAGGCTGGTCTCCAGCTCTTGACCTCAGGTGATCCACTAGCCTCGGCCTCCCAAAGTGCTGGGATTAAAGGTGTGAGCCACTGCAACTGACCTGGAGTAGCTGTTTTTGAAGAGGGCTCTCTTAAACCTGTATGGTTTGGCCAACTCATGGTTGCTCTAAGCAAATGTTGATTGACTCTTATGTTGTATGTGTTTACAGAGAGCCTGACCTGCAGAAACATATTCTCCATACGGAAATAAGGGAGAAACACACTGGTGTATGTTTCTCTCACATCAGAAGAAAATCTAGGTCTTTTGTCTTGTCTGTTTTGTCTTCCGTACCCAAGCTTGCAGGAAACCAGACACTTACAATGAGGACAGTCCTCTGATAAAAAGCCCTCAAGGAAGCCTGCTGCGCTCTGCGTAGTGTCATTGCACTGTGCATGGGACAGTTGATTCCAATCTTGACTCACACAACTGACTGCAAAGTGAGGTTGGATAAGGGCATTGTCTCACTGCAAAGCCTCACGTTTACTTGTACATTGTTAGAAATCAAAACTGGTCGAAGTCTCTGAGGATTTCAATCTAACCTCTTATAACTCTGTCTGTCTTAGTTTCTTCTCTTCTGCCTACAAGCATAGTTATGTCTCTTGTCTACTAAAACAAAAACAAATCTAACAAAGCAAAATAACTTCTCTCTTATCCTACCATCTCACTGTAGTGCTGCTGCTTGTCTTTTGTTTTCATGTATCTGCAGAGTACGTTACACTATCGGACAGTTTCTTTCTTCAATAAATTTTACTGGCCAGGCGCGGTGGCTCAAGCCTGTATTCCCAGCACTTTGGGAGGCCGAGGCAGGTGGATCACGAGGTCAGGAGTTCAAGACCAGCCTAGCCAAGATGGTGAAACCCCATCTCTACTAAAAATGCAAAAAAAATTAGCCAGGCGTGGTGGCGGGTGCTTGTAATCTCAGCTACTTGGGAGGCTGAGGCAGAGGATTGCTTGAACCCAGGAGGCAGAGGTTGCAGTGAGCCAAGATTGCACCACTGCACTCCAGCCTGGGCGACAGAGCAAGACTCAAAAAAAAAAAAAAAAAAAAAATTTACTGAGTGGCTGGGAGCGGTGGCTCATGCCTATAATCCCAGCACTTTAGAAGGCCGAGATAGGCGGATCACCTGAGATTGGGAGTTCAAGACCAGTCTGACCAACATAGAGAAACCCTGTCTCTACTAAAAATACAAAACTAGCCGGGCGTGGTGGCGCATGCCTGTAATCCCAGCTACTTAGGAGGCTGAGGCTGGAGAATTGCTTGAACCTGGGAGGTGGAGGTAGCAGTGAGCCGAGATTGTGCCATTGCACTCCAGCCTGGGCAACAAGAGTGAAACTCTGTCTCAAAAAAAAAAAATAAAAAAAAATTTACTGTGTATATTTGCAGTTGACAACATGATGCTACGGGATAAATAGAGATTGTAAAATGATTACTAGAGTGAAGCAAATTAACATATCTAACATCTCACTGAATTACTTTTTTTTTTTGTATGAAGAGCAACTAGAATCTACTTATTTTACAAAAAGTCCTAACAACAATATAGTGTTATTAACCATAGTCCTTATGATGTACATTACATCTCTAGGCTAGTTCACATTATATATCTACTACTTTTATCCTTTGACCCACATCTTCCCATCTTCTCCCCCTCCTCCCTGTTCCTGGTAACTGCTTTTTTTTTTTTTTTTTTTTTTTTTTTGCAATCTTGGCTCACTGCAATCTTTGCCTTCCGGGATCAAGCAATTCTCCTGCCTCAGTCTCCTGAGTAGCTGAGACTACAGGCGCACGCTGCCATGCCCAGGTAATTCTTTTGTATTTTAGTAGAGACAGGGTTTCACCATGTTGCTCAGGCTGGTCTTGAACTCCTGAGCTCAGGCAATCCGCCCTCCTGAGCCTCCCAAAGTGCTAGGATTATAGGCGTGAGCCACAGCACCCGGCTGACCTTTATTTTTTCTTTGAAAGATTCCATGTACAAGTGAGATCATACAATATCTTTCTTTCTGTGTCTGGCTTATTTCACTTAGCATAATGTTCTGTAGGTCCATCCATGTTGTGGCAAATGGCAAGGTCTCTTCTTTAAAGGCTGAAAAATGTTCCATTGCATATGTATACCACATTTTCTTGATCCATTCATCTGTCAATGGGATCTTAGATTGTTTTCATATCTTGGCTATTTTAATAATGCTGTAAGGAACACGGGATGCAGATATCTTTACAAGGTGGTCGTTTCATTTTAGACACTATTTATTCACCCACAACTTCTTAATCCTTTCTGCCTTGACCACCCTGCCCCCTGCCTGTTTTACTTCCTAAAAGTGCTTACATCAGCTATTCGACTGGAAAATCCAATACCTATTTTTTATTCCTTGATCCTCTTTGCAGCATTTGATATTATTACATGTTGTTTTACACTGTATTCACCATGTCTGTTTTCTGGGTTTTGGTGCTTTGATATCTGTGGCTTGTTGAGCCTGGATGATGGCTCCTTCTAGGACTTGCCAATCCCTAGAGACAGAATATAACTTCCCCGCAGCATGCCTTTAAAATCCAACCACCTCCTCTCCCGAAATCTCACACTCAGGGCCAGCATTCCCCTCTCCTAACCATCCCAGGGCCAGGTCCCAGACATCTGGGGATGACCCCTTTGCCCCAGAGTCCACTGAAATTATTCAAACCACCAAATCCTAAACCTGCTCACCCAATCTCGCCCATTTCCTGATGGAAACCACAAGGAAGGAAGGCTTCTGACCACATGCCCCCCTGTCCCTCTGCCTCCTGACCAGCCCTGGTACTTCTCCTTGTGGTCTTACATCGAGTGTAGCGCTCCTGTTTCTAGGGATCTGTGAGTATAAAATCATCGTCCTTTGTGACAGTCTTTTCCATGCCTGCATGTCTTACCATACCTAACTGAAACAAACCCCAGGTGCTTAAAATATATCTACTCTATTTTTGGAAAGTATCAGCTTCCGTGCCTTTGGACTCAATCTCTTTTAACTGCTTTCCCTGTGTTTTTTAAATGATTTCATTTTTTGTTCTTGTTTCTGATTTATATATTGCAGCTCTAGAATCAGAGATATCCCTAAAAGCTAAGGGATTTCTCACTGTGAGATGAGGATGAGGAGGATGGTAAGTTAAAAACCAAAAACCAAAAACCAAAAAAAAAAAAAAAAAAAAAGGCAGGGCCGGGTGTAATGGCTCATGCCTGTAATCCCAGCACTTTGGGAGGTCAAGGTGAGTGGATCACGAGGTCAGGAGCTCGAGACCAGCCAGGCCAGCATGGTGAAACCCCGTCTCTACTAAAAAGACAAAAAATTAGCCAGGCATGGTGATGCACACCTGTAGTCCCAGCTACTTGGGAGGTTGAGGCAGGAGAATTGCTTGAACCCAGTAGGCGGAGGTTGCTGTGAGCCGAGTTCGCACGACTGCACTCCAGCCTGGGCGACACAGCAAGACACAGACTCAAAAAAAAAAAAAAAAAAAAGGAAAAAAAGTTTTGTGTTTTCCTTAAAGGGAATAGGGAGAAAGAGTTTAGGGAAGACAAAGTTTAGAACAAACTCTCATAACACATTCATTGAACATGCATTCCTGTAAGAAGAAATTGGAAAGCGTCTTTATTGTAACTCTCACCATCCCTTTAAAGTTGTGCTTGACTTTGGATGAAAATGGCAAGACCCAGGGTTGTGCCCTGTGATTCTTATGCTAATCTGAATTCAGTTATTAGAATGGCCAATTCCGTGTAGTCACCAAAACTCCAAATCCGACTTAGCATTAAGTCTTTCCCGCCTCCCCCTACCCTCTTTTCTAAGAATGGCTTCGGTCAACTCGACCACCTGCTTGCCTGGGAGGAAAGTTGTGGACAACTTTTTCTTTCTTTCTGGTTCATCTCTCCCAGCATCCTGCTAACTTGAGCATTCGTTCCTTCCAGGGCTGGAACACAGGAAGAGAGAAGTACTGTGATTTATTGCTTGACTGATAGTGTCACAAGAGGGCTTTGCTCTCTGGTCCTGAGAAGGACAAAAGCTGGCTCTTGTCCTGAAGAGGGCATCTGTGGCTCTGCAGAGATGCTGCTGCTGTGGGGCCTTGCTAACTTCAAACCCTGGACCTCTCTTTTGGCTGCTATACCACCCTCAGCGCCTGAATTTCTGGTTGTCTTCTCTGCACAACATTTAGTCTGTGGAAGTCTTTCAAGCAGTCTTCTAGGGCAGGATTTAAAATAGCTCTAGGACAGCATTCTTTTTTGTTGTTGTTGTTGTTACATGAATAAGTTCTTTAGTGTTGATTTTTTTTTTTTCCTTTTTGAGACGAAGTCTTGCACTGTTGCCTAGGCTGGAGTGTAATGGCACGATCTCGGCTCACTGCAAACTCCGCCTCCTGGATTCAAGTGATTCTCCTGCCTCAGCCTCCTGAGTAGCTGGGATTACAGGCACCCGCCACCACGCCCGGCTAATTTTTTTTGTATTTTAGTAGAGACGGGGTTTCACTGTGTTGCCCAGGCTGGTCTTGAACTCCTGAGCTCAGGCAATCCACCTACCTCAACTTCCCAAAGTGCTGGAATTACAGGCATGAGCCACCGTGCCTGGTCTTTAGTGGTGATTTCTGAGATTCTGGTGCACCCATCACCTGAGGAGGGTACACTTTACCCAAAGTGTAATCTTTTATCCCTCACCCGCCTCCCACTCTTGCCCTTAAGTTCCCAAAGTGTATTGTATCCTTCTTATGCCTTTGCATCCTCATAGCTTAGCTACTACTTGTGAGAACATAAGATGTTTGGTTTTCCATTCCAGAGTTACTTCATGTAGAATAATTGTCCCCAATTCCCTCCAGATTGCTGCAAGTGCCATGATTTGTTTCTAGGACAGCATTCTTATTTAGGACCTGCAGGTGAGCCTCCCTCCCTTGGGGAGGAGCACAGTCACTTCTAGATGTTGACCTTGTCCCCTGCTGCCACTCGCCGCTTTGCCTTTCCCTGCATGACTCTGGGCCGTGGTGCTGCCCACCTACAGGAAGCAGATCTCAAACCTGGTCAGGAGGTTTGAGGCTGGTCAGGAGGCAGAGGGACAGGGGTACATATGGGCAGGAGCCTTCCTTCCTTGTGGTTTCCATCGGGAAATGGGCGAGGGAGGGTGAGTAGGTTTAGGATTTGGTGGTTTGAATAATTTCAGTGGACTCTTGGGCATAGGGGCCATCCCCAGATGTCTGGGACCTGGCCCTGGGATGGTTAGCAAAGGGGAGTATTGGCCCTGAGTGTGAAGTTTCTGGAGAGGAGGTGGTTGGAATTGAAAGGCACGCTGCGGGGAAAGTTAACCATTTCACCCCCTCTCACTAGGCTTGTGTTTACAAGGAAGCACCACCCACACATGCCCTCTTGGTAGGCAATGAACTTCAACACAATGACATCTCTTTCCCAGGAAGTATTTTTCCATCTCTTTGGAGAACAGTTTTGGAAATGCTCCCCCTGGAACATTCCTGGGTATCTTTTCTATCTCCTCCAAGTTTCACAATCACAACTTCCACTCTGGCATCACAGAACCCATTCTTTAAGAGTTAAAGAAAAGTAAGAAGAATTCTTCAATGATTTTAGTATACCTAGGTTTTTAATGATCTTCATTTAAACAATGTCACTACAAATATTTAAAGTTATATATGCAAGACAGGCATTAAGTATGATGTTTCTCCTTACAAATGTAAAGAAAAATCAGGCTAGACGCTCTAACACTTGGTTTTCTACGCCTGTGTAAAATCTCTCTGTTTGGACAAAGCCATGATCTATATCAGTGGTCCTCAAACCTGGCAGTACATCAAATATAACCTGAGGGACTTATTTAAAATTCAGATGTCAGGCTCTATTCCAGACTTACTAAATCAGCCTCCAGGCCATTGGTGCGCTTATCAAGCTGCACTTTTGATGCTCTTACACAAGTAAGTTCAATGATCTCCTGGTGGTGGCTGATCAAAAATGCTAATGCCACCTTGACAGACGTACACAGCCCCTGATGGGCAAGTCTCGTGAACGCAAACTTAAAAATTTCAGTCTCCCCAGTAGTTCTATTGGGAGTAAAGTTCTATTGGGAGCAAAGTCTTATTTTTATTTATTTATTAAGAGGGCTTCTCTATCTCTGCTCCTGAATAGCGAAACCCCCCCTCCAGGTCTACTAGTCAGCGCTCTGTTGAGTCCGTTGTTATGGAATGTCCCTGTTTAACAGGGTTGCTAGGAAAGCCTGACTCATTAACCTTCAACCCCATGGTTTCTATGTTCCGATGCTAAGTCCTTTATTAACCAGTTTATCCACTTGTTCTTTACTAGGCCTGACTACTTGGGTCTCTGCTGCCAACTCTCTTGTTTTGTGTTTTGGTAGTCTTGGGGATTTTAAACACTTCACTCTTTTCTCTTACTCCTTAATCAGAGAATGGAAGTTCTCCATGGCTATCATCAGTAACCTCTGGGTATGAAAAATTGCATCAAAAGTTCATGGCCATCCAAATGTTTTCCTGGTCTGCTATTTTGATTTTGTCTTCTACCAGTGGTAGAAAGCTTTCTGTCCTAACTCACAGTTTCAGCTTTGATCTGAGAATTATTTGGGATACTCTAAGAGAGGTAGGTGGTGATGGCTAAGGTAGAAGACATGTGGCGGGGAGGTTCTAGGGTGTTTGTCAGAATTTATAGCTCTCCTCTTCATCACTCTAAAATCCAGACAACTGAAATCATTCTGACTCTTCTCTCTGCTTCCAATCTCCCTCGGGCTTCACCTCCTTTTACTTCCTTAGTCACACAGCTACTAGAGTTACTCATGTAATTGAGATCACCCCAGCCTAATTCTTTCCTACCTCACCCCATTCTTCACGGTTTCCTGTGATCCACAGATTGAAGTCCAGAATGGCTTGGTGCTTTGGGGGCATTTCCAGTTTTGACTTCCATTTCTCTCGGCTATAATCCTAAGTTATTCAACTTTCTCATGATCCTCCAAAGATGTTGTCTTAGCCTATTCTGGCTGCTATAGCAAAAGTATCATAGACTGGGTAACTTAAACAGAAAACATTTGTTTCCCACAGTTCTGAAGGCTGGGGAGTCCAGGATTGAGGCTCCAGGTGATTTGGTATCTGGTGAGGACCTGCTTCCTTATTCACAGATGACCTACCATCTTCTCACTGTGTCCCCTTCACATGGTGGAAGGGGACAACAATGAGCTCCCTAAGTCCTCCTTTTTTTTTTTTTTTTTTTTTGGAGATAAAGTCTGTCTCACTCTGTTGCCCAGGCTGGAGTGCAATGGCATGATCTTGGCTCACTGAAACCTCCACCTCCCAGGTTCAAGCAATTCTCCTGCCTCAGCTTCCCAAGCAGCTGGGATTACAGGTACCCACCACCACACCCGGTTAATTTTTTTGTATTTTTAATAGAGACGGGATTTTGCCATGTTGGCTAAGCTGGTCTCAAACTCCTGACCTCAGGTGATCCACCCACCTCAACCTCCCAAAGTGCTGGGATTACAGGCGTGAGCCACCGCACCCAGCCCTCAGTCCTCTTTCATAAGGACATTAGCTCCATTCACAAGAGTTTGACTCTCATGATGGAACCACTTCCCAAAGCCCCACCTCCAAATACCATTGCATTGGGAGTTAGGAGCTAAATGAATTTAGAGAAGACACAAACATTTAGTGCATAACATATTTCATGCCCTTTCTTGTAAACATGATTTTCCCCTTGATGTTCTTCTGGCTGAAATTGGGAAAGAAAATAGAACTCATTTGTTGAGTTGCTACCACACTCCAGGCAGTGCAACACATATCTTTACATATACATCATTTGTTTCTCACAGTAACCCTCTAAAATAGTTACTTGCAGGCCCATTTTATAAATAGGGAAACAGATCGTTTAAAATATCTTGTCCAGAATTCCATAATTATAAGGCTTAAGCTGGAATGAACCTGCTTCTGTCAATGCCAAGGGCCACCTATTCACCCTATGCCTTCCTAATATCAATTCTTCCCAAGCTGGGCTTGCATGTTACTTTTTCCATGAATTCTCTTTCAATTTCTTCCCAGTTCATTGCTCTCATTCCCTAATTCATAAGTAAGTATGTGTTGAGAATGTACTTTATGCCAGACACTGTGCTGGGTCCTAGGGACAGAGGCATGAATGAGACAGAATGGATTCCTGCCCTCCAGGAGCTTACAGTCTCATGGGGGAAATAAAGAATTAAACAAGCAAACAAATGACTAAAAAGAGAATGTGTCAGTGCTGTAAAAGTGATAAATAAGGCAATAGCAGACAAGAGTATCTGGGAGGGATCTCTTTGACATATAAAGGATTAAAAAAGGTCTCTAAGACCTGGTGTTTGAACTATGACTTGGAAAATGTGACAGAGCCAACTAAGTAAGGTGCTAGAGAATAAGCACTTCTTGCACTGAGAGAAGCAGTGCAAAGGACCTGGGGCAGGCAATAGCTTTAAACATTGGAGCAGCAGTTTTTTCTGGGCCATTTGTGAGTGGTAAAAGATTAGCTTGAAAATGTCAGTAGGCACTTGATCACATAGTGCCATGAGGACACTTTGAGTTTTATTTTAAAAGCAATGTTAAACTTTTGAAGGATTTAAAAAATGGCTTTATGGAGGTATCATTGACGTGCAATAAACAGCATATTTGAAATACAGAATTTGATACGTTTTGACATATTTTGTTAGACTATTCTTGCATTGATGTAAGTAAATACCTTAGGCTGGGTAATTTATAAAGAAAAGATGTTTACTTGGCCCACAGTTCTGCATGCATACGTGAAGCATGGTGCTGGCATCTGCTTCTGGTGGGGCCTCAGGAAGCTTGCAATCATGGCGGAAGGGGACAGGGAGCCAGTATGTCACACGGTGAGAGCGGGAGCAAGAGAGAGAAGGAGGAGGTCCCAGACACTTTAAACAATCAGATCTCACATGCAATTACTGAGCGAGAACTCACTTATCACCCAGGGGATGCTGCAAGCCATTCATGAGGGTTCCACTCCCATGATCTAATCACCTCCCACAAGACCTCACCTCCAACATTATGAATCACATTTTAACCTGCTATTTGGAGGGGACAGACATCCAAACTATCTCACACATGTATACCCCCATGAAATTATCCTCATGATCAAGATAATGAACATATCCATCATTCCCAAAAGTTTTGTCACAGTCCTTTGTAATCCCCGACTCAAAACCCTACCTGACCCCAACTCCAGGCAAACAGTGATTTGCTTCATGTCCCTGTAAATTAGTTTGTATTTTCTAGAATTTTATATAAATGAAATCATAAAATGTGTACTTGTGTAAGTGTGTGTGGCTTGTAGGTTTTCATAGATTCTTTTTATCAGGCTAAGTTCTCTTCTATTCTTAGTATGCTGAGAGTTTTCATCAGGAATGGGTGCTGTATTTTATCAAGTGCTTGTTCTCTATCTTTTCAGATGATCATCTTGCTTTTTTTTCTTTTTAAGACTATTAGTTGATTGTTTGGAATGTTAAACTAAACTTACATGCCTGGAATAATCCCTACTTGATCATGATTTATTATGCTTTTTATATATTGTTGAATTAAATTTGCTGAGATTTTGTTTAGAAAATTTGCATGTATGTGGTTTTTTTTTTTTCTTGTAATATCCTTGCCTGGATTTGATGTCAAAGTAAGGCTGTCCTCATAAAATGGGTTGGGAAGCATTCCTTCTCTTCCCTATTCTTTAAAAGTTTATTCTAACTGGTATTATTTCTTATTCATGTTTGGGAGACTTCACTAGGGAAGCTGCCTGAGCCTGGAGGTTTTTTTGTTAGAAGATTTTAAACTACAAATTCAACTTTAAAAAAACAGATATAGGATTATCTATTCAGATTATCTTCTTAAGCAAACATTAGTTATATGTTTTTTCAAGGAATTTCAAGCCTATTGTTGAGTAAGTTCTCAAATTTACTGCCATAAGGTTGTTCATAATAATCATTTATCATCCTTTTACTTTCTGTATAATTTTTAGTGAGGTCTCATTTTTACTGATCTGTCATTTCTAATATCTTTCTTTTGCATCCCTTTCACCCCAAAAGTTGATAAGTCTGGCTGGAGGTTTACTAAATTTATTGAACTTCTCACATAACCACCCTTTGATCTCATTTATTTTCTCCACTATGTTTTCTGTTTCATATATAGGGTTTTGCTCTATTTTTATTATTTCATTTTTTTATTTGGAGTTTTAACATGTTCTATTCCTAGTTTATTTAAGAAGAAAGCTAAGGTCTTTGCTTTGAAGCCCATCTTTAGGTTTTCCACTCCAGCTGGTGGAAAGAGGAATGATTCCCAGTCTCATGTGACTTCTAAAGAATTATTCCCTCTAGGGGCCGGGTGCATTGGTTCACGCCTATAATCCCAGCACTTTGGGAGGTCGAGGCAGGCGGATCACAGTGTCAGGAGATCGAGACCATCCTGGCTAACACAGTGAAACCCCGTCTCTACTAAAAATACAAAAAAATTAGCCGGGCGTGGTGGCGGGCACCTGTAGTCCCAGCTATTTGGGAGGCTAAGGCAGGAGAATGGCGTGAACCTGGGAGGTGGAGTTCGCAGTGAGCCGAGATCGCGCCACTGCACTCCAGCCTGGGTGACAGAGCAAAACTCCGCCTGAGAAAAAAAAAAAAAAAAAAGAATTGTTGCTTCTAATCTTTTCAAGTAGTGCTTTCTCTGGTCTCTGTTTTCTCATGGATATGCATTGGGCAGCACCGGGCACAGGACTCGAGGGGACCCTGTGCAGTTCTCAGGAGCTGTCTTGCAGCTCTCTCTTCTCCAGCGCTCTCCCCTGAATCCCACAACTCACTTCCTTGGCCTCCCAGGCTGCTAGTATTGTCTCCTCAGCTCCACAAGGCCACCAAGCCCTGCCTGGTTTCCCTAGAAATTCTCTTCAGGCCAGGCGGTGGCTCGAACCTGTAATCCCAGCACTTTGGGAGGCTGAGGCAGGCAGATCACCTGAGGTCAGGAGTTCGAGACCAGCCTGACCAACATGGAGAAACCCCGTCTCTACTAAAAATACAAAATTATCTGGGCGTGGTGGCGCGTGCCTGTAATCCCAGCTACTTGGGAGGCTGAGGCAGGAGAATCGCTTGAATCTGGGAGGTGGAGGTTGCAGGGAGTCGAGATTGCACCATTGCTCTCCAGCCTGGGCAACAAGAGTGAAACTACGTCTCAAAAAAAAAAAAAGAAAACAAAAACAAAACAAATTCTCCTGGGGCAGTGGCTGGGACAGTCGAAAGACTCTTCCTTTGTTTTGAATCTCGGTTGAATGTTTTGTAAACCATCGTTTTATACTCTCTGTATAGTGTTTTAGTTATTTCATACTAGAACATAAGTCTAGTCCCTGTTATTCCAACGCTATCAAAAATGGAAGTTTCATCCTTTAGAGGGATTTTGAGTGGAAGAGTGGTGTTTTATCATCCAAGGGTTAAGAAGATCACTGTTCTGCTGCTGCATGGAAAGCAGATGGGAAGTGGAGGACAGGTCTGCTCTTGTAGGAATGTAGGCAGGAAGTGCTGGGAATTGAAGAGGGATTTTTTTCAAGGGCCATGGAGACAGACGGTAGCTCCAGGTCTACTTGGAGGTGGAATCCAGAGAACTGGCTGATCAACTGGATGTGGAGTGGGCGTGGGGGAAAGGGAGTTAAAGCTGCCTCTTGGGTGTTTCCTGGAACAACTGGGCCAATGGGGAAAGCCAGGGAAGGAAGGGGACATTGTGGACAGGCGGAGGTCAGGAGTTACAGTTTGGACATAAGTTTGAGATGTCTTTTCAATCAATCACATGGATCTAGTCAAACAGGAAGAGGGCTGTAAGAAGGTGGAGCTCCAGGGAGGAGTCAGGGTTGGAGACAGAAACTAGGAGTCATCAGTATAGAATTATTCAAAGCTCTGGGCCTGGAGGAGATCACCCAGGGGAATAGTATAGACAGAGGAGAAAAGAAGGCCTAGGCTGAGTCCATGGGACGCTCAGTACCTAGATGTCAGGAGAGCAGGAAGAGCTGAGAAGGAGACTGAGAAGAAGCACCTGCCTTCCCAGGAGATTCAGTTTGTTTATTTAACCATGTGTTTTTCAGTTTTATAATTACTTGTTTATCCACCTGTCACTCAACTTGCCTGGGAGCCCTTGAGGTCGGATGCCGTGTCTTATGTTGCATTGCCCACATCTAACACAGTGTCTGGCACCTATAGGGACCTTGAATGAATGAATGGATGAATGAATGAATGAAGACTAAGGGGGTTAAAAGATGATTGGTATGAGGTCAAAGGGACAGAGCTTTTTTGTAGTCCAAGGGACTGCAAAAGACAATTCTGGGAAAGTTAAGCTCAGAAAAAAAAAAAAATCTAACAGTCCAGAAACATTTCCCTGAGTGCCAGTTTCCTGATCTGTCAACTGAAACGTCCTGGAGAAGTGATCTTTAGATGACTTCTGTTTACACACTGCACACAGACTGGAACCCTCCGTTTGGCTTCCTCTGCAGAGTCCACACAAGGAGACAAAACAATGTGTTTAAGTTGTGCTTCCTCGATTGACGTTTCTATTCTTTTGGGCTTTTGTCTGTTTTCAAGCAGATCAAAGCATGTCTTGTGAAATGTTCTGGCCCCGGATTAGAATTTAAGATGCGCAGAGGGCATGAGTAGACATTAATAAAAAACTCATTTTGACCCTTTCGAACTGGCGGCCGCCATGGAGGTCAGAAGAGGCCAGGCGTATTCCTGCCAGTCCCCCAGAGACATAAAGATGTCTTCCCCGAGGAATCAGGCTAGGGATTAGTGACAGGCTCCATGCCTGCCCCCTGCCACATTGGACAGCCAGACCTCCTTCTCTTGACTTACAGGACTGGCAAAGACAGTGACAGGGGCCTGGCCGTGGAGCCTGGCTGAAATCCGGGCCCCAGTGAAAGCCTCACAGAGAGCTGCAGAGAAAGGCAACCTTCAGAGGCTGACTTCGATATTTACACTTTCCCAATTTCTACAGAGAGCCGTGGTCTCGTGTTTTACACATTCAGCAATTGCACAGGCCTTGAAAGGTTTTAGCTGTCCAGTTGAAACTATAATAAAGTTTATTGTGGTTAAAACCTGAAATGAGTCTGAGTTTGGATTTTTCAGCCCAGTGGCTTTGTGTAAACAGTTTACTTAACATCGTTTTTGGCTCTTATTCAATAAACCACCATGATAATCCCATTCACAGACAAAACAGATCACAGATTAGCAGACAGGCTGCTGTAAAACAGCGCATTACCTGTTCTTTGTGTAAAAGGTAAAGCTCTGTTTTGCAGAAAAGTATTGGTCTATCTTTGTTTTCATAGTTGAAGAGAAGGAACGTTACATTGTTTAGCTCCTTTTTATACCACAAAAATAGATTTTAATTAAGCACATAAAGTGAGCCGGGCTTGGAGCTGTTATTGTCCAGAGAAGGCATGCTGGCTTTATTCAAATTGGAAGAGACCCCAGGCAAATGCCAAAATCACCTATTGCTTACATTTCATTTTAATGTGCTCAAGTTCAATAAAAGTTTATCATCTCCATTAAACCAGTACCTATTGGAACTGATTTAATCTCGTTAGCACGAAGAACCACATGAAAGAAAGCAAGACCCCAGGACAAGATTGTACATAGCACAGTTGCGCGGGGGTAGAAATTACATAAAAGAAATGAAGCATCCACCGATGACAGAGTGCCTCACCTGCTCTTGTGTGTGTGCGCGCTCGCTCGTGTGTGCGGAGTGTACGTGTGTGCACGGATCCACACACCCTGCAATGCAGGGCTCTGGCCGTCTGCCACAGTGCAGCACGCTGGGGAGGCTGCCAAGTGCGGGAGTCCTCAGCTGCTCGGTGTCACAGCACCGCCACGCTCCCACACGGACCATGAATTGTGTGACATTTGAACAAACACATGTCACGTGTAGGGGCGCTGGTCAAACGTCTACTGGCAACAGCACAAGGAGGACATATATCTTGATTCTAGCCCCAGAGAGCACACACACACTCACACACTGTCACACTCACTCACACACCTCACACACATAAACAGGCCTTTCTTTACCAGGAAGAGTCAGTTTGCCCTCCCCCTTTCAATATCCTCTTTTCTGTCAATAGAAAGCCTCCAAGAGCTCACGGCTGGACATGAGTGGGGTCCAAGAATTCAGGGGTGTCAGATCTTTGATTCAAGGTGTGGCTTGACATTAGGACTTGGTCACAGGGGACATAAATGTCAAGTTGGTGGCACCCACAGGTGTGTGCTTACCTGAGACAGATACAATGAGCAGGTGGATTTAGTGGATGATATCTGGGGCTACAGGCAGAAGCTGAAGGATTCATTTCCTTAAAAGACTCAGTGAGCCCTAAGGCACGAGTGGGATTTCTTAGGACTCCCAGTGAGAAAAGCACTGAATGGAAGACATGATTTTCCCCAGTTCTATGCCTGTAACTAACTCACTGGAAGCTGCAGGAAGCACAGCCTCATGTTGGCACCTCAGTGGTTTGTAGCTTTGGGAACAGAGGGTGACTATCGCTCTCAGCCTGAACATCGCTGTCATAGCTACAGAGACAGTGGTGAGACACAGCTTTGAAAGCGACTTGGCAAGGGTTGGAGCCTGGAGTGGAAGAACATGCCATGGCACTTTTGGGGTGGCTGTGAGACTCCCTCAGGATCTCCTGAAAATACCTGGTTAAAGTTTGAGTGGGGGATTGGAGGCCTTTCTTATACAAGGTGTGGCATGAGCCATGGAGGACTGAGGGAATGTGAATTTTGGTCCTCTGCCTCCATTACTCAGTTATTGAAGGGAATTTATAGATCCTCTATGGAGTGCCAGGCACCCTAGTAGACCTGTATCAGCCGGTTCGGACCGCTATGCCATAATGCCACGGACTGGGTGGCTCAAACAACAGAAATTTATTTCTCAGCATTGTGGAGACTGAGAAGTCCAAGATCAAAGTTTTGGCAAGGCAGGTTTTGTTCTGCAGACTCTTCCCTTGGTTTATAGACAACCACCTATTGCTGTGTCCTCATATGGTGAAGAAAGACAGCAAGAGAGAGGCAGAGAGCTCCCTGGTGTCTCTTCTTATAAGGGCACTAATTTCATCATGAGGGCCCCACCCTCATGACCTCATTTAACCTCAAGGCCCCATTTACCTCCCATTACCTCCCAAAGGCCTCATTTCCAAATACTATCACATTGGGGGTTAAAGCTGCAACATACTAATTTTGGGAGGTCACATGCATCTAGTCTATAAAAAGACTCTCTGGGAGGCCATGGACCTTCAAGATGCTTACATAACAACCAGGAAGAAAGGACCAAAAACTACCCTGCAGAGGTCAGCTGGCTACAGCCTGCTTCTCCCCTCTCTCACGTTAGCTCAGAGAGTACCGCTCAAGTTGCCTTGTGTGTGTTTCTCAAACATGCTAAGTTCACCTGCTCTTCTTCCGTTCTGGAATGACCTTGTGCTCTTCTAAGTATGGCTGGCTTTCTTAGCCCTTGGCTGGTGGTCACCTCTTCACGGAGGGCTCTGTCACCATCCCATGGAAACTTCCCTCTAGGCCCCAGTTGCTCTCAATCACCTAACCCTGTTTTATTTTCCCAATACACCCAAAACTAGTTAAAGGTATTTTGTGTATTTGTTTCCTTGTTTATCATTGAGATGTCCCCTCCCCTCGGTACTGTGGACTCCATGACAGTAGGGACCAAATTTTTCAAGATCATTTCTGTGTCCCCAGAAACTAGGAGAGTATCTAGACATAGTAGGTATTCAATATGTATCGTGTTGATGAATCTAAATACCATAGAGAGGGTGAAAATAATATTTTGTGGTCATCTGAGGTGGGCTTTGAAGGATGGGAAGGATTTTGACAAATGGGCATTTTGGGTGAGGAAGGAAGGCAACCCATCCTTTAGCTTTGGAAGGACCACATTTAGATTAAACTTTTTTTTAGTGCAAACTCATAAGCTTATTTAGAAAGAGCTCTTTAATGGTCTTATTATAGTATATCAGAACTCAGACCATCAGGAAGTTCTTCATGAAGTCTGATGCAAAAGCTGAATTTCTTCCTTCACCCATTTCAGCCCACCTTTATCTCCCATTCAATAGAAACGCTACAAACTCTGCTCGTCATCCATTCTAAATCTTTACATTTGGAAAAACAGACTCTGAAAGTGAAAATCAGTAATGCTTGCATTTTTCAATGTCATCTTTTCTTTGAAATGATGCTAAATGATACTAGGAGTGCAGATTTGTGTTTTAGGCATATGGATGGTTCTGATTATCTGTTAGGTACACTCTGTGTTTTCATGGGATGAGAGATAGTAAGAAAAGTATAGCAAGAAAGTTTTGGAAAGAGCCATTTCCCTAGATATTGTGTTTGCAAGCATCATTACCTGATTCCTAAGGCCTCAGGCACTGTATCTGAAAGCTTTGCTGTGCAGACATCCATTCAGCAAACATTTAATGGCAATGTCCAGGGGCCAGGCATTGCACTTGGTGCTGACTCACGCATATAGGTGAATGAGACACGGTCCCACAAGCAGGGCAGGTGATGTGAAATCAGAGTCCTGTGGGTGGTGCTTAAGTGCATAGAATGGTACATAGCAAAGGTGGAACAAGAAGGTTGCAAAGGAGTGCCAAATAGAATCTTCAGAGAAGCTCCTTTTCAGGATGCACGAGAACATCAGATTCAGGCTAAGTCTAGGGCATACCATGTCTGAACCAGGGCTTTCTAGAACTCGTAAGGATAACATCACAGGGACAACTGCCACTCTCCTGCCAGGCATAGTGGCTGCTCAAGCAGAACAGGAGGTGCCCACTGTTTCTGCAAAACTCACTCCAGCATCTCCCTAGTGCCATGCTCCTGAGGTCCCGTTGTTGGGTTAAAGTCTGGTCTACCCCTCTCAGTATACAGACAACATAAATTCAGGTTCAAAAGCAGGACAGCAGCTAAGAGGAGAGCTGACTTTGAAGTTTAGAGCCTTAGGTTGAAGGGAATTCTCTTGGCTGAGTTACAAAGAGAATAAAATGCTGTCATAAGGAGAGTAGCTTTAGATTTTCACTTTATCTTCAAAATAAAAGATTAGGGACACAATTCTGGTTGAGATGGTTAAGCGGGTGCGCGTATAATTGAATTTCATGCTCATTATTTCTCTCTGAAGTGGTGTACACAAGCAGTCATTGGAAAGCAGGTTTAGCAAATATATTGGTCAGGGCTTTGCTGAACTTTACAGCTTTCCAAAATGTCCAAGTTCCTTCAGTCTTCTTCATGTGCCGTGCAAGATGTACAAGACGACACTGATGGAGCCAGTGAGCCAGGCAGTTTCAAGACAAGCTTCTCTTCCATCAGCAAGCTTATCATAGGATTGGAACGTTTTCTTTTTTCCGCAAGATTAGACATGGTCCGAGGAATACTTTCTGCCGCATTGGATCAGCAATCTGCCTGCACCTTTGACATCTCGTAATTGAGGTATGTCAGGGTCCAAAGTAAGAATTCATGAAAGCTCTGTGTATGATGCCATCATGGTGGGTTCATGTGGTCATGCCCTTGTCCAAACCCATAAGATGAACGGCACTAAGAGTGAGCCCTAATGTTAACTACGGACTTTGGGCAATAATGACGTGTCATTGTGCGTCCATCAGTTGTAATAAGTGTAGCACTGTGGGAGAATGTTCATGATGGGGGAGGCTGTGTATGTTTGGGGCAGGGCATATATGGGAAATCTCTGCATCTTCCTCTCAATGGTGCTGTGAAACTAAGACTCCTCTAAAACATAAAATTTTTTTTTTTTTAAAGAAATATACCAAAGGCATAGTTTTGATGAAACGTGAGGGACTTGGCGTGAGTGTCCCCTACCCAGAGCCCTTGTTTCCTCTTTGCTACTCAAAGGTTTTTTTGTTTTGTTTTGTTTTGTTTTTAAGTGCTGCTTAAACGAGGTAGTTTAATGCAAATGAACGAATTGTCTGTAGTGAAAATCCAGGATTCAGTGGGGGAAAATTCTCAGCTCCTTGGAAAGACCACGTTAAGCAGCTGGCCCTCTGGATCTGTAGCTTCATCATCTGCCAATTCAACCAATCCCTTGGAAATATTTAAAAAATAATGCAATGATAAAAAATAATACAAATACAAACAAACACAACAGTTACAGTATAACAACTATCTATGCAGCATTTATATTGTATTAGATATTATAAATAATCTGGAGATGATTTAAAGTACACTGGAAGATGTGCCTAGGTTGTATGAAAATACCACACCATTTTACATGAGGGATCCGAGCATCTGTGGATTTTGATATCTTCAGGAGGTCCTGGATCCAATCCTCCATAGATACGAAGGATGGCTATATTAATTAAAGCTTGATTTGGAGCAAATATTGTCTATGGATCCCATGGGATGGGGCTTCTCCTAGGGTGACAGAGGAGTGGCTTCTTACTTGGACCCTGCTGGGTTCACAATCAATTTGGTGACAAGGGCCACAGGCACATCTTTCCTTCCAAAGACTCCAAATGCAGCACGTCGGTAGGGCTCATCCTCATATTTTCTGTTGGAGCGAGGTAAGAATTTGGTTCTAGCGTATTGACTGCAGGATTCTGAGTCTTCTTGGAAACAGACGAGTGGCAAGACCAACCTTTCCTGAGCACTTACAATAGGCCAGTCTCTGCCGCGTGATGGGGGGGCGGAGATGGGAAGAAGATGTCCCCAAGTCCCCTGGTCCCTCGTAGAAGGGATGAGGGGAAGATTCACGTACATTCTCTGAGAGAGGTAGATAACATCATCTGTATCCGTGCTTCTCAAACTTTCTCCAGAGAAATACCAGGCGAGTTTTGTTGTTGTTGTTGTTGTTGTTCGTTTTTGCTTTTTCTTTCCCCATATTGTCACACACCAGTATTTTGGTCCATATCCTGTTTAATGAGACAAGCCCAAGGATCACGTGCTTCGGTGTTGCAGCAATGTCAAACTGCTAAAAAGGCTTCCGTTTTTTGGGTTTTTTTGTTTTGTTTTGTTTTGTTTTGTTTTTTTGAGATGGAGTCTCTTGCTCTTTCATCTAGGCTGGAGTGCAGTGGCGTGATCTTGGCTCACTGCAACCTCCACCTCCTGGGTTCAAGCGATTCTCCTGCCTCAGCCTCCTGAGTAACAGATTACAGGTGCCTGCCACCACGCCAGGCTAATTTTTGTATTTTTAGTAGTCACGGGGTTTCGCCATGTTGGTCAGGCTGGTCTCGAACTTCTGACCTTGCGATCTGCCTGCCTCAGCCTCCCAAAATGCTGGGATTACAGGCATGAACCATCGCGCCCAGCCCGGTTTGTTTGCTTTTTTGAAGAGACTGTGGATCCCTCTGTCACCCAGGCTGGAGTGCAGTGGTGGGATTATAGCTCACTGCAGCTTTGAACTCCTGGGCTCAAGTGATCATGTAGCTTCAGCCTCCAAGTAGCTGGGAGTACAGGTGCTTACCACCATGCCTGGCAGTTTTCAGTTAACATGCTTCCCTCGGCATGGCCAGTGATACACAGTGCGCAGCTCAGCACCAGTCTGTGCAGCACGCATCATCTTTGGGTAGCGAGAGGTGCGTGACCATCAGAGAAGGTAAGTAACCTGCCCAGGGTCACGCAGCAGGTAAGACCTGAATGTCCACTCCAGGTCAGAATAACTCCAGTACCTACACTGTAGGCCTGGAAACTGCAAAAAGGGCTGTGAAAATAATTCTGCCAAAGTTACTAGATTTCAAATGAATAATCTATGGAAAGAGAATGGAAGGAAGGATAACCTCTTACTTCTCTCAAGTTTACTGTCCTGATTGTAGTCAAAGTAATTAGGCCTCTTCCTCTTATCCCTTCCACAGGGGACCAGGGGGCTTGGGGACATCCTCTTCTTATCCTATCCTCTGCTATAGTTGGCCCTTACTCACCCCTTCCCGTTAACTCCCTCAGCATAGGACAAGGAATTCAAAAGTTGAGGCAGAGCGGCATCAGAACAACGAAATAAATCATAGTGTCCAAAGAACTCTCAGGAATCTAAACATAGCAAAATTATTATGTTTAATGTAAAAATTGAACTTAAAATAATTCTGCTCTGTGTTTAATAACAACAGGTATGGCTAAACTAAGCCAAGTGAGCTAGGTCCTCCCGGCCAGGCAGGCTGTCTTCTCTTAGCAAAAAGATAAAGCAAATGAGAGCTCTTGAAGGTTAATAGAATCATCACCTCCTAAAGAATGCAAACTGTATAAATATTCAGGTTTTAAAATAAAATCCCCCAAAGCCAGCCTTGCAAAATGAGGTCAGCTTGGTCTGGCTGGGCCTGTTGGCTTGTCTTTGAGCTGCACGGTGGTGTGTCTTGTGACCAGAACATTCGTGACATATAGACACAGTCTTTGCCTCCACGTTGTATATCGAAACTGTGAAAGTAGAACTCCCATAGCTCAAGTTTATAGAAATACGTGACAATGTTTGAAGTAGCTTAGCTGAGACTAAAACAGTCTGACATCACAGCCTTGGGGAGGATGATGGAAATTTCTTAATTTCTTTGAAAAATTTAAAAAACACAGACACATTCTTTTCAGGTACTTGATTGGCCACCCAAGTGTTCTCTTCTGGTTTTAGAAAATCACACAGAAATACAGAGACTCTGCACAAAGCGTCCGCCACTCTAAATCTCCTGTGTTTCACGAGGCATGTTGGTGTCAGACTATGCTGGCTGTTCTCCATTTACCCAATGGATCCATTTACCCCATGGATCCATTCTCTTTCCTTCTGCTCCCTAGAAGACAGATTCCGATGGATTGCGTACCCCTTCGGCTCCCCTCACCTCTGACTTTCCACTGGATTTGACCAATGGGAGCCATAAGCAAGAGATAGGAGGGAAAGAGGGGAAGAGACAGGTCAGGTACTACTCCCTATAGGTGGTACCTCTTCCGTACCTCCACCTTCTTCAGCCTGTCCCACACAATTCCCTCCCATTGTCCCTTTTGGTCAAGAGATGGTAATAGCTTCTCACTATTGCTGGTCTCCGGCTGACTCACCTTCTCCATCTCTTAATCCCGCTGATGGTCCCATCTGTTTCCTACTGGGATGTGGGGTGCTATGCAGACTTTTCCCTTAGCTTTAAGTTCCTGGTCAAGAGCTTCTGTTTCCTCATCTTAATTTGCTATTCTCATACTATTCTCATCCTACAATATATTGATTGTGCTGAGGATAAATGAGGCAAGCTCATGTCATTAAGATCAAAACAAATATTTCTTCCTGTCTCTTAAGCTTTTTTTTTTTTTTTTTTTTTTTTTTGCATTTTGCTTCCTGTCATCTGTTGATGATGGAAGAAAACAGTGCTTTCTTATTTTTTTCCTGTTTCTGAAATAATCTACCTTATAATCATCATCTCATTTTTTTTTTTTAGCAAAGTCAACATTTACAATCTGTATTTTCCATGTTTCAAATCATTCTGTATATGCGTATCTATACCTGTTCCTTGAGTTTTTATTGCCACTGTTTATGTTGGCGGGATTTAGGCAGCCTTTTTCAGTTGAAAGTGGGCTCTCTGGGGAAAGTGACGTCTTCCAACATTTTCCTGTTCATCTTCTTACAACTATCTTCACGTCTCTCTGCTTGTCAACCTAACCTATGGGAATAATGGGAAGTTAATGGGTCCTCATGGCAGTGAGACAGGAGGCCTTGAGTCTATAATCATCTCTGGACCCACGGTGGTCTTTGCCTTGGTTTGACTGATCTGGTCTAATCCCTGGGCACTCACATCCATGTCTACTCACACAGTCCAAGCCCACCTGACCTTTCGCAACAGCATGCTCACATTGACTATTGATGTCTTGCTCCTCAGCTATGTTCATGAAGGTTTCTCTTCTGTTCTGGCCCCTCTGTTAATAATCCACTGCTATTTCCAGCCTTTTTAAACCCACTCATTCACAAGAGCTTCTAGGACACTCTAAATCTCCTCCACACCACGTATCAAGTATGGAAGACCCAAAGTCTACCTCCAAGCCCCTCACAGAGATGCCCACCTCAGCTCCTGGGCTCCACGTTGCTCTGGCACCCAGTTAAATATGAAGCATTTTAAATGAGGCTTAAAATGGTCCTAGTATGTGGCCAGAGAAGTGAGGAACAAACTGCCCTGCTCCGGAATTCCCCTCAAAATTCACCCTTTTCTCCCCTATTAATTCTTTGATGGTCATTTTAAACTCGAGAGGATGGGCATGACTCATATGTCTGACTTTTTGTTCCTCTCCTTCCTCGCACTCTTTCCACCTGCAGCTGTACGCCCTTTCTTCACTTCCTCCTTGGACAGAGTGGGTACTTCTCTCGCAGAGTATTGAGTTTTATCTACTCATGAATTATAGTAAAACTTGATATTTGAATCTCCAAACTCTGCTTTTAAAATGTCAGAGAAACTTTTGGCAGTTTGTAATCTTTTTTATTTCTTAACAAAGAGTGGTTTTCAAGACTCTCATTTCTCCAGGAGGAAGAACTAATAGCTGGAGGCCTCCTGTTTCTTAGTTCTTTCTCTGCTTTTCTTCTCTTCTCTACGTCTTTCGACAAATATTGATTGAATGCCCATTATTTCCTCTCCCAGCCTATTTTACTTGGAGTAGAGAATAGTGTTCATTCATTGTAGAATTTTGAAAGTGGACTTACACGTACATTAGCTGTCTTCTGCTAGGAAGAACAAGACTAGGATAAAAAATACTGTCAGGCTGTTTAGTAGAACTTTTTTTTTTTTCTCTCTCTCTCTTTCATAAGAGCCAGATCCTGTGTTGAATTTAACTATAACTTATAGTCACTGTCTTGCCCCTAAATTGGATTTTGATTGCTATTGTTATTTAGCTAGTTGGTTAGAAGCCAAAGTCATAGTTTTCATTCAAGTCTAAATGGAGCTTGTAAATGTTTTCATTATGTTATAGACACACAGATTTTAAAAACATGTGTTTAGGTCCAAGAAAAGAGAGAAAAAATAATGATTAAAATCTTCTGGGGGAAAAAATTTGTAAATACAGGATGTGATGACGGTCACTTGGTGTGTCATCTTCACAGAGAGGGGACAGTACTGCTGTCATCTTGATAGCAAACTCATAGTATCTATCCCCTTCTCTTCTTCCTGTGGGCACCTCGGGAGCTCAGCCCCTCAACCCCTTGATCGTCTTCATGACAGCAGCCTCCTAACTTCTCCCTTAACCAGCCTCCTGTCATTCTCCACCAATCTATGTTCTGTCGTGCAACCAGAATCATCCGGGGAGGAGGATGAACCTAATTTTAGAATTTAGCTTAGACCTTACAAGTCGTAATTTTACAACTCAAACCACATTTTTGAAGCTAAGGGGTTGCTATTAAGAGATATGAGACTCAGTAGGGGACCACTGTCTATTCCCTGCAAGTCTCCAGGAACACAATATAAAAGGGAATGAGAAAAAGGATAAGCAAAGGACTGTATCAGTTCCGTGCAACAGTGGAAAGTACTAACTCCACTGTGAGTGGTATGGCCTTGCAAACTAAGAAGGAGATGGGAAAATAGGTCTCCTCCACCTTTGGAATGAGAGCAAGGCTAAAACGCTCAGCCACTTGCAGAGGACAGGCAGGTAAAGCCGATGTGCATTGCAGGCTGTTTTCAGATGACAAGGAGTGGCTGAGGCCAAGACATGCTGCAGAGAGCCTGGCTTATCCAAAGGAGCTGCCACTGCTTAGCTCCAGGGCAATGAACATTTTTTCATTTTTTTTCTGAAGTATCTAGAAATTTGGATTTTCACATGCAATTTTATAATTTTTTCATGAAAACTGTGTGTTGGTTTTGGCCAAGGGACTTCCAGTTTGTGATTTCTGGTTTCGACTGCCATATATCTGAGAGTTAATGCTTGTTCTTGGGAGGTGGTGTGGTAGTTTGTGATGGTAGTAGTGGTGGTGATGTATGTGATTAAACGGTTACTTTCTGGATAATTAGAGGATTAAAAGAAAGTCTGTGAGTCATGTCGGAAATGAAAGGGCTAGAGATGCTTCCTCTGTCTCCAGCTGCTCCATCTTTATTATTATTATTATTATTGAGACAGAGTCTTGCTCTGTCACCCAGGCTGGAGTGTGGTAGCCCAGTCTTGGCTCACTGCAACCTCCACCTCCCGGGTTCAAGCTATTCTCCTGCCTTAGCCTCCTGAGTAGCTGGGACTACAGGCACGTGCCACCACGGCAGGCTAATTTTTGTATTTTTAGTAGAGATGGGGTTTCACCATTTGGGCCAGGCTGATCTTGAACTCCTGACCTCAGGTGGTTCACATGCCTCAGCCTCCCAAAGTTTCAGCTGCTCCTTCTGAAGTACCCTTCACCCTTGCCCATCCCTTCCTCCATATGCATACACATAAGAACAGACTATTCTGCAGCACTTGAAGTGTCAAGGCTGTGAAATGTTTGCTCCCATCCCCTGGAGCATTTTATAGCTTGAATAACTCAAATTTGAAGACATGTACCGCCAGGGAACAGGCCATGGCTTTTGGCATATGACCAGACTGGGTGGATATGGGGTGGTGTATCTAGAAAGCTTGATATAAAGGCTCGCAGTGGAGATTTGAGTACGAATTTATTTTTTTCTGAGAAAGGTAAACATGAGGGTTGAGAAGCAAGGTGAAGAAATGAAACTTTAGGAAGCATCTCATTTGGGTTATGAGAAAACTCATACTGAACATACAGTTCTGAGAGTTCCCCCCTGTGTTATCGTTTCAGTCTCATTGGAAAGACTGATTTTTTTTGACAGTTTGAATGAATGAGGTAAGTGCAGAATGTGATCCTAACAGAGTGTATACACAAGAAAAACTGACCTCTACTGGAGGCAGGTGGGCAAGCACCAGAGTGGACCTCCCCAAGAAGTGAGGAAGATCCGAAGGATGGGACAGGAGGGGAGGAGATGGGAAAGCATTCCAGGCAGTGGGGCCACAAAAACAAAGCATGTGGCAGGAAGAAACGTGGGGCATCCCAGGACCTGGCAGGAGATTGGAGCGGGTGATAGATCAAGAGTAAGGGTGGAGCATAGTGGGAGGTGAACTTGGAAAGAGGTGGTGCCACACTGGGCAAGGATTTTCATTCCCTAAGCACAAGGAGAATGCCAGGAAAAAAAAAAATTAAGTAAGGCAGACACAGAGTCAAAACTGACATGGGAAAAGAACATCCTGGCTTCAGGGCAGAAAATGGATTCAAGCAGGAGAAAAGTGGAGACAGTGGAACCTTAGAAAGCTTATTTGAGCTATTTTTTTTTTAATCGCTTACTATGCAATAGATGCTGTTCTAAATTCTTTTTAGCATTGTGATGGTTAATTTCATGTGCCAGCGTGACTGGGCTAAGGGATGCCCAGATATCTGGTAAAATATTATATTTGGGTGTGTCTATGAGGGTGTTTTTGAAAGAGACGAACATTTGAATAGGTAGACTGAGTCAAGAAGGCCTATCCTTACCATTATGGGGAGGCATCTTCCAATCCATCAAGGGCCCTCTAGAACAAAAAGGCTAGGGAAGGGAAAATTCACCGTCTCTTCTTCAGCTGGGACGTTCATCATCTCCTGGCCTTGGACACTCGTACTTCTGGTTCTTGGGCGTTCAAACTCAGACTGAATTACACCACTGGCTCTCCTGGTTCTCCAGTTGCAGATGACATATTATGGGACTTCTAGGTCTTTACACCATAAGAGCCAGTTCTATAATAAATTTATTCTTATACATGTCTCTCTATTGATTCTGTTTCTCTGGAGAACTCTGACTAATACAAGCAGAAATGTATTAAATCTTCACAGAGTTCTTTGAGGTAGGTGATATAATTTGCATCTTTGTCCTCTCCAAATCCCATGTTGAAAGAGCAAGACTGTCTCAAAAAAATCTCCAGTGTTTGAGTTGTGGCCTAAAGGGGGATGTTTGGGTCATCGGGCGGATCCCTCATGAGTGGCTTGGTGCCATCCTTGTGATAATGAGTGAGTTCTCTCTCTATTATTTTTTGCAAGAACTGATTGTTAAAAAGAGCTTGACACCTCCCTCCTATCTCCTCCTTCCTCTTGCCATGTGATGCTGGCTCCACTTCACTTTCCACCATGAATGGAGGCAGCCTGAAGCCCACCCCAGAAGCAGATCCTGGCACCATGCTTCCCATATAACCTGCAGAACCATGAACCAACTAAACCTTTCTTATTTACAAATTACCCAGCCTCAGCTCTTCCTTTATAGCAACACAAATGATCAAAGACAGTAGGTAGTATGCTTACTTTATAGATGAGGACACCAAGGCACAAAGATAATCACTTTCCCAAGTTCATACAGCAGCTAGCTGGCTTGGGTAAGGCAGTGCTAGTGAAGAACGTGAAAAAGAATACACCTGAGAGATATTCAGAAGCTAAAACCAGGGCCGGGTGCAGTGGCTCACACCTGTAATCCCAGCACTTTGGGAGGCCGAGGAGGGTGGATAACCTGAGGTCAGGAGTTCAAGACCAGCCTGGCCAACATGGTGAAACCCCATCTCTACTAAAAAAACAAAAATTAGCCGGGCATGGTGGCACATGCTTGTAATCCCAGCTACTAGGGAGGCTGAGGCAGTAGGATCACTTGAGCCTAGGAGGCTGAGGTTGCAGTGAGCCATGATCGAGCTACTGCACTCCAGCCTGGGCAACAGAGCAAGACTCTGTCTCAAAAAAAAAAAAGCTAAGACCTGCAGGACTTGATGGATTCGAAATGGGATATGAAAGCCAGGCATTAGAGAAGTGTGTGCTAGTGGATGGAGGGTGGAAATATTCCTTAACATTGAATAGCTGAGGAACCCCAGGTCACACAGCTAGTAAGAGAAAGAGGAGGCATCCATCTAAGTATTCTAGCTCAAGAGTCTCTACTCCCTAATCACTCCTGGGAAGACAGAGGAGACATAGCAAAGCTCCCAACAAACAGCATAATTAAAGTCCTCATTAGACAATTTTCTTTCTTTCTTCAATTCATATTGGACCACCAGCTGCCAGACATCTGGCTCCGGAAGCTTACCCTCCATAGCCTTCCTGCTGCTCGAGGGATGCCGTCCACTATCCTGCCTCAGAATGCCTCCTCATCTGTCTCTTTTTTTTTTTTTTTTTGAGTGAACTTATTTAACTCTGGCCTGAGTCATTTATTTTCCCTATAACCTCACATCACATGCATACCAAATCTTTCTGTAAACTAAGCTCTCTCAGGTTACTAAAATGTACTTCATGAGGGACTAGAAATTATATATACAAAGCATAAACACACACACACTTTAATATACACACACGTATATACACATATGTATACTTATATATATGGATGTGTATGTATAGAAATAATTTACAAATACATAATTTTCTAGCAAAAAACAATATTTTTCTATTATAGTGCTTTCTTTTACTATCATTAAATTACAAAATAATTAACAGTCAATGGGTCCTCAGGGACCATGTAGTCCAATGCACCGATTTCACAGAAGAGAAAATTGAGTCCTAGCCTGGGGGAAGGGGCGTGTCCTAATCTACCCTCATCCCTTTGTGATATTGTACCATTGTAGTCCTTCCTTTCCCAAATCTCTTTATTCCTCAGTCCATCCCAAACACCACTGCCAGATTTATCTGACTTTCTTGGTCAAACATCTCAGTGGTTTCTCCTGATCCTTAGGGTAAATCTAAGTGTGACAGTAGGAGGTTCTAATCATAACTTGACTCCCGGAAAAAGCTAACATGATCCCAGATTTACTTGGCCATTGGGTGTGTGACTTGGGCACTTAATTCTTCTCTATGCCTTAGTTGTCCTCATCTATAAATAATTTAACCTTCCTCAAGGGATTTTCTAAAGGATTAAATGAATAGATAGATAAAGATATAGAAACAGATTTACGTAAAGAAATAGCTATTAGCTGTTTATAGTAAGACCTGGTACACAGTAAATGCTACGTGAATGCTTGTTATCATTATTTCTGTTGTTGATAATACTAACATTTGTTTTCACTCTGGTACTTCTCGGCTTCTATAATCGGTTGTGCTGATTTCTTTCATACTCCACCCACTTCCCTTGTTTCATTTTTCAAGAATGTTAATGTCTGATCTGCGTATTCCACTACCACCACCCCCACTGGACCTTGTATTAGGACTCCTCATTTTATGGGGATTGTTTGTAAACTTCTACATGTTGGTTGTCAACAGTTGAAATGCCCTGAGGGAGGTCTGACATTGTGGTTCGTTGTCAACAGTCTAAATGCCCTGAGGGAGGTCTGACATTGTGGTTGCAGTTTACATCTAAATTGTTAAGCTGTTTCAAGTGCTCTGAATCTCTCTTGACTCAGAATCTAGGAGAATAGTTATTTCTCCCTGGTTTCACAATCAATGCAAAAATGTAGGCATCAAATAAGTTTTTATTCATTAAGTCCTGGGGTTAGTGCCTCGTTTTTTTTTGTGCCTGGTGATCCTAAATCCATTTATTTATTGATCCAATAGATGCAATCAAGGAGCATTTTTTTTATATATAAGCACGAGATCCTTTGCTAGGCAGATTGGAGGGAAAAGATGGTTAAGATACAAAGTCTGGTTGACACCATAATACTATACACTTGGGAGAGCTTGAACACATACTTTAGGATAAAAGAACAGGGATGTCATAATTTGCGACAGTTGTCTTTTCCTTTTAATTTTTTCAAAGACATAATTGAAATGACAATATCTTCATTTTCTTTTCATTAATTTGCATTAGCTAACATCCATTGGATGTATCACAAACTATGTTAAACTGTATATTTTATCTCATTTGACCCTAAAGACGAGGCTATGATGTAGGCATTTTTATTATCTCTACTTTAAAGATAAGAAAACTGAGGCTTAGAGATGTTAAGAGACTTTTCCAACTTCACAAAGCATGGGAATAATTGAGATACTAATTTGAATATTATCTTTGAGGCCAGCAAAGTTTCCTCATCGTCATTTTTCTTTCTTCATTGCTGTTCTTTGTTATCAGCATTTCACGGACAGTGAATTTCTTTGGCAGCTTTACTTTAGCTTACTCACTGTGTCCTTGATTTTCATCATAGTTTTTCTCCATGAAACTGTTTCTTCGCCATTCAGTTATTTAACATATATTCATTAAGTATTTCCTCTAAGTGAATTAGCGTTTAATAAATATAGTCAAAGTAAGTAAAAGTCCTTTGGGTGCCTTAATTTGAGCAAATCCCAGAACTATGATACTAGAAAAAGATGGCTGCTTAGAAGCAGTGTTTGTAAACTTTCCTCTCCCACTCCAACAAAAGAACAAAACATAAGTTTTTGAAATATTAAAAAAAATAAGTATCTCTCATGTCAAAGAGTGGGTAGCCTTACATCCATAATCTTGGAAAGTGTCATTGATAGAAAATGATGCTTTGTGATCTTAAATGTCTCAAAATGGAGTCACTTATGACAAGTGACTCAGCCTCCAGTGAAATTGCTCACCCCTCAGAGTGATAAGCACATGTATGGTGATAAGATGACACCTGCTGTGGCCGACACCCTGGAGACCTGATAAGAAAGTAAAGCCAAAAGGCAATTGAAGATAATGGCTTTAGACACTCCTGAAAAGAACCGTAAAAACAGCAAAGAAACTGACCATGACTAGAACGCCTGAGGACTCCACCCAAGAACTCTGAGGCCTCCTATCCGCTGCAAGCTTTGCTGGGAGAAGACCAGTGACCCCCATCCCGGTTGGGGTGAAAATCTCCTATTTGGTGAAAACCTGGACTTTCCCATTGGTCTGTCAGTCTGCCCATCTCCTGAGTTACTCCCTGTGCTTCCTTTCCCCTCTCTCCTTACTGCCTGTGTGTATTGAGTATATTTGCATAATCGCTGGTGTGTGAAAGCCTGGCAATAAACCGTGAATTTTAAGTACTTACTTGGCTATGGAGTCACTGTGAAACCTCCCAGCCCCCAGTCTGAGTTAGCACAACTAGGCTGTGGATGTCAGATGTTGATTCCTCTGGAAACAGAGAAACGGGCCACTGATAAAGCTCTGAAGAGTGCTCTCCACAGACACCAGGGCTCTTCTATCTCCCCGAATTGGATAAAACAACACAGATACACGTGGAGTGCTTTTAAGGAATGGAGAGTTTAATAGGCAAGAAAGAAGAGAGAAGAAAGAAGGAAGAAGCTCCCCTGTACAGAGACAGAGGGAAGGGGGTTCCAAAGCCAAGAGAGGAAACCCTGAGTGCGACAGAAACGTGGCCACTTATATGCTGGTGGAAGAGGTGGTGTCTGATTTGCACAGGGCTCAGGGGATTGGTTTGACCAGGCATGTAACTCAGGTAGCCCAGGAAAAAACTGGCCCTCCCACCCTAGTCTTTTAATATGCAAATACAGGGCGCCATGATGTTCTACACACGTGGGGATATGTGGAGGCGGCCATGTTACCAGGCCGTGTGGGTAAAGGGCAAGGAGAAGAGGGCGGATTTATCATGTTTGGGTGGACACAGTTTCTAATGGCCGGCATTTGCATATTGAAGGTTGCCAGCCGGGCTCTAAGAGCCAGGGCTTTCCTTCTAGGCAAGAAACATTTCTGGAGCTGCTTTAAAAAGAAACAAAACTTCCCAAGGACTCCTTTTCCTCTCCATCTGCCTAAAATAACTTCTTGATAACTCCTATAACACAAGTATGGGAATCAACATCTGACAACCACACCTTAACCATATGGAGAGAAGAAGTAACAACAACAACAACAACAACAACAACAACAAAATATCCCAAACCACGGAAGTTCATTGAGAAGAATAAAAAGGTGATCTAGATGAAGAAGAACCAACCAACTAAGCATGAAACAAGTTTCTTCAGAATGGAAGTTCTTTCTGACTGCCATAATGAAACTGTGAATCGAGAGAGATTGACAAAATATAACTGCCAGGATATTAACTATGCTGTTTTTACCTGGATGGGAGAAGGGCAGGCAGATCTCCCAGAGGTAATTATTTCTCACAATGAACTGAGATTTATCAGAATGCAAAGAGAAAAGAAACAATTCTAGAGCCATGGAAGAAGTGGGTATGCATGTGAAAAAGCATTCGCAAAGCCCTCTGCAAGTTAACCTGTTCATTAGCAGTGCAAGTCAACAGCAAGACATTTCTCCCGTCTTTTCTGCCATTTACCTCTTAAGGGAGTGGAAGTGGCTCTAGTTATGAGAAGAGACAATACACTGAGAGAGGATATGCTCAGGATTCTTTCTATCAGAGGTGAAGACTTGATGGTGTTTACTAAATTGGGGAAAAGTTCCCAGACATAAGAATACCATTGATGGGCATGAGCTATCTCCCTAACAAGACAGAGGGAATTTTAGCATAGAAATTTTTACAAATGTATCATAAAAAATAACAGACACTAAGTTCTCTTATGGTCCGTGGTGCCAGATAATTTTCCCCTTCTTCTTCCCACCACCAAACCCTGTCATCAAGCAAATAAAAAAAACACACTTTCACATCAGGGAAAATGAGCTTTCTAAAGCCAAGGTGAATAAGATGAATAGAAATCACACTGGTGGCCATGCAAAAATATGAGGAGTTTCCCTACCCCTTAACACCCACAAAAGCTATCTAGCATGCAAAAGGCTGATGAAGAATCCATTCCAACTTGTACTCAAAGAAATATGACTAAAATTCTGCAACAAATTCTTACTCCTCTGAAAGAATTTGAACAGACCAAAAAAAACCCTATGAAACAAGGAATAAATAATGCAATAAAACAACAAGATTAGAGAAAAAGGGGAAACTGCAAACTAAAGAAAGACATGGGGGATTAAAAATATGGGTGGGGGGAACCATTAGAAGACAATAAACACATGACAAACAGAAAGATAGACATAGCTTAAATGGAATCACTAATATAAAGAAAAAGGAAATTCTAGCTAGAGTGATTAGATAAGAGGAAGAAATAAAGGACTTTCAAATTGGAAAGGAACAAATCAAACTATCTTTGCCATTGATATGAAAAAACCTAAAGACTCTACCAAAAAATTATAAGAACTGATAAACGAATTCAGTCAAGTTGCAGATACAAAATTAATACACAAAATCAGTAGCATTTCTATGTGCCAACATTGAACAATCTGAAAAAGAAATTTAAAAAGTAATCCTATTTACATTAGCCATAAATAAATACCTAGGAATTAACTTAACCAAAGAAGTGAAAGATCTCTACATGAAAACTATAAAACACTGATGAATGAAATTGAAGAGGACACAAAAAAATGGAAAGATATTCCATGTTCATGGTTTGGAAGAATCAATACTGTTAAAATGTTCGTACTGCCTAAAGCAATCTACAGAGTCAGTGCAATTCCTATGAAAATATCAATGACATTCTTGGCAGAAATAGAAAAAAACAATCCTAAAATTTATATGGAACCACAAAAAACCCAGAAGAGTCAAAGCTACCTAGAACAAAATGAACAAAACTGGAGGAATCACATTACTTGACTTCAAATTATACTACAGAGCTATAGTAACCAAACCAGAATGATACTGGCATAAAACAGATACATAGACCAATGGAGCAGAATGGAGAGCCAATAAACAAATCCATACAACTAGAGTGAACTCATTTTTGACAAAAGTGCCAAGAGCATACATTAGGGAAAAGACAGTCTCTTTAATAAATGGTGCTGAAAAAACTGGATATCCATATGCAGAAGAATGAAAGTAGACCCCTATCTCTCACCATATACAAAAATCAAATCAAAATAGATTGAAGACTTAAATTTAAGACCTAAAAATGTGAAAACTAAACTAAAACTTCAAGAAAACATTGGAGGAAATTCTTTAGGACATTGGTCTGAGCAAAATTTCTTGAGCAATACCCCACAATCACAGGCAACCAAAACAAAAATAGACAAGTGAGGTTGCATCAAGTTAAAAGTCTTCTGCATAGCAAAGGAAACAACAAAGTGGAGGGACAACCTACAGAATGGGAGAAAATATCTGCAAACTACCCATCTGACAAGGGATTAATAACCAGAATATATAAGGAGCTCAAACAACTCTATAGGAAAAAAATCCCTAATAATCTGATTTAAAAATGGGCAAAAAATCTGAATAAACATATCTCAAAAGAAGACATACAAATGGCAAGCAGGTATATGAAAAGGTGCTAAACATTATTGGTCATCAGAGAAATGCAAATCAAACTCACAAGGAAATATCATCTCACTCCAGTTGAAACAGCTTTTATCCAAAAACGAAGCAATCACAAATGCTGAGAAAAATGTGTAGAAAAGGAAACCCTCGCACACTGTTGGTGGGAATGTAAATTAGTACAATCACTATGGAGAACAGTTTGGAGGTTACTCAAAGAACTAAAAATAGAGGTACCACATGATCCAGCAATTCCACTGATAGGTATATACCCAAAAGAAAGGAAATCAGAATATCGAAGAAATACCTGTACTCCCATGTTTACTGCAGCACAATTCACAATGGCTAGGTTTTGGAAGTAACCTGAGTGTCCCTCAAGAGACGAATGCATAAAGAAAATGTGATACATATACACAATGGAGGACTATTCAGCCACAATAAAGGATGAGATTCTGTCATTTGCAACAATGAGATCCTGTCATTGGGTTGGACTGGAGGTCATTATGTTACGTGAAATAAGCCAGGCACAGAAAGACAAACTTCACGTGTTCTCACTTATCTGTGGGAGCTAAAAATGAAAATAATTGAACTTATGGACATAGAGTGTAGAAGAATAGTTACCAGAACTTTGAAAAGGTAGTTGGCGGGGAGAGGGATGAAGGAGAAATGGGAATGGTTAATATAGAAAGAATGAATAGAAACATAGAAAGAATGAATAAAACATATACAAAACATAGAAAGAATGAATAAAATCTAGTATTTGATAACTCAACAAGGTGACTATAGTAAAAAAATAATTTAATTGTATATTTTAAAATAACAAAAAGGGTATAATTGGATTGTTTGGAACACAAAAGAGAAATGCTTGTGGTGATGGATACCCCATTGACCCTGATGTGATTATTATGCATTGTATGCCTGTATCAATGTATCTCATGTACTCCATAAGTATATACACCTACTATGTACCCACAAAAATTGAAAATTAAGGAAAATTTAAAAGTAGAGAAAGCAGAGATGAAAAGTAATTATAGAGTAGATAATAAATAGGCAGGAAAGGTAATGCTGTAACATGAAGAATATAAAAACCCAATAGAAAAATATTGATAGATGTACAGAAAAGAGGGTTGAAAAAAAGAATTGAATCTGCAATTGAAAGGGACTGCTGTGTTTCAGAGAAAAAAAAATTAGAACAAGCAATTTCTAGTGAAACACAGCCTAAGAATTTTCTGAGCTTCAAGGTTAGAGAAAGAATTCCGTAAGCACCCAGCCAGAAAAACTAAGTCACTTATGGCCAGGAATGAGGGGGATAGAAGTGGGCACTTAGTCTCATACTCTCCATAAAAATGTTCACTGTCAGGAGATAGTGAAACCACATCTATAGGATTCTGAAATTTTTAAAAAGTGGCTCAAGAATTTTTAAGATCAGCTGAGTTGTTAGTCAGATTTAAAAGGCAACAGTCTGGCATGTCTGCAAAATCAGGAACTCAGAGAATATAATTCACACGAAGTAGGCTTTCCAGATAAAATGGAGGACACCCAGTTAAGTTTGAATTTCAGATAAACAAATATTTTAGGATAAGTTGTATAGATTCACATTGTATAGATTCACTATTTATCTAAAATTCAAACCTCACTCAAAGATTTGTATTTTTATTTGCTAAATCTGGCGACCTCAATACTATATATATTATATATTATATACATTATATATAATATCTAATACTATATATACACATTATATATTATATTATATATAATTTTTCTTTTGAGATGGCATTTCGCTCTTGTTGCCCAGGCTGGAGTCCAGTGGTGCAATCTCGGCTCACTGCAACCTCAGCCTCCCGTGTTCAAGCGATTCTCCTGCCTCAGCCTCCTGAGTAGCTGGGATTACAGGCACCCACCACCACATCTGGCTAACTTTTTGTATTTTTTTTAGAGATAGGATGTCATCCTCTTGGCCAGGCTGGTCTTGAACTCTTGACCTCAGGTGATCCACCTGCCTTGGCCTCCCAAAATGCAGGGATAACAGGCGTGAGCCACCATATCCAATCAATACAAAATATTATAAACAATCTAATTTATAAGGAAATTTAGCTGAGGAGCTAAACTCAGGGGAAAAAAGAGGACATCAAGAAGATGGAGGTGGACTATAAAAACACTAGTATGAGAATCCACTCTATTTTAATATAGAGGGATTAAGGTGAGAACAATGAGGGAAAAAGAACCATGAGCGAAAAAGTGAGAACAATGGTTTCAGGAAAAAAAATCTGTATCACTAACTTTGAAAGGAAACCATATAATATTAATATACATAAGGACATGTAAAACTGTTAACCACTATATATATATATATGTACACACATATAAACATGTTAACTGCGATATGCATATATCGCGGTTAACATTCTCACCAATTCTGATTAAAACTGGGAGAAAGAGGAATGAAACTGTGAGAAAAGTGTAAATGAATGAATTTTCTTATTTTGCATAAACATGGAGCTAATAGATAATTCTCTATCTTAAAGTTTTTAAATGAAGAGATAGAGTTAGTTAGAATGGAACCACATCTTATGGCTAGGTTGAGTTCTTAGGACAGCCATACAAAGAAACCAAGTTTCAAGATGCATTTGGCTGCAAAAAATAAAGATCAGTTCAATCAGATTTCAGCGATGACACTTACTGACTCACGTAACTGAAAAACCACATACTGTGAACACACCATGACTGATTTGACTCAGGGCACAACGATGTTTTCCAGAATTGGTTGGTTTTCTTCTTTTTCCCTTTCTTCCTCAAAAACAGTTTCATGCCAAGAGGGGGCTCCCAGGTATGACTGCAAGATGCCTGACAGCAATATCTGGGATCGTATAGTTCTTTATCCAAATCCAAGGATCTAGAGAGAATGTCATTCCTTTCACCTCTTTCAAAAAAATGAGGAACTATTTTTTTTTTTCCAGAAGTTCTCAGAAAAACCCTTCTTTTATCTTATTGGAATGCACTGGGTTGTGTGCACTGTAATGAAGGTGATTATCAATACCTATCAGCCAATTTCTGTGTGAGTCACATGTCTCGTTCCTGGAACCGGGAACAGGCCAACATTTACTGTGCCAGGACTATGCTGATGCAGAGTGGGTTCCCAAATGAGAGCTAAGATTATTACCAAGAGAATGGGAAATGCACTTTGAGGAAGCAGCCACAATGTCCACTGTAATCTCCTGTAATCAAGATCGTTTTGAAAATCCCTACAGAAGATGGTGTGCTGGAAAGCAATCTCTTGTTTCCTGAGAAGTTCATCTCAACACATTTTCTCACCAGCCCAGGCCTTTTCTTTCTTGAACCACAGCTGGAATTGTGGGCTTTCCTTTAGGGGCCATGTTGTGTAAAGAACTTATATCCAAAAATACCAGTACCAAATCCAACACATGGGAAAAACAGATTGCCATCTCCCACATGCTCTTCCTCCTTCCAGGGCATATGATCATGGAGTGGAAAAGTGGCTGGAATTACCCTCAGTAGCTAAATGATTATTGTTTTTCTTTCTTTCTTTGAAAAAGATTTCTAGTAGAGTGCATTTAATGGAGTACCGTCTACAGTGATAACCACTACAGAAACTAAAAAAAGAAAAATTATAACCTGCAAGCTATCAGAAAGGGGGAAAATTTTTTCATAGAAAGAGGAAACAGAAACTATAAAGCAAAATATAGTAAATAAGAAAAACAGCAAGCATTAAAACCATGGCTGAATTACAAATAAAAAGGTAATAGAACAGAAAGAGTCATACTTTGCAATGGTAACTGTTAAAAATCCATACACTATAGGATGAACATATATGTGACAAAAAATAAAGAAGAAAAAGGAGCAATTGATGGCACAGTGTGACGCGACGTTCCCTTACCCCCTTCAACACATTACATAACTTTGGAGAGAATGAGGTAAGCATATAGTGAATCTGATTAACATAAGGAGAATCTAATAAATGTATAACATACTCCAGATACCGATGTAACAGAAAATAGACCTTTTCCCCAAGTGCCCTGATAATATATTAGAACATTAAAAAAAAAACCTCAACAAATTCTAATAAGTGGAATAATACAGACCCCACTCTCTTAACTGTGTGGCTATAAAGCATAAAATAGCAAAAAGAAAATCAAGCAACAAAAATCCCAAGAACTTGGTAACTAAAAAGATAAAGAACAAAGAAAAACTCTTAAGCTAAATTTAGGTCAATGAGGAAATTCAAACCAGAATCTCACATTTTCTTAAATACAATAATCTTAAAAACCTATTAGAAAGAAATATTACTATAAATAAAGAAAACATTTATAGTCTTGAATATATCATAAAAAATAGAGGGAAAATAAATTAGGTATTCAAATCATGGCATTGAGAAAAAGACTAGATCTAATAAATAAAACCAATCTGTGACTGACAGTTTAAAAATTAAACAGGTAAATCTATATTTATTATGGAAAAAGAAAGAAGCACAAACAAGCAAATTTAGAAATAAGACAAGGGAAATGCAAATAAAGTAAATAACAAAACATAAGAGACTATGTTTTAAAATCCAGGCAAAATTTGAAAACTGGATATAAATAATGGTTTCTTCCTACAGAAATGTAAATGGCCAAAAATTACCCCGAAAGAGAGAAACAAACCTAAATAGAACCAATAATGATGGGCAAAATAAAAAAAATTTCAAAGATTTATCTGCACAAGAAAAATCAAACCCAGATAACTTCACAAGGGAAATCTCTTAAACTTTCAACGAATAGAAAAAGCTAATGTTATTACTGTTTCCAAACATAGAGAATAGAACACAGAGAACAGTGAAAACTTTAAGTTTTGAATTTATTTTTCAAAGTCAGCATAAGATAACGCACACACACCCCAAAAAGTAGAGAACAATTTCAGTTTTATTGAGGCAAAAATCTTAGCATATTAACAAATATAATTCACCATGGTGTATATGTGCCACATTTTCTTTATCCAGTCTATCATTGATGGGCATTTGGGTTGGTTCCAAGTCTTTGCTATTGTAAATAGTGCCGCAATAAACATACGTGTGCATGTATCTTTATAGTAGGATGATTTATAATCCTTTGGCTATATACCTAGTACTGGGATGGCTGGATCAAGTGATATTTCTGGTTCTAGATCCTTGAGGAATCACCACACTGTCTTCCACAATGGTTGGAGTAATTTACACTCCAAGCATAAAAGCGTTCTTATTTCTCCACAGCCTCGCCAGCATCTATTGTTTCCTGACTTTAATGATAGCTATTGTAACTGGTCTGAGATAGTATCTCATTGTGGTTTTGATTTGCATTTCTCTAATGACCAGTGATGATGAGCTTTATTTCATATGTTTGTTGGCTGCATAAATGTCTTCTTTTGAGAAGTGTCTGTTCATATCCTTTGCCCACATTTTGATGGGCTTGCTTTTTTTTTTTTTTTCTTGTAAATTTGTTTAAGTTCCTTGTAGATTCTGGATGTTAGCCCTTTGTCAGATGGATAGATTGCAAAAATTTCCTCCCATTCTGTAGGTTGCCTTTTCACTCTGATGCTAGTTTATTTTGCTGTGCAGGAGCTCTTTAGTTTAATTAGACCCCTTTTGTCAATTTTGGCTTTTGTTACAATTGCTTTTGATGTTTTAGTCATGAAGTGTTTGCCCATGCCCATGTCCTGAATATATGCAGCCATAAAAATGAATGAGATCATGTCATTTGCAGGGACATTGATGAAGCTGGAAGCCATCATTCTCAGCAAACTAACACAGGAACAGAAAACCAAACACTACATGTTCTCACTCATAAATGGGAGTTGAACAATGAGAACACATGGACATAGGGAGGGGAACAACACACACCAGGGCCTGTCAGGGGGTGGGGACAAGGGGAGGGAGAGCATTAGGACAAACACCTAATGCATGTGGGGCTTAAAACCTAGATGACGGGTTGATAGGTGCAGCAAACCACCATGGCACATGTATACCTATGTAACAAACCTGCACATTCTGCACATGTGTCCTGGAACTTTAAAATAAAGTAAAAAATAAAAAATATATAATTCACCAATAAATTCATAGAATATGATATCACAACCAAGTGCATTTCATTTTAGGAAAATAAGGATAGTTTTCTATTAGAGAATAATAAATTCTCTGATTGAATCATCATTTTAATTGATTAAAGAGGGAAAAGTATATTATCAGAGAAATTAATGCCTAAAATATATTTGATAAGATAAACATAAATTTTTAATAAGAACCTTTTGGTAACATAACAGTGGAAGGATAGTTTCTTGCTACTATTTTACACACACACTCCCTAAAACTTATCCAAATGCTTAACAAAGCAATTGTAGACGTATGCCCATTTTCATGAAGATTGAGTTCAGAAACAGACAGGAGGTGCTCATTTTTACTCCCTTTACTTAGCATTGCTCCAATGCAATTGCAGACAATGCAATTAGACAAGAAAATAAAATGGTGAGGAGACACTAAGAAAGAAGGAAATAAAATTGCCATTTGAAAATTAGATACCAGGAAAACATAAAAGAATCTACATGGAACCTATTAAAAATAGTAAGAGAATTTGAAAATATCCAGGCTTTTCTTCATACATATGATAGCTTTTTAGAAGATAAACGAATGTTAATAATAATCTTGTTAATGACTGACATTTTCGAAATGCTTCCTATTTGCCAAAGTTCTTGTAAATGCTTTCAGTGTATGAACCCATTTAATACTCTAAATAATCTTACAATGAAAAAAAATCCCACCTTTTAAACAAGAAGATAAATGCCGTAAGAAGCAGTGTCAGAGAGATTAAGAGCCCCAGCTACCTAGATTGGCCCCTGTGTGACCTGGCGCAAGTTAACCTATTTGTCTCTCTGTTTCCACATCTGTAAACTGAGAATGTCAGTGTATTTATTTCATCATGTTGCTATAAAATGAAATGAGTTAATACATGTAAAGTCCTAAGAACAAAACACCATACAAGTGTTGGTTACCATTATTGTTAAAAATAAACCTAGCAAGAAATGTACTTTGCCGAGATGAAGAAAAATTTAGAATTTTACCAAGAGCTATAAAAGCTTTGTCCTTCTCTTTTATTCAATACACTTAAAAATTTATTTATTTATTTATTTCAACCCTTGCCAAGCACTGATCTTTTTACTGCCCCCCACAGTTTTGCCTTTTCCAGAATATTATGTAAGGAGAGTCATAAAATATATAGGCTTTTTTTTTTTCAGATTGGCTTCTTTTATTTAGTAATACACATTTATAATTCCTCTATGTCTTTTCATGGCTGTATAGCTCATTATCTTTTAGCATTGAATAATATTACATTGCTTGAAATACCAGTTTATTTACCCATTCATCAGTGAAAGACATCTTGGTTCTTTCAAGTTTCATCAATTATGAACAAAACTGCAAAGAATCAGTCTTCAGGGTTTTGTGTGAAACTAAGTTTTCAATTCATTTAGGTAAGTTACAAAAAGCAGGATTGCTGGATCATATGGTCAGAGTGTGTGTTTAGTTCTGTAGAAACTGCCAAACTGTCTTCCAAAATTGCTATGCCATCCTACATGGCCATTAGCAGTGAATGCACGTTGCCATTATCAAGGTTCTGGATTTGGGCCATTCTAATAGATGTGTCGTGGTATCTCATTGCTGTTTTAACTGGCATTTTTCTAACGACATACACTGTGGAACATCTTTCCTTGTGCTTATTTGCCATATATCTTTTTTGTGAGGTGTCTGTTCAAATCTTTTGCCCATTTAAAAAATTGTATTGTTGATTTTCTTATTTTGTTGTTTAGTTTTCAAAACTCTGACATTTTGTATGAGTTCTATATCAGATGTCTTTTGCAAATATTCTCTCACAGTCTGTGTCTTGTCTTTTTATTCTCTTGATAGTATCTTTCACAGAGCCAAAATTATTAATCATAATGAACTCCAGTTTACCAATGCTTTTTTTCGCAGATTGTCTGAAGTTACTGGGGAGGGAATCTGATGGTCTAATCCTTTAACCTGTGAGGTCTGCCTTAACTCCAGGTGGTTAGTGTCATAAATGAATTGTAAAACACACAGTTGGTGTCTGGAGAGTTGGTGCATTGCTTACTGTGAGGAAAAATATCCACACATTTGGTGTTAGAAGCGTTGTGAGATTAGAGAAGCAGGCTTTCCCCCCTTTTTAATTCCTAAATATATTTTCCTTTTTGATACTATTTTAAATGGGATTGCTTTCTTAATTTCCTTTTCTGATAGCAAATTATTAGTGTATAAAAATGCAACTGATTTTTGTATGTTGATTTTGTATCTTGCTACCTTATTTAACTCATTTTTCAGTTATTAAACATTTTTGGTAGAATCTTGAGGGCTTTCTATATATAAGACCAGGTCATCTACAAACAGATAATTTTAATTCTTCCTTTCCAATTTGGATGCCTTTTATTTTATTTCTTGTCTAAATGCTCTGGCTAGGACTTACAATGAAGTGGGCATACTTGCTTTGTTCCTGGTCTTAGTGAAACAAAGCAAAAAAAACCTGATCTTCAGTTTTTCACCATTAAGTATTATGTTTGCTGTAGGCTTCTCATATATGAGAAGCTTTTTTGATGACTTACAGTTATAACAGTGTATTTTAAGCTGATAACGACTCTAATTGTGTACCAAAACCCTACACTTTTGCCTCTCATCCCTCACACTTTATATTATTGGTATTATAATTTACATCTATTTGTATTGTTTATCCATTAATATATGTTTTATTTATAGTTATCTTAATGCTTTTAGCTTTGTTATGTTGAGGCACATTCCGTCTATACTTAGTTTGTTGAGCATTGTTATTATGAAATGATGCTGAATGTTGTCAAATGTTTTTTCTGCATCTGAGATGATTCTGATTTTTTTTTTAACCTTCATTCTGTTAATATGGTGTACTACTTTAATCGAGTTGTGTATGTTGAACCGTACTTGCATTCTAAGGATAAATCCTACTTGATCATGATATATGATTCTTTTAATGTGTTGTTGAATTTGGTTTGCTAGCATTTTATTGAGGATTTTTGTGTCTATTTTTATCAGGTATATTGGGCTGTACTTCTTTTTTCCTGTGGAGTCTTTATTTGGCTTTTGTATGAGGATAATTCTGGCCTCATTAAATGAGTTTGGGAGTGTTTCCTCCTCTTTAGTTTTTGGAACAGATTGAGAAGGGGTACTAATTCTTCTTTAGATGTTTGGTGGAATTCATCAGTGAAGCCATCTGGTCCTGCGTTTTTCATTGTTGGGAGATTTTTGGTCATTGATTTAGTCTCTTTGCTACTTATGGGTCTGTTCAGTCTTTTTATTTCTTTGTAATTCAGTCTTACTAGGTTGTATATTTCTGGGAATCTATTAATTTCTTCTAGGTTTTGCAATTGGTTGGTGTATAAATGTTCAAAATAATCTCTTATGATCCTTTTTATCTCTGTGGAATTAGTTTTAATGTCTCTTCTTTTATTTCTGATTTCTTTACTTAAATCTCTCTTCTTGGTCTAGTTAAAGGTTTCCCAACTTAGTTTATATTTTCAAAAAGTTAACTCAGTCTAGTTAAAGGTTTGCCAACTTAGTTTCTTTTCAAAAAATTAATTCAGTATTTTTATTTATCTATTGTTTTTCTAATCTCTACTATGTTTATTTCTGCTATTTATTTATTATTATATTTATTCTTTTCTTCCTTTTGCTAACTTCAGGCTTAGTGGGGTTTTTTTGTTTGTTTGGTTTTTTCTAGTTCCTTGTGGTAAAAAGTTAGGCTGTTTATTTTAGATCCTTTTTCTTTTTTAATATGGGAATTTATCCCTATAAATTTCTCTCTTAGTAATGTTTTTGAAGGATCCCATCAATTTTGGAATATTGTATTTTCAGTTTTATTTTTTTTTTCTCTTTTCTTTTCTTTTTTTTTTTTTTTTGAGACGGAGTCTGGCGCTGTCGCCCAGGTTGGAGTGCAGTGGCTGGATCTCAGCTCACTGCAAGCTCCGCCTCCCGGGTTTGCGCCATTCTCCTGCCTCAGCCTCCCGAGTAGCTGGGACTACAGGCGCCCACCACCTCGCCCGGCTATTTTTTTGTATTTTTTAGTAGAGACGGGGTTTCACTGTGTTAGCCAGGATGGTCTCGATCTCCTGACCTCGTGATCCGCCCGTCTCGGCCTCCCAAAGTGCTGGGATTACAGGCTTGAGCCACCGCGCCCAGCCTCAGTTTTATTTTTAAAAGATATTTTCTAATTTCCTCTTTGATCCATTGGTTACTTGAAAGTGGGTTGCCTGATTTCCACATCTGTAAATTTTCTCACTTTCATTCACATGATTTCTAGAAACTAGAAAGAAATCAATGATTTCTAGTTGGATTCCACTTTAGTCAGAAAATATACTTGACCAGATTTTAGTCTTTTAAAATATGTTAAGACCTGTTTTGTAATCTAAAATGTGCTCCATCCTGGAGAGGGTTTCACGTGCACTTGAGAAGGGCTGCTGCTGGTGGCTGGAATATTCTGTATGTCTGTTAGGTCCATTTGGTCTGTAGTGTTGTTCCAGCCTACTGTGTTTTAGTTGATTTTCTGTCTGGTTGATTTGTTCATTATTGAAAACGGAATATCGAAATCTCCAACTATTACTATATTGCTGTCTATTTCTCCCTTCAGTTCTATCAATATTTGCTTTATATATTTATGTACTTTCATGCTGGGTAAATATATATTTATAATTGTAAATGTTCCTGTTGAACAGATGATTCTTCATTGTATAAAGTCCCTCTATATCTTTTGCGACAGTTTTTGACTTAGAGTCTATTTTGGCTGGTATAAGTATAGCCACACTACTCTCTTTTGGATTCTGTTTGAATGGAATATCTTTTTCCACCTCTTCACTTTCAGTCTATGTGTGTCCTTAAATAGAAAGTAAGTTTCTTGTAAACAAACTATAGATGGGTTTTGTTTTATTATCCATTCAGCCACTCTATGTCTATTGGTTGGGGGACTTTACTCATTTACATTTAAAATAATTAGTGAAAGGAAAGGATTTACAGTGGTCATTTTGAGAATTGCTTTTTGTCTGTCTTGCTCTTTTGTTCTTCTTTGCATCTGTTGCAGTCTTCCTGTGTGTTTTATTCTTTATTCCTTTTGTGTAGCTCTCATAGGTATTTTTGCTTTTTTGGTGACTTACAGTTATAACAGTGTATTTTAAGCTGATCACGACTTGAATTGTGTACCAAAACTCTACACGTTTACCTCTCATCCCTCAAATTTATATTATTGATATTATAATTTACATCTATTTGTATTATTTATCCATTAATATATGTTTTATTTATTGTTATCTTAATGCTTTTAGCTTTAATTTTTATATCAGAATTCAGTTACCCACCACCATTACAATAATATAGTATTCTGTATTTGTCTATGAATTTACCTTTCTCATCAAATTTTAGATGTTCTTAAGCTATTGTGTTGCTTTTTAGTGTCCTTCATTTTTAACTTGAAGAACTCCCTTTAGCATTTCTTGTAAGGCAGGTCTTGTGGTGATGTACTCCCTCTGCTTTTCATTCTCTGGGAAAGTCTATCTCTTCTTCATTTTTGAAGCACAGTTTTGCCAGCTATAGTATTATTGATTGCCATTTTCCCCCCAGCACTTCAAATATATTATCTCACTCCCTTCTGGCCTGCAAGGTTTCTGCTAAAAAATATGCACATAGTCGTGTGGGAGATCCCTTGTATTTAACAGGTCTTTTGTTTTCCTGCCTTCAAAATTCAAATTTTTGAGTTTTGACAATTTGATTATAATGTGTCTCAGTGTGGATTCCTTTGGGTTCAATTTATTTGGGGTATTTTGGACTTCAAGGGTCTGCATGTTCATTCTCTTCCCAAGATGAGGAAAGTTTTCAGTCATTATTTATTTGAGCAAGCTTTTTAGTCTCTCTCTCTTTCTCTCTCTCTCTCACTCAAACTTATATTAATCTATTTGATGATGTCCCATACTTTTCAGACTTCCTTCATTCTCTTTATCTTTTTCTTTCCTTACTGAATAATTCCCAATGACCTGATTTCAACTTTGCTGATCCTTTCTTCTATTCAGTCTAATCCAGTGTCGAATTCCTCCAGTGAATTTTTAGTCCAGTTATTGTATTCTTCAGCCCCATGATTTCTGTTTGGTACTTTTTGAAGTTTTCTATCTCTTTTTTAAAATTCTCATTTTGTTCACATATTGCTCTCCTGACCTTGGTGAGCATCTTTAGGATGGTTACTTTGAATTTTCTGTCAAAAAAATCCATATATCTCTATGTCATGAAGGTCAGTTTCTGAAGTTATCTTGTGCATTTGTTTGAAGAATATTTCTATGTTTCTTCATTTTCCTTAATACTCTGTGTTGGTGTCTGCACATCAGACAAAACAGCAACCTCTCCTAGTCTTCGCAAACTGGCCTTGTCCTGGAGAAGACTACCAATCAGCCTGATCAGAGATTGTGGAGATCTCTCCAACCTTTTTGCTAGTCCCTCCTGCTTTCTTTCTTCTTAGTGGCCCTCAGACTTCTAGAATATACCAAATCTAATTAGTGCTCTGAAACAAAAGCCAGTTCCTCAAGCAGGCCCCAGATAGTTGGGTATTTACATGCACAATGTACCTCTTTTCCTCCCCAGGTAGAAGCTAGGAGCTGAGATTTTTATCTGCTCATTCTGTGCTAAGCTGGAGGGAGTGGCTATGGCACCTGCCAGCCTCAATCATTATCTCTGCTTTTCTTTATTCTGGGTGGCTAGAGCGTGCCATGTCCTGTCAGCACTCTAGCACAGGCTAGACAGAAATGGTTATCTGGTTAGCCCTCAGAAAAGCCCTGTTGGTAAACATGGGGTACCTCTCTTTCCCTTTCCAGGGAGAAGGCAGGAACTGGAGTTCTTTACTCCTAACTCTGTGCTGAGCTGGGGAGAGTGACTTTGGTAACCACCAGCCCAAAACAGCATCTTTGTTCTTACTGGCCTTGGGCAGATAGACTATGCCATGTCCTATGTCTCCTCAGTGCCCTGAAACAGGCTAGACAGAAGCCAGTCCTCTGGATAGTCCCCTAAAAGTTGGGGTGTTGTATGTGTAATACACCATTTTCCTTTTCCAGGGAGAAGTTGAGACCTGGGAGGCTTACTCCCAAATGTATGCCATTTTGCTGAGGGTAAGAATTGTGGCAAGAAGATATCTCACATTTTTCCATCAACTTTGGCATAGCTGGGATTGTACTCACCAAGGGTGTGGGAGCTTTTAACTAGTTTCTGGATTTCTCAAAAAGGGAATCTGTCTGTGAATTGTTACTGCATTAGTGTATTCATGGAGGGTGGGGAGGAGGATCTAGGGCCTCCTATTCTGCAATCTTGCTCATGGTATTGTATTTTAGATTTCAGATTCCACTTTTTCATTGCTGGTATACAGAAAAGTGCTTGAATTTTGTATATTAATCTTGATCCCACAGATTTACTGTAATTGTTTATTAGTTCCAAGAGGTCTTTTGTTAGCTCTTTTGGATTTTCTGCAAAGATAATCATGTCATTAGTGAACAAAGTGTTGTACTTCTTCATTTCCAGTATATATACCTTCTAATTTCCTTTTCTTGTCTCATTGCTTTAATGCTTTCCTTTATTTCCTTTTATGCTACTTTGAGATTTGTAAAAGTTTTAAATTCTTTTATAATAGAATTTGTATTTTGAATACATGGAAAAAATAGCCTTTGGTTTTCAGTAAGTCATTATACTGCAGCTTTCTGTGCAATATTTACCTTTTTGTAAATACTGGATCTTTTTTATATTTGATATACCTTCATACATTGTTTTTGCTAAGATACATTTGCATGACCATAAATTTCACATTCTTAATTTATTACTTTTAATTTTCTTCATGGATTATCACATTCTCCTTTTTTTCTTAATTTGAAAAATCTAACAATAAAGTCTATTTTTTCTCCATTTTTATGAACTTGAAAATATTAAAATCTTATTATATCATAGAGATTTGTCAAAAATTACTTACTAGTATTGTAGGATCTTGACTTTGGACCAACTCTTAGAATGTACTAACTTCAAGGCTGTCATTCAGAGAGAATTACCTTCAATTTTTCATCCCTGAAAATTGTTATCAAGCATTTTCTTGAATTTCTTACTTTTTTTGGAACTCAATACATCACAGAAAGTTTATTTTATTATTAGGGATATCTTTTTATTAGAAGATCATTATTCTGATGGTGTTCTAATTAGATCATTAGTCCTTCATCAAACCAGCCAAAATTTGCCACTCTGAAAACTTTACCTCCTGACATTTTGCTCTCCAGATTAATAAAAAGGGAAGTTCCATGTATCTTCCACCTGTTCATGGAAGCCACCACTTGTTTATAGCTCTTTGCACATTTGTAAACAACTATCATATTCCTTCTTTAATCTCTCTTTTTGAATTAAACATGCCAGACCTTGAAATATTCCTGAGAAAAATGATTTCTCAACCTCCTTATTACTTTGGTTCTTCTACTCCAGAAATCAATTTTTAATTCTTCTTTTAAAGTATGAACACCTTAGTGTGTGATTACTTGAGACAAACGGTCTTGGCCTGAGGGGGTAACTTTAGTGTTAAGGATATCTGACCTAGGGTTCATAGATAGTAAATAGCTCCCACCAGGGGAATAAATTTTGAGAAGCAAGTAGGTGAACCATTGTTGTGTCTTATTTCTTAGATGGCTCATTCAGGCAGGATCACACACCAACGACTGGAGGTTGAGTTCAGAAAGTTTTCTAGTCTGTACCAACACTTAAAACACTTGTAGATGGCAAACCCTCAACAAACAGTGATTTATACCTGCTCCTGATGGCATATTGAAATCTTACAGTGGACCTCTGAATTTGGGATCTGGTTTATACTCAAGACTTGTATGCCACCCACTTCCCTGCAGAATGACTAAAACTAGGCAAAGAAGAAGCTCATTTGGGAACTTGACTTGCAAAAACCTTTCTCCTCTGATGTGTGCAATAATCTTGCTGCACTATGTTTGTTGACATTTTAAGGCAAATTTTGTTCCCTTTTTATATGTGGTGGTTGTTATTATACCACTCATACTATGATTGAGAACATAAATTCTCCAAAGGACTACAGAATGTGGGAAGAAATATTAGTGTTTCAACCCCTCTATTTTACAGATGATAAAATGGAAACTTGGAGAGATAAAGGGACTTGGCTCAAGGTCTCTTAATTGTCTGTCCTCAATGGACTCAGGCTGGAGTGAAATCTAAATCTGCCATTCCCTCTAAATAGTTTTGATGTGGAGCAAAGTGATGGAGAAATTAGAGACGAGCAGACAGAAAAACAGCAGCAGCAGGGAGTAGGCAAGGAGCTGGAGAATTCAGTGTTTTATAAACTTTAAATTCCCAACTGCTACACTATAATTCTGTCTTGAGAGTCCATTATAAGGAAGTCATTTTGGTGACTTGGATGAGGTCCATGGAAGATGTGTCTCAGCATCTAATTTGTGAGTGTGTTATAGTGAGATGCCATTAAGATTCTCACAGCCTCTTTGGAATGTGGGATGGGAGGATATGTTTATTTTAGAGTTCCACAGTTAATGCTCCTGCTGTCTAGAAGCTTTCATTCATTCACTCACTCATTCATTCAAACACATTTGATGAATGCACATATTCATTTTGTATAACACACTATGCTAGATGTTTTGCACTTAAAGTTGAATAATTCAAGCCTTGAATTAAACCGTTAAGGTAAAGAAAGCAGCTCCTCACTGCAAATTAAGAAGGCTTGCTTTTAAAACTAGCTTGTTTTACACTGATTTGGAACATCAGTGAATTGAAAAAATAACTCTTTTGCCTAGAAATTCAGTGTTCCTGTACAGTTATCAAGAAATAACTTTAATCTAGCAATTCCTCTTCTAGGAATTTATCCTAAAGGTATACTTTACAACATTGTTTGAAGTAAAAGAAAGATTAAACACAAACTAAATATTCAGTAATAGAGAACTGCTATCCACATAATGGAAAAAACGTACGTGTACATCAGAACCAGTTCACATCTTATGTATGATAGAAACTTTAGAGAGTTATTTCCAAAAGATATGATATTCTTTTTCTATCTTTTTCTTCCTCCGTTTCTCCCTCCCTTCTTTCTTCCTTTTTTATCTCTCTTTCTTTCTCCCCTAACTTTACAGTTGGAAAATTTCCAATATACAAAAAAGTTGTAGAATTGCTATTATAAATATTATAAATATATCATATATTTTTCATCTAAACTCAGTAATTATTCATTACAGACACATTTTGTGGAACTACTGGAAAATAAATGTTAGACATCATGACCTGCATCCCTAAATACAAAGCTGCAGCACCATACTAAAGAAACTTAGCATTGAAACAACAGTATTGTTAAACACAGTTCAAAATAAAAAGCCACAGCACCATCCTAAAGAAGCTTAGCATTGAAATAATAGTATCATTAAATACAGTTCAAATTTTCTTAGTTATCACAAAAATATTATTTATGACTTTTTTTTCCAGATCCAGGGTTTAGAATTTGATTACTATGTCTCTTTAGCTTCCATTTGCCTAGTTTGGTCCACCTGACCTTTTCTGTCTTTCATAATCATGATCTTTTTGAAGCATACCAGCAAGTTGTCTAGTAGAAATTTTTATAATCAGGAGTTATCTGATTGTTTCCTCACAGCTGGATTCAAATGAAACATTTTTGTCAAAAATATGACAGATATGCTTTTGACAGTGCTAATGCTTATTTGGTTCAGGTACTGTCTGCCAGACTTTTCCATTGTAATTCCCTTTGTATTTGGGAAGACATCTATTATGAACTAAATTTTGTCCCCCCAAACTTTGTATGCTGAAGCCCTCATCTCCAGTACCTCAGAAAGTGACTGTGTTTGGAGACAGAGTCTTAAAAATAGTAATTAAAGTTAAATGAGGTTATATAGGTGGGCTCTAGTCCAATCTGATGGGTGTCCTTATAAGGAGAGGAAATTTGAACCCACAGGAGATACCCCTGAAGGATGACCATGGGGAGAGACAGGAAGAGGATGGCCAACTGCTAGCTAAGGAGAGAGGCGTCTGGAGGAGTCAACCCTATTGGCAACTTGATCTTGGACTTCTGTCCTCCAGAACTGTGAGAAAACAAACTTCTGTTGTTTAAGCGATGCAGTCTGTGGCATTTTGTTACAGCAGCCTTAGCAAACTAATACATCATCTGAAGTGTATATCAAGACCACATGAGTATGTTAACATTTCACTCAATAGAGTCTGATTGCTACTTCAAGGAAATTTGTAAAAAATTACTAACTTGAATGATAAGATCTTAGATTTGGACCAGCCCATCGACCTTACAGCCTCCAGTCTCTGTTAATTCTTGCCTTAATTAATTAATTAGTATAGTAGATATGGAAAAATAGTCATTTTCTAAACCTAACCTTTCTAATTTTATTATTTGGCTTTCTTCTGAAAGAAGAGTCTTACTCTCTCCCTTTTTTGACTTTCTACACTAATTGATTTTTAAAAATTTAATATCCATTATTATATTTTGGAGGCTTTAATTACTCCACATCTGGTCATCAGAAGCCCTTTGGACTGGCTCCTGTGTGCCTTGAAATGGGTGTATCTCTCTTTGAGTATTTCCCTACTTTCCGACACAATAATAAAATGTTCCAAGACCACTTTTTACTTTCTTTGCTTTTGACCTAGAAACAGCCATTTCCTCAAGATTTTCTGTGCCCTTTTAGTGAATAAGAGAGTTTAGAAACGAAGATCTAAGCACTCACAAGGTGTGCTCGTTACTTCTAGCATGGACACAGTCCTGGACCTTGTCTGTGCATAGAGCTAGTTTATCTTTATATTCCTCATTTTAATTCATCAACACAAGGTTCATTGTTATCTTACCTATTTTAAAATTTCCCTTATCTCATATAAGAGCTCTTGATTCCTGACTATATCCAATTTTCCAAATTTATTTTTCTCTGTTCTACAATACAGTCAGAATAGTTTAAGAATAACTATCCCCATATCATTACCAAACAACAAATAAACTAAGTAAAATTAATGTTTCTTTATAGTTCTCTTATCTTTAAAACATATCACACCAAGGATATAGAGTCAGAATATACTGAGTTCACAAGATACTTGAATTCATCCTTTTTTTCATTCTCTGCATTTAAATGACAGCAATTTGAGATAGAGTTAGTTCATTGGTTTCCATACGTGTCCAATATTAAAGTTTGATCTCAAGCTCTATTTCAACTAAAAAAGGCAAGGTGCATCATAGTTTGAATAGTAGGTTTGCATTTGAATTAAAAGGAGGGAAAATTAATACAATTGTAATTATTCCTTTATTTGCTTGCATTTGCATAAAAATATGTGTGGATGAATATACTAGGAATTGATCCATAACTCCGGGAAGGAAATTGGGTGATTAGGATAAGGGTTGGGGGTATACTTTTCACTGTGGGGTATTTTTACATTGTGTTGCTTTGTATTTTTAAATTATCCACTAAAAATAAAAACTTAAAGGAAAAGAATCCACTTTTGCTTCCTCTATTCTTCCCCTTCACAGGTCATTACCCAAGTGCCCTGATACTTCAATGGAGGCATAACTTAGAGGATTTCATCTGATCCCAAGAAACTCCCAATTACGGTTACCTTGACTTTCTGCTGTCCCCTCCACTGGTGAATTATCCAAGCAAGGAGGCTGCATTTTCCAAGCCGTTTGAATCACATCCCCAGGATGTTTCCATGAGCCAGCCAAGTGCATTCTTCAGCTGTGCCTAGATGTACTTGTTAAGTTTCTTAAGAATTTTTAAAATGATTCAGTGCATGCTCTCTCTGAGCTGTATTTTGTCACTTGGAACATTCAACAGATGTATTTGGCTCATGTGCAGTTTTTGATTCTCATAGATGAGGAATTTTTCACTCTCTCTGTTCTGCTTGGTACTTGAGGTATTTTCACTCAAATGCTCTCTGTTGTCTCTCCTTCTCTTTATTCATTCTCTCTCTCTCTCTTCTTCTCTCTCTCTCTCTCTCTCTCTCTACACTTTTAATTTCTCCAGTTTTCTGGGTTCTCAGTTGAACCCCAGGGCCACAGGTACCTCTTTAGGACAGTAGCATCTCTGGAAAACTAGCATCACTGCCAAAGTAGAACAAAATTCAAAATAAGAACAATCTGTGGGTTTGGACATTCTTAACCATGCTTTTTTCCTTAGAAGTTCTTTTAGTCCAAATTACATGGATTATTATTTCTTTCGACTACCTTATGCCATAGCTGACCTAATTACACGTTGGTGGTTCTATGGTTTGGATACAATTTGGCTCTGCCAAAACTCATTTTGAGGCTTGGTCCCCAGTGAGGGAGTGTTGGGAGCTAGGGTCTTTAAGATGAATTAATGTCTTTCTCATGAAATTGGGTTAGTTCTTAAGAGAGTGAGTTGTTATAAAGTGGGTCAGCTTCCTTTGTGCCATCTCTTTCCACACACTTGGTTCCCCGTCTGCTTCTCCTCCATCTTTTGATGTGGCTCGAGGCCCTCACTGGAAACTGTCAGACGCAGCTACCCAATTCTGAACTTCCCAGCCTGCAGAACCATGTGCTAAATAAGCTGCTTTTCTTTATAAATTGCCAAGTCTCAGGTATTCTGTTATAGCAACACAAAATGATCTAAGACAGGTGGGGTTTGTACACATACGTGTGTGTGTGTGTGTGTGTGTGTGGGTATTTTGGTACAATGATGATTGCCTGCTATCTGTTGTTCCAGAACATAGAAATACAAACTATTTTAAAACACAGAGAAGAAAAACCCAGACACTTTCCTGGGAGCATGGGGTGGAAGATAATTTTTAGAGGTCTGGCTGGGGTCAGGGGTGGGAGGATAGCTGAAAGGGGGTATGATGGAAACACAAAGAACCCTATGTCAAGGATCAGGTTACCTGTATTTGCAATCTGGCTTTCATCATTTTGCTTTTTCATTAATACACACGTGCTTTCACTCATTTATTCAACATTTATTATCCACTGTATGCAAGGCATTCTTTTGTATGGCCTTAACTAAGCCATTTAACCTCTAAGACATACATTCATTTTTTAATAGATTTTATTTGTTGGAAGAGATTTAGGTCACAGCAAAACTGAGTGGAAGATACAGAGATTTCCCATATACTCCCTGCCCCCACACATACATGGCTTCCTCCATTACCAATATCCACCAGAGTGGTACATTTGTTACGATTTATTGACAATTTATTGACACATCATAATCACCCCCAGAGTTCATAGTTTACATTGGGGTTCACTCCTGGTGTTATACATTCTATGGGTTTGGACAAGTGCATAATATGTATCTACAATTACAGTATCGTAAAGATTAGTTTCTCTGTCCTAAAAAGTCTCTGTGCGCCACCTGTTTGTCACCCCCACCCAACCCTTGGCAAGCACTGATCTTTTTACTTGCTCCATAGTTTTGCCTTTGCCAGAAGGTCATGTGGTTGGGATCATAAAATATTTAGTCTTTTCAGATTTTTTGTTTTGTTGTTTTGTTTTGAGACGGAATCTTGCTTTGTCATCCAGGCCAGAGTGCAATGGTGCAATCTCGGCTCACTGCAACCTCCGTCTCCTGGGTTCAAGCAATTCTCCCTGCCTCAGCCTCCCGAGTAGCTGGGATTACAGGTGCCTGCCACCACACTCGGCTAATTTTTGTATTTTTTTCTTTTTTTTTTAGTAGAGATGGGATTTTGCCATGTTGGCCAGGCTGGTCTTGAACTCCTGACCTCAGGCGATCCACCCGCCTCAGCCTCCCAAAGTGCCGGGATTACAGGCGTGAGTCACCGCCCCAGGCCCAGGCTGACTTCTTTCACTTAGTAATATGCATTTAAGTTTCTACCATTTATTTCCATGGCTTGATAGCTCTTTTTTTTTTTTTTTTTTTTTAAGCACTGAATAATATTCCATTGTCTGGATGTGAGGTAAAAGGTGGGACTTGACTCTAGAGGTGAGGCTCAAACTCCGGACCAGATTGAGGACTAGCTGAAATGGAAAAAGCAAAAGTACTTCTCCATCAGACATGCCCACCAGTGCCATGTCAGTTTATCATTGCTATGGCAACATCCAGAAGTTACCTCCCCTTTCCATGGCAATGACTTGATTATCTGGAAGTTATGTCCTTTTTTTTTTTTTCTGGACATTTCTGCATAACAGGCCCCTTAATTTGCATGTAATTAAAAGTGGATATAAATCTGACTGCAGAGCTGCCCCTGAGCTGCTGCTCTTGATACACTGTGTAGGGAGTGGTCCTTCTCTGCAGGAGAGTCACAAGAGCTGTAACACTGCCACCTTAATAAAGCTATTTCCTTTTACCACCAGCTTGCTCTTGAATTTTTACCTGAGTAAAGTCAAGAACCCTGCAAGGCTAAGCCCCAATTTGGGACTTACCTGCCATGCATCAGATGTTCCATAGTTTATTTATCTAGTCACTTACCGAAGGACATATTGGTTGCTCTCAAGTTTTGGCAATTATGAATAAAGTTTCTATAAACATCCATGTACAGATTTTTGTGGAGACAGTGTTTTCACCTAGGTTGACAACAAGGAGCATGATTGTTGGGTTGTACAATATGAGTATGTTTTGTTTAGTTTTGTAAGAAACTACCAATTGTCTTCCAAAGTGGCTGTGCCATTTTACATTCTCACCAGGAGCAGATGAGAGTTTCTGTTATTCCACCTCCTCACCAGCATTTGATGCTGTCAGTGTTTTGGGTTTTGGCCATTCTAATATGTGCATGTTTGTGTCTCATTGTTGTTTTAATTTGCAATCCCCTTATAACATGTTATGGAGTATCTTTTCATATGCTTATTTGCCATTTGTATATCTTCTTTGGTCAGGTGTCTGTTTAGATCTTCTGCTCGTTTTTCATTCAGGTTGTTTTTGTTTGTTTGTTTGTTTGTTTATTTGTTTTTGTGAAATAGAGTCTCGCACTGTCACCCAGGCTGGAGTGCAGTGGCACGATCTCGGCTCACTGCAACCTCTGCCTCCTGGGTTCAAGCAACTGTCTGCCTCAGCCTCCCTAGTGGCTGGGATTACAAGCGCCCACACCATGCACAGCTAATTTTTGTATTTTTAGTAGAGACGGGGTTTCACCATCTTGGCCAGGCTGGTCTTGAACTCCTGACCTCATGATCCACCCGCCTCCGCCTCCCAAAGTGCTGGGATTACAGGCATGAGCCACTGCGCCCGGCCATTCAGGTTGTTTGTTTTCTTATTGTTGAGTTTTAAGAGATTTTTGTATATTTTATATGAGCCCTTTATTGGATGTGTCTTTTGCAAATATTTTCTCCCAGTCTGTGGCTTGTCTTTTCATTCTTTTGACAGTATCTTTTGCAGAGCAGAGATTGTTATTTTTAATAAAGTTCAGCTTATCAGTTCTTCCTTTCATGGATATATATTCATTTTTAAAATGGGGATAGTATTACCTGATTTACATATCTCATAGTTCTTTGTGTGATACGTGTGGTATGAGGGTGCTTTCTTTCTTTTTTAAGAAATGTGGTGGTGGTCCACGTCTCTGTTCCATCAAATTCTATTAGCATGGTCATATTTTAGTCACTGAGATATGATCTATTAACTCTAGGTGTAAGTTTCAAGAGGCAGCATGAACTCTTTATTTTCTGTCACAGATATTGGCAATGTTCCATGGAGTAGATACTATGTATCAGCCTGGGTCCCAGAGTAAGAATATCTTGGAACCCAGGCAGCCCTTGGCCCTTCTACAATGGATACATAGCATGAGCAAGAAATAAACTCTTCTTACTTTAGGCCACTGAGAATTTGAGGGGTTTTGTTATCTTAGCAAAATCCAGCCTATCCCGTCCGCTCCAAAGAGTCAGGAAGATATGATAATTTCAGATGATGTGGAATGCTGTGAAGTAAGGGCGTGAAACTGAGTTGACAAGTGAAATGAGCTTGGGCCCATGATGGCTAGATGAAGACCAAAACCCTCTGTAGTGGCTCCCACTCTTGCCACAAGAGGCGAAGAAAAAAGAATGAGACTGGGGTCCTCTGGGCACTGGCTCTAGATGCTAGTGCCATCCAGTAGGTTATCTAAGTGAATAGATAATGCTGAATTTCTGGGGTGGTTTACAGTCTAATTTTTAGAGCATAACATAACATGGAAGTAAACTGGAACCAGAGAAATTCTGCTTTCTTCCTTTACATATAAAATGTTTTTCATCTCAAGGAAGGTTATTTCCATTCTGATTAAGTAAAAGCAAAGAATCATGGCCTGAAAGTAGCATATTAATTATTTAAACCTTTGAGTAATTAATTTCTGACCCCAGGTCCCAAGGAGCTCATTGTGGGACAGGTGCATTTCTGAGAGTGATGAGGATGAGAAGAGAGAGCATATTTATTAAGCACATATTATGTACTAACTTTCTTTTTTTTTTTTTTTTTGAGACAGAGTCTCGCTCTGTTGCCCAGGCTGGAGTGCAGTGGCCGGATCTCAGCTCACTGCAAGCTCCGCCTCCCGGGTTCACGCCATTCTCCTGCCTCAGCCTCCTGAGTAGCTGGGACTACAGGCGCCTGCCACCTCGCCCGGCTAGTTTTTTGTATTTTTTTTAGTAGAGACGGGGTTTCACCGTGTTAGCCAGGATGGTCTCGATCTCCTGACCTCGTGATCCGCCCATCTTGGCCTCCCAAAGTGCTGGGATTACAGGCTTGAGCCACTGCGCCCAGCCTATGTACTAACTTTCATCCTAGGTTTTTACGTGTATTGTCTCTTGTGTCTTAATATCAGAACCCTGATTCCTAGGAAAACAAGATGCAAAGCAGTTAAACACTTCCTAAAAGCTTTATCTAGTAAATGACAGAGAAGGATTCAAACCCAGGTCTAGGTGACTCTAATCCTTGAACTTTTTGCATTATCCGCTTCTCCTACTCCATAAGTTGTTACTTGGATCGGGTCTAAAAAGTGAAGAAATTGAAATAGAAATTGGATCTTAAAGAGGCCCAGAGAAATAACTTATTACTTGAAGTTCTCAATAATTAATATACCACTTTTGTGAGCACTTTAAAAATTCTGAATCTAGAGGGTAGAGTTTGCTTCCCTGGAACCGAACGTTGGGCCTTGAAACAGTCCTCCAGCACGTAGCAGAGAAGCTACTGGCAAACCGAAGTGTGAGAATGAGGATGACAAATATGTGCATGGCTTTATGGTGGCTTTGCTGCAGGGTGCGAGGTTATCTTCCATGACCTCTTTGGACCACATTGGTTGATGAACACCCAAGCAAAGGTAAAACTGGCTCTCCTATTTGTCTGGGGACTATGTGTAATGGTGTTATTCAACAACAACAACAAAAAGACTAGACTAAACTGTACTCACTCGTCAGGATCATCGTACAAACTTCTGCTAGACTTCTTGGACAAGATGCCAGCAAACATTCTTTGGAGTCAGGTTTGTACAACAAAGTGTTGCCTGATTTAAAAAATCATAATAATAAAAGTAAGAGGAAAAAAAGGCCCTGCTGATAGTAAATTCATGTCTTAGGCCAATAAACAAATTTGTTAACATAAAATAACAACACTGAGGCAGACTCATAAGGCTAGAGTTCCTGAGTGGTCTTGTAACTTCTCAGTAATTGTGTAAAGGCTCATCAGTTCAGCTGAGGGCTGAGATAGAAACCAACAATCACAAACACAAACCTCTTGGAAGAGCTTAAAGATTTAGCAATGGCACATCTCCAATTTTCCATCTTTTATTTAACTCCTTTGAACTCCCACTAATTTCCAGGCAACACTTTGGAATTCCATTTTTAGCTTTGCCTTTTGAATTATTATTTTGTTCCCCTTGGTGTGGTGCAAATCTGTGTAGGAAGATGGTCTTTCTATTTCATCCATTTTTTTTTTCTTGATTGTTGAAGAATGTTCATTGCCAGAATGATTTAAAAATAGAGACTAATTCGAAGAAGAAAATAAAAGTGATCTGTAATCCCACCATTCAGAGGCAAGTACTATTAAGGTTTTGGTATATTTCCAGCTGGGAATATATATATATATTTTTTCTAAATGTGTGTTTTGTTTTTTTTTTAAACATGACTGACAACATGCTACTTAGAGAGTTTCTTGTGGAGGAGGAAGTCAGGAGCACAGGCTCTGTGTCACTTGGGCCTGCATTCAGAACCTGGCTCTGTCACTTAGTGACTTGTGGGACACAGGACAAGCCATAAGGATCTATTAGCTCAATAGTGTCTTGAGTACTAATTGGTTTTAGGTATATTGAAGGGTAAATGATAAACTAAATGTAAAGCCTTTAAAAAAAGGTGGCTGGAATTTACTGAAACACTGAATAAATGTTAGCTATTACCATCATTTCATTTTTGCCGTTAATGTCTTATTATAAAACTTTCCCATTAAAGCTTTTTCCACAATCATGACTTTTTTTTTTTTTTGAGACAGAGTCTCCCTCTGTCGCCCAGACTGGAGTGTAGTGGTACGATCTCGGCTCACTGCAACCTCCGCTTTCCGGGTTCAAGCAATTTGCTGCCTCAGCCTCCAGAGTAGCTGGGATTACAGGCACCTGCCATCATGCCTGGCTAATTTTTGTATTTTTAGTAGAGACAGGGTTTCACCATCTTGGCCAGACTGGTCTCGAACTCCTGACCTCATGATCCACCGCCTCGACCTCCCAAAGTGCTGGGATTACAGGCGTGAGCCACTGCGCCTGGCCCTACAATCATGATTTTTAATGGCTGCATGAAATGATATTTTGTAGATATACTAGAAATTAATTATTCCTCTCTTATGGAATATGTATATTTGGCTTCTATATCCATGTTGCAATGAAGATCTTAATGGACCAATCTGACTTTGGTGTACTATTTCTTATGTTCCTAAGATTGTTTCTTGTGAGTGGAATAACAGGGTAAGAAGAGTATTACCGTTTCAAAGTTCTTAATACCTATGGAAAAGTTGTACTTATTTGCATTCTCACCAGGACTGTATTAGCAGGTTCCCATCACTGTGAGGGTAAACCTTGAGTATTTTCACGCAACCCTATTGATATTTTTTACCTTAAACTCCAGACTACATGTTAAATAACCTTTGCATTTTGTACGTTTTTATCATTTTAAAGGAGGTTGTATTTAATTTACAATTACATTTATTTAGATAGATTTTGAAATCACATTTATTTGGGTGAATCATTGCTTTTGGTGGACAACATCCAATCTTTTGTACTCTGATTTTACCAATGTCTTAGTTTGGTTTTGCTGCTGTTGAAAAAAGAATACCTGAGACTGGATAATTTATAAAGAACATGAATTTATCAGTCACAGTTTTGGAGGCTGGGAACTTCAAGGTCAAGGTGCCAGCAGGTTTGGTGTCTTGTGAGGACACCTCTCTGCTTCCAAGATGGCGCCTCATTCTGTCTCCTGCAGAGGGGATGAACACTGTGCCCTCGCAAGGACTCCCCACTTCAAGACCTTTTATAAGATGCTAATCTCATCCATGAGGGCAGAGCCCTCGAGACTTAATCACTTCTTTAAGGCCCCACCTCTTACTACTCTGACATTAGTGATCAAGTTTCAATTCTGTATGAATGTGCGAGGACACACTGAGACCACAGCAACCACACTGGAATCCTTCATTTTCTTTCTCATTCAATCAGTCAGAACATGTTAAGCTATTGTGTGTTTTTTTGTTTGTTTGTTTTTGTTTTTGTTTTTTCAAATAAGGTTCTGGGATGGTAAAATTTCCTAAGTATCTTGTTGTTGTTTTTTTTTTATTTCACACGAGCGGCAACTTGACTTGGCGTAAAATTCTTGGGTTAAAACCACCAAAAATGATTTGCCTCTAAGATGCCACATTATATGGTAGAATGAGAAAATGTATAAACAAACAGTTGCTTTTTTTCCTCAAAAGCTAACAGAATTCATACAACTCTAGAACAGGGCTTTCTAGTACAACTTTCTGCAATGATAGAAAGGTTTTCTGGTCTGCGTTGTGCGGTAAGGCCACCAGCCTAGTGTGGCTACCGAGCTCTTGAAATAAGGTTAATGCAACTGTGGAACTGAATTTTAATTTTTAAAATTTAATTAATTTAAATATAGATACCCACATGTAGGTAGTGGTTTCCATATTGAACAGCCCAATTATAGAAATATAGAATGGAAAGGAACCTTAGTGGTTCATGTTAATTTTGCTGCCTTGAGGACGTCATATTACCTTTCTGGACATCGGTTTCCTCATCAATGAAATGACACAACTTTCTCAACACTACATAATAAGTTAATGTTAAATCTCAGACAAGAGTCTTACATAACCCTTGGCTCAGTGTTGTTTCTTTCATGTCATGGTGCAATTGATTTGTTTAAACTCTGAAATATGATGCTGAACCATAAATTAGGTTGAATTTTTTTTTTCTTTTTTTTTTTTTTGAGACAGGGTCTTACTCTGTCACCCAGGCTGGAGTGCAGGACATGATCATTGTTCACTGCAGGCTTGAACTCCTGGGCTCAAGTGATCCTCCTGCTTCAGCCTCTCTAGTAGCTGGGACTACAGCCGTGTACCACCACACCTGGGTAAATTTGAAATTTTTTTGGTAGAGATGGGGTCTTGCTGTGTTGCCCAGGCTGCTCTTGAACTTCTAGCCTCAAGCAATCCTCCTGCCTTGGCCTCCCAATAGTCTAGGATTATGAGTCACCATATCTAGCCTGAAGTTTTTTTTTTTTTTTTTTAATTCCCAAAACTTTTAAGTTAATAGCTTTGGTATACCTGACCACACTACCTCAAATGGTATTCTTAGTTATTCTTTATTCCTATAACCTGATTATTTTTTCTTTATCACTACCTGAAGTTATGTTAAGTATTTATTTAAACGTGCATCTATCTGTTCTCCCACTAGAAGGTCAGCTCCATGGATGCAGGGATTGTGCGTATTACTGTATCTCCATTGTCTAGAAAGGGCTGGATGCATGGCAGGTACTCGATACATCTTTGTTAAGTGAGTAGATAAGTTAAAAAAAAATCGGTTAATCAATTTCAGTAGGGGAAGTTTTACAGTTGGAACTATGTGTGTCAGGGAACCACTTTCTCCAATCAGATAGGGTTTTTAGTTTGCAGTTAGCAGTTTTAATTTGAGAATTTATCTTTTTGAGCTCTGCACTTGTAACATTGGGTAAGCATGCTCTCATGCAGGGCCGTTTTCTCCCCAGTGAAACTGTCAGTTTCAGGGCACAGCTATACTTTGATTTTTATTTTTCCCACTACACTTGGGTCAACCTTAGAAGAAGATGGTGATGTGTTCATCTAATGGGATGACTGAGGCCTGGCCTAGAAAGACCTTTTATTTCCTAGAATCGTTTTCAACTATGTGATTTTGTAAAATGAGGACAGTACTCTCTCCATAATATTATCGCCACAAAGAATTAATGAGATAACATAAGAAAAGCGTTCAGTACAATGCCTGTCAACAAGCGTTGTCTCTCACCTCCCTCTTCTGACCCTAAGATTATACTCAAGTAAGTGGAGGAGCAGTCTTAAATCCGGACTTTCTATCTCAAAATACTGGCCTCTATGTCTCTCACCAGGCTTGGTCCTCACTTTATCTGCTTAAACATCATTCAACATAACCAAGTTAGAAGGAAAGTGGAGTTAAGGGTGGGGATTGATGACATTGATGGACTGTTCCAGGCTGAGTCTTCCAAATCCTGTCTAGCTTGCATAATGTGTATAAGCAAGGCCCTAACCCTAAACCCTAACCTTAACCGCCTGGCTAGGCAGGCTTTGGTCAGTCTGACCCAGCACCTTGCCATATCTAGCTGCATGTCTACTCTGAGAGTCTATAAATGTGGAGGAGGCCTTACAATGAAACCCTTCACAATGGAGTGCCTGGATTTTATTGAGAAAAGCCAATCCCCTCCCATCTGTCATTTGGCACTTAGCACTGTAGTTATTCTAGATGAGTGAACACTTGTGTTATATTTTCCAATAGCAAAACTGGGGTCACCAGGGTGCCTGCTGTTTTAGCCGAATCCAGATGGGGTTTTCCTATAAACAAGTGCACATGGAATATTTATGCTGCCCGTGGCACCTGACGCCTTAATACTTAGGACTTCTATGTAGTAGCCACTCTTCCTATAAGTCACTTTAGCACACTAAGTAAATATTTTAATATAGCCATGTCACTGTTTATTATAGAATGGCTTGGACCCAGATCTTGCCTAATGCTTGGTTAAAAAGTCAGTTTATACCATCCTTTAAAGTGAATCAAAGAATGCATAAACGCCACTCTTTTGTTACTCAGAACTCTGTTTACTTTACTTTTCTGTAAACCTTGTGAAATGCTTGCTTACAAAAAGCTGACAGATGCCAGATTTGCTCATTAACTGGAGGTGTTCTCCAAGTCAGGAAGGTGAGGTGTGAATGTGGGAGGCGGATGTCTTCTCCGAGGTCATCTCCTGGTGTCCCTTGTCCAAGAGGCCTGCTGATCTGTTGACCCATAACCGCCAGGCAGTAAATGGGACCAAGAAATACCAAGTAAGAGTAGTGATTTATAGATCAACCCTGTCCTTTGCCTTGGGATGTGTACACTACCATAAGGACCACTTGGACTGTTGGAGACCTGGAAGGACTTTGAAAAACTGAAGGTACCTCTGTCAGGTACTCATTTAAAACAAGTGATAATACTTCTCCTATAAGAACTTTGTGATATTTACCAACTCTTTGGTAGCATTTGATTTCTAAGCCTTCCACTGAAGATTGGGACTTTTCTTTAACTGGTAAGGCCACTGAGGTTTTAGTCTATGCTTCTGGCTACTTGCTACATTTAGTGCTTATGCTCTTGGTTAACTAATGAGTGTGTAATGGATACTTTGGGGCATAATATAAAGTCAATTATAATTTTTATGTTAAAATTAGTGTTTAATAAAACAAAATTATGAATCGGTTAACTTTGACTAAGAAATAAACAGAGATACAATCTATGGCAAGATTTAAAGGAATAGAACTTTTTAGGAATGAAGTAGCAGGCTCTTCTTAGCATGTTGTCAATCGTTTCCTTGAGTGTCCACCCAGAGCAATATTCCCAAAAGATACAATGAAGCTGTTTTGGGCAAACAGGAGAATAGCTGCATCCTAATGGTAATTTCCATTAGATTCTTATTTATTGTTTTTTTTTTTTTTTTATCAGTACGAGATGTCACTTTTGATTTGTTAAACTCTCTTCATGAGTACTTAAAGTACATCTCCATGGAAGTTCTGTTTATATGAGAGTCATGTTTATTTGCATTTGTTGTACCAGCCCTGCATCCCAGGAATAAAGCCTACTTGATCATGGTAAATCAAGTTTTTGATGTGCTGCTGGATTCAATTTGCTAGTTTTTTTTTTGTTTTTTTGTTTTTTGTTTTTTTTGAGATGGAGTCTTGCTCTGTAGACCAGGCTGGAGTGCAGTGGCACGATCTCAGCTCACTGCAAGCTCCAACTCCTGGGTTCACGCCATTCTCCTGCTTCAGCTTCCCGAGTAGTTGGGACTACAGGTGCCCAGCTACTTTTTTTGTATTTTTTAGGAGAGACGGGATTCCACCGTGTTAGCCAGGATGGTCTCGATCTCCTGATCTCGTGATCTGCCCACCTCGTTCTCCCAAAGTGCTGGGATTACAGGCGTGAGCCACTGCACCTGGCCAGTTTGCTAGTATTTTGCTGAGGATATTTGCATCTTTGTTCCTCAGGGATATTGGCCTGTAGTTTCCTTTCTTGTTGTGTCTCTGTCAGATTTTGGTATCAGAGTGATGTTGGCTTTGTAGAATGAGTTATGGAGGACTCCTTTCTCTTTATTTTGGGGGAATAGCTTCAGTAGGATTTGTAGCAGCTCTTCTTTGTATATTTGGTAGAATTCGGCTGTGAATCCATCTGGTCCAGGGCTTTCTTTGGTTGGAAGGCTTTTTATTACTGATTCAATTTCAGACGTTGATACTGGTCTGTTCAGGGTTTTGATTTCTTCCTGACTCGGTCATGGGAGTTTGGGTGTTTCCAGGAATTTATCTATTTTTCTCTAGATTTTCTTGTTTGTGTGCACAGGGGTGTTGACAATAATCTCTGAGGATCTTTTATATTTCTGTGGGATCGGTTGTAGTGTCACCTTTTTCATTTCTGATTATGCCTATTTGGATCTTTCTCTCTCTCTTTATTTTATTTTTTAGTTAATCTAGATAGTGGTCGATCTATCTGGTTGATTCTTTCAAAGAACCACCTTTTGGTTTTGTTGATTCCTTATATGGATTTTTGGGTCTCAATTTCATTCAGTTCTACTCTGATTTTGGTTATTTCTTTTCTTCTGTGAGCTTTTGGGTTAGTTTATTCTTGTTTATCTAGTTCCTCTTGATGCAATGTTACATTTTAGTTTGAGACTTTTTAAACTTCTTCATGTATACTACAATAAAACAATATGGTAGATATTGTTTTGGTTACTATAGCCTTGTAGTATATATCAAAACAATGTCTACTGTAAAGACACATGCATGCATATGTTTATTGCAGCACTGTTAATAATAGCAAAGACATGGAATCAACCTAGGTGCCTATCAATGGTGGACTTGATAAAGAAAATGTGGTACATATACACTATGGAATACTACACAGCTACAAAAAAGAACAAAATCATGTCCTTGGCAGCTGGAGGCCATTATCCTAACCAAATTAATATAGGAACAGAAAACCAAATATTCAAATATGTTAAACATTGTGTGCACATGGACATAAAGATGGGAACAGTAGATGCTGGATTCTGGGGGCTACTAGAAGGGGGAGGGTTGGATGGGGACGAGGGTTGAAAAACTACGTATCAGGCTAATTACCTGGGTGACAGGTTCATTTATACACCAAACCTCAGTGACACCCAATTTACCAGTGTAACAAATCTGCACAAAGATCCTCTGAATCTAAAATTGAAGATGAGAGAAAAAATTATTTAAAATAATGTTTATTATTTTTTTACCATTTGTAGTAGGCACTACAATGTCCCCCCACATGGATGTCCGTGTCCTAATGCATGACAGCTGTGAATATGCTACACTACATGGCCAAAGGGGAATCAAGATTAAAGGTTGCTAATGACATTAAGATTATTTGTCAGCTGACTTTAAAATAGAGAGATTATCCTGGATTATCAGGGTGGGGCCAATATAATTGAAGTATCCTTTTTTTGTTGTTTTTTGTTTGTTTGTTTGTTTGTTTTTTCTTAAAAGTGAAAGAGGGAGGTAGAAGAGGAGGTGAGAGTGTTCTGATGTGAAAAGGACTCAACCTACTGTTGTTGGCTTTGAAAAGGATCAGAAGCCGAGGAAAGTGGCTAGCTTCTAGAGGCTAGGAAACACAAGGAAATGCATTCTCCCCTTGAGCCTCCAGAAAGGAATGCATCCCTGCTGACACCTTGGGCTTAGTCCAGTGAGATCCATGTAGGACTTCCATCCTAGCAAAATGCAAGATTACAAGTTGGTGTAGTTAAACGACTACACTTGTGATAATTTTTTTACAGTAGCCATAGAGAAGTACTGCACCATTTAAGAGAGAAAAGATGTACATGTTAGGAAATAGCAAAATGTATATAAAATATAACAGAAATTACTATTTTGAGCATGCACAAAGAGATTTAATGAATGCATCTTCAGCTCTTTTTCACTTTGCACACATTATTCTGAAGAATATAGAATCACTTTGTTGCCTCATCTACTTTTATCACCTAGCATTAGATCATGAGCATTTCCCCATTTCGCCTTTTAAATATTATAGAAAACATATATTCTATATTAGAAAGGACTCACAATTTGCCTTGCCAATTACCTAAATTTTATTTCTATGACACATACATTTGTACATTGCTGATATTTCTTAAGTAAAAATTTCTAGAATTAAAATTACTGAGTCAAAAAAGAATGGATACTATTAGTTTCAAAAAATACATATTATCGCATTGTCCTCCAGAAAGACTGTATTAGTTTGCACGTCACAGGCAGCAAATAATTGTATCTGTTTCTCCTCACTATTGACAAGCACTGGGCATTATTAGTTTTGAAAACTGCCATGTTGAAAGGTGAAAAAGACGGCCTAATTGGTTTAATTATTGTTTATTTGATGATACATGAAGTTGAACTCTTTACTATGTAATGATTATCTATGTGTTTCTTGCTTTGTGAATTGCCTGCTTATGTCCTGTTGTTTTGAAATGTTCCATTTTCATATTGGTTTGTAAGAAGTATTTATATAGTAAGGACAGTAATTCATTGCCTATACTATATGGTGTAAGTAATTTTTTCCTAATTATTTGCCTTTTATTCACTTACATTATTTGATGATGTATTCTTTGATCTCTGTGTATATTTACACACATCTAAATATATATTATTTACACTCACACTTTCATAAAAATACTATTGGAAATTGCACATCATAGTCTTAGGAAAGATCCACTAGTACATATGTTGGCATCTATTTGAACAGACTATTCCTTTGTTTTCATACACACACACATACACACACAGACACATACACACACACACACCTATACATATATGCATATGAATTTGTAAAACGTAATCATATATACCATTCAGTGATCTGTTTTTAACATTTGACACTCTAGATAAATTTTATTAGTAAATAAATCTTGATCATTATTTCTCACAATTGCACTGTATTCTAGCTTTTTAATATACCTTATTTAGCATTTAATGAATCCTCTTTTAATATTTCATCTGCTTTTGAATTTTCAATACCATTACTAATATGATAACAAAGCACACTGGGGAAGGCAGAGAAGAGAGATAGTGTGTAGCGGTAGCTAATGCTTTGGTGCCAGGCACTATTGTTAGCACTTTATATTAATGTGTATTAACCCATTTAGGCTGCTACAAAGCCCATTTTGGTATTTTGCTGGGTTCCTACTTTTCTCCTCCTCTTTTAACACATGAGGCAGTGAAGTCATAGACAGGCAAAGTCACTGCCGAAGGCGTTCCTGGGTTACCTAGACTGCAGGCAAATGCAGCATTGTCTGCCAGGTCACTTGCTTGCTCTAGAATAGGCAGTTCATGTGTGTGTGCTCTTAGACAGGAAGATGAATCGCTCCATAGGAAACGTTCAAGGGCAGAGGACACTCAATGACCATCAGGAACAACATTTTTAGATTCTACATATAAAGGAGATCATGAGGCTGGGCGCAGTGAGAGGCCGCACTTTGGGAGCCCGAGGTGGGTGGATTATTTGAGGTCAGGAGTTCCAGACCAGCCTGGCCAACATGGTGAAAACCTGTCTCTACTAAAAATACAAAAATTAGCTGGGCGTGATGGCAGGAGCCTGTAGTCCCAGCTACTCAGGAGGCAGAGGCAGGAGAATCACTTGAACCCGGGAGGCAGAGGTTGCAGGGAGCCTAGATCATGCCATTGCACTCCAGTCTGGGAGACAGAGTGAGACCCTGTCTCAAAAATAAATAAATAAATAAATAGAAAAATAAATAAAAGAGATCATGTAATATTTATCTTTCTCCTTCTGACTTATTTCACTTAACATAATGCCCTCAAGATTTATCCATGTTGTTGCAAATGGCAGAATTTCCTTTTTAATAGCAGAATCATATTCCATCATATATATACACATATACGTCACGACTTCTTTACCCATTAATTCATTGGACATTGTTTCCATATTTTGGCTACTGTGAATAAAGCTGCAGTGATCATGGGCGTGCAGATGTCTCCGTGTGCTGCTGATTTCATTTCCTTTGGATTTGTACCCAGAAGAGGGATTGCTGGGCGATATGGTAGTTCTATTTTTAATTTTTTGAGAACTCATAGAAACAGAAAGCAGAATGGTTGTTACCACAGGCAGAGGGTTAAAGGAAAAGAGATGTTGGTCAAATGGTATAAACTTTCATTTATAAGATGAATAGTTTTGGCCGAGCGCAGTGGCTCATGCCTGTAATCCCAGCACTTTGGGAGACCAAGGCGGGTGGATCACCTGAGGTTAGGAGTTCGAGACCAGCCTGGCCAACATGGTGAAACCCCGTCTGTACTAAAAACACAAAAAGTTAGCCGGGCATGGTGTCAGGCGCCTGTAATCCCAGCTATTTGGGAGGCTGAGGCAAGACAATCACTTGAACCTGGGAGGTGGAGGTTGCAATGAGTCAAGATCGCGCCAATGCACTCTAGCCTGGGCGACAGAGCGAGACACTGTCTCAAAATAAAATAAAATAAAATAAAAGGATGAGTAATTTCAGGACATTTAATATACAGCACAGTGCTTATAGTTAACGATGCTTAATTGCATACTTGAAATTTGCCTAAGTGGTCTCACCACTTAATAACAAAAAAAGAGTAACTAGGTGCAGTAATAGATGTGTAGGTGTGTTAAGTAATTGGATTGTGGCAAATCATTTTACAAAATATATGTATATGAAATCATCACATTGAATACCTTAAAATCATAGCATTGATTTGTCACTTATATTTTAATGAAACTTGAAAAAAATTGGCAAAAAATCTATGAGAGGTAAAATAAGCCAGTCACAAAAATGACTGAAAAAAAGGACAGTATCTAATATTCAATGTTATTTTATCTGCTGCTCTGTGCTTTAATTACCTTCAAATAGTCACAAATATTCAGGAAAATAAATTCACACAATAGTTATATGGGAGTTGTGCATTGAGGAAAAAGGAGAGTGTGTCTATTTTGGGGAGAAGCAAAGCAGAGAGAGTTGCTACAATATGGAGAGGCATCCAGGAGTGAGGTTGGGAGCAGTCAGCCAGGAGTGAGGTTGGGAACAGTCAGCATGCTCAGAAAGAAGTTATGGGAAACACACCTGCTCCAGGGTATCTTGATATTTAAAATCAGAAGGAGGACCAGAAATAGTGGAAGGCTTGAGGTACTGAGAAAATCACTGCAATGGGACGTGAAGATGTTTTATTCTTGGTGATCTTTGGAGCTATATAATGAGACATACTTCTCCGACATACCTGCTTCCTTCATAGCTGCAGGCAACATGATGATGATAATTACATCACCTTAGATACTGATCTCTAGAACCATCTATTCTTTTCTATTTTACCTAAACAGGGCCTCAGCTAAAAATATGAGGTGCTCGTTGAGGTCCAGATTTTAAATCCTGTCTTCTTGGTTTGCTCTTCTTTATTTCTTCTTTTCTTTTAATGTTAGCACTTTTTTAGCTTAAACATGTCATTGTTCATCTTTTGTTTCTGTATTTTCACCCTAGCCCACTTTCTCCTTCTGCTTGTTAGTCTTATTGTATGGAAACCATGTTTTTTTTTTTTGCTCTCTTGAGTGAGGGAAATGGAAAATGAATCCAGTCCATGGCACAGCCTCAGGGATTTGGAGATCTGTGTAGAATAATTTCATTCAGTTTACACTGAATGGCATATATTTATGAGTTTTGCGGTTTCTTTTATGAATTAAGTTACTGACCACAGTCCTGGTGTAGTTTCTAGGTAAACTCCTATGGCCACTGTACCAGCTTCATTGAGTCAGCAGAATTCAGGGCCAGAGGTCACCTCATATCATGACATGACTATGTCCTGGGTCACCCAGCACCTGAGGATGTCAGGTGGAATCAAAAGTAAGTCTATGGAAAGCTCTTCTAAATCTCACAATGTGAAAGAAACATTATATGGATTTCCCAAACGTATAACAATCATAATAATTTCTGTAATATTACTAATGTTCTTGGGAAGCTAAAAGAAACTTTTAATTGTCATTATTTGAAAAGATGATCAAAGAGTGTACTGTCAAGAAATGTAGGGAAAGTATCATGATAGGCAGTTAATTATTTTTAAAATATTAAGCACAATTTTGGGGTGTTTATGATGTTTGCTGTATTCGTCAATTTTCAGAATTTTTAATCCGTTGTGATTTATTTTCTCACTCTAAACAAAAATTCCATTTGTGGCTAAGTTTATATTCTTTTACCTAAAGATGGTCCAAACATTGTATAAGTTCCGGACGCAAGATAACCTAGATCTGCCTATCTAGTGGGTTGAGTTCCTCCATCTCTGAGTCTGGGGCCACATTTTGTGGGACTTCAGAGAGTCTGATCTCTTCTTGAGGTAGGTTCATAGATCTCTTCTTGAGGTAGGTTCTTCATAAAGCAAAGATAAGCTGCATCATAAAAATAGGGCCTGCACTAGTTTTTCTTCACCTAATTCTGTCTGTCGTATAAGAAACCCAATTCTTTCCATGTCTTGGCATTAAGTTCTCTATAAATTGTGTCAACCGGACTGTGAAGTGTTTTTCATGTTCGAGTCTTGTCGCAATTTTAGTGAGGACCTGGGAAATACTACCTAGGAGGATATTCCTTAGATACTCTTTGAAACCAGAAGTCTCACTGTAATCTTAAGTCCCAGTTGGAGCACGCCTAAGACATCTTGTAGAATTGTGTCCTGTTTCCAGAAGTAACAGTATTTCCTAGGAAGACATTTGTTCCGCTTATCCATATCAGCACTTGTATTCTGAGCTGTGGAATCGTTTTCATAGATCTGGTGATTTTCGGTCTTGTTAACCTGAGAAGGAACGGGGGCTGGGAGGAAACACTTACTTACTCCTTTTGGTTTTCTTTATTGTTTATGTTTTTGAGACAGAGTCTCGCTCTGTTGACCAGGCTGGAGTGCAGTGGCGTGATCTCGGCCCACAGCAACCTCTGCCTCCTGGGTTCAAGCAATTCTCCTGCCTCAGCCTCCCAAGTAGCTGGGATTACAGTCGCCAGCCACAACGCCTGGCTAATTTTTTTATTTTATTTTATTTTTTGTATTTTTAGTAGAGATGGAGTTTCACCATGTTGGCCAGGCTAGTTTCAAACTCCTCACCTCAAGTGTTCAGCCCACCTCAGCCTCCCAAAGTGCTAGGATTACAGGTGTGAGCCACCATGCACGGCCCTTATTTACCCCTTTTGGACATTAAAATGGGTCATTTCAGAGACCGATGTAAATCCTGGTTAAATAGTTCCAGTCCAGATGGAAGAAGAAAAGAAATGTTGAGGTTTATAACAGTGTAGGTTTCAGTTGATGGTCATTTTGACCTTACAGAGTCAGAGATCCAGAAGTCTGGGGAAGAGGAGGGTGACCAAAGCTGGAGGCAACGTCTCAGGAAATGTCACCTCTTCCAAATAATTGTTTTGCTGTGTTTTTGTTTGTTTGTTTGTTTTTTGCTGCAGCAGTGAGCAGTTACCTGGAACAGGGATTCCATTATTGGCAAGGCATCATCTTCATTCTCATTGGGATCCAGTCATTATGGTGATCCTGTTTTGTTTTCTTTTCTTTTCTTTTTTTTTCTGGTATGTCAGTCAAGATCAAGAGTAAGGAGAGATAGTAGCATTATGAGCTTCCCATTCAGGGTCAACTTCAGTGCCAAGGAACTGGAGATACATCCCGGATGTGGCCCTTGGCTGTCCCCTGGCTACCCTTCCCCTTCAGCATGCCCCCTCTAAGTCATGAAGCTTGCAGGAGATCTGCGATGAGTTCTTCCCTTTTCCTCCATAAATGCTGCAGTTTATATATCGGATTGGCTTTGTTTCAATACAGACTCATCAACTTTCTATTATAATAGCAATTCCTCCAAGTTTCTGGCATGTATTAGATTTTCTCTTGTTTCCAGTGCTTACTCCTTGAGCCATTCATTCACTCATTCATTAGAGAAGCTTTTATTGAGTGCTTACTCCACGCCAGTCAGTCTCTGTTTTAGAAGCTTGGGATGCAGAGATGAGTAAGAGGGATAAAATAAGTCCTTGCACTCATGGAGCTTACATGCTTGTGGAGGAAGGAGACAATACATAATAAACAATGAGTGTGTACCATATTTGATTTATTCTAAGACAGTTTCGCTTTTTAATATCTCTGAGATTGGGATGTATTTTACAATGATGACATCATACCACTGCTGGCAGATAGGCAACAGTCATGCAATTCTCACTGCCTTCATGTGTGCAAACATGGCTAAAGCTATCGTCGTGTCATCAGTTCAGTTGAGTTACCTGTGTATATTTGCTGGTGCCGAGCTTCATTGCCTTTGAAAATGTCTTCAAAAAGATTACCTTATGATTTAGTTTTGAAACGAAAAGTGATTGTGTAGAGACAACGTTACTACATTGGGGCAGAAATGTGACATTAGGGAAGGAAATATTCATTGTTGGAGGAATGGATGCAGTTTTATATTTTCTTGTAAAACAACAGCCAGGCTTTCTGGGGCCTAAGGGATAAAACATGTCCATAAGTAGCTAAAGCCTTTCATAATTCAAACAATGCAACTGAATGATAAAGAAATTACCACATTATCCAATGCAGGTGAAAAATGTCAAGGCACTGTGAAACTGACATGAAGATGACCGTATGACATCATGGATATGTTAATTAGCTGGACTGTGGTCATCATTTCACAGTGTCTACATATACAAAAACATCACACTGTACACACAGTAAATATATACAATTTTTATTTGTCAATTATACCTCAGTAAAGCTGGAGTTGGGGGATGGAACACATTAGGGTGTATATAGATTCTGACAACCAGGTCATACTCCAGGAGAAAGAAACTGATGATGCAGAGTGGAGGGTGGTTGTAGGTTGGGATCTTCCCTCGGTATCCTGGGGGCTTTTATTGGAAATATGGAAGGGGTTTGGAAGGCACCTGTGTTCTCATGTGTTCTCATTTTCTTCTTACCTGTGATTCTCTTTCTGCTCAAACACAAGAGCTTTATGCCTGTTTCAAGCTGCTTGGCTCTTTCCTACTCTGATTCCCCTCTTCAGAACTCCACATTGCTCTAGAACGCAGTGCCTCGGTGCCTAGAAGTACCCTGTGGTTGTCCCCATGTTTAATCCCATTTATCTTTAGCTCTTTAACCCTAGAAATAAACATGTAATTGTCATGGAAAATGAGTTCTAAGGAAACAGAATGTTATAGTTCAGCAGGTGGCAATGAGTCACACATTTATCCAGCTTTATAGTTTCCTTTCAGGTTGAGCCATGGTCCCGGAAGTCCTCAAAGATATTTAACACCCCCTTTTTTTTAGGGTGAAGTAAATAACTGGCAAAATAGTGTTGCCACAGATCTTCTCTGAGGAAATTCCAGCACAGACTGAGTATCCTTAATTTAGAAATCCAAAATGCAAAACTTTTTGAGCAATGATATGACACTCAAAAGAGATGCTCATTGGAACATTTCAGATTTTGGATTTTCAGGTTTGGAATGTTCAGCCAGTAAGTATAATGCAAATATTCCAAAATTCAATATCTGAAATGCTTCTGTTCCCAAGCGTGACAGATAAGGAATATTCAACTTGTATTTTTTATCTTAAAATTATTTTACTGAACTCAAAGTCGAGCTTCAAAATATACTGTAGTGCTCAGCAGATCCTGTTCTCCCTTTCATCAACCTTATTGCTCTTCTCCACTTTTTCTCTTCTTTTCACATTTGGTGAAAGAGAAAAGCATGTTCAGACCAAGTATACCTGTGAAACATACAAAGAAAGAAGCACAGGTATTACAGTTAATAATGAGAATAACTGTATTTATTTGTAATATTTATATAATGAGAATAAATGTGTGTGTATATTTATATGTATGTATGTATTTTTATCCATACATGAAGTTTAATAGCTGCTCAACTGAATCACAATTTTGGTTGTGACCCCAGTGTTCATCTGATTTGAGTGACTGGTATAAAGAAAGAGGGAAATGGTTACCTATATACAGTTAATCTTCTTATTTCATAGCTTAGGAACTGACCACTGTTTTTCACTTCCAATGCCTTCATCCACAGCAGAAAGTTTGCTGAGAGTCCAGGCCTCCCTGCCCACCCTTTCCCTTGCCGCACCATTGTAGTAATGGCTCCCTCTAAGCCAAGAGAATGTGCTTCTTGGCATAAAACAGATGCCTCCTTCCCGCTAAGCCAACCTCCAAACGTGCTGCCAAAGAAGACCATTGAGTTCTTTCACCACTGTTTCAGGCCTAAAAAGAAGTGCAGGGTCCAGATCATCTGGAGAACGACTACTGGAGCTCCAAGGGCTCCAGGGGCAGGACTGGTCTCTGTTTGAATTGGGAATTCTGGAACACTGGAGTTCAGAGCCAGAAGCCACTTGTTCCTCTGTTCTGTCTTCTTCCTCACTGCTCCCTTTCACTCTCCTCCACCCTGCAGCCTCCTTCAGTGTCCTTTCTCTTCTAGCAGTTGGAAGAGAAAGTTTCTCCCTTCCACCATCTCTCAGTAGGACTCCTCTCTGTGCTGAAGAACTTTCCAGTCTTTTATACGAACTCTCCCGAAGCTGACACAGCTTCCCCATTTCAACATTCCCATGCTGTGTGCCATCCTGTCATGTGAATTATCTTTGTTAAGAGACAAGTGCATTATGGGCTGACACGATAATGGCTGGTAATGATGTGCTTAGTGTGTTACCCTTCTAGGTAAGATGTTTGTGTCTTAATAGTCGCTTTCTACAGAAAACAAATGAAGCCACTTTTTTTTTTTTTTTTTTTTTTGTCTCAACTCCCTAAGAAATACAATGCACTGACTTTGACTTGAATAGTCGTTAGAAGCCTACTCAAGTCTCTGACCCAGGGACCGAGAACTGTGGGTTTGACTGACCACCACACCATTTGTACTAACTCTGGGAGCCTAGGCAACTTTGTTCATTCACTTGTTCACTCCACAAAGGACTTTTGAGCTTGAACTACATGTGAGCCTCTGTTCTAGCCACCAGAGACACAAATTCACAAAACAAAGTCCCTGCCCTTACAGATCTTACACTCTACAGGGGAGATGGACAACTAAAAAAAAATCGTTAAACAGTTGAACTCATTTTGTTTTCATTCCTGCATAGGTTGAATGTGAATAATAATAGTATTTCCTTCCTACTGATGTAGGAAACAAATAAGAATCCAATGCATTACATTAGGTATATGCACAGTTCTTAGTAGCAACAGCAGTTACTATCCAGTGACTTTCACCCTTGGATAGGAGGAATGCCTGTCCTCAAAGAGACTCTTGGGGACTTGTGGCAGCTATTGTTCTGTGTGTCTAGCACGCTTTCCCATACATCGTGTCACTTCTCTGCATAATAGCGTTTATCCTCATCTTCACCATATGACCAAGTCCAATATCCCATCTTCTTAACAACCATGTTGGGTTGCAGAGGTGAACACACGACTCAAACAAAGCCAACCTGAGTCCTTCTGGATCTACATATAAAATGCAAGTGAAAGAAATGCTCTCTTTTGGGAATTCTAAGCTGGAGGACTTCAAAATCTGCCACACGAAGAAAACCTGTGTATTAGTAAGGCTTCTCTAGAGGAACAGAACGAATAGGACAAATTGATATATAAAAGGGAGTTTATTAAGGAGAACTGACTCACACAATCACAAGGTAAAGTCCCATGATAGACCATTTGCAAGTTGAGGAGCAAAGAAGCCAGTGGTGAATCAGTCCTAGTCTCAAAACCTCAAAAGTAGGGAAGCCAACAGTGCAGCCTTCAGTCTGTGGTCAAAGGCCCGAGAGTGCCCGGCAAACCACGGGTGTAAGTCCAGGAGTCCAAAAGCTGAAGAATTTGGAGTCTGATGTTTGAGGGCAGGAGGCATCCAACTCGGGAGAAAGATGAAGGCCAGAAGACTCAGCAAGTCTGCTCTTCCATCTTCTATCTGCTTTATTCTAGCAGTGCTGGCAGCTGATTAGATGGTGCCCACCCAGAGTGAGGGCGGGTGTGCCTCTCCCAGTTCACTGACTCAAGTGTTAATCTCCTTTGGCAACACCCTCACAGACACACCCAGGAACAATACTCTGCATCCTTCAATCCAATCAAGCTGACACTCAATATTAACCATCACAGCCTCTCTGCAAAAGGGAATGAGTTCAACGCACAAACAGAAGTAGAAGCCAAGAAGCAGAATTACTATTAATAGTGTTTTCATTCCATATCAAGCATAAACTTCATTCTCTTAATAACTCCTGAGATACCTATGATGAAGAAACTGAGGCACAGAAAGCTTCAGTAATGGTCCAAGGTCATAGAATTAACGAGCCACAGCATCAGTAGCTGCACCAGGCATTCTGACTGCAGAATCTTTACATTTGACCCCTATCTCCCTCTTCTCTGGCTGCTTAGAGTCCAAGGGTAATAATAGCTCAGGTCCTGGATCCCTCAGCCTTTTCTTTGGTTTTATGAGTAATAACCAAATCCTCCCTGTGCAGATGAGATTAGCTGCATCTAAACATGCATCGAGTTGAAACTGAAGAGTTTCAAGTAACAAAAAATGTTACTTGTTTTTTGGGAAGAAATCCCCTAGGTCAATTCTAGTTTGCCCCTCATCACACTACTCCATCACTCTCTATTTGACCATCCCTATCTTAATATAATTTTATTTCTATAAGTAGGTTTTTTTTAAAAAATAGAGCCACTACTTAGAGATGAGTGTGTGGGTAATTGACACCCACTTGGAATTACCTTCCGAGTTGATTTTGATTTTCACCTCATGGTACCGTGACCTTTGGACTGTTGCTGAGCTCCTCACATAGAAACTACCCAGAAGGGTTTTATAATTTCGATCGTTACTAATAATTAATGTTGTTGATGGAACATTGCTTACAATTGTAGTAATATAAAATATTATGTGTGAATTGTTACCTATATGGTTAACTCATCAGCTTGATTCACATGCAGAATTTCATTTTAAAGTTAAGAACTCACATTCCTTTATGAGAATCCCTTGTGAAGCTTCCATCTTCAGGCTTGAATTGTCCAAGAACCTCAGTCTAAAAGAGTTCCTATGTTTCCAAATGAGAGGCAGAGAAAATACTAGCGCTTTCTTCTTCTTTTTTTTTTTTTAGACGGAATTCACTCTGTTGCCCAGGCTGGAGTGCAGTGGCAATCTCAGCTCACTGCAACCTGCGCCTCGTGGGTCCAAGTGATTCTTCTCTCTCAGCCTCCCGGGTAGCTGTGACTACGGGCACGTGCCACCACACCCAGCTAATTTTTGTATTTCTAGTAGAGACGGGGTTTCGCCATATTGGCCAGGCTGGTCTCAAACTCCTGACCTCGTGATCTGCCCGCCTCAGCCTCCCAAAGTGCTGGGATTACAGGCGTGAGCCACCGCGCCAAGCCAATGCGCATACTTTGTGACTACTGCCGTCTACTGTTTCTCTTTATCTTACTAGCACTGCCCCTGGAAACTAGCTCTGCATACTTTGACAAGTCTCTGTCCCCCTTGGAATGATAGCTTACTGGTTTATATCACTATGCCTGCTGAAATGGTTTTTCCACATGTAAGTTCTCAAGGTTATTGTTTCTTCTAATTTATTGTGTATAGTTCAGCCTTGTTCCCAATGCACTGACATCATTGGAAAGTGGCTGGTTACAAAGAAGCTTCGACTTCAACTCCATACTAGAGCGGAATCAGACATTCCGGATCATCTGTGAGACTTGATCCTTTACTGCCTAGAGACCCCAATAAAGGAACTCCCTATCCTTGAAGCTATACAGTAAATAGAGGGCTTTGCCTCCTGCTCTGCAGTTCCAGCAGCTGTGAAGGACAGACATCATTGCATGAGCTCTGCATCACCTACAGGGGGAAGGAAATTCATCCCAGGACCCAGGGGAAGAGTTGTGGTGAATCACAGACTCTTACTGAGAGAGAGAACTGTGTATGAACCCTCTGAGTAAGTTAAGAAGGGGACTGTATTTCTTAGATGGCAAAGAGGTATGGAAGAACATTACCTGCAAAGATTCACCAGTCTTTCAGTTGCAGCCGCAGAATCAGATGTGAATGAATCAATGCCACAACTGAAAAAAAACCTGAAAGGCGTTTCTTGCCATGATAAACTTCAGGCTAGAAAAATGGAAGCGTCTGTGTGCGCAGGTGGTATTTTCAAGATAAAGAAGTGAATTGTAGCTAAGTGAATTGAATTTGAACACAAGATGCAATGTGGCCGGGCGCGGTGGCTCACGCCTGTAATCCCAGCACTTTGGGAGGCCGAGGCAGGCAGATCATGACGTCAGGAGATCGCGACCATCCTGGCTAACCCGGTGAAACCCCGAATCTACTAAAAATACAAAAAATTAGCTGGGTGTGGTGGCTGGTGCCTGTAGTCCCAGCTACTCAGAAGGCTGAGACAGGAGAATGGCATGAAGCCGGGAGGCAGAGCTTGCCGTGAGCTGAGATCATGCCACTGCACTCCAGCCTGGGTGACAGAGCGAGACTGAATCTCAAAAAAAAAAAAGAAAAAAAAAAAAAAAAAAAGCAAAGTGGCCTTGGTATATCAGAATAGGAGTCTACCAAGGTTTGCAGTGATTTCAAAAGGCCTATGCACACAGCATTTGTAAGACACACAAAAATCACTCAAGATCTGGGCTTTCTGTACATAAAAATAGATAAAACCACTCAGATACAACGCAAAGTCAATTTCTTAGGGTGACAGTAATGCGAAGATTGCATTCACATTTGTACATGAATATAATATGCGAATTCATTGGAGACAGTATCTGTGGTCTCAGCTATCTATATATGCCAACATAAACAGTGTAGGAAAATGCAGTATATTCCAGAAGGCTCAGAAATATATCTCACAAGCATATTTTGTGTTATCTGAAGCCATTTTTAACACTTGATAAAGCTTATTTTATTTGAACATATAATGCTTTTTATAAGAATCAGATCAAATAGAAGGACAAGATGAATTGCATTCTAGGGTTTTAAAAGACATACTCATTTATTTAAGAAAATATTGAGCAACTACTAAATTCTACTCACTATGCCAAATACTGGGGATTAACATATGAAAAAACAATCACTCTTATCTCTAAACAATTCAAAATTAAATGGAGAAGATTCACATATGTTGATTATTATAATAGAAAGTCATAGGGTCAAAGAATAAAGGAATAAGTAAAATCATTGTTGAAATATACTGTGAATGGCATGGCCAGCCTGAGGAGATGCAAACAAAATTTGCAAAATTGGCACAGAGGCAATATATTGCCATGATGGAAACAGCTCTCTATGCAACGAATGAACGTCACATTTAGTGAAAAAGATGACTAATGACTACATTTTGTACTGTGTTGCTGACAGAAGAATATTAAATTTGCAAGAAGTAATTCAATTGATAAATGTTGATTAAACAACATTGTGTATAAGATTCTGTCCTAAGCACAGCCTGGCACATTAGAATGTAATTTTTAAGAAGGAAGAAGTAATTGTCAATGTGAAAGTCACAGATAATTTGGGAAAAAGAATCATAACAACTCAAAATGTCTAACATTATATAAAATGATATATTTAAAATGTGTTCTAGGAAATACTGACATCGACAGGTTGAGAGAAAGAAAGCAATGAACAGGAGCTATTCCTGAGTATGCAGGGAAAAGATCTCTTTTTCATGCTTAATCATTTATTTGTATTTGTGATATACTTTGTTCTAAAGCATTTTTGAGAAAATTTACAAGAATACATTCACCGAAATAAAAACTAGAAATAAAAACAGAAAATCAGACAAAGGAAATAAAAACAGCAATCCCAAATATAAGTCAACCCACGTGCCATATTTACGCTCTGAATTTAAGTCTTTTCTCCCATGAAAAAGAAGACATGATTTGATTTGTTACCTCGTTCCCATGATCGGATATCAGAGGAACACTGAATTCTACAATTTCTTTGGACCATCAGCATTAGCGTCTATTGGAAGTGAAAACAATTAGAATCTACGTTTAAACAAGATCCCTGATGATTTACATGCACATTAGTTTGAGAAGCACTGTTCTAAAAGTCATCCTTCAGTCAGGATTTCATACAGGAGATCCTGAGTGATATAATCGTCCATGTAATGAATGACATAAACAATACATGTTTTCTTATAGAAATGTTTGAAATAACATAGGACGTAATAAAACTAAACCCAAGGCAAAGAGTTCTTGGACATGACCTCGAAAATGCAACTCATAAAACAGAAATTTGGTACACTGGACCCCAACAACATTTAAAACTTTTGCTCTGAGAAAAAATGTGTTAAGAGGTTGAAAAGGAAAGATACAGACTAGGAGAAAATATTTTCAAACTATTCATGCAAGAAACGACTTGTGTCCCAAATACATAAAACTCCCCTTTTTTTTTTTTGAGACAGAGTTTTGCTCTTGTTGCCCAGGTGGGAGTGCAATGGCACGATCGCGGCTCACTGCAACCTCCGCCTCCCAGGTTCAAGCAATTCTCCTGCCTCAGCCTTGTGAAATAGCTGGGATTACAGGCACCTGTCACCATGCCCAGCTAATTTTTTTTTTTTTGTATTTTTAGTAGACATGGGGCTTCACCATGTTGGCCAGGCTGGTCTTGAACTCCTGACCTCAGGTAATTCAGCCACCTCGGCCTCCCGAAATGCTGGGATTACAGGTGTGAGCCATCATGCCTGGCCTATAAAGAGCTCTTAACACTCAACAGCAAAGCAAACAAACAATTGAATTCAGAAACGGATGGAAGATACTGTTATAGGCTGAATTTTGTCTTCCCTACCCCAATCATATGTTGAAGCCCTAACCCCTAGTATCTCAGAATGTGACTGTATTTGGAGATGGGAACTTTACGGAGGTGATTAAATTAAAATAAGACTGTAAAGGTGGCCTAATCCAATCTGACTGAAGTCCTTATAAGAAAAGAAAATTAGACCGGGCAAGGTGGCTCACGCCTGTGTATCCAGCACTTTGGGAGGCCGAGGTGGGCAGCCCACCAGGTCAAGAGATAGAGACCATCCTGGCCAACATAGTGAAACCCCATCTCTACTAAAAATTCAAAAATTATCTAGGCACGATGACGCGCACCTGTAATCCCAGCTACTTGGGAGGCTGAGGCAAGAGAATCGCTCGAACCTGGGAGGTAGAGGTTGCAGTGAGCTGAGAAATCGGGCCATTGCACTCCAGCCTGGCGACAGAGTGAGACTCTGTCTTGGAGAGGAGAGGAGAGGAGAGGAGAGGAGAGGAGAGGAGAGGAGAGGAGAGGAGAGGAGAGGAGAGGAGAGGAGAGGAGAGGAGGGGAGGAAAAAAATAAAAGAAAACTAGGGCACAGGAGAGGCCCCACAGGATACAGCAGAGACCCTGGGGATGCACAGAGGAAGGACCACGTGAGACACAGCATGGAGATGGCCAACCACAAGCCAAGGAAAACAAGCCAAGGAAAGGTGCCTCAAAAGAAACCAAACCTTGTTACTCTGACCAACACCCAACACCTCTGTTTTGGTTAACCAAACCAACACCTTAATCTTGGACTCCTGGATTCCAAGATTAACACCTTAATCTTGGACTCCTGGAACTGTGAGAAAATTATTTCTGTTGTTGAAGCCATGTAGGCTGTGGTGGGTTATGGCAGTCCTAGCAAACTAATAGAAACATGAGCAGACTTTTCACCAAAAAGAGATGTGGACATCAAATAAACTCATGAAAAGATGTTCCACTGAGAAAGTGCAAGTTAAAACCACGATACCATATCACCACCCACCTATTAGAACAGCTGAAATAAAAAACCAGTGCTTACACCAAATGCTGGTGAGTGTGTGGATAAACTGTATCTCTCCCACACTGCTGGAGGGAATATAAAAATGGTACAGCCACTATGGAAAATAATTTGGCAGTTTCTTATCAAAGTAGCACTCACACTCCTGGGCATCTATCCCAGAAAAATGAAAAGTTACGTTCATGCAAGAGCTTGTACACAAATGTTCACAGCAGCTTTATTCATGATAGCCAAAAAGTGGAAATGACATAAATGTCCTTTACCAAGTGAATGGTTCAATAAAGTCTGGTGTGTTCATACAATGTAATCATGCTTCTCAGCAACAACCAGACTAACTATTGATACACACAACTGGGGTGAGCTCAAAGGCATCATGCTTAGTGAACAAGTACACCCTCAAAATACATACTGTGTAATTTCATTTATATAAATTTCTCAAAAAGAAAAAAATTATAAAGATGGAAGTTAGATTTTTGATTTCCATGGACAGAGACAAGGGAAGGGAGCTGGGTGTTTCTGTAAAGGGATAGCATGAGGTAGTTTCTTTGTAGTGACTGAACAGTTCTCTCTTGGTTTATGGTGGTGGTTGCACAAATCTATAAATGGAATCAAATTGAATAGAGCTACATACACACACACATAAAGGAACTTATGTAAAAACTGGTGAAAACTGAACAAGATGTATTGTCCAATGAACAGTATTGTACCAATGTCAATTTCCTGCTTTTGATTTTGTACTAGAGTGATGTAAGATGTCACCAGATGGAACCTGGGTAAAATGTATTATGGGATTCTATGTACTATTTTAGCAGCTTCCCAGGAGTCTATAATGATTTCAAAAGAATTTAAAACATAAAAGATCATTATAAACCCAGATGATAATGGAATTTTGCAACCAAGTTATCATGACACACCTATGATTCACTTATCCCATTATCGCCAGAAATAGCATCAGAAACAAAAGTTGGAACAAGGGGGAAACAAAAATTGGTACTAGAAAATGTAGCAGGGGAGCTTGCAAAAATTTAGTTCAGATCCAGATATTGATGATAGAAATTGAAAAGACTGACTTCAGATCTAAGCCGTGGTGGTTAATATTGACTGTCAACTTGATTGGATTGAAGGATACAAAATATTGTTCCTGGGTGTGTCTGTGAGGGTGTTGCCAAAGGAGATTAACACTTGAGTCAGTGGACTGGGAGAGGCAGACTCACCCTCAGCCTGGGTGGGTACCATTTAATCAGCTGCCCGCGAGGCTAGGATAAAAGCAGGCAGGGGATCATGGAAAGACTAGACTGACTTAGTCTTCCAGCCTCCTTCTTTCTCCTGTGATGGATGCTTCCTGCCCTCAAACATCAGACTCCAGTTTCTTCAGCTTTTGGACTCTTGAAGCTTCAACTACAGATTGAAGGCTGCAATGTCGGCTTCCCTCCTTTTGAGGTTTTGGGATTTGCACTGGCTTCCTTGCTCCTCAGCTTGCAGACAGCCTATGGTGGGACTTCACCTCATGTGATTCAATCTCCCTTGATGTACACCTACCCTATTAGTTCTGTCCCTCTAGAGAACCCTGACTAACATATAAGTGTTGAAAAATATATTCAGTATCCAAAGGTAAGGGATATATTCAAGAGAAGACCAGGGACTGGGCGCGGTGGCTCGTACCTGTAGTCCCAGCACTTTGGGGGGTTGAGGCAGGCGGATCACTGAGGTCGGGAGTTTGAGACCAACCTGACCAACATGGAGAAATCCCATCTCTACTAAAAATACGAGAAAATTAGCCAGGTGTGGTGGCAGGCACCTGTGATCCCAGATACTCAGGAGGCTGAGGCAGGAGAATTGCTTGAACCCAGCAGGCAGAGGCTACAGTGAGCTGAGATCATGCCGTTGCACTCCAGCCTGGGCAACAGGAGTGAAACTTCATCTCAAAAAAAAAAAAAAAAAGAAGACCAGGTCGAGGTCGAGGCCAGCTGAAATAGCATCACAGGCATCCTCCCTGGCACTGAATGGCTCTATTCTGCAGGTGGTGACTCTATTCTGTGGGCATCTTAAAGGCACTGTGTGGCCTAATGACCTGGGAAATTAAAGAAGGGAATAGGAAATATTCTTTGATCTATGTGTCAATTCAATCTTTAAAAAAATACTTAACAGACAAAAACTACTATACTGTGAAGAAGAAAATAGGATGATATGCAGGATATTCAGCTATGCTATTCCAAAATGACATGATATAATGGAAGGAAGACATGCCACATTTGACATTTACGATGATGGCACCATCTTTCACACATTGCTGGTAGGAATGTAATGCAGTGCAAGCACTCTGGAAAATAATTTGGCATTTCTAAAAATTTAACATGTGCTTACTATACAATTCCACAACCATAGTGTTTGGGTGATTCCATTAAATATAATAGAGAAAAGATCACATTAAAGAAAAAATGAACCAGGAATGGTGGCTCACGCCTGTAATTCCAAACACTTTGGGAGGCAGAGGGGGGCGGATCACCCGAGGTCAGGAGTTCGAAACCAGCCTGGTCAACATTAGCAAAACCCTTTCTCTACTAAAAATACAAAAATTAGCTGGACATGGTGGCGGGTGCCTATAATTTCAGCTACTCGGGAGGCTGAGGCAGAAGAATTGCTTGAACCTGGGAGGTGGAGGTTGCAGTGAGCTGAGATTGTGCCACTGCACTCCAGTCTGGGTGACAAGAGAAAAATTCTGTCTCAAAAAAAAAAAAAGAAAGAAAGAAAGAAAGAAAAAGAAAAAGAAAAATGAGACGAAAATAAAGTTTAAAACTGTGCAAAATGTGTTGTTACATTTAATGCTGTCCCCAAATAACTTGGGCTGTTAGAATTGCCTCAATTGAGGCTAACTTGAGGCACAGCATGAAGAAATGCTCCAGAAAGCAATTTCACTTCTAAGCAAAGCACTCTTACATCTGATTTATCAGTGTGGCTTCAGGCTCACCTAAGTGCGTGTTCTCATAGACAGGACACATGCGCCTATAGCATGAGAGCGTTGTTTCTAGAATTACTTCCTTCATAAGTACATCCATGTTTCTATTTCAGAGAATTTGAAACTACCTTGGTAGGGTGATCCTAGCATGATTCGAGATAAAACACTGTAATACATCCTTTAATTCTATTTCACAACATTTTTGGATTTGATCAACAAGGCTAATTAACTCACGATTTTATTCACATTTCAGTTTAAAGCTTGAGAAATTATGAAATCCTAATTTCAGTCCTTGTCCTTTGACTCTTTCAGAAACTGCATTTTCCGTGTGGGGCTAGTGGGGCTCTGTTTGACAGCATGGAGCTTCTTCTTAATAAATATCCTCCTTAGACCTAATACACTGAATTTATACATTTTAAACTCACAGCGGGGAGGTGCTGGCTCTGGGCGCTCTCCTAAGCTCTTTTCTGATGGCTGTTTGCATAGTGTTCTATTGTACAGAGTCCCTGTTTATTGGAAACTGGTTTCTGGACCTACTCATTTGAATGCCACCACCAGCCTGGCAGATTTCACCAGGTGGAAATGAATGGATTTTCCGTAATGTAGGACCTCATCACAGTATGCCAGTTCAGGAATTCCATTGTTTAACCAATACCTAAAGTCAGAACCTTTTGGAAGGTAAATATTTAATCTTCTGGCTCTCTATTACAAATTATCAAGCCCCCCCCACAACCCCAGCAAACCGCCTCTGTCTTTTTAAAAATAGATGCAATGTATATTGGTAGAACTGGACAGATATCAAATAATGAGTGAGCTTTTCACTTTTGTAGTTTAAACATCTGAAAAAGACCAGATCATGTAATGGGGAACTTCAATGTTCCAGACTATTTTCTTTGGCTGAGTTTTGGAAGGAGCGTAGTATAGGAAAAGTTTTGAGGTAAGTTTTAGATGACATGACTAGTGACAAGCTCTATTGGGTTAAGTCACCCGGTTATGTATGTAATGTTTCCTATTTCTGAGGAATCGTTAAAGAAGGTATAATTCTATCTAAGTTAGAGTATTTGCTTAGTTCTAACCACCTTGAGATTAAAATGTGCTGATTTGTACCATCTAGGCCTCCCTACTGCCTTCTTTCCTGACCTCAAATCCTTCTCTTTTTTGTTGTTTTTCTTTCCTTCCCTACTTCTCTCATCTGTTCCTCTCTCTGGTTTTAAAAACAGTTTCACTGTAGACTCAGCTACTCAGGAGGCTGAGACAGGAGAATGGTGTGAACCCGGGAGGTGGAGGTTGCAGTGAGCTGAGATTGCGCCACCGCACTCCAGCCTGGGCGACAGAGTGAGACTCTGTCTCAAAAAAATAAAAATATAAAGAACAGTTTCATATTCCACACAGTATTTTTACTTTATTTGTCTTTCATGTGTAGGACAGAAAAATCAGGTACAAGCTATGGTTGAAAATACATTTTTCTGTACCTGCAGTGTTTGCAATACTAAGAAAAAAACCTTGAGATGAAATTGACATAACATAAAATTTACCATTTTAAAATGATTAAGTCCACAGCATCTAGTGCATTTATAATGTGGTGTAAGCACCACTTTTATCTTGTTCTTAAACATTTTCATTTTAAAATAAAACCCCATACCAATCAAGCAATTTTTCCCAATTCCCCCTCCCCTCAGCTACTGGCACCCAATAATTGGCTTTTTATTTCTCTGGATTTACTTATTTTGAATATTTCATGTAAATGGCATTGTACAATATATGACCTTTTTCTTTGGCTTCTTTCACTAACATAATGTTTTTGAGATTCCTTCATATGGTAGTAGGCATTAGTACTACATTCCTTTTAAAGGCTGAATAATACTCCGTTGTTTATATTTACCAACAATTATTTATTCAGTCAGTCCTTCCGGTAGCCTCTAGACAGGTTAGAATATACCCACAATTTAATTTTTAAATAAGGTTTGCTCTCTTCTCTCCATATCCGGGGATCAGAGTTCCATGCCGGAAACACGAGCTGCCATCTTCAAGGCTGCTGCTGAGATGGGAGTACCTGGGGCAAGGGCAAGGAAAAAATGTCCCAAAACTCTCCTACCATTACTACATTAACTTTTGTTTTTTTTCTTTGATTTGTTGTTTACTAAGTTGCTGTAAAACTTTTGGTTTGTTCTTCCGGTTCACATTGAGCTTTGTCCATTCACTCTCTCTTTTGAGTTTTTATCTGGAAGAAATACTTAAATTTTGAAGATCTTTGTATACTTTTTAAACAAATGAAATCTCTTCTTGCCTCTCATGGATGATATTAGGAATATCCACTTTAAAGTCCTGGCATGCTTAATTTCCTGACCTTTTCTTCAACCATTTGCTGGATTTGGGACCTCGCTTTCATGCGCCGGGTGCTTCTTGGCTCTGTGTTTAACTGTATGTGAATTATTTCCTGTGAGTCTATTTATGAAAATATTGTCTGTTACCCACCACTTACCTTGAGCGTTTGCCAAAGAGGAAAAGCTACTACCAGGCTGGGCACCCTGCAGTGTGTCCTTAGCACCTGGGGTGATGAGTCTCAAGAGAGGTGAGCCAGTGCGTGCTTCCCAAGAGTGCGGTCTCCCTTCCCCCTTGGGTGTCCTACGTGTCCCAGAGTTACTCCCATTGCCCTTTATTTAGCCCAAGTGCCTAGACTTCTGCTCAGTCTAGCAAGCAGACATTGGTGATGGGTAGAATAGTCAACCTGTCTCACTGCCCAGAAAACCAGAATTCCACCCAGCGTGTCCCATCTACCCCAGAGTCCCTCCTGCTCCTGGTACTTACTAATGAGTAACTATGGTGAGGGAGCACCCGGAGTGCTTCTGTCTTTTGGCAGCTGCTGTCTTCTGCTCCTGTTTTTTTTTTTTTTTTTGCCTGTGGTTTTCCTTGTTTATCCTTAATTCATCTTCCAAAGAGTTCTCAGGTCTCCACCATCAGCCCACTGTGTTTTCTTTCAGTATGAGTGTGAACTCATTGTGAATATGATTTCTGCCATTTCTGGGAACTTGAGGACAGTGGAGGAATAGGTTGTAAAATAATCTTAATCTACCTTTTGAACTCTTTCTACCACTCTCTTTCCTACGTGGCCATGTTTCCTGACAGTGCTGATAGCATTTCCTTCCTCCACTCTGTTTACAGATACTGTTTTTCTCTGTCTGCCCCTCAAATTTGTCCAAATATTATTCTCCTCTGCTTGTTCATCTAGGCTGGGCGATGTTTACCTTAATATTTTCAACACTCCTTTTTATTTTTTTCCTCGATATTGCTTCTCTTTGAGCAGAATTATAAACGTGACATAGGTTAACAGAGTTCACAAGAATACTGTCAGAGAGAAGACAAAAGCAGAGACGCTGGTATGTTTTACAAACGAGGCTGTTTTCTAACATACTTAAGCATTCTTAGCATAATTAACAATGGCAGATCTTGCCTGGCTGCAGCAACATTGAAATTTCCATTGGTTTTAAAACGTTTTATGTTGAAACTCCCAAGACTCCCATATCTCCCACCTGAGTGAATATTAATATTTTCTGGCTATCGTGTATTTCACTTCCAACCTAGTGTGTAATGTACTTCATACTTGTACGTTCTTGTGTTTATGTAAATATCAATGCAGATTTCTGGAAACAATATCCATGTCAAATGTGGCTTTAATCAGACACATTTTTTTAAGCAGAAACTTTGGAAACACAATCAAAGAGCAATCAACTTGAAGACTTTGATAAGGTTAAATTATGTCTTATCTAGTTATTTGCTATCATGTGATGTTTCAGAGTGGACTGATACTGCTTATGGCTTTTTTCATTCAGAAATGCAAAACAGTTTTTTATTTCAAATGAGCAAGAGTGCCTGAGAATTAAAACTTCAGATAACATAGGATGACCTAAAAGCAAAACCAAATTCTTTTTTTTCTTTCTTTTTCTTTTTTGTTATACTTTAAGTTCTAGGGTACATGTGCACAACGTGTAGGTTTGTTACATATGTATACATGTGCCATGTTGGTGTGCTGCACCCATTAACTCGTCATTTACATTAGTTATATCTCCTAATGCTATCCCTCCCCCCTCCCTGCTCCCCACAATAGGACCCGGTGTGTGATGCTCCCCTTCCTGTGTCCAAGTGATCTCATTGTTCAATTCCCACCTATGAGTGAGAACATGCGGTATTTGGATTTCTGTTCTTGCGAGAGTAGCAAAACCAAATTCTATCACCTTTCTTAAGTACGGCCTTTTTCTGGGCCTTAGAGTGAAGAATAAACCATCAGGTAAGTCAAATTTTGTAATTTTGCTTAAGGTAATATACTAGTTTTTATCTTCCAGTTTGTTAATTAACCATAAGCATTCTTTCTCTACTAATCAGTGAGTTGTCTGAGAAAAGTCTGAGGCAATTTGAGTTCAAAATGTATTGTCTTCTTTTTATCCCCTTGATGATTATATATCCCCCTAGAGATAACCAATTACTAAGTTCATTCTAACCTACTGAAAATGTATTTGAGTCTCAGTTTTCTTATTTCTAAAACAGTTGTACTAATTCATGAAGACATACATATTCTAAATGTTTATGCGCCTAAACACCTTGCTTTAAAAAATGATGTACAACTTTTCTAAAAGGGCAAATAGAAAAATCCACTATTATAGGTGGGGATTTTAACATTCTTCTCTCAGTAATTAAAGGATGTGAATACACAAACCTATCAATGTGAATATAGAAGATTGAAATAAGTTTAACCAAATTTACTTAATTGACGTTTGTAGAACTCTACCCTAGCATCAGAATATACATTATTCTTACTATACTATGGGATATTTCCTGAGATAGACCATATGCTGGGTTGTAAAGCAAGTACCAATATGTTCAGGAGGATTGATATCATTGATATGCTGTCTGATAACAATGGAATTAAATTAGAAACTAATAAAGAAGGCAGGGCAAGGTGGCAAACACCTGTAGTCCCAATGCTTTGGGAGGCCAAGGCAGGACCTGTGCAACATAATGGGGTCCTCATTGTTACAAAACAAAACAGAATAGCTGGCATTGTCACTCATGCCTTTAATCTTAGCGACTCAGGAAGCAGAGATGGGAGGACTGCTTGAGGCCTGGAGTTGAAGGCTGCAGTGAGAAAAAAAAAAAAAAAGTAAAAAAGAAAAGAAAAGGAAGAAGAAAAAAGATAAATAAAGGAATAATACTTGGAAAAAATAATTTGAAAATTAAATAAGCAATTTTATATAATCCATGAGTCGAAAAGGAAAAGTTACAAGAGAAATCAGAAAATATTTTGAATGAATGATAATGCTAGCACAATGTATTTGTGGGATTCTTAAATTAGTATATACACAGAAAACTATAGCTTTAACTATTGTATAAGAAAAGAAGAAAGACTTAAAATCAGTTCTGTGTACTCTTACTTTGAAGAACCAGAAAGAAAAGAGCATAGTAAGCCTAAAACAAGCAGAAGGAAGAATATAATAAAGATAACAGGAGAAGTTGAAACAGAAAACAGATTAAAAAAAAAACAAACCAGAAAAATCAGCAAAGCCAAAGTGTGATTCTTTGAAAAGATTAATTAAATTGATGACTCCCTGACAAGACTGATCAAGTAAAAAAGAATACCTAAATACAAACATAAGGAAGAAAACAGACACCTCTACAAATCCTACAGACATAAAATATATCCTACAGACATAAAATCCTACAGGCATAAAGAATGAAACATAAGAATAATGAAAAAATAAGCTATTAAATTTGACAACTTAGAATGGTCAACATTTTTGTGAAAACAACTTACTATAACTAACACAATAATTAAAAGCAAATCTAATAGGAATTTATCTTTTAAAAATCATGTAATTAAATACTTTCCTATGAAGAAAACCAAAATCCTACATAGCTAGGATTTTGAATGTCGGTTCAGCATAGATGATTTCAGAAACTATAGGATGACTGCTTGCTTTCCAATTTATTTTGTAAGTATAAACCTGGAAACAAAACCAGGCAGGGGCATTACAAGAAAAAATTATTACAGACCAATATCCTTCATAAACATAGACATAAAATATTTACCAAAATATTAGCAAATAAAATTTAGCAATGTATAGAAAGATTGATATATCATGGGCAAGTAGAATTTATCTGAGGAATACAAAGGTGTAACATCAAAAAATCAATCCATTTATCTATACATATGGAGATAATATATCATATTGTACTAGATATTATATCATAAGAACATTTTATATTACATATACCACAAACTAAAAATTGAGCCTAATGATCCAATGAACAGAGCAAAGGTCTTATGTTGCTTTTTGCAAACAAAACTGATTCTAAGCATTAGGTACATATAATGACGTCTAGCCATCTAGAAAATTAGATGTTAAAAAAAAGATTCAACATCACAACATTGCTTGTCACAAAATGTATGACAATATCCACCAGCAATAGGTTAATGTTAAGAGGTGATTCCATAAAAGACTCCTAGGTTTGATAAATAAATTTAGTAAAGTCTCAGGTTACAAAACAAGTATACACAAATCGGTAGCACCACTATACACCAGTAACAACCAACCTGAGAATCAAATCAAGAACTCAATGTCAGTTACAATAGCTGCAAAAATAAAAAATAAAGACCTAGGAATATACATAACCAGCAAGGTGAAAGATCTCTGCAAAAAACAAAACAAAACTGTGAAACACTTAAGAAAGAAATCGTACATGACACAAACAACGGAAAAGCATTCCATGCTTATGAACTACAAGAATCAATATTGTGAAAATGACCATACTGCTCAAAGAAACCTATAGATTTAATGCAGTTTCTATCAAAATACCAATGTCATTTTTCACAGAATTAGAAAAAAATTCTAAAATTCATATAGAAAAAAAGGAGCAAAAAAACCCCAAGCAATCCTAAGCAAAAATAATAAATTTGGAGGCATCATGTTACCCATTTTCAAATTATACCACAACATTATAGTAGCCAGAATAGCATGATGCTGATATAAAAGTAGACACATAGACCAATGGAACACAATGGAGAACCCAGAAATAAAGCCAAATACCTAAAACCAACTGATCTTTGACAAAACAGACAAAGACATACACTGGGGAAATGACATGCTATTCAATAAATAGTGCTGGGAAATTTGGATAGCCACACATGGAAGAATAAAACTGAATTCCTGTATTTCACCAAATACAAAAATCAACTGAAAATGGATTAAAGACTTAAATCCAGGTCCCGAAACCACAAAAATTCTAGAATAAAGTTTAAGAAAAACTCTTCTGGCCTAGGCAAATAATTTATGACTAAGACCCCCAAAGCAAATACAAAAACAAAAATAAATAAATGGGACCTAATGGAACTAAATACCTTTGGACAGCAAAAGAAATAATCAACAAAGAAACAGACACCTACAGAATGGGAGATAATATTCACAAACTATACATCTGACAAAGGACTCATATCCAGCAAGATATTCAAACGAATCAGGAAGAAAGAAAAAAACAGTAATTCCACTAAAAAGTAGGAAAATAACATTAGCAGACATTTCTCAAAGGAACATATAAAAATAGCTAGCGATGTAGGAAAAAATGCTCATCACTAATCACCAAGGAAATGCAAATTAAAACCACAGTGAGATACCACCTCCCTCTAGGCAGGGTGGCCATTATTAAAAGTCAAAAACAGTAGATGTTGGCACAGATGGATTGGAAAAAAAAAACACTCACTGCTAGTGGGAATGCAGGTTAGTACAACCTCTATGGAAAACAGTATGGGGATTTCTCAGAGAACTAAAAGTAGATCTACTGTTCAATCCAGCAATCCCACTACTGAATACCTAACCAAAGGAAAATAAGTCATTATATCAAAAGGACACCTGCATGCATATGTTTATCACAGCACAATTCACAGTCATAAAAATATGGAATCAACCTAAATGCCCATCCAACTGGTGAGTGGATAAAGAAAATTGTGTGTGTGTGTATATACAGTATAATATATATAATGTATATATAAAGTATATATATGAGTGTATATGTATGTATGTATATACACACAAAAACACACACACATTTTCTCTATCCACTCATCAGCTGATGGACATTTAGATTGATATGTATCATATATATGGCTCAGTATGTGCACGCACACACACACAAACCATAGAATACTACTCAGCCACCAAAAAAAGAGTGAAATAAGGGCTTTTGCAGCAACTTGAATGGAACCAGAGGTCAGTATCCTACGTGAAGCAATGCAGGAGCAGAAAACCAAATACCACATGTTCTACTTCTAACTGGGAGCCGAGCTACGGGTAAGACATACACAGTGGTGTAATGGACATTGCAGACTCGGAAGAGGGGATGGAAGGGGGATGAGGGATGAAAAATTATCTATTGGGTATAATGTACACTACAAAGGTGATGGGTACACTAAAAGCCCCGACTTTACCGCTGTGCAATTCATCCATGTAACCAAAAACCACTTCTACCCTTAAAGCTACTGAAATAAAAAAATGTAAGAAATCAATCCATGTCATCCACTACATTAACCAAATGAAGAAAATCAAATGGTCATGTCAATCGATGGAGAAATAGCACTTGGCAAAGCTCCACATCCATTTATGATAAAAGTTCTCTGCAAATTAGGAATAGAAGGGAACTCCCCCAGTTTGACAAACAGCACACAAGAAAAACATGTGGCTAATATTATATTTAATGGTGAGGTACTGAATGCCTTTCCCCTATGATCGGTAGCAGAGTGAAGATGTCCACATTTACCACTTCCATTAAGCATTAGGTTTGAGGTCCTACTCGGTGCAATAACATAAGCAATAAAAGACCTAAACATTGGAAATGGGGATGTGAGACTGTCTTTATTTTCAGATAACATACTTGTGTATATAGTAAATCCAAAGGAATCTATGAAAAATAGAAGAACAATTAAATAAACTCATGTTTGTAAGATCCATGGTCAGTATACAAAAATCCATTGTCGGTCTGTAAAACAACAATGAACAAATGGTAACTGAATTTTTAAAATACTATTCACAATAAAATAAAAAACCTAAGTCATCATACATTTAATGAAAGGTACACAAGATCTCTGTACTGAAAACTACGAGACATTGATAAAAATATGACCTAAATAAATGGAGATATTTGTCATGTTCATAGTTTGGAAGGCTTACTATTGTTCAAATGTCACTTACTCCCCTCCCCCAAACTGCTTTTTGAAGATAATACAAAATTCTAGAGTAAACTACCTATAAACTAAGAGACTGATGAGTCACCTACAACTGAAGTATAAGAAAATATGGCATCTATTTTGGCTACATCTGATGTTGTTTTAATTTTTTTTTTTAAATTTCTGATATTTTTGTTTATGTCTTTTTCTTCCTGGTTCTTGTTCCAAATGGTTGAATTTGTCAGACAAGGCATTTCAGATAATTATGCAATTGTTGTTCTTTACACTTCAAGGTGTAAGTTTTCAGAAAATTCATTAGTTCATTCATTCAACAAATTATTATTGAGAACCTACTATGTTTTAGCCACTGTTCTCTATGCACTTGGATATATACACCAAGCAACTTGAGGCCACATCAAGCCTGTACAAAAACTAAAGTCAGTAAGTTAGAGACTAGGATGTATGGTGCTTTCAGAGTTCCCACAATGAGAGACGATATAGGACATATGAAATGTAATTAACAAAGTATTTATTTAAAAAAATGGATCCGTAGGATTCACCAGGTAACAAACCTAGAGGTAGAAATTGACAGCAAGCCAATAGTAAGGAGGAGTTAATTGTTTGTATACAAACTTTAGCGTTTTAAAACATCTTGCTTCCAATTTACTAAACAGGTTTTGGTGAACATGTGGTACAACTGAAACACACACATGGCTGGAGGGAGTGCCAAATGGCAGAACCACTTTGCAAATCTGTTTGGAGTTTCTTCCAAAGTTACATATACAGACACCATATGAACCGGCAATCCTGCTCTTAGGCATTTACCCAAGGGAGATGAAAAAGTCCATAAAAAAAAAAATAAACTTGTTCACAAATGTTCTTAGCAGATTTATCCATAATAACCCCAAATAGTAAACAATCCAAAGACCCATTCACAGGTGAAAGAATGAATAAATTATGCTATATTCATATAATAGAATACTATCTCACAATTAAGAGGAACTGCTGATAAATGAAAACACATGGATGAAACTCAAAGACACTATACGCAATGAGATAATTCAGACACAAAGAATATACACTTTATGAATCCAATTATAGCATACCTAGAAAAGATAAATCTACTCAATAGTAGCAACAGAGACCAGTGGTTGACTTCAAGGTATATGGAAATATTGTAGATCTTGTGATAGTAGTTTCACGGGTCTATATATTTTTCAAAACTCATCAAACTGTACACTCTAAATGTGGTACATTTTGTTGTATGTAAATTATGCCTTAATAAAATTGACTTAGAAAAATCTACAGGAAGTAGGAAAAATAAAAACTCACCATATAAGATTTCCTATTTTGGACAATGTCATTAAAGCCAATCAAAGTCCTGGAATATCCACTGAGGGTAAAATACTTATACCTCCCAAGAAAGGCAAGTACACATTTCGAGTGGTAAGTTGGAAATGATCAAACATTAAAATGCGTAACATTTGAGTGCCCTGATATTCCAGGAATAATCAAGGAGTTAAAGGGAAGAAAAGCTACATCTGGCACAAATTTTTCCATGGCCATGAGTTACTCTACTTCTGGCCCCAAAGTGGAGGATGTTGGTCCCTCGGAAGCCCCGTGCACATTGGGGAAGGGAGCAACTATCTACAGGACACAAAGGGACTGGAGACACAAAACCTTCTGTGCGGCCATGTGCAGAGGAAGGGAGACAAGGCCTGATTTGTGTCTCCATCTGCTCTGGGCTGGCAAGAGCCTTTAGTGAGAGAAGCGCTCAGCAGCCCAAATGTGCTTATGATTTGTAAATAAAATAAAGTCAAACAACTGCAAGCAAACAGTGTGTGTGGTGTTCTTCTGCCCAAATTCAACCGTCGAGTCAGTGAAGGCTGGGTGTGTTAAGAAAGCAAATGTCTCTGGGGTCAGTGTAGCATTCTGGTTTAGAAATCAAGCATCTTGGCCTTCACTTTGAAAATGAAACTGTTCAATGTGCAAAACCGGACTTAACATAAATAATACGGCAGCTCTTATGAGAGAGGCCTCTCCGATGCTGGTGGTCTCCAGACACTCACAGTCTGGCATTTCATGTTACATTTCAAAACCACGAATCATGATAAGTCACATAAATCTGTCACATCACTTGAATTTGTACATCACCAAATCCCTGTCTAATTTTTCAAAGACTTTCCTCTGCCCAGATGAAGTCAAGGCTCTCAGATCCGATGGGGTTGACTGGGTTGGCATATCACCCACCCAGCTTGTATTTCTATTATGTGAATGAAAGTTTTCCAGAAATGTTGAACAGAGTTCAATGTTACTAATAGTTGATACAATATTTAGGCAACCAAGTTATATTAGATGTTGCTGTAAAACTCCTTTCTCACAAATCCACCTAAAGGAAGGCATGGCTGTTCCATATTGGTTGCCACGGTTATCTTAGTTACAGTTTCAGAGCAGGCACAGCACGATCCAGCCCTCAACTTCTTGTGGGCTTCTCACCCATGCTTCTCCCTGGAAACTCAGCTTCTCTTTACTTCCCTCGGGATTTATAAAAATCTCGAGTTTGTTCTGTCCGATTTACCCACTCTCGTCACTCCTCACTCCAATTACAAGTCCTCCTTCCCCAGATTGTATTATTGCCTATTGCGTTTACATAATTTAATTATATTATTAAAATTATTTTATTAAAGCGTCACACACTAAAGACATCAATACTAGAGGGAAACATTTGATTTTTAAGGGGAAGGGAGGAATTTTCCATATTCCACGTTCACGTTTTAATCTCTTACCATGATCCCCCTTACCATGCATATTATTGTTTTATTAACTGCACCAAAAGTGAAAACCTTTTTTTAAGAACTTGTATTCGCCTGTAATTCCAGCACTTTGGGAGGCTGAGGTGGGTGGATCACAAGGTCAGGAGTTCAAGACGACCCTGGCAAAGATGTTGAAACCCTGTCTCTACTATAAATACAAAAACTAGCCCGGTGTCGAGGTGGGCTCCTGTAATCCCAGGTACTCGGGAGGCTGAGGCAGGGAATTGCTTGAACCTGGAGGCGGAGGTTGCAGTGAGCCAAGATTGTGTCACTGCACTCCAGCCTGGGTGACAGAGTGAGACTCTGTCTCAAAAAAAGAAAAAAAAAAAAAAAAAAGAGCTCATATTCAACCCTTTCTTCCTGTCATCTTTTCATCAATAAGGCTTCAGATCCCAGAAAATCCACTCTATGTTATGTTGGTGTCTCTCCCATTTTTTCATACGTGAGTTAACTGATCAGTTGCCACCTGGAGCTTGCCTTTCCTTCTCCCTCTTCTTTCCAGGCCCAGATCTATTGCTACCAGGCACTTTTATCTCCCGCTGGGTTCCACTATCCTCTGCCTATCATCTGCTGGATATTACTATTACATGGTAGTGCCTACCACCCTACCGTGCACAAGGATCTCCTGCCAAGCACCACTGTCCCCCTTGTCAAAGTACTAGTGCTGCCTAAGGTATAGAAAGAAGTGGAGAAGGCTGGATGTGGTGGTTCACACCTGCAATCCCAGCACTTTGGGAGGCCAGGACAGTCGGATCACGAGGTCAGGAGATTGAGGCCATCCTGGCCAACATGGTGAAGCCCTGTCTCTACTAAAATACAAAAAATTAGCCAGGTGTGGTGGTGGGCACCTGTAGTCCCAGCTACTTGGGAGGCTGAGGTTGAAGTCCAGAGGCAGAGGTTGCAGTGAGCTGAGATCACGCCACTGCACTCCCGCCTGGGAAACAGAGCAAGACTCTGTCAAAGAAAGAAAGAAAAAAGCAAGAAAGCAAGCAAGAAAGAAAAGGAAGGGAGGAGAGAAAGAAAGAAAGAAAAGAAAGAAGGAAAGAAAGGAAAGAAAGAAAGAAAGAAAGAAAGAAAGAAAGAAAGAAAGAAAGAAAGAAAGAAAGAAAGAAAGAAAGAAAGAAAGAAAGAAAGAAAGAAAGAAAGAAAGAAAGAGAGGGAGGGAGGGAGAGAGGGAAAGAAAGAAAAGAAATAAAGAAAAGAAATAAAGAAAAGAAAGAAAGGAAAGAAAGAGAGATGAGGGAGGGAGGGGGAGAGAGAGAGAGAAAGAAAAGAAAAGAAAAGAGGAGGGAAGTTCTAGCCCTCTTTTGAGTTACACTCTGTTGGTGGTAACCTGATCTGTGACGCTCTGTGCTCCATTTTCTCAAGAGATTATATGAACCGCTCATCCTCTTTTCCATTTATTGTCACCCTATTCCAGAAAAAACTTGAACACAGGACTGATGGCATACCTGGCTTGACTGAGTGACAGACAATCTGCTAAACTCAGAATGACCTTGCTCCTCTAGGCCCTGTCCTGACTTAGTACCTTAAAAAAAAATTAGTGAAAGGAGCCTATTCTCCTGTTTCCTCTTTTCCTTTAAATGACCTCTAACTCAACGAACTTCTCCTGTCCTCAGGAAAACTGACATCTGGTTGACCCACAGGAGCATGTCCTGACACATATGAGCTCTGGGGGTTAAAGCAGCTTAGACTAAAACTGAGGCAGCCACTGTACCTCTCTCACTGATGAAATTTATAATCTTTTGTAAAGTTTTCAACTCAAACATCTTATGAAATTAGTTGATATAAAAATGAGTAATGCTCTGTTTTCTGAATGCATTCAACCATTTTTAGGTCCTGAATATTGATTTTTATTCCAGAATTTGGTCCAGATATTTGATAAGTTTATCAGGAATTTTTTTCCTAAGAGTTATGAGAAGTTTTTGAAATGATTTAGGCATGGGGTTAAACAATATCAGATTTATAGCTCTCTGGCTGCCATGTGAGAATCTGATTAAGAGGAGGGTTAACATGTTTATAGCTGTCCAGGAGAGATGATGGAAGATTGGACTCCAGTGGAAACAATGAAAGTGGATAAAGGATCTAAGAAATTTAAGAGATATTTTGGAGATGTGACACAGACTTCATTCACTTCAGGTGTCTTTATAAGCTTGGGTTGCCATAACAAAACACTGTAGGCTGGATGGCATAAGCAACACAGATTTATTGTCTCACCATTCTGGAGGCTGTAAGTTTGAGAGCAGGGTGCCAGCGGGGTTAGGTTCTGGTGAGGGCTCTCTTCCTGGCTTGCAGATAGCTGCCTGCTTACTTTGCCTTCACATTTCAGAGAAAGAAGGAGAGCTGTCAGATATCTCTTCTTGTAAGGGCACTGACTCTATCATTAGAGGCCATCCTCAGGAACTCATCTGTACCTAATTACTTCTCAAAGGCCCTCTCTCTAAATACTATAACATTGGGAATTAGAGCCTCAACATATGAATTTCGAGGGACACAATTTTGGCCATAGCAGCATGTGTATGCACACACACACACACACACACACTCACAAACACATACACAAACACAGAGACACACAGAGTGTACACATGGAGTCATGGTGACCCAAGTGGCTGCAAAATCTTCACCCATGTCTACTTGGGGAGAAGTTACTCTCTAGGTTTCAAAATCAACCTGGGTGATCTGTGATGGTGATGTCTGCAGCTTAAGATTTACACGTAATTAGCAAGTTAAGTTACTTACCCTCTTCAATCTCAGTTTTCCCATCAGAAGACTGAAATTATTAAAATGTACTCTGTAGAAGCTTAGAAGTTCAAGATAGTACATTCTGAGGGCCTGTTTGAGATCCTGCTATATTTTAAGATAGAAATGGCTGTCAGATTTTAAAGCTGATGTTCTGCATGTTTTCTAGAAAACAGAGTCAGAGAGTAAGAATTTATTAGTGTTTATCCAACATTCTCTTCAAGTCAGTAGACATGAGTCACCAGAAGTGTACTCTGCATTTAAACATTGGTGGTGTCTGTAACTTTAAAAATGGTCAAAACTATGTATGTAGTCAGGAGTTCTATACATTGAGGACCAGCTCTGTGCCAGGTACAGTGCTGAGGACTTGGGACCTAGCGGTGAGCAAAAAAAAGGTCCTGGTCTCAGCCTCCCTGGAGCTCGCCGTTTACTATGAGTATAGATTTTGAATAAGTGGCTGGAAGTTAGAGGGCTGTGAAATGGGAAGTCTGTGATGGATGGGAGCAGGTAACAGGGGGAGCTTAACCAGTCTTGGCGATCAGTCAAGTCATCTTTGAGAAAACAACCAATGGATTGAGATTTGAAGGATGAACAAGAATGGCATAGGCGAAAATGGGGAAAGAAGCGTATTTCAGGCAGAGAACAGTTTGGAGACACAAAAGAATATGGCTCCTTAGAGAAACTAATAAAAAAAGCAGTGCACTCAAGAGTAGAGTGAGCAGGACACAACGGTCCAGGAGGAGGCCAGGGCACCAGACAGAGGACAGAGCATAGAGGGTCTTATAAACCTTATTAAGATTGTTGGATAGTTTTGAAAAACTATTAGGAAGCTAATGAAGAATTGCAATGGAATATCACACAGAGGCTGGGCGTGGTGGCTCATGCCTGTGATCCCAGCACTTTGGGAGGCCAAAACAGGCGGATCACGAGGTCAGGAGATGGAGACCATCCTGGCTAACATGGTGAAACCCCGTTTCTACTAAAAATACAAAAAATTAGCTGACCTGGTGGCGGGCACCTGTAGTCCCAGCTACTCAGCAGGCTGAGGTAGGAGAATGGCGTGAACCCAGGAGGTGGAGCTTGCAGTGAGCTGAGATAGCACCACTGCCCTCCAGCCTGGGCGACTGCGTCTCAAACAAAACAAAACAAAACAAACAAACAAACAAAAATCACACAGAGATTTTCTACCCTCCAATCAAGAAATAGTAGTAGCAAGAACTATGACACAGTAAAGGATACCTAAAGGCATCACGAAGAATAGTGACCACCATGACTTTTGAGGGATTCTGTCTCCTTCTTTAAGAAAATGCTGAGCAGTACCTCTAAGAGGCAGCTACCAAGAGATACTTGTAGAAAGAAATGGAAGGTAGTTGTGTCCAGAAATAAAGACATTTTTAGGCCTACAAATAAATAAAATTAACACAACATCCTATGACGCTAGATACATGGAGTGAAAATATGTCTATCGGTTAAATATTACTATGTTGCCAATAACAGAAAACCCAATACTCACACTAGCTTAAGAGTAATTAAATAATTGTCTCAAATAATTGGAAATCCATTAATTGGAAGCTGGATTCCAGATCTATTTCTCTGCAATTGTCTTAGCTGTACCATTCTCTGTGATGGCTACATTTTCTCCTGGTGGCAACATGGCTGGGTACTACAACCACCACCACCCAGGAGAGGGGAGGGTGCTTCTTCCAGTGGGCCTCTATTAAAACCAGAGAAGCTTATTTCCCAGAAACCTTGAGCAATCTTTTCCTCATATGATTCAAATTAAGTCCCATAACCATTTTTGAAAGAATCTCTGTGATTGGGAGGGTTTCCTTGTGCTGAGCAGCTGAGACCCGAGCTCCTATTCCAGTTCATGTGGCAAACTTGATGGGACCCACATTGGACAGGTCAGGCTCACCCCCACTGATGGGGGACAGTGATCACCTCTTGAAACACCTGAGATGCATGGCAGAGAGATCGAACATAGATAAATCAGGATCCTGTTAGGAAAGAGAAAGTGAGGAATAGATTCTGGGTAGAAACCAGCAATTGCTTACCCCAGGGATGGGCAAACTTTTTCTGTGAAGGGACAGATAGTAAACATTTTAGGCTGCTGCAACTACTGCATTCTGTCTTTGTAACAGGAAAGCAGTTGTATGGACAATATGTAAATGAATGAGCGTGGTTATGTTCCAATAAAACTTTATTTACAAAAATAGGGCAAATGTGGCTCCCAGGCCCAAAGTTACTCACCTTTGATTCATTCTATCCTATATTAATCAGCACATTTTAGCTTTCTCCTCTAGATTATTTTCCATCTGAAAACAATCTTGTTGTGAATTTTCTTGTTGTTAGTTTTTACCTTATTTCATTCATGTATAAAATTGATGGGGCCAGGGTACAAGTGGCAATGAGTGGTTACAAGACAGCAAGATAAAGAATGTATTTTATCCCCAAGTCCTGCACTCTGTGGGTAGATTCCTATAGGGATTGGCTGCTGTGTCATGCTGTGACATTTTCAGATGGTGTTATTTGAAAAGCTTTAAACTTAATCCAAATAAAGAATGCAGACCTCATTTCATATTCATTGCCTTGCACACTAACAAAGCTTTAGAAATTTTGCTAAATGTGGACTTGGACATGAGTCATATGACTTTTACTAGTGGAGTCATAGCTAAATTAGAAAGACAAGACACAAAGACATTAAGGGACATTAAAGGTGACGAGTATGATATGTTACTGGGACTGAGGAGTCAACGCTTGTATGCTCTTCCTGGTCTTTGTCGATTTTGGAATAGAGATTGGGAAATTAAATTCCAAGAGGGGAAAGAGAAGGATTTACTTTCAAGTTGAAAGGAGCAAAGAAAGAGTAAATAGTTTCCCACTGAGCACAATACTGCTCATTTTCTGGCACCGTGTTTGACAAGAAGTGATTTCTGACTCACTTGCAAAATAATCTCTTCAGATTTCAACTGAGGAGACTTGGATGAAGTCAGGAGTTGCAAAATGGACGCTTGGAATCAGAAGAGCCACTAAAACCAGGGAGGAAGAATGGAGTGGGTGAAAAAGGAAACATAAGGCAGAAAACTGCAGATACCCGAAAAATGTTACATATAAAAGATGCAATAATCCTGATCAATCATGAGACATCATCACTGGCTGGAAGGAAACAGGTGGGATGTGTCACTTCGAATTTTTGTGAGTCTGAAAGGCAGCAATAAAGAATGAAGGAATAAGTCACATTTGCAAAAATCAAGAAATTATATTTGTATAGTTTCTAAACCCACTGACAAATTTAGGTTTGACAGGTTACCTTTGGCTGGATAACCATGAGGAGATGTTATCAGTCCAAATTGCCTTGACTGAATCTTTGTTTACCCCTAACACTGTAAAGGTTTCTTTTTTCTTTTTTGCTTTTAATAATATAAAGAATTAGAAGTTAGGTAACAGTCCTCAAAAATCTTTCTTTGTGCTCTTGTCAAATTCAAATGTTTACTAAGATACATCATGAATAGAAAGTGGTAGAAGACTTGCAGCCTCCTGTGAATACCCAAATAAAGATAATAATTCAGAATAACATTGAAAAACAACTTGACAAGAGGATAGAAGTGTGATTATAGCATCAATTGGGCTGGGTGTGGTGGCTCACGCCTGTAATCCCAGCGCTTAGGGAGGCCGAGGTGGGCGGATCACGAGATCAGGAGATCGAGACAATCCTGATTAACATGGTGAAACCACGTCTCTACTAAAAACACAAAAAATTTGCTGGGCATAGTGGCGAGTGCATGTAGTTCCAGCTACTCAGGAGGCTGAGGCAGGAGAATGGTGTGAACCCAGGAGGTGGAGCTTGCAATGAGCCGAGATGGCGCCACTGCACTCCAGCCTGGGCGACAGAGCGAGACTCTCAAAGAAAGAAAGAAAGAAAGAAAGAGAGAAAGAGAGAGAGAGAGAGAGAAAGAGAGAGACAGAAAAGAAAGGAAAGAAAAGAAACGAAAGGAAAGGAAAGGAGGAAAGAAAGAAAAGAAAGAAGAAAGAAAGAAAGAAAGAAAGAAAGAAAGAAAGAAAGAAAGAAAGAAAGAAAGAAAGAAAGAAAAGTCAGACTTGACAAGAGGATAGAAGTGTGAATATAGCATCAGTTGTCCTAATTGTAAAACAGATAGAGCTGAACTAATAAAATCTCTACCCAGGCGTCTGCTTAAGGCAAACCCATGAGACAGTGTCATCTTTCAAAAAAAATTTTTTCAAATGCTTTTATTCACTGCTGGCTTCCCATTATTTGTCTCAAGTCTCAGAAATCCATGGCCTAAACTAATGAGAAAATAGAACAAACATCCCTCTGAAAATCCTTTAAGTGTGTTCGGTTCGGCAAGACATTTATTCTTCCTAACATCACCCTCATTCTACACTCCTGTGAAGATTTAAAAAAAGAAATTCCGGGGCCAGGCACGGTGGCTCACGCCTGTAATCCCAGCACTTTGGGAGGCTGAGTCGGGTGGATCACTTGAGGTCAGGAGTTTGAAACCTGTCTGGCCAACATGGTGAAACCCCATCTCTACTAAAAATACAAAACAATTAGCCGGGCACGGGTGACGCACACCTGTAATCCCAGCTACTTGGGAGGCTGAGGCAGAAGAACTGCTTGAACCCAGGAGGTGGAGGTTGCAATGAGCTGATGATATGCCACTGCACTCCAGCCTGGGCGACAGAGCAAACTCTGTCTCAAAATGAATGAATGAATGAATTAATTAATTAATGCAGGAAACTAGTTGGCCTCCACAGGGAAGACTGGAGTGGCCTGCTCTATCAGGAGGTGCCATCTCTCAGAGTAAAGTGGGAATGAAATCAGGAAGGATCTCAAGAGCTGTGCATTCTGGGGATTTTTGTTTTGCAAGCACTGCATCAGTTCAGAAACCCAAGAACCAGGTGATAAGGAGTGATGGAACAGGATGCTCTCGCAGAAGAAAGGAAACATACACGTGACAACCTGCTGGAAGCCAGAAATTAGACTAGAGCATAAAAATACTTTATAAGCTCTAGAGTTTGGAAGTGGATTTACCATAACAGAGTGTACAGATAATAAGACCAAGATCCACTCTTTCACCTAATCTCCATGTGAGAATTGAGTCTGGGTGAGTTTTTCTTGTTCAAGCATGTGAAGAGAGCAACATCGCCAAAAGTTTAACAAGGAGTGCATTAAACAATAGAAAAGGACAGCATTCTGATGACTAAGAAGAAGCATCTGAATATTATCTCATGCAGAATCCGTGTGAAAATTCAGACAACTATTTAGCTTTCGCAGCTTGGTTAAAGACGCCATACTCTGTGTGCCTCATCAGAAAGACTGAATAGATTGAGATAAAGGCAACTTGAGTTGGAGCGATAAAATTTGAGAAAGAGAAGATGGAATTGCTTTCAAGATATAGAAACTGGGATATAGATGGTCTGCAAGAAATTAAAGAAGTAATAGTAGGATTAAAATTAGCCTCCAAGGCAGTAAAGGGAAATCAAAAATGATGCCATAGAGGCCAAATTTGCAGATTTCCCAGCAAGGGCATGGCTCCAATATACTTCTTCAGCGTTTAGCCACTCACCCCTTGCTCCCTCGTCTTCAGTCACAGGTTTTCTTTTCTTTCCTCAAATACATCAAGCTTTCCCCCCCGAGGACCTGTCATTACTTCTGGCTTGAATGTATTCCTCCCTCCTGTTTACTAGGCTGGGTTTGAATCCCAGCTCAGGCAATTTGCCTGATCTCTTAGAGACTGTCTCCTTATCTGTAAACCCAATTAATACCGTATCTTCTTCACTCTGCTGTCATGAGAATTAAAGGAGAAGTTACTCTTTTAATGACTATCTGGCAGATGAGACAAACAATAAGCTCCAAAATACCAAATATTTGCCTTTTTTACTTGTCCTTATATACTTTGTACCTAAAAGACATAGCAAATGTTATGCAAGTTAAAATTGAAGCTATAGTAGAAGGACATTTCTAACTTTTTGTGTGTTCAGTGAGACCACTTATAATCTACCCTCTTAGTAAATTTCAGGTACACAATATTGTTAACTATGGAAGGACATCTTCTGAACTAAAAAAGAGTTATCTATACAGAATAATGCTCAGTGTGTTTCACTCAAATTTACACCAAGACACAATCTTCATAAAACTCTTTAACTACGTAGATAAAGGAAATTTCAACTTCTATATAAGAAAATAGTTTTAAAAGTAATCCATCAGTAGATAAGTAAAAGTTAGGCTGATTTATCAAACTTCTTGGCCTTAAATGCCAGAAGACAACAGGGAACCTCAAAGAAATTCTGAGAAGAAAAGGTTGTGACCCAAGGATTTTCTAGTGTTAAGCTGTGTTTTTATATGTGAAAGCAACAGAAATACACCCTCAAAAAGAAAGGACTCGGAAAATACTAGGCATATACTCCTCCTGGAAAAGAGTTCCTTGAGAAGTATTGCAACCAACTGTAAACTCAAAATCAGATGTTTGAAGCTGGGAAAAATAATCATAAAAGTATTGGCAATGTGCACTGAAACAAGTTAAGCTGAAGAGAGATCCAAATAATTGTAAACCTGTCATAAAACTGAATGCAAATGACCATTGTCCTCACAAAAGAAGATAAAATATTTTAATGAAAATTGATATGAATAATCTCAATCTATAAACCATATTACATTAACAAAGACCAAGATGTGAATGGAGAAAAGAAAATGTAAACATACGTTAAATATTTTGCTTATATTAGGGTGACTGAAAAAACACAATTTCCTTAATTCTAATAATTTGCAAACTGATAGGTTAAAGAATATATTTTAAAAGCCTAAAGATAATTCGTCAGAGGCCGGGCGCGGTGGCTCAAGCCTGTAATCCCAGCACTTTGGGAGGCCGAGGCGGGCGGATCACAAGGTCAGGAGATCGAGACCACAGTGAAACCCCGTCTCTACTAAAAATACAAAAAATTAGCCGGGCGCGGTGGCGGGCGCCTGTAGTCCTAGCTACTCAGGAGGCTGAGGCAGGAGAATGGCGTGAACCCAGGAGGCGGAGCTTGCAGTGAGCCGAGATCGTGCCACTGCACTCCAGCCTGGGCGACAGCATGAGACTACGTCTCAAAAAAAAAAAAAAAAAAAAAAAAGATAATTCGTCAGAGAAAAGGAAAATGTTTTCTTTTTTTTAAAAAAAAGCTCTGTCTGCTTAAGAAAAAAGAAAGTAAAGAGAAATCTCAAGCTGCAAAAACAGAAAGGAAAGAAGCCATAGACCAAATATAGTATTTACAAGAATGACTAGAAATGAGATAAACTCAATTATTCTAGAAGAGATCCTCAAATTTGTATGTTAATAAAGCAAAGTCCAGTTATCTTCTATTCACTTAAGGCTTACCTAAAACAAATTCATATAAAAATATAACAAGACAAATGCAAGCAAAAAGGAAAAACCTGAATTATAATATTAGAGGACTGTGTAGAATTTAAGAATGAGGGCATCAAATGAGACCGAAATGAAGGACACTATTTGAGTGTGTAAAAACTAGAAGTTCGTGTGGTGATAGGGCACCAATTAACCTTTCTGTGCCAAAATCAGTGCTTAAAATATACGTAAAGCTAAAACTCTTAGAAGCACAAGGAGAAATTTTTAGAGGCATGTCTATCTCAAAGTAATTAAAGAATAAGGAATAATTTGGAAAAATGTTAATAAAAGTAATAAGGTTTATTTTAAAAATACATTTTGAACTATGAATTCTACAAAAAGTGAGTGTACCCCCACCCAGAAAATAGGGGACTTTGTAAAAAGTACTATATATTAAGCTTCAGATAAAATATCTGGCTTCCAAACATAGAGAAAAAATAAATATAAGAAAAGAAGCCTTTCCCTATTTACCACTAAGAAGTATTTAGAAAATATAGTAGAAAAAGATCCTAATCACTAAAGCAATCACAAATATAAACTGCCTGGGAATAAGCTTCAAAATAAAAGTACAGATTAAAAAAAACCAATAAAATTTATTGACAAGCTTAGAATTCAATGGAAATCCATGGAGAAGCACATCCTGTTCAGGGGGTAGCGGGGACTAATAGTGAGAAGACATTTGTTCTCCCCTCAGATCTTGAATTTCAATGCAATTTCAAAGAACATTAAAATGGAATTTAGGAGAAACCTAGATTTCCTGTTTGGGGAAAAAAAATGTGAAAATAGCCAAGAAAACTGTGAAATGCAAGAGTCATTTAAAAAGTATAATGCTATTGAGAATGTCTGAGGAAACCCTAACAAGTACCTCGTAAGTGGAAGTTACTATAGAGGCAACCAAAGTAGGGAAGAGAAGGCACCTTTAAGAAGAAGAGTCTGGGACAAGTGGTTCTAAGTGTGGTCCTAAGACCAGCAGCTGAGGCATCACCTTGACTCTTGTTGGAAATGCAAATTCTCAGGCCCCACCCCAGAAGGTGGGGCCGAGGAATCTGTGTTTCAATGTACTCTTTAGAAAATTGCACAGTGAAGTTTGAGAACCACTCATCTATGTATAGTATCCTCACTTATCAGAACCAGAAACTTAGTTGCACAGTTATGGTAATGCAATGGAAATTAACAGAACGAAAATAATTCTAGATGGCAGAATCAGGAGGATGAAAGAGCAAAGGGAATCTCCTATCAGTGCAGACTAAACAGTTTAGGACCGAGAAGTTCCTTAACAGGAGTCCCAGGTCTAGGTCCTTACTCTTTTATAACACAGCCGGGTAACCTTGGACTCATTGCTTCATGCTTCACCTCACTTGTGGCCTGCATTCCTTAGATCCCTTGTCTTTGTGATGATGGGTGGAACGTGGTGACATGGGAAGTCCCTTTCCATCCTAAAATGCTTCTGAATTTATAATAAAATTGTACATCCACAAAACTCAGTTGGAAATATACAAAAGATCCAGCTTTATTTTTTCTGTAATTTAACTTAGTTTCTATCTCAATTTCTATCTCCGTTTCTCCTGCTGGCAGAGAAAAACAGAACTTTGTCATTTCTCAGAAGATCCATTTCAGTATAAATCACTTAATTCTGGATTTCAGACCCTCCTCTGTCCTTGGTGGCATTGAAGTCCTGAGGACTGCACATAGAACAACAATATGGCCGGGCGCGGTGGCTCAAGCCTGTAATCCCAGCACTTTGGGAGGCCGAGATGGGTGGATCACGAGGTCAGGAGATCGAGACCATTCCTGGCTAACACGGTGAAACCCTGTCTCTACTAAAAAAATACAAAAAACTAGCCGGGCGTGGTGGTGGGCGCCTGTAGTCGCAGCTACTCGGGAGGCTGAGGCAGGAGAATGGCGTAAACCCGGGAGGCGGAGCTTGCAGTGAGTCAAGATGGCGCCACTGCACTCCAGCCTGGGCGACAGAGCGAGACTCCGTCTCAAAAAAAAAAAAAAAAAAAAAGAACAACAATATGGGACTAGGGTGGAGATGCATCTGCCCCACACCTGTCGTCAGTCCTAAGCATGGCATCCGCTGGAATGTTCTGTGCTTCCTGGACATCCCTCCCTGTGGGTGTCTGTTGCTCTAATGATCCCATCCAGCCTCCAGAGCTACACAGTACATGCTATTTTCTGTTATAGCATCTCCTCCTACTAGCAATGAGACTCCTTTTAGGTCCACAACCTTTTACCCAGCTAACTTCAGTGCCTTTCATTTCACCTGGAGACCACAGAACTCTGAGAGGCAGTTTGAGATACTCTCTGCACCTTCTATCCCACAAAACCATCTGTCGTCTTTCTGCTTTATCATGGTTGCTGGGGTTGCCTGAGAGGTTGCATTTGGCTGTTTAGTGCTGTTCAGCTTCTGATCCACACAGATATTTACATGGTTGTGGAGCACAGATACATGTTTTCTAATTCAAAGGCGTTCCCCCATCCCCAAGTTTCTAGAAGTAAAAAAAAGTTCTTTGAAATTAAAAAGTCAGCCGGCAAGTTACATTCTAGACTTGACACAACTGAAAAAAGAATTATTGAATTAGAAGATGATACTAAGAAAATAACTTAGAATACAGCATCAAAGCCACTTGAAAACAAGAAAAGTTACAATGAAAGAAAGGTGACTGAGGGGTTTTAACATGTATCTAATAAGAGCTATTGTATAAGGAAGAGACAGGACAGCTAAAAAATATCATTCAAGGAAACATGCTTTATTGATCAACAAATTATGGATTTTTGTAAATGTTCCACACACACTTACAAGAATGTGTATCCTGCAGTTGCTAGGTACAATTCTGTGTATGTCCATTAGGTTAGGGTTGCTGCTAGTGTCCCTCAAATAGTCTATTCCTTAATAACTCTTAACCTGCTTGTTCTAGGACTGCGAAATAGATGTGTTTTTTTCTCCCATATGGCTGCATAGAAATCCAGAATTATCTCTTTCTGATGAACTGAAATATTTATCATTATGAATTGCCCCTCTGTACTCTCATAGTACTTTTTGTCTAAAAGAAGAATCTGATATTAATATAGCTACCCCAACTTTATTTTGGTTCGCGTTTTGCATAACATACCTTTTTCCACCTGCCTTCTTTAAACCTGCCTGTGTCCTTCTGGTTGGATAGGATTCATTTAAATATCATCAAGCTTTTATCTAGTATGATAATCTTTGATTTTCAATTGGAACATTTAGTCCACTTACAATTAGTGATTCTTGACGCATTTGAATTTCAAACTGCCATCTTATGCTGTTTGTCTTGTTCTATTTATTCCACTTTAATCCTTGTTTTATCTTGGAGACAAGAGTTAGTGGTGACTCTGTGGATGACATCACATATTTATAATTTATCAAAAGCTAATACTAACTGATATTTTATTCCCTTCCTGGACAAGGCAAAAACCATTGAACCCTTTAACTACTTTTATCCTTTGACTTATATCCCATTATTGTCATGCATTTTGATTCTTTCCAAATTTTGAACTTCACCAGAACATTGTTAATATTTATTGATAGAGTCAACATTTATATACATTTACCCACATACTTACATATCCTTTATCATTAAGAAGTCTTCCATATTCACATTCAAATATCTACAGATCTGTTATATGTTCCTTTGGGATAAATGGATGAGGCAACGTGGCTTCAAAATTTTTAACGATGTTTCACAATCTCTTCGGTTTGCAGTCTAGTCACTGTAGGCATTTCCTGAATGAAAACTCAAAAGCTTGCAGCCTGGTGCGTGCTATGACAATGGGCCACCAAAGTAGTAATTAGAATGACTCAGAAAATCAAGTACGTAGGATGGCTTCATCTGGAATTGTTTGATTTATTTTAACATGATCCTACCCTCAACCACTTCATATATCCTAATTACAGTTCTAAATTAAAATGAGGTTTCTGTGGCTCTCCTCTGAAATGACTGGAAAAATTCTGGCTATGGCAAGTCCAATGGCAAGAATTACGTAAGTGAAATAAGCCAGTCGGCTCAAATATTTGACTGAAATGCAATGTTCAGGGATTCTAAGTGAGATAACCCGCTCAGTTGCAGCAGAGATGGTTAAGCAAGCAGGGTTGCTAGTGAGAGTAGAAGGTGGTCCATCTGGGAGGGCAAGGAAGCATTTCTGAGGTTGGGCAAATTATGTGAGCTAATGCCTTTCAGCAGTTAGTCCTTTTGGAATCCCAGGACTGAGATCCCAGGGATAAGGTTCCATTTTTCCAGATAAAAGGCAGTAAATAGAATGCTTGGGACATCCTCTTTTCCTTGTCACTTGGAGAGTTCTGTGAGGTGTTCTGGGCTCTGTGTGTCCATGGCTACAGAACAGGTTACTTCTGCACTTCCACTCTGATTTCTCATCGGTGACTTCCCCACTTTCAAGCTTAAAATGGGAAAAAGTGTTGGGGGCATGAAGATTCCAAGTGAATTCTTAGGTCTCGTCCAATGTGATGTTTTCACCGCAGAAAGAATCTTCTGGCCATCCCCAGATCTCTGGCCATGGTGAGGAGATCATGATACTTTTTAGGATTGTGATTTTCCCCTCCTCTTCTTTCGGTATAGGTCCTATGACTGCTTAAGTCTGTCTGTCTGGTTCTGATCCGCCAACTCCTAGAGACTGGCTGCTACTGAAAACTCCTTTCTACAGTAACACATGACTTCCACCCATGACAGCATGTGGAAGCAGAGAAAAGTCTTAAATGCAAAGGTATAAGCTGTACTGTCCTCTCTGTTTTCTTTCATCTCTCCACTGCACCGAGACCTAGAAGAATTTAGATCTTATCCACAAGTGAAGACAGCGGTACAAAGGCAAGATATGCATTGTTATTTACTGTTAACCTAAGTTGAGGCCAAAGCTGCCTCCTTACATATTTTAAGTCTGGCTTAAAGTTTCCTCTGGACATAGAGAGCTGGAACCTAACTGGATGTGGAAACAGACTGTAACCTACACTTGTGACAATCACTGAGTTTTGGCCAATCAAAGGTGGCCAAGTGTTCAGACTGGATTCAGATAAGGCAAACACAGAGCTATTACCAATCTGGCTGTTTCTGTGCCTCACTTCCATTTATACATCACTTTCCTTTTTCTGTTCATAAATCTTCTCTCTAATTTTCTAAACCCTTGTTTCTTAGGGCTACAGAGTTAGCAAATAAAAAATGTAGGAGACCCTAGTATTGCGTGGGAGATACTTATCCTAAACAAATGATTCACTGTTTATTTAAAACTTTAAATTTAGCTGTGCACCCTCTACGTTATCTGGTAATAGCTTTTTTTGGCGTCTTGTCGCACTGCCCTCTCTTGCTCACTATCTGTTGTGTGTCATACGTTTTGCTCTACAAGCTTGTAAACTCTCGGGAATTGCCTCTAGTCCTTAACTGCACTTGATTCAGAGCTGAATTTGTATTATGACTGAATTAGCATAAGATGAATTTGGTTTAACATGGATTCCTTCATATCACTCTAGACAACAGATTTAAAGTTGTCAAGAGTATTAGACGACCCAGCCCATAGGATCTAAAGATGTTCACGTCTGGCCCCATTTCTTAGGTATCTTTTTCCAGAAATGATCCTGCAAGCAATGCCTTTTCTTTTAAATCAGCAGGTGTAGCAGCAAGATTTAGACCAGTGCACTCCAACAGAAATACAATGTGAACTTCATGCATGACTTTAAATTGTTCTAGTAACCACATTTCAAAAACAAGAAGAAATAGATAAAATCAATTGAAATTATGTATTAAACTCAGTGTATCCAATACTGTCATTTTATCAGTCAATATAAACTATTAATAAAATAGTTTACAGGTTTTCATACTGAACCTTTAAAATCCAGTGTGTATACGTTTGTTGAACTTGTCAATTTAAGTGCTAAATTTCATCAGAAATACTCAACTTGTATTGATTTTTCATGAAATGTCATAGAAGTAGATGGAGACATACCCAAGCTAAACAAAAAACACTTGAAAGTTTTCCAGTAATTTAACTGATACCGTTTTATATTTAATTTTATTAACAGTAAATTAAAAAATTGAATTCATTATTCCCAACTAGCCACATTTCAAGGACTCGGTAGCCACAGCAAAGCCCTAGATAGTGGCTAGAGCTTCTTCTAAAATCCTCTTAACCCAACCAAACAAGCCAAATAAACCTGCAAGCAACAATATCTCCACAGGGTCTAGAATCAACAGTATTATAATTCCCTCTCGTGTCTAGTAATTCCTCTTTGCTGCCACAGCAAATCTCCCTGAGCAATTTTTTTTTCCCTGTGACAAAATCATATCATGTAGTTTTACTTGAAAGCCACAGAGAAACCTAACACCATCCATGCTGTGTGAATTTCTTGATTTTTCAGGTTGCTTTGCAGATGATGTTTTCATTAGGGAAGCCCATTCGAGAATCTTCCTAAAGACATATAACATCCTCAGCCATCTGAAACTATCTGAACCAGTCTGAAAATCTGAATGCCAAAACCTCCCCCGCAGTCCAAACAGTTTGTGGACTATGTCTAAATAGTCTGTTGCACTAACCACAACTGAGGAATTTATGAGAGCATTAAAGTACTGTAACCAAAATGTTGTCATTCAAAGGCTTGCAGGAGGAGTGGAGTATTCCGAAAGCTAGACACTGGGGCTCTGGCAAGACTCCAGACAGAGTGTCAGGATCCTGGGATCAAAAGGTGATTGAGAGACATCTAATTGAGGAGTGCCGCCCTGATATTTGTGGTTTCCTTTCCGGCAGTGGAATTTGGTACAGATCTTTGAACAGCTCCACGGCCAGCTCTGGGGCCCTGCAGGAAGAGGCCAGAGTGGATTCCTGGAAATTACAAATAATGGGGGTTGGGCACTTGTCTGCATCCCTCTGGGACTAGACTCGCCATGTTTAATAGTCTTTACCCAAAGCAGGACATTCTAACCAGTAGCTGGGATCTCGCAGTGTGATTTAATTTATACTTAAGGCTGATGCGAGTGCTCAAAACATTTAATAAGAAAAGCAAAAAGATGGTGAAGAAACACAAAAGTGTACATTTGGGAAAAAGGTTACAAGCTGTTAGTACAGGCATGCATTACTTAACAATGGGGATACGTTGTGAGAAATTCCTAGTTAGGCATTTCCGTCATTGTGAGAGCATCATAGAGTGCACTTAACACAAACCTAAATGGCACAGCCTACTACCCCCATAGGCTATATGGTATAGCCTATCGTTCCTAGACCACAAACCTGAACAGCGTATTACTGTACTGAACACTCCAGGCAACTGTAACACAATGGTAAATATTCGTGTATCTAAACATAGAAAAGGTAACAATAAAAATACAGTATTAAAATCTTACGGGACCACCACTGTATATGTGGTCAGTCGTTGGCCTAAATGACGTTATATGGCATGTGACTGCATAAATGTTAAAACCACTAATCATCCAACTCATTATATGTGTAATTTGTATAATATGTATAATTTGGATGTTTGGCACCTTTTCGGCTATCATAATTAGTCATTTCATTTGATATCTTAGGCAAATACATCTCTTTAAAGTACTTCCTTGTACTCGATTAATTTCCCAGACTGTTAATATGTTTTCGCGGTAATTTTTCTCGTGCTTAATGTTACAGATAAGGGTGGCAGGGGATGTAAGGGGAAGAGAAAAGATAAAGTGACTTAATTCTTTCCTTTGTTCCTAGAACATATTGGAAAATATGTTCCTAGAAAATATTGGAGTCCTGATGAAGGGAAAAACATTTGTTTGGTCATTTAATCAATATTAACTGAGTGCTTAACATGTGTGGAACATGAGGGGTACAAAAAGATGGAGGGTGGTGGATCATTATAGAAATTCCAGCTTCACTATCTACTGGTTATGTGATGTTAGGTCAGTTATTTACATCTTTTAAGGCTGTTCCCTCAATTTTTAAATCAAGTTAATAATAAAGTGATACAGGAGAGAAAATGTAGATTACTAATAAATTGAGTCTATTATAATCACGATTATTAAAGATGAGTCATCACCTCCTTAATCACCAGTAGACTTTTTTGTTTTGCTAATTTGGGTTGCCAGAAATATGTTGTTATACCTAGACAACAGGACACCATCATTTAGATTTGATGTGGATCATTCATTGGCTAGTTTACATTCTCACCTTTTTTGAGGTTCAAGTGCCTACATTTCTTGCCTAAATCAAAAGTTACATTTATAAAAAGAAATATACCTTTATATCCCCAAGGGAAGAAGATAACGTGACCCAGGAAAGTCTTTCTTGTTGTAAAGTTAACATTATAAAATGAACTATGTAGAAATCCAGCCACAGAATCCTAACATTAGAGAAACACAGGGTAGTAGACATGACTTAGAATTAAGTTCCTGCTTTCAGGTAGCACAAGAGGATGAGATGCAGGCATGTTGGAGTCACTTGAGCTCTCTTTTGAAATTGATTCCATAGGTCACGGTGAAATCCAAATATACTTAATTTTATTTTAAGTGTGTTTGCTGCATTGAGACATTTTATCTTATTTGTATGTAAAGCCATCTCAGCTTTACATATGGCCACCTTATCAAATTGTCTTATTAATTCTGAAATTTTCTTAAGTTTCAACATATGCAATTTCTTCATTCCTAAATAATGATAATTCTACCTTTTTATTTTCATTATGTACTATTTCTTCATGTTTTTCTCTGCGTAATCCATTAAATAAAAATTCTAAAACCTTCCCCAGCAATTATTGTTATTGGAATACCTTTGTACATAATGATTTTATGTTACATATTATTCTGTCTTTAGGTAAACACTCAATGCTAATTTTAAGAACGTTTACTTTTTTAGCATTTCTATTAAGAATGAGACTTGACAAGAGTGATCGACATTGACTTTACAAAACCAGATTTGGTTTTAGTTGTCACTTCCAGCGACTTTTTTTCATAAATTATTAATTTTGTCTCTCCAAATTTCTCTATTTTTATTTTGATTTTTTAAATAATAATTTTATTGAGATATTCACTTACTATAGAGTTTACCCACTTACAGGGTAGAATTCAGTGGTTGTTTGTATATTCACTAGTGTATTCATAGATATGTGCAACAATCACCATAGTCAAAACTTAAAAAGAAATGTCACGCTGTTTAGCTGTAACCTCCAAACTCCTATTGCCCCCCAACCCTTAAGGAACCATTACTCTACTTTCTGTTTCTGTGGCTTTGCCAATTCTGGTCATTTTATACAAATGGAATCACATAATATGGAGTCTTTTCTGACTTGCTTCTTTCACTTCACATGTTTTCAAAGCTCATGCATATTGTAGTATGTACTGGTACTTCATTCCTTTATATAGCTGAGTCATATTTCATTGTATGGATATACGTTTATCTACTTATCAAATGAGAAACATTTGGATTTTTGCCACCTTTCTGGCTATCATAAATAATGCTATTATAAACATTCACGAATATGTTTTTATGTGGATATACATTGCCAGTTCTCTTTGGTAGATGTTGCTGGATCATAAGTTTAACCATTGAAGAACTGCCAAATTATTTTCCAAAGCGGTTGTACAATTTTGCAGTGTATAAGGTTCAGGTTTCCCCACAGCCTTACCAATACTTATGGCCTTACTATCAGATTCTAGCCATCTTAATGAGTGAGTGTGAAGTGAATCTCGTTGTTTTGATTTGGATTTCCATGTTGACTAATGATGTTCAGCCTTTCTTTTTTGGAGAAATGTGTCTTCAGTTTCTTTGTCCATTTAAAAAATTAGACTCTTTTTATGATAGAGTTATAAGAGTTCTTATACATTCTAAACATGTCTCTTCTCAAATAGATGGTTTGCAAATATTTTTTCCATTCTGTAGATTGTCTTTCATTGTCTTGATAATAATATCCTTTGATAACCAAAGTTTTTACACATTTTGATAAAGTCCAGTTTATCTATGTTTCTTTTGTTGTTTATGCTTTTGGTATTATATCTAAGGATGCATTGCCAAATCCAAGGTCATGAAGATTTGCCCCTTATAATTTTACCTCTTACCTTGACCCATTTTTGTTTATTTTTTTGGTTGTTTGTTTTTCAGACAGAATCTCATGCCATTGCTTAGGCTGGAGTGCAGTGGTGAAATCCTGGCTCACTGCAACCTCTGCCTACCTGGTTTAAGCAATTCTCATGCCTCAGCCTCCCCAGTAGCTGGGAGTACAGATGTGCACCACCATGCCCAGCAATTTTTTGTATTTTCAGTGGAGAGAGGATTTTGCCACGTGGGCCAGGCTGGTCTCAAACTCCGGGCCTCAAGTGATCGGCCCTCCCTGGCCTCTCAAAGTGCTGGGATTACAGATGTGAGCCGCTGTGCCTGGCCTTGATTTGGGGTTAATTTTTGTATACAATGTGAGGTGAGGGTCCAAATTCATTCTTTTGCATGTGGCATCCAGTTGTCCCAGCACCATCTGTTGAAAAGACTATTCTTTTCTTATTCAGTGGCCTCAGCATTCTAGTCAAATATCAGTTGAGACAGATATATAGGTTTATTTCTGGACTCTCAATTCTACTCCATTGGTCTATAGGTCTATCCTTATGCCAGTACCACATTATTTGGCTACTGTAGCTTTGTAGTAAGTTTCAAAGTCCAGAGTCTTCTGACTTTGTTATTCTACTTCAAGATTGTTTTGGCTATTCTGGGTCCCTTGCAATTTCAAGTAATTTTCATAGTCTATTTTGATTTCCTTGTGCTTTTTTGTCAAAGTACCATCATAGCTCATTTAATTTCAATTTATTTTTATAAATAACAAAAACAAAAGGTCATAATTTTTTTTTCCAAAAAAAGTTTTAGCTATAAATCACAGGTGTTAATACAAAGAGTTTTCTTTTTCATTAACTATATATTGTTGGGTTTATTTTATCAAATACAGACATTAGAATTGTATTCTTTAAAATCCATGGTTTTTTTTTTTGACAAAGTCACATTTTTTATGTTTATTTCATGTTTTCTTGTATTATGGTCATGGATTTTGTTCTTTAAAACTGTACAGTTTGGAATGTGTTAAGGGTTTCTTTGAAACCAACTACATGATCAAAATTCATAGATGATGATGGGCATAAGGAAACCATATATAATTTTCCACTTGTTACCTAACAAAAGTCTATACTATCCATCTTGATGATTGTATTTTTCCAATATCCTTTTTATTTATTTTTTTTATCTACCATCAAGTTTTGAAAAGGTAATACGTATGTATATAACTATATGTATGTAGTCTCTGGATCATGCTTTTTTAACACCATACTTTTTTTTGAGATGAAGTTTCACTCTTGTTGCCTAGTCTGGAATGCAATGGCACAATCTTGGCTCACCATAACCTCTGCCTCCCAGGTTCAAGCGATTTTCCTGCCTCAGCCTCCCAAGTAGCTGGGACTACAGGCATGTACCACCATACCAGGCTAATTTTGTATTTTTACTAGAGACGGAGTTTCTCCATGTTGGTCAGGCTGGTCTCAAACTCCTGACCTCAGGTGATCGGCCCACCTCGGCATCCCAAAGTGCTGGGATTACAGGCATGAACCACTGCGTCCAGCCACTCAATTTTTGTTTTTTAAGATTCAATCATGTGTGCAGCTCTAGCTTATGCATTTTCACTACTAGTTAATATTTTTTAATGGTAATGAACCATTGCCATTAAAAATGTTTTTAACTGTTTGCCTGTTGACAGAGATTTGAGCTATTCCTATTTCATTTGTCCTTCTGAGACATTCTTGTGCATGTCCTCTGAGGCATAGGCACAAGAATTTCTGCTGTTTATACAGCTATGAGTGGAAATATTACATTTATCGTATTTGTGGCAAGAAAGTGTGGATTTTCTTACTCGGACTCTTCGAATTTTTGTAGAATTACTTGATGCCCTAGTCCATGATTAACTTCAAAAAAAATAAACCATGTGTACTTGAGAATGTACATCTCAGGTCTGTTGGATGCTGAGTTCTATTTAAGTGCATTAGTACAGACGTATAATTTGTATTGGTCAAGCCTAAATATTGTTATTGACTTTTTTGTCTATTTGATTTATCCATAATTGAGAGAGATATGTGGCTATTTCTGACTCATCTTACTCTGAATGTTTCAGTGTTCTTATATTTCTTATGTTTTAGTTGTGTCTCTTCCAAATGCGATGGAGTTTGATATTTTTCTTAATCTAACCACTCAATCTCTGTTCCTCTCTCTCTCTCTCTCTCTCTCTCTTTCTTTCCTTCTTTCTTTCTTTTCTTTTCTTTTTTTTTTTTTTGACAAGGTTTCGCTCTGTGACCCAGCCTCTGGAGTGCAGTGGTATGATCTTGGCTCACTGCAACCTCCGCTTCCTGGGCTCAAGTCATTTCCCACCTCAGCCTCCTGAGTAGCTGTAACTACAGGTGTGGGCCACCACACCCAGCTAGTTTTTCTGTTTTCAGTAGAAACCAGGTTCTCTGGTCATGGCCTCCCAAGGCTGAAATGAAGGTGTCCGGCAGGATGGATTCTTATCTAGAGATTGAGGGGGAAGAATTTTCCTCCAAGTTCATTTAGGTTGTTGGTAGAGTACAGCTCCATGTGGTGGTAGATCTGAGGTTTTCTTTCCTTATCGCCACCCGCATTCCATCTCAGATGACTCCCTCCAAGTTCAAAGGCAGCAATTGTGTGTGTAGTGTTTCTCACTTCTCAAATCTCTCTGACTTCTTATGCCTTCTTTTTCTGCCACCAAAATTTCCTTGCTTTTAAGGGTTCATGTGAACTCCCTGGGTAATCTCTGTTTTGACAAATGAACCATGTCATATACCATAACACAATCATGGGAGCGGTATCTCATCACATCCACAGTTTCCGGGGATTAGGGAATTAAGTCTTGGGGATGGAGCATTTTAAAAATTCAGGCACCCACAGAAATATTTTGATGAAGAGAAATTCTTAATGTTAAAATGGTAAAATTCATTATAATATTTTATTGTATTTAGAGTGTTTTGTATCCTGTTACAAACACTTTTTTTTGTTGCATGGTCATAAATATATTCTGTATTATCTTCTAGAAGCTAAGTTGTTTTGTTTTTCACATATATATTTAAAACTCATGTGGAATTGATTTGTGAGGTAGAGGTCATTTAATTTTTTCTGTATATATATTGACCAACTGTCATTTGTTGAAAAGGCCATCCCCAGTATGGTACTTCCCCACTATGCTATAGTTTTGTGACTATGCAGATCTATTCCTGGACACTATTATTTTCCATTGCTCTGTTTAGCTATATTTGCAACAAATACGAGTATTTCTACACTCTTAATTATTTTAACTTTATGATAAACCTTAGTATCTGGTAAAGCAAGTCCTTTGATTTTGTTTTCCTTGAAGAGTATCTTCACTATTTTTAACATCTTAACACCTTCATATAAATTTTATAATCAGTTTGTCAAACTTCACACTTTTTTATTTTTTATTTTTTTTTATTTTTTTAATTTTTGAGACAGAGTCTCGCTCCGTCACCCAGGCTGGAGTGCAGTGGCCGGATCTCGGATCACTGCAAGTTCCACCCCCTGGGTTTATGCCATTCTCCTGCCTCAGCCTCCCGAGTAGCTGGGACTACAGTTGCCCGCCACCTCACCCAGCTAATTTTTTTGTATTTTTAGTAGAGACGGGATTTCACCATGTTAGCCAGGATGGTCTCAATCTCCTGACCTCGTGATCCGCCCGTCTCGGCCTCCCAAAGTGCTGGGATTACAGGCTTGAGCCACCGCGCCCGGCCCAAACTTCACACTTTTAAATACAAAGCTTGCTAGGATTTTGATGGAAATTGCACTGGGGAAACTTTGTATTTATACAAAATAGAGTCATCGAATCCATGAAAATAGTATACCTTCCTCTTTGTACCTCTGGTAGAATTTGGCTGTGAATCTGAATCTCTCTGGTCCTGTGCTATTTTTGGTTGGTAGGCTATTAATTACTGCCTCAATTTCAGAACTTGTTATTGGTCTATTCAGAGATTCAACTTCTTCCTGGTTTAGTCTTCGGAGGGTGTATGTATCCAGGAATTTATTCGTCTCTTCTAGAGTTTCTAATTTATTTGCATAGAGGTGTTTATAGTATTCTCTGATAGTAGTTTGTATTTCTATGTGGACAGTGGTGATATTGCCTTTATCATTTTTTATTGTGTCTATTTGATTGTTCTCTCATTTCTTCTTTGTAAAGTGTTCTTTTTATCTGTTGCAATGCTTTATCATTTAACATCTACTTTGTCTAATATAAATAAAATTAACTTTCTTCTGTCTAATTCTGTGTTAAACTTTTATCCACCTTTTTAACTTCAATTTTTCTGTATTATGTTAGATGTGTCTTTTTAAATAAGAAGATAGCTTGTTATAGTTGTTATTTAATCTTCCACACGGTCTATTTTTAAGGAAAATTCAGTGGATCTACATTTAAAGTTATTACTAATAATTTAGACTGCAGTCTATCATCTTACTGTTCTTGCATTACTTACATTGCTCTCCTCATTAATGTCTTTTCTCCCCTTTATTGATGGCTTTAATTTGATTTTAAAAATTATTCTGCATTTGCTTTCATTAGTATAGTAATAATATACTCTTACTACCTTGGAAGTTACAACTACAGTCTTTACTTATCAAAGTCTGAAATAAATAAATAATATTATCCTTTTTCTAAGCAATAAGTTTAGAACCCTTAACTCTCTTAGCTCTATTCAGACTTATTTGCCATTTTTTGCCATCTATTTAATTCTTCAAACTTTAAATGTCACAGACATTATTATTATTGTTATACACATTCACTAGGCATTTGGATTTAGTCACATGTATATCACATGTATATCTTGTACATGTCACACATATATGTATATGTAGTCACACATATATGTATATCTTGTACATTGCTCTTTGATTTTTCCTGCCTCTTTTAGGTTCTATTTAGAATTATAACCGTGCGCTTGAGAACATCTTTTAGGTTTTCCTTTAGTGTGGTCCTGATGGGAATAAATTCTCTCATTTTTGTCTTGTTTGAATACATAAATGTATACCATGTTATTAAAAATTAGTTTTCAATTTGTAGAGAATTCTAGAAAGGCAATATTTTTTTAAATTGTGAGATAAAACTTAACTTGTGGCTTCCATTGTTTAGGTTGACAAATCTACTGTCTGTCTAAATTTTTCTTCTTTAAAGATAATCTTTAACTCCTTTTAAGATTTTCTCCTTGTATATTGTTAATAGTTTGACTATGATGTATCGGTAAATGAATTTAATTTTGATACTTATAAGCAGTTCAAAGAGGGCTTCTTGAATATCTGACTTGTCTCATCAGTTTTGGAAATATCTCACTCACTTTCTCTCTAAATATTGGTTCTGTTTCTCTTCCTGCCTTTCTTCTTCTTAGATGTCAACGGTACATTTGACTTTTTCTTTTACTCTATTTAAAATACTTTTAATCCGATCATTCATTCCTAACAAGCATGCTATTTTTTTGTTCAGTAATTTTGTTCTCTTTTAAAGCCCCAAATATATTATTATAAACATTACTGTTTCTCAAAATGTAAGTACTTGGCTTAAATTTTTATTCTTTTATCTGATTATCTTTTCTTTATACACTTCAAGATGTTTTCCTGACATCATTTTTCTTTTTTAAACGATATCATCTATACGTTTCCTAAGTGCAAGTCACTTGGTTTTAAACTCTATCTCTACAAATATCTTTATATTTACCTTCATTCTTGAAGGTAACTTTCTTGGCAACCAATTCTAGGTTGATCATTACTTTCTCTCATAATTTCGAAAATGTTATTGCATTGTCTTCTGGCTTTCATATTTGCTGGTGAAAAGGCTGTTATCATTTATTTATTTTTTTTCCATTCCTATATATGTGGTGATCTTTCTTACTGGCTTCCAACTTCTTTTTTCTGCATTTCAATTTTGCTCTGGTATATCTAGAAATTTGTTCCTTTTAATTTACTTGTTTTTTGGCATACTTTGTGCTTCTTGGGTTTTTTAGTTTATGGTTTAAAAGATAATAATTTCTAAAAAATTACAACTATTACCTCTTAAAATAGTGCCTTTCTTCTGTTCACTAGTCTCTTCTTTGGGTACCCAATAAAATGTACAATAGACTTTATTATTCCATAATTCATACTTCTTAACATCTATTACATGTTTTCCATCTCCCTGTTTCTCTGAACTGCATCTTTTTTCAGTTCTTATCTCCTATTCAATCTAACTTTGAATATTTTTGTTTCAACAATGATATTTTTCATTTCTAGACCTTTTGTTTCTTCAAACTGGCAAGTACAGTCTTACTTGTGGTTTACAAATATACACTGCTAAAATACATAAAGCACTGCATTTGATGGTCTCTTGTTGCATTCTCCTCTTTGTAATAGCATCTTTAATTTTTGGAACATTTGAGATATTCGTCTCTGTTTTGTATTTAACAGTTCCAATATTTGCAATACTTGTGGATCTAAGTATATTGTCTGTTGTTTCTGCCAAATGCCATTAATAGTAGCTTCACTTGTAATATGTTTGAAAATGTTATCTTTGATGTAAGCTTATTGCTTAATCTTAGTTTCTGGGAATCATTTGGGCCTCAGTTTGGGAAGGTTTTATCCTGAGTGAATTTACTTCTGCTTCTGCTGGTAGCCAGATGTAATTAACCTTGCTCATCTTCAGTTCTTTAGATGGTCTTTATTCATGAGTGAAACTACCTCGCTATGAGAACTTAGCACACCAAGAGCATTGCTGCTGTGGGCAACCAAATTCAAGCAATTATACTCTCCAAGATATTCACTGCTCTAGTCTGGGCTACCTACTAATTGGGAAACAATTTACTTATTTTCATAGCTTCCTTACCTCTTTTGACACAACTAGTATCTCAGAAGTTTTTTCTATTCATGACATTGTTTTTATGAATTGTCAGGGGAATTTCTGAAAGAATTCATCAAATTAAGCATATGTCTGAAGTTGAAATTTGTATTCTTTCTATAGTTATCACTTTTCTTATATTTGACCTTTTTTTTTCTAGAATTTTTCTTATTTGCATATTAGGTATATTGTATCTATCCTCTAAGCTTTCTTCTTCTTCTTCTTCTTCCTTCTTTCTTCTCCTTCTTCTTTCTTTCTTCCTCCTCTTCCTTCTTCTTCTCCTTCTCCTTCTCCTTCTTCTTCCTCTTCCTCTTCCTTTTCTTTTTTGACTGAGTCTCACTCTGTTGTCCAGGCTGGAGTGTAGTGGCGAGATCTCGGCTCATGCAACCTCTGCCTCCCGGGTTCAAGCAATTCTCTGCCTCCGTTTCCCGAGCAGCTGGGATTACAGGCGCCCACCACCATGCCCGGCTAATTTTTGTACTTTTAGTGGAGACGGGGTTTCACCATATTGGTCAGGCTGGTCTCGAACTCCTGCCCTCAGGTGATCTGCCTGCCTCAGCCTCCCAAAGCGCTGAGATTACAGGCATGAGCCACCGTGCCTGGCCTCCCCTAAGCTTCTTCTATTCTCATTTATGGCTTTAATTTTTTTATGTTCCTTGTAAAATATTTATTTCATGTGATCTTGCAGACCATCAAAACATTTTCTCAGCAGTAGCTAGTCTGTCAGTAGTTTGATTGCATTTAAAATTTACACATATTGTTTTCAGATCCAGATGCTACACTTTGTGCTCTCTCCATCTTTTTGAGAATTCTTACTATAATGCTATCTTACTGCAGAACCTTAGTCCATCATGCCCTTAATAATGGATATGATGATTAGTTTTCTTTTGGAAAACTAAAAAATTTTAAACATACTGGATATTTTTCAGAAATATTAGAAATATTTGAAAATCATGGATATGGTGATTACCTTTCTTTTTGACTGAAAATGACCATCACTGAGTTGTCACAGAGGTTTTCCTTTCGTTTTTTAATTTTTTAAATTTTTTTTCGAGAGGGAGTGTCACTCTTGTCGCCCAGGCTAGAGTGCAATGGCACGACCTCATCTTACTGCAACCTCCGCCTCCTGGGTTCAAGCTATTCTCCTGCCTCAGGTTCCTGAGAAGTTGGGATTACAGGCGCCCACCACCACGCTGGGCTAATTTTTGTACTTTTAATAGAGACAGGGTTTCATGTTGGCCAGGAGGTCTTGAACTCCTGACCTCAGGAGATCCACCTGCCTTGGCCTCCCAAAGTGCTGGGATTACAGGTTGAGCCACTGCGCCTGGCCAGAGGCTTTCCTTTCTGTAGTTCTTGCAAAAGGAAGCTGCAGCAAGTTGAACAAGCTTTGAACAGTGTACTTCAACCCCAAGATGTAGCTAATAGAACCAGCGTGTATACGGACCCATGAGAAAACAATACGAAGGCTCACATCACCTTGTGATCTGTAATAGTGGCCTGTTTGTTGTTGTTGTTGTTTTGTTTTTAAAATGAGCTAGACAATGGACTCTCTGTCTCAGGAAGTTGAACAAAATGTATAGAAGGATTGCAGTTGCCAAAAGAGGCTGAAATCAGGAGGATATGGGCTAAAGTGAAGACCATAGATAGGAGAGTGATAAACCAAAGCCAGGAGCGAGATAGATGAAGTTAAGAGAGAGCAATACTGTTGAGTACACAGAGAAGCCACTGCTTATCCATTCCAGGTAAGCCCTAATAATCACCCCCTTTTAGCCATTATGGCGTCCTTTTCCTTGGTTTTGAACACACCTCAGTAAAACATTTTCTCCTGCTATTGAGCAGCTGGAACAAAATCATTGCCATAAAACTCAATAGGGTGTCAATCTCTGATACCCAAGGTCTCTAATGAACAGGGTACTGGACAGTAGCAATCTTTGTATATAAAATCTGGGGAAAAAAGAAAGTTTCTCTGATTGTTTACAGTAACTATATAATCTTCCCTCCAACTTATCCCAAGTCTTTAATTCTCTGGAAAAAAAGAAGTATAGGTGCTGCTTATGATGAACAGGCTTTAGTGTAGCCATATCATCCTTGCCTCTTGGAGTCCATGCCCTTATGTAATTCTCTCTCCTTGAGGGTAGACAAGACCCGTGACTTGCTTCTAACCAATGTGGCAAAGATAATGAATGATTAGGTGGTATTACATGCAATAATAGGTGGTATCTCTCATGATTAGGTGGTATTATATGCAAAGGTGGTGGGATGTGATGGCCATTATTACATTACTTTATATAATACTTCACCCTAGTAGACTGAAACTAAAGTCTCTCCTTAGAGGCTTAATGAAGTAAGCGGCCAAGTTGGAGAAGCCTAATTGGCAAGAAGCCGTGGGTGTGCTCTAGGATCTGCTGTCAGCGTCTAAGTTCTCAGAGCAATCTTCAGTCAACAGCTAGCAAAAAACCATGGCCCTCAGTCACGCAGCCACAGGAGATTAATTCTGCCAACATCCTGAATAAGCTTGGAAGTAGATTCTTCCCTAGTTGAGCCATCGAATGAAAATATAACCTGAACAACACTTTGGTTACAGCCTAGTGACTCTGAAGAAATCACTCAGCTAGGCTATACTCAGTTTCCTAACTATGAAATAAATGTGTACTGTTTTACGCCACTGTGTTTCTGGTCATTTGATATGCAGCAATAGAAAACTTATGCACTGTCAAAGCAAGGGATGTAAGAAAGTACAAAACCGGCCAGGCATGGTGGCTCACGCCTGTAATCCCAGCACTTTGGGAGGCTGAGGTGGGCGGATCATGAGATCAAGAGATGGAGACCATCCTGGTCAACATGGTGAAACCCCATCTCTACTACACACACACATACAAAATTAGCTGGGTGTGGTGGTGTGCTCCTGTAGTCCCAGCTACTTGGGAGGCTGAGGCAGGAGAATCACTTGAACCCGCGAGGCAGAGGTTGCAGTAAGCCAAGATCACGCCACTGCACTCCAGCCTGGCGACAGAGTGAGACTGCATCTCAACCAAAAAAAAAAAAAAAAAAAAAGAAAGAAAGAAAGAAAAGAAAGAAAGTACAAAACCAGAAGGCTAACTGTGCCCTTGCCTTACCCTTTTCAGTGTGGCATGACACAGGCAGAGCAATGCCACGTGTTGTTTCTCCACCTGGGTTACTACATTATTTTACGATCTATCCCTCCTTAGGCATTTGCAAGACTCCAGTGTACCACGAGAAAATTGTATCAGGGTATGATTAAGTGTGTTTATTCACCAAGGTAAACTGGCTGTGGAAATTGTTGAATTATACTTGAGCAGAACTTTTACCAGTTTAAATATGTGTTTACCCCCATTACCTCACTTGATACTCATTATAATCCTGCACGATGTGTAAGTATTCTGTTGAAGTTGAGATATTAAGTCGTTTGCTCAAGTTTCCCAGCGAGTAGTGGCACAGCCAGAAGTGGATCTAAGTCTTCTAAAACCAAGGCCAGTTTTCTCCTTTATGTGAAAACCACCTCTTAGCGAGAAGGCCTTACCTGAACCTCCAAAATAATGTTTAACGATGACAATATAGTCTCAGTTCTTTCAAAAGTAGAAGAAAATTAGAAAATGGAGATCAGCACTTCCTGCAAAATTGTGGAAGTCATCTGGTATACAGTAGGCTTAATGAAAGAATGTAGATGTATCATATGTGATGGAATTTCTCTGTCATCATCGAAGAACATTAACAGTGGACACATGTACCCTCACGCATGTGTCCTTGTGTCAAGTGTTGAATTTATACTGACTAATGTACTCAAAGGAAAACTTCAAATACAGACATTATTTGTACTCAGAGGTGAGAGGTCAAAAAATCAAAAGTCTACTTACTGTAGGCTTTGGATAGAATGATGAAGTCTTGCTTATCTTTGGAGGAAGATAATTATCCCCTTTGACATTCTGAAAAAAAAGTTTGTGTAACTTAAAAGTCTTGGAAGTTTGGTATAAGAATGAGCATGTCCAAAAATACTGTTCTGTTACTTGAAAAGTGATTGTCAGGCTATGTGCGGTGGCTCATGCCTGTAATCCCAGCACTGTGGGAGGCCGAGGCAGGCGGATCATGAGGTTAGGGGTTTGAGGCCAGCCTGGCCAACATGGTGACAGCCTGTCTCTACTAAAGATACAAAAAATTAGCCAGGCATGGTGAAAGACACCTGTAATCTCAGCTACTCAGGAGCCTGAGGCAGGAGAATCGCTTGAACCTGGAAGGCGGAGGTTTCAGTGAGCCAAGATCGCGCCATCGCACTCCAGCCTGGGCAACACCGGGCAACAGGGTGAGACTCCATCTCAAAAAAAAAAAAAAAAGAAAAAAAAAGAAAAGTGATTGTCAGATGAAAATAAAGGCAAAAAGGATGAGTAAGAACTTACTCTCACTTCCAACTAGTCAAAGAAGTCTTCCAGAATCAATAAGACTTCTTACTTTACAGTAAATGCTAGTTTACATGGTAATATTAACATAGGATTCCTGATCCAAATCAGTTTTCCAAACAAGATTTTAATAATTGTATTTGATGACTACAAATGTGCTCTGCGTTCGGTAGGAAATGCAATGGTTTCAACCCATTTTCTAGGTGCAAGTATATGGTGATAACTTGTAGACAAAGACGGCAGCCAGAGATATGATGAGTCAGATTCTGCCAACAACCTGAGTAAGCTTGGAAGCAGATTTCTTCCCTAGTTGAGGGAAGGACAGCCTGACCAATACCTTGGTTATAACCTAGTGACTCTGAACAAAGCTTTCTACATTGAAAGCAGAGAGAGCATTGTATCATGTATGGAATTTGAGAGAAATAGGAAGAGTCAGGGTTAACTAGATAATTTTTTAGCTTAAGCAACTAGAAGAATGGAGTGCATAGGAATTCAGTTTGGGACATACCGAATTTGAGATATTTATCAGACATTCATGTGAAGAAGTTGAATAGATAGTTGGGCAAACAAATGTGGAGTTCAAGAAAGAGATCTGGCTGCAGCTCTAATTTTGTTAACCAAATAATTTCTCCAAGGGATTGAATGAGGCAGAGAAGAAATGAGGACCAAACATTAAGCCCCAGGAAACACTGAAATTAAAAGGTGAGGCAGAAGTAAAACAGAGGAGATGGCTGAGATGACTGACTCAATATATTATCAGTGAGGTGAAAGGCAAGCTAAGAAAGTGTTTGGTGTTTTGGAAACCAGGTGAAAATGTGTCAAAGAAGGAAGGAATGATCAGTTGAAAATATTGTTGATACGGCCAAAAAAAAAAAAAAAAGTGAGAACTTAATAATTGACATTGGATTTAGCAACATAGAGTTTGCTGGCAACTTTGGTAAGAGGAGTAGTTTGGGTAAAGTTTAATTAGAATGAATTTAAAAGACAATGAGAGGAAACAAATTGGAGACCATTAGGATTACATAACTTTGTTGCTGCTGTCGTTACAAAAAGAGTTTTGCTGCAAAAAAAAAAGAACAAATAAATCTTATAATAATCAATGAGTGAGGTAAGGCCAAGAGAGAGGACTTTTGGTTTTATTTTTAAGAAACAGTGGCATGTTACTTGACTGATAGGAATAATACGGTACAGAACTAAAAATGGGTGAGAGGAGTTAACTGTTGAATGAGGTCCCCCGTGTGAGCAAGGGGTCAGGAGCCTGGTGCCTTAGTACAGCTGTTGGCCTTAGATGGGAGTGTGGATGGTTTTTGCGTAAGACCACACAGAGAGACAGAACATGTGAGTGCAGACACCGGCAGGTGTGTAGAGACGTTGTGGTGGACATCTGTGGAGCTTCTCTGCTGATGGCTCTGAAGATCTCAGTGAAGTAAGAAGTCATATGTCTAACTAAGGATAAGAATGGGGAAGGAGGTACTGGAGGTTTGAGCAGAGGATAGGGAGTTAAACTGTCGCTCGGGAGACTGGAAGATAATTGTCTAAGCAAGTATGTGCAATTGCAGACAGCACTAAGGTCCACTTGAGGGGGATAATAATGAACTTAAATTGAGGCCAGTGTGTTTGTACGAATTTTTCCACCTACATTCAACTTGTGTATAGCAGCAGGAGAGGCAGAAAGTTGAATTTAACCAATGTTCTGCTTTTGCTAAGTGAGAATTGTAAAGTTAGGGAAGGACAAAGGAATTGGGGGTTTGTCCAAGGGAACAATAATTATTGACCATGGAATTTCATCTGGGTAAGAAGGAAGTAGAACATCAAAATGTGAAAAACATTGAAAAATGCTTTTTAAATTGAAGGTCCTAGTGAAGTTGAAAAATTTCAGGGTCAGGATACCAGGTGCTCTGAGTAGATAGGTCAGAATGAGATGTAAGAGATGACGGTAGAAAGGGCTTCGAGTTATTGATAGAAGGTCTCGGTTACGGGCAGCTGAGGTGTGCATGGTCATATTGGTCATATGATCATGATCTAATCACTTTATTATCTTGGGATTTTCTTTTATCCTTATGATTATTTCAGTCCTTTTCTAGGTGTTAGTAATGAAGTATTCAGCAATGTCAATTTTATTTCTTTCTACTAAATTTATCGTATATTTATACAATTTGGGCCCTCAATTTATCCTCTCCAATTCAGTTTTCTATTTTATTCTCTTTTTTAACCATCTCCTTTTCAATGTCTTATATCATTGAATTTATGCTATTCTTTTTTTTTCTTTTTCTTCTTTTTTTTTTTTTTGAGACAGAGTCTCACTCTGTTGCCCAGGCTGGAGTACAATTGCGTGATCTTGGCTCACTGCAACCTCCGCCTCCCTGGTTCAAGTGATTCTCCTGCCTCAGCCTCCCGAGTAGCTGAGATTACAGGCACATACCACCACACCACCATACAAAAATACAAAATAATTTTTGTATTTTTAGTAGAGACAGGGTTTCACCATGTTGGCCAGGCTGGTCTCAAACTCCTAATCTCAGGCGATCCACCACCTCGGCCTCCCAAAGTGCTGGGATTACAGAAGTGTGCCACCACACTGGCCAGAATTTGTATTATTCTTACACTGCTTCTAGAGCTTTCATAATTCGCGTGGATGCTTTTTAAAATGAGACATAATCTGCATACAGTGATGCATACAATTTCGATCTGTTTTGACAAGTTACACCTTTCTCTCTCTCTTTTTTTTTTTTTTTTTAAGATGGGGTTTCTTTCTGTCGCCTAGGCTGGAGTGCAGTGGTGCGATCTCACACCTGTGTAACTCTCTCATCAAGTTAGAGAATACTTAGTTTATCCTAGAAATTCCTTGTGCCCCTCCCAGTTATTCACCATCAGAAGCAAACACTATCACCACAGGTTAGTTTTGTCCATTCTAGAATTTCATGTAAATGAAATAACATAGCACATATTCTTTGGTTTCTGACTTTTCACCCAGAATGTTTCTGAGATTCATCCCGACTGTTAGATAAAGCAGTAGTTCATTCCTTCTTACAATTGAGTAATATTCCATTGTACAATGTATCTGTTCTTCAGTTGATGCTGATGAGTATTTCAGTTTGGGATTATTAAGAATATGCTATGAATATCTTTGTACAAGCCTTTTTGGGAACACATGTTTTCATTTCTTTTGATAAATACCTAGAAGTAGAATTGTAGGTCATAGGATAAAGGTATGCTTTTAAGAAACTTGCAAACAATTTTCAAAGTGATTGCACAATTTTACTTGCCTACCAGTAACGCACGAGAGTCTCCGTTACTTTGAATCCTCTCCAGTATTTGATCTGATGTGATCAATCATCATTTTCTTTTTCTTTTTTTGGTCTTTTTTTTTTTTTTTTTTTAGTTACAGGGTCTTGCTCTGTCACCCAGGTTGGAGAGCAGTAGTGCAATTATATCTTACTGCAGCCTAGAATTCCTGGCCTCAATCCATCTTCCCACAGAGTTAGTGCTATAGGTCACACCACCACAACCACACCTGGCTAACTTCAAAAAAAGGTTTGTGGAGACAGGGTCTTGCTATATTGGCCAGGCTGGTCTCAAATTCTTGCCCTCAAGCAATCCTCCCACATCAGCCTCCAAAAGTGCTGGGATTGCAGGCATGAGCCACCATGTTCAGCCCAATTATTTTCATTTTAACCACTCTAATGGTGTGCAGTAAAACCTTTTTGTGGTTTTAATTTGCATTTCCCAAATCACCGATGCTGATGAGGGAAACTTTCTTACACGTTTTTGTCCATTCTCCTGTCTTCTTTCGTGCACTCTCTCTTCAAATCTTTGCTTATTTTTATTAGGTCATTTTTCTTCTATTATTGAGTTATAAAAGTTTTCATATATTGTGGATATGGGCCCTTCACAAGATATATGTGTTGTGAATATTTTCTGCCAGTCTGTGGTGTGCCCATTAATTTTCTTGATGGTTTTTTTAATGACAAAGTTTTAAATTTTGATGAACTTCCATCTATCATCTTGTTAATGATAACTGTTTTTTTTTTTTTTTTTTGTGGCTTCTCTAAGAAATCTTTGTATCTCTAAGGTGAGAAGTTTTTTTGCCTTATGATTTCTTCTAGAAGTTTTATAGTTCCAGTTTTTACATGTAGCCTGTGGTCTATGTCAAATTAATTTGTGACTTGTTGTGAGATAGAGATTGACCTTCTTTTTACCATACTGGATTCCAGTTGTTCCAATATCATTTGTTGCAGAGATTTTCCTTTCCATTGAATTGCTTTTACATTTTTTCAAAAATCATTTGTGTGTAATTGGGTCTATCTGTGGGCTCTCTATTCTGTTCCAATGATAACTTGTCCATTTTTGTTGTTGTTAATATAACACAGTTCTGATTATAGTCATTAATATTAAGTTTTGGCCAGGCATGGTGGCTCATGCCTGTAATCGCAGCACTTTGGGAGGCTGAGGCAGGTGGATCACCTGATGTCAGGAGTTCGAGACCAGCCTGGCCAACATGATGAAACCCCGTCCCTACTAAAAATACAAAAAATTAGCCAGGCATGGTGGTGGGCACCTGTAATTCCAGCTACTCGGGAGGCTGAGGCAGGAGAATCACTGGAACCCCGGAGGCAGAGGTTGCAGTGAGCTGAGATTGTGCCTCTGCACTCCAGCCTGGACAACAAGAGCAAAAAAAAAAAAAAAAAAGTAAGTCTTGAAGTTAGGTGGAGTAAGTGCTCCAACTGTGGTTTTTTGTTTGTTTGTTTGTTTGTTTTTTCCACAGTTGTTGTAGGCCCCTTTGGCATGCCCATATAAATTTCAAAATTGTCTTGTCAATTTCTACAAAAAAGAATTCTGCTAGGTTCAATTAATTAGGTTTGGGGCAATTGTTATGTTAATAATATTGAGTTTGCAATCCATGAACACAGCGTATCGTTTGTGTTGCTTAGGTTAAATGTAATGTCTCAGCAATAACTTGGGTTTTTTTAGATAGCAATCTAAAGTATCTTTGTTCATTTTATCTCTAGGTATTTGATATTTGGGGATGTTTTGTAATTGGTTGTATGAGGCCATTTTTGCATTGCTATTAAAAAATACCCGAGGCTGGGTCATTTGTGAAGAAAAGATGTTTCATTGGCTATTGTTTCTGCAGGCTGTACAGGCTGTACCAGCATCTGCTCCTGGTGAGGCCTCAAGAAGCTTCCAATCATAACAGAAGGTGATGGGGAGCCAGTGTGTCATGTGGAGATTGAGAACGAGACAGATGAAGTGATATACTTTCAAACAATCATGTCTCTTGTGAACTCACAAGAGCACACTCATTACCATAGGGAGGGCACCAAGTCACTCGTGAGGGACCCGCCCCCATGACCCAAACATCTCTCACCAGGCTCCACCTCCAACGTTAAGTATTATGTTTCAGCCAGGTGCAGTGGCTCAGGCCTGTAATCCCAGCACTTTGGGAGGCCAAGACGGGTGGATCACGAGGTCAGTAGATCGAGACCATCCTGGCTAACACTGTGAAACCCCATCTCTACTAAAAAAAATACAAAAAATTAGCCGGGCGTGGAGGCAAGCGCCTGTAGTCCCAGCTACTCGGGAGGCTGAGCCAGGAGAATGGCGTGAACCCGGGAGGTGGAGTTTGCAGTGAGCCGAGATCACACCACTGCACTCCAGTCTGGGCTACAGAGCGAGACTCTGTCTCAAAAAAAAAAAAAAAAAAAAAAAAATTAGCCAGGTGTGGTGGTGTGTGCCTGTAATCCCAGCTACAATGGAGACTGAGGCAGGAGAATTGCTTGAACCCAGGAGGTGGAGGCTTGCAATGAGCCAAGATCACGCCACTGCACTCCAGCCTGGGCAACCGAACAAGACTCCGTCTCAAAAAAAGAAAAAAAAAAAAATGGATTATGTTTCAAAATGAGACTTGGAGAGGATACATATCCAAACCATATCAATGGTATTTTAGTACATTTTAAAAATTCTGAATAGTTGTAAATTTATAGAAAAGTCGCAAAGGTTCTCGTATACCCCTCATCCAATTTCCCTTATTGCTAATGTCCTACATTATCATGGTGTATTTGCAACAAGCAAGAAAGCAACAGTGGTACATTACTGAGAACTAAACTCTACACTTTATTCTGATTTCACTATTTTTTTCCCCACTAGTGTCTTTTTTTCTGCTCCAGGATACCACATGACATTTTGTCATTGTGTCTCTCCTCTCTCCTCTTATCTCTGACAATTTCTCAATCTTTCCATTTTTTTTTTAAATGTCATTGGCAGTTTTGATGAGTCCTGGTCAGGTATGTTGTAAAATTTTCCTCAATTTTCTCACAGTTAGACTGGGATTATGGACTTTGGGGAAGGCTGCCATAGAGGGGAAGTGCCTTTCCCGTCATAGCGTATCAGAAATTCATGCTACCAACTAACGACGTTAACATTCAGCCTCTGGATGAGGCAGTGTTTGTCGCATCTCTCCACTGCGGAGTCACATTCTTCATCCCTATTCATATGCTACTCTTTGGAAGCCTGTCACCTCCTGGAGAAAACAATATTTACATCAGTTATTTGTCGGCTGGGCACGGTGGCTCACACCTGTAATCTCAGTCCTTTGGGAGGCTGAGGCAGGTGGATCACCTGAGGTTGGGAGTTTGAGACCAGCCTGACCAACATGGAGAAACCCCATCTTTACCAAAAATACAAAATTAGCCCGACATGGTGGCACATGCCTGTGATCCCAACTACAAGGGAGGCTGAGGCAGGAGAATCACTTGAACTCAGGAGGCGGAGGTTGTGGTGAGCTGAGATTGCGCCATTACACTCCAACCTGGGCAACAAGAGCGAAACTCTGTCTCAAAAATAAATAAATAAATAATTTGCTATTCTTCTGTAAGGGAAGATTTGTCTTTATTTATTTACTTACATATTTAGATCAGTACAGACTTAACGGATTTTTATTTTGCATTTGGGGTTATAGTAATATGCTACATTATTTATTTTGTTGCTCAGCGCGTTCCAGCTTCAGTCATTGGGAGCTCTTTCAGGTTGGCCCATAAGTCTCTCTGACATGCATGTCCCCCATCAGTTTGATTTTTGAGCATTTTCTTACTTTCTCACCCTACAAGATAATCCAGGCTCATTTTTGTAAGCTTCTTGCACCAGTCCTGGAACCAGCCATTTCCCCGAGGAGCCCTGGTTTCTTGATTGGAGAATAGTAACTGAGGTCAGGGCACTTGATAGGCTTATTGTTACACAGGTGTTACTGTTTCTAGGCTCTCCCAGTGGACAGACCTGCCTGCGTATACACATGTACCATAAGGAGTTCTACATGCATTCATTTTATATACATATATATATAGCTAAACCTGATTTCATGCTGATTCTCATCCAGGACAAATTACTTCATCCTAGCTTCCTACCTTTGCTTTTCTATAACTCTCCTCTTGAATAGCAAGAAAACTGGCTACTGTCCTCTACCATCCACTTACTTATTTACTTGTCAAACCTGCTATGCATGGAACACAGTTCTGGAACTGTTAACCAGTAATCCCACAAGAAACAACATTACCAACTAGAGTACATTGTACAGATACAGCTGCTTTTGTGTTTAGCCTTCCAGTTTTCAGTCAAAATGCTGTTTTCCGAAGTTACTTAGTTCAGTCCTCCCTGTCCCCCACCCATATCCTGCAGTGAGGTTGTGTCATATATTGTAACACAGATTCTTCTATCACATTCTACATTCTATTCTAGGGTCCCCTAACATCCTGTGGCTTTTTTTTTTTTTTTTTTTTTTTTACTTTGCATACATTGAAATTCACATTTTGTGCTATAAAGTTTCATGGGTCTTGACAAGTGCAGAGAGTCATTAATCCTCTCCTACTTTGCCACACACAATGGTTCTATCACCCTAAAAATTCCCTTCTGCAACCTCTTTGTAACCAACTACTCCTCCTTCCCCAAGCCCTAACAATTACTGATATAGTGTTTTCTATTCTATAGCTTTGCCTTTTCCAGAACATCATATGAATGAAATCATATAATATGTAGCTTTTTTTAGTCTGGCTTGTTTCCCTTTCCCACGCACCAGGGAAGTAGACACATTTTTGAATGCATCATATTTTTATGGATGAGTAGCCATGCAGGAGGATTAAATAAATTAACAGACTTTGTTTAAAAAAAAGTGTTATATGCATATAAAGTCCAGTCACTTGCTGCAGTGCTCTGGCTGGCAGCTAAGCAGAGCAGAGTAAAACAGCTGGGACTATCGGGTAAATATGTGGATGGTAGAAAAAAATCACTACCACTTAGTAGCTCTGTTATCTTTGCTAATTCTCACCCACTCACTAAACAATTATGGAAGAGTTTGTTAGAGGACAATGAGCTTTCTTTGGGCCTCGATGCGGTCTGTTTTGCAATAGCATTCAATCAGTTCCTTGCTTGCTGCTTTCTCGCTTCTGGGAAAATGTGGCCACAGAGCTTAGTTTCCTCTTGCATCTGTCTCTGTTATTTTTCATGGATGTTGCCCACCATCCTACTCCACAAGTGTCTCCAGCTAATGCCCGGCCCCTTGCACCAGTCATGCCCTCTTGCTTCTCAGCTCCACACCCATCCTTCTGCAACCTACGCCCTCATCTGCTGACTTCTTACGTTCTGCCAATAGGTGGTGCTAGAGAGAGAATGGTCTCCTACTTTACTAGTTTAGTGTTGCTCAGATAGAGGCAGGTGCCTGTAACCGCCGGGCTTTTCTGGAGCTTCCAGAACCTTCTATGTCCTGTAGAGCCGCCATCAGCAGTGGCTATGCCCCTTCCTCAGAGATCTGAGCACCACTGCCTCAACAACTTGCAATTTTTTCCTTATGTTGCATCAGCTCAGAGGTAGAAGCAAATTACATATCTAATTCCTGAGACAGAAGAAATGACAGGGCCAATAATTTATAAATGATGTAGGGATGCATGCACGTATGTACAAATTAATATATGCATATTTATTTTCTTATAGTTTGCCCTGTTTTCCAAGAAGGAAATTGAGGTAGTTTATAAGGATACTCATTTATCATATACTGCTTAATAGTATATAATTTTATTTGTGGAGATGACAGAGTTTGATTATTAAAGGAAACCGAATAACCAAACTTCCTCAGTATTCCTTTTGCGCATCCAGTCTTCCAACACCTGAGGAATCATTCTTGTATTAAATCCTGCTTGTTAGAAATTCCCAATGTCGTTTCTGCTTCCCTCACTGTATTCTGACTGACAAAACCAGTTAAAAGTCCAGTCTTCCCGCCCCATTCTTGTGGCATCTTATTCCTTCAGAAGATTTCTCATTCAGGCCAGGTGCGTGGGCTCACACCTGTAATCTCAGCACTTTGGAAGACCAAGACAAGAGGATCATCTGAGCTCAGGAGTTCAAGACCAACCTGGCCAACATGGTGAAACCCCATCTCTACTAAAAATACAAAAATTAGCTGGGCGTGGTGGCGTGTGCCTGTAATCCCAGCTACTCTGGAGGCTGAGGCAGGAGAATCACCTGAACTCGGGAGGTAGAGGTTGCAGTGAGCCGAGACTGCGCCATTGCACTCCAGCCTGGGCAACAAGAGCTAGACTCTGTCTCAAAAATAAAATAAAATAAAATAAATAAAATAAAATAAAATAAATGAAGATATCTCAACACTTTACATGATTCTCTTTTTTGAAGAAAACCTCATGTAGATGTCAAGACATTTTATAAAGACTTTAATATCTATACTTTACAATAGGGGGAGCATGTTTACTGCTCTCAGGGACATCCCACAAATGGAAGGTGGTGCTTTTATTATTCTGAGATGAAGTTTCAGTTTCCTTTAATAACCAAACTCTATCATTTCCACAAATAAAATTATATACTATTAAGCAGTATATGATAAATGAGTATCCTTGTAAACTACCTCAATTTCCTTCTGTGGAAACAGGACAAACTATAAGAAAATGAATAGACATATATTAATTTGTGCACACCTGCATGCATACCTACATCGTTTATAAATTATTGGCTCTGCCATTTCTTCTGTCCCAGGAGTTAAGAGATGTAATTTGGTTTTTTACACATGTAAAACCAGGAAATAAACAAAAGAAAATTGAAAACAATAGTAACGGGGAGAGTATTTACATTTTCAGCTACTCCGTTCCCCAGGGTGTGTGGGGTCTAGAGCTCCAGGTTATCACCATTTTACACATGAGGCTTAAACAACAGATTCAAAGAAATTGGTGACTTGCCTCGATTATCCATCTAGTGAGTGGCAGCTCAGCCGGCTTCACTCTCCATGACTGTATGCACCATTTTCCTAAAGTTTAATGGTCCTCTGCCCCCTACCTCCCAGGTCCCCGATGGTATGCAGTATCTTTGAAAGAATACAGCCGTCCCTGTCAACCTGGATGGAGAGTTCAGCCCCTCGCTTGGGAAGTTAGGCCTCTGACCATGAGTTTTACTCTCCCTCCTTTAAGTTTTCCCTCCCGTGAAGAAGAAAGTTATTTTCAAACCTCCATCTGTTTTGTGTTTAATGTGCAGAAAGGTTGCACATTTTCAGGGACCTTGTACATAAGCAGTAGATCGTACAACAGTTTATTACACAAGTGGAGGTTTTTATGGCTGGCCTTTGTTGAGTTGCCAACTGGGAGAAAGAACATAACGTGCTTAGTAGTCCCTATCAGGAAAAATGAGAAAGCGTTCAATACCAGTCAAATCGTCAAGCATCGGAAAGCTGGTAATCAAATCCAGAAATCCCTGGAATACGGTTGATGAGGAGGGTTTTGTCATCATAGTTTTACATCCATAATCATTTTCCAAGTCCCTGTGTCACAGGCAGTGTCTCAAAGCCTTATGTAAGAAGTGCCTCAATGGTGGAATAAATGTTTGACCTAGAAAGATTCATGTCCACTTTGAAATCTGGCCCTGGTCAATGCAGGGCATGAAACTGGAACCCCAGGAAGAGCTTTATATATTTTTAATCACATTATAATGTTGAGGACATCAGCTACGTAGAAACTTGCTTAAGACTTACTAGGCTTCTTTCCGTACCCAGGCCATATTCTCTGTACTCCTAGGAGGGAATGTAATTTACTAGTGGTTTGTCCCCAGCCATGGGGCAGAGGGTAGAAAACTCCACAAAGCATCCTAGTAAACATTGCATCAGAACCATTCCAATTGTAACCAGCCAACGCCAATGGTAATGGATCACTCTTGCAGCTTCCTTTTTAAATGTTCCCAAAAGCTCAGACCATCACAGAAGCTGCCCAATAAAAGTCGGTAGAGAAACATTCCAGTATTCTAGCAGTTCTCAGCCCAGGCTGAACATCAGAGTCCCTGGGGGATTCCCATCCCAGCCTAATTAAATAAAATCTCTTGGAGTGGGCGAGGACATTGGTACATTCTCCAGGTGACCCTAATACGCTGCCTGGATGGAAATCACGGGTCTAGTCTAGCTACCTAATTTTACTAGTGGAGGAAATTGAGCCTGGAGAAGTTACTGTCCACAATACTTGATTCACACTGCCTTGGTTCTTTCCCAGGGAGGTGTTTTCTCACAATCACTCTGTAACTCCATAACTTCCTGTCTCACATCTCCTAACCCTGTGTTTATAAAAGCGACACCTTCAAACCTAACCCAGTCCGCTTTTTGCTTGTGCACAAATACCGTGCAGTAGCTTGTAGAAGCAATATCAGCTGCTCCCGTGTTCCCGAGGAATATGAAGAATAATGTCAGGACTGTGGAGAAAATGCAGCTAAAAACCCACTTTTTTCTCCAGATGGGTCATGGAGGAGGGAGTTAAGAAGTGGTCCTTAAACATGAAGGAGATTCAACTTCATGTTCCTTATTAGTCCCTTATTAAATCGTTGTCTGTGTTTGAAAAAACAGTTGTGTTGTGTGTTTGAAAAAACAGTCCTACTTTATTCCTGATATAAATGTTAATGGTCTCCCCATCAATTCCCAAAATATTCTAAGATGGTTATTAAATTTTATGATCATCCTACTCTAGATGAATCCCACCAAAAGTGTCACACATGCTGTTATTGAAAGATCCTTCCTTTTTCAGGCTGAGAATCTCAAGCCTTTTTCCAACCCACAGGCCACGTTGTAATTGCTTTCTTCCTGGGAGTCTGATAAACAATGTTCTCAATCTGATAGACAGCTAATACCCGGGGGGACATTGGTCGGTAGCCTTGGACTTCTCAGCTTAATCGCCCTAGCTTTAATGCCACTTAAATCAGAATGTAAGCACTGAAAGAATTTCAGGAATCCGATGATATAAATTGTATTTTTAGAGCCGTGAATGACTTGAGCGAGTGAAACAGTGCAGTGGCTTAAGATAGTTCGCTTCAGTTTTCCCATGATTTATCGCAAGCAAGTTCACAGCAGGTTAAAATAATTGAATGCGGTGATAGCATACATACTGGCATGATTTTATGAGCCATCATTCATAACATATTTGTCCTGAAGCATAATTTCCATGATAGAACTCTGATTCACATGTAATTTTTTTGCAGCGACGACACAGTTGAAATAACTCTTTTGTGGAGGCTGGCTACATTTTCACAGCGTCTGGTTCCAAGCTAGATCTTCGGGAAAAGGGAACAAGGAAATGACTATTCCTCCAAATAAAATGTAAGTATATCCTGATAAAATGTTCACTTTTTTGGAGAATAAAGAGAAATGTTCTTTCCGGGAGAATTGTGACTCGGAGGTTATGCCTTGCGATCTCTACCTGTTCTCACTACTTCTTTTATTTTTCTTTTTCCTTCATTGTTTATTTTCCACTTTTCTCCTAATGTACTTTTTCTTCTACTTATTAGCTGTGTCCCCTGGGCAAGTAATTTTTCCACTCTGTAATCAAACGCTATAATATGGGGATGATAAAAAGTAACTCCACAGGTCAGTGTGCAGAATAGAGATAATGAATGTGTGGGTACATATGGGCCCCCAAACTCAGCTGTGTAAGGAAAGCAACTTTCTTTTTATATTTTTATAACTCGATTTAGTTTCTATTTTGAGTCACTATTTGGCTTCATCATGGGATGTAATCTCAGTCAAAGCAGGATGCACTCATCTAAACCTGAGAAGGATGTCGGATCCATGTAGCTTTCCACCTTCAGCCCTGCCTGCATGTTCCACCATTGCCCCGCCGGTTAGCCAGGCTGCAGGCAGGTGCTACACGCTAGGACTCCTTCCTGGGAACTCAACCATCATGTCAGGTTTCTTGGCTTCCCTGGCTCTCCTTCTCAAATTTGAAAAGTCTTGTCTGGTCTGGAGAAAAAGTTTCCCAGCTTTTCATTTAATCTTCCAAATCTTTGGTTTATGACCAGAACCTGCCATTTGAGACTCAAAAGCTAAAAATATGACTCCTCTGTTATCTTTGTTTCACTGGTTTTCCCTTCCCTGAAGTTTTACAGAAGGCCTAGCTGCCTAATGGGGAGAAACACAGGAAATACCATGGAAAACATATGGGCAAATATCTCCCAAGAATTTCCCACCACTTGTATGACGCACCAAGAGGAAGGCCTGACATACAGCAGGAAGCCAGCAAAGGTGACTGCACCTTTATATGAAAGTTCCAAGTCTGGTTCCATGTTTCCTGGCTCTGTGCCCTTGGACAAGTTGTCTAACCTTTCTGTGCCTCAGTTTCCCCACCTGCAACATGGAGATGATAATAGTACTTACCTCACAAGGTCATATGTGTATAAAGTTTTCAATGAATTAGTTATACTATCATTGTTTTTACCACTAGTACAAACTTCTGTCCTCTAAAGCCATTAGCTTAATACTATCGGCAACCATAATGGTGTTGATGCGGTTGGCATACACAGTGCATCCCACAGAGGAGAAGGTAAACATATCACAGGGAAAGAGGGAGCTACTGGTCCCAAGTATGAGACTGGGATGAGTTTCCTGGAAATGCGTCCTTCTGGGTAAAATCCGGGTATAACGATGCTAAGCGGTGAGTTAAGAAGCAATCAGCCAACCTCAGTCAAGGGAGTTCTCAGGTGCTAGCAAGGAGAGGCAGATTCTTGAGGATCTAGAGTCTGAATCAGAAGATGGATCCAAGCTTGTAACCCATAGGACAAGATGGAGTCAGAAGAAAGGGATGGGGAGCAAAGTGAGAGAAAGGCTGGCTAAGCCAGTGTGAGAAATGGATCTGGTTGACGATGGCCAGCAGTTATTGGAGAACAGAATACGTATGGGACCTCTCCTGAGATGTGAGGCCACTGAGCGGTTTTGCTGAGGGAGGTACCACTTCTGCGAGCAGGGACAATGAGAGGAAACTGTAGGAGAGAGAATGGTCCACCAGTCCCAAGTCAAATAAATCTTTTTCTCTGGCCCATCCAACTGATGAGCATGAGAATGAGAATGCGGGACCTCCACCCATGCACCTGCCTACCCTCCAGTCCCAGAGCCAGTTTGGTCTATGTTCTCCACTCACATTCTGCCAGGACAAATGAGCCCAAATGGGACAGTGGAAAGGGCATCACATGGGAAGTCAGGAGACCTGAACTCCAGACCCAGTCAATGACCAACTAGCCTGAGACCTTAGACATATTCCTTCACCTCCCTGAACCTTAGGGCCCTCGATGAGGAGGTAACACCACATAAGAACAGAGCTCAGTGGGCATAGTTAGCAGTATAGGAGCCACAGGGCCATTGATATGAATTCTGTCTTGGCCATTTACCAGATGTAGGTCAACTAATTTAATCTAAGCTCCAGTGTCTTCATGTATAAAGATGGAGCTAATAGGACACCCTTCATATGATTAATTTGAAGACGAAATTCAAGAGTATCTGGGACATGTTTAGTACTGTTGTGAAACGCTATGTGTACTCAATTGATTGTTGCCAATATCACTATCACGATTATCAGTGGAACCCAGAGCTCTATTAGGTCAGGGGCAACTAAGATGGTTGAGTGGGAGAATTCAAGACTGCAGACCCTGCTTCCTTAGGAAGAGCAGAAGCATTTTCCTCTGTTTTGTTTATCCCTCTCTCTCTCTGTTTTTTTTTTTTTTTTTTTAACAAAATTAAGTATTTCTCACTGAATAATAATAATAACGTTATAAATCACTGGACTAGGCAAAGGGTTGGCAAACTTATTTTTTTTTCTTTTGTAAAGGACCAAATAGCAAATATTTTCACCTCTGCAGGCCACATATGGTTGTCCATTGCATATTCTTCCGGTTTTATTAGAGTTCGGGTTGAGTTAGGCTTAGAGAATAACAGCATCTATTAGGGTAGAATAGTAACTATTAGGCAACTATTATAACACAAAACCCCTGTCTGTGTGTAACAGAAATCTCAGTGCCTAAACAATTAAATTGTATTTCTCACATCACAGTAAAGCATGAGTAGGGGGTTAGGGTGTCTATGCCACACAATCTTTTGGGGATCTAAAATCCTTCCCTCTAGTGGTTTCTTCATTTTCTAAGGCTCCGGAAACTTCTGGATGGAAGGAAAAAAGAGACGGGCCCACATTCAAGAACATTTTAAAAATGTAAAAGCTATTCTTAGCTCAGGGTCTGTACGATTATGCCCCGTCAGCTGCTTTTGGCCTGCAGGCCCTAGTTTGCCCACTCCTGGATTAGACCAACTCTCAGGTCCTTTCCGAAGATGAACCAAACTTCAATGTGAGCAGTCTCTTTCCTTCTCCGTCAAAGTAACCTGGCAGTGAACTCTATAACATCTCCCACTATCTTTCATGTGATAATATTTTTCGTATTTACAACAGTTGTCATATTAAGTGTTTTTGTTACGTTTTATGTGTAATGTTACACAGAGTTCCTCTGTGAACAGTTTTTATAAAGGTGGTGTATTAATTTTCAAGGCCTGCTGTGAGGCAGTATCACTAACCGGGTGGCTTAAAACAGCAGAAATTTGTTGCTTCACAGTCTGGAGGCCAGAAGGCTGCATTCAGTGTTTGAAGGGTTGATTCTTTCTGAGGGAGAATCTGATCCATGCCTTCCTCCAGCTTCTGGGGATGACCAGGACTCCTCGGCGCCCCTTGGCTTGCAGACGCATCACTCCGATCCTGCCTCCATCTTTACGCTGCGTTCTCCCTGTTGTCTCCGTCTTTACACAGGCCCTTGGATTGGGGCCCACACTGATGACGTCATCTTAACGTGGTTAAATCTCCCAAGACCCTATTTCCAAATAAAGTCACATGCACAGGTACTGGGCCTTAGAACTTCTGTCAGTCTCCTTGATGGACACAATTCAGCTTATAACAAGTGGTGAAAAGCCTATTCATAGCTAAGAACTGTGAAATATTAGAAATGAAAAGAACTGTTGCTGCTGCAGGGATGAATAAGACTGATGGAGTGTCCAAACAGCTTAAGTTTTACCCTTCACTGTAAATGGCAGAGAGAACAGTACTACTACTGCTGCTACCTTGAAGAATATAAAATTTGCCTTTTAAAAGTGTTTTTGTTTTATGGACATGGAACAATGAACTAGAAAATATGGCACATTCTGTACCCTTCTTCTACTTTCAACTTATAAATGCTGTATTCAAAATACCGGAACAGTGTGGCTTGCAGTTACTAACAAAATTAAAAATAAAAACAAAAAGTCTCTTCGCATCCATGTCACCCTCTGAGGGAAATGTAGCTTGGTGCCCTGGAGAAGAAATGGACTTTCTGGTGAATTCTCACCCCTTTCTGCAAGGGTCAGGATTTGAAAATTACTACCAGCTGGTTGTAATTCCATCCTATTTTGAAACAGATGACTTAGACTGCTAAACCATCATGGGGCTAAGATTTATTTCCCCTGCTTGGACTAAGTCACAAAGACCCAATTTGCAAAGTAGAGAAAAGAAGCAAATTTTTTTTTTTTTTTTTTTTGGTGAGCTCACCTCACCTCTGCCAGTGGAAAACCTACCAATATCTCAGAATTTGCACAAGTGAACTGGGCCATGCCATGCCATCTCTAATATTCCAGAATAAGATTATTTCTCTTTTCCAAATTTTCACAGCACTTTCTGTCTCTGTACCTCTTCAGTGGCACTTATGAGACTTACATTCTTTCCTAAAGTGCAAATTCTCTGAAATCTTAGTAATTACTCAAGGAGGAGAGGAAGAAGCCTGTGGACCTTGAAATGCTGGAAAGGAAAGGAGAAGCACAGGAGCGAATCTTTCAGGAACCAAGAAGGATGGGACAAGTTTCCAAACTGAATAGTCTTAACCTGCGTAGGAACACCAAGAAATTGGGAATTTCATGTAAGCTTTGCTAGAAGCCAGCTAAGCCTGTGAGGGCTTCTGTTGGGATTCAGCATCAGGCCTAGAACTCCAGTGAAAGGGCCTGAAGAAAATCCTATCCAAAGTTTTTGGCAAAAGCAAGTCACTTAACTTCTCTATCCCTCAGGCTTCTCATCTGTATGATAGGATTAATCATAGAATCTACCTCATAAAATTGTTGTGGGACTCAAATATCATAATGAATGAATAGTACTGAGCACCTAGCCAGCCTGGCATACTGTTCCCCAACCTTCCCAAATGTATCCACTAGGAATTGTAATAGAGTAGATTTGGGTTGCAACCTGGGAGTCTATGTATTCAGCAAGCACAGTTAAGAAATTCTTGTTTTCAGGGAAATTCGGGAAACAATGCTGTAGCAATAGTAATAGCTCAATAAACAGTAGTTATTTTTATTATGCTGCCTTCATCATCATTAACTTATCATCGTCATCATCATCACCACCACCACCAAGAATTGAAGATAATGTTAGGGAAAAGATTCAGCAACACTAACAGATTCTATAAGCATCATTGAATGAGTTATCTTGACTTTGGTCTGATATGAAGTTATTTTCACTCTTTGTAGAACCAGTAGACAGGTAACCAACTCCAACTCACTCCCAATTTGAATCTCAAGACGATTATTTCCATTTTACTCATATTTAGGTGAGGAGGGATCTTAACTTAGAACAAGAACTTGGGCCTTGCTCAATAAATTCAGTGGCTATAAATCTAATCCATGATTCATTTCCATTTTTACCCTGGGGATGAACAAAAAGGAGTCTATGCAGTGCTAATTACCACATTTTGACTGGGGCACCCCAAAGAAGGAAAGAATCACAGGACCACTGCCTTAAAGGGACTGAAAAATCTCATTGTCCAATACTTTCACATAGGGGCTTGTGCCACTTTTAACTACTGAAACTACTGTGTATCCATTCTTAGACAACTAGGGCAACACTTTTTATAAACTCCTGTCTGTATCTGATTGCTTTAATGGTTCTCAAAACTCCTTATGATCTATTACACTTATTTTAATTATTTTCTATTTTATGCGATGTTGTTTTCTTTTTTTCCCCCAATCCTTACACCTGACTCCTACGAAGAAGAAACCAAATCATGTTATTCATTGTACTTACTCCAGTGTCTAGCATAGAATTTCTTTCTAGTATCAGTGAGAAGATTCAATTGTATCCAACTATAAGGTGTCTTAATTTAAACTTCTTTATTTTGAGTGTATCTGTCTAAAGCACCTGACTGTTGCTTTTCTACTTCTTTACATATTTGTTGTTAAAATAATAACAACCGTAGATTGCTCTAAGGGGATACTACGTTAAGATGGCATCTAGTCCAAAAGGTCTTTAAATAATTGAATTTGCTTCATCTCAGGGGTGCTATCTTTTAAGGGGAAAAAAACAATAGGGAACAGTGGCAAGGAAAAACAAAGTAACTATTTTTAGCTGGTCCTCTGGCCCAAAATATTTATCTAGAGCTCCGGGAAGCTGGACGGGATTATGTAAAATGCTTTACCTAGCCTCAGCTACCCTACCTCTTGCCACCAAACCACAACCTAAGGTCTCAAAACTAGCTACTCCTGTTAAGTAAAAATTACCTTCTGTAGTGCCAAAGAAAAAGGCCCCAGAAAGACAGAGAATAACAGTGTCTTTTACTTAGGATAGGGCAGTTCTATAACAAAGAGTTACAGCTAAGCACGATTAAGGCTGATTTCTCACATCAAAATATGATGTGAGTTGGTAGAAGAGAAGGATTCTTCTCCATGCAGTGTTTCAGGGATTTATAATTCTTCTAATGGCTCCCCCATCTTTTAAGGTTCTGGAGGCCACTTGTGAATGGAAGGAAAGATATATCGTGGAGCAATGCTGGGGTTGAGATAGTATAGATCACTTGGGACCACATTCAAGAATCCAGCCACAGGACAACCCTTTGTTGTAAGAGTGTCACCTCGCTATGTGCTTAGGAGAGAAAGATAAATGTCTTGGAGAACTCTTAGCCAGTCTCTGTTACAGAGAGTGAGTGCATGTCCCCCAAACCTAGACGGTAGCTGACCCAACCACGTACTCAAGGCTGTTGTAGAAAGTGGGGTGTCTGCAAAGGGGAAAATAAAAGGCAATATTTGGAAGAAGACAGAGAAAACTGATTCCCACACATCCTGAACTTTCAGTCCTAGTAAAAGTGGCTAACCCCAGTATTCTGGGATCTGAATTATTAGATCAATATTCTATTTTTTCAAAAGAGTAACAGAAGTAAGAGCTTGTGGGTATGGGACAGATGAGTTCTTTATTCAGCTGGCAGAAAATGCTTGGTTTCCCTCAAAATCTGTGTTCTTAATGTAATTTCTCCCTATTTCTAATTCGGCCTCCTATGGAGTACTCAGGCACAGTTCCAGAAGCGAGAAATATTATCTATGGTATATGTACCATCACAATAAACCTATGGGTTTTCAAAGTACAATTTTGTTATTTTCTTCCCTAGGGACTATGTCTTCAATTCAGACAATGTGTCACCAGGTGGATGATAATGGTGACAGTTGATAGCCAGCATCTACCTTTATTTTATGCCAGAAACTATTCTAGACATTTTACAGTTACTTATTTAGTTCCTCTAACAACCTATAAGGTAGGCCTTATTACTATTTTCTGCAGTTTACAGCTTTGGAAATTGAAACACAAGGTTAGGTAACTTGTCCAAGGTCACACAGTTCATCACTGGGGCCAGAATTCCAACCAAAAAAAGAAGGAGTTCTTTACCACTGCATTCAACCACTTTGGTGCCAAAAGTTGAACATCCCCTAAGAGTATTTAAGTAAGAAACATAGATAATCGTGATTTTGCATTCAATTCTTGTTTTTTTTCTATCAAAAATAGAGCTGTTGAGTTTATCTAATCAGCAAAGCACAACACTAGTGTTACTATGGCATTACATTTTTAAAAGTTTAGAATAAGATATACAAATCTAATTTTCTCAACACAAGTGATCACCTTTTCCACCAATCCTAAAAGAAATCTTAACCCTTTCCTTCTGTAGTTTATACTGATTTAAAACAAGAACTTTTTGTTCCTTTTATTTCTTATTTATGGTACTTTTTAATTCTTTCACTCCTTAGACATTTACTTCATGAAACTGATAGCATTACATTTCTGAAATTCACAGAAAAGAATTTACCTCCTTTATTTCTACTTTCTATCAATAACTTCTTAAATATGGAATACCCTGTAAAATTTTTTCTTCCACCGGAAAAAAAATAATCAGAGCACATTCAAATGCCTTATATATTCTCATTATTTTCCTTTCATTCAGAAGAATTTTCTCCACTGGTCAGTTGCTTTACTTCATTATGTCTCTATGTCATTTGAGACCTAAAGCTCCCATGTTTCCTGTTTGTTATTTGCTGTTGTGCTGGTAAGGACATGCAGTGTACTGTGGAAGGAAGAGGACATACTTTCCTTACTCCAGATCTTCTGGGGAAAGCATTAAGTGTTTCACCCATTACTTATTATGTTAGTTTAATGCATTTCTTTTCAGATGTTCTTTCTCAGACTGAGGAAGTTCTTTTCTGTTCCTAGCTTGCTGATAGTATCATGAATGGATGTTGAATTTTGTTAAATGGCTTTTCTTTATCAGTTGAAATGATCATATGATTTTCCTTCTTGAGACTGTATTGTGGTGGATTACATTGACTGATTTTTGAATATCGACTTATCCTTACATTTCCAAGATAAACTTCACAAAGTTGCAGTGCATTATTTTTTCGTTTTTTACACATTGTTGAACAAATCCACTTTTTAAAAAAATTCAGAATTCGTGCATCTATGCTTATGAGGGCTATTAGTCCATAGTTTCTTTTCTTTTTTTTTTTTTTTTTTTTGGAGACAGAGTCTCACTCTGTCACCCAAGCTGGAGTGCAGTGGCATAATCACAGCTCACTGCAACCTCAACCTCCCAGGCTCAAACATCCCCCAGCCTCAGCCTCCTGAGTAGTTAGGCCTACAAGTACGCACCACCATGCCCAGCTAATTTTTGTAATTTTTGCAAGAGACAGAGTTTTGCCGTGTTGCCCAGGCTGGTCTCAAACTCCTGAGCTCAAGTGACTGACTATGCACCTCAGCCTCCCAAAGTGTTGGGATTATAGGCATGAGCCACCACACCTGGCCTAGTCTATAGATTCTCCCTTCCTTCCTTCCTTCCTTCCTTCCTTCCTTCCTTCCTTCCTTCCTTCCTTCCTTCCTTCCTTCCTTCCTTCCTTCTTTCCTTCCTTCCTTCCTCCCTCACTCCCTTCTTCCCTCTCTCCCTGCCTCCCTCCCCCCACTTCCTTACTCCCTCCCTTCCTCTCTTCCTCCATTCCTCCCTTTCTTGCTTCCTCTCTTTCTTTCTTCTACTTGTCTGGTTTTAGAATCAGAGTTATGATGATCTCATAAATTGAGCTGGGAAGTGTTTTCTCTTCTACATTTTGGAAGAGATATTGTAGAATTGGTGTTATTTTAAAATGTTTAATACAATTGTTCATAAATCACATGGGCCTGGAGAATTTTTTCAGAAAGTTTTAAACTGTAAATTCAATTTTTCTAAAAGTTATAGGGTTATTTAAGTTGTCTATTACATTTTGAGTGAATTTAGGTAATTTGTGTTTTTCAAGGAATTGATCCCTTTTGCCTAACTTGTCAAAAATGTGTGTATATAATTATTCACAGTATCCCCTATATGCCCCTGTTATTATTAAATGCCAGTGGGGTCTGTAGCAATAACCTCTTTCATTCCTGATACTGGCAATTTATTCTTGCTGTCTTTTTGTCTTTGTCCTTGCTAAATTTTATTGATTTTATTGATCTTTTTAAAGAACCAGATTTGGGTTTCTTTGACTTTATTATTTTTCTGTTTTCAATTTTCTTTATTTCTACCACTATATTATTTATTTTATTATTTTTGCTTGAGTTTATTTTGCTCTTCTTAAGATGGAAACTTAGATAACTTGTATAAGGCATCTCTTTTCTAATATAAGTTTTTAATGTTATAAATTTGTCTTTAAGCACTGCTTTAGTTGTAGCTCACAAATTTTGGTATATTTTATTTTCATTTTTGTTTAATAGAAATTATTTTGTAATTTTTTCTTTTTGACTCAGACTATTTAGAAGCATGTTATTTAATTTCCAAATGTTTGGATATTTTTCTCTTATGCTACCTGTTATCCTGTTCTTGATTTCTAGTTTATTTTTATTATGATTCAAGGAAAATACTTTGTCTGATTTTAGATTTTATTTTATTTTTTACATAATTCTAACTTTTGTTAATGTGTCTTTTATGACCAAGGTATGGTCTACCTTGACTATTCTATGTACTTCTGAAAAGAATGTGTGTTCCACTGTTACGGGAAGAATCATTTTTTAATATTATTTAGATTTAGTTAGTTGATGATGCAGTTCAATTCTTCTGTATCCGTGTTTGATTTTTTTTTAAGTTCTGCATATTACTGAGAGAGGAGTGTTGAACTCTCCAAATATAATCGTGGATTTTAAAAATTTCTCCTTTCACTTTCATGAATTTTGCATCATATTTTTGAAAGCATTGTCAGTAGGTACACACATATATTGGATTATTATGTCTTCATGATGAACTGACCCTTATATCATCATATAATGTCTCTCTTCATCCCTGGTCAACTTATTCACTCTGAAATCTATGTCCAATCAGTTGTCTTTTGATCAGTGTTTCCATGGTATATTTTTTCTTGCTTTTTTTTTGTCTTAAGATCTCTGTTTAAATGTTTGGGTTATTTTTAATTTCTTTTTATTTCAATAGGTTTTGGGGGAACAGGTGGTGTTTGGTTACATGGATAAGTTCTTTAGTGGTTAGTGGTGATTTCTGAGATTTTGGTGCACCCATCACCCAAGCAGTGTACACTGTACCCCACATGTAGTTTTTTATCTCTCACCCACCTCCCACCATTTCCCCTGAGGCCCCAAAGTCCATTGTATCATCCTGATGCCTTTGCCGCCTCATAGCTTAGCTCCCACTTATGAGTGAGAATATATGATGTTTGGTTTTCCATTCCTAAGTTACCTCACTTAGAATGATGGTCTCCAGTTTCATCCAGGTTGCTGTGAATACCATTATTTCATTCCTTTTTATGACTGAGTAGCATTCCATGGTATATATATACCACATTTTTCTTTATCCACTTGTTGATTGATGGGCATTGGGGCTGGTTCCATATTTTTGCAATTGCAAATTATGCCACTCTAAACATGTATTTGGAAGTATCTTTTTCATATAATGACTTCTTTTCCTCTGGGTAGCTACCTAGTAGTGGAATTGCTGGATCAAACAGTAGTTCTACTTTTAGTTCTTTAAGAAATCTCCACACTCGTTTCCTTAGTGGTTGTACTAGTTTACATTCCCACCAATGGTTTAAAAGCGTTCCCTTTTTACCACATCCATGCCAACATATATTTTAAAAAATTTTTTTCTTATGGCCATTCTTGCAGGAGTGAGATGTTATCACATTTGGGTTTTGACTTGCATTTTCCCTGACAATTAGTATGTTGAGCATTTTTCCATATGCGTTTTGGCCTATGTATCTTTTCTTTTGAGAATTGTCTATTCATGTCTTTAGCCCACTTTTTGATACAATTGTTTGTTTTTCTTTTGATGATTTTTTGAGTTCTTTGTAGATTCTGGATATTAGTTCTTTGTTGGATGTTTAGATTGCAAAGATTTTCTCCCATTCCGTGTGTTGTCTGTTAACTCTGCCGATTATTTCTTTTGCTGTGCAACTTTTTAGTTTAATTAAGTCCCATCTATTTATATTTGTTTTTGTTGCATTTGTTTTGCGTTCTTGGTCATGAAGTCTTTGCCTAAGCCGATGTCTAAAAGGGTTTTTCCAGTGCTATCTTCTATAATTTTTAAGGTTGCACGTCTTAGATTTAAGTCCATGGTATGTCTTTTCTATTTATTAAGGCCTAATTTGCTTATTATTTTACAAATGAGTTTTGTAAATAGCACATCATTGGATCATTAAAAAAAATATGTTTTGACAATTTCTATCGTTTAGTTAGTATGTTTAGATAATGTACATTTAGTGTAATTCTTTATGTTTAAATTTAGATCTCTTATTTTATTATTTGTTTTCTGTTTAGTCTCTGGTTTTTGTTCCTTTATTTTCTCTTTCCTATCTTCTTTTGTTTTGTTTTTTTTTTTTACATTATTTAGCATTCCATTTTAACTTATCTACTGTATTTTTTACTCTATTTTACACATATATTTTTCTTTGTGTGTGTGTGTGTGTGATTACTACATATTTACCTTTTTTCACTGTCCCATTTTATAGTGGAATGTAAAAACTTTACCATTATGTAGGTCCTTTTATGTTGTAACTATCTTGTATGTTACATCTATATACATTGAATACCCCATCAGACAATATTGTCATTGTTTTCTTTTAGCCATTTAATATATTTTAAACTCAGGAGGAAAAATAATCTCTTATTTATCTAGTTATTTACCATTTCTGTTCCTCTTCTTTTAATCCTTGATATTTTGAAATTTCTTTCTAGTATCTCTTTTCTTCAGTTGCAATGGCTTCATTTAACAATTTGTTTAGAGCACATCTCCTGACAATTTTATCTCAACTTTTCTTCGTGTAAGAATGTTTCACTTTCACCTTCATTTCTGAAGAAAATTCTTCTGGACCTAGACTTCTTAGTTGATAGTTATTTTCTTTCAACACTTAAAAATTTCCACTACCATTTGGCCTACATAATTTCTAAAGAGAAATATATACTTATTTGAATCTTTGTTCCTCTAGTTAGAAGTAGTATGCTATTTTCCTCTTGTTGCTTTCAAGATGTTTTCTTAGCTTTTAGTTTTCGGAAACTTGAGATATCCCTAAGTGCTCATTTCTTCAATTAATTCTGTTTGGGGTTCTCTACACTTATATCTCTAGGTTTATTTCTTTTTTCCAAACTTGGGAAGTTTTCAGCCATTGCTTCTTCAATTTTTTTCCATGCCATACTCTTTCTCTTTCTAGGACTACAATGACATGAACATGAGACTTTTGTTACTGTCCCACAGGTCCTGAAAGTCTGTTCTATTTTTCCAATCGTTCTTTCTCTCACTCAGCTTAGATTGTGTGTATTGATTTAGCTCTACCTTTTTTTCTAAGTAAAGATATCCTTAGATTTCATGAAATGGTGATAAAATTCCCAATTGATAGACAGGCTGATTTTTAAAATATACTTGAAAAGGTAAAGGAACAGGAACTGGAATAACCAAACAATATTGAGAAAGGAAAACTAAAGTTAAAGAAATTGTTTTTTCAAGTTCAAAAATGTTGTTATAAATCTTCAGTAATCAAGACAGTAGTATTAGAAAAAGATAGATACAATGATCAATGCAATAGAATAAAAGTCTAGAAACAGATCCACACAAATACCGACAAATGGTTTTTCACAAAGATGTGAAAACAATTCAATAGAAAAAGGATAGTATTTTCAACAAATGGTGGTGAAACAATTTAGCACTCATATACAAGAAAATAAACCTCTAACTAAATCTCACATCTTATTCAAAAACTAACTGAAAATGCATCATAGATGTAAATGTTAAATGTAAATCTATAAAACTTTTAGAAGAAAACAGATAAAAAATCTTCATGACTTTTGGTTAGATGAAGAGTTCTTAGATACAACACCAAAACCATAATCCCTAAAAGAAAAAAAATGATATATTGGAATTCATTAAGATTAAAATTTTGCTTTGAGACAGACACTAAGAGATGAATAGACAATCTACAGACTTAAAGAGAGTGTTTTAAAGTCACGTATCTGGCAAAGAACTTGTATCCTAACCATATAAAGAACTCTCAAAATTCAGTAGTAAGAAAACATCCAACCCAAGCAAAACGTGGGCAAAGTATTTGAATAGACACCTCACCAAAGCAAGTGTACAGAAGGAAGAAATAAGCACATGAAAAGATGTTCAACACCGTTTGCCATTAGGAAAATTCCCACGTGGAGCCAGAGCATTTGAATTTAGATGTTTTACTATATTAGAATTTTCCTTATAGAGGAAATCACTATTATCAACAAATATTGAAATATTGAACATGCCCCATCAGACAAGTTATTAACCGAGAGAAGAAACACAAATTCACAAATTGGTTACTCAAAGAGGGAAAGAGGGGCTGGTGCTGGCAGTTTCTTTTACTCTGGAGAATAAAGCCCAGAAGGTCTGATTTGGACCCAAGACAAAACGCCTGAAAAACTAGGATTCGGCATCTAAGCAAGAGGACTAGTACTAGTCAAAGAGCTCTTCCAACAAAAATCAATTTTGTTGTAAAATTATGTCACCTTCTAAAACCACGTTCTCAGGAGATGTCTTCTAGGGTCTTCTAGGGTCTCACAGGATAGGTGACTTGAGCTACATATTGTAGGAGCAAACAGATGCAGCTATCTGAAGGAGGCAACCTACTGACAAATGGAGACCCCTATACATTCTGACACATCAATTGCATGGCTGAGAATCCAGGTCTAGAAAGTTGGAAAAAAGAAAAAGGTAGGTTCAAGAGAGCTTGTGATTTGTAAAGACGTTGTTGGATACAGTCTCCATTTTCTCATCTATCTTCCTCAAGAAAGTTAGAAGTTTTGTACCTGTATAAACCTACCAATGTAGGAATATGCATAGTCATAAACCCCTTAGAAAAATGATACAAATGATTACCTATCCCAATATCTGGATTGCTATGTTTTTATACAATGCTATGTTTTATGCTAACTTTCAATAGTGTAGTAGTTAAGAGTGAATCCTCAGGAATCCGGTAGCCTGGAATGGAATATCAGCTCTACCACTTCCCGGTAATGTGACCTTGACTTTTCTTGGACAAGTGACTTGACTTTTCCTTAGTTTCCTTAACTGTAAAATGGCGGTAATAACACTTACCCACTTACCACATGGCTTAATAGTTATAAAGCACTTGGAATAACTCCTAGTAGTTACTGGCTCAATAAATTACATCATCATCATCCTCATGTCATCACAAAACAACTGTGCTTATTTATTTCCAATAGAGACTTTTATGTTGCCCTTAGCTGTGATTAACAGCTACACAGGAACATGTCGGCTGAGTGGGAGGCAGAAATCACCTGCAGAAATAGTTCTTCTGCCTTCTAATTTTTAGGAAGAGAGGAAAAAATTGCTTCACTTACTTAATTGTAGGATACCCTGAAAACCTTCCTACCAGGGAAAATGGAAGCCTTCCTTCTTTCCAGCTTTCTTAAGTGTGCATGAAATTGATTCTATATGCTTATTAAATCCGAAAGAGAAATTTCATGATACAAGCACTTCCTGCAACTGAATGGTCTTTGGAAACTCATATGGACTATAATTCATCTGGAGAGTGGCCACACAGTTTGACAAGAAATCCCAGCCTGTATGTGCAGGCTGCTGACGTATGTTTCTGCACCTGCCTCACACGAGACTCTCTGTTTCTTTTTGAAGGCAATTGAAATATTTGTAATACACATACTGAAGACACACACTGCGCCTTTGGGTCTTGAGCTGTGTGGGGTGTGGGAGAATGAAAGAGCATCAGAGGGAAATTGTGTGTAGGGGAGAGCCCAGTCTTATTTAAGACATGGACATGTGAAAATATTTACTGAAGAATGCGGTGATGAGGAGTTTGGCAGTCAGGAAAAGTATTGTTGTGTGTTTTTAATCCCCAAATAGTAGGATGCAAAGGTTTTGGGGGAGAGAGAGATGCGAGATTGGCTCAGGAGGAAGGAAGCACAGAGCTTGTGAAAAGAAGCCTGCAGATGGCCAGAGGGTGTGGTGGGCATGGCTGGACTCAAGAGCCTGAGGGTTCCCCTGGATGGTGGTACATTCAAACCAGGGCCCAGTTGTGGCTCTGGCATGGGACAGAAGGGCCTCAGCTTACACCAGATGGATGGGCCTGGGGGTGAGGCAGAAAATGCTTTTTTCTTACACCCAGGGATACAGACAAAAGTGGAAGTAAAGATATCTGATGTTCAAGAGAGAAGCAAAGAAGCAGGGATGAAACCCAAGAGCAGGAACCCTTGCTGGTCCTTTGCAGTGTCTAGCTTGGGCTGTCGCCCACGGTTACTTGAAACTATGTGTTGGTCTCCTGGCAGCTCTCTCCATCCGTCCTTGCTCCCTCCCTCTCACTACCCCCAGAGGGATCATTCTTATATGTGAATCAGATCACATTACAAAACCCCTCCACCCATCCTCCGTCCCTCTGGGCAGCGGCTCCTCTGTCATTCATGGGTGCTGAACCAGTTTCTATGCTCCATGCCTCAGGTGGCAGGATTTTGTACTTTTTATTTTCTGCACAGGTTCTGTAAATTTGGACCCTGAATCTATAATAACAAGTTGAACAGGGCTTTCAATTTCTTATAAGACCTGGTTGTTTTTGTTTTTGTTTTTTTTCTCATCCAAGGCATCACATGGAAGGCAAGCCCTCGCTTCACTTTGCTGGGCCAGTGAGCCAAAACCTTTACCTGGCACGGCCCTCCTAGAGACTCCACACTTTATGGAGGAGTCTAGGTCTAGCTTCCTTGCCTTGGCAGTGAATAAAGCTGTGCCTGCCTTTGCCTGCTGGTGCTAGGATCCCAGGCTCCCGGCCTCTAAGCTCTACATTCGGACGGACCTGGAGTTTCCGGTTACTCTTACCACTTGGATATTAAATTTCTTCCTTTTTCTTTTGGCAGCTAGTGATTTCCTTCATTTCTTATGAGTTCTTCTAGGCATCTGAATTTTTTTTTTATATTCTATGCGTCATTTTTAATGCTTCTATTCAAGGAAGAGCATCCATATTGGTAAGTCACCGCAAGCTCCATGGTTGCCAGGCAGATTTTTCAGGATTGCGTTTCTGACACTTCCCTGCCTGTGTTTGTTGATGTGCCTGTCTCCCTTCAGAAGTTACTCTGAGGTTGACAGCATGTCTTATCTGGCTTTATATCCTGGTGCCTAATACGCCACATGGAAGGTGCTAATTAAGTCATGGAAGAGTGAGAGAGGGAGCGAGGGATAGTTTAACGTGTTAGGCTCAAAGTGGAACTTTTGTTGTTGCTGGTTTTTTTTTTTTTTTTTTTTTTTTTGAGCCACACTATTGAAAGCTATTACTGTTTGTTTAATATGAGATAGAGTCAGATCAGTGAAAGCAGTTTTGAGAAACATACAACTAATACCTGATCATAGTCCTTATTAAGTGTAACAGCTTAAAGAACTGCAGAAAGCCAAACATACATCCTCGAAGAACCCCACTGTTTTAAATTTGTGTTTGCAGCTGAAATCAGCCACACCTCCTTGGGCTGATCTTAAAATAATTCTTTACTCAAAAAGTCACAGTATCCTGGCACTTAACAATAACATAAGAGAGCTCCGGCCTGGAGCGACTGTTTGTTTTGATAGGAACAGAAACAACTCTTTTTTAATGAACTGAAAGCTCTTGATAGGTTTGGGGGTTTTATTCAGCTGTTTTCTGAATCTCTCAAAGCTCATCTTATGAAATTTTAGCAAGATCTGACCCGCCCCTTCCCTAGCCTGGATGCCTCCCTCAGGTTGCTGTTCACCACCTCTGAGCTCAAACAGACAGACAGACAGACAGACAGACAGACAGACAGACAGATGGGCCTCGCTGACCAGGGAGTTTCGATTCCCTCTCATTCGCTTTGGATCCCTGCAGCAAAAGTGTTCTGGCCCAGAGCCTTCTCTGTGTATCAGAAATGACACACAACTCTCAAAGACATGGCCCTGGTCTGCCAGGACTTGAATTCAGAGGAGATAACACCAGCCCAGGCACAGCAGAGCCTGGAGACCCTTGCTCTGTCCACTGAAGCGTGGCAGACATTTAATCCCTTCTCCCAATGCAAGAAGGAATAGGCAGGGGAGGGAAGGTGGGAGAGCAGGTGTCTGAAACCCCCAGAGGACCTCTGGGGTGAGTGGGGCCTGAATCAGCGTGCCAAGTTGACACAAGGCCATGACCTCCACACTCAGTCCTCTCTGGGCAACTGTGAAATGCCTGTTTTTCACCAGAGAAGCCTAGCACGTCAGCTGAGCAGCCAGCGAAGAAAAGCCAGTGCTGTCTCTGGCAGGGAACTTGAAAAGGTACAGCCAAAACCATCTCCTGGTGTCCAGCTGGATCAGGTGCACCTGTAGAGATCTCTGTGCACTCCAGAGCCTGGTCTCTGCACAAAGCCAGAAAGCAGAGAGAAAAGCAGAGAAAGGGAGTGGGTTCCCGTCTGGTAGATTTCCATACGTGCAATGCCAGACGATAAACATACAAGGTGTGATGAAATAGCTCTGCCCCTGCACGTGTCAAGTGGGCTAAGCACAAATGCCTAAAACTCAATTCTTCAGAGTCGAGTCTGGAATGCAGCCGGAGTCTCTATGGAAGGTAGAGTCTCCCCGGCTGCCACTTCAGGCCCCGCCATGAAGCGATGCATCCTGGAGCAGTAGGTAAGTGTCTCCTGCTCCCTGCCACAGGCCAGCCAGGAAAGATGGTGGGTAAAACCCATTGCAGGGACCAGGCTAAACAGGAAGCACTCATTTACTCATTCGATGCCTGCGAATCAGGCACCTATGTTCGGCGAGGTACCCCCCTGGGCCCTGGAGAGGAGGTGTGAGTGAAGGGTACTGCTCCGGTAGCCCTGGGTGTCTCTGTTGATGCACCCTAGCAGTTGGGCTTAGACTGCGAGGCTTATTTGCACACAAATTGCTGCTCTCCCATGGGGTGCACAGCACAGCCACCTGTGGTGAAGAGCTCTCTCATGCTATCCATCTATAGAGGCCGACTCAGCAACAGGGCTCCCTCTGACCCAGCGTCTTCACTTCCAGATGCTCTGCAAGGCCCTGTGGTTACTTGTCTAATTGATGAAGGACCACTAACCAGAGATGATACCACTCCAGAAGCAAAACAGAAATTCACTTGCACTGAGCCCATTCAAATATTGAAACATACACCAATGCAAAAGTCAATGAGACCACATATGAGCCAAACTCCGAGTACAGTTAAGCTAAAGGCTAGAGATTAGGTTCTAATTCAGGCTCCACTGATTAAATATGAGAATACAGCAAGTCGGAAGACTGCACTGGTCTCAGTTTCCACATCTGTGAAATGGGGATAGGGAGAGGAGATGGAGGAAATAATTTCTGCCTAGGGTTGCTAGATAAAATACAGGACACCCAGTTAAACTTGAATTTTAGATACTTTTGAATAATTTTTTTTTTTTTTTTTTTTTTTTGAGACAGAGTCTCGCTCTTGTCGCCCAGGCTGGAGTGCCGTGGTGCAATCTCAGCTCACTGCAACCTCCGCCTCCCAGGTACAAGCAATTCTCCTGCCTCAGCCTCCTGAGCAGCTGGGATTACAGGCGCCTGCCACCATGCCCAGCTAATTTTTGTACTTTTAGTAGAGACGGAGTTTCGCCGTGTTGGCCAGGCTCTCTCGAACTCCTGACTTCAGGTGATCCGGCTGCCTTGGCCTCCCAAAGTGCTAGGATTACAGGCGTGAGCTACTGCGCCCGACCGAATAATTTTTTAAGTATACCTCATGCCATTTTTGTCCCATGCAGTATTTTTACTTGTGAAATCTGATGGCCCTGTGCTGTCAACATTCACCTGCCACGGAATAGACAATGTGGGCGTCATCTTTGTAAACTGTGATATAACATTGTCTGGTACTCTGGGCTAGTCTCTTCTACTTGCTTGCCAGCTCCTGGAGGCAGGGCTCTGTATTACCAAACTGTAACTCCATAGTTTCCATATATGGTAAGTGAGCTAGGTGTAATGATTAAACGACATTTAGGTATTCTTTTCAGCAGATCAGTTGACGGGAAAGGTGGCTAAAGAGAATATTGCAAAGAACCCAAAGCAACTGCAGCCTGACTGTTGCTCCGGGCTGCTCTCTGCTGACAACAGAAGCGAATGGTGGAACCTGGTCACCACCACCCAACTGGGTGGAGAGGGAAGCAGTATATCAGTGAAACTGAGCCTGAGAGCTGTCGGAACAGAGAGAGGGAGAACATTCCTGGTAGTGAGTTAGTGGCTAAGTGACAATGTTACTACATCACTGATGCACATTTTCCCCAGATTATAAAAATAATTTATGTGCATTTGAAAATTGGAAACAAAATGCAGAAAATATAAAGAAGATTGAATCCATAACCTCACAACCCAGAGCTAACCACAATTAATATTTAATTCTATATTTGTAGCATTTTTGATAAGACATATACAAATATCTTAAATATAGGTCTATGAATTCAGAAAATAAAGTCCATATTTTACTTTTTTTCCCCCCTTTGAGACAGAGTCTTGCTCTGTCACCAGGCTGGAGTGCAGTGGCACTATCTCGGTTTACTGCAATCTCCGCCTCCTGGGTTCAAGCAATTCTCCTGCCTCAGCCTCCCGAGTAGCTGGGACTACAAGTGCACGCCACCACTCTTGGCTAATTTTTGTATTTTTAGTGGAGACGGGGTTTCACCATGTTGGCCAAAATTGTCTCAATCTCTTGACCTCATCTGCCTGCCTTGGCCTCCCAAATTACGGGATTACAGACATTTGCCACCGTGCCCGGCCTATACTTTATATATGATTTAGCTCTTTCAAATTAACACTTTATTGTAAGCATTACTCTATGTCCTTTAAATATTCTTTGAGTGCATAATTCTAATAGTTTCCTATCGTCAGTTTCTAGATGGGCCCTAATCTATTAAACCAAGCCGTAAACATTGGAAATTCAAGCTGTTTTTACTGTCTTCCCATTGTAAATAAAACTGTTATAATCATTAAATTGTACATACCTATATACACATCGCAAATTATTTCCTCGACGCATTGCAGTGGAATTACTAGATCAAAGATTATGCACGTGAGATTTTCATTTATTTTTATGGTTACACAGTAGGTTTTTGTATTTGTGGGTTATAGGAGATACCTTGATACAGGCATGTAATGCATAATAATTACATTATGGTAAATGGGATATCTATCCCCTCAAGCATTTATCTTTTCTATTACAAACAATCCAATTATATGCTCTTTTAGTTATTTTTAAATGTGTCATTAAATTGTTATTGACCATAGTCACCCCATTGCACTATCAAATACTAGGTTTTATTCTTTATAACTACATTTTTTTACTCATTAACCACCCCTACTTCCTCCCACCCTACACTGCCCTCCCCAGCCTCCAGTAACCATCCTGCTATTCTTTATCTTCATAAGTTTGATTGCTTTCATTTTTAGTTCCCACAATGAGTGAGAACATGCAGAGTTTGTCTTTCTGTGCCTGCCTTATTTCACTTGATAGAATGACTTCCATTTCCACCCATGTGGTTGCCAATGACAGGATCTCATTCTTCTTTATGACTGAATAGTACTCCACTGTGTATGAGTACCATAATTTCTTTATCTATTCATCTGTTGATGGACACGCGTTGCTTGCAAATCTTGGCTACTGTGAACAGTGTTGCAATAAACATGGGAATGCAGAAATTCCTTTGATACACTAATTTCCTTTCTTTGGGGTATATACCCAGCAGTGGGATTGCTGGATCACATAGTACCTCTATTTTTAGTTTTTTGAGGAATGTCCAAACTGCTCTTCCTAGTGGTTAAGATTTTTGTTTAAGTATTAACATTTACTGAGCACTTACTCCATCCCTTTCACTATTTTAAATATGTAACATTATTATGTTAATTACCTAATTATTAATCACTTAACTATTAATTACTAATTAATTAATGATTAATTATCTACTATTAATTAATAATTATTAATTCGTTATTACCTTCATCTCCTACCCCCAGGCCCATCTCACAGATGAGGAAACTGAGGCTTAGTGAGGTCTTGTGACTTGCTGAAATCTCATGCCTAATTAGTGGAGCCTGAATTAGAATCTAATCTCTAGCTGTTAGCCTAATTGCACTCAGAGCCTATCTCATCTGGGGCCTCATTCACTTTTGCATTTGCATGTGTTTAATATTTTAATGAGTTGAAATTTCTTGTTACTTTTTGTTTTGTTTTGCTTCTGGAGTGGTGTCACCTCTGGTTGACGATCTCTGTGAATTAGACAAGCAAGCACAGGAGTTCTCAGAGCATCTGGAAGTGAAGATGCCGGGTCAGAGGGAGTCCTGTTACTCACTGGACTCTTGTATTAAAGGTCACTACTATTGTTTTCCTCGTAGTAGAGAGGAGAAAAATGCAGCACAGAAAAATTCGGTAATAAAGTTTCACCCTCAGAAAATAAAAAGGAGGGACCAACACCGTCAAACTCCAATGAAGCTGTCTAATTACCCTCGACTGTGGCTTTACCCACTTTCCCACTGTTGCTTTAGTTTATGAATGCTCATCTCACACTGAGAAACACAGATGAAATATTTTATCCTTACCTTTGGTCTGTTGACAACTTAGATTGTTTCATTTGTATTTTTTTATAACTATAGAGATTGAATTTTTTCATATTAAAAATTTGCTTTTTTGTAAACTGGCAATTTTTGGTTAACAGTAATTGCCCTTTACTCTTTGGTATATGTGTGTGTGTGTATAAATATATATAAATAGCATATAAATACACATGCATGCATACACACATATATACTTTCTATAGTGAGAACAGTAATGCTTTGTCTATCATACGTATTCTGTTATTCCCAATGTGGCCTTAGCATTTAATTCTATAGTGCTTTTGATGTCTTTAATTTTTCTACACCTAAACTAATTTTTTAGTTGTCTCTTACTTTAAAGAGTTTTACTTAAGACTTGCTTCTGTCTTTAATATTCATATTTTCTTTTAGCCTGCCATAATTGTAGTAATTTTTTCATTCAAATATTTGATCCATCTGGGGTTTATTTTGTAAGTGTAATTTTTGTCATTATAACATACATAATTGGATTTTAGAACTAACAACCAATTTTCCTAGTAATATTTACTAACGAATGCATCATTCCTCCAATTATTTAAAAAGTTACTTCTGTCATATATGTTTTGGTTGCTTTCTATTTCATTCCTTTATCTGTCTTAGACACTATCATATGGTTTTGATTATTGCAATTTTATAAACATGTTAGCAGGGTCTCTACAGAACTCTTCTTTTAAATCCTGCAATTATCCATCTTCATTCCTCTATGTTTTTTAATACTCCTCAAAATCACTTTTTCGAGTTACAAAATAACATCATTAGGAAATTAATTGGGAAATATCTTAAACTTACATATTATTTAGGAAATAATTACATTTATAACCAATGTCTTTCCTTCTAGTAATAACATTTATTTCACTTTTGTGCCATTTTAATATATCTTGATAATATCTTGGAGCATTTTTTTTACACAGATCCTGATTTTTTAGCTTGTTCCTAGTTATTATGTATACTTTCTTGAATAAAATCTCTTTTCTTTAAAAAATGCTCTTTAGGTTTTGAAATGTCTAAAAGAGTTATTGTGGCTTTTGTGGTGGTGGCTGGTTCTTGTTTACTTTGTTTTTAGCCAGCTTTCTGTGTAACTCACTAGTCTGAATAGATTTTTACTGCCTATCTTGATTTTCCAAGGGGAAAAAAATGAAAAAACATCATATATCACCTGAAAATGACAATGTTGTCTTTTCGCCATTGACGACCCCTCTTGTTAGAGCTGTTTGTTTTATTACCTTGACTGGAACTTCCAAGAAATGTTGCATAATCGTAGTGATGGAAGATATGTATCTGACACTTCTGTGAAACTCTTCTGTTGTTTCACCATTGCATATAATCTTCAGTGGTTTAAAATAAATATATTTTGCATCTCATGTCAAGAATTACCTTTTTCCCAATTTTCTAATATTAATATTTCATTTTTATTAATTATTATTTTATTAATATTTAATACATTTTTATTATGGTGATTATAGAATATTTTTCTCTGGCCTATTTATGTTATATATTTTAATAGTAGCTCTCCTAATTTTCTTTCTTTAGAAAAAAATGCAACTTGGCCACGGGATATGATGTTTTTGACATAATATCAGATTCAGCTTCTTTCTGTCTTCTTTCTGATTATACAAATGGGAAGATAGTTTGCGTTTTCCCTCTCTTGTGCTAGTGCTGTCATTTTAGAGCCAGAGTTAGGATAGCTTCATAAAACCAATGAGGAAGCTTTGGATCTTCTATCCTCTCGGTTTTATAGAGCAGAAGAATGATCTGTTCTTCCAACTTGGAAAAACGCTGTTCATAAAAACATTTGAGCCAGAGCCATTTTTGGAGGTAAGCCTTTGACAACACTTTCAATGTCTTCCCCAGTTATTTTTTTCTGTTCAGGTTTACTGCTCCACCCTGAGTCAATTTTGGTCATTTATATTTTCCTAGAAAATCATCCCTTTCATTGAGCTTTTCAGGTTTATTAGGACAGAGCAGCACTCAGTATTCTCTAGCAGTGCTTTTACACTCTTTCTTATCTATAGCATCATTCTCTTGTAACTAATTTTGTATATTTGTGTTTTCTTTTTTATTTTTAGTTAGACTTGTAAAGTTTGTTTATGTTATTGGTTCAGATATGGTACTACAAAGGTCCAGATCTCAGATTTTTTAAATAAATTTTAAGACTTTCTTCTTTGCCAATGAATTTCTGCTTCTTTCTCCATTTTCTCTTTCCTGCTTTCCTAAAGCACTTATTATGCCATTCTTTTCTCATATCTTAGTTAAATACTTATTTAATATTCACCTTTTCTTATTAATAATAAGATATTTATTAATATAATATAATATTATTATATAATAATCACTATAATAATAATAAGATATTTATAATATCTTAATAATAATAAGATATAATATCTTATGTGCAATTGCCCGTGAGTGCAACTGTGGCAATGTTGCATAGTTTTTCATGAGCAGCCTTCTCATCAATATTTTCGAAGTGATTCTGAATTATAGCTTTTCCTCTCATAGTTAGAAAAGCTATTTATTTAGGACATTATCTTCATTTTATGAGTTTGGGTTTGTTTCATTTAAACTGGCATCGGTAATTTATATATATTTTTGCCACAGTATGTTTAGATCCTGCTATTACAAAATTTCTGCTTTGGGAAATACATTAAGGTTTATTTTGTAAATAAATATGTGATCAGTTTATATTAATGTTTAATGTGTATTTTTAAATAAAATGAATTCCATTTTTAGGGCTCAAGTCTGTACTACCAATGTCTATTATAGTACTTTCGTTAGCTTTCTTAAATTCATTATAATCTTCATTATTTGTGACTTTTTGTATCTTTTAGAAACCAAGAGTGGCAAATTATTTTATTGGGTTTCTATATATTTCTCCTTGTATTTTTAATTGGTGTTCTTCGTGTACTTTGAGGTGATGTTGTTCAGTTATGTGTATGAGATATATTTTCATAGTGAAGTGTGCCTTTTGAAATATGACTCCCTTTTTTAAAGTAACATTTTGTGTCTTGCATTTTGATCCAATATAAATATTTGCACTCATCTTTCTTTGAGTGTTTATGAGTAAGGCTTTAACTATCAATGTTACTTTTAACTTTTCTGCGTCATTTTGATTAAGATGTGTTTTCTTTAAAGAAAAATAACATTAATACATACTTCTAATAGTTGTTTCAAAAGATTAAATAGAATAACACAATAAAAACAAATAGTGTAGTATTTGACATATAGAAAATGCTCAGTGAGTACCAACTAATAATTTCATGAAAAGCATGCATTCAATTTTCTTTTTGAGACAGAGTCTTGCCCTGTCGCCCAAGCTGGAGTGCAGCGGAGCAATCTCAGCTCACTGCAACCTCCGCCACCTCGGTTCAAGTGATTCTCCTGCCTCAGCCTCCCAAGTAGCTGGGATTACAGGTGTCCGCCACCACGCCTGGCTACTTTTTTGTATTTTTAGTAGAGATGGGGTTTCACCATGTTGGCCAGACTAGTCTCGAACTCCTAACCTCAGGTGATCTGCCCATCTGGGCCTCCCAAAGTACTGGGATTACAGGCATGGCATTGAATTTTTAAAACAAAATTGAAATTTCAGAATTATAATTCAAGACTATAGTCTTTATTGTTACATATTTTATTTTAGGCATTCTTCTTAACATCTGCTCTCATCCTTTCTATTTTTCATATGCTTTTCCTGGTTCTTTCTTGTTAAGTCTACTTTACTTCCTCAGGCCCTGTGCTAAATGTGATGGATGCTACCATGAGCAAACCTAAAGGGCTTACATTCTAGAAGGAAAGGCAGACTCAAATCAAATTATCGCTCAAACTACCAAGTAAAATTAGAACCATAATACATGCTTTGGGATACGTGAGCGTAGACTCGCAACTACCACCTTAGATTCATATAACATTTGCAAAGCACTTTTCATACATTATGTCCTGTGAGAAAAATTACAGTCATAGAAGAGGTATCCCTTGACACTACATGATTAAAGGGTAGATGGTTATTTCTTTCCAAACAGACATTTCTTATACAAAATGTCATGTACCACTCACTCTCAGAATCTGTCATTCTGAGAATACACAGAAATTTTGCCCATTAATGGGATTCAACATTTTCAGGGGAGAAAGGCAGTAGAACATTCCCTTCCTTCCTTTCTTTCTTTCTTTCTTTTTTTCTTTCTTTCTTTCTTTCTTTCTCTCTCTTTCTTTCTTTCTTTCTTTCTTTCTCTCTCTTTTCCTTCCTTCCTTCCTTCCTTCCTTCCTTCCTTCCTTCCTTCCTTCCTTCCTTCCTTTCTTTCTTTCTTTCTTTCTTTCTTTCTTTCTTTCTTTCTTTCTTTCTTTCTTTCTCTCTCTCTCTCTCTCTCTCTCTCTCTCTCTCTCTCTCTCTCTCCCTCCCTCCCTCCCTCCCTCCCTCCCTTCCTTCCTTCCTTTCTTTCTTTCTTTCTTCTTTCTTTCTTTCGACGGAGTCTTGCTTTGTCACCCAGGCTAGAGTGCAGTGGCACAATCTCGGCTCACTGAAAGCTCCACCTCCCGGGTTCATGTCATTGTCCTGCCTCAGTCTCCCATGTAGCTGGGACTACAGGCGCCCGCCACCAGGCCCGGCTAATTTTTTGTATTCTTTTAAGTAGAGACATGGTTTGACCGTGTTAACCAGGATGGTCTCAGTCTCCTGACCTCATGATCCGCCCGCCTTGGCCTCTCAAAGTGCTGGGATTACAGGCATGAGCCACCACGCCCGGCCTGAACATTCTGTTTCTTAGGTAAAACATCCAAGAATGCAGTCTGCAACCCTACTACTTTAGAAGGGTAGGGGGGAAACTACTGAGAGATTAGATGTTCAATAAATATGCATTACATGTCTTCTGTTGACTAAGAACTGTGCTAAGCTGTGTAGATACAATGAAAATAAGACATAGTTCCTGTCTCATGGACCAAGCCACCCGTATGACAAGTTCCGTAGTGAGGACCATGGAACACAGAAGACTCAGAAATTGGACAGTACTTGGGGACAGTTGTAGCCCTCTCCATATATTGAAATACAGAAAAGCTGTATCTTTCCTGCAGTCAGAATTGTGTAAAGATGGAACGAGTTTTCTGATGAGAAAATATGTTTCTCTCCCACCAGTCTGTGGACTTTCAACTTCTTTATCTCCTCTTTTGTCAGTGCTAGATGTCCCATATGCATGACTTTTTAAAGTGTTTATTACAGGAATTTTCAAAGATTCAGTGGTACTAAAAATAATATCATAATTATCCACGTACCCAATCTCCAACATCATTAAACGATAACATTTATCCAAATGTGCTTTGAATCTCTAATTAAGAAGCAAAATTTTAAAGATGAAGTTGAAACCTCATTTGTCACCCTACTGATCCCATTCCTCTTCTTCCTGCCCCGGAGTTTGTGTGGCCCTGAAGTTGATGTCACGCTTTTTCATCCATGTTCTTGTATATTCACTACATCAATACATCTGACTTTTTTTCTGGAAACTTTAACCCCAAACCACTTTCTTGCTCAAAACCCTTCAGTGGCTCCCAACTGTCTATACCAATGATCCCCAAATCAAGTCATCTTCTGAATCTTCTCAGGAGTTTCAAAATTATATAGATTCCTGGATTGTCTTTGGGGACTTTGCAAATTTTCAGGGTTTCTCAACTTTCAAGCTATTGAGACTAGGGGCTACACAATTCCTCATAGCAGGGTCTGCTCTGTGTCTGGTGGGATGTTTAGCAGTGTCCTGGCCTCCACTCATTAGGGGTCTGTAGCTTCCCCACTAGTTGTAACAACCAAAAATATTCCCAGAAATTGTGATATTAATCACGTCTTTTATTTTCTGTATTCTGAGGCTTTGATACCTGGAGCCTTGCTCACCCTGGAAGGCTGCTCTTTCCAGTTAGCCAGTTCCTAGGTATAACAAACAACTCATCTGTAAATATGATTTTCAAATACAAACCAACCCATCCGGAGCCCACAAAGCAACCACTTTCTCTATTGGGCTGTCACACTGCAGGCCACTCTCCACCTGCCCTAATAACCCCAGGGCCAGGGGCCAGACAACTAGGGACAGCCCTGTGCCCCAGAGCCACTGAAATTATCCAAACTAGCCAATCATGAATCTGCTTACTCTGCCTCACCTGTTCCTTGCTGCAGGAACCACAAGAAAGCTTCTTACCCACAATCCCCACTCCCCAGACTCCTGACCGATCGAGGTGCTTCTGCACCTGGCCCTGTGTGGTGTGGCCTGCCCTCACTGTCAGCAACAACTTTGTTGTCAGTGGCAGCTGTCTTCTCATCTTTTGGCCTTATTACATCTCAAATTTTCTACGATCCACTCTATTTTATTTTATTTTTCGAGACAGGGTCTCGCTCTGTCGCCAGGTTGGAGTGCAGTGGCGCAATCTCGGCTCACTGCAACCTCCGCCTCCTAGGTTCAAGTGATTCTCGTGCCTCAGCCTCCTGAGTAGCTGGGAGTACAGGCGTGCGCCACCACGCCCAGCTAATTTTTGTGTTTTTAGTGGAGACGAGTTTTCACCATGTTGACCAGGATGGTCTTGATCTCCTGACCTTGTGATCTGCCCACCTCAGCCTCCCAAAGTGCTGGGATTACAGGCGTGAGCCACTGCGCCTGGCCAATCCACTACCTTTTAAAGCAATTGCCAGGTGTCTTGTCCCAGATTGAGAAGGACTAGGTTAATCTGAAACCTGGCAATCTGTATCTTAAAAAAAATTATCTAAGTGATGTGAGATCACTGGGTTTGGGAACCATGAACCTTTAGACTCTAGGCACAAGAGTTGAGTCTGGCCTTCAAGGCCTCTGACAATCTGGCCCCATCACACATGCGTTCCTTCTCTCTTGCCACACATGTTACTGCCTGGCCCCTTCGTCTGCAAAACTGATCCTTGAGGACATGCTGAGTCTTCTCACTTTCAAATCTTTGCTCTAAATGCAGACTCTGGCTTTTCCAATGACCTCTTAGACTTCTAATCTCACAGGCATTTTTTTAAAACAATACATGTTTGTTTACTAAAGGAATTAACTCACCCCTTCATGGTGACACATCTGAAACAGTTAAAAGGCTACTCTCATGCCTTAATGCTTTACAAACCCTCACACAAATATGAGGCAGTAATTACAAGTTTACACTCTCAAACACAGGCTAAGGCCCTTCTCGCAGTTTAATTTTATATCTGTTGCTATGGTTATTTGATTCCTGTCTCTCTCCCACACTAGACTAAAGATTTCCCAAGGTCAAAGATCAAGTCTATTTTTGCTCATATCCACAGTACTTTACAAAGTGTCTGGCAATAAACATTTGGTGCACAAATGAATTAATTGATTAATTAACCGACTAATTAATTACTATCTTATCTTGTCTTTTCAACTGGATTTCAAACGTTTGAGGATTATTTTGCTTCCAAGTTTCCTTTCAACCCTGTAAACACAGTTACGTTTAAACAGTACATATTGAAACAATAAATGATTACTATTATCTGAACTGCATTAGTGTTATCAGTAGTACTTTACTGAGACTACCGACAGAAGCCAAGTACTCATTCAATTTATGTTTTTAAATGAGCAGAATCCCTTTGAACAAAAAACAACTGCATTTGCAAAGCAATATGATGTTATTTATGACCATTATGTCATCGCCTATTCAGAAAGGATAGATCTAATGCAAAGTGAGCATTAGTGCCTAAAACCAAAAAAACTATCCTTGCGTTTGACAAATGTCATTATGGTCAGGATAATTCCAAAAATTGAATTGAACTAGCAGAAAGTGTCTTCTGACATTTTTTATTTCGGTTTAATATATGGAGATACATTCAACCTGAGGAAAACAAAGTTTGTTTTCCCATATTGGTGTTTTCCCTCCGCAGTGTCTTCATTTCTTACTTACAGAGAAGAATGCTAGCATTTTCTTTTTTTTTTTTTTTTTCTTCAGAGTGATCGTTGTGTGTGCTTAGGAGACGCTGACTTGGCAGTTAACTGTGAGAACGTGGGAATTCCCAGCCCCAGCCCCAACTCCTGGGCAGGTGGGACCTAGAAGCTCTGTGTAGACAGTTACACCCCTGGCCATGGTGGGGAGGGCGTGGCCTTCGGAGGGTTGAAGAGCAGGAGCAGTGAATGGTTTATTCCCAAAAGACTTCTTTCTGCCTTCATCATTCTAACACAATGAAGACCTACTTGCTCCCCCAATTTTAGATTTAGTTTGTACCTACAGGGCTTGGAACACTGAAAATAAAATACTGAATTATAGACAGCCTGCAGGCATTCTAGAACAGTCTGTCTACCTCTCTCAAAGAATAATTAAGAAGCAGCGCCTCAGGGTCCAGGGAATTTGTCCACCATCGTTTGTATAATAACTGCCAGTGCAGAGATCCTGAAAAAAAGTCTCTGTTCTTTCTATGATGTACAAACTTCCTTAAGAAAATAAATCTGCACTTCAAAATTTATATTCCAAGGCTTGAAAACAAAAGCACATCGCTGTTTCTCAAAGCAAGAAAAGATTTGTTCTAAGTGGCTCCAGAGGTGATTGCTGTTCAAAGAGCCGAGATAAGAACCCACAACCACTTCACATCGTCAGCAGACAGGAGCAGTTCATGCCAGACAGCAGGAATCAGCTCAAATCCACTCTGTGTCCTTGCTCACTCTTTCTGTCTGACTTCCAGTCCTACCCCACCTCCGTCCCCACCTCTATCCCACGGCCTCTTCCTCTTCTCATCCCTGGCATCTCCCCACTTTCTTACCTAGTATCTGACTCTCTCCCTCCCTCCCTTTCTTTCAGCTGTTCCCTCCCTGTCTCCTCTTTTCTGTGCCCCATAACCATCCTTTTCTCTCCTTTCTTCCTTCCTACCTTAGAACTTTCTACATCCCTGTTTAAGGTTTGGATCTGTCATTGATCCCTATAAAATTAGATGCACTATAAATAGATGTACAGAATTGCCTTGAAGTCAAAGTGGAGAAATCTGAGAACTCTTTCTCTTTCACTATATTTGAGCCTTCTTTATCATTAATAATGGCCGCTTAGGACACCTTAGAATGGTTGTACCTTATTTTGGGAAGCTTTCTGAGAGTGGGACTTCCCACCCTCTAGGAATTCAAGATGAAAACATTCACCCACCTGTTGATCTCCAATAAGCCCATCATGCATTTACTACAATGGGAATTGGTTTATCTAGAGAATACGTGAGACAAACAGGACTCTCAATGAGTCCAAGAGAAGTGAGAGCCCAAGTGATAGGGACAGGAGGCAGGGAAATTCTAGGCAGAAGTGGACCAGTCTCTGATGAGGGCCCCACCCTTAAGCCTGGAACTGTGGCCCAAAGTGAGAACTTACATTCCTGTTTTCCTGCTCAAATGTTTCCTTTTCCAAGACCACCCATGCCCTGTCCCACCCCCATCCTGTGCCCATAAAAAACCCCAGGCTCAGCCAGCACTGACAGGAGAAGCAGTTGGACATCAGAGACTACTGTTGGAGGTTGGAGAGAGGTGGCTTGACTTCAGAGGGACAGCTTGATGGTATAGCTTCAGAGAGGAGTCTGGCCAGGGACAGCTGGATTTCAGGGGAAGATTACCTTCCCACTCCATCCCCTTTTCAGCTCCCCTTCCCACTGAGAGCCACTGTCATCAACAATAAAATCTCTTGCATTTACTACCTTCAATTCGTTCTTGTGACCTCATTCCTCCTGGATGCTGGACAAGAACTCGGTACCACGAGTGTGGGTGCAAAAGGCTGTCACACTGACCCTCCGCTGAGCTGTTAATACTTAAGCTGTCTGCAGACAGCAAAGCTAAAAGGGTACTCTAACACTTTTTCTTGGGCTTTGGGGGTTGTGGACACCTTCCCCCAGATGCTGCCATGGGGCCAGTATGGAGTTCGTTCTTGCCAGCACCCAAAAGTGCTCACCCTGGCTCCTGCACCTGATCACCTGTGCTCCCCCTCCTGCAAGCAGTGGAGCAGTGAGTGAGTGGAGTTGGCCCCTGCTGGCACCCATGCACTCCAGTTTCCACCCACGAATGGGGTCAGGGAAATATCCTGCTTCACAAGCACCAAGTTTGGTTTAAAAAACCACTCAGTTAAATGGAAGAGGGAGTAGAAACAGCAGGAAATAGGGGTTCAAGGCCAGGCCTTGCCAGTCAAGAGAGAGTGAGCCATGGCACCCAGACACTTCATTGACAGAAGCCCTGTCCTTCCAGGGCTCTTAGATTCCCTCCCTCAATCTGGCCCCAAGTATACCTCTGCCGGCCCCTTGGAACTCTGCATTGGTAACCCAGCCTGAAATTTACTGTGAAGCTTGAAGCTGAACAAGCTGATGACCACAGCTTCTTCCTTGTCCTTCTTCTCTGTCCTTGTCCAGATCAAGTCATAGGAGCCCACAGATATTTTGAACAGGACAAGAGCCTCATGATCTTCACTTGCCTTTATCACTTTACATCCAGAGATCAGCTTATGAAAGCTTCATAAATGAACATATGTATAAGCCCATTTTGATGACAGATCACTTTAAAAAAAACACTTTGAGATATAATTGAAACATAATAAACTGTCCATATTTAAGGTACACTATTGGGTAAGTTCTGACATAGGTATATGCTGTAAAACCATCACAAAATGTATCTTATACAATTAAGATAATAAATGTATCCATCACCCGTAAAGCTGGCTCTTCTGTTTGTTTTGGTTTTTTTCAATAGACTTTATTTTTAGGGAAGTTGTAAGTTCACAACAAAATCGAGAGGAAAACACAAAGATTTCTTATAAGTCATTGTGTCCACACATACACAGCCTGACCCCCTGTTGTTGTTCTCCACTGGAGTGGCACATTAGTTACTGCTGATGAATCTGCATTGGCACATTCTTATCACTCAGGTCCATAGTTTATATTAGAGTTCACTCTTGCTGTCATACATTCTATGAGTTTGGGCAAATGCATACACCAGTATAGTATCAGACAGAATTGTTTTTTGCCCTGAAAGTCCTCTGTGCAAATGAATAGGATACGTAAAGCGCAGATCACTTTTTAGTAAAATGTTGCCTTGTTTTGATTTGACAACGTAGGTGATACTACCAATCACTGGAGAGAATGTAAAAATAGAAAAAAGATGACCTGAATCCAAATCTCTTTTTCCTTCTGAAGTTCACTGTTGATTCCTTAGCCTCCCCCTTTCTTTCTTACTCTATTTATAAAGTTTTTACTTTCTAATACAGCCTGTCAATATTTAAAAATTTTTTTCATTAGCAGCACACTGCATAGTGTGGGGGAAATATCTTTATTTCAAAACTAATTGTACATATAATCCATGTTTACATACATGTAGACCATAAGACAGTTCGGATATTTTGGGGTAGTATGAGCTCAGTCTGAGTTCAGGCATTCCAAACCCTGATAACCCAGCAGAAAGTTAATGCTGGGTTATAGGATTTGGAGTGCCTGAACCATGTCATTGGGTAATGAACTTTGTTTTACACTGCCCTCTCCCTCCGTCAATTTGCCTCCTCACTGGTTCTCTTTCAGTTCCTGTACATGTCACATATTCTCCTCCCTCAAGGCCTATGCATTTTTTCCTTTCAGTTTCTAGTGATGTTCTTCCACATCCTTTACCTAGATATCCTCTTCTTACCTTTTATGTCTCAAATAAAACATAACATCTTTCTTGTGAAACACCCTTAACTAAACTTCCTCCCTGTTGTTCTATCTCATACCCCTTGTCCTTTCCCTGTAGAATTGCACTGTTCAGTAGTCACTACCTGCATGTGGGTGTTCAAATGAAAATTAATTAAATTTAAATAACATTTGAAATACAGTTTGTCAGCACATTGCGTGCATCTAAAGTGCTCAATAATCGTATGCAATTAGTGACTACCCTATTGAACACATAGGTACAGAAGATTTCCATTATCACAGAAGTTTTCACTGGAGAGTAGTCCATCTAGATCATTTAGTATAGTTCCTAATTTTACATAAATTCTGTGGGATGTTTTTGTTTGCTTGGTTGATGTTTACCTACTTCTGGACTGTATACTTTATGAGTGCAAGAATCACGAAATATTGATCAGGGCTCTATACATATTTTGGGGATGAAAGAATGGCATGAATCAAGTCCAAAGCCAGTACATTGCAAGAATGCACAAGAGAGGAAACATATGTGCAGATGAGAGGCAATGACCCTCATATTTTTAGCTCCGGTTGGAAAAACCATGAAAGTATACAGAGGGGAAAAAAAGGATACTGGGCTGTCCAATTAACAATGGAGTAAAAACATTTTTTCCCATTCTCCTTCCTAAAATCAAATAAAGGCAATAAGAAGAACAAAAAAACATAGAAGAGAAAGCCTCTTGAAACCGAGAAGCATCTGCAACCACAAACTACAAAATACAGCTGCTAAACAAAATGAAAGTTGGATCAAATTGGTGGCAAATATCAAGAGTGAATATACTCCGCGGCACGGTACTGCAAATGTCAGTTCCATCACCTTAAAAAGGCCAGCCAATGGCTCCTTGCTGGAACGTCTGGATGTGGGGACTGCTTGAGCCCTGGAAACATCTCCAAGTCCCATTCCACGTTATCTAGTGACAGGGAGAGCCGGTGCTGGATGATAAATTACACAGACACAGTATCATTGTGAATAGCCAGTGGCCTGTATGGCGAGGTAGAGAGGTGGCAGTCACCATCGACTGAAATGCGATACACACTAAATCCCGTCCCATAAGTACGACTACCTATTACACACAGGTGATCGATGTAGTCATTCCTTGGAGAAAGTGGGAAGAAATTGAGCTGTTAGCAGAAACCCACTCCAAAGTTTGAGGAAGAGTGCCTTGTGCCCTGTAAAATGTCCTCCTGTACTCTTCCTCCTCCAATTTTTTAGCAAATGCTTTACCCAGGCAAAAACTTCTCCCACTTAGAGATAAGTAATAATCAGAAAAGATCCAGCCTGAGAAATATGCATGGATATAACTGGATGGAAGAATGAAACATGCCATACAAAAGCCAGATGGTGGCTAGAGCTCAGAAGAATTACTCTGCAGGCAGAACAACAGTGCACACAAACATTTATCCAGAGTCAAAGAATTGATGATGGTGCCTGTGAAAATCAGAGCTCAAAGAAGAGATATAGGGATCAAAGAAGGCATGATAAGGCAATACAAAGAAATAAATGTGAGCTGAGAGAGATCTGGTGAAAATGCAGAAGAGAAAAAAAATTTTAAACTAAAGCCATGCTGAAATTAAAATAAATATTGCTGAGAAAGAGAGACATGAAGGACAGGCTGAGTTAGAAAGAAATGAACAAAACATGTGGAAAAGCCAAAGAGTTACAGAGAAAATAAGACATAGTGAATAAATATGCATGGAATTTGTGAACCCCCCTAAAGGAAACTGAACAAATGTAGTAGAAATGAAATATCCAAACATATGAGAGAAGATATTTTATAAAACAAAGGTAGATACGTATCTTACGATTGAAAGATCACACTGTGTTCCAAGAAAAACTGATCAATCAAAACATAGCCATTCAATTTTTTGGCTTCCATGATTAGAGGTAGTATCCCATAACATCCAGCAACTCCTCTGTATGTCTCCCCAGCCTCTCAATAAATAACCAAGCAAAATAAATACATGTATTTTTAAAAGCTACCTATAGGGCAAAAGGAGGAGTCGAACAGGGTTCAAAGTTCTGTAAAGCAATGTCTACAACTCCTCAGTTAAGGAACGGGACCAAATGTTTTACAGCAAGACGGACATATTTAAATATGCATGAACGAAATAAACATAACATCCATAAGTCCTTGTGGGAAAAAAACAAAGTATCTGATAACTTAATTGAGATTTCCAAGAGACAAATGAAAAGACATGAAAAAAAAATTGAAAATGTTCGTTAAACCAACTTAAAGAATTTTGAAAACTATAGCCACAGAAAACAATATAAATTTTTTTTTTTTTTTTTTTTTGAGACGGAGTCTCGCTCTGTCGCCCAGGCTGGAGTGCAGTGGCGCTATCTCGGCTCACTACAAGCTCCGCCTCCCGGGTTTACGCCATTCTCCTGCCTCAGCCTCCCGAGTAGCTGGGACTACAGGCGCCCGCCACCTCGTCCGGCTAATTTTTTTGTATTTTTAGTAGAGACGGGGTGTCATTGTGTTAGCCAGGATGGTCTCGATCTCCTGACGTCGTGATCCGCCCGTCTCGGCCTCCCTAAATTTTTATTAATGCTGAAAAAGTAGAAAACATAATGAAATTTTCTATTTGGAGGGTAATCTTTTCCTTAAAAATTCCTTGTAGGCAGGGTCTGGTGGCTCACACTTGTAATCCCAGCACTTTGGGAGGCTGAGGCAGGTGGATCACCTGAGGTCGGGAGTTCAGGACCAGCCTGACTAACATGGAGAAACCCCATCTCTACTGAAAATACAAAATTAGCTGGGCGTGGTGGCGCATGCCTGTAATCCCAGCTACTCGAGGCTGAGGCAGGGGAATTGCTTGAACCCGGGAGGTGGAGGTTGCGTGAGCTGAGATCGCACCATTGCACTCTAGCCTTGGCAACAAGAGCGAAACTCCATTTCAAAAAAAAAAAAAAAAAAAGATTCCTTGTAAAGTGAATTATCAAAATAAAAACATTGTACTTCATTCAGTTACAAATAAAACATATCGCCTCAATATTTGAGTAATTGAATCTTTAATTTAAATAAAAATAAAGCCAGGCACAGTGGTTCATGCCTATAATCATAGTACTTTGGGAGGCGGGAAGATCTTTTGAGCCCTTGGCGTTCAAGGTGGCAGTGAGCTGTCGCTCACTGAACTCTAGCCTGGGTGATGGAGGAGCAAGACCCTGTTTCTAAAGACATGAAAATTGTTAAAAATTAAAAATAAATAATAGGCTGGGCACGGTGGCTCACGCCTGTAATCTCAGCATTTTGAGAGGCTGAGGCGGTGGATCACAAGGTCAGGAGATTGAGACCATCCTGGCTAACACAGTGAAACTTTGTCTGTACTAAAAATACAAAAAATTAACTGGGCGTGGTGGCAGGTGCCTATAGTCCCAGCTGCTTGGGAGGCTGAGGTAGGAGAATGGCATGAACCTGGGAGGCGGAGCTTGCAGTGAGCCGAGATGGTGCCATTGTACTTCAGCCTGGGCGACAGAGTGCGACTCCACCTCAAAATAAATAAATAAAATAAATAGTAAATGACCCCCAAAATCTGTACAAATGATGCAAATAATTCACAAGATCATCACCACTACAAACCAGCAAATCATGGACCTGCCAGGGTTTACTAAAACCTGTGCAAACTATACTACTGAGAACGTGGCTGCATAGTGGCACTCACTATGGCTGAGTTGCTCATAAATGTGCTTGCCAGGAGATGTCTCATAATCTGAATTTCTCACATATCATAATTCCCATGAGTCTCACGGGACCATCTTACGCCATAACTTTAAAAAATCAGACAGACGTGGGCAAGAGAGAAGCTAAAGAAAGTATCATTTCTTTGGTTTCCTCACCTTTCATAGAAACCATCAACAGCTACTGTCTGAAGATGATAAAAATAAAGACATATGCATATGGTTAGACAATTGTATGAACATATGTATCAGATGGAAAACACACACAGCAAAACAAATACCCATCACAAAAGAAGAAAACAAAGGAAGTATTTATAATGAAGTCATTTAAAATAAACATGAGCGTAACTCCCCGAGTGACCTCCCTAAATAAATAGCAGCACTCCTTCCCATAACCATGCTCCTTATTCCTATTTTCCTACTTTATTTTTTTTTCCACAGCACTTAACCACCACCATTGCATATTTATTTGTTGTTATTCTTATAATTTTTCGCCTCTCCTAACTAGAAGTCAATTCTACAAAGGCAGAAATTCTATTTTGTTCACTGCTGTATCCCAGCATCTAACATCATAGTTGGTATAACTGTCAGTGCTCAATAAGTACTTTTTAAAATAAATGTATGAGTAAAAACAGAAAACTGATACAAAATGAAACTACAGAAATGAAGCCAAACAAAGATAACATAACAATAAATGTGAATAAAACAAATTCAGTTATTCAAAGGAGAATAATCACAGTATGGGTCAAAAACATTAACCAAATACAATATACTGGTTAAAATATGTAAGCTCTGAAGTAAAAATGCAAATTTGATTTCCAAATCAAAGGTCTTATCAATCCTCTTTTAAGATGACATTCTGAGGCTACAGGTGGCTAATCTGTGTAAAGCAAGACACAGAAGAGTGCCCAGTACATGGTGCACAGTCAGTAACTATTAGGGGCAATGGTAAAAGCAGAAGTGAGCTTGGTTGTATCAATGGTGACAGCAGTGGTAACTCAAACCAAATGACTTCATAGGGTTACAATGAAAAGCATCAGTGTCAATCAGAATGGCTATAATTAAAAAGTCAAAAAATAACAAACGCTAGTCAGGTTGCAGAGAAAAGGGAACACTTATATACTGTTGGTGCAAGCATGAATTAGTTCAACCATTGTGGAAGACAAGGCAGTGTGGTGATTCCTCAAAGATCTAAAACCAGAAACACCACTCGACCCAGCAATCCCATTACTGGGTATACACCCAAAGGAATATAAATGATTCTATCATAACGACACATGCACGTGTATGTTCATTGCAGCACGATTCACAATATCAAAGACATAGAGTCAACCTAAATGCCTATCGATGGTAGACTGGATAAAGAAAATGTGGTACATATACGCAATGGGATACTACGAAATCATGAAAAAGAATGAGATCATATCGTTAGCAGGAACAAGGGTGGACCTAGAGGCCCTTATCCTTAGTAAACTAATGCAGGAACAGAAAACCAAGTACAGCATGTTCTCACTTATAAGTGGGAGCTAAATGATGAAAAACATGGATACATAGAGGGGAACAACACACACTGGGGCCTACACAAGGGAGGAGGAATGGAGGAGGGAGAGGAGCAGGAAAAATAACTAATGGGTACTAGGTTTAATACTGAGTGATGAAATAATCTGTACAACAAACCTCCATGATACAAGTTTACTTATGTAACAAACCTGCGCATGTACCCCTGAACTCAAAATAAAAGTTAAATAAAAAAAGAAAAAGAGTCTGTTGTCATGACAGTATAAAAGACTGAGTCTGATGTGGTCTGGAGACTGTGAGAAACATTCTCCAAGGAAATTATATTTAAGCTGAGACCTGAAGGATAGATGGGAACTAGTCAGGCAAAGAGCAAGGCAGTGGGCAGAGAAAATGGAAAACGAAATTTGTGTGTGTGGTAGGAGAGGAATAGCATTTAAGGCATCAGCAACAGCACGTGTGAGCAGAATACATTGCAGAGAAGTGCCAAATACTCCAGCCTCGGGAAAAAGTCTCATCCCCACAGCACACACTTTAGTTAACAGACACTGCAATGGGAATTTTTGTTGTTAATGTATTCAATTGACTTAACAAATACTTATGTCAGCTCTTATGTGCCAGGCACTCTGTCAGATGCTGGGGTTAGAACCAAGGTATGCAGAGCCCCTTGGCTTCACAGAGCTTACAGTGGGAAATTTTTAAAAGTAAATGATAGGCACACTGGGTTTTACTATGAAAAATAGCAGAGTGCCACAGAAGCATATGGCAGGTAAGCCTAATTTAATTCTGGGGTCCAAAAATTATCCTAGAAAGCGTAACTTTTAGGAGAACACTCAAAGGAAAATTAATTGCTCTTAAGGTGAGTGAGGAGGAATGAACAAAACATTTGTGAAGGTATTGAGGTAAAAGAAAATGTAGCAGTAGAGCATTTGAAAGAAATGCAATATATCTGAAGCAAAGAGAACCAGAGACAGAAGGAGAGCAAAAGAGTGAGAGAGAGAGGTGCAAGCAGAGAGAAGCTGGAAAGAGACAAGGCATGATAGCCTGCATTAAGAACTGTATTTCCAGTTGGGCGCAGTGGCTCATGCCTGTAATCCCAGCACTCTGGGAGGCCGAGGCGGGCAGATCATGAGGTCAGGAGTTCGAGACCAGTCTGGCAAACATGGTGAAACCCCATCTATACTAAAAATATGAAAATTAGCCAGGCGTGGTGGCGGGCACCTGTAATCCCAGCTACTCGGGAGACTGAGGCAGAATTGCTTGAACTGGGAGGTGGAGGTTGTGGTGAGCTGAGATCATGCCACTCCACTCAAGCCTGGGCAACAGCGTGAGACTCTGTCTCAAAAAAAAAAAAAAAAAAAAAAAACGAAAAGAAAGAAAAAGAACTGTATTTCCTAAGTCCATAAGAAAGCATTGAACATGGATTGACCAATCCATTTTTCATATAATATGAAAGATTGTTCTGGTTATTGTGTGGAAAATTGCTTGAAGCAGCCGAACATGGAAGCTGCAGAGGCCACATGTATTTGTCAGTGTAAGTTTTGTTGTCCTATGGTAATAAATATCCCCCAAATCTCAGTGGCTCAAACAATAAAAATGTTTTTCTCACTCAGGCTGCACATCTTTCATGGATTCTGGTCCACTTTGTCCTCACGCGGGGATGCAGACTGACAAGTTTCCACCATGAAGGGTTGTTATGTGCCATAGCAGGGAGAGGAAAATGGAGCAAATCAGTCACCAGCTCGTCACACAGCAGAGTGTCCCACGTCACATCTGCTGATATGTTATGGCCAAAGTACATGACTATCTCCAAGGAGCTGAGAGGTGAAATACCGACATTCGTCTGGATGGAGTAGAACCAGGAGAGTCGTAAACATCCTACGGACTACACACTGTTTAACAAGATGCAACAGTATTCTAGGTAAGAGACCATGGAGAGGCATTTATGAAAGCATTTTTAAATCAAATTAGAATTACTAAAATTTGTTGATTAATTGGACATGAGAGTTGAGGGAGATGGAAGAGTCAGGGATCATTTCCCTGTGATGGATAGGACAACTGGATAAATGCTGTAAAGTATCCTGAGTTAGAGAAAGTAGAAGATATTTTGGAGTGGGAGGGAACATTCAAACAGAGATGTCTAGTACACAGCTGGAAATGAGATAGAAGAGAGGTCTGGGCCGAAAAATAAATTTTAGAGTGTTTGACATCCAAATGGTACTTGAAACCAATGGAACAAAGATTTGTGTGGGAGGGTAAGCAAATCATTGTTCTTTGAGACTTTCTCGATTTTGGCACCGAAAGTCGTATGTCATGCGAATATTCTCAGGCTTGAACGAACTGCAGTAGTTGGTCACCCTGTGAGAGTGTGAATAAAAAGAACACCAAGACAGATTTGTGAGGTGAAAACATGTACTGGTCAGGTTGAACAAGAGGAGTTGTCAAATGATACTGAGAAAAATAGTCATGAAGACAGAAGACAAGTCAGAGGAATATCAGAGTCCCAGAAAGCAAGGAAAGAGTTTCAACAAGGAGAGAGTGAGGGGCCAACAGGGCCAAATGGTACCCCAAGGTTAGGTAGGACTCAGATTGCAAATGTCCGTTGCTGAGGGACTGGAAAACAGCTGAAATAGGACTCCCAGTTGTTCACACAGCCAAGCAGAGATCAGGCAGGGAGGGGACGGCTTGTCCAAACACAGGAGGCTGACACATCAGGAAAGGGTCTGAGCTTGTCCTGGGTATAGTGACCAGATACAGCAGACAGCATAGCAACTTCTCACATAGCAGAAAAGAAATGATGCAGATCTAGGTTCTTGACTTGCAGCTCACTGCATACCTCCTCAGGCTGCTGGACTGCAGAATTCCAAAGGAATTCATTTAACACATAAGAGGAATCAAAAAGAATACTCCTCAATTATACAAATGCAGGACACAGATAAAACTCTCTTTTAAAGGTGCATTTAGAGAAAATAGCCAACTGGGGCCTATGGAGAGACTCTGAAACATAAATGAAGATAAACTATAAGAAACATAATAAACATGATTTTAATAAACATGATTTTTCTTTCTCAGTACAATTCAAGAAAGCATGAATCAGTTATTGGGGTTTTTCCTATAGAGTTGTAGGAATTCCTTACATATTTTGGGTATTAACTCCTTATTAGATATATGGTCTACAAATATTTTCTTCCATTCCACAGGTTGCCTTTTCATTCTGCTAATGGTTTTCTTAGCTATACAGAAGCTTTTTAGTTAATATAATTGCACTTACCTAGTTTTGCTTTTTTTTTTTTTTTTTTTTTTTTGCCTGTGCTCTTGGTGTTTTATAGAAGAGATTATTGCCCAGACCAACATCTAGAAGATTTCCTCCCATGTTTTATTTTAATATTTTATGTATCATGTCTTATATTTAAGTCTTTAATCCACTTTAGTTGATTTTTGTATGTGTCATGAGATAGTGCTCTGATTTCATTCTTTTCCATTTGAATATCTGATTTTCCCAACACAATGTATGAAAGAGATTCTTTTTTTCCATAGTATATTCTTGGCACTCTTGGTAAATATCAGTTGACCATATATGCCTGGGTTCCATTCTGGGTTCTGCATTCTATTCCATTTGTCTGTATATCTGTTTTGATGCCACACTGTTTTGTTTACTGTAGGCTTTAAGGGTCTTTAGTGTTTCCAAATGAATAATAGGATTTCTTTTTCTATTTCTGCAAAAATGCCGTTGGGATTTTGTTGGAGATTGCATTGAATCTATTGATTGATTTGGGAAGTAGGGACATTTTCTTTTCTTAAGTTTTTAAGCTATCTCCTACAGGAAAGAAGAACATTTTAACAATATTAATTCCTCCAATCAATAAACATGAAAAATATTTACATTTGCATCTTAAAAAAATTTTTGTCTGTGTTTCGTAGTTTCGAGAGTACAAGTCTTTCACTTTCTTGGTTAAGTTTATTCCTAAGTATTTTGGTTTTTTTGATGCATTTGTAAATGGAATTGTTTTCTTAATTTCTTTTTCAGTCTATAGAAATGAAACTAATTTTTTGTATGTTGATTTTATTTTCTTCCACTTCACTGAATATGTCTGTAAGTCAACAATTTCTCTCTCTCTCTCTCTCTCTCTCTCTCTCTCTGTCTCTCTCTCTCTCTGTGTATGTAGACTTTAGGATTTAAAAAAAAATATATATATATATATATGTGACTGCATCATCTGCAAACAGAAATCATTTTACTTCTTCCTTTCCGGTTTGGATGCTTTTTTTTTTTTGGCTAATTCTCTGGTAAAGACTTCTTGTACTATGTAATTGAACAGAAGTGCCAAGAGTGGGTATCCTGGCCTTGTTCCAGATCTTAGAGTGAAAGATGTTAGCTTTCTAACCATTGAATATGCCGTCAACTGTGAGCTTGTCAATGTGGCCTTTCTTGTGCTCAGGTAAATTCCTCCTGTATGTAACTTATTAAGAGTTTTTATCACGAAGTGTTCAGTTGTGTCAAGTACTTTTTTCTGCATCTATTGAGATGATCATGCTATTTTTATCCTTCGTTCTGTTAATGTGGTATATCGCCTTGATTTATTTGCATAAGTAGAGCCATCTTCACATCCATTGGATAAATCTTACTTGGTCGTGATGTAAAATTTTTTTTTAAATGTTCTGTTATATTCAATTTGATTGTAGTCTGTTGAGGAGTTTTGTGTCTGTTTGTCGGGGTTATTGGCCTATAGTTTTGTTGTGTTTTTTTTTTTTTTTTCTTGAGGTGCTTTCATCTAGCTTTGATATCAGAGTAATGCTGGCTTCCTAGAATAACTTTAAAAGTGTTCCCTTGTCTTCTATTTTTGGAATAGTTTAAGAAGCAATAGTATTAATTCTTCTATATTTGTTTGGTAAAATTCACCTGCCAAGCTTACTGGTCTTGGATTTTTCTTTGCTGACAGTTTATTATCATTATTATTATTCCTTCAATCTCCTTGTTTTTTATCGGACTGTTTAGGTTTTCTATTTGTTCTTTATTCACTCTTGGAAGAGTGTATGTTTCTAGGAATTTCTCCAATTCTTTTTGGTTGTCCAATTTGTCAGCATATAATTTTGTACAATGGTTTCTTATGATTCTTTTCTATGAAATCTTTTGTAATGGCTCCTCTTTCATTTCTGATATTTTATCTTTTTTTCCTTAGCCAATCTAGTTAAAGTTTTATTAGTTTTATTTATTTTTTCAAAATACCAGCTCATAGTTTTGTCAGTTTTTAAAAAATGTTTTCTATTTTCTATTTTATTTCTGTTCTGATCTTTATTTATTTATTTATTTTTTGCTAATTTTGTATTTAGTTTATTCTTATATTCTAGTTCTTGAGATATAGTTAGGTTGCTTACTTGGGATCTTTCTTTGTTATAATGTAGGTGTTTATTGCTGTAAACTTCCGTCTTAGTACTGTTTTTGATGCATCTCATAAGTTTTGTTTTGTTGTGTTTCATTTTTGTTGTCTCAAAATATTTTCTAATTTTCTCTTGACTTCTTTTTAGACCCAATAGTTGTTTGAGAGTGTGTTGTTTAATTTTCATGCATTTGTAAATTTTTCTGTTTTTATTCTATTTTTTATTTCTAGTTTCATTCCATTGTGATTGGAAAAGAGACTTGAAATAATTACAATCTTAAATTGTTAAGACTTGTTTTGTAGCCTAGCAAGTGATTTATTTTGAAAAATGTTTCATGAACACTCGAGAAGAATGAGTATTCTATTTCTGTTGCACTGGTCTAGAACCAAACCTACAATATCTCCGATGTATGTCTGAATACTTACCTTGAATAATTCCTCTACATAGATTGAGAACCACATTAGACAGTGTTACAGCTTTGTGTTTTGACTGTCAATATATAGAAAACTCAAGAGGAGAAAGTCTATTGTCCTTGTCTATATTTTTGCTCATGTATAATTTCTTCCTTTCTAATGTTCTGAGTCTTTGTTTTATTCTGTTCTTTATGTTTAGAGAACTTTATTGAGTCATTTTTTAGGGTAGATCTGTGGGTTTTAAATTCTCTTAGTTCTCTTTTATCTTATGTCTTGATTTTATCTTTATTCCTGAAGAAAATTTTCTCTGGATATAGGATTCTGGGCTGATAGGTGTTTTTTTTTTTTTTTTTTTTCTTTCAACATTTGAAAAATATTGCAGCACTTTCTTCTGGCCTCTGTGATTGTTGAAGAGAAATCTACCATTATCCAAACTGTTTTTCCCATATAGCCAATATGTCATTTCTCTCTCATTGCTTTCAAAAATTTTTCTTTGCATTTAGTTTTTAGAAGTTTCACTATGATGTGCTTTGATGTAGATTTCTTACATCCTTTATTTTTATTTTTTCTTTTTTGGTCAATTTGGGATATTTTAAGCCGTTATTTCTTCAAGTACTTTTTTGGCTCCACTGTCTTTCTTCTCTTCTGGAACTCAAATCATACTAATGTTACATCTTTATTAAAGAGCCATATGCACTTGAGATTGTGTTCTTTCTTTTTTTTTTTTTCAATCTATTCTCTCTTTGTTGTTTAGAATGGATAATTTTTATTGTTATGCCTTCAAGTTCTCTGATTCTTTCTTCTATTCTCTCAGTTCTGTTGTTCAGTCCATTTGTTCAGTTGTCTATTTTGGTTATTATATATTTTAGTTCTAAAATTCCCATTTGGTTTTTTATCTTATATTTCCTTGTTGAAATGTTCTATTATTATTATCTCTCTCTTTTTTTTTGTTTGGTTTTTGGTTTTTTTTGAGACTGAGTCTTGCTGTGTTGCCCAGGCTGGAATGCAGTGGCACGATCTCAGCTCACTGCAAGCTCTGCCTACCAGGTTCTAGTAATTCTCCTTGCCACAGCCCCCCGCGTAGCTGGGATTACAGGAGCCCACCACCACGCCCAGCTAATTCCTGTATTTTTTTAGTAGAAATGGGGTTTCACTATGTTGGTCAGGCTGGTCGTGAACTCTTGACCTCAGGCGATCCACCTGCCTCGGCCTCTCAAAGTGCTGGGATTATAGGCATGAGCTGTGCCTTGCCTGAAATGTTCTACTATTTTGCTAAAAAGTTCTTTGCTCTTGGTTTGATAAGTGATTTTTTTTTTTATTGAAACCAGTATATCTTCTGCATCATGATACAAAACACTGGATCGTATTGAAATCCTATTTTAGCAGGCCTTCTCTGACACCACTCTAGTGAATGAAAGGGAATACTGCCTCATTTCTGTGGATGGACTTGAAAGGTCTAGCTTCTCTTCTGTTGACACATGGCGGGCAAGGGAGAGGATTCCTCATAACTTCTGGATGCGGATGGGAGTCGAGGCTCCCACTAGGCATTCTCTGACACTATCCCAGCAAGAAGGGCACCTTATTACTATTTTATTTTATTTTATTTTTTTTGATACAGAGTTTTGTTCTCGTTGCCCAGGCTGGAGTGCAATAGCACGAACTCGACTCACCGCAACCTCCGCCTCTCGGGTTCAAACGATTCTCCTGCCTCAGCCTCCCGAGTAGCTGGGATTACAGGCATGTGCCACCATGTGCGGCTAATTTTGTATTTTTGGTAGAGACAGGGTTTCTTCATGTTGGTCAGGCTGGTCTCAAACTCCCGACCTTAGGTGATCCACCCTCCTCAGCCTTCCAAAGTACTAGGATTACAGGCATGAGTCACCGTGCCCGGCCCTCATGACTGCTCTTTACATGGCCTCCACTGACACCATGGAGAGGGGAGCAGGTGGCCTTGTACCCACGGAGTGGGGATGAAAGTCCTGAATCTGTACTAAGCTTCTTTTGACACCGGCTGACAGGAGTATTTTAACCTGGCAACGTACTCTGGGTTCTTCAGTTGGTCTTGACTGGAGAGTATAGGGTATAGTTGCAGTTTTGTCTGTGACATTTTGCTGGAGCGGGAAGTTATGGTCTGAAAGTTTTCTGTCTTGCAAGGTTGACTCTTTTCTGGTCCATTGGCTAATGAGAACAGGCTTTCATTATGATCGTGCGCGCGCGTGCGTGTGTGTGTGTGTGTGTGTGTGTGTGTGTGTGTGCGCCTGTTAGTGTTTCTGGGTTGCTGGTTTCTTCACTTCCAAGTTTGGGATACATGAGGCAAACAAACAAACAAAAAACCGAGGGGCCCCACCTCTGCGTAATTCATTGGCTCTTGGCACCTTTAGCCAGTTCCCTCCTCTCCATCTTTGAGACTCTTATTTTGTTTCTTTTGTACAGAATATCCAGAATTTTTAGTTGCACCTAGCAGGAAGAAAAGGGAAGACTATGTCTACTCCATCTTTTCAAAAGTGGATGCCCAAGCTGTAATAATTTTAGACTGTAAAATATTAAAGTGTCAAATGTTGTAACAGAAATAGTTATAAGTCAGATAAAAACCACTTAAGATCAGTAGGAATCCTAGCCAATTGGAAAGAGTAGAATTCGACCTCTGCACATACAATACTCCAAAATTAATTCCAAATAGATTCATTGCATAATTAATTAATTTAAAAAGTGAAATTATATATAAGAGAAAATATAAGCACATAATATATAATCAGAGAAGTGAAATTGTAACATTCTCTACACAAATAATGGTTGTCTTTAATATGTAAATAATTCTTACAAATCAGTAAGAGAAATATGACTACTATAAGTAAAAAATAATTAGAGAAAGGCTCAAACAGATGATTTGCATAAAGAATACAAGTACCTAACAAATATGGGAAAATGCTCATCTTTTCAAATAATTGAAGAAGTAAAAATTAGACAAATTAATTCCTTCGGATTTTTGGTTCAGTTTAGTTTCGTTCCTTTTTGGCTTATTCATGAGCCTTTCAAATAAAATGAAAGCAATATACCTTTAGGTAGGTCTGAGCTAGGTCCTACCTTGCAAATCCAGCTGCGATGGGAACCAAAGTAATACGATCTTTTTGGCAGGAACTTCACCAGTAAGTATCAAAAATCGCAAATATCATCATTTTTTGGACCAAATAATTTCACTTTTGGAAATGTATCCCAAGAAAAAGATGATTAACATAAAGATTCATGGAGAAGAATACTAATAACATTAACTATTAATAACTGTAAAAGGTAAAAAATTTAAAATCCTAACAAAGAAGAATTGGTTAACTAAAGTGTGGCATGTTCATAGCATAGAATACCAAGTGGCTATTTTAAACCATGTTGTATAAGAATAGTTAATGCCATGGGAAAAATGCTCATAATTTACCATTAAGTAAAAAATAAAAGTCAAACATTACAGTAGTTGAGACACTAATGCTATTTTAATAGGTAAAAATGTTCACAGAAATAACATATTAAGAAAACACAGAGGCCGGGCACAGTGGCTCAAGCCTGTAATCCCAGCACTTTGGGAGGCCGAGACGGGCGGATCACGACGTCAGGAGATCGAGACCATCCCGGCTAACAGGGTGAAACCCCGTCTCTACTAAAAAAAATACAAAAAGCTAGCCGGGCGAGGTGGCGGGCGCCTGTAGTCCCAGCTACTCGGGAGGCTGAGGCAGGAGAATGGCGGGAACCCGGGAGGCGGAGCTTGCAGTGAGCTGAGATCCCGCCACTGCACTCCAGCCTGGGCGACAGAGCGAGACTCCATCTCAAAAAAAAAAAAAAAAAAAAAAGAAAGAAAACACAGAAATATTAGCACTTGAAAATTAAATACGGGAATCATGATGTATTTTCATTTTTCTTCTTTTTATTTTTTTAATTTTCGAAATATATTATTACAAATCATACTTTTATATTTAAAACAAAACAATAAATGTATGTGGAGGATGTCCGGGGATGCCTTCAGCTGCTTAATGATGGCTCTTTCTGACATTCTTTTTCTGCCATCCTTAGCATTTTGGTTTTCCTTGTCACGCTTGTTGCTGCCTCATTATAAGACAGCTATGGCACCTGTAGATATCACAAATGCTCCAGGCTGGAGGAGGAAAGAGAGTCCACCCTCTACGCCTATGCCTCTTTTAATCAGGACTATTTGTCAGAGACCCCTTTCAACAGACTTTTGCTTACATCCCCTATGAACATCCCAAAGCTACAAAGGAAGCCAAAAAATCAGTATGCAGTTCTGCAGACTCTTAGCGTAGATCATGACAAGAAAGAAGGCACCAGGAATGGATGCTGAGTGGGCCAATTGCAGTTTTTCACATAGTATTTTTATGTACAAAATTAAAAGCATATTTTGTAGAGTGCATGGACTGAATGCAGTGACAACCAAACTATGCAAGGATTGTGCTTTGCAGGCCCTGTAAAAAGCATTTGTGACATGTGACCATTAAAAGAAGTTAGGAGATGTACTTACAAACTATTCGGGCTCTGATCCTTGCATTGCAGGAGTCTGACACTATAAATGGTACGTCTTCGTACTGAGAAAAGATTAGAAGGTTGATGTCGGGGTATGCATGTCTTAACCATCAACTCATTCACAGGCACTTTGTTGTACGGCATAGGGAAGAGCCCTTTCAAGCTGTGTTTGGTTACATGAAAACTAAGTCAGCCATCCAGTCATTGCAGAAAAAAAAAAAAATCATCAAAAAGCAAGATTTGTCATACAACTGAAGGCAGCAAGCTGTTGGACAAAGAGCAAACAAAGCTTGCGGAGGTCAGGAGATCTGAGCGTTCCATCAGGTTCTGCTACTAAACAGCTGTGTGCCTTTGTGAATGTAATTCACATTGACAAATTTCAGTTTCCTAATCTCTAAGGTCAGGGGTGTGCAGAAAAGATTGCTTAGGGCACTTGGAGCATAAAATGGCTATATTCTATTATAATTGACATCTTATAAAAATTAATAACTGCAAAGGTAATGAATCACATTAAATCCCTCATTGCGAGTTGACAGGAGGGAACACAGAGAGATCTGAAGGAACAGAGATGGGCAGAGTCACTGGCTCTGTGTCAGCTGCTGTCATTTGCTGTAGACGGTACATTCCACAGAGGAAATGCAACAGATATAAACCTTTAGAACCCACTAAAACTCTGTCAACATTATCTTTGCATAATTGGGAAAATGGGTTTGCCATGCAATATATTGAGCCCACACCCCAATTCAAGACCTGCTGTCCTTATTGATTTCATTTCACAAAGCAAAAAAGGAGATACATTAGGAGTGAAAGGAATCACATTGGTGAGGAAGTTGTTACAATAGTCACTAAAGTCTTTCAGTCCGGGAATCAGAGGCGGTGCAAATGTATCAACTTCCAGGTTCAGATGAAAGTTATGGAAAGCTGTGGTTGTCAGCACAGGTTGTGATGGGGTTGGAATTCTCGCTGCACCATTTAGAGCTGTGTGACAGTCTGCAAGTTACTTACCACCTCTGTGCCTTTGTTTCTTATCTGTAAAATTAGGGACAATATTTGCACTTATCTCTGAGAACTAGGTAAAATTTGGATGTTTTTTAGTCCAATGCCTGGCCTCTAGGTTCTTATTATCAGAGAGGTACTTTTTAATTCTTTAAGTAACTCAATGAATTTGCAACTAAGCTTATAAACTGTTAGGTAGTTGGTAACTTGTGGTGGATTTCTTAATTTGAGAAATAAAGTTTCTTTATGCAGAAATGTACGAAATGGCAAAAGTAGAAAGCTTACCTAAAGCTTAGGGACACTTTTAGTGGAATACCTTTCCGGAGACTCATGCAGTTTTGCACAGAGCTGTTGCTGGCAGCCCTGAGTCGCTTCCTAGTACAGCTCTGCTCCTGGGTAAAAGGCAAGAGACAAGAGAGCTATAAACTCTGTGTATTGCGGGAATATAAATGTATCATTGTATTCTGCTTGGACTACGTCTTTCAGCAAAGTGACAATTTAACTGAAAATGGTCATACAGACAGAACTGGCAGGTTTTCCATTATTGCCTATTCCTATTTCTTTTGCTGGAAAGCTCTCCAGGATCCTTAACAGGTGGTCTGCTTCTGGTCCCTAAATTTGGAATGTCAAAATGGATTCTCAAATCAGTGGGGAAAGGCTGGGTTGTTCATTAAATGGTGTTGAGACAGCTGGCGAAGCATTTGGAAAAACAAAGTTAGGATCCTATCTCAAACCAAATTAAACCACAAGTGGCTTTGATGTTTAAAGAAAGGCAGAGAGATGAAAATATCAGAAGAAAATACAGGTGAATAGCAAAACAGCTGTATTTTAGGGAAAGGTTTCGTGACTATAATACTAAGAGCAGAATTTATATTTATAATGGGAAAAATAATCATTGACTACATTAAAGATGTAGAACTTCCCTTTATATATATAAAAAGTACTATGAAGAAAATAAGGAGAACAGAATCTTAAGTAACTTTCCTATATCAGATTAAAGGGTTACTGTCCTGTCTGTGGAAAGAGCTCTTATAAATGAGTGAGGAAAAAGATGACCCATCCGTTCCCCTCTCCCTGCCCCACCCCCGCCAATATAGGCATAACCCATAAGAAGAATTTTTTTTTTTAAAGGCAAAAGGGTAATAAACATGAAAAAATTTTGGCTTCACATGCAATCAGCCATTTCTCATGTATCATGTTGTCAAAGATGAAAAGCAACAGAACTCCACGTTAGGGAAAGAAACGGTCTGCAATATGCAGATGCAGACATGAATGCTGGCACCACAAATACACAAAAACTAGGGCCGGGCACAGTGGCTCATGCCTGTAATCCCAGCATTTTGGGAGGCCAAGGTGGGCGGATCACCTGAGGTCAGAGGTTCGAGACCAGCCTGGCCAACATGGTGAAACCCCATCTCTACAAAAAAATACAAAAATTAGCTGGGTATGGTCATGGGCACCTGTAATCCCAGCTACTGGGGAGCCTGAGGCAGGAGAATCACTTGAAGCCAGGAGGTGGAGGTTGAAGCGAACTGAGATCGTGCCACTGCACTCCAGCCTGGGCAACAAGAGCGAAACTCCTTCTCAGAAAAAAAAAAAAAAAAATACACAAAAACTTTTTGGAGAGCTTTTGGGCCATGTAGATAATATTCTAAGTGAAAAGTCTTTGACATCTTCTAATATTTTACCCTTAGAAAATTATCAGTCAAGTGCTTGGAAATTTAGATCTAGGAGTAGCTAAATTTAGATAATAAATTTAGATACATCGCAGCATAGTTTGTAATTTCAATATAGAATATTAAGGAGATATCTGTCGTCTGAGGCTGGTTAATAAATTAAGACTTAGTCTACATAACTAAATACTATGAAATTTTTTAGGAAAGTAAGTTTTAAGGTACGATGACATCCACAAATGAAAAAAATATATAAAACAGGGGTTTAGTACAAGTCATATTTGTATTAAAATTCTGTAGCTTGTTATGTTTAGTATTTTAACACATACATGGAAAAATATGAATATATGATTAAAAATAAGTATCCTTCCAGTCCAGGACCACTTAAGACTGTCGAGCTCATAAAAAAAGCAAAAGAACAACTGAGAAAGTATCACGGATGTGGAAAGACGTTAAAATTAGAATCTAGTGTCGTTCCCTGGATTGGAACCTAGAACAGAAAGGGGACATTAATGGAAAACTGGTGAAATCTGGAATTGAGTCAATAGTAATGGACCAATGTCAGGTTCTTGGTTTTGACAAACGAACTACAGCAGCATAAGGTGTGAACAATGGGAGAAACGGGGTGAAGAGCATATGGGAACTCTTTATAAGCTATCTTTGTCATTTTTATAAATAACAAGTTTACTTAAAATATCAAGCCATTTGGCCGGGCACAGTGGCTCACGCCTGTAATCCCAGTACTTTGGGAGGCCAAGGTGGGCAGATCACCTGAGGTTAGGATTTCGAGCCTGGCCAACATGGTGAAACCCTGTCTCTACTAAAAATACAAAACTTAACAAGGTGTGGTGGTGAGCACCTGTAATCCTAGCTACTCTGGAGCGTAAGGCAGGACAACTGCTTGAACCCAGGAGGCGGAGGTTGCAGTGAGCTGAGATCGTGCCACTACACTCCAGCCTGGGCAACAGAGCAAGACTCCATCTCAAAAAAAAAAAAAAAAAAATCAAACCATTCAAAATGTGTTATCCTGAAGAGTGAGATTTTAATACGGGACATAATGACTTTCAGATTTTATGTACAAAATGTTGTACAATGACCACACATATTATATAATAAAGGATAAACTGACATAAAAAATATTGTAGAAGTATATTTGTGAACATGGAATCATAAAAAAGCAAATTATAACATAGTATAATCCTATTTAAATATATATTAAAGTTAATTATTTGCTTTTGCTTATATTTATGTTCCAATTTTAAATAAAAATATACATTTCTTACAGGACAAAGGATAATTGAATTTTAAAACATCCCTGAAAGTAGGTGTAGGGCAGGCAGAATCCCCAAATCTCCAGTCTTACACGTTGGAATCAGGGGTTTCCTGATCATGTATCTGCTCCTTAAAACTCTGGGGCCACAGAAAGAAGATCTTCTTTGTTGATGGGGACTCTGGCTCTTTATTTTAGTAATAAATTTAAATGAATATCCCTTTTTTCTAACTATGATCCAACACATCCTGTCTCTGCTTAGATCATTCTATTCAAAACACAAGGGTGAAGGTATGTATTAAAAAGAAAAAGAATAATTTAACAGTATCAAGCATTATTTTCTGCTGTGTTGGTTATTTATAATACGATTTTCAGAGAGAATAATGGCCAGTTAAATAAGAGAAAATACAAACCCGCTACACTTAAACCCTGCTAATAGAAAATTGAAGACAAAATGTAAACAAGCATTTTGCCTTTTTTCATGTTTATCACATAATCACAGCAGTGCCATATTTGGGAAAAAATAGCCTAATATTTGAATGCAAATGTTACTGATATTTATTGTAATATTTTGGACACATATCCACATAATGCAAGATTTTCATATATTTGTCTTACTCAGAAATGAATCTGCTGGATGGTTTCCAAGCTGTAATTTGGATTTATAAGAATGTAAATACATTATGATTGAGTTCCCAGTAGCGTTTAAGCTCATGGATATTAGGCAATGCCTGATGCCAAGCGACTTCGGAAGCCCTGGAGACTCAGCGGCTCACAGCCCTTTCCCACGGGCCACCCACTCTCGAGGGCCGTATTTCCAAATGCGTCTCTGCGAGTCTCAGAGACTTGAGGATTTGCAAGGGCCTTCCTCACAGACACGGTGGCTTAAGCCCACTTCACCCAGTTTCTCCCATTGTTCACACCTTACGTTACTGTGGTTCCTATGTCAAAACCAAGTGGGAGTTACCAGGGGGTCAACTGGTCATTATAAAATGGAGAATGACGTGCTGTAATTGGTGAGACAATACGATTTCACGGGAGCCCAAAAGAGAAGCACCTTGAAACCTGGACCCCGGGGCACACAAAAGGCTGGCCAAGATAAACAGTCCATGGAACATGAGGCTTGGAGGAAGCAGAGTCATTTCCCAGGAGAATGGGAGACCAGGGAGAAGAAACGGTGCTCCAGGCAGAAGTGACTGCACCTGAAGGAGATGAGGTGAGGGAGGGGAGTGAGCATGGTGGGTCTAAATAACTGGACAGAGCCCCCACCAGACCACAGGATGCCAAGAGGTGGGTGAGAGCTGGAGCCCAGCAAGAGGAGCAGTTCCTTCACGAAGGGCCTTGAACACCATATTAAGGAAATTGGATTTTATTCCATGGTTGCTATGGGCTACATTGCGTCTCCCCAAAACCCATATGTATGGAAGCCCTAATGCTATAGCACTTCAGAATGGAACTGTATTTACAGAGAGGGTCCTTAAAGGGGTAACTCAGTTAAAATGAGGTCATGAGGGTGGGTTGTAATCTGATCTAACTGAAGTCTGAAGTTTTGTTTTTTTTTTTGAGATGGAGTCTCGCTCTGTCGCCCAGGCTGGAGTGCAGTGGCGTGACCTCTGCTCATTGCAACCTCTGCCTCCTGGGGTTCAAACAATTCTCCCTGCCTCAGTCTCCTGGGTAGCTGGGATTACAGGTGCCCACCATCATGCCCAGCTAATTTTTGTATTTTTTTAGTAGAGACAGGGTTTCGCCATGTTGGCCAGACTGGTCTTGAACTCCTGACCTCAAGTGATCCACCCACCTTGGCCTCCCAAAGTGCTGAGATTACAGGCATGACCCACCATGTTGGCCCTGACAGATGTCTTCATAGGCAAAGGAAATTAGAACACAGACACACCCAGAGGGAAGACCACATGAAGTCACAGGGAGTATATAGCCACCTGCACTTCAAGAAGAGACGCCTCAGAGGAAACTGACACCTTGCTCTTGAACTCCCAGCCTCCAGAACTGTGAGAAAATAAGTTTCTGTCTTTTAAACCACGCAATCTTTAGTACTTTGTTACAGCAGCCCTAGCAAATTCATGCAAAGGACAACGAAGTGTCCTAAAGAAGGGCAGGGGGCAGGGGAAGGACGGTTAGATTCATCCTTTTGAATAATTACTCACTGGTGGGCAGAATGGATAGGAAAAGATAGAGTTGGGGGCAGGGAGTTCAAAATCTCTTTAAGAGCTAGACGATGGTTGCAGCTGCTGTGGAGGTCTGTGCAGGCTGAACTTACACAACTCTGGGGGGTGCCTTCTAAATACAGACGTGCCTCAGAGATGTAATGGGTTTGATCCAGACCACCGCAATAAAGCAAAGATTGCAATAAAGTGAGTCACACAAAGTTTTTGGTTTCCTAGTGCATATAAAAGCTATATTTACACTATATTGTAGTCTATTAAATGTGCAGTAGTGTTATGTCTTAAAAAAACAATGTACATACCGGGCCAGGCGCAGTGGCTCACGCCTGTAATCCCACCACTTTGAGAGGCTGAGGTGGGTGGATCACCTGAGGTCAGGAGTATGAGACCAGCCTGGTCAACATGGTGAAACTCTGCCTCTACTAAAAATACAAAAATTAGCTGGGCGTGGTGGCGGGTGCCTGTAATCCCAGCTACTCGGGAGGCTGAGGCCAGATAATCACTTGAATCTGGGAGGCGGGGGTTGCAGTGAGCTGAGATCACGCTACTGCACTCCAGCCTGGGAGACACAGTGAGATTCTGTGTAAAAGAAAAAAAAAATGTACATAGCTTGATAAAATATACTTTGTTGCCAAAAAGTGAGAATGATTATCTGAACCTTCAGTAAGTCATAATCGTCTTGCTGGTGGAAGTTCTTGCCTCAATATTGATGGCTGCTGACTGATCAAGGAGGTGGTTGCGAAGACTGGGGTGGCGTCAGCAGTTTCCTAAAATAAGACAACAAGGAAGTTTGCCTCATTGATTGAATCTTCTTTTCTTTTTTTTTTCTTTTTTCTTTTTTTTAGTGAGACAGAGTCTCGCTCTGTCACCCAGGCTGGAGTGCAGTGGCCAGATCTCGGCTTACTGCAAGCTCCGCCTCCCGGGTTCACGCCATTCTCCTGCCTCAGCCTCCTGAGTAGCTGGGACTACAGGCGCCCGCCACCTCGCCCGGCTAGTTTTTTTTTTTTGTATTTTTTAGTAGAGACAGGGTTTCACTGTGTTAGCCAGGATGGTCTTGATCTCCTGACCTCGTGATCCGCCCGTCTTGGCCTCCCAAAGTGCTGGGATTATAGGCTTGAGCCACCGCGTCCGGCTGATTGAACCTTCTTTTCACAAAAAATGTCTCCATCGCATGCAATACCGTGTGATAGCATGTGACCCACAGTAGAACTACTTTCAAAATTGGAGTCAATTCTTTCAAACCCTGCCACTCATTTATCAACTAAGCTTACGTAGTATTCTAAACATTTTCTTGTCATTTCAACAAAGTTTACAGCATCTTCACTAGGAGTAGTGTCCATCACAAGAAACTGTTTTCTTGGATCACGTCTAAGAAAAACTTCTCATCCTTTAAAGTTTGAATCATGAGATTGCAGCAATGCAGTCACATCTGCAGGCTTCACTTTTAATTCTGCTTCTCTTGTTGTATTTACATCTGCAGTGACCTCCTCCACTATAGTCTTCAACCCTGCAAAGTTATCCAAGAGGGCTGGAATCAGTTTCTTCCAAGCTCCTGTTAATGTTGATATTTTGACCTCCTCTCATAAGCCACAAACGTGCTTAATGGTACCTAGAATGGTGACTACTTTCCAGAAGCTTTTCACTTCACCTTGTCCAGATCCATCAGAGGAATCACTACCCATGGCAGCGACAGTCTCACAAAATGTATCTCTTAAATAAGGTTTGAAAATCCAAACTAATCCTTGATCCATGGACTGCAGAATGGATGTTGAGTTAGCAGGCATGAAAACAACCTTCGTCTCCATCAGAGCTCTTGGGTGACCAGGTGCATTATCAATGAGAAGTAATGTTTTGAAAGGAATTCTTTTTTTCTGAGCAGTAGGCCCCAGTGGTGGGCTTGAAATATTTAGTAAACGGTGCTGCAAGCAGACGTGCTGTCATCTAGGTTGTTATTTCATGTAGGAAGCACAGGCAGAGTAGATTTAGCATAATTCTTAAGGGCCCCAGGATTTTCAGAATGGTAAATGAGCATTTGCTTCATCTTTTTTTTTTTTTTAACGTTTATAAGCCTTTAATAGTGACATGCATTATTTCAGTTAAAATTCTCAATCAAAATACTGTTACTTCACCTGTTCTCACTGATGGACATAGTTTATCGAGGCTAGATAATTTGTCTAGAGTCATACAGCAGGTAATCCTACCAAGATTAGGTGGACCATAGGATCCCAGCCTGTAAGTACTCTGTAGGATGCATTTGAGAAGCCAAAGTTTAGATACAATGGCTGATAGTTATATACTCTTTATTGTGTCCCAGGCTCTGTTAGGTGCCTTTTTATACTGACTGAATTCTGACACAATTTTCAGATCTCGTGTCCCCAAACCAAGGTGTAAGGAGGTGTTATATGACTCACCCAAGACCACGCAGTTGTGAAATAATGGAATTGGAATTAGAACCCTGTCAGTTTGTTCCAGAATTTAAACAAAAAACTGTTTAAGAGGGGGAAAAAGTCATCTTTCCATTTTAGCAGTTAAAAAACATGCAGTCTTTTTGTTTCCTACAGTAGATCTCTTCAATTTATTCCTCATATCTAACCAGCTACATTCGTCCCTAACAAGAGAATCAGATTGTTCTTTGAAACTTTGAAGCTAGACATTGACTTCTCTTCTCTAGCTATCAAAGTCCTAGATGGAATCTTCTTCCAACAGAAGGCTATTTTGTCCACATGCAAAATCTGTTTTTATTTATTTACTTATTATTTTTTGAGACGGAGTTTCACTCTCGTTGCCCAGGCTGGAGTGCGATGGCGCGATTTCAGCTCACCACAACCTCCGCCTCCCGGGTTCAAGCGATTCTCCTGCTCCAGCCTCCCGAGTAGCTGGGATTACAGGTGCCCGCCACCATACCCAGCTAATTTTGCATTTTTAGTAGAGATGGGGTTTCTCCATTTTGGTCAGGCTGGTCTCAAATGCCCGACCTCAGGGGATCCGCCCGTCTCAGTCTCGTAAAGTGCTGGGATTATAAGCATGAGCCACCACGCCGGGTCACAAAATCTGTTTTTTAATGCAGCCACCTTAATTAATGATCTCAGCTAGATCTTCTGGATAACTTGCTGCAGCTTCTACGTCAGCACTGGCTGCTTCACCTTGCACATTTACATTATGAAGACAGCTTCCTTCTTTGAACTTCATGACCTAACCTCTGCTAGCTTCAAACTTTTCTTTTGCCTCTTCCTCACCTCTTTTGAGCTTTCACGGAGCTAGAGTTAGGGTCTTGCTCTGGATTAGGCTTTGGCTTAAAGGGATGTTGTGGGCTGGTTTGATCTTCTATCCAGACCACTAAAACTTTCTTCATATCAGCAATAAGGCTGTTTCTCTTTCTTATCATTCATGTGTTCACTGGAGTAGCATTTTTCATTTCCTTCGAGAACTTTTCCCTTGAATTGACAAGTCGGCTAGCTGTTTGGCACAAGGAGCCTAACTTTCAGCCTGTCTTAGCTTTCAACGTGCCTTCCTCACTAAGCTTAATCATTTCTAGTTTTTGACTTAAAGTGAGAGATGTGTGACTCTTCCTTTCCCTTGAACACTTACAGACCACTGTAGAGTTATTAATTGGCCTAATTTCAATATTGTTGTGCCGCAGGGAATGGTGACGCTCAAGGAGTGGGAAGGAGATGGGAACTCCCAGTCAGTGGAACAGTCAGGACACACACAACATTTGTCAATTAAATTTGCCATCTTACATGGTGTGGTTCTTGGCAACCCGAAACAAATACATGGGTAACATCAAAGAACACTGATTGGCTGGGCTTGGTGGCTCATGCCTGTAATCCCAGCACTTTGGGAGGCCGAGGCGGGTGGATCACGAGGTCAGCAGTTGGAGACCAGCCTGGCCAACATGGTGAAACCCTGTCTCTACTAAAAATACAAAAATTAGCCAGGTGTGGTGGCACATGCCTGTAATCCCAGCTACTCAAGAATCGCTTGAATCCCGTGAGGCAGAGGTTGCAGTGAACCGAAATCATGCCACTGCACTCCAGCCTGGGTGACAGAGCGAGACTCCTTCCCAAAAAAAAAAAAATTACTCATCACAGATCATCATAACAGATATAATAATGAAAAAGCTTGAAAAATATTGTGAGAATTACCAAATGTGACACAGAGACATGAAGTGAACACATGCTGTTGGAAAAATAGCACCAATGGACTTGTCCGACACACAGGTGCCATAAAACTTTGAATTTGTAAAAAAGAGCAGTATCTGCAAAGTTCAAAATAGAAAACAACCCAAAGCACAGTAAAACAAGGTATGTCTATGGATGATAATACAAATCATGTGCCGACAGGTCATACAATGCACGCTTTGGCATTGCAAGTATATTTGAGATATCACTAATGACAGCATAGGTAAAGGAATTGGGAAGAAATGAATAGATTCGAGAGAAACTTAGAAAATAGACTTAATTGTGTTTGAAGGTTGGTTGGATACTACTACTGAAGAAGGAGTAAAGCATGAAGCTGTTTTCAGTCTTGGGCAACTGGGTGGATGGGGGCAGTGGTCTATGCATTAAGAATCCAAGGAGGAAGATCTATGTTGGAGGGGATGATTGAGTCTGTTTTGGATTTGAGTTTGAGGAATCAAAAGGAGCTGTTCAAATGGAGATTTTCACTAGGAAATTGAATATATGAAGATACAGACCTTTATACGCATCATGGTTTTTCATGATTTAAATAGCTTAATATTTTAAATCATGAGGGTTGATAAGAACTGAAGAAATACTGTGTAAAATAAGAAAAGAACATAAAAGGGGCTGGGCGCGGTAGCTCATGCCTGTAATCCCAGCACTTTGGGAGGCCGAGGGAGGTGAATCACCTGAGGTCAGGAGTTCAAGACCAGCCTGGCCAACATGGTGAAACTCCGTCTCTACTAAAAATGCAAAAATTAGCTGGGTGTGGTGGCATGCACCTGTAATCCCAGCTACTCGGGAGGGTGAAGTAGGAGAACTGCTTGAACCCAGGAGACAGAGGTTTCAGTGAGCTGATGTCATGCCACTGCACTGCAGCCTGGACAACACAGCGAGACTCCATCTCAAAAAAAAAGAAAAGGGAAAAAAAGAAGTCCTCTTGCCATCCAAACTCTTAAGTCAGAGGCTCCTTATGGGACTTAGCAGGCAAAAATAAGAAAAATGCTGTTGCCCGTTTTCTTCCCCCGTTCTGCCTACATGCTGGTTCCAGGCACAGGTATCTCCTCACGTTCTGAAGGTTTAAGAGTACCCTGGAAGCAGCAACAGTGAATTTGTGGGGTGATCTCATTCACCCAGCAAATATGGGGTATCTACAGTGTATCAGATACTGCACTAAGTTTCTGTTGATCAAAAAAAAAAAAGAAAAAAAAGTCATACTTCTCTCCATTCTCAAAACAATTCAGATGCTTGGGCTAGGCTAATGCATGGCCCCTAGAATTATAATTCCAGTGGTATTACAGAATTGTAATTCCAGCATCAGAATGGAAGACCAAGATCGGGTCTTCGTCAGTGTCCTGGGGATAATCAGAAGACTTCCGCCCAACAGATTCACGTGACTGTCTTGCTAAAGGAGGTTAATTCGTTCAAGGATGGGAAGTTGGGGAATCCAAGAAAGTTCAGTTCATATATTCCCTGATCCCGCACCTTGGGAACTTTTTTGGCCCAGCAGAGATCTTTGGTGTTACATTTTCTTGTCTCTCTTAGCTCTGAGTGTCCAAAAATATATATATTTTTTCACAGTTTTGAGGGGACTGTTTCTATCACACTTCCTTCACTCCTTATATAGGGTATAGTGGGCAATATCCATCCATCCTTTACTTTACGAGTTAGGTTATCTTATAAATGTCAATTATTGAACTGAGTAATCACATAGTGATGTCTCATTGATCTAAATGGCTGTAGATTGAGATGCTCTTGGTTTGTCTTTTGTCTTTTTCCTTTCTGACACTTAGCATTTTTCTAAGAATCATCTATAATATGAAAACTAGAAAACAAAATTGGCAAGCTTGGGAGGCTCTAGAGTATCTGCAGTGTGTGTACGACAACAGAAAATAGACTCTTTGTAAGGGTCTTTGCATGACATTTTGGGCATGGCTGCTGAAACACCTATTTAGATATACAGGGGTGCTTTCATTCATTCATTTTTGCCTCCTCCTGAATATATAGCTGAAATTGCTTTAAGAATACATATGGATTTGGGAAAAGTAAAAAACAAAGCCGCTGCCTCCGTTCCTGTATTGTCACACCTGATCGAGGGATAATAGCTGAAGATCGTGCTTTGCAACTCAGAGTCATACAGCGCCTGTCATTATCTAAGCCGGGGTTCAGATAACGCTAGTGATCACCCGCTCTCCAAATATTTTTTTAAATTCATTAACATGCCTGAGTGTTTTTGTCTAGTCATTGAAAAAGATGAGTTTAGAAATCATGCTTTGCAACAAGACAGGCAGGGACAAGAGAGTTCTTCAGCTGAAAGCATGATTTGTCACCTGGGAAGAACCCCTTTGGGATCACCTGAAAGTCACTAACAATAGGAAAGGACGCTTTATTCTTTCTTGAGCTCACAGTATTATAATTTGGGCACAGATGTGGATGTAACCTCATTCCCAGCCCCAGGCTGGTGAGGCCTGGAGACATTTGGGCAACATGACATAAGTAAATATATATTCAAATCCTTCTGGGAACCTGGGATAAGATAGTCTTGCTTTTTTAAAAAAAAGAATACTTGTAACATGAAATAGCCATTTATGTTGATATTTGACTTAAGATGGCAGTTTGTTCAGCTTAGTTATTCCATCAACAGCAAAAAAATTCATATGTAGGAGATTATAGGAAAGCAGAAAGATTTACTGTTTTGGCAGGAAAAAAGGGAAAACACCAGCCATGATCAAGAAGTCAACAATCCTTAACAGAGTTGTAAAATTCAGTTCTGGAAGCAATGGTGGAATTCATAACTAGTTATTCAATCTGCGTCCTTGTAACGGGATGGTCACATCAAAGGAGAGACTGAACTTGGATGGGAGAAAAGGTTTGAAGCGATTTCTCACAACTTTAAGTCAAATTTGATTCCAAAGCATTCCAAAGGGCTATTTCAAGTCCTTTTACTGTTTTATACTTGTTCAATACCATTTCAGCCCAAATGAGAAAGCAGCAAGAAAGACTTTGTTTACAGAGATGTGAGAGATGCAATAAAGTCCTCTCCAGTCCGTAAGGAGAAGAAAAATGCACAGATTGGAATTCTAGGAAACAGGCTCTATGTAGATAGATGTGTCACCTGTCTCTGTTTATCCATCTTACTTTAACACAGATTAGCTGCCTAACAAACCTCCAGGTGACTCTACTGGGTATACTGACATCCTGTGTGCAGTTCTTACAAATCAGTTCTAGGGAACACAAAGCTGACTGTCAAAAGCCCATTAATAGCAGACAAATTCTTCTACAATCCTTCAAGCAATGCTTCTCAACTGTGATGCACATACATATTTCCTAGGAGGTATTGCAAAAATACAGCTTCTGATTCAGAAGGTCTGGGTTGGGGTCTGAAATTTCATGTTTCCGGATGACATTGATGCCATTGGTCCAAGTCACACCTTAGCAAGTTGATTGTTTCTATGCCATTCCACAGATGGAGAAAAACATCAATGCCCTTTCTCATCTAGAACTGTAGGAAAAAAAACTATTAGCTATAGAAGCAATGATTGTCCTTGTGTAGAATATGGGTTTAACTCTAGGCTGCCTGCCCTTGATGGATGAGTCTTATAGGTAATCACCAACTTAAAATAAAGAAAGATCAGTGTATAATTTTGTAATCCCTGTCATCTGTCACAGTTATAAAATGCCATGTTGTGAAATGCTGAATTTACTCAGAACCCCCCAGTTACTGGCGAAGTGTCCATGCCAAGTTTCTAATTTCAAATATGCTTTGTTGAAAAGCCTAGAAATTATATTATATAACTTCATGGAAAAGAGATCACTGAGAAATTATATTATATCGCTTAATGGAAAAGAGAGCACTGCACTGAGATTCAGAAGACTTTCAATACAGTCTCAGTTTTGTCATCCATTTGCTGTGTGACATTGAGTAATGCCCTCTACCCTTCTGAGGCTCAAATATGAATTGAATAGTGCCAACTAGATGCCTTCTAGGAACGCTTTCAACTCTAATGTTCCACATGCTATATAACATATGGAAACATAATTTAAGTTCTCAGTAGCGATTAGGAAATTGTCTTGCTAGTGGGGTGCGGTTCATCATTAGTGTTGATGTCTCTGGTTTTATATCAGTGAGAATGAAGAGGTGAGAGTGTAATAGTTAAGAGCACTGGCTTTGAAGTCAGGCAGAGGTGAGTTCAAATCCTGCCGCCTCATGTTCTAGGAGTCTCATGGTATTATAAAATTGACTTAATTTGTCTGAGGTTCAATTAGGTCATCTGTAAAGTCCGATCTGTGAAATGGGTAAGAAAATAAACCAGCCTCATTGGAATATTGTAAGTAGAGTGGCCTAGTGTTGTGGTTTGACTGGAACTAAAGGTTTTCCCAGGAAACGGGACTTTCAGTGCTCAAAGCAGAATAGTTCGAGGCAAACCGGGATGGTTGGCCACCCCATAGTCACAAGTGTCACCTGAGATAAACCTGTAAAGCACATAGAAAATGTTCAATGGACAGTAGCCATGGTTGTGATATAAATATATAGCACATAAATATAAAGATGTCCGGGTGATTTTTTTTTTTTTTCAGACAGAGCTTGGCTCTTGTTGCCCAGGCTGGAGTGCGATGGCACGATCTCGACTCACTGCAACCTCCGCCTACCAGGTTCAAGTGATTCTCCTGCCCCAGCCTCCTGAGTAGCTGGGATTACAGGCATGCGCCACCACGCCCAGCTAATTTTGTATTTTTAGTAGAGATGGGGTTTCTCCATGTTGGTCAGGCTGGTCTCGAACTCCTGACCTCAGGCGATTCGCCCACCTCGGCCTCCCAAAGTGCTGGGATTACTGGCGTGAGCCATTCAACCAGAGCACGACCCAACTTTGCCTTTTTGACTCTGAATTTCTACTTTTTAAAGGTTATATGGTTTTCTTTCTTGAGAAACAGAGAGGACTGTACATGTGACATATCAAGCAATACAAAATGACTGCCTTTCTGCAAAATAAAATTTGAATCGAGGGACAGAATAGCCTCTCTATGACGAGCCCCCTGCAGGCCTGGTTTGGGGATGCTGATGTGGCTACAGGCAGACATAGGCAGCACTCAGCAGCGCTAATGCATGCAACACCAGCCAGGAATGTGAGCAGCTGTCCTTTCTAACCCCGATGTCATTTGCTGAAGCAATGCCAACATCCTTGTCTTCCATCAAAACATTCCAGAGCTCATCCTTTTCAGGCCATATACAGATATATCTCCTACGATTTGCATAAGGCCATTGTCTCTGGAATTTGGGAATTTTCCAGCTAGAATGCCTCACGTATACTATTCTGCACAGACAATTGAAGAGAATGCAGGAGCCAAATTCCCTTGTTATGGCTACTTCTAGCCTCTAACTGGTTCTGATTTGGGAGCTTTTCTCCTCTTCTCTTCCTTTCTACTCTCTGCCCATCTGGGCTACCCACTCCTATGGGCTTGAGGTCCAATCAACCAGACACAAAGCTTCAATTCTGGTTGTCAAGCTGTCAGCCACACCAGTTTCTCGTATTTTCTGTCTTTGATTCCTCTTAGTGTTCTTCCTTCTCTGTAATTTCTTCTGTGGCTTATTAACTGAAATGTTGTCAACTTCATCCCAGCTTCAGGTGACTTGGAAACTGTAACAGGACAACAGATGATCCGTCCTGCTTGTCCAAGACAGTCCAGGATTGCACCTGTTGTCCCAGGTTACTAATTAATCGAACCCCCTTTTACTTTCAAAAATGTCCGGGTTTGGATGGCAAATGATACAATCACACTGTCCAGATCCAGCCTCTGGAGTTCTACTTTCATCTGTTTTATATTGAGCAATGATCTCCCTTATAAGATTTTAATTTGAGTGTAACATTTTGATATGTTTGAACAACACAAAATGAAAAATCAATCTCGCCAGAAAGGGCAGAACATTCATAAAAACAGCCAACTGGTCAACTCGTTGTTTTGCCAGGCAGAGCAAAACATTTATAAAAAACAGTCAACCGGTTTGAGGAGAAAATTCACCGAAAGCAATATAGCTAGAAGTCTAACATCTTAATGAAGAACAGTGAGATCCAGATTTTATTGCTTTGGGTACAAGATGCCCAAAACACAAGTTTGTACCTTACGAGCAAATTGGTGAATTGTATTTAGAAAAAAAAAGGAAAAAAATATGAAGGTGAATCACCAAGCAAATGGGTCCTCAAAATGAATGTCTACAATTCTACCTTAGGAGAAGCTTTTGGAAACAAGACTGGCAAATAAGTGGGCAGTATGCATGACCCCATAGAAAGTCCTGGGGCTTTGGGATCCATCAGACTGGAATTAGAATAGTGACTTTTCTTCCAATGGTGTCACTGCGGACAAATGGCTTCATGTCTCTGAACATTATTTTCATGACTTACGCTTTCATAAAAACTTCAATTAACCATTGGTTTTCAAACTATGCTCTGCAGAGCCCAGGATTTTTAGCAGAGTTGCCCTGTGCACCCTTGGGAGCAATACTTTTATTCGTTTTATCTCAAGCAATGATCTCCCTTGTAAGATTAAAATTTGAGCTTAAGATTTTGATATGTTTGAACAAAAGATTTTGATGCAAAAATGAAATGTGAGCATTTATGGTTTAGGTAGTCTCTGAGCTCCCTCCAATTCTGGTATATGTCATTCTAAGGCCTTAGAAAATGTCAGCAGTTGGAGAACTACAGATAGTGACGGACAAAAGATTCCTCTGATGTCTGCAAAGCCCTAAAGTAACTTGCTAATAAGTGCAGACCAAGAGGGCCTTAGGCCGTGTGCTCTGGTCTATTAGAGAGGCTGATGGGGACCACCGTGTGTCTGAGGAAAGTGCCAATACAGACATACAGAGCTGCGGCTGTGAGGTGTCTTTGCTGGAAAAGCGCATTCTGGGACTCTGAAAAGTGTTCCCGGAGATGTTCTCTATCACTCACAAAGAACCGGAGATTCTAAACAGGTCCAAAGCTGATTCTAGATTTTGGCAGAAGGCCTGGTGTCTGAAAATCATTACCAGTATGTCCAAAATTCTTTAAAAATTCTAATAATAATGAAGTCTGGAGCGTTCTAGCACTTGAGGGGGTAGGGTAGCATGTATAAAGTTAAAGAGATAAACACTCTCCTGGGGTGAAAATTAAAATTCAAAAGAATCAAGTAAGATACTTTCACGAGGGCAAAGGCAGATCAGGAAATCACGCTCCTTTCCTGTATTTCAGGTATCAAGAGAGAAAAACAGATAGTGGAAAGCGTGTGGCAGAAGGACTTGCTTTCACTGGCCTGGAGGAAAAGTCAAATTTTGAGCCAGAAGAAAAAGGGGTAGCCCCACTGAGAAGTCTATGTCCTGGCCTCTTGTGTGGTCAGGTGTACTGCTGGTAGTCAAAAATATGAACTTGGGGGCCATATTTTCTTCTCTTTATAAAAGCGCCCGATAAGTTAGGGCTTAAGATTGAACTGCAATGAAAATTATTTTTGCTCTCCTTTTTTATCTGAAAAATTTTTAAAGGGATTTTCCACAGTTTATATACTGTTTATCTCATATCTGGGACACTTTTAAATTTTGGTTAGATTTGGAGTAAGTTTGATTATAGTCTTTCCTATAGTCTTTTCTTGATCCTTAAAGAATGATTCATTTGATTGCGGTTTCTTATTTCATTGAACTTTTAATCATGCCACAATACTATTTTTAGGAGTCTCTATGGATTTCTACTGCCTGAGAAGATAAAGCCCCAAGTCTTCACATTAAAGGCTTTCATAATCTCAGATTGGCTTTCTTTCTAGTCTTTATGATCCAGAAGCACCAGGTTAGCCATTAGTTGCCAAGCACATTCTTTACCTTCTTCTTAGTGTCCATTCATCTACCCTCCTGCCACCATATCTCCTCTTTCATGAAGCTTTCCCAGCACAGGAGCCCCAGGTGGAATGAATCACTTCTGTTCCCAGAATCCTCTGCTCTCATGATGGCCATTGTGGATCCTGCTGTTCCTATGTATATAACCCCCTTGCTATGTAGGCTGTAAGAGGCTTGAGGACAGGGAATGTGCCTATTCCTTTTTATAACTGGCATTTAACATAGAGCCTGGCACATGACAGATGTCCAACAGATCATTTCAGAAGAAAATATTTTTTAATTAATGAATTTTTCATTGCATCTAAAAATTAGGGGACTGAATAGTCCTTTAAATGGTGGATGCTTCTTTGGTCTGTTTTAACTTTATAAACTTACTTAAGTGGTTGTAAAATGAAGAGTGCTGTAAATCTGTTAAGACTACATCGTTTCAGTTAAGGATGACTGATTAAGCACATGTTTTTAATCCCACTCCCCTTCCAAATGTCCATAGAACTGCCATTCCCCCACACAGAAAAACCAGCAAAAATATCTGCATTAGTGTTGCAAAATCGGGAAGGGCATTATCCAACATGAAAACAACTTGGAGGAATTTCTGCTGAATATAGTGCAGAGCCAAGAAGTCGGATGAAATCCGCCCATAGTTGAAGATATGCACAGTAGCCCCACCTGAGCTGTCAATGGAAAAGCACCCCTGAGGTGAGCTCCTGGAAATCTCCTTGAATCCAGGCCTTGGCGCACCATCTCTAAAGGCTGCTAAAATGTTGTGGATATAACTGGAAAAGTTGAGTCCGGTTGACAAAGTTGATAAAACCGTTAAGAGATGATTCAAATGAACAAAATGCCTGAAAAACAAATGATGAGACAATCAGGGAAATGTGAACCCAGACTGGATGTTTAATTATTTCAATTATTGTGAAATTTCTTGTGGAATAACGGGACATGAGACTTTGGTTACACTTTGTATTTGTTTGTTTAGTTTTTACTATTTTACTTTAAGTTCTGGGATGCACGTACAGAACGTGCGAGTTTGTTACATAGGTATATGTGTGCCGTGGTAGTTTGCTGCCCCTATCGACCTGTCCTCTAAGTTCCCTCCCCTCGCTCCCCCACCTCCCAACCGGACTGGTGTGTGTTGTTCCCCTCTCTGTGTCCATGCGTTCTCATTGTTCAACTCCCACTTATGGGTGAGAACATGTGGTGTTTGATTTTCTGTTCCTGTGTTAGTTTGCTGAGAATGTTGGCTTTCAGTTTCATCCACGTCCCTGCAAAGGGCATGATCTCCTTCCTTTTTATAGCTGTGTAGTATTCCATGGTGTTATGTACCACCTTTTCTTTATCCAGTCTATCATTGACGGGCATTTGGGTTGGTTTCATGGCTTTGCTATTGTAAATAGTGCTGCAATAAACATACGTGTGCATGTGTCTTTATAGTAGAATAATTTATATTCTTTTGGGTATATACCCAGTAATGGTATTGCAGGGTCAAATGATATTTCTGGTTCTAGATCCTTGAGGAATCACCATACTGTCTTCCATAGTGGTTGAACTAAGTTACATTCCCACCAACAGTGTAAAAGCGTTCCTGTTTCTCCACAGCCTCGACAGTACCTATTGTTTCTTGACGCTTTAATAATCGCCGTTCTGACGGACGTGAGATGGTATCTTATTGTGGTTTTGATTTGCATTTCTCTAATGATCAGTGATGTTGAGCTTTTTCTCATATGTTTGTTGGCTGTGTGAATGTCTTCTTTTGAGAAGTGTCTGTTCATATCTTTTGCCCACTTTTTAATGGGGTTGTTTTTTTCTTGTAGATTTGTTTAAGTTCCTTGTAGATTCTGGATATTAGACCTTTGTCGGATGGGTAGATTGCAAAAATTTTCTACCATTCTGTAGGTTGCCTGTTCACTATAATGATAGTTTCTTTTGCTGTGCAGAAGCTCTTTAGCTTAATTAGATTCCATTTATCAATTTTGACTTCTGTTGCAGTTGCTTTTGGCATTTTCATCATGAAGCCTTTGCCCACAACTATGTCCTCAAAGTTTATCAAGGTTTTCTTCTAGAGTTTTTATGGTTTGGGGTTTTACATTTAAGTCTTTAATCCATCTTGAGTTAATTTTTGACTATGGTGTAAGGAAGGGGTTCACAAGCATGGTGCTGAAATCCTGCATAGTGTTCCTAAGTACAAGAAGGCTATGTGTGCCTTACAGAGAAAATGCATGTGTTCAGTAAGCTTCATTCCGGCATTATAGTGCTGTTGGCGGTAAATTCAATGTCAATGAATCAACAACATAAATAAGGTGTCTTTAAACAGAAACATGCATTAAACAAGTTTATGTATTAATCAGTTGACAAAAATGTTGTGGCCAGAGGCTCTCAGGAACCTAATCCCGTATTTTCCCTAGGAGCAGTGATTCAGTATTCACTAATTCAGTGTTCACAGTGACTTTAAAAAACATAACTGCCATGAATTACAAGAATTAACTATAATCAGAGATGAAATATGTGTCTGAAATTTGCTTCAAAGTAATCCAGGGGACTGGAAGTAGAAATATACATTGAACAGACTGCCCATTTGCAAACTGTTGAAGGTGTATGATGAGTACATGAGTGTTCATTATACTGTTCTCTCATCTTTTGTATATATTTGAAATTTCCAATAACAAAAGTTTTAATTTTTAAAAGAGAGAGACAGAACGGCATAGCAGAAATACAAGTTTGGATCTTCTTCAGGCATTAAAAAAATCATTTAGTGTAGTATATAAAGAAATATAATTATTTAGAAGTAGAATGAATTAAATTTCATGTTAAGTATAAATGATCCAGTGCCATGTAAAGTCAGTATATACAAACCCCCCAAAGCAAAAGACAGTGTATGAGTGTGGGCTCTATAAATTTTAGGTAATATAGAAACTTACATGTCATTTTTAGAAAGTGAAAAGAAAAAGGCAAGAGACATCTAAATAAAAGCCTACGTTCTGCCATTTAACTGTAATAAAGCTCAGTTTCTAACTTTCAGGCTTGTCTATCCCATTAATAAATCTGCTTCAGGCTCCTGGGACAGTTCTGCCTGCCTCTGCCCCCTCCTCACTGGGAGAGTTCGTAACAGGTCAAGTCCAAGGGCTAATGCCCCACTTCATCACTACTTGTCTCCACTGCAATGCCTCAACTTGCTCTCCAGCTCTCTTGACACTTCTTCAACAGTTAAGTTTGCCAAACTAAAGCCTCTGTGTCCTTCCCTCCTCCCCCATCTCCTACCACAGTGTTTTCCAAATCCATTCTGAGGGGTGCTGCAGCTCCGGAGAGACTCCCCAGGAGCACAAAGGGCAGAGAAGCTAGAGTCCTGGGTGCTACTGCAGCATGGAGGGCTCTGCTTTTATCTGTTTCATATTTTGAGTTTTGCAAAAGATTTTGCAAGAGGAAAAAATGTTCTGTTTTTTAGGGAAAAAAAAAATTGAACAAGCCAGACTTCTGAGACATTTTTTATGATGGGAGCACATGGAGCTCAGAGTGTGTGTGTGTGTGTGTGTGTGTGTGTGTGTGTGTGTGTGTGTGTCCCAGCTGTTCCTGGTGAATCCTGGCTTACACCAGGTGAATGACTCAGACTTACTCTACATCTTTCATTCTGTTTTCTTAACGAAAAAAAGAAAAAGGCTCTTTTGCAGCCCAAATCAATATAGGTTCCTCTGAAATGCTTAGCAGTGGCTAGATTTGCATAAAGCTGTGTGTTGCTTTGGGATCTTTAGCTTGAGAAAGATTTGGAGAACTCTGAGAGATTTTAAATCATCATTGTCATTATCATTTTTTGAGAGCCTTTTGTATGCTGGTCATCATGCTAGTTACTTTGCATTTATAATTTTATTTAAGGCTCTCGATAAACTTACAAAGTAGTTGGTGGCATCCGCGGGCATCAGCATTCTAGCACAGACAAGTGACTGACACTCATATCTCATTAGCATAAGCCACGGAAGCTCATAAAAGCGAAATGCAGGAAATGACGAGTAGAGCCTGTCCCTGGAAGGACCAGAATCCAGAGCTCCAATGCCAACAGAATGCCCCTGCCTTCTCTCCTCTCAGCCTTTATGTTTACCTAACATTTATACAGCTGGGAAGATGGTCACTTTATATGCTTTTTGTGAAAACTTTATATAGTCACTTTATATGCTTTCTGTGAAAATAGAGACCTTGTTTGTTTATTTGTTTTATTTTCCTAAGGTCTTTTTTTTTTTTACAGCAGTGTTAGGATAACAGCAAAAATAAGTGAAAGGTAGAGAGATTTCCTCTCTCTCTCTCTCTCTCTCTATATATATATATATATGGATATATATATGGATATATAGGGATATATATGGATATATATATGGGGATATATATGGATATATATGGGGATATATATATGGAGATATATATATGGGGATATATATGGAGATATATATATGGGGATATATATATGGAGATATATATATGGGGATATATATATGGAGATATATATATGGGGATATATATATGGAGATATATATATGGGGATATATATATGGGGATATATATGGGGATACATATATGGGGATACATATATGGGGATATATATATGGGGATACATATATATGGGGATATATATGGAGATATATATATGGGGATGTATATGGAGATATATATATGGGGATGTATATGGGGATACATATATGGGGATATATATGGATATATATGGGGATATATATATGGAGATATATATATGGGGTTACATATATATGGATATATATGGGATATATATATGGAGCTATATATATGGGGTTATATATATGGATATATATGGGGATATATATGGAGATATATATATGGGGTTATATATATGGGTATATATGGGGATATACATATGGAGATATATATGGGGATATATATATGGAGATATATATGGATATATATATGGGGATATATATGGAGATATATATATGGAGATATATATATGGGGATATATATATGGAGATATATATATATGGGGATATATATATGGAGATATATATATATATATATATATATGCCTTCTCCTCGGCTTCACATGTACAGCCTCCCTCATCATCAACATTTCCCACCAGACTGGTACATTTGTTGTAATTAATGAACCTACATTGACACATCATTATCACACAGAATCCTTAGTTTAGATTAGGGTTCACTCCTGGTATTGCATGTTTTATGTACAATGACATGGATCCATCATTAAAGTATCAACAGAATAGTTTCACTGCCCTAAGATCTCTGTGATCTGACTATTCATCCCTTCTTCACCCTAACCCCAGGAAACCACTCATCGTTTTGCGGTTTTTATAGTTTCAGCTTATCCAGAATGTCTTATGGTTGCAATTGTAGTGTGCAGCCTTTTTAGATTGGCTTCTTTCTCTTTGCAACATGCGTTCAAGGCTCTTCCATGGCTTTTCATTGCTTGATAGCTCATTCCTTTTTCATGCTGAATAATATTCTATTGTCTAGATGTACTGATGTATTTATTCATCTACTGAAGGACATCTTGGTTGCTTCTAAGCTTTGGCAGTTATGAATAAAGCTGCTGTAAACATCTGTGTGCAGGTTTTTGTGTGGACCTTAAGTTTTCAAGCCCAAGGAGTGAAACTTCTGGATTGTATGGTGAGACCTTGCTTTTTCACTGCATTATTTCCAGCAGCTAGAACAATGTCTTGCACATGGAAGATACTCAAAATATACCTGTTGAATGAAGGGATGGAATGAAACCATGGTTGGAATTTTGCAAGTCCCATCACTCTATGCTCATACCAAAGAGACTGCGGCACATCCTGTTGTATAGTATATCATTGTGAGCATTGAGTATATCATTGTGGGAACTGAGTAGATCATTGTGAGCATTGAGCAAATGTATCACCGTACCCTAGCCTGTCTCCAGCCAGCCTTCCGCATGGCCTCCACTAATGGATTATTGTATCTTACTTCTTACTTTTACCTAAGTTATTCCAAATAAGGGTTTTTTGTTTTTTGTTTTTTTGGCATGATGTGTGTGACTCTAGAGATAAAACAAGACCAGAACATTGTCTTTTCATGAAACACAGGGGCAGGTATGCATACACAGCAACCTTTGACTCTGGGTGACCACGGACATTTACTTAGGGGCAATTCCTCTCAGCTACAACCCACCAAATAATTTCACTGTGCTTCTATAATTTTAATTTGAAAAAGAAGCATCCTCCCAAGAGTTGAGTCCTGAAGAGTGTCAAGCGCTCAGCCTCAAATATCCTATATATTAAATGAAAGATTTGGAACAATGGCTCAAGGAATCATCTGGCTCATTCTAAACATCCAATCACCTGTCTCTTACCCACACCTAGGCCTAGCTCCTATTCATATTTTTTTACTATTTGGGACCAAATCTAATGTATTTTCCTCCCCTTGGAGTTCTGAGAAGGTGCTGTGTTTCTTCTACATAAATCACACAAAGACATTCCAATATTAGTACTTAAAAGATGTAAGGCTCTAACAGGACTTCTAGAGAAACAAACAGATAATACAGAAATAATGCATAATATTTATATTGTATAATATAGAATCTATTAAAATATATAATGTTAGGTAATAAAAAGGCGAAGTATAGAGCAATGCTATCCCATGGAAAATTTCAGTTTCCAGCAGTTACATTAAAAGTAAAAAAAAAGCAATAAAATTAATTTAATAGTATATTTTATATAACCAAATATACCCAAAATATATTTATTTCATCATGTAATAAATATAAACATTAACGAGATGTTTTGCATTTTCCCTACCTAATCTTCCAAATCCATTAAAAATCTTTGAAATTCAAATGTATTTTACACTTACAGCCTATCTCAGTTTGGAAGCTAAATGTTCCACAGTTAAAGAGAAATGTAGTTCCATCAAACAATCGAGTTGTTTTAACAGAGCAATATTTCACACTCCTTCAGTTTTCAAATTTAAATTGGCTACAGTTAAGTGCAACTAGGAATTCCATTCCTCACTTGCAGTGGTCACATATCAAGGGCTCAATACTGGACCGCAAAGTACAGTATAGGAAGTTATGTTGAAGGGAGAGGCTGTTTGAGATAAAGAAGTCAGAGAGATCTTGTGTGAAGATGACACTCGAGCAGAGACGTGAATGGAATGAGAGAGGGAGGCTGCCAAGATGTGAGGAAAGAGTATTCCCGGAAAGGAGAAATAAAAAGAGCAAAGGTCCTGGAAATGGGATCGTAAACATCCAAACACACGTATAACCTTCAAAGCTGTGACCTTGTGGGCTGGGGAGGTGGCGTCTATCTGCTTCTTCTAAGGATGGTACAAAATCTTTTTGGTATCTGGGACACAAAGTTCCTAAAATATGCACTACTTCTCCTTTATGTTGTTCGTTGGAGCAAAACATGAGATTCCTCTTTGTTATTAAAAAAAAAAAATAAGTAAAAGGAGCTTAAGGCTCTGAGTGTGGACCCAGGATTATCCAGCTGTGTCCCTCCAGCTTGGTGATACGCACCACTAAAGAGAAACAACAAGAACACAACTTGTAGATATAACGCCACCTGGCAGACCGATGTCGCTTGCCATTGCCCTGGAGAAGGGCTCACGGTGGCCATCTGCATTTAGCTAATCTCAGTGTTATTTTCTCTCGGCAGTTTTCTGGACAGCTGACACCTTCGACAGAGATATGAGAAGTAGGCTCCCAAACAGCACTGTCCAGAGTCCACTCAGAGAATCCGAGCAAATGGATGAAAGCGTCCTTATCTTCGCTTTTTCTTAGGCAAGTTAGACAGAGGTGTGTACGCTGCTGAATAATCTCAGTCAGGGACAGAAAGTCTAGAAGAGCCAAATGGCCAAGAGCTGAAAGCTCTCTCAAGTGGGCTCTCCCCTCCAGAGAGCAGGAAGGACACGGAGTATAGGGGAGAAGGTCAGGGGAAAAACGCTCCCAACTCCGTGCGTATGGAAATCCCTGCCATACCCACACTCTGACATCTGCATATGAAAAGCAAAATGCCAAGGGTGTGCCCAGTATGGCTGAAATAAGAAGAAAGAAGGGTTTAAAATAACCAAAATAGATTTGATTAGAGTGACTGGTTGAATTCTTTCTATTAAATTATCTTAATGATTTGCATTAGTTAAAAGTCGTAAAGCAAACAAAGCTTGTGCTTTTTCATTTAGGGTTAGCCCTGTTTAGTCTTTCAGTTCCTCTGATCCCTACAGAATTCCCAATGGGCGTTGGAAAGGAAAAATCCAGAGGTGGTTTGCTGAGGCCTGACTCCAACATGTCTCCGGAATTAAAGCCCCATAAAGATACTGTTGAGCCTTTAAAAAGAAAGAAAGAAATATTGTCGTTTATGACAACATGGATGGATCTGAAGGACATTTGACTGAGTGAAATAAGCAAGTCACAAAGAGACAAACAGCACATGATCTCACTTCTATATGGAATCTAAAAAAGTCAAATTCATAAAAGTTAGAGATGTTACCAAGAGCTGGGAAGGCCGGAGTGGGAAGCTGTTGATTGAAGGATGTAAAATTTCAGTTAGGAAGAAGTTCAAGAGTTCTATTGTACAACACAGTGACTATAGTTAATAACAATATATTGTATTTTTGAAAATCCCTGGGAGAATAGACTTTCAGTGTTCTCACCACAAAATAATAGTAAGTAGCTGAGGCAATACATATGCTAATAAACTCCGTGTAACCATTTCACAACGTATGCAGATTTCAAAACATCATGTGTACGCCATAATAATGTGCCATTTTTATTTGTCAATTTTTTTTTAAAAAAAAGCCCTATGAGGTTGAGTATACTCCTACTTGTTTACCAGGAAACTCCACACTCAGAAAGTATTTATTGAATGAATGGCCAGCAGCATGTTGTAAGTCACAGCCCAAACAAATGTGTAGAAGAGGAACCATGTGCCCAGGGAGAAGCAGAGGCTTTTAGAAAATGAGCCCTCAACAAAAATTAGCCAGGCATGGTGGTGGGTGCCTGTAATCCCAGCCACTCGGGAGGCTGAAGCAGGAGAATCACTTGAACCTGAGAGGTGGAGGTTACAGTGAACTGAGATTACATCACTGCACTCCAGGCTGGGTGACAGAGCAAAACCCTATCTCAAAAAAAAAAAAAAGAAAACGAAAGAAAAAAAAAGAAGAAAAGAAAGAAAAGAAAAGAAAGAAAAAAGAAAAGAAAAGAAAGAGAAAAGAAAAGAAAAGAAAGAGAAAAGAACAAAAAAAGAAAAGAAAAGAAAAGAAAGAAAAAAGAAAAGAAAGAGGAAAGAAAAGAAAAAGAAAAAAGAAAGAGAAAGAAAAGAAAGAAAAAAGAAAAGAAAAGAAAGAAAAAAGAAAAGAAAGAGAAAAGAAAGAAAAAAGAAAAGAAAAGGAAAGAAAGAAAAAAGAAAAGATAGAGAAAAGAAAAGAAAGAAAAAAGAAAAGAAAAGGAGTCCCCAAAGGCATTTCTGGAGTCTGCTGAGGAAGGAGGTTCCAGACAGCTGCTTTGAAGTTTATCCAATGCCTATGGATTTTTAAGTCAAGGGACAAAAGGGACTGGGGGCACAGTAACACCTGCCCTCACAGGTTCAGGATGCTTTTAACTAGCATATGTGTTTGCCCTGCCATTTGGGAGCTAAAACAAGTCAGGCAATGGACCCAGCCTCATGCCCTCACTGACCATCCAACAGTAAAGATGAGCGCCCGGCACCCTGCATGGGGATATGCAGCTGACAGATACGGGGGAGGGGCAGGGAGCGCGCCTCCTCACTGCCCTTGGGAGAGATCTGGGAGAGAGAGGAGAAGCAAATGCTCTTTCTTGACCCTCCAGTCAGATAGCATCTTTCCATCCTCTGGCCTCGCACACTACCATCTAAAGTGTCATCAGGTGGAAAGCACAGCAGATGTCCTCTGCCCTTCCAGGAGGCAGCACTCAGCTCAGTCTGACAAAGAACTCCCTTGCTGTCAGTGCTACACACAGGATAGGTTGCTTCTCGAAGCCAGGTCCCTGTCCCAGCCTGAAGGACCATGTCTGCAATGTGATAGAGGAAAAATCTCGACTTGGAGGAGTCTTGAACCCGATGATCTACCTTTCTAATAACAGGGAGCTGGCATCTATGGCCAACACCAACTGGCCTGCCCCAGCAATGGACGTGGGTACATCATACTCCACTCCAACCTCTGGACTCCAAAGCCTGGCATTCCTTTGTCCCCTGGCTGTGGGACAGCCTATAATTTATCATGCAAACTTAGACACTTTTTTTTTTTTTTTTGAGACAGAGTCTTGCTCTGTCACCCAGGCTGGAGCTCAGTGGCGCCATCTCGGCTCTCACTGCAACCTCTGTTTCCCAGGTCCAAGTGATTCTCTTGCCTCAGTGTCTAAAGTAGCTGGGACTACAGGCGCACCCCACCACACTTGGCTAATTTTTGTATTTTTAGTAGAGACGAGGTTTTGCCATGTTGGCCAGGCTGGTCTCGAACTCCTGACCTCAAGTGATCTGCCCACCTCGGCCTCCCAAAGTGCTGGGATTACAGGCATAAGCCACTGCACCCAGCCTTAGGACACTTTCTCAAGTGAAAGAGGACAGTAATAATAATAATAGCAGTGGTACAACAGGGCAGATAAGGAGGTACAGTCACCATGACTAGACTCTCAGCAAAAGTGCCCAGACTTATGGTGGGATCTATAACTCTAAACCACAACATTTATTTTATTCATATTTTTATTTTTAGAGACAGGGTCTTGTTCTGCTGCCTTGGCTGTAGTGCAGTGGTACGATCACAGCTCACTGTAACCTTGAACTCTGAGCTCAAGGGATCCTCCTGCCTGGCTTCTTGAGTAGCTGAGACTACAGGCCTTAGCCACCATGCTGGCTAATTTTTGGTAGAGATGGGAGTCTCTCTCCATGTTGTCCAGGCTAGTCTTGAAGTGGCCTCAAGCAATCCTCCCACCTCAGCTTTCCAAAATGTTGAGATTGCAGGCATGAGCCACCATGCTTGGCCTAAACCACATTTATTAATGTGCTAAAAATCTGTCTGGTGCCATTAAAGACTGAAGCCTTTCAATGAATATAGCAATAAATATAGCAAGGCACTATCACATAAAAACCTGTGGGCTGGGAATTCTGGTGGATATGGAATACTTAATGGGGGTGGCAGAATTATAGAGAAACGGAAGTCCTCTGGTTTGAAGAGAAGGAGAGAAGTACTGAGAAAGCGAGAGTGGTAGGGGATGAATCAAAACTGTATTTCATTTTTTTTTCTTTGAGATGGAGTTTTGCTCTTGTTGCCCAGGCTGCAGTGCAATGGCATGATCTTGGCTCGCTGCAACCTCTGCCTCCTGGGTTCAAGTGATTCTCCTGCCTCAGCCTCCCGAGTAGCTAGGACTACAGGCACGTGCCACCACACCCAGCTAATTATGTATTTTTGGTAGAGACGGGGTTTCACCATGTTGGTCAGGCTGATCTTGAACTCCTGACCTCAGGTGATCCGCCTGCCTCGGCCTCCCGAAGTGCTGGGATTATAGGCGTGAGCCACCACACCCGGCCTCAGAATTGTATTTCTACAGATACTTTTAATCATCCTTGAAATAACACTAAGGAAAACTCAACTCTTCATCAATATGATTTATTTTGGGGGGCGATTTGTGAGATGTCTGGAATGGAATTGGGGGAGATAAAGCTCCTGCTGTACTGTCGCCTCACAGCACCATCACCAAGCCACACCTCTGTGCTGGCACTGCCTAGATTTACTATGAGCCACACATGTGACTAAGCACATTTCTAAACATCTGACCCTCAGAGTCCTCAGTCTGTAAAGCCAAGCACCCAGAGGCCTTTGCCACTAGCTTTCCATGTAGCTTGGACCTTCTGTGACCTCACTCTCCTGTTGACCTACAGCAAAACAGCTGACGTCATGCCAAGTCTTGCAGACCTACCCGAGTGATTCATTTAATAATATTTGTAATCTTTGAAAGATGAAGTTGCTCCATAAAAGGGTTAGAAAATAACTGTGACTTTTGTAATGTGTTAACATATGCATACCTAGGAGTCTGTCCTGTCCAAACAACATTATAATCGCCTGCTCTCTTTCTTTCTTTCACTGGCTTCTTATTTTTTTCCCCCCTCTGTGGCTCCTAAAGTCGAACTCACACTGGAATGCTTTGCAAACTCCTGTCTTTCCTGATTGGGCCCATCTGAATGGAGCCGTCACCAATGTCTTCACAAATGGCATTTCCATTAACATTTCTATTTCTGTCCATTCGGGGCACCTAAAGATTTCCCACCAAGATTTACATCAACTATTTTAAGAACGTGCTTTTAAAAAGCCAATGAGTTTGCTAAGTTTAAATCTGACTTTCTCAAGGGATGCTTAAAAGAAATATACAAAGTTTTTTTTAAAAGAACCTTTGTAAGTTCAAAATAACATTCCAAAAGGAGTCACTAGGAAAACATTCAAGGGAAGAGAAAAAAATTTTTTTTGCATTTGTGGCAGACCTGGCTTCATCCTAATGTTCTATGTTTGTTTTTTGACGCAGAAAAGTCAAATAGCCGTAAGAGTCGCAAAATAATTGAAAGAAAAATGGCCTGGTGCTTCTCACGTCTAGAATATTTATAGCAGAGGGAGGAGCTAGGCTGTGTATATCCGTTATTCAACAGGCCAGGTAAAGACAGAAGATTGGCCAATGGCAGCTCAAAGACAGAGCCCTGGAGGGAGATTCTCTTAAGTCTTACGGAAGCTGCATCCGAGCTATTCCTAAACTATGTCAACTGGAACTTTCCATTAGGCTGATGACCCCATGATCTACCAACGCCACAACATGACTGGAATGCTCAGACAGTTACCAAACAGGAAGATAAACCATAGGTGATTATTTCCATAAAAATTTAGAGTCGGGGTGATTGTTCCCGTAAGAGTCTGTTAATTAGAATTAGATTTTGCTGCTAAACTCAAAAACTCTCCTAGTAGTGGCCTAATCATAAAAAGAGTCCAGAGGCAGGCAGCCTGTGGCTGGTGTGATGTCTGGTATGGTGACACCAAAGAGTCATCAGGGACCCAGGCTCTAAACTGTGTCCTCTGCCAACTTGAGCACGTGGCTTCCATTCTTCAGGTTGCTTCACGGTCCTACATAGCTATTCTCTATCAAGGCTGTCTATCGGAATGGCACACTTCAAGTGGGAGGAAAGAGAAAAAGGAGGGAAAGTGTGGTCTCCTCTATTTTAAAGAGATTTCTAGAAGCCCCACACAACGCTTCCGTTACAGCTCATTGGCCAGAGCTTGGTCACATAGCAATTACCAGCCCAAAAAAGATGGGGAGCTGCTAATTTCCAAAAGTACCCATCAGTCTCTTTCACAAACAGCAACGGTGCTCACTGAGTCTTTTTGTGTCTTTCGGAGGTGCCTGCTTGCCTCAATCCATCCCTTCACTCTCGTAAAGCCTTTATGAACATTTGCTCACCATTAGGTGTAAAAAAAAATAATCTAGAAGTTTAAAGAGAATGCTATTTTCCATCAACTATAATAAATGGTAAGTATTTAAACCTTAAAATGGGCTGGGCACGGTGGCTCACGCCTGTAATCCCAGCACTTTGGGAAGCCAAGGCGGGTGGATCACCTGAAGTCAGGAGTTCAAGACCAGCCTGACCAATATGGTGAAACCCCATCTGTACTAAAAATACAAAAATTAGCCAGACATGGTGGTGGGCACCTGTAGTCCCAGCTACTCAGGAGGCTGAGATAGGAGAATTGCTTGAACCCGGGAGGCGGAGGTTGTAGTGAGCAGAGATCACACCACCTTACTCTAGCCTGGGCGACAGAGAGAGACTCCGTTTAAAAAAAAACAAAAACAAAAACAAAACAAAGCAAAACAAAAAAAACCTTAAAATGGTAGGTAAGAGTATCTTCCTGCACTTTCTCCAGAAATAAATAAGAAAAAAAAAAGTCCTTGTTATAAATCTAATAATGATATGTTGTCCTAAATTTACTTTTGCAGGAAAGTAAGAAAACCACTAGTTTTCCAGAGAACCCACGCTCGCTGTGACATGCTTTCAGCATTCATCACCAGAGATCCTAAGGTCTCCATAATTCTATATAGAAGAGTTCAAGGGGTAACAGTCTGGTTGGGAGGGCAGAAGTTAGGGGGAGTTAGAGGTAGTAAAATTCTTCTTGAGGTTGCATGTCTATAGCACGGTGCCCATGACTTGTCCAAAATCTGTTAATTTCAAGAAATGTCTCCCAAACTTAGTAACTGCCCCTCCCATGAGGAAGCAGCTTTGCCACAAAAGGTAGCCTTGTGCTGGCAGCTTTCCCCGTGGTGCTATACGATAAATGTTTATGGAGAAGGTGCCACCAACAGAACTGAGCCGTATTCAGACCCCATTCTATGAGAGGGCTGGTTTTTCCTGGCAGCGTGAAAGATTCCTAGCAGGTTCCAAGATCTTGACGGATAATGTTAAGTGGGTCTTCCGGCTTTAACTATTTCTTTCCCTTTTAACACAAAATAAGGGGTTCTTTACACCAAAATATATAATCATCAAAATAAAGGGCTTATTTGAGAATAACTGTGCCTGTTATTTCTACACTATGGGAGGAACTGTGTACCAGGCACAGGGCTGTTCACTTAAACCTTGATCTACACAAACTACCAATAACACGGTACTAGTGTTATCTACCACAACGGCTTCAGTAGGCAGGTTGTTGATTCAGTTAACGGGAAGGTGTTTCCATTCTGGTCTTCTCCGCCTCCTCCTAAGCCTAGAGCCATCCAATCTCATGCCAACAAACAGGTTTAGGAACCTCCTGAAATCGTGTGTTAAGTTATGTGTATTTGTGTGTTTGCTTTGGGAGCAGGATGCTCGTGAGAGTCCCAGAGAGGCCTGTGGTTCTTAAAATTGCTGCCGTAACATTGTATATTTCAGCCAATGCAGATCTCCTAAAGAGGAAACAAGAAGGTTGCCTGTTTCCTCCCTATCTGCCAGGGGACAAGGAGAGGAGGTGTCCTGGGTAGACAGAACACCTTGTCTACCTGGTAAACTCCTGCTTAGACTTATTATCCCAGCACCAAATCTGTCTTTTCTGTAAAGCTTTCTCCCTCCTTGTCTGTGAATTCTCTGAAGCTCACATTGACGTTCCAGACATAGACGAATGAACAGATAGAGCCTCTCCTTTTGGTTGCCAATTTTGCATTATTCACAGATCTACTTCTCTTCTGAATAAGATTAGTCTTTTGCTCAATTTGGGGTAAATATTAATTGCAGCGCCTGAAGTTGTGGAATGTTTATGCTTCAAACTAAACAATTCTAATTCATTGAACTTTGATCCATCTCTTTCTCTTTTGTCTGTGCAGATTCCAGTGCTGCAACCGTATTCAATATGTGGGCCTTGTTCACATCCTGAGTACAAATGCTGTCTTCTCTTTCACGGGAGCTGTTTCATGCTTCTGCCTTTCTGTAGAAGGAAAACAACTTCCATTCTCAGGCTTATCTGAATCTAGCACCACTTTTCACAAGTTGTTTTTGCTTCAAGCTACTTTATGCGGTTCTCTGTTAATTTCCTATCTCCACCCTCAACAGTAAGAAGATACTAAAAACTGTCCATTCGGTTCCCCTTGCGGGATGTTACTGATTTTTAACTTTGCAGTGCTGTCTTGCGTATTTTAAATCTGCGTATCTCTGAGACCACTCTCCAGAGCTGATGAATTTTCTCTTCCGTGTTTGATGGAGCCGGCCATGGGAGAGTGGAGGAGCGGGGGAGGAAAGAGTTACTGTCTCGCGAGCCGTGAGTCTGCCTGCCCACAGCGGCGTTTTGGATGAGACTCATTATTTGTGGAAATGGTGTGTTCCACAGGCAAAAATAACTTTTTAAAAAAAGAACATCTCTGCACTCTCCTGAAGTCATCTCAAAATGAATTCAAGATTTCTCATGAAACGGAGAAAGCTTTCTGATGGCCTGAATGGTTCCTTGTGTACTTGGCCATGCCATGTTAAATCTAATCTAGGTAACATTAGGGTCCAGGAAAAGCTAATAGAGGCTTAATGATGAGGTAATGAGCATAGAGGTCAAGGGTAGGAAACAGGTTTTCTATTTGGAGCCTCATAGCCATGGGAAAATCTCACTTGAGAACCAGAAAGGAGCAATTGAAATAGAACTTCCTTTACCTGATTTTAAATTAAACACAAAGGGTACCACGTTTTGGATAACAAATTAATATACATATGTCAGCTTCACATGAGGATCTGTTAAGGAAAAAAGAGAAAAAAAGAAGGAAAGAAAGAAAGGGAGAAGGTAAGTAGGGGAGAGGACAGGTAAAGGAAGAGTTGACAAGATGTCTGGAAAAAAAAAAAATAACCAGGCCAGGTGCAGTGGCTCACGCCTGTAATCCCAGCACTTTGGGAGGCCGAAGTGGGCAGATCACCTGAGGTTGGGAGTTCGAGACTAGCTTGACTAACATGGAGAAACCCTGTCTCTACTAAAAATACAAAATTAGCCGGGCTTGGTGGCACATGCCTGTAATCCCAGCTACTCGGGAGGCTGAGGCAGGAGAATCACTTGTACCCAGGAGGCGGAGGTTGCGGTGAGCTGAGATCGCGCCACTGCACTCCAGCCTGGGCAACAAGAGCAAAACTCCGTCTCAAAAAGAAAAGAAAAAAAAAAAAATCAGCACTTTCTGTGTGCCAGGCACTGTTTTAAGTGCTTTACACTTATTAACTCTTTTACATTATGAGAATTCACAAAGCCCATATTATTGCCTTTTCTGAAGAAGTAAAGCACAGAGAGGTTAAGTAACTTATCCAAGGTCAACACAGCAAGTATGTAGAGAAACTGGAATTCAGACTGAAGCAGTCAGGCTTCAGAGTCTGTGTCGTTAAAGACAATGTGATGGCAGTTGTGACTGAGGGACTGGGATAGCCAACCTCTCCTGTCCACAGAACCCCTGTTCCAAATCCCATTTAGAGTCCTCAGATCCCCACTACTCATATCCCTTCTCTGTACTTTCTACCCCTCTGCTCATGCCTGCAAGCTCTTATTGAAGCATTTCTGAATGCCCAGCTTGGCTGGTCACCCCTCCTCCAGGTATAACCCCTGCCTAAATCCCCTAACCTATGAGATCTCAAGTCCTGTCCCTATTGGGTCTGACACCTTTCATGACACGGTCTCCAGTGGCCAAGCCAAAGCATTGTTTTCCCTCTGACCATGGCACCTGCAAGAGCACCTCTGGCCTGTTTCTCACCAATTCATCCCATTTTTGTTCCAAGCTGATGGAGTCCCACATAGAATGTGGCAAGATGAACATGTCTGAACCTCAATGTCAGCGTCCAGGGGTTCGACAGACAACTACTATGAGAGAACATGCAGAAAGTCACATGTAATTGAGGCGCTTATCAGAGGACGCATGTGTGGTGGAGTTGGAGGCTGATGGTGAATGACTTCAGACACTCCTGGTCTCATCTCTGTTGAAAACTACAAGTCTTCGCTAAGCCAAGAAACTCCCTGGGGCTTAAGTTCTAGCCTTAGTAGAATGACCTTTGCAGATGGGAATAACAGCACACAACTCTTGAATTGACGCATAAATAGTTCCAACCCTGAATATCCTCCTTGATAAAACCACATGATACTGGAAATTTTTATTTTGTAAACAATACACTGCAAGCAAATTTCCCGCCATAGGAGTGCTAACCTAATGAAAAGATTTGCCCCTAGTTCAGGGAAGGGGACAGCAGGGAAAGCCCTGGACTTGAGGTTTGTTGCATTGGGAAGTGTAGTGGATACAAGGCTGTAACTCCCAGAGCCGACCAGCTTCTGGGGGTGTTGGGGGCTTCCGGCTCTCAGCTGAACCCTATTCAGAGATCGGCTTTCAGCTAATGGGAATCACCCAAGCTTACATCTTCTTCCTAGGTGCACATCTATCCAATAACTGGTTCTGGGGATGGGAGGAAAACAAGGCCTGATCTCATCTCCTTAAGGCAGGACAACTCTGAAGGATTATCCCAGATCCAGAGTTCCCTGGGATTCAGGGTCAGAAGAACTAGGGTGAGGCAAGTGACGAACTTGACTGAGATGTGAAATTTAAGGGAGAACCAAAAAAATCTCAATAAACAACACAAATATTTAAATCAATATTTTAAAAGCTTAATGCAAAAAGTTTATAATAAAGTATTATAATTTGTGTGTGTGTGTGTGTGTGACAGAGTCTCACTCCGTCGCCAGGCTAGAGTGCAATGGCGTGATCTCTACTCATTGCAACCTCCGATTCCCTGGTTCAAGCGATTCTCCTGCCTCAGCCTCCTAAGTAGCTGGGATTACAGGCACGCACCACCATGCCCAGCTATTTTTTGTATTTTTAGTAGAGACGGGGTTTCACCATGTTGGCCAAGATGGTCTCGATCTCCTGACCTCGTGATCTGCCCACCTCGGCTTCCCAAAGTGCTGGGATTACAGGCGTGAGCCACCACACCCGGCCCAAAATATTTTATAGGGCTGTGGGCATGGTGGCTTTCTCCCGCAATCCCAGCATCTTTGGAGACCAAGGAGGGAACATGGCTTGAGAACAGGTGTTTGAAACCAGCCTGGGCAACATAGTGAGACTCCATCACTGTAAATGAAAAAAATCAAATCAAATCAAAAATTGGCTGGGCATGGTGGAGTGTGCCTGTAGTTCCAGCTACTCAGGAAGCCAAAATTGGAGCATGGCTTGAGCCCAGGAGTTCTAGGCTGCAGTGAGCTGTGATCTTATCATTGCACTCCAGACTGAGCAACAGAGTGAGATCCTGTCTCTAAAAAAATATAATCATACATTTTTAAAACATGTTGTAAAGGCAAACCCTGACAGGGTGGAGATTAGGGCGGGGCAAGTGAGGTCAGCCATGTAAATACAGGGTTGGATTTTGCCTTTTATTTGAAATTTTGGTTCTTTGGTCATCATGAATGTTTTTTACATTAGTTTAAATGTTTGCATACTGCATTAAAATATGTATCTTGATTACTCAGTTTTCTGGCCCCCCTGAAATTTTGCCCTGAGGCAAGTGCCTAACATGTCTTACCCTGCTTGAATCTGCTGAGACCTCGAAGGGAAACACATCACAGTTTAACTTCTTATGCTGTATCCTGCTTTCCTCACTCCTTTGTCGAAATTATTTCCGAGCCGTTCCCCAGAAAGCCTCCTACCCCAAAACCCAACATTGGCAGAGTCGGTTCTCTAGAGGCCCCCGCCGAAGACAGGGAGATGACTTGGTAGTTTAGAAAGTTTATGTTTTAGACAAAGCTAAATGCAGTTTCTGAATCTCAGTTTTCCTCTATTGTCAAATGAGAAAAGCAATTCCTCCCTCTCATTTAATCCTGGAACGCTAAGAGGAGTCAATGAGCTATCCCAGGCAAAGAACTCCATTTAGTGGTTTGTAGCAAATAACAGGTGTTCAGGAAATTGTATTATCCCTTCCTGTGTTTCAGCTTTGCCTTTCTTGGAGCCCCTAAACAGGCTGAAGTGAAAAGCACCATGACCTGTCACTACAAGACAAGAAGCCTCGGGAGAAGGACGGAGATCCCCTTTCATTGGTTTTGCCGAGTTTCCCAAGCTCCATCCTCCTACAGTTAAATCAACACTCTTTATCCTTAGGCTGCTGATAATCTCACTAAAGGCTTCCTGGTAAGATCTGTAATGCGTGAGGTCTTCCTTCTTAGTTGTTGGCAAACATCAGTGATTAGGGACAATTAGGGACTGGTGTGCCTGTCATTCTTCTCCTTTCAGCTGAGGAGGAAATCCTCATGCACTGTTATCTCGAATGAGACATGATCTGTCAACTGCAGTCTCAGGAATCTACAGGTTCGTTCAGTCACAACTCCAATCTCACTAACTTTATCTGTGTTCCCCAAATGCCTTAGACTATTTGCTTCCCACTGATAGGGAAACCTGGCATCTCATTTTCTCAATGTCCAGACAAAGATTCTTACATAGCAAGAAACTAAGATAGGTGTTACGGAACGTTGAGGGGACCAGGAAAACCAAATAGAGGACCCCCTTCATGGGGCTTCCAACCTGACAATAGACAAAAGAGAAGAAACATACATGTAAGAGACAAGCAAAACCCAGAACCATCACTTATGAAGGATGTACTCATCACCCCTCCTTTGCTGCCTGTCAAAACCCGTGAGGGCTCATGTGACACCTTAACTATTAATTAATCTTCATCCCTCCTACACCAGCACCTCGCCTCACCCTGGTCAGAAGCCATCTCTTTATATTTCCATAGCTTAAAATGCTATTTTTGGTTCTAGATGCTTTGCCTCTAGATTCGATGCCTGCATCCATATTGTTGTATATTTTTTCCTTTCTATCTTTTCCACAGTGTTTTTTGTTTTAACTTTTAAGTTTAGGGGTACAAGTGCAGGTTTGTTCCATAGGTAAACTTGTGTCATGGGGGTTTGTTGTACAGATTATTTCATCGCCCAGGTATTAAGCCTAGTACCCATTAGTTACCTCTTTCTTCTCCCACCCTCCACCTTCCAAAAGGCCCCAGTATGTGTTGTACCCCTCTATGTGTCCATGTGTTCTCATCATTTAGCGCCCACTTATAAGTGAGAACATGCGGTGTCTGGTTTTCTGTCCCTACATTAGTTTGCAAAGGATGATGCGCTCCAGCTTCATCCATCTCCCTGCAAAGGACATGTTCTTGTCCTTTTTTATGGCTGCATAGTATTCCGTGCTGTATATGTACCAAATTTGCTTTATCCAGTCTACCATCAATGGGCATTTAGGTTGATTCTATTTCTTTGCTATTGTGAATAGTGCTGCAATGAACATACATGTGTAGGTGTCTTTATCATAGAATTATTTATATTCCTTTGGGCATATACCCAGTAATGGGATTGCTGGGTCGAATGGCATTTCTGTCTGTAGGTATCTGAGGGATCGCCACACTGTCTTCCACAGTGGCTGAACTGATTTACACTCCCACCAACAGTGTCTAAGTATTCCTTTTTCTCCAGAACCTCACCAGTGCCTGTTATTTTTTGACTTTTTAATAATAGCCATTCTGACTGGCGTTAGATGGTGTCTTATTGTGGTTTTGATTTGCATTTTTCTAATGACCAGTGATACTGAGCTTTTTCTCATGTGATTTCAGCCACATGTATGTCTTCTTTTGAAAAGTGTTCATGTCCTTTGCCCACTTCTTTATGTGGTTGTTTTTTTTTTTTTTCTTGTAAATTTATTTAAGTTCATTATAGATGCTGGATATTAGACCTTTGTCAGATGCATAGTTTGCAAAAATTTTCTCCCGTTCTGTGGGATGTCTGTTTACTCTGTCGATAGTTTCTTTTGCTATTCTGCAATGTTTTGTGCAAGATAAGTGTTTAACAAATGCTTGTAAATGAATGCCTGCACCAAGAAAGTCCAATAGCTATGAATAAAGAAAGAAAGGACAAGTTCCAGGGGAGGTGATTTTTTTTTTTCATTTTCATCTTTTTAGACAGCTTTTGAAGGAATGGAGTAACGTGCTCTTCTGGAGCAGGAGTTACAAATTGGACCTCTAAGGGCCTCATTCAGCCTATCCACGTGGTTGCGGCACTGACAGAGTGTTTTGAAATTTTCAACTCTGAATACTTGTAGATAACATATGCATTCCACACTAAGCTGCATTTCCATCACCTCATGCTGCTCTCAGCATCTATGGCACATGCCTGACTCACAGGCCATTTGAATTTGAGTTCCGGCTCTGCAGCCTGCTGTCTATAGCATTTCCCTCTCCAGAGTAAGTTCTCCCTGGCCAAAGCATGTTGAGGATTATGTAAACGTGTGAGTGTTTCTCTAATTTCTCTAGTCTTCTCCTTCTTCCTCTCATCCTCTTGCTCCTTCTCCTCCTCCTCCTCATTCTTCTTCTTCTTCCTACTTCCTTCTTTCTTCTTCTTCAGACAGAGTCTCACTGTGTCACCCAGGCTGCAGTCCAGTGGTGTGATCTCTATTCACTGTGGCCTCCACCTCCGAGGTTCAAGTGATTCTCCTGCCTCAGCCTCCCAAGTAGCTGGAATTACAGGTGCCCACCACCACACTCGACTAATTTTTGTATTTTTAGCAGAGACGGGGATTCACTATGTTGGTCAGGCTGGTCTCAAACCCCTGACCTCAGGTGATCCGTCTGCCTCGGCCCTGTAGTCATCTTCTTAAATGTACATTAAGACCTTTTATTTCTAGGCCGATACCAAATCTGGGGAAAAAACGTAGCAATCATTGAGGGACAACCAAATAACAAGGCTTTATTCCAATTAATCCTCACAACGACCTTGAAATTTGGCATTTTCATACCCATTTTACATATGAGTAAACTGAGGCTCAGAAAAGTGAAATAACTTGCCCAAAGCTTCAAGAGCTGGGAAGCATGGGAAACAGGAATTCAAACATAGATCTGAGTGCTTCCCATACCCTTAATCTTCTCACAATTTGGAATTGCCAGGGAGGCAAGCAGGTGCGTAGAACGTTCATTTCCACAGGCAGAATTGCAGGGCGAGATGCGACACGTGTTTCATGACACGTGTCCTGAGCAGCACAGGGGTCTGCCTACAAGTAATTTCTGTTTCTCTGCAGCAAGGCAGTCAAGTCATGTGCAGATAATCCAAAAATAGTTTCTAATTTTTCTTGGGATAAATATAAATTTTTGGCAACAGGCACCCCTTTCAAAGTGTGTTTTGATTAGAGTTACACAAAAAGGCATTTTTATTCTCTGAGGGTGTGCCAACTAATGGGCAGAAGGGAACTAAGAAGAGTGCCAGCTTGATCTCCCTTCTCCCCTCCAACAAAGGGGCTATGTACGGTCTACAGAGCCGCTGGTGAAAGACCTGGGGTGGAAATACGGCACCTGGGCTCCGGCTGACTCTCCACTGCTCTCTAATGTAAAACCCAACTCAACCCTCTTTTTACTGATGAGGAATTAAGATCGGGTTGTGAGGTATCTTGGCCAAGATCACACGGCAAAGTAGTAGAGAAATGGAATTCAGAATCGAGGCCCCTTAACCTCCTCTTTTTTCAATATAAATTCTTTCCGATTTTAACGTCAGACAGCTCCAAAGTCAGTAATGGCCGATAGCTGAGACAAAGAGATGTTTGCATATAATTCAAAGTATGGACCCAATTATGAGAGACAGAAAATGGTAGATGGGCAAATCTGTTCTAAGCCCAGAAGCTGGGCTTCCGTGAATACCTGTCTTCTGACAACTCATTAGGAACCTGGAGACAGTGGAGAGGCAATTTGTGCAGAGTAGACGGAGCTGAACCATGGGGGCAGGCCGACCTGTGTGATTGTGGACACATTACTTAAACTCTCTTGGTTTTTTCTCAACTGCAAAATTCAATTACTGTGAGAATTCATGGTGTGCATAGAAGCATCTGGCCTGGAAAAGCCTCAATGCAAATGGATGGTCTTGTTCCTGTGGCTCAATGCAAACGAATGGTCAGATTCAGTCCCTGTGACTGAATCTGGCTCCTGTTGAGTGATTTATTGATTAGATTTATTGATTTGGTGATTTACTGGCGGGTGTCCAAAGTATCTGCCTTCTAAACGAATGCAATAGATGGAAGAGAAATCAATAAATTAGCATGGAAAGGAAAGTAAGATCTATCCTTCCTGCCCCTCAAACTCAAGACCTATACTTTTCTGTCCCACAGTCAGATGTAAGAGTGGAAATTGTGACATAGTGGGCAGGGAATGTGTGAAAGGAAAGAAGCAGGAAATGAAGCAACCCTAGGGACTTCTCTTCTGAGTGCCCAGGCTCAGGTAGACCGAGGTTGACCAAAGTTGCCCAGCCAATGCAAAGAGGAGGATCATTCTGCCCAGAAAAGACAAACCAATGAGCATCCATGTTTCTACCTTTGAGATGAGACCTGAGAAAGCCAAAAGTTTGCCATTAGCATGTTCTTTAACTGTCATTTTTTTGACCTTAGTAGAGATTTAGGAATGATCAGACAAGATTTAGTAACCCCATTTTATAGATAAGGAAATTGAGGCTCAAGGAGGTAAAATAACTTCTCCAAGTGTACACAGCATGTAATGGTAGAGCTGTTAGAACCTGCTTTACCATATGGAACCATTCATATGCCTTGTAACTGTTTTAGGACAGGAGCTATATCTCATTCATCTGTGCATCCTTAGTGTCTAGCAGACAACAGGGCTTCGGTAAGCAGTTGCTGGAGGAATTAATCTCTTACATATTGTGCTACCATGCATGTATTTGAGTAAGTCCAGTGTTATAAATCATCTTTTTATCTCACAGAGCATGTTACCTCAGAAAATCTCTATGATCACAAACCGAGCCAAGTATAAGTTAGTGAGACAAATATTTATTTAGCCATATTAAAGACAGTCTTTCCATACAAATGTTCTTACATAATCACAATTTTCTCAACCATTGAAAAATCAGTTGTAAGCCTGGTATCAAACATAATCAAGAGGTCTGCCTGAATTATAATTCTTCATGAAAAATTGAAGTTGTTTCATCCAGTGGCCTTTTTTGCGGAGTGAGATACATTTGACATAATTAGGTGGGAACCTGATAAGGAGTTGAATCAACTGGGGATGTTTTTGGAATTAAATATGCCAATTTCAGAATTTCATCTGTGAACAGCCCTCAGTCCATGATGCCATAGTTTTCTAAGATAGCATATTTTGGACAAAGGCAGTTCTTTGTGGCCAAAAAAGGTCTTTTGTTCCTTATATGAATTTAACTCTGTCTGTCCGTCATCTTTGAGCCCTTCACCCTTGACTTGTATTTGCACCTATGTGTGATTCTTCACACTGCTCCATTCTCTCACCTGCCTCACTCTCTGTGAACACAAGACTCTGGGAGCAAGTGTGGGAAGACGAGGTGGAGAAAGGGATCAGCAGTTTTGCAGCATGAAACAGCTGACCTGGCCCTTGAGCATGGGATCTTTTTTTTTTTTTAATTTTTTTTGAGACGGAGTCTCGCTCTGTCGCCCAGGCTGGAGTGCAGTGGCGCGATCTCGGCTCACTGCAAGCTCCGCCTCCCGGGTACACGCCATTCTCCTGCTTCAGCCTCCAGAGTAGCTGGGACTACAGGTGTCCGCCACTACGCCTGGCTAATTTTTTTGTATTTTTAGTAGAGACGGGGTTTCACCATGTTGGCCAGGATGGTGTCGATCTCCTGACCTCGTGATCCATCTGTCTCAGCCTCCCAAAGTGCTGGGATTACAGGCGTGAGCCCCCGCGCTGTACCAAGCATGGGATCTTTAACCCCATCACTAAACATGCAAGTTGATAAATAAGATGTAGTTTCATTTCCTGATTCTATGCCATTCTGTAAAGAATTACAAAAGTCCCTGATTGACATTCTAGCGGGAAAAGGGGGAAGATGGAAAATGAGAAGGTATTGAATCATCAGAATCATTGGAGGGGTATATTAGTTTGCTAGGGTTGCCATAATAAAGTATTACAGACTGGGTGGCTCAAAAAAACAAATTTGTTTTCTCATGGTTCTGGAGGCTTCAAATGCAAAATCAAAGCATCACAGGATTGGTATCTCCTGAGGCCTCTCTCCTTGGCTTGCAGATGGTCACCTTCTCACTGTGTCCTCACTTGGTCTTTCCTCTGTGTATGTGCAACCCTGGTGACTCTGTATGTCCAAATTCCCGCTTCTTATAAGGACACCAGTCAGGTTGGAGTAGGGACTTAATACAATGACCTTAACAGTTTCATTTAACTTCATTACCTCTTTAAATGCCCTGTCTTCAAATACAGTCATATTCTGATGTACCAGGGGTTAAGACTTCAACATATGAATTTGGAGAGGGGGCACAATGCAGCCCAGAACAGGGAGGAAGCATCAAAAATACCAAAATCAAGCTTCAACTTCAGCACAAACTTTTCTCAAGACATATTTAGACATTGGACACAGGAAAATGGAAAGCTAAGTATGTGTTCTATGAGCAGTCATATGCTGGTAAATGTTTAACAAGCATCAGTCAGTGGCGGAGGGGGGAGCCATGATTTGTAGTGTTTGCCAATTTCAGTGGTGTAAATACTCCCACCACCATCTATTTTCAGTTAGCAATGTGGCGTCACTGAACACAGAGTTGGGAACACAGATTCACAGAGACTGAAGTAGTTGAATCTCACAAACCAGTGGGAGCTGGCTCCAGCATACCTGCTGATAATTAAAATGCAGAGTGATGTCACGGTGCCCTGGCCTGGCTCTCCCTTCCCACAGATGCCTCTAGGGTGAAGTCTCCACCTATTCTCTATGAGATACTGGATCTCTAATCTGGTAAACTAAAGATCTATAAATCTAAACATTTCCCCTTTCCCTTCATTTGGACCTGAAATATTTGAGTACCAATACTCAAAATCCTTGATAGAGACCATCTCATCTCTGAATACCAGACAAATCATCTGTTCAAATGATTGTGAAGCAAAGCAGCAGGATGTGAAAATATCCATCAACCCTCAAAAAGGGAACTGATTTGATAAATCAAAGAAATTACCCCATTTTAATAGTAGTTATTAAAATAATCATGGGCAACTTTATTTCTAATACATATTTTCAAAACTCATCAGCAAGATTTTACATTTATAAAAATGGTCCCATAAAGGAAGCAATCTGACATCAGAAAGTATTTATTAGCAATTTAAAAATGACAAATACCTTTAAAATGCAGTATATACCAAATGGATTCTGTCTAAAGTGGAATAATTTAATTACAGTGCAAGTTCAAAAGTTTCCCTATAACTTGGCATATGAGATCAACACAATAAAGTATTAAGAAGACGAGGAACCCAAGGAGAATGATCCAGAAGATCTAGTAGTTATGTGTAACAAGAATTCCTGAGTGATCAAAGTATTCAAAAGATTAACAGTCAAAGAAATAGAAGAAAATTATTCCTGAACTAATAAACATATGACTCTTCAGTGTAAAGGATTCACCGAGTATTACACAATGAATGAACTGAAACACACATCCAGACATCTTTTGTTTCCCCCTTTTTTTAAAAATTCAAGTTTTAGGGAGAAAAGAAATCCCACAAGCATCCAAATATGTTTAATATTTACCCACAAAAGAAAAAAGTCAATTCCACATCAAACTTCTTCTTCACAATACAAACACCAGAAGTCAACTCTACAAATTTTAGATAAGAAAAAACCACGGCAGGGGGAGACGCTCTCAGACATGCAGAGACTTTCAGTCTTCACCAGTACGTCAATCCCTGCAAAATAGACCAGAGAAGGTGCTGGCCCCAAAATAAACAGGTAAGCAAAATCTAAAATGATAATGCAAGATTGAAGAAGGCAAAGTGTAAATAAGAACAGTAATATTTAGACTAGAGTAAAGCTTCATGGTTTTTGTTAAAATGCTTTTGAGACGAAATGCAAATGTAAGGATAATTCTTGCCAAAAATACTCTATAATGGAAAAATAAATTTTTAAAGCCTAATTATTTTCATCTGGATTTAATATTTTTGGTCATTTCAACACACTTAAGAGACATCATTAACCAATTCCTTCAAAATTTCACCCATCTCTCACCTCTGTTCTCCGTTCTTATTTCTAACACCCATTTCAGCTAAATTACAAAGATAATTTCCTGACTTCTCTCCCAGTCTCCAGTTTTACACACTTCAATCCACCCTGCACAGATTAATCTTCTTAGAACACTATTTTTAGTATGTCATTTGTTGGCTCAAAATGTATATACAAGATGAAATTCAAACTTGCCAGCTTGTTATTCAAAGCCCTCTAAAGTCTGCCATGATCCTACCTTTATTTACAGGCTTATGCTGTACTACTTCTCAAAATGAACTCTCCATTCCAATACTGTCTACCTTTCCAATAGCCCTGAAACAGTTTTTTTTTTTTTTTTTTTTTTTTTTTAGAGACTGAGTGTCACTCTGTCACCAGGCTGGAGTGCAGTGGCACAATCTTGGGTCACTACAACCCCTGCCTCCCAGGTTCAAGTGATTCTCCTGCCTCAGCCTCCCAAGTAGCTGGGATTACAGGCATGCGCCACCACGCCCAGCTAATTTTTGTATTTTTCGTAGAGACGGGGTTTCAACATGTTGGCCAGGATGGTCTCAATCTCTTGACCTCATGATCCACCCACCTCGGCCTCCCAAAGTGCTGGAAATACAGGCGTGAGACATATTTTAACCATGTCTCCCTTTGTATCTTTCTGTGTACACACTTGAAGCCTCGTTTCACCTCCTTCCACTTCTACCTTCCCTGCTCCAACCTCCAGTTTCAACAAGTCATTCCTTTATTCTCTTTAAATGTGGTCTAGCCCAGTCCACAAAGAAATTTTCCCCTTCAGAATATCCAAGGAATTAGGTGTTGTATTCTAATACCTAATCAATAAATCCTACCTTGTATCATTATTTGCCATATATCATCAAATTTAACACTATTGATTGTGAGATAAACCATTACTTTATGTAAGACTAAAAAAGAAAAAAAAAAAAAAAACCATTGCAAAGTACAGTGTGACATTCCATTGGTTTTAAGAGGCTTTAGTTTTTTAGCGATAGTAAAAGATGAAAATATGTGCATCTTAGGTTCCATAAGACACAGTAGGTGTTACATCGTTCCTCTGTTCACTCACTAAATATCTCTTTGTTGCCTACTGTGTGCTCAGCACTGTTCACATTGTATCAGCAAACAACGCTGACAAGGCCTCTGCACTCAAGCTCATATTCTGCCAAAAAAAAAAAATGACTTTTACACAAACACATGGAAGAACATACCATACTCATGGATAGGAGGAATCAATATTGTGAAAATGGCCATACTGCCCAAGGTAATTCATAGATTCAATGCCATCCCCATTAAGCTACCAATGACTTTCTTCACGTAATTGGAAAAAACTGCTTTAAAGTTCATATGGAACCAAAAAAGACCTTGCATTGCCAAGACAATCCTAAGCCAAAAGAACAAAGCTGGAGGCATCACGCTACCTGACTTCAAACTATACTACAAGGCTGCAGTAACCAAAATAGCATGGTACTGGTACCAAAACAGAGATATAGACCAATGGAACAGAACAGAGCCCTCAGAAATAATACTACACATCTACAGCCATCTGATCTTTGGCAAACCTGACAAAAACAAGAAATGGGGAAAGGATTCCCTATTTAATAAATGGTGCTGGGAAAAGTGGCTAGCCATAAGTAGAAAGCTGAAACTGGATCCTTTCCTTACTGCTTATATGAAAATTAATTCACGATGGATTAGAGACTTAAATGTTAGACCTAAAACCATAAACACCCTAGAAGAAAACCTAGGTAATACCATTCAGGACATAGGCATGGGCAAGGACTTCATGTCAAAAACACCAAAAGCAATGGCAACAAAAGCCAAAATTGACAAATGGGATCTAATTAAACTAAAGAGCTTCTGCACAGCAAAAGAAGCTACCATCAGAGTGAACAGGCAACCTACAGAATGGGAGAAAATTTTTGCAATCTACTCGTCAGACAAAGGGCTAATATCCAGAACCTATAAATAACTCAATCAAATTTACAAGAAAAGAACAAACAACCCCATCAAAAATATGGGCAAAGAATATGAACAGACACTTCTCAAAAGAAGACATTCATACAGCCAACAGAAACCATCATTCTGGAAACCATCATTCTCAGCAAACTATCACAAGAACAGAAAACCAAATACCGCATGTTCTCACTCATAAGTGGGAATTGAACAATAAGATCACTTGGACACAGGAAGGGGAACATCACACACCAGGTCCTACTGTGGGGAGTGGGGAGGGGGGAGGGATAGCATTAGGAGATATACCTAATGTAAATGACGAGTTAATGGGTGCAGCACACCAACATGGCACATGTATACATATGTAACAAACCTGCACGTTGTGCACATGTACCCTAGAACTTACAATAATAAAAAAAAGAACAAACAAACAAACAAAAATGGTAGGAATGTATTTTAAAATGTAGCATGAAATTATATTCCTAAAAATGTATGTAATAGTAGCCAGTGCAGCTATAGTCATTTGAAAATTGCATTTTTAGTCCCATAAAAGTAAAGCATTGACTATGAAAATGTAGAAAATACCAATAAGGGTCGGGTGCTGTGGCTCAAACCTGTAATGCCAGCACTTTACAAGGCCAAGGTGGGAGGATTGCTTGAGCTCAGGAATTCAAGACCAGCCTGGGCAACATAGTGAGACCTTGTCTCTACAAAAAAATTTTTTAATGAGGCAGGAGGATTGCTTGAGCCCAGGAGGTTGAGGCTGCAGTGAGCCATGATCATGCCACTATACTTCTGCCTGAGTGACAGAAAAGAAAAACAAATCATTTACAATCCCACCACTGTGAATATTCCATTAGTTTACTAATCTGTCTCTTTATCTATAGTATACATTTTATTAAAAATGGTTGTAACAGAAGAAAAAAAATTGACTTTTACCAGCCCCTTCCCATGGATTGTAAGATCTTCAGAGACAAAGTACAAATAATGTCTTGTACTTTATCACCCACAGAATGCAACATTTCTCTGTTTTGCACATAGTAAACACCCTAAAGATTTACTGAGACAATGAATAAGAAAAAGGGACACAGGGCCGGGCGTGGTGGCTCACTCTTGTAATCCCAGCACTTTGGGAGGCCGAGGCGGGTGGATCACGAGGTCAGGAGATCGAGACCATCCTGGCTAACACGGTGAAACCTCGTCTCTACTAAAAATACAAAAAATTAGCCGGGTGTGGTGGCGGGTGCCTGTAGTCCCAGCTACTCGGGAGGCTGAGGCAGGAGAATGGCGTGAACCTGGGAGGTGGAGCTTGCAGTGAGCCGAGATCACCCCACTGCACTTCAGTCTGGGAGACACAGCGAGACTCCGTCTCAAAAAAAAAAAAAGAGGGCCGGGCGCGGTGGCTCACGCCTGTAATCCCAGCACTTTGGGAGGCCGAGGCGGGCGGATCACAAGGTCAGGAGATCGAGACCACGGTGAAACCCCGTCTCTACTAAAAATACAAAAAATTAGCCGGGCGCGGTTGTGGGCGCCTGTAGTCCCAGCTACTCGGGAGGCTGAGGCAGGAGAATGGCGTGAACCCGGGAGGCGGAGCTTGCAGTGAGCCGAGATCGCGCCACTGCACTCCAGCCTGGGCGACAGAGTGAGACTCCGTCTCAAAAAAAAAAAAAAAAAAAAAAAAGAAAAAGGGACACAGGAGATATATATATATATATATACACACTCTATTCTAAACTCAGGTACAGGAGAAAACACAATTTGTTAAAAGTAGTTAGATTGTAGACCTTTCAATATGAATGCCTTTACACTACTTCATAAAATAGGAAGGAAGAAAAAGTTTCCACACGAGTGGGTTGAAGCAATCCTGTTACATAGATGTGACTGCGGGAGGCCTCAGAGAGTCTCTGAGTGAATCAAATGAATAGAGAGAATTATAATTCGTGCATTATTCACACTGATTTATGAAATTGCTTTCTTCTCAGTTAATTAAAATAGCAAACCAACAGGCCCTTGTCACTGGCTGTCTTAAGATTTCTGTTTTTTTTACTGTCGATGAGCCTAGAGTCCATGATGTCTAGAAATTAGCCTTTTTTTTGGGAATTCAATCAATGGGGTGGTTAGTGGACACACAGAAGTGAGCTGCCTAGGTAGGAGTGGGTGCAGACTGTCACCCCGCAGTCACATCTCAATGCAGTTTTGTCTCCCCTTCAACATTATTCAGGAATTTGGGGCTTCTTGAGGTTGCAGGATGTATCCCTTGAAAACAGCAAGGGCACATTGTGAGTCTTGATTAGCTGGGGTTCCTCATTCTGGAAGTTCATCCTCTTTGAGCACACTTCTTGGAGAACTGGGTGAAAGGAAATCTCTTAGGCTGCTGTTGGTGCTCATTCCGTAACGGGCTAATATCCAGAATCTACAAAGAACTTAAACAAATTTACGAGAAAAAAATCAAACAACCCCATCAAAAAGTGGGCAAAAGATAAGAACAGACACTTCTCAAAAGAAGACATTTATGCAGCCAACAGACACATGAAAAACTGCTCATCATCACTGGCCATCAGAGAAATGCAAATCAAAACCACAATGAGATACCATCTCACACCAGTTAGAATGGCGATCATTAAAAAGTCAGGAAACAACAGGTGCTGGAGAGGATGTGGAGAAATAGGAACACTTTTACACTGTTGGTGGGACTATAAACTAGTTCAACCATTGTGGAAAACAGTGTGGCGATTCCTCAAGGATCTAGAACTAGATGTACCATATGACCCAGCCATCCCATTACTGGGTATATACCCAAAGGATTACAAATCATGCTGCTATAAAGACACATGCACATGTATGTTTATTGCGGCACTATTCACAATAGCAAATACTTGGAACAAACCCAAATGTCCATCAGTGATAGACTGGATTAAGAAAATGTGGCACATATACACCATGGAATACTATGTAGCCATAAAAAAAGATGAGTTCATGTCCTTTGTAGTGACATGGATGAAGCCGGAAACCATCATTCTAAGCAAACTATCACAAGGACAGAAAACCAAACAACACATGTTCTCACTCATAGGTGGGAATTGAACAATGAGAACACTTGGACACAGGAAGGGGAACATCACACACTGGGGCCTGTCGTGGGGTTGGGGGAAGAGAGGGATAGCATTAGAAGATATACCTAATGTAAATGATGAGATAATGGGTGCAGCACACCAACATGGCACATATATACATATGTAACAAACCTGCACTTTGTGCACAAGTACCCTAGAACTTAAAGTATAATAAAAAAAAAAAAAAAAAAAAAAAAAAGAAAGAAAGAGATTTGCAGTGTGCTAGGCTTGGTGTTAAATATTGGAGTACCTACAAAAAGAGGCAAACTATTTTCAATACTCTCTTAAATTAGGATTTTTATGCTTTTAATTGTTCTATCTGGTTTTTGGTTTTGATAGTCACAACCATCCAGTGTAATAGCTAGGGGATATCTTTGTGTGTGTGTGTATAAATATTTTTGTTTTGCCATTTTTAAAGATCACCAGAATTTACAGATTATTTCTATGTTATACATCTTTTTAATGGACTTTTAATTGCATGCAATAAGGAAATAAATATTGCACTTGCCTCATGTCTTCCCACAATTTAAAATGAGTCTTGTGATGTGAGCCCAAAGTGTTAAAACCATCTTCCTCATAGTGCCTTGTGGACTGATTTGTAGATTGCTGGATGTGGCTAAATCAAAAACTGCCCTAATGGGTCAGGGACTGTGTTAACTATGTTACAATGTCTTTACCGTTAATCCTCACCAGGGTCAACTCTAGAGGCTGGGAAGTCCAAGATCAAGGTGCCAGCAGATTCAGGGTCTGGTGAGGGCTTGTTCCTTATAGATGGCGCGTTATATGTATCCTCACATGGAGAAAGGGTAGGGTACATCTTACTAGTCTCATTTAACAGATGATAAAAGTGAGGCCCAAAGAGGTGAGGCGAATTGCCAAAATTCAAATAGGAAAACAGGTCTCTCAAACTCAGGCCTCTTAACTGCAAATCCAACACTCTTTGAAAGACAATGCCTGTGAAGAGACAGGGATATGGTGAGCTGGAGGGAATTTTAAAGTGAATCCACAGAAATTATGCATATTATTCCAGAAACATCATTCATACCTTTCATCCCAAACACAAAAATGAAAGAATCATTTCAAAGAGTACCAAAAGAATGGGGTATCAAAAGGATCACACATAAATGACATGTAGAGACTTCTGTGCAAACCCAATTAGCCAGAGAAAATGATAGGAAAATTTTAAATGTTCCCAAAGTGTCCTGTTTAATCCTCTGCCCTGGTCTATGGCTTGATCCGGACCAAAGAGCTCCAGATGGAACGGATAGAGAGTCTGGGGTCGGCGTGGTGTTGTATTATGACTGCAAGTTGGCATCTCGCCTGGCTGGGCCTTCACTCTGTCCTCCTGCATGACCTTAGCCCACTTTGGCTTGCTGAATTATTTAAATGTTGTACATTACTAGTTAATAGACACAACATATTGAAAGTTTTACAATCAAATATTTATGCGGCTAGAAAACATTTTACGTTATCTTTAAACAGCCATGTCATCTATTTATTTTCATTCTCTGATCTTTCTGTTTTGTATCAGAATCAGAGAATTTAGCCTATTTACCCAGAAGTAAATATTATGATGAAAACACAGGGCGGCTCAAAAGTAGACTTAGTGAAATGCAGAAGTATTTTTTGCCAGTATCAATTGCACAACAGCCGCTGCATGGTAATAAATTAAGAAATATCTATGGGATGCCTGAAGTATGGTGGTTAAATCCTTCATGACTAGACGCTGTCTCTGCCTGCCTGATCCCCTGATGGCAGGATGTACCTGGATACATCTAGCAATTCTTTCTGGCCATTCATTCTTTTCTGCAATAGAGAGAAACTCTCCTGGGGCAATGAGGCAGCATTTGCAGGTGACTCCAATCAGGGAAATATATTTAATACTGAATCTTGGGTCGAAAGTAAGAGTTGACAGCCTATGGTCTGAAGTGTCCTGTTGGTAGTTAATGGTCACTAAGTTTTCAGCTTGGTCTCCTCCTTTCTTGCCAGATATTTCTTTTTTTTTTTTTTTTTTTTGAGACTGAGTCTGGCTCTGTCACCCAGGCTGGAGTGCAGTGGCCGGATCTCAGCTCACTGCAAGCTCCGCCTCCCGGGTTTGCGCCATTCTCCTGCCTCAGCCTCCCGAGTAGCTGGGACTACAGGCGCCGCCACCTTGCCCGGCTAGTTTTTTGTATTTTTTAGTAGAGACGGGGTTTCACCATGTTCACCAGGATGGTCTCGATCTCCTGACCTCATGATCCACCCGTCTCGGCCTCCCAAAGTGCTGGGATTACAGGCTTGAGCCACCGCGCCCGGCCTCTTGCCAGATATTTCTAACTTCTGAGTGCTTCCCCCTAATTCTGTCCTGTATGGTTGCTTTACTAGATTTCAAGAGCTAGTCCCATGCACTTATCGCTTCCCCGGAGAGAGTATCTCCTCTTATCACTGAGTATCTCCAACCAGTATCTCCTCTTATCACTGAGTTAGAGAGAAAGACCCTCATTCTTCCTTTTTTTTGGGGGGGGGGGAACAAAGTCTCACTCTGTCCCCCAGGCTGGTTGCAGTGGTACAATCTCAGCTCACTGCAACCTCCGCCTCCTGGGTTCAAGTGATTCTTCTGCCTCAGTTGCCCGAGTAGCTGGGACTACACGTGCCCACCACACCTGGCTAATTTTTTGTATTTTTAGTAGAGACGGGATTTCACTGTGTTGGCCAGGATTGTCTTGATCTCCTGACCTCGTGATCTGCCCGCTTCGGCCTCCCAAAGTGCTGGGATTACAGGTGTGAGCCAACGCAACAGCCGCTCCTTCTTCTTTTACATACCACTTCCAAAGAACACTCACATAAGGAAGGGGTCAGAACTTCAGAGGGCCAGAAAGCACCATCCTCCGACGGGCCTTGGTCCCCAGCCTCTGACCTGAGGTGCTGAAGACCTAATTTCTGCCCCTTACCCTTAACCTGGTTCTTCTGGGCTATTTCTTGGGCGTTCTTGCTTCACCCAATTTCCTAACCTTTAACTCCACTACCAGTCAGTCTTACATCTGTCTTACCCTAAGGGTGAAGGCTGATAACCTTCTGCCCCCTGGGGGTTTCTTCCTTACCAGAAGCTTCCTTAGACTGGCGGAAGGTGGTGTATGGATTTAGGGCAAGTAACACCTGTGTCAGAATGGATGCTCCCGTCAGTAGCCTTAGGCAAACTCCTAACCTCCCTGAGCATCAGCTTTTTCCCCTACTATAGAAGAATGAAGCGCGAATAGTAGGATTGATGTAAGGAATAAATGTGGTTTATGTGTAAAGAACCTCATACTGTGTTTGGTCCAGAGTGAAGACTCATCAGCCAAGTAGTGGTAACTATTACTCCTACTGTTTGTGGTACAAATGCCCGGATTTCCGTAAAGCCTCCCCCAGGCCTGATTTCCTCAATTTCTTCCTGATACTGACATGGTTTCTCTAAGTCATTACCTAAACATTAACTCTTAATCAGTGATTCATAACTACAAGATGATGTGGAAGATAGATGGGTGAAAGAAAATAAAAGAAAGTGAGAAAGAATGAGAAAAGATTGGCGGAAAATGCAAGTTAGAAAATCCATGCTTTAGAATAAAGTATTCATATATATATATATATATATATATATTTTTTTTTTTTTTTTTTTTTTTTTTGAGACGGAGTTTTGCTCTTTTTGCCCAGGCTGGAGTGCACTGGTGCTACCTCCGCCTCCCAGGTTCATGCAATTTTCCTGCCTGAGCCTCCTGAGTAGGTGAGATTACAGGCATGCGCCACCACGCCCGGCTAATTTTGTATTTTTAGTAGAGACAGGGTTTCACCATGTTGGTCAGGCTGGTCTTGAACTTCTGACCTCAGACGATCCACCTGCCACAGCCTCCCAAAGTGCTGGGATTACAGGCTTGAGCCACCGCACCCAGCCAAGTATTCATAATTTTAGGAATACAAATTCAGTAAAGCACAAATTTTTACTGAATATAAACTCAGAAAGTAAAGAATAAAGGTCCCTTTCTACGAGAGAAATGAGACATAAATGAGATAGGAACCCAAAAACAGGGAAGAGCTCCTGGGTCACAGAAACCCTGGTTCGAGTCCCCAAGTGAGTACCTGAGCGAATGGGTCCAGGGTCCATTGCACGGGCCTCAGCTTCCTCATCTCTGAAATGAGATGATATAACCAGATTCATTGGACAAACGCCTAGCAACTACTCACTGATCGCCTACTCTGGACAAGTTCTAGGCACTGAGGTTTCCAAGGAGCACAAGAGAATTAAGCTTCCTGCCCATATTCCAGTAGTAGAGACAGAAAAAAGCAGATAACTAAATGGAATAATTTGAATAATCAGGAACTTATAGAAAATTAATTGGATTGTAATTATTTGGGAGGAGTGGACTGCTTAAGATAGAAAAGTCAGAAAACTCGTTTCTGTGAGGCTTCTGTGAATGGAGTCCAGGCATGCAAAGATCTAGCGGCTGGACGTTCCAGGCAGTGTAGACTGCAAATGGCCATGGGGTGTGTGCAGAAGGAGAGGGGGCTGGTGTGGCCAGAGACCAGCAAAGAAGGAGAGCCTGGAATGAGGTTAGCAGGGCAGGCAGGTGCCAGGCTTGCGGGGATTCTAAGTTAGCAAGGAGCAGAGGGCATGTAAAAATCGGGCAAATGGAGGTGATTCTGACAAAAAGGGATATTCACAAAGTTGCGGGTGGGATAGGAAAACCACCAAACATAGTAGGTAGGACAGCAGACCCCTGACCACTCTTAGGACCGAAGAAATAGGAGAGAGTGGTCACTGGGACCACAGGGAGGGAGTCAAATAGAGAGAACTTCTTGGCTGGAGTGCTGGCGGGGACCCTGGGAAATAAATGCCCTGACCTCACCCTTTGTCTCCCTCCAATCCCCAGTAGAACTCCCCATTAGCTGAACACACCCAGAAGCCAAAGGGCAAGGGAGTCTACTAATGCAGGTCCTATTGAGCAGCCTCCCTGGGGACCCCCCAGGGTGAAGAGTGGGACTAGAGAAGAAGGAGGAAGATACAGAGGGGCAAAGCAAAGCTGTCAGGAGATAGAGCTGCTGTGATAAGGTGTTCGCTTTATGCTAATGGCACTGGCAAAGCTGCAGGAGAGTTTTAAGCAAGGGAATACTTGGATATGATTTATGTTAAAAGATCTTTCTGGTTGCTGTGTGGAGCCAGACTTAGAGAGGCTAGATCAGAAGTTGGGAGAATATTCAGGAGGCGATTACACCATCTAAGTAAGAAATGCATGCTAATATGGTTCAGCATGATGGCTGAACATAAAGAGAAAGAAATGGATTTATAACACACATTGGTATAAAAATTAAAAAAAAAAAAACCCAAGTTCTACCATTGCCGTGAGCTAAAGTGAAGCTTTCGTGCAGCCCTAATGGAAAATAAGAACATATGTGCACCGTGCCTGCTGCAAACCCTGGAACTTCTGGCCAATACCAACTCATGTTGCTTTTACGGTGCAAAGAGCATTGAGATAAATTTATCAGCTCTATGCCATTTTTATTTATAATAAGGAGAAAGAAAATAAAAGAATTTTCCAAGCCCGGCATGTAGAAAAATGATTTGTTCAGTCAACCCGGCAAATAACAAATAGTAAAGTCTTCCAGTTTTATTGTTGGTGTTATCATAAAGAACAGGCTGTGCTTATTATCTGGTTAAAGGGGGTTCTTTCTGTGTGATGTTGAAGTGAGTTATAATCTTTAATAAACAAATAACATCGATGTTTTTTTCATTTCATAGTCATGGATGTCTGTAGAATTGTCTTCTCTCTCTCTCTCTCTGGTGATGCTTTTGTCAGACATCAGAAATGCTTTTGCTGTGTCCCCAGACGTGAGGTGTCATTTCCAACTATAGAGTCGTGAGGCTGTTTCTAAATTTCATCAATGCTTCTTCAAGGACCAGTCTATACCAATGATGGCAGCTTAATGGCTCCTGTCCCAATCCCGAGACATTAATTCACTCCTGGCAAGTTCCAGTGTCCCGTAATAAACCTATGTAGACTATTAAAGTTATATTCTCAGGTGAGGTAAGCCTAGCATAGAACGAGGTCACAGAGCAAAGGGAACCATGGAAAGGTGGTTTGGTCACTCTGCACATAAAAGATGTAATAAATATTGTTTAGAGAACTGATCGGTTTTTGCAAAATTTACGTATAAGGGTCAAAACTCCTAGTATTTTTAAAAACAAAGAATAAATACGTGAGTACTTCAGACACATCTGAGGTCAAATGTCAGCCCCTATGCTCACCAAATTGCTTCTCCTCTGTAAGCAGGGGTACCCCTAGAAGATGCAAGGGCTTTGCATATATGTGTGTGTGTGTGTGTGTGTGTGTGTGTGTGTGTAGTGTGTGTGTGTGTGTATATATATATAAATATATATAGCAGGGATCCCATCTGTATAAATAATTTGAGTCACAGAAAATCAGCATATCAGCTCCATCCTCGAGGCCCAGTCTTGTGCCGATTCCACAGAAGAAATAATGCACAAGCCAAAGGAAGTTATCAGCTCACTAGGCTACCCTCCCAAAACCAGGTGTGATCATGGGGACCCAGGACAGTTCAGGAGGCTCAAGTTTCAGAGCTCGTTTGGGCATCTGGTTGATCCCACCACAGGACAGAGGGTTGGAGAGTACCCTGAGGGAAAACAACAGGAACTAGGGAGAGGGTCCTACCTTATGTGACATGGGGTCAGAACACCTAGCCGAGATGCTGCCTCTCGCCTCCACAGTTCCCAGGTACCACAGGAAGACTTAAAAGATTTCAAGAGAGGCACTCCAAAGTATGGGAGGATCCCTGAGATGTGGCATCTGGGATGGAGGCCCTACTTGCATTGATCTAAGGATGGTACTCTCTCTGAACCTCAGTTTCCCTATCCGTAGGATGGGAATAAAAATTGTACCTACTTGCTAAGGTTATTGTTAAGTATTAAGTGAGATAATACCACCATTCAGATTCCTAGCACATAGTAAGCATTCACTCAATATTGGCTAATGTTGTACTCATGTGTATATATAAATACATACACATAAATAAGGGTGTTGTAGCCCAATTTCAGAAAACGGATGTGTTCATCAACATTTAACATCGGACTCTATTCCCCAGCAGGTGTGATATGCCTGTCTTCAAAAACCACTGGGGAGCAAGCTCAAATACAGCCAAAGGAAAGAAAGAGAGGACACAAAAATCTTATAGAACGATTAGCTTTAGTTTCACAGAGTTCTGCCCAAGAAGATACTCGTCTGCAGGGTTTATTTTTTTCCTTTCAAATAGGGCAGAAACAACACTTCCAAAATGAAATGCCTCAAAACTGAATATAATTGTTTCCATTGTTATAATTAATTTAAGCATGAAGAATTCCTCATTTGTATTTTGAGTGAAGGCTTCAGAAAACTCAGAAGTCCGCCAACCCAGGCCGACATCTCAGGGGGTCTGATGGCAGCATCCCTGGAGATTGTCCCACCCCACCTTGCAGGGGCACCACGGCAGCCACAAGGCACTGATTTCATGCAATGCCAGCCTGGTCTGATGGAACTGGATGCCGTTTAAATGATATTGAACTTTCCCCTGGTTTGTAATTGGTCTGACTATTTTACCACAAAAAATAGTTATTTCCCAAAGGATCACCATTACAGAGTCTGAATATGTGGCATTTGTAGAGTACTTTAGAATAGATGAGGTGTTTCTTTGCTCTTTAGCTTTGCCTGTAAATGGATGGATTGGTGCGTAGGGATTCTAGCATTATCATCATCATTGCCATCACCACCATTATCATCATAATCATCGTCAACATCATCGTCATGGCTCTCATTTGTAGGAAATCTATCATGTACCAGGCTCTGTCCTGAGTGTTTTCTTTATATCTGTTTACCCACTGAATTCTCTCCATAACCTATGAGCTAGATATCCTTGCTTACAGATGAAGAAACCAAGGCACAAAGAACAGAGAGGCTAAGTTAGTTGCCCAAGGTCACACAGGTGACAAAAGGTGGAGTTACGGAATTGCATTCTGGTGCCAGGCTCCAGAACCCGTATCCTTTGCCTTAACTAGCCTCTGTGCTGCTATAGCCAAAGATGAAGACATACAAAGCTACCAATGACTAGGTGTTTCATTAATCTTCTCTCCCAACTGAAGCCATCTACAGCCACATAAATTTTATCGGATCTTCTAGGATTCTTATTTGGTCATTTTGAACAAATTTTCTGTCAAACACACTGGAAGATATCCTAGACGCGTGTCTTGAAAGCCATAGACGCAGTTACTGTTCTTTAGTTTTAAATGATAATGTAACAAAATCCTGGTTTTATTAATGGAATGGGTCAGTACCAAGGTCAGTTCGTAATAAAGAATTTTCCAGAAAAAAAAGAAAAAAAAGGAATTGGCAACGTACTGTAAGAAAAGACTGCATGAGCCAGGAAGCAACTTAGAGATGTTTAAATTTTCCCTGACATGAAGGCTGGCCACCCAGGGGAATAAAAAAACCACCTGTCCCAGGCAGGCAGGGATTCAGGCAGGGCATGTAGATACCCAGAGAGGGAAACCTGGGCAGGCTTCTGAGTCATCTGTCACATTAGAGGCCCCATGTGTCCATGAGTCACACAGAAGCCTTGCGACCAAGACCTCGTCTTAGGTCTGTCTCCAGCTAGAGAGGCCACTGTTGGTGAATCAGTGACTCTGTCCTGTGTCCATTTTTTCAATGGTACAAAAGTTTCTTAAGTCTCTCAAAGGATTGTGATGAAAAATCACAAAGGAAAATGCACACAAACGGGCTTTAAAAAGTTACAATTACATATGACGTTGGAGAAAAGAAGCATAAAAACAGTGCAACTGTGAAACAGGAAGGTCCTTGTCAAGACAGGCGTATGACAGCTAAGGGCTGTGAACTGCTCCTGGGATATTGGGCAGGTTAAAGTCTGAGGACCGCTTGAGTCAGTTTCTATAAAACTAGCATATCTGCTCAAATCTTAGGCGCAAAAAGGAATTTTGCTCCAAAAACCTTCAGTGGATCTGAATGTCCCTTGGCCATTTGCTGGATTTAATGATTAAGTTTTCTTTGAGTGAACACCGGGTTCCTGAGACCGGCTTCCTGAGAGTATCGCTGGTGGACAAGCCTCCCACCGTGAATTTTCTTTGCTGTTATTATAGCTGGTTTTAATAGCATCTGGAATTTTTCCTTTTCAGACATTCTCACTTGGAATGTACTAATTTTCATAGTCAGATGTTGGTTTTAGCTAATTTGTTGTAACTCTCTGAATGGGCCATGCTATTATCAGAGAGAGAAAAATATCTTTCCCAGTGTCCCCTAAAATGAAAAGCCCCCCTTCCTGACGCACAGCCCTGGAGATGCTGGGGGAGGTGAAGAGACTTAGAAAGCTCTTGAGGAAGGCTGGGCACAGTGGCTCATGCCTGTAATCCCGGCACTTTGGGAGGCCGAGATGGGTGGATCATGAGGTCAGGAGTTCAAGACCAACCTGGCCAAGATGGTGAAACCCCACGTCTACTAAAAATACAAAAATTAGCCAGACGTGGTGGCAGGCACCTGTAATCCCAGCTACTCGGGAGGCTGAGGCAGAGATTGCCTGAACCCGGGAGGCGGAGCTTGCAGTGAGCCGAGATCGCGCCACTGCACTCCAGCCTGGGCGACAGAGCAAGACTCCATCTACCAAAAAAAAAAAAAAAAAGACATGCCTTAGGGGTGGGGGGAGGGACAGCATTAGGAGATATACCTAATGTAAATGACGAGTTAATGGGTACAGCACACCAACATGGCACATGTATATATATGTAACAAACCTGCACGTTGTACACATGTACCATAGAACTTAAAGTATAATTAAAAAGAAAAAAAAAAGGAAAGCTCTTGAGGAATTTCTGTCCACTAAATAGTACTGCCGGACTTCCTCCGCCCCCTCCTCAGTCCCGTTGCATACAGGGTGGTGCTTCACCATTCCTTAGCCATAATAGGCATCCTGAGTTAATGAGATGAGGCATGCATGATTTGTAAGGTCACCTGAAGCAGGTCAGGGATTTATGGGCCTCCATTCTGTTTTCTGCAAAGCGGGGGAGATAGTAAGCAAACTGAGAGAAGGGAGGAGTTAGGAAACAGAATGCAACCAGTTGCAAAAAAAGAAAGAAAGAAAAGAAAAACATTTAGAAGAGAAAGTAAACTCCCAGATCACACTTTACGAACCAGAAGAGGTTTAAGTGTATAGCATTGTATTAGGCCCTGAACAGAGTGAATCAGAACAAAACAGTTGCTACACCGGAGCATCACACAACAAACCCCTGTTGGGCAGCTGCTTTTTGAAAGCCTCAATATATCATGCCTTGGTAGAATCAAAGGATACAGGACCAGCCAAAGCTCTCAAGAAGTGTGTAATCTATTCGCGGAAGAAAAGACAAAAGACAACAAACACTATTCTGTATATAATAATTCAAATACAAATTATGTCAAAGGGCAGTTTATTATGGAAAGAATAATAGAAAATTAGCAAAATAGTAATAAAAGGAAATATAGATAATGGGTTATAAACATAAATGAAAACTATATTCCTATGCTCCAGGAGCCTTCAAACCAGTGGAGGAATTGTTATGCTAAAAAATAGTAGATGTCCCAGGCACGTGGCTCATGACTACAATCCCAACACTTTGGGAAGCCGAGGCACTCAGATTGCTTGAGCCCAAGAGTTTGAGACCAGCTTGGGCAACATGGCAAAATCCCTTCTCTACAAAAAATACAAAAATTAGCAGGGTATGGGGATGAGGTGGGAGGATCCCTTGAGCCTAGGAGGCGGAAGCTACAGTGAGCCAAGATCACACCATTGCACTCCAACCTGGGCAACAGAGTAAGACCCTGTCTCAAATAAAATAAAATAATAAAATAAAATAAAAAGTAAAGTTAAAAATAAAAATAATTGATGATACTTTGAAAATGCAATAACAGGCCGGGCACGGTGGCTCACACCTGTAATCCCAGCACTTTAGGAGGCCAAGGCAGGTGGAGTTCAGGAGCTCACTTGAGTTCAGGAGTTCGAGACCAGCCTGGCCAACATGGTGAAAGCCCATCTCTACTAAAAATAAAAAAACATTAGCTGGCATGCTGGCAGGTGCCTGTAATCCCTGCTGCTCAGGAGGCTAAGGCAGGAGCATCGCGGGAGATGGAGGTTCCAATGAGCTGAGATCACACCACTGCACTGCAGCCTGGGTGACAAGAGCAAAACTTCATAGAACGAAGGAAAAGAAGGAAGGAAGGAAGGAAGGAAGGAAGGAAGGAAGGAAGGAAGGAAGGAAGGAAGGAAGGAAGGAAGGAAGGGAGGGAGGGAGGGAGGGAGGGAGGGAGGGAGGGAGGGAGGGAGGGAGGGAAAGAACAAGGTTGGGAAGAAAGGGGAGGAAATAAAGTAGGAGAAATTGACAAGGGCCATAGTATGTGGAGCTTTCTATGTCACACTTAGGAGCATGGACATAATTCTTTGGCACAAGAGAGCCAAAAAGGAGTTTAGGCAGGAAGCAACATGATCCGCCTTATGATTTAGGATTATCCCTTTGGTGACAATGTGGAAGATGGACTGGAGCAGGGAAAGCCTAAGAGGAAGAAGACCACTCAAGAGACATATGTAATAAACCAGGGGAAAAATCAACAAGAGCTTGAAATAAGGAAGAGGCATTAGCGATAAATAAAGGAGGTACATTCCATAGATATTTTGGGAGGAGAATGGATATGGCATGGTGATCGATTGAGGATAGAGAGAACGCAGAAACACAGATTGTGGCCATTGTCCCCAAACTAGTAATTATGTGGACACTTTTTCCGATTCATTGGAATGAGCAGGAAAGTTCAAGAAAGAAAGTGTGGGGAAAAGGATTAGGTCTGAAGGGAAGCTTAATGAGAAGAAGTGGTTAAACTTGGTTTTGCACCTGTTATTGTCAAAGAGCTTTTGGGAAATCAAGTGGAGAAAGCATTCGGATATATGGGTCTAGAGCAAAAGAGAAGAATTTCAGAAAGATATACAGCTTCGGAAGGAGTTCTAAGAGGAAGAAAAGAAGCAGCAATGATCAATTTTAATAGAACCTGGAAAAACAAAGATGGATAAGTGTCTACTGGAAGACTGAGTGGTCATTACTCACATTGACACTGTTAAAATAGAGGGAAAAAAAAAAAACAAGTAAAGTTGAAGAATTTGCACCCTGAAAATTGCACCTACCCAGTAATGAATGACAACTATGAGTTCATCTCCATGCAACACACTTCTCCATTGTCCCTATTCTCTATGACAAACAAGTCACAGCAGTGAGACAGTCCTCTCAGATATAACTTGGAGCCCAAGGACACTATCATTACATGGGTCCAATGCAAACAAGCTTGGGCAATATCTCTGTGTCATATAATCTAAAGGCAAGAACGGAGCTGGAATCACGAATGGTTTGCGTTTACACACTGCCGGAACGCTCACCGTTTCTATTCTACACTCCTCTTCACCCCTCTTAAAGTGAGAGTAGCAAGGAACCAGGAAGACAAAGAAGAGGCCACACAGGGGTGCATGACTTTCAGCACGGTGACCCTGCTATCTAGTAAATGTGGCCCAACCCAGTGGCTCCAAATTGGGATGAGCAAATTGTATTCCCTTTTCTTGGGCAGCAACTAGGATGGAGAAGTGCAAAGAGAGAGAGGAAGGGTGAAAAGCATTGCTGACTGTCAGGCAGACTCAGAAGGGGCTATGACCGATCCTGCAACGGAGACTGCTTTCTTTACGTTGTTTAAATCTTTGTTTAAATTAGGCAAAAATCCTTTTACATTCACTTTTATGAAAGAAAGCAGGTTATGTTAATAGTGTGGCTGACACGAGTTCCATCTGTGCTTTCGTGACATTAACTCATAGAATAATGACACCGGATTTCTAGTTTGTTGAGAGTTTGTGGATGACCCCTACCACGATATTCTTAGCCCCTAGAGGTTCCAGACCATATCTGCTTTATCTTTATATTCCTTAGAGTGCTAGAACACAGTCCGTGCTTAATAAATATTTCTGGAATGGAAAGAAATTGAAAGGCTGAGGCTGCATTTCTTAAATAGGTAATTCTTTAAGTAGGTAACTTGATGGTACATACTTCATTCTCCCTACTGCAGTCAAGCTCTTGGAAAGCAGAGGATAAATTTCAGAACAGAGTTCACCAAGAAGGTTCATAAGGGTCTGACTCAGTGTGCAGACCTGCTCTATTGGCTCCAGAGCTGGACTGACCCTTCCTCCCCACCGCCCCCTCCACACACACACAGACACACAGTCTCTTGCATGGGCCTTGTGGGTGCTGGGAGTAACTGGGGGTTTTAGAGAGTTCAAGGTGGAAAGGAGAGAAAGCAGGATGCAATTAGAAAGCATCTCTACATTACCATTTCTGGTCAAATTGACTAAAGAATCTTAGAAATAAAAAAATACTAAATCTTCCATGCTACTGTTAGGTTGTGATTTCATTGCTTTTTCTATGTAAAAAGTCAACCTTGCACTTAAAATCACATTTATAATTTTGCATTCATTTTTTAAAGAACCCTCAAATTTTATGAGACTCCTGGCTGACCTATAGTGTTTTAATACATTTTTTAAAATTACAGATAGTTCTTTTTTTTTTTTTTTTTTTTTTTTTTAGAGACAGAATCTGGCTTTGTCATCCAGGCTGGAGTGCAGTGGCTTGATCTCGGCTCACTGCAACCTCTACCTCCCAGGTTCAAGCAATTCTCCTGCCTCAGCCTCCCAAGTGATTTTTATATTTTTAGTAGAGACCGGATTTCACCATATTGGTCAGGCTGGTCTCGAACTCCTGACCTTGTGATCCACCCGCCTCAGCCTCCCAAAGTGCTGGGATTACAGGCATGAGCCACCGCGCCCGGCCTAGTTGTTCATATTTTTAAAAGCCAATACCTTTAACATTACAACCTGGATTTCCAGTGTCTTTGAACAATAAAGGAGTATAGCAATGAGGGCCTGTGTTCCTTCCCTCATGGCTACAGTCACCTAGAGCTAGATCATGGCTGCCCTCCTTGGATGAGCCATCTGCTGTCCAGCTGGTTTCAGGAATCCCCCTTCTGCCTACATTTTCTCTTACCTCTGGGTCACTCGACTCATTTGAGTTTGCAAACCTGTCTCTCTATGCATGCCTGCCAGGCACTTGCCACAGTGACTTGCTCACAACCCTAAATGCATTTGCTTTTCCTTTTTCTTTTTTTGAGACAAGGTCTCACTCTGTCACCCAGGCTGGAGTGCAGTGACACAATCATGGCTCACTGCAGCCTCAACTTCCTGGGCTCAGGTGATTATGTGATTCTCCCACCTCAGCTTCCCATGTAGCTGGGACTACAGGCATGTGCCACCACGCCTGACTTGTGTGTGTGTGTGTGTGTGTGTGTGTGTGTGTGTGTGTGTGTGTGTGTGTGTGTTTAGTAGAGATGGGGTTTCATCATGTTTCCCAGGCTGCTCTCAAACTCCTGGGCTCAAGTGATCCACCTGCCTTGATCTCCCAAAGTGCTGGGATTACAGGTGTGAGCCACCATGCCTGGCCCCCTAAATGCATCTTAAATGAACTAATGAAAGATGAACAAATGCTTCCCTGAAGTTACTTATTCACCGATGTGTGAGAGAGAAAAAGAGAAAATAGACAAGAGGTGATACTGGAGAGAGGTCCTAAGAACTGTTCATGAGATCCATTCACACAATAATGACCTTGGTGGGGGAAGGGGATTTGCTAAGAGAGGACCACAGGGAGAATTCGAGGTCCTGAGGCCAACATAGGTGAGCTGTCCCTCTGCTCACCACACTGTCCCCTGTCTGTGACCCAGCCACTGACCTCATGGTGCTCCTAGGAAAGGAGATGTGTAAGGGGTCAAGATTTAAGCTAATGACTCTGCACTGTACTTTGGACTCACACCAATGGACATAATCACTTCCATTGTGGCTGAAGGCTGAGGACCACAGCTTCAGAAGGCAGAATTGAAAGGTGACCTCTCAATGAGCTATCCCCTTGGATAATCTTCTCCTCTTCAATATGGGAGAGACCAGTGACTGTGATGGAGGCACTGTTATGATTAGTTACATTATTTGGCAAAGATGAAGAGGTTTTTCAGACATAATTAAAGTTCCTAATTACTATGACTTTGGATTAAAAGAAAGATGATCCTGGGTGAGCCTGACCTAATCAGGTGAACCCTTTAAAAGAGGACATTCTCAGCCAGGCGTGGTGGCTAACGCGTGTAATCCCAACACTCTGGGAGGCCAAGGAGGGCAGATCACCTGAGGTCGGGAGTTCGAGACCAGCCTGACCAACATGGAGAAACCCCTTCTCTACTAAAAATGCAAAAATTAGCCAGGGGTGGTGGCACATGCCTGTAATCTCAGCTACTCAGGAGGCTGAGGCAGGAGAATCGCTTGAGCTAGGGTGGCGGAGGTTGCAGTGAGCCGAGATTGCGCCATTACACTCCAGCCTGGGCAACAAGAGTGAAACTCCGGCTCAGAAAAGGAAAAAAGAAAAAAAAAAAGACATTCTCCTGCTGGCCTTGGAAAAAAAGCCAGCCATTGTGAGTTCTAACACTGCAAACACCTGAATTCTATCAACAACCAGTAAGCTCGGAGGGGGACACAGAGCTTCTCATGGGACTACCACCCCAGCCAGCGCCTTGAGTGCAGCATTGTTAGACCCTAAGCAGAGGTCCCAGATAATCCATGCCTGGACTCCTGACCATGAAAACTGTGAGATAGTAAATAGGTGCATTGTTTTAAGCTGCTGAATGTCTAGCAACTTATTACACAGGTAACTAACAGCAAAGGAGAGAAAGATAAAATGAAGGGGAAGGAGACAGAATTGCTTGGAATCTTCATGAGTGATCGGAGGTGGTTGGGGCAAGGGAAGTAAAAAGAAGGGTCCAAAACACACCAGGTCCAGGCACGGTGCCTTATACCTGTAATCCCAGTGCTTTGGGAGGCCAAGGCAGGCGGATCACCTGAGCTCAGGAGTTCAAGACCAGCTTGGTTGGTCTTGATGGAGTGAAGTCCCATCTCTACTAAATATACAAAATTATCTGGGCTCAGTGGCACGCATCTATAATCCCAGCTACTCGGGAGGCTGAGGCAGGGAGAGTCTCTTGAACCCGGGAGGCAAGGTTGCAGTGAGCCCAGATCGCACCACTGTACTCCAGCCTGTGTAACAGAGCAAGACTCTGTCTCAAAATAATAAAAAAATAAAACACACCAAGAAGAATTGTTCTGGGCACCCCACATGTATTGTTTCATTTAAACATCCCAACTCTTCCCGGAAGTCAATATTTCTAACTCCATTTTATAGATAAGACGTTGAGCATCCCAGAGAACCCCAGTACTTCACTCCAAAGTACAGGGGTATCCTGATTCAAAGATCTTTCTCACACTGGAGGCTCATGTCGTGCCTCTGCGTCACACCACGGGCTTACTCCAGGCCCCAGGAAAGAAGGCCATGGAGTAGCCTGGCAAGGGGAACACACTCCAAGGTGGTGACATTGCAGGACAGAGCCTGGCGGCATGCCACTGCTGCGTTAGCCCTGCTGCTTCTGAGCACAGCAGCTTAGGAGTTTCGTTTTCCTTGGGAACATCTTCTCCAGAGTCCATCCCTCTCCATTTTTTTTTTTTTTTTTTAAACCAAAAGTGCTTGGCTAGAGAGGAGAAATGATGAACTTCTATATGAGCATATTTATAACCATAGATGTTCCAAGCCATAGGGGGTGTAAATTTCAGGACCTATGTCAGTAACTCCACACTGTGGTGGGAAAATTGAGGGGGTCTGTGGTTACTGGCATTTCCCAAACTCACTGAAAAAAAGAAACTGTGCTTCCCTACACACGCACATACACGTGCACACACACACACACACTCCACACATACACACGCACACTCCCAGGCCTGCAGAGAGAAAAAACAACCTACTCCTGGCCAACTCATCTAGGTCATGCAGACCCTACATTCAATGCTGGCTTCAGCTAATTTCACCCCAACTTGCACTGAAAAAATAATTCTCTGCCAAGTTGCCATGTATCTCTTCTCAGCCCCAAAGCCTTCGGGATAAAAATCTGTTTGGCGTTTTCTTTTTTCTTTTTTTAATGTTGCTCAAAATAGTTTTCCCTGCTCAGATAATTTTGCAATATTCCTTATCCCACCAATCTCTTCCCCGCAGAGTACCTCCCTGCCACACACATCTCAAAGCCGGTTCGGAGCCCTTCCAGACTCCTGTGTGCACCCGTTCCCAAACCTCCCTCCACTGAAGACCAGGGGGCTAGGGGTTGACTGAAGACCAGGAGAGGTAGAAGAGAAAGAAAGAGCTCAGGCGGAATCATGCCCTCTCCCCCCATGTTCATGTCCTAATCCCAGGAATCTGTGAATAGGTTACATTATACGGCAAAGGGAATCCAGGCAGTAGATGAGATTAGGGAGGATAATAAACTGACTTTATGATAGAGTTTATTTTTGCAGTAAGGTGAATGTAGAAGAGGGAAGCAGAAGGTGGGGAAGGGAGCGTTAAAGCAATAAGATGCAATAAGAACTTGACCCATGATTGCTGGCTTCGAAAATGGTGGAAGGGGCCACGAGCCAAGAACTCGGGCAGCCTCTAGAAGCTGGAAAAAGTGAGGAAATCGATTTTCCCCTAGAGCCTCCAGAAACGGATGCAGCCCTGTCGACACCTTGATTTTGACCCACTGAGACCCACTTTGGACTTCTGACCTCCATAACGGCAGGATAATAAATGTGTGTTGTTTTAAGCCACTAAATTCGTGGTAATTTGTTATAGCAGGAATGGGAAAATGATGTTACATAACCGCTGAGATGCTCCTGCACCCCAAATCAGCCTAGAGTCAGGCGCCTAGGCCAGGACTAGATCCCCAAAGGGAACATGGATGGATTGTTCTTCCTCGTCTTTGACACATCAGCAAGAAGGTGTCTATCCCTGAAGACCTTATTTACGAAAACGACCCACTCAGATCCAGAGAGTAAGCTCAAGGGTTAACCCCTCTAATGTGTTTTCAGCAACAGGGCATGGGGCAGAGGCCGGGACTCAGGACATTAGAGGTTGTCCCCATGAGCTATTGTCACCTCGGGTCTCCATCTGCCACCGACTGATTTTTTAAGGACTCACAGTAGAGACATAGGCAGGCTTGTGTGTAATAGACGACGGCCGGGGCCCACGTGCATATGAAGTTGCAAATAAACCCTAATTATATACGTATATAGAGTGGTTTTTATGTTCTGAGCCACCAACTATTAAACCAGCTTCTTGAGAGATGGGTCTTTGTTTTATTTCATTGATCCATGTGCCTATAACACCTCGGCCAGATGCACAAGTAACTCTGGGTCGGTTACGGAATGGATTTTCCCCTAACGACAGATTCATTCGTAGGCAGAGTTCTTGAGCCTTCCCAAGCTAAGCCCAATCCGAGGTCTGACTTGCCCCCTGCTCCGGAGCCCCTCCCTGTTTAGAGCCCGGTAAGTTTTTCACTCCGACCCAGGTATCTTTTCCCATTCCCTCGGGGTTATGAGGTGTGAGCGCTGTGTCGCAGCTGGATCTCCAGATGCACCGAGTCACATTTGTCTCCCAAAAAAGCATATCCTAGAAAAATGAAAGTTTTTCCATTTTCCCCGTGGAAAGTCATCTAAGTCCCGTATTGGAGCTGCGAGATACAAAATCGTCTCTGCCAGTGCCCTGAGCCCCCTCCAACCCAGGGGAATGCGTGGGCTCCGGTCCGTCGGAAGCTTTTCTTCTGAGGGGTCCAGCTTATTTCCAAATTGCCCCGAGCGAGCCGTCCCGCGGGCGCGCACGCCCTTTCGCGCAGCCTTTGAAGCCTGCTGGCGGGAGATCCCGGCCGCTTCCCTTTTGCAGGCAGAAGCCCGGCCGGGGAAGCCCCGGCTGCGCACGCCCATCCCCAGGCCCTCGGAGCTCCCAGCGGCCGCCGCAGCCCCGCGCACCACCTGCAAGCCCCGCGGCGTCGCAGCCCTTCCGTCTTTCCTCTGGGCATCGCTCCTTAGCTCGCGCCCTTCTCCCAGATTCCCGACCCCCGGCCCTGCTCCCGCCCTCTGCGCCTCGGCAGCTGCTGGGCCCGCTGCAAAGAGTTAAGAGCCGGTTCCCGAGACGGCTCCGGCGGCTCCAGGTCCCCAGGCCCCGCTCGCCGCTCCTGATTGGCTGAGCGCCTGTCAGTAGTAAAGAGTATCAGATGGCAAAGTTGGGACCTTCATAAAGGCGTGGTGGCGATTCTCCGCAATCGCCGGCAGCCTATGACATCAGCCAGGAACGCCTGGGATGCCGCTGCTCCTGGCCAACCTCCGAGGAGGAGGAGGGTCCCGCCGGCTAAGAGTTAATTAGCCCCGCACTGCGAGGGGGGAGGCGCCAGTTTTCTGGGGACACTGGCTGCCACTGTACTCCTACCCAGGGGAGCTCACGGAGAGTTGGATGAATTCTGGGTTGTTAGCTGCGGTCAGCTGGGCTCCCGGGAGCCTGTTGCTGGTGGAGAACAGGGGGCGCCTGGCCAAGGGACCAGCGGCTTGCTGAGACTCAACATGACACTCCTGGGGTCTGAGCATTCCTTGCTGATTAGGAGCAAGTTCAGATCAGGTAGGGCGAAGGCATTTAGCATTCCTTCTTAAACTTTCCTCTTCTGCAATTCTCAACTCTAGAACTGCTTTCCAATAAATGTTTCAAAGCCTGCCAGGTCTCCCGCAACTTTGTTCCCCAAAAGCACATTGTGGAAGCGAAGAATTTTATTTGACTTTGGGGGCCTTTCGTGTCTTCCGTTTTAAGTGCTTTGGGTGGTTGAGTGTGGTTGTTCATCTGTGAAAAGGCCAATCCTTTTATTTTATTTTATCTTATTTTATCTGCATCTATGAATAGAAATTTTGGAGGGGTACATTCGGAGGGAGCAACTTTGGAAATGAACAAATAAGGGATTTCAAGTTTGGAAGCTGCGTAGTATCAGTTATAATCGCTGAGAAGATGAACCTGATGTTGTGTGTTAGGTGCAGGGGTCACTTAAAATGTAGCTAATCCAAACAAATGTATTTCCCAAAAAAAGTCACTTGGGGGAAGTAAAAATAGCAAATTTGGAGCACACCAAGTATTTAAAATGACATCACTGTAGGAAAAAAAAAGAAAGCCCAGTGCCACAAATATTTTTTCCCAAACCATCTGATGTTTATAAATAGAGAATTTCCCCTAAAATTTCTGTGTTAGTGGCACATGGAGAAACTTCTCAAAGGACGCCGAGTGGAGGTGAGTGGAAGGGAGAGACGGGAGCTCTGACCGCTTCTCCGGAGGGCTGGTACACGCGCCCATGGAAGGTGTCTGCGTGGGTCTCCACGTTTGGACAAAGCAACACTTGACTTCTGAAGTTATTTTTCAGTAGCTCTGTGTATGATGTTGATTTTAGAAAACTGGTTAACAACACACTCAATAATGTAGGACTCCTACTTAGATTGATTACTTTTATGAGAACTCCGATGTGAGCATTAGACATAACAGGTGTGAGAAAGATGCTGGCATAGTTTGCTAAGCTAAGTTTCCTTAGCCCTTCTACATTGGGGCCAACTCAATTGTCTCACTTGGGATGGGTGGTTCAAAAAGGAAAAATGTAGATGCTGGGAGGTAAGGCTCATCTATGACTTTCTTAGATGCCCTTGGTTTTTAGACGCCTGTGGGGTCAGCTGGAGATTTTCTTAGGATCTTCACTGTTGACGCAAGTTGAAAACTCAAGAGCTTAGGCAGTCACAAGCCTCACTGCCCCTGAAGCTCTGGGATGAGTCTGCCAGCCACCGGGGTCAGCAGTGGATTAAGTCCTTCCTTTCCTTTTCATGGTGAGGTGAGGCAGTTGATCTATTAATTAGCTAGAGACCTCACCACTGCTTTGTATTTGGTCAAAACTGTAAGGCAACACTGCCACCTTTCTGAAGAAGAGAGGATGTAGATTTGTTTTGTATGAAGCTGCGTTCAAATGCTTACTGGCCAGTTTAAATGTGGAGGGTCTGGTGGTGCTGGGTTTTCTCTAACAGGATTTGGTGATATACTTGATAGTAGACTTGCAAAATGCTCATCAATCTCTCCTTCAGCTAAAGCGCAGTGGAGAGGGAAGACAATTTTTGCAACAGTCCCAGCTTCCATCTCAGTGGATTTGTGGAGTCCTGGTGTCTCCTAAGTAGACCCTGAAGACCCTGATCCTGGAGTTTCAGAGAATTCCAGCCTCACTTTTTTTAAAGTTGTGCAGGCCCTTGTGTCATAAGGAAAGGTAGCTTCGGGAAAACATGATATGAAAGCAGACGCGGGCATCCTTAATCCTCCCGTCGTTGATAAACAGGGAATCTGGAGTCTGAGATGCAAGCATTGATAGTCTCTTGACAGACAGGAGAAAAAAAAACAAATGGAATGTAAAACTTAGAAAATGTCATGTTTGAATGGTGGTTATTCTTTCCGGAGGTAATTACTCCTACAGCTGTGCCAGCACTGAGGTGGAGGCATGCTAACGAGAGGGTCTCTCCTTAAGAGAATGCCTTTTATTTTGTCACCAACAATGAACAAGGGCCTTGACTTTATTCTGATTTCTCTCTTTTGCTGTTTTCCCTTCTCCTTCATCATCTTCTTCTCCTCCTCCTCTTTCAGAAACAGCTCAAACTGTAAACTCATAAAACTGTTTCTCACTGTGAATATTTGCTCTGATAGTAGATCGTGGTATTATGTATTCCGTTAAACATATTTCAAAAAATAAATGCAACAGAATGGTTCTGTGATTACAGCAAGAGACTCGCTGTGACAGGGTTTGTTTTTAAGTGAGGAGATAACTGCTTTTACTCTCAAATCGTCATCGATGTCAACCATGGCCGACCAACTTTCTATAAGCTGTATTTGAGTGACCCCGTGATTAAGGACGAAATTATGCTACAGCAGCAGGAAGCTCTGAAAGTTTACATGTATGAACATGTTTAGTGACATAAACTCATTTGAGAAGCCAAAGGGTGTCCTGGTTGAGTGGGTGGGTCTTGGGGACCAGACTAGCTGGGTTTTTAATAGTCATCTCTACTTATTAGCTACATGATCCTGAACGTTAGGTAAATTACATAATTCTCTGTGCCTCAACTTGCCTCACCTGAATAATGAGGATGACTATAGGGTCATTGTGAGAATTAAATGTGAAGTAGAGAACTTCGAAAATGCCCAGCCCTCAGAAGGCTCCTACAAAATATTTTTCTATTATTAATATTGAAGTGCAGTTGGACCCCCAGTTGGTCACTTTCTCTAAGTCTCAGTTATCTAATAGGTAAATGCTGAGATTGGATTATGCAATGTCTTAGACCCCTTTGGTAACATTTTATCATTCTCTGAAAACATGTAAAAATTGGCTGAGAACAAGTGTAGCTGTGACTGCGCTGTATGGCAATTGTGCATGAAGGAGAGGCAGTTTACATGAATGGAATCATTTGTGCTGATTTTAAACTAACTGCATTTTTACAGTTTTTAATCTTATGTTGTTTATTCAATATCTAATCAGTGTCACTATCAGCAGTTCTCTTCAATATCAATCCTTGTGTCCTACAAAACACACAGGGAGGTACGTATGTGTGCCACACACAGACACACACAGCCCTCGAACACAAAGGATTGGAAGTGGGGAGAGAGGTCCGTGAATGGATGTTGCTTCTAAAGAATCATTGTGTTTCTTTTGCTTCTCTCTCTCTCTTTACCACTTCCCCATCTTAAACCGCCCAAACAGAGGCAAAGTCTGGCAACTGCCATGACCTTGACCCCACTCCCACAAATATAAACTTGTTCAGTTTAGCAAATAAAAATACAGAATGCCCAGTTCAGTGTGAATTTCCAAGCAATAATGATTAATTTTTACTATATAGCAGTACTTGGGACATACTTTTCTCTGAAATCCAAATTTCACTGGGCCCTCTGTATTCTTTTTGGCAACCCTACCTACAGTCTGAGTGGTCTTCGATAAACACTTTCTGCTACCCCATCCAATATCCTATCAAGCTCTTGAGATTCTCTGGATTCCCAAGGACTCCTCAAAATGCAAAACTTGTGTTTTAGGCATGAAAGGAGAAAACTCCAAGTGGGGAGGGGGTACCATGAGAATGAACCCTAGGTCCTCTGGAGTACAGCCAGGTTATGGGTGAGGAAGAACGTGGGAGCTTCACCTCCGGTCTCTGGTCGTCTGGGAAGGTGGAAGGTAAGCTCAGCAGGCAGGCCGGTGCACAGGCAGCAGAGTTTCCAGGGGTTGTAACTGTAGTTAAAAGAAGGCAAGGAACACGCAAAGCAGGCACTCGTGAGGCTGTGGCTGAACTCAGGTAGTGCGACCCACCCCACTGTGTTCTACTCCAATAGACTCAGGATCGGGCCTCTGGTGCCTATTACTGGTTGCTTGTCCTTTCAGAGAGGGACATCTCAGCAGGAACCTGCAGTCATCTCTCTCTGTCGTTTCTCTATTCTCCATCCTTCAGACAACCTAAAATGACGACTGATTCCTACTTTAAGCTAAATCCTCAATACCTCTGGCACGGAATTTTCTCTCTCGGGATTTGAGGTTAGCCTAAGAGGTCGGCCCCTGAGATTTTTATCATTATGGACACTATTGAAGACATTTTCACCATGAGCTTGAGAGAAGCCCAGACTATCTACCTTCATTAGCAATTAGTTTTCTCATTTAGAACAAATAATTTAATCTACAAGAGTGCCTTTCCCATGATCTGTAATATTTATGTATGTATATATAATTTAATTCACCTTTTTAGACCTCATTTTTACCTTCTACAAAATGGAGGGTTTTGACTGGTTCATATTTCAAGTTGCTTTTAGCTTTAAGATTCAATACTTTTCCAAGGGAATGGCCCGAAATATTTTTGTAAATGCTTGATCAAAGCATTACATATGAGAATATAATTTAATGCACCTTTAGAAATGAACATATTTTAATTTCTACATGGAATTTAAAAGTTAAAGGAACATTTGGGGTCTGGCTAAAGCCACCTGCTTGAGACCATTCCTTTCTCCTCAAATTCAGCTGTATTCAATTCACTCACAGCCCTCACGCCCTTCCCTCACCATCTTAACCACTATAGCAAGAACCGCAACCCCCACCTTCCCTGCCCTAGTTTTATTCATAGCTCTTATCACCATTGGACAGACTAAACCGTTTTACTTGCTTATTTGCTTATTATTTGTCCATAACGGCAGAAATTATTACTTGTTGGTTTGTGTTTGTTTTTTATTTTTTATTCTCTAGCACCTAACACTGCTGGGCATGGAGAAGGTACCCATTAAATATATGTTGAATAAATATGTTTTATTCTTCCTCCAAAGTCTATTCAAAAACATTAAAAGCAAACAACATAGGTTTACTGTTAGGTGTGTGTTTGTGTGTACTGAAACTAGAACAAAAAGAGAGGAGTGAATATAAATACAAAAGTCAAAGTCATAGCACAGTGGAAGATGCTAAATGAGGAGGTAGGGGTGTAGCCCAAAGGTAAGAACCAGGTTATCCCCATTTTTCTTAGGTTAGTCAGTAGTTGTGTCCATGTGTTGTTAAGCAAATTAATTAAACAAAGGCTCAATGACGATGGTGTGACAGTGTGTCATGAACCAAGGATTGTGATTAATTCAATTCTGTGTACTCAAGGTACTTTAAAAAAAAAACATATAAATTATTTAAGACCAGGAAGCGTGGCATTTGTCTTTTATCTGCTACAGCATACGACAGAAACAGTTAGCAAGATTGTGTCAAGTTGACTTGAACCAGATTGAATGTGCTCTACTCTAATTGGATTAAATTGAAGAATAACAGAAGCGCAGGGCAGAAGCAAAATGCTCCACCCAGGGTTAGAACTTTACATGCTTCAAAAAAGCCAAACCTGAATAGGAGATGTTGGAACAGACTGTTTTTCATTTCCTTTATTTTCATCTAATTAGCAAGGCTTCCAGAGCATCTAATGAATGGTGAACGGGTATCCCACATCTCTGTCCAGATCAAGGGGGAGGACCTAGCAGGTGCATTTCACAGGTCTCTGCTTTCCTGGTTCCATTCCTTCTGTCCTGTGGGCCAAGTCACAGTGGGAGCTCATCTGGGACTCTGTGATCTTGGGAACATGTTTATATTCCCAGGGCTCTCTGGGCCTCTGTTTCCACATTGGTAAGATGACTCATGGTCTTCACGTCCTCATACCTCTATGAGGGAAAGATCTTTGTAGAATTATTAAGAGCTTCTTTCTGAAAAGAAAGAAATTAGTGAACTTGTATTCACTATGTGGAAATGGATTACTACTGGATCTGGTGGCATGTGAGTTGCATGAGAGTTCTCGCTTGTGTGTGGAGTAGTTAAAAGTTTTTGATAAACACAAATAGGATTAATAAGAACAACAACAACCATTAGCCCAATAATAGTTTTGCAGCCTTATGATTTTAGCACTTTGAATTTCTATTTTATTAGGCCGATAATGCTTATATGTTTCAGAATAGCTAGTAAGTCAAGCTTTACTTAACGAGATTTGGATCATTATTCTTAGATAAAACAGAAAGAGGTGTCTAATTTTTGTTAAAATAAAATGTATCATTTATCCCCAGAAATTTAGAATAAATAAAACTGTTTTGTGACTTTTATTTTTCCAGAGCATAGCAAAAGGTTCTCTGGAACCAATGAAGGGAGAATAATGTCCTTCTTTTCTCCTGCTGCTGAGGGAAGATAAGTTCTTTCGTTTCACTATTGGAGTACTTCTCTTATGAGTACAATCCCTCTGACTGATTGATGTTTGCTGTATTCAGCTACCTTAGATCACTAGAGAAGAAGTTGAATTCAAAGTGAATTAAGCCACTGTAATATTGTAAAATGTATGTATTGGGTTCTCCTAGCTCTCACTTAGTTTGTGCAGCAATGATTAATGGATACACAGACCCTCAAATACTTAGTATATGTCTTTATCAGCAATCCCTTCTGACACCTCAGTTTGAACTACTGCATTGAGTATCCTCAACTTGTATCTCCTTCCCCTTGGCCTCTTAAGTGGTACAAAAGCATCAATCAATCAGTTAATTCTCATCAAAATGGTCAAGTAACCCCAGGCAATATCCCCATTTCACAGATGATGTGAAATGACTGGAAAATACCCCATAAACTATTTTGCCTTTTGTATTTCCGGAGACACTCTCTTTAGGAAGCCAATCTTGTTTCTTCCTGACTGGTTGCGCTGGTTTTTCAGTCCTGGGTAAAGTTCCACAAGGAACTTTTTGTTATTTGTTTGAGACTTATTGCTCTGTCTGGAGCTTCTAAAAAATGATTCCAAAAAAGTTAAATCCAGAAAATGCTGTTCAACATTAATCGAATGATAGTTCAATTGTTCTCCTCCATACATTTATCTTTATCATTTGTGTTCTCTTTCCATCCTTGTCCAGGTGCATAAAGATTTTTACAATGTGATAATCAGAGTCTATACATAAGTTTATACTCAGCCTTTTTATCAGTGTAATAGCATAAATATTTTTCAAGAGGCTACATAGCAGCATAGTTTTTGCTTTAAAGACTGTATAATATTCCCCCAAGTGAGTGTATAGTAATTTACTATACTATATTGTATTACTATAGTAATTTACTATACAATATAGTATAGTAATATAAACCTTTTCTACTTGTATTGGAAAATTAAGCCAGTTATAATCTTTATATTATAAATAACATGACTATGAAAATCTGTATGCATTGGCCGGGCGTGGTGGCTCACGCCTGTAATCCCAGCACTTTGGGAGGCCGAGACGGGTGGATCACGAGGTCAGGAGATCGAGACCATCCTGGCTAACACGGTGAAACCCCATCTCTACTAAAAAATACAAAAAAAAACTAGCCGGGCGAGGTGGCAGGCGCCTGTAGTCCCAGCTACTCTGGAGGCTGAGGCAGGAGAATGGCGTGAACCCGGGAGGCGGAGCTTGCAGTGAGCCAAGATCCGGCCACTGCACTCCAGCCTGGGCGACAGAGCGAGACTCCGTCTCAAAAAAAAAAAAAAAAAAAAAAAAAAAGAAAATCTGTATGCATAACACTACTGTGAAATCCTTCATGTAAAGAAAGAAAATATTTTCCTTCCTTTGGATTGTTTTGGAAGCTACTCATTATTTAGAGTAAATGCCTAAGTGTGGGAATAATGGATTTGAATATTTATAAGCTGTAATGATGCCTAGTGTTTTTGGAGCACTTACAATGTAACAAACTTAACTTTAGGCCTATTTCTATTTGGCGATGAATGCTTGTCCCTACTGTACAACTAACTCAGAGTAACCTTGGGTACTTACCCACTGTTGGCTGGTATCTGATGAGCCTTTCATACCTTTTCAGTAGAGATTGAACAGGAAAATGAGTAACAGTTGCCTAATGGCTTTGGAAACTTCCATGTGGTCTGCTATTTAGGGACCACCTGTTACCAAATATGACTCATGCCTCATCAAAAGGGAAGAGAAGAGGACTAGGAGTTACTGAACCTATTATCTGTGGGCATGTTTATCATCTCATTTAATCCTTACAAAAATGTGATTATTCCTATCTTAGAGATGAAGAAGCTGAGGCTCAAAGATGTTAGACAACTTGGAGGCCAGGTATAAACATGTTTGTTCCACTGTCCCATGAAGATTATCTTTATTATAACCTACAGCTCCTTTCTTTCTTGCCCCGCCCCACCCCATAACCATACACATGTACTTGACCCAGTAGATTTCATATGCCTCTTTCTGGGCTACAACTCCAGGCATATACCCAATTACTGCTATCGTCTTTGATTTCCTAAATAGTGATTTATCAAGCTAGTTGTTTCTAGTACTTAACCTATAAATTACACATGCCATTCCTACAAAGTCCCAGGGGTTTTAATAAAACTTGACTTTTTAAACCTCAGTTTATTTGAGAAAAAAAATTAAGAAATTTTTGAAAGGCAACAGCAAGAGGAGATTTGCTCTAAGACATCAAACATAGTTATAAAAGAAATATCTAACAGTTAATACCAGAAGTAAAACAATTATTATCAGTGGATCAGAATTGTGTGTATGTGCATGCATATACATATATACATTTATGGATATATGCATAGATTTAACCTCTGATAACAGTGACTGTTCAAATCTACAACAAAATAGGTAATGGATTTGTTGAGAAAATTGACTATCTCTTTGGAAATAAATACTTTGAGATATTTTATAATATACCTTAAAATAAACTCCATATGGATTAAAGAGCTAAGGAAACCTATAAAATATTAGAAGAAAACAGAGGAGAATAATTTTATCATCTCAGAGCAGGACAAGCCTTCCCAAACTTGTGGCCACGGCCAGGTTAGAAATAAAAATGGACATATTTGGTCACTTAAACATTTTGAAATTCCACAGTAAAATATCAAAATAAATTTTAAGTCAAACTGTAAATTGAAAAAAATACTTGAAAATATACATGAGACAAAATTATTAAAAGGACTTATATGAACAATAAGATTTAAAGCAAACAACCTAAGGCAACGACAATTCAAGGGGAAAAATAATCAGTCAGCACATGAAATATACTCAACTCACTAGCATTCAAGAAAATGCAAAGTGAAAGATCTAGATACGATTTTTGTTTGTTTGTTTGTTTTTGAGATGGAGTCTCACTCTGTTGCCCAGGCAGTGGTGCAGTGGTGCGATCTGGGCTCACTGCAAGCTCCGCCTCCCGGGTTCACGCCATTCTCCTGCCTCAACCTCCCAAGTAGCTGGGACTACCGGCGCCCGCCACCATGTCCGGCTAATTTTTTGTGTTTTTAGCAGAGACAGAGTCACTGTGTTAGCCAGATGGTCTCGATCTCCTGACCTCATGATCTGCTGGCCTCAGCCTCCCAAAGTGCTGGGATTACAGGCATCAGTCACCACGCCTGGACTACTACTTTTTAGAAACTTCAAATTAACAAAATTTTAAAATGTTTATAATATTAAGTATTGAATAAGCATGAAGACACAGATACACCTATCGTGTTAGTGAGCAATCCATACTGTAAAGTCTTAACAGATACAATTTTATTACAGTTTATAATGCCTAACCTAAAAAAGATGGAAACAGCATAAACGTCATCTGTAAGGGAATGAGTCATTAAATTACAATATATTCACAGTGTAGAATACAATAAAACACAATGCAAAGCAAAAATAAATGATAAAATTCTATATGAACTGATGTGAAAAGATCTCCAAAACATATACGTAATTTTTTAAAATTCAGGTTATCAAACAATCCGGCAACATATTTTCATTTATGTTTTTTAAAAAGTATTGGCTGGGCTTGGTGGCTCACACCTGTAATCGCAGCACTTTGGGAGGCCAAGGCAGGCGGATCATGAGGTCAGGGGATTGAGACCATCCTGGGTAACACGGTGAAACCCCGTCTCTACTAAAAGTACAAAAAATTAGCCCGGCATTGGTGGTGCCAGCCTGTAGTCCCAGCTACTCGGAAGGCTGAGGCAGGAGAATTAGTTGAACCCAGGAGGCGGAGGTTGCAGTGAGCCGAGATCGCACCACTGCACTCCAGCCTGGGTGACAGAGCAAGTCTCCATCTCAAAAAATAAATAAGTAAATAAATAGTATTTATATATAAGTACACAGAAAAAAAAAAGTTTCAAAGATATAAGTAGAACTGTTGATTATGGTATCCACAGATACAGACAGCCAGACCTTATCTTTCCTTTGCCATTTGCATCTTTTAAAATAAAACTGTATTCGTGTCTACCTAATTTTTAAATACGCCTAAAACATAAGAAGAAATTGACATCCTAATAGCGGTGGGGGAAAAATAGCATATCTGTAAGTCTTTAATAAAGTAGGCAAAGGCCGGGCGCGGTGGCTCACGCCTGTAATCCCAGCACTTTGGGAGGCCGAGGCGGGCGGATCACAAGGTCAGGAGATCGAGACCACGGTGAAACCCCGTCTCTACTAAAAATACAAAAAATTAGCCGGGCGCGGTTGTGGGCGCCTGTAGTCCCAGCTACTCGGGAGGCTGAGGCAGGAGAATGGCGTGAACCCGGGAGGCGGAGCTTGCAGTGAGCCGAGATCGCGCCACTGCACTCCAGCCTGGGCGACAGAGCGAGACTCCGTCTCAAAAAAATAAAAAAAATAAAAAAAAAAAAAATAAAGTAGGCAAAGATTTAAGTGAAGATTTAGAGGATGTGAACACTAAATAATATTTGATGACATATTTTAATCCTCTTACTTGATATGGAATACAATTTTAGACTTAGCACCCTCCCCCTGCACATACACACATGCACACACAGAAAGAAGACCATAAGACAGTAAAAAAAGAAATTTCTTTTAAAAGTTAAAAAACTTTAATCCCAACAAGTTGCGAATTAAAATATACCGAAGGTGCTAAAGCACACGCATGGAAAAAAAAAGCCTGGAAAGACTCATTCTCAAAATGATTAGCTCTGGGTGGTGAGATTATGAGTAATTTTTAAATTTTCTTACGTTCTTTCTTATATTCTTGATTATGATTATCCAGTATCTCCTATACAGAATATTATTTGTTTTTTAAGATATGGAGTGATGGGGAGCGGGTTAAGGATACCATATTTGCGTAGCAGCTCAATCAGGAGTTGGCTGAGTCCCTGAGAGGTTTAAGTTGTTCTCCAATTCTCATTAATCCTGGATCATGCTCACAACTCAAACTGCAACAAACTACAACAAATGAAACTTGCTTCTCAACTAAGGGACTGAAAACCCACAACTCTGCTATTAATTTTTGTTGGAAAATCTTAATGTATATCTGTGGTATAGGTATGCCATCTGACTGACTTGGTTTCAAATCCTGGCCTCCATCCTTATTGGTCGTATGATATGAACTCGAGTGCATGCCTTCAAGCTCTCAATCTTCTACTTTTCTATGTGTAAATGTGGAAACAAGAATGCCTCCTTCATTGGAAATCTTGGAGGCTTTAGTGGAAAAGTATATAAAAAGTGCTTGACATAGTGCAGGGATGTGCTGATGTACTCGATAAATGGTAGCAATTTTATCCACACATGAATATTAATTATATTTTAATTCACACTATGCAGCCATAAAAAAGAACGAGATCATGTTCTTTGCAGGGACATGAATGGAGCTGGAGGCCATTTTCTTTAGCAAACTAATGCAAGAACAGACAACCAGATACCACATGTTCTCACTTACAAGTGGGAGCTCAATGATGAGAACACATGGACCCACAGAGGGGAACGACACATACTGGGGCCTGTTGGAGGGTGGAGGGTGGGAGGAGGGAGAGGATCAGAAAAAATAACTAATGGGTACTAGGCTTAATACCTCGGTGATGAAATAATCTGTACAACAAACCCCCATGACACACATTTACCTATGTAACAAACCTGCACATCCTGCACACGTGCCCCTAAACTTAAAAGTTAAAAAAACTGTATATTATCAATGTTTATATCAATATGCTATGATATGTTAATTTACAATGTTTTAAAATGATTTGTTATAATAAGATATCATATTGATTCTAAATTAACAACGACCAGCCTCTCATGAATTTCTCTTAAGATTCGCTGCCCGGCCGGGCGCGGTGGCTCAAGCCTGTAATCCCAGCACTTTGGGAGGCCGAGACGGGCGGATCACGAGGTCAGGAGATCGAAACCATCATGGCTAACGCGGTGAAACCCCGTCTCTACTAAAAAATACAAAAAACTAGCTGGGCGAGGTGGCGGGCGCCTGTAGTCCCAGCTACTCGGGAGGCTGAGGCAGGAGAATGGTGTGAACCCGGGAGGCGGAGCTTGCAGTGAGCTGAGATCCGGCCACTGCACTCCAGCCTGGGCGACAAAGCTAGACTCCATCTCAAAAAAAAAAAAAAAAAAAGATTCGCTGCCCAGTTATTATCATTTCTCTTTCTTTCTTTCTTTCTTTTTTTTTTTGAGATGGAGTCTCACTCTGTCCCCAGGCTGGAGTGCAGTGGCACTATCTCGGCTCACTGCAACCTCTGCCTCGCAGGTTCCAGCGATTCTCCTGCCTCAGCCTCCCTAGTAGCTGGGATTACAGGCACGCACCACCATGTCCGGCTAAGTTTTGTATTTTTAGTAGAGGCGGGGTTTCACCGTGTTGGCCAGGATGGTCTCCATCTCCTGACCTCGTGATTTGCCTGCCTCAGCCTCCCAAAGTGCTGATATTACAGGCATGTGCCACCGTGCCCAGCCTATCATTTCTTTTTACCCTAGATTGTGCTTAAGAGTTATGAAGGTAATTATTGTTGTTATATAACTTATATTGTATTTTGCAAAGTGTTTTATGTATCTATCATCACTTATTTTTTTTCCTTTCCAAAAAAAAACTGAAAAGGCATAATAATTATACTTATTCTCCAGTGAGGTGTGGTTTTTATTCTGGATCTGGTCCTTTGATGCCTCTGAAGACAGTGCCAAGCCTTGTCTGGGTCTCAGCAAGATCGCTACATGCTATGAGGACCAGCAAAGGCTCATGGCTGAGCCCAGATCCTCTTCTCTGATAATTGAGAATGCTGTTCTGTCTAAATATAAAACCAAAGAGAGAGAGCTGGAGAGAGATCTAGAGAACAAAGTTTTGAGGATAGACAGCTGGGGGCAGGCTTCCAAATTATAGCACCTCATATTTCTTTGATGTATTCAAAAAAGATCATATTCATTAATATTTTTATTTATTTATTATTATTATTATTATTTGAGACTGAGTCTCACTCTGTCACCCAGGCTGGAGTGCACGATCTCGACTCACTGCAAGCTCTGCCTCCCGAATTCACGCCATTCCCCTGCCTCAGCCTCCCGAGTAGCTGGGATTACAGGCACGCGTCGCCATGCCTAGCTAATGTTTGGTTTGTTGTTGTTGTTGTTGTTGTTGTTTGAGATGGAGTCTCTCTCTGTTGCCCAAACTGGAGTGCAGTGGCGCCATCTCGGCTCACTGCAAGCTCTGCTTCCCGGGTTCAGGCCATTCTCCTGCCTCAGCCTCCCAAGTAGCTGGGACTACAGGCGCCCACCACCACGCCCCGCTAATTTTTTGTATTTTTTTAGTAGAGACGGGGTTTCACCGTGTTAGCCAGGATGGTCTCGATCTCCTGACCTCATGATATTTTTCTACCAATTCTGTAAGATTACAAGTTTGATTGTACACATGAGGTTACTGAGTTTCCAGAGACATTAAGAAATTGGCCCAAGGTCACCCAGTAGATTCAGACCTAGAACTCTCATCTCAGGGCTTACAAAATCAAATTTACCACATGGTCCCCCAGAGAAATGGGCAGCCCAGGGGAATATGGTCTTTTCAGATAGGCAGATGCCTGGCATTTAACCCATTTCCTCTCTCAACCTCACAGTCCGTCTGCTTAAAGCTTTTTTTATTTATTTTTTATTTTTTTTAAACATGGTAGCCATCTGCACTGGCTTCAAGATTGAAAGAATGAGATGAGAAGGAGAGATGGAAAATTCAGCAAGTGTAACTCAGGGTTGGCTGGGAGAGGAGGACAGAATGAGGCATAGGGATAGCAAAGGAATCCTTGGCTTAGTAGAAATGCAGCCTTCACAAAGGATTGTGTTCTTTTTTTTTTTTTTTTTTTTTTTTTTTGAGACGGAGTCTCATGCTGTTGCCCAGGCTGGAGTGCAGTGGCGCGATCTCGGCTCACTGCAAGCTCCGCCTCCTGGGTTCAGGCCATTCTCCTGCCTCAGCCTCCCGAGTAGCTGGGACTACAGGCGCCCGCCACCGCGCCCGGCTAATTTTTTGTATCTTTAGTAGAGACGGGATTTCACTGTGGTCTCGATCTCCTGACCTTGTGATCCGCCCGCCTCGGCCTCCCAAAGTGCTGGGATTACAGGCGTGAGCCACCGCGCCCGGCCAGGATTGTGTTCTTAACACATAGATTAGAACCTGGCACAAGAGAACGTCCCAGAGACAGAAAGTATTCTCAAGCGTCATGTTTCGTTGTTTCAAAACCTCGTGTCTAACAGTAGAGCCAGGATTATTTTCTAACATTTAAAGAATGGTTCATAGACCTATATTTAGATATATGTACAAGCATATGTTTGTATATGATATGTAACATATAGATAGTATGAGAGAGTTAAAGATTTATCTTTGAACATGCTCTTTGCAATGATATATATGCTACAGTAAAACTGAGGGAAAACTGGAGATGCTTAACAAAAAGAAAACATTTAAATACATCAAAAATGGGATTTACCATGTGCATTAAATATGGTGTTTTCAAAGGATCATGAGATGCAAAGCTGTTTACAATGCAAGAAGGAGGTTTCAGAGTTGCATGTGATACGATCCCAATTCTTGAGAACTTGTAGGGTAGGTAGGTGCCCTTTTATATGTATGTTCAGGCATATGAATCAGAAGAAAAAAGGCAAAGTATTAGCAGATGCTGCTTATCGCTGCAGACTTGAATTCCTATTAATTTTGCCTTTCATCCTGAAACTTTTATACATTTTTCAAATTTTCTATAATGAACATGCACTTGTTTTATAGTCAGAAAAGGTAATATATGCTTTAAACGCTATAATAGAATAGTATATATCACAAGCTTAACTTAGGCTCTCAAAAGAACTTAAACCTATATTCAAGAACCACAGCCCCATGGAATGAAGACTCTTTATTTTAGAAGAACTGCTTTGCCTCATAAAATACACCCTTTCTTCCAAACTCTAATTCCCCTAACTCTTATTCAGCTACTTAGTGGATACCCACAGTTAACCTCATTAATCTTCATATGGTAATTTACTAGGGCTAACGGGCTCTTAATTTGACCACTATAATTACCCTAGAGGTGAGTATAATGATGTCCCTCTTACAGGGATGGGAAACTAAGGTACAGAAAGGGGAATGACCTGCCCAAATTTACACATACAGTATGGTGAAGCAGCACTTGAACTCAGATCTCCTGGCACTAAATCTTGTGGCCTCTCTCAATGAACAAGTGAACACCAGAAGGCGTAAATCTGAGTCCCTTTGTCTCAGGCATCTCTGCAGCAATAGCTTTCAAGGAACGCGGGTCAAATGGCAGGTCCTTTTCCCGAAGGCCCCTCCCGCCGGCCCCAGGCGTGTGTGCACGCTGTCTGCTTAATTCGCTCATGGCTCTGTGCCACAGAATACATAAACAAGTGGGGAAAGCCTCAGAGAGGAATCTTGGTGCCCAAATGGAGCAATTTGTCTTCTGCAATTATTGTTTGAAATTGTTTATGTCAGTTGCCGAGTTTCTGTTCTGTACTTCAGGGACCTGTTTGTGATGGAAGGAAAATTTCCCCGCCACGGAACAGCCATGCTAGCTGGACACTTGAAGTGACAGTGTTGTCAGCTGCTTCCCAGTCCTCCCTGACTTAGAGAGGGGTTTGATGAGGTTCCCTACACCCCAACAGAGCACCCCAGGGACTCTCTGATGCTCACATGCCTGCTGTATGTGCTAACTAATTTAATCCTCACAACAATCCTGTAAGGAGGTACTGTTGTTTCAGTCCTCCCATCCATAGAAGAAGAAACCAAGCCCCCAGCACTGAAGGAACTGTCACAAAATCCCATGCCTTGTAAATGGAAAAGCTGGGGCTTGGTCTCACGCACCTTTGGTTTGTAAGTCCATGCTTGTGACTGCTACCCTGTACTGCTTCTCACAAGCACCCAAACCAGTCAGAGCTGGCTTGAGCCATCTGACTTTGCCATCCCATCCTCCCGGTGAGCATGTGAACTGTGAATTCTGCCCTCTAAGTGACATCATAAGCCCCGAGGCATTTCCACTTGAGGTTTTTGTTCCCTATTCCTCTAGTGTCTTGAGTTATTTTAACATGAAAGCCTCAAGCTCACAAACCTGGCAGCTTTGTGAGTGAGAGAGAATTCCTTTTGAGGCATGAATTAGTCTTCTTCAAATGTTTTGACAAGCTGAGAGTGTGGTGCTTAGGGAAAGAATAGCTTCGCAGTGTTCGTGTGAACAGACACCTTGCTAAAACAACTTGAGCCCATGCATGAGGCTCAATCATTGAAATCACAAATCACTGCATGGTCATTCTGAGACCAAGCGTTTTGGCTTTCAGTATTCTCTTGGTTTTGACTCGCCAAATGCCCAGCACTAGATGCTGGCCTGAATTCACGTCTCTTAATCTCCCTAAAGGAAGCACAGCCAGGACATCCCTTAGGATGAAGAAAGAACAGTGTGTGCCTGGTCTCAGCCCCCCTGCTTGAGTGCTCTCCTGTAAGGGTCACTGAGGCCAGCCCAGCACCCGCCAGAGCACACCTTGTTCCTTGAGACCATCAAAGGCTACCTCAGTGACCTGATCATCATTTTCACCTCCTCCTCTCTGGGTACTCCCTGCAGTAGATGAGCAGACAGTCGGGCCTATGTTATTCTTGGTCAGTGAATACAACCAACAACAGCACGCAGGGCAACATTTGGCTAGGGAACAGTTATCATCGGTACCTGGAATCAGAAGGCAAGGAGCAGAGTGTACTCAGGCATTAGCACTCCACACAAAAATAATCCCTGGCTCTCAGCCTTGTTTGGGAAACGTGGCCAGAATTGGGGCAAGACCGATGCGGATAACCAGGTCTCTCATTTCACCGTCTCCCAGCATTCTGTCAGCCACCCTCTTCATTTTACCGGGAAATTCGATGCTTCTGTATGCCAAGGAGGAACATGTCAGACCCACAGGTGACACGGGCCACTGGTGGGGAAGAGTGGCTTTGTCCTAGAGTCGGATAATGCCAGGCAAAGAAAAGAATTTGGTGGTGAACCACACATAGGAAGAGAACAGGAGAGTTGTATCTATGATATGTGCCACACAGTATCAGCTTCCAGCTCTGGAGGAGACCAGAAGCCTCTGATGGTGGTCCTGCTTGTTACTTTCCAGGAAGTTATCCATTCATCAGTCAACAGCTTTCCCAAAGACCTATGCCTGGTAGTGTCCTTGAAGGCAATAATGTCAAGGTCAAAGATTACATATGAAGATGCTTCCAACTAAACCTGGGGTAGGATTCAACAGAAAAGGGAAGGTAAAAGACTAAATTATAAACAGGTACCACTGTCCTTTTCGTGGAGAGAGTTTTCAGTGGGCTCATGCTCTGTTGTATCCAGGGTTTGTGATCTTGACCTGGCATCTTATGGAGAGGATGCAACATAAATAGCCATTCAAGCTACTGTTCACCACCTGCTTAACTGAGATCCTATGTATGATAACTGCCACGTGCATTCTGTCAGGAGTGTACGTTCTGCTCACTTTTACAAACGTGCATCCATATACCCAGAAATCTTTGATTGGTAGAACAGGATTTATTTTTTATTTTTTTTGAGACGGAGTCTCGCTCTGTCGCCCAGGCTGGAGTGCAGTGGCCGGGTCTCAGCTCACTGCAAGCTCTGCCTCCTGGGTTCACACCATTCTCCTGCCTCAGCCTCCCGAGTAGCTGGGACTACAGGCGCCCGCCACCACGCCCAGCTAGTTTTTTGTATTTTTTAGTAGAGACGGGGTTTCACCGTGTTAGCCAGGATGGTCTCGATCTCCTGACCTCGTGATCCGCCTGTCTCGGCCTCCCAAAGTGCTGGGATTACAGGCTTGAGCCCCCGCGCCCGACCTGTAGAACAGGATTTAGAAGTAGATCTCAAAGCTTTACCTGGCTGTGCTGACAGCCTTCTGCCACCACAGGTTGCCCCTCTTCAACAATGATCATATGGAGCCTCTTGGTTTGCAAATAATAGAGAATCAAACACTAGAAACCCTGAACAAGCTTAAGCAAAAAGGAACACTTATTATAAACAAACCGGGGTGTCTCATCAAACTGAACGACAGAAATGTGTTTGCGACTTGGGTGGAAATAAGCTGCAGTTGGGGATTTGAACACTTTCAGGCCACTTTCTTGGCTGTCTTCTATGCTCCGTCTTCTCCCGCAATATAGGCTGGCTTTGTTTCTCAATTCACATGGGTGAAAATGGCCACCTCCGACTGCTATTGAATTTTCTCTTTCAGCCCCATTTCCAAAATTCCTAGGGAGAAGCTCAGTCTGGCTGGGGGGATGCCCATCCTCAGAACAAAAACTGGGACTAGGAAGAGAGACAAAAACTGTGTGGATGGCAGAGGAGAAAAGCATTTCCTATTAAACGCAGTGGAAAACCATTTCAGACGAGAATGAAAGAGACTCTGGCTTCCCCTCCTTTCTTTCTTTTGTCACTGCCACCAACAACTTTACCGTCAGTACCTGTCTCTCCCCGTCTTCCTCTGTCAGTTTCTCTCTCTCTCTCTCTCCCCCTCTCTCTCCCCCACCCCGCCCTGCTCCTTCTCTCTCTCTCTCTCTCATTCTTTCTCTCTTATCAGGCCTGTCAAGTCTTTTGGGAATGAAAATTACTCACACATACACAGACACACACACATACACACACAAGCTGTTGTTAGGTAGAACTGGAAGGAGGCAAATTAAATGCGATGGGCCTGACGACTCCATTTATTTATTTGTTTAAGTTTTCTGAGAGAAAAGGCCAGAAAAGCCTTCCCTAATTCCCAAACTACGCGAAGCTCCTGGCATGACACTCCCCAAATTGTAATTATTTAACATCTTTCTACCTCCCTAGGCTGTAATCTCTCCATAGGCAAAACTTGTGACAGTTTTATTCATAGCTGGATCCCTCATGTCTAAGAGAGTGTTTGGACATACAGTACGTGATCAGTAAATATTGAATGAATGAAACGAATGAATGGAGAAATGAATGACATTAGCGTGTTCACCTTACTGGCAAATTCCCAGATGAAGACGTTACTTCAAAGGCTCCTGGGGGCCCCACCAGTTTGGCTACCAATAATCATAGTAATAGTGCTTTTGGTTTTTTTCAAAAGTCTGATCAAAGAGCGTGTCATATAAGTGAGTTTAATTCGCATCTCTCTCTTTCTCTCATCCTCTCTCTCTCTCTCTCCATTTTTCATTAATTTATTATTAAGACATAGCAATTCTTTTTTCCCACTTGTTTCTCAAAGTTGCCTCTTTGTTTTATTCCCAAGTGGACTTTCTTGCCTTATCCATGGATCATAATGAGAGTCTCTAAACCAACCCTGTCTCTTCCCATCATCCTCGCATCAGATGAGTCCTCCTAAAATGTCAGCCTTACTGAATTACTCTGCTGCTCAAAAAAAATTGCCAGTGTAGCCCGCTTTCTACAGGATAAAGTACGAAGTAGCATCCATGGCTCTCTGTTTCTGAATTCCTAACTCCTGTTACAGTGTTATCTCTTAGCACTCCCGAATAGAAACATTTTCCTTGAATCAGGCAATGTCTAGAGGAACACTACATATTTTATGGAGCCCTGTGCAAAATGACAGTGCAGGATCCCTTGTTCGAAAATGATTAAGAATTTCACAACGGTGACCGAGCGCGGTGGCTCACGCCTGTAATCCCAGCACTTTGGGAGGCCGAGGTGGGTGGAGGACGAGGTCAGGAATTCAAGACCAGCCTGGCCAACATAGTGAAACCCCGTCTCTACTAAAACATACAAAAATTATCCGGGCATGGTGGCACGTGCCAGTAGTCCCAGCTACTCGGGAGGCTGAGGCAGGATAATCGCTTGAACTGGGGAGGCGGAGGTTGCAGTGAGCCTAGATGGCACCACTTCACTCCAGCTAGGGAAACAGAGTGAGAATTCGTCTCAAAAAAAAAAAAGAATTTCACAATGGTGATAGCACCTCATCAAACCAAACACAGGGTCCTTCTAAAAATAGGACTCAGTCACAGCACAAGTTATATGCTTATGAAGCCAGCCCCGGGTAGGAAGTGCCATGTTTATTTCAGATTTAAGATTGTATTCATTTTGGGCCAGGCATAGTGGCTCATGCCTGTAATCCCGGCACTTTGGGAGGCCGTCAGGTGGATAACTTGAGGTCAGGAGTTCGAGACTAGCCTGGCCAACATGGTGAAACCCCATCTCTATTAAAAATAGAAAAAATATTAGCCAGACATGGTAGCACACGCCTGTAATCCCAGCTACTTGGGAGGCCAAGGCACAAGAAATGCTTAAACCCAAGAGACAGAGGTTGGCAGTGAGCCAGGATCACACTACTGCACTCCAGTCTGGGTGACAGAGTAAGACCCTGTCTCAACAAAAAAAAAAAGCAGGGGGTCTGGGTGCGGTGGCTCACGCCTGTAATCCCAGCAATCTGGGAGGCCGAGGTCGGTGGATCACTTGAGGTCAGGAGTTCAAGACCAGCCTGGGCAACAGGGTGAAACCCGGTCTGTACTAAAAATACAAAAGATTAGCCAGGTGTGGTGGTGCATGCCTGTAATACCAGCTACTCAGGAGGCTGAGGCAGGAGAATCACTTGAACCCAGGAGGCGGAGGTTGCGGTGAGCCGAGATCATGCCACTGCACGCCATCCTGGGAGACAGATTGAGACTGGCTTAAAAAAAAAAAAAGTTTTATTTATTTTATTTTGTTGGTCAAGAATACCCTTTTTGCATCTTACCCATAAATTTCTCACTTGAAGAGTTAAAGGTTCAGTTCTTCTGCCCTTGGTAGCCTTCTACATATATGGATTATTTAAGAACATGTTGCCTAACACTTGGTTTAGTTAACTCAAGCGTGTGTATCTTTTTCTTCATCAGAGTATTTATGACTTAAATTGCTTTGTATAATTCCTGGTGCTTAGAGGTACCTCAACAGATAGCAAGGAATTATTCAATACTATTTGAGAACTTGAATTGGAAGATACACACACGAATGCATGAGCACCAGGCTGGCCTTACCTTACCCAAAGCCTTCTGGAGTCACCATAGAAGTAATAGCTGTTCTAGTTGACATTTCCCTCTCAAGCATCACTTTGAGACCCTGCATTTCACCTTAACCTCTTAGACCCCGTGGTGAGATATGCTTTACAATCTTGCAGCCTTTTCCTGTCCTTTGAACATAACACTAAGAACTATTACAAGACATACTGTAATCTCATGGGAAAAACTTGAGATTAAGAGGAATCTCAGAACCGTGAATTTGGAGACTTACAAAAACAGACCTTGGTCAAAAATGAAGCCAAATGTCATGAAATATTAGCCCTCCAAGGAGCCTTTGACCTCATCAACTCATCTCTTTTGCTTTACAGAGGAGGAAACTGAAGCTGCAGAGGTGTCTCGGCCAAGGTCATATGGCTATTTAGTGGGTGGATCAAGGGCTCTTCTCCCAAGTTCTTGTGTGACTTGCAAGACAGCCTGCCGATGTATCAGGGCAGATAGAACTTTGGGTCAACTTCTAGTCAACGCTTGTAGGTATTTCACCTCTGTGCAAGGCAGGAATTGAATGTAGGCCCAGTTTTCTTTTTAAGGCACTTTAATTTTTCACAAAATTCTGGAATTTGGCATCTAACTGTACAACACTCAAGTTATAAAGAAGGTTTCCATTTAGACACAGGGCTTATCGTATCTGCAGAACATGGACACAGTCTAGAGGCATGGGAGTACAAGCAGCATCATGGATCTGATGAAATGATAGCTCTTGTAGTTGCCAAGGGCACTGGTTGCTAGGCAGGGTACAGAAGAGTCTAACAGTAGCCAAGAGTCCATTGTAAGAAAAGGTGCTGCAGAAGTGGCAAAAGCCCACCACCATCTGCTGATGGAAAAGGAAGGCTTCCCTCTCTGCTGTTGCCAAGGGAGCTGGCTCTCTCCTGGATTTGAGAGCTTTCCAGTGCTCTGGAGCCTTCAGTATCCTGCAAGGAAGCTTCAAAGGACCCAGATGGGTTGGGAGAAACAGCCATGTTGGTGTAATGGCACTGTAATCTACACCCGCTCTTTGCTCCTGAATAAAATCGTTCATCTATTCCCAAGTAATATCTCATAGGAGGTTTGAGATTTTTAGAACCAAATCGTAAAAATAACATACTGAAGTTGGAAGGCGTTTAGGGGACCATGCAAACCAATGATTTGAAAACTCTGCTTCATAGAGTTTTAACATTTTGGGAGAGGTTTTGCTTTTGTTGTTCACCTCCATGCTATTTTTTTTTTCTTTCCATGTAAGATTTTTAGTTAAAAAACACTCCACTTTCGGTAATACGTTTTTAAAAATTTGAAACCACCTAATTCTAACTAAGTCCTTCCCTTCGTGAGTAAAGAGTCTGGAGCCCAGAGAGATGAATTTCTTGCATTATTATTATTTTGATGTGTTGCTAGAAAAAGACACGTGGGTTTACTCAGTAAATTCTGGGGGGTTATTTTCACCTTCCCACATAGTCAAGGCAGAGCCATTCCTAGAGGGACTAGAATTCGTGGAACATTTAGAAGAAATAGAGGAAGATGACTTTGTGGGTGAGGGATGTATGGCTGGAACAGTGAGTCCTCATCTTTTAATTTTTTTATTGGTCACGCTTTTGAAATAAATGTTTATTTTTTCTTTCCCCAAAGGATAACTTATTAAGTATACAATAAACAGAAACCATTTTATCATTTCGTTAAAAGTTTAAATATAAATTAACTTATGTTCAAAAAAAAATATCTGGTCAAACCATGTATTCTGTGTTCTTTTAGAAAACACAACCATTCTTTGGGGCTGAAGAGGTCGCGGCAAGTAGGGGGCAAAAGTAGGTCAAGCAAGGCTAGGGGGAATTTACTTAAGATAAATGGAGTAGTTGGGTAGGCAAAAACCAAATAGTCAGTGGAGAGGGGGTAGAAAGAAAATCAATCACATTTGAATAATACGATGGTGTTAAGGAAGCAGTGTATCCATGGCAACATGGGAGAAGAAATGGGTAAGGATGATGCTCTTAGCAAGGATGATTTCTTTGAGTGGATGAAACAGAAGATTAACGCACAGATTCCAGTAACTTCTCTGTGATTCTTTGGATAATAAAACTTCATGGGCCCATATTGTATACTGAATGGAAAATGGACAAGAACTAATGATTCCCAAAGAGTTGAGATGCACTAAGATACCTAGTGTTATTGGTTTGGGACAACAGTGTTGCTGAAAGCATTGGAAAGTCTCCTACACCCAATGGAGGATAAGGCAGCTGTTCTCCACCTTGAATGTCAACAGGAGGCTTCTGGGTTTCAGTTGACCCCCCAGCTTTGTCAGTACAACCTGAACTGAAGCATGGATGTGCAATTACCCTGCTTATTAGAGCAGAACAGATCACTTATAGGAATGATCCTGGGCCCCGCTTTGCTGCTTCCAAATTATCTAAACAGTTGAGCAGATAGCCAGATTCATTCTGAAACTCTTACAGCAAATCATTTATGTTAAAAAATGTTTAGTTTCTTCCTTCCTTTCCTTCCTTCCATCTCATTCCTTCCTTCCATCTTCTTCCTTCCTTCCTTCCATCTTCATCTTTCCTTCCTTCCATCTTCTTCTTTCCTTCCTTCCACCTCCTTCCTTCCTTTCATCTCCTTCCTTCCTCCCATCTCCTCCCTTCCTCCCATCTCCTTCCTTCCATCTCCTTCCTTCTTTCCATCTCCTTCCTTCTTTCCATCTCCTTCCTTCCTTCCTTCTCTCCTCCCTTCCTTATTTTCTTCCATCTGCTTCCTTTCTTTCTCTCCTTCAGTCCTTTGCTGCCTCCCTCCCCCCCTCTTTCTGTCTTTCCTTCTTTCCTTCCTTCCTTTCTTTCCCTTCCTCCCTTCCTTCCTTCCTTCCTTCCTTCCTTCCTTCCTTCCTTCCAGATCATTTCCGTCTTGGGCCCTGGGTGGCAATCCATGATGTGGGCAAAAGTATTGCCTTACAAATCAGAGTTCTGCTAGGACACTTGGCCTATTTCTTGTTTCCCTTCTGGAGCAAGGCCTAGTGTATCCCTGGTTGAACACATCTTTCATTTTCTATTAAATACATGTGAATTAATTAGTTGTTGTCAGTGGAATAGATATTCACACCCATGTACACACACACATGCATACCTTGTTCTTAAAATTACAGAATAAACTTGGTTTTCCTATTCCCATTATCTTTTTTTATTTCTTCTTCTTTCTACCCTTTCCCTTATCCTTGCTTTGTCTTCTTTTGTCTGCTCCTTTCTTCGCTAAAATCCTCAGTACATTTAGAATTGACTCACACTCAGATTTAATCAGATGAAATTTTCCTACCTGCTGCACATGAACACTTACAGGAATACATAGCACTACTATCAGAATCTCATATATTACTTCTATTGCTGGTATAGGTATAATTTTTGGTCTCTTGAAATCTTGTAACTTCTTGGAAATAATCCTGAAGCCTTGATTTTGGAACTTAGACTCCCACACCGTATAAAGTATATATTTTGTCAGATATAAACCTAGTCTGACACCAAACAAAACAAAATATTTAGGTCAGGATATAAAGAAAAAGTAGAGACAGATTTGATGTTATATAAGCATATATTATATGACAAACAATATATCTAAAATCCATTGGATATAGAAGTGAATGATATTAGAACAACTAATTAACAAGTTGAGGCCAGGCACAGTGGGTCACACCTGTGATCCCAGCACTTTGGGAGTTTGAGGCAGGAGGATCACTTAAGGTCAGGAGGTCAAGACCAGCCTGGCCAACATGGTGAAACCCCATCTCTACTAAAATACAAAAATTAGCCGGGCATGGTGGCAGGCAACTGTAATCCCAGCTACTCAGGAGGCTGAGGCAGGAGAATCGCTTGAACCCGGGAGGCAAATGTTGCAGTGGGCCGAGATCACACCACTGCACTCCAGCCTGAGCAAGACTCAGTCTCAAAAAAAAATTTTGAAAAAATAATTAGAGCCTTTTGTAACACTATACACTAAAATTAATTCCAGATGCACTGGAAAGTTAAATGCAAATGTAAAAACCAAAATATAAATATATAAGAACATTTCAGTGATACATAATCTGGAGATGGAGAAGGTCTAAGTATACATCAAAGATAGAACTCATAAAAGAATATTCTAAGGGATTGCATATAGAGATGTTAAATGCCAAAAATCATCACAAGATTGAAAGGCAAACTAAAAAAAACCAGTGGAAATTTACAACATCGATGACTGACTATGTTTAATGTACTTCAGATATAAATAGATATCCCAAGTCTATAAGGAAAAAAAAATCCCAGTGGAAAATCTGTCAAAGAATGTTATCAGACAGTTTGCAAAAGAAAAGATACTAATAGTAAAAAAATCTAAGAAAACATGTTTGACTCATTAAAAAGCATGATGAGATACCATTGTTACTTATCAGATTAGCAAAGCTTTTTTCTTCTTCTTCAGTAGCATCAACCACTGTTAACAAGGTTGTAGTGAAGTTAAGGCACTCCCATAGTCCTGGTAAGAGTGCAAAATGACTCATCTTTACTGAAGGAAAGAAAATTAAGTTTACAGTCAAAAGGGATTAACTGGATATTGAAGCATAATGAAATACTATGTGGCCATAAAAAATGAGAGTTCATGTATACATAACCACACAAAAAGTAAGAATATATTGGAAAAAAATGGAAAAGCAAGGCACAAAATAGTATAAAAACATGGTCTCACTTTTGCATGTAGCGTATTTGCTTATTTCTATTTCTCAAACGTACTTTTTTCTCAGAATTTCCTGGAATGTTTGTGAAAATGTATTCCCAGTCTACCCCAGACGTACTAGGCAATAGTCTCCAGGAAGGGGACCAGGGGAATTTGTGTTTCTCAAGTCTCCCCAGGTGGTTCTTATATCAGATAAATTGGGGAAATCCTGATCAAATCTAATGTAAACTCTTTCTTTAATTAATATTGAGACTGAGCGCCAGCAAGGCTCTGGGAGCTGTCAAAAGCAATAGCTATTTAGCTGCGGAATGGGATCTAGAATCACGTGTGTCCAATCCCAGATGAGCAATCCCTTTTTAAAGCCCCAAGCATATTCACTAATATTCTTAAATTTAACTCCCAACAACTTCCTAATCCCTTTGTAGACAGGTGGCAGGAGTTCTTAGCTCTATTGTTGCACATTCGGTAATGACCTTTCTTTGTTGATAGCAAATGGAAAGTTTTCCATTTTCACCGTTCCCTAGCAATGTGACATTTTCAAACAGTAGCTCAAAACTCTTTAAATAGAAAAGATCCATTTCTACTCTATCGTGACTCAGTAACAGCCACAGGATTCTTCTCAAACTTTCCTAAAAATGTCATCTTTGGGCTGGACTCAAGAGGAACATTTCAGCCAAGGAGACACATTTTCCACTCTGTCAAGAATGAGCGAGCATGGGGTTGGAACATAAAGTGTTTTGCAATCCTCAGAAAAGCAATACTTCTCACCAAAACCATGGCAACGACTCCACGTGATGCCATCAGAGTCTGGGATCATTCAGGAGCCTCATTCTAATTGGAGACTTGGTCGGGGCCATCACCTGTGTTGGTCAGAACAGTCACCTAGCTGCCTGTTGGCTTCAGAAAGAAAACGGTACCCTACCTGACTGTTGCCATGGAGACACTATGGGCAGTGATTCTGAGCTTAGCATCCCTTATGTTGAGTTACTAGGGGGCAGGTAGCATGAAACGTGCCTCATGTTCTAATGGCTTCTGATTCTTCATTGAAAAAGATATGCCCTTCACCGTTGCACCAAATGGAGGAAATACATTAAAACACAAGGTATAACATGACTAAAGTTACTGTTTTCTCATCCAAATATTAATAGTTCCATTTGGAACTTACACTCGTGAGATAAAAGTTTAGAGTCCAAAATCATGGTTGGAAATTTGCCTGCCTAAGTTTATAACTTCCTGGCCTTGGATGAGCTTTTATATCTTAGGAGCTATGACCGGGGTTAATAATACACTCCTCAAGGATTATTGGGAGATTTCAATAGATGATTTACATAAAACACTTCTGTCCCCAAGACTGGCACTTTCCAATTCTGTTAGTAATAAGTCCCCTTCAACTTTCTTACTAGAAATTATCAACACGAGAGGGACAGGGAAAAGGAATAAAAGAAAGGAATAGGAAAGAGCTGATCTGTAGTGAATTAATGACTCAACTTCTTCTATTCACCTCATTTTCTGCCTTTTCCATCTCACTCGATGTGATGTGTTACTCCTGTGCCGTCAGTTTTCCCTTCATGTACATGGCATAACTTCTTCTAAGGGACCATCACTCCTGGACACAGCCAATGTTTAAGGCAGTAATGACTTTTTAAAAGGCATACGCTTGCATTCCCATCGCTCCCTTTTCTTCTTTAGATTCGGTATCCAGAAAATAGGTGGGCTTTCTTGTGAAGCAGCCATTATCAGTACAAAGCATAAAGGTCTTTGATAACCTTGCAGAGTTTAGAAAGTGGTAAACTCATTAATGCTGTCCCAATAATCCTGAAATTGTTAACTATTGTTTGTTATTAATATTGAGATTACAGCTGTATACAGATGCTATATATACAGAAGGCTAGGGCTCTTGGACATTGAGGATTATGAAGCTTGGCAGACTCAAAGTTAAATCTATGTTTTCCATTCCCAATGTCCTTGCCCCATCCTGTTGCCTCTCTTTGGCATCAAGAAAGACCTGCCTACCACCAGCGGGCATGTGGCAGAGGTGACTGTCTAAGTTCTAAGCAAAATGTCACCATGTCCTTCAATCCTATTTCCCTCCTCTTCAACCTGAAACTCTAAGGAGACCTGTACAGCTGCACCTGGTTCTCCCTCTTCTGAGTGCCTCTGCTTTCTCTCCCAGACACGGGTAAGTGAACTCTACCAAGCTTCCTAACCCTCAACGTCCAAGAGCCCTGGCCCACCTATCTGTACATAGCAATAATCTCAATATTAACAACAAATAATAGTTAACAACTTCACAGGATTATTGGGAAGGCATTAGTGAGTTCATCACTTTCTAAACTCTACACTCTCTCTGGTCGCAGCCCCCGTGTTGTGCAGGATAGTTTAGCTCCCATTCTTGAGCTGGAACCCAGTCCCAGCCCCAAGATGCAAGCATGGAATCTGGTCCCGGTTCTCCACTATACTCAACCCACAAGTTTCTATGCATTTTTAAATAATTATTAAACAGTGGGCTGCTTCTCTGACTCAATAGGCTTCACACCTATTCTATGATTATAGAATACTAAGGAAACAAATTTTCCCATCTTTGGTAAGGTACGTGCTTAGGGTGGTGGTAGAACTTGCTACTTGTTCCTGAAGTTCATTTTGGAGAAAAATCACAGGGTGGAGCAGTCATGGAACATTTATGTTTTTTAAAAATAAAAAATAGGCCAGGTGTGGTGGCTCATACCTGTAATCCCAGCACTTTGAGAGGCCGAGGTGGGCGGATCACCTGACGTCAGGAGTTCCAAACCAGCCTGGCCAACATGGTGAAACCCCGTCTCTACTAAAAATACAAAAATTAGCTGGGCATGATGGTAGGCGCCTGTAATCCCAGCTACTCAGGAGGCTGAGGCAGGAGATTCGCTTGAACCTGGTAGGCGGAGGTGGCAGTGAGCCAAGATTGTGCCACTGCACTCCAGCCTGGGAGTCGGAGAGAGACTCTGTCTCAAAATAAATAAATAAATAAAATAAGGTGCTCCCTACCTACCAGACATGAAAATATATGTCATTATATATCATTAGTCTAGAATAAAATAAATGGTGTAGGACTGGAACAGAATATTCAAATGAGGAAATCAGAATCCAAAGCCCAGACCTCTGAGTAAAGAGGCGACTTAAACACAAACATATGACTCCCAATTCTGATGACAATGGCCGAAAGAAAGCAAGAATAGAAAAAATACTGCTTTGATTCTGGAAGCCTAGAAAGACTGACACCCAAATGTCAGAATCATAAGAGAGATTTCTGCTGTTGATAAAACATATTGGGATGATGTAGAAAAGACACCAAGAACTCACTTCCCACGACCTTCCAAAGATAAGAATGAGGTCCCTAAAAAGATGAATGAAGAGAAACCTCCATGAATACCTGTCACTTAGAGGTGGGTAGAACTGGGAGTGGAAAGAAGGCATGGGCCAAAAAGTCACCTTCTGTTCAAACAGTATTTTTAGCTATGATGGATCAATGGAGGTTTGCCAAGAGCTCTGGGACACGAATGGGTGCAGCAAGCTGAAAGCAGGGAAGGGAAGGGAGGCTGTGCTCAGCAAAGCACAAAAAGGCATCCAGGAAGGGGCCAAGCAAAAGCTGCAGGTGGCTGTGCTCAGAGAGCAAAGCAGCTTCACCAAGCATAAGGCCACTGGAGCAAGGTTTCTGTCTGAAGTGTCAGGACTCTCCTATCTGCAGTGGGAAGCAGCCGCAGAGAGGGATGGGTTCGAGCTCAACCTCTCGTATCAAAGCTCAGCAGAACCTGGAGAAGAAGGCACCCCAGGAACAAATTCCACTGCTAAGATCATCCGGGACTTGGCTCTCTGCCCACTCCCTTTAGAGTTAAACCCTGACCGGGCAGCCAGGCCTCCAGCTTCAGAGGAGAGAAAGATTCCAGTAGCTTCCATGTGATTGAAGCAACAGGGCTAAGGGAAATGGGCAACCTGGTCATACTTTGTGGGCAGATCAGAACAACCTTTTAGGTGAGCTATTGTCATACGTACCAAACGCCTTGAAATTTGACATTTCCTGTGACCAAGTCATTCTACTTCTAGGAGTATTTCTTAATGTCATATCAAAGACGTGGCCAAAAATCCACTGGAAAGAATGTCATTGTGATTTTTAATGTTAAAACTTTAAAAAATCTAAACATTCAATAATAGCCAATGGTTCAATGACTTATGGAATAACCAAAAAAAAAAAAAAGAAAGAAAGAAAGAAAGAAAGAAAGGAAAGAAATACTCTACAGCTACTAAAATAGCATCATTTGATGGGTATTACATGGCATATGAATGTATCTTTGATATATTACTAATAAAAATCAGCTAATGAAGGAACCCTTATAATGTGATCCCACACAAACATATAGGAAAAGGGACCTAAACTTCATGAATGAAATATTAGCAAGAAGTATCCCTAGTTTAGAGATTATCTTAGTCTGTTCAGACTGCCATAACAAAATGCCATAAACTGGGTAATTTATAAGCCACAATAATTTATTTCTCACCGTTCCAGAGGCTGGAAAGTTAAAGTTACCAGCGGGTTTGGTGTCTGATGAGGGCCCCTTTCCTAGTTCGTAGAAGTCCCTCTCTCACTGCCTCCTCCCATAGTGGAAGGGGCCAGACAGCTCTCTGGGGCCTCCTTTACAAGGGCACCAATCCCAAATATGAGGGCTCTGCTCGCATGACCTAGTGACCTCTCAAACTTCTTAACACCATCATCTTGAGGATTAAGGTTGCAACGTATAACTTTTGGAGAGACACAAACATTAAGATCAGAGCAGATGAGTATGTTTTCTCCTAGAAGCTTTTCTATATTTTGCAATGTTTCTGCATTAAGCCCATATTGTTTTTGCTTCTTATCCCTTTATTCCTTTGTGCTACATTCTAAGAGGACAGTTTAGTTCAACCTTCTAGTTCACAAATTCATTTTTAGTTGAGTTTATTTTGATGAATGAATTTTTACTTTGCGATTAGTGTTAATAGGAAAGATATTATTTTTTGAATTTTAATTTTTTAAATTGTAGTACAATACACATAAAATGTAACGTATTAACCATTTTAACTGTACAATTCAGTGGCATTAAGTACACTCACACTGTTGTATAATCATCACTAAGATCTTGCAAAGCTGAAATTCTGTTTCCATTAAACTGTAACTCCCCATTCTCTCTTCTCCCAGCCCCTGGAACCCCCCTTTTATTTTCTGTCTCTACGAGATTGATTACTCTAGGTACCTTATATAAGTGGATTTATACAGTGTTTCTACTTTTGTAATTGGCTTATCTCACTCAGTATAATGTCTTCAAGTTTCATCCATGTCATAGCATGTCAGAATTTCCTTCCTTTTAAGGCTGAATAATATTCCTTTTTTGTTTTGTTTTGTTTTGTTTTTATGACGGAGTCTCGCCCTGTCACCAGGCTGGAGTGCAGTGGTGCAATCTCGGCTCACCACACTGCAACCTCCACCTCCCGGGTTCAAGCGATTCTCCTGCCTCAGCCTCCACAGTAGCTGGGACTACAGGTGCACGCCACCATGCCCACCTAATTTTTGTATTTTTTTTTTAGTAGAGACAGGGTTTCACCATGTTGGCCAGGATGCTCTCGATCTCTTGACCTCGCGATCTGCCCGCCTCAGCCTCCCAAAGTGCTGGGATTACAAGTGTGAGCCACCGCACCCGGCCCCATTTTCTAAATACACCACGTTGTGTTTATCCTTCGTCCATTGATGGATGCTTGTGTCACTTCCCCTTTTGGCTATTAAAAATAATGCTGCTATGAGGGTAGACGTACAAGTATCTCTTCATGTGTCTGCCTTCGATTCTTTTGAGTATATACCCACAGGTGGAATTGACGGATCATACAGCAATACTGTGTTTAATATTTTGAGGAGCTGCCATACTCTTTTCCACAGTAGTTGCCCATTTTGCATTCCCATCAACAGCGCACAAGGGTTTTTATCTCTCCATATCCACGTCAACACCTTTCTGTTTTACGGACGGTAGCCATCCCTATGGGTGTGAAGTGATTCATGTATTATTTTCCTGTTGATGAATTCTCTTGCCTGTTTCTGAGAAAGGCCTGTTCCCTTTGTTCATATTGTTCCCTTAAGGTCATGTTCTTTCCTTTGGTTAAGTTTGGAGTCTGTGTTAGCCAGGATGGTCTCGATCTCCTGACCTTGTGATCTGCCCGCCTTGGCCTCCCAAAGTGCTGGGATTGCAGGCGTGAGCCACCGCGCCCAGCCTAGGTATACATTTTTAAAACTGTCATTTCTGTTATTTATAGGAATCAGGTGTTTGCTGAGTTTGCCATCTTGAAACAGAAAATATTTGGTATTTTTGCTACTAAAAAAAATAGAATAGGAAGTATAAATTACTACAAATTAGCACCTAGAACAAGATTGTGGCTTATGTTAGAATTTAAGTAAATGAAGAAGTTGACATTATACATCAGTAAGCAAAGGAAATGTTTTAATAAGTGGCAGTTATATATAGTTTCCCAACTATTTGGAATAAATTAGAGTTACAGCCTAGCCTCAAACCATATACCAAATTCCATGTGCAGAGATATCATAATCAAAGGCAAAGAACGTGAACACATAGGTTAGGCTCAAGAGGGGCAGGATGAACTGGAAAAGAGAGTTTGTGTGGGGAATAATGCGCATATAGGAAAAGACCTCAAAGGCTAGAATAAGGAGTCACTGCAAGATGATATACCAAGTGATCTTATAAAAAAGGAGTTTGGGGAAAATGATCTGGTAATGCTGTGTAATGTGTATTGCGAGGAGAGCCCACTAATAAAAATAAGAAAAGAAAGACGTGAGATGGTTTAGTCCAGATCTGAACTGACGATTCTTAACTTTTGTAAGTCTCAGAGACTTCCGCAAATCTGATAAAAGTCATAAGCCAGTCCATAAAAATACGCATTTACACACATGCAAGCAACATTTTTGCATACAGAGTCAGAGATTTAACAGGGTCCCTAAAGACCAAGTTCTTGAGGTGGGAGGGAGAGGAATTTATTTTGTATTCAGGGAAAATTGAGTTTATCTCCCCAGCTAGCATGTTACGGTCGTGAGGATAGCAACTGTCCTATTCACCACTGTATGCCAACAGCAAGCAATGCTTTCGCTTAGTAGGCAGTCTAATATGTCATGAATGATTGAATGAATGTAATGAATTAATGCCTTCAATCTTGAGAACTGAAAAATCCGCAATTAAACAAAAAAAAAGAAGTATGCGAATGGGTGATGTCAAGTAGTCCAGTGATTTCTCCATATCGAAGCAAAGAAATTTTGTCTCCTACCAGACCCTCTTTTAGTGTCATTCTTTCACTATTTGTAATGGAATTTTTCTCTCTGTTTTCTTATCTCCCATCTCCTCTGATAATTTTTTTTTTTTTTTTTTTTTTTGAAACAGGGTCTCGCTTGTTACCCAGGCTGGAGTGCAGTGGCTCAATCTCGGCTCATTGCAACCTCCGCCTCCCAGGTTCAAGCGATTCTCATGCCTCAGCCTCCCGAGTGGCTGGGATTACAGATGTGCGCCACCACGCCCAGCTAAGTTTTGTATTTTTAGTAGAGATGGGATTTTGCCATGTTAGCCAGGCCCCTCTTGAGCTCTGACCTCAGGTGATCCCCCCGGCCTCTCAAAGTGCTGGGATTACAGGCATGAGCCACCATGCCTAGCCTCCTTTGATAATATCTCTCTCTTCCTTTAGAAATTCTGCTAAAAGGTTTTGTGGCCACTTGCTTAAAGATGATGCCCAAAATCAGTGTTCCAGTCCTGACCTCTCAGCCTTTCTCCGGCCCTATATCTTAATTGTTTATCAGGCACCTTGTTTCTTATTTACCAGGACGCCAAAAATTCAGATTGTCTAAAACTAAGCTCATCATTTTTTCAGAGTTCTCTGTCAACTTTATTATAGCATAACTCTAACACATGTTTTCAGAACCCTAAATCTTTAAGCTTTAAATTAAAGGAGCTTAAATTTGGAAGCTGTGGCTTTCTTTGGGAATCTAATGTGTACTATGGACCCATACCCAAGAAAAAAAATACATATATGCAGATATAGTTGCATACATTAAGTAGCTGTATTTCTTGCAACATATCCAAAGATCCCACACTAACAACCCCTTGAAAGATAGTAATATGTATTTGTTTCTTTCTTTTTCTTTTTTTTTTTTTTTTTGAGATGGAGTCTTGCTCTTGTCACCCGGGCTGGAGTGCAGTGGCACAATCTCAGCTCACTGCAACTTCTGCCTCCCAGGTTCAAGCAATTCTCCTGCCGCAGCCTCCCGACTAGGTGGGACTACAGGCACATGCCACCACACTCTGCTAATTTTTTGTATTTTTAGTAGAGACGGGATTTCACCATGTTGGCCAGGCTGGTCTTGGACTCCTGACCTCGTGATCCGCCCACCTCGGCCTCCCAAAGTGCTGGGATTATAAATGTGAGCCACCGCACCCAGCCAGTAAGCATATAATTCTATCCTCCTTCACGTCACCAAAATCTCCTAATTCTTTTTGTTCAAAGTGTTTTTAATATTTTCCCCTTTTGTTTCCATTTCCACTGCCTTTGTCCAGTTCAATCTAAGTCAGAATGACTTAATAGCTAGAGAACTGGAAGAGTCTTCTAACTGGCTAACTCTAACAATGGGAGATCTTTATAAACTTTTGTCTTCATTTGATTAAGATCTATGATATTGAAAGACAAAGTAATTGAGAATTCTTACTTATAATGGTTATAATGTATACAATGTGTTGTTTAATGGAAAACTTGGAAAACAACTTGTTCCTATCACATTTGGATAAAAATTCACCAGTAAAACTGCCTGGGCCTGAATATTTTTTTGTGTTTGTGTGGGGGGAGGGGCTATAATAATCAATAATGATTTAATAAACATATTGCTATTCAGATTTTCTGTGTTTTTTTTGGTATCAATTTTGGCAAGCTTTAGTTTTCAAGAAATGTATCCACTTTAAGTGTTTAATTTATTAGCACATATGTGTTAATGATATTTTCTCATTATCTTTAATGTCTAGAATATATGGTTATAACACATTTTTTAGTCCTGTTATTGATAAATTTTATTCTCTACTTTTATAATCAGATACTTTGGGAGGCCGAGGCAGGTGGATCACTTGAGGTTAGGAGTTCTAGACCAAACTCACCAACATGGCGAAACCCGTCTCTACTAAAAATACAAAAATTAGCCTGGCATGGTAGCACACGCTTGTAATCCCAGCTACTCAGGAGGCAGAGGCAGGAGAATTGCTTGAGGTTGCAGTGAGCCGAGATCGTGCTACTGCACTCCAGCCTGGGTGACAGAGTGAGACTCTGTCTCAAAATAAATAAATAAAATAAAATAAAATAAAGTCAGTCTAGTTAGGAGTTTTTCAGTTTTGTTGATCTTTGCAAATAACCAGCTTTTGGTATTGTTAATTTTTTCTACTACTTGTCTGTTTTCTATTATAAAGATTTCTGCTTTAATCTTTATTATTTCTTATTTCTACTTACTATGAGCATACTTCTTTTTTATCTTCTTATGGTAGAGTCTTCGGTCATTGATTTCAAACCTTTCTCTTTTTCTAATATAAGTATTTAAAACTCTAAGTTTCCCTCTAATCACTGCTTTAGCTGTATTTCATAAGTTGTAATACGGGTTATGGGAAATTGTAACATGAAATAGTCATAATATGTTGTGTATTTTTTATTATTCAGTTTAAAATGTTTTTTATTACTCTTGTGATTCTGTTTTGACTATGAATTATCTAGAAATGTATTGCCAAACATTTTTGTTAATAGCATATTGCTTTTGAGTAATAATTAATTCCAGTGTGGTCAGAAAATGTATTCTACATGATATCAATTATTTCAAATTTATTAAAACGTATTCTATGGCCTAGTATATATTGGTAAATGTACCATGTACACTTGAAAAGAATGTTTATTCTGCAGTTGTTGGCTGTAGTGCTAAACAAGTATTAATTATATCAAGATGTTTGATATTATCGCTCAAATCCTCTATGTCATTAGTATTTTTTAAATCTAATTATGTCATGTTGAGAGAGGAGTCATAAAATCTCCTACTGTCATTTTGAAATTGTCTATCTAGTCCTTTAATTCTGTCCATTTTTGTTTCGTGTATTTTGAGGTTCTCTTCTTAAATGCATATCCATTTATAATTGCTATGTCTTCCTGATGAATTCTCCCTCTTATAAAATTTCCATTATTTATCTCTAACAATACTCTGTGACTTGATGTCTATTTTATGTGACATTAATATAGTTATTCCAGCTTTCTTATGCTTGCTGTCTGTATGGTATATCTTTTTTCCATCTACTTACTTTCAACCAATCTGACAGTTTATATATAAAGTGTGTCTCCTGCAGACAACATATAATTGAATATGGCTTTTAAAAATTCTTTCTGATAAACTGTTTTATTTGAGCATTTCAACTATTAAAATTTGACGTAATTATTGACATGGTTGGATTTGGATCTACCATTATATTACTTGATTTTTGTTTGTCCCTATGCTTTCTGTTCCTATATTCCCCCTTTCTTGCCTTCTTTGGATTACTTGATACTTTTAGCATTCCATTTCAATTTATAGGGTGTTTTTAGTTATACCCTTTGTGTTCTTATTATTGGTTACAGTATAATCATTAATTATGACTGTCTACCTATAGTTAGTATTATACCACTGCATGTAAACTATAGAAATTTGGCAGTCATAAGAAGTCCTTTATTTTATCACTGTAATCTGTATTACATTTATGTTCCTTAAGAGCATCGCAAGACAAAGTTATAATTTTTCCTTATAAAGTTATGTATGTTTAATTAAGAAGAAAAATAAATATTTTTAATATTTGTTAATAGAGTTACCATTTCTGACATTCTTTATTCATTCCTGAATATCTGTGTTAGCTTCTGATATCATTTCCCTTGAGCCTGAAGAATTTACTTAAGCATTTCTAGTAAGAAATTATATTATTTTTTCTTTACCTGAAAATGTCTTTATTTCGCCTTCATTCCTAGAGGACATTTTCTAGTCTGAGTTGGTAGATTGGGGGATGGGGTGTTTCTTTGTTTCTCTTTTAGTTTTTTATTTTCTAGCTTTCATCGTTTCTGAAGAGAAGTCTGTGGCTATTTAAATCAACACTTTTCTTTATACAATGTGTTGTTTCTCCCCCACCTGTTTTTAAGACTTTTCTCTTTATCTTTGGCTTCAGTCAATGGATTATTATGTATCCAAGTGTGGTTTTCTGTGTATACATTTGGTGTAGGGTTTTTGAGCCTTTTGAATCTGTACATATTTTTTCACCAATTTCAGGAAGCTTTTGTGATTTGGAAATTGTCTATTTATTCTTTTAATTCTGTCCATTTTTGCTTCATGTATTTTGAGGTTCTGTTCTTAAATGCCTATCCATTTATAATTGCTACATCTTCCCTCTTATAATTATGAAATTTCCATTCTTGATCTCTGATGATACTCTGTGACTTGATGTCCATTTTATGTGACGTTAATCTGCTCTACTTCAATTAAATTAAAACTTGCTCTATAGCTCTGCTGTATTTCTGGTACCCTAATTACCTAACATTAAACTTTTAGATATTGTCACACTGGTCCCTGAGGCTAACATTAGACTTTTAGATATTGTCATACTAGTCCCTGAAGCTCTGCTCATCTTTTTTTCATCTTTTTTCTCTCTCTTCTCCAGTTTGATCTATCTTCAAGTTTACTGACTCACTCCTTTGATATTCTTCTATTAAGTCCATTCAATAATTTTTTATTCCAGATACCATATTAAGTTTTAATGTTTCTACTTTGTTTCTTTATGTGTTCTATTTTGCTGCTGAGATTTCCTTTTTGTCCATTTCTTTTACTTCATTGAACCTAGTTTGAAATAACTATTTTAAAGTATTTGTCTGATCATTTCAACATCTGACTCATCTCAAGGTTTGCATCTGTTCATCGTCTTTTCCATTTAGAATTGGTCACATTTTCCCAGTTTTTTGTGTTCGAGTATTTTAGAGTGTATTCTGGACATTGTGAGCCTTATGATATACAGACTCCGAGTTCTGTTGCAGTCCTCTGGAAAACATGGTTTTTATTTTAGCTGACGATTAATCCAAGTGGATTCAAACTTTAATGTATATGTATACATTATACATATACAATTATATCCAATTTTAAAAGTAGATGAGTCAGGGGTGTCCGTCAATATATACAGAGAACATGGAATATCCATGAGGAGGAGTCTGAATTTCCAAAGATAGAATGTGTTTGGAGGAGAGGGGCAGTGGGAAGGAGAACACTGTAAATACTGCCCTCAGAAGTTAATAATTCAATATTCTTTAATTTTTACCATTACATGTCTATGATACATATAATCTATTTGTGCTATAGATACATCATATTGGGAACATACTTATATTTATTTATAATATATAATTTGACAATTTTACGGTGTTTTAATTTTTCTAAGATAAAGCACAACCCCAATAGGCCTTTGAATTCCCAGGAGAATTCCAGATTCTCATACTACTACCACTTATCAAAATGTCTTTACAAGTGCCAGACATTCTGCTAAGCAATGTGCATACACTGTTTTATCAAACTTTATAGCAACACCACCAGGTAGGCGTCGTTTTCATTTACAAATGAGGAAACTGAGCGTAAGAGATGTGAAGCAACTTGCTCAGGGATACACAGCTATTAAGGGGGTAGAGATGAGATTTGAACCTAGGTGGGACTCTGTCTCCCCTCTTGATATCACTGGTTGCCACCCAAGTGGAATTAGATGATATTTATCTTACAAATGACAGAATGTGGAGAGAGGGAGTGTGGCACTGCGAAAATAACATGTGCTTCAAAGAGGAGACAAGTATTCTAATTCTAGTTTGGGACAGACTTACCGCAAAACCTTGTAACTTTCTCAGCTTCTCTCCTTCTTCTTCCACTGTGTCTGCAACAGAAATTAAAATGAACTTCATAATAATTTTCAGAACTCTTTTAGAAATAAAATGAGATGAGCTATGAATGTATAATGAAAATATAATGATTATAATGATATTTAGCCCAACTCACAAACTAACACTTCCTTTTCTAAGTTTTACAGTTAAGACTTCAACAAAGAAGGACTCAGGAACAGCTGGCTAACCAAGGCTTAATACCACGTGAGTACCTGCATCTCTTAATTACTGATGTACGTAGGGCCACACCATTTGGGAGCTGGAAAGTGCCTCAGAGGTCATTTAGTTTAAGCCAATGCCATGGTCTCCCAAGATCTTCAAAGCATTGGTATCAGCAGAAATCCCAGACCTTGGATGCTTTGCCCCAGCTGCTACCTACTCACCTGCAAGGGGCTCCTTTTAATGATACTGGTTATGCCTAAAATTCCAATGTAATGGATTTGTTCTCAGGGTAAACACAATTCAGTATGGGCACCCCTGACTCATCTACTTTTAAAATTGGATATAATTAATATTCATTCCAGAAGCATCAATTACATCGTCTTTTTCTCACCTCCTCAGTTTCAGTTCTGTTTGGGGTATTTGAGTCCACAAGTAATTGAACATTGGTCAAGTATTTCCTCCCTAGAAGGTGGAGTGGCAATACCATTTTAGCATAAATGATATAATGTTGAATTACTGGCCACGATCTGGGTAAAAGAAGAAGGATTATTGTATATTTTAGAAGATATATTTTAAATTTTCTACCAATTCAGCAATGAAAGCTAATTCCTGATTATCTGTGGAAACAGAGAAAAGGGTACTCTGGATGAATAAGTCATGGGTGAAGCTGCACCAGGCCATAGATTCTAACTTCCTCTCCAATAAAATTTAAAAATCAAGATCTATAATGACTTGTGCAGAAATTCAGGTGCCTGGAAAATGCTGTTGTGACTGTTACTTCAGAGTTCAGTACACAACAAGCAAAAGTCTGCCCTTGAAAAACTGTAGTGTAGTTAGTTATATGGAAGCCCTATGTGTAGGTCTGTAGAGTGTAGTTAGTTATATTAGTTAGAAAAAAGGTTGCGTAGTTAGTTATGTGGAAGCACTATGACCCATGGCTGAACACTGGAAGTTTAGTCTTTGTTTCAGAGACAGAACAAAACTAAGAATTTTTCAAGCCTCTTGTTTTGTAATTCAAAAGTAATCCTTTGTTCGTGGCTGAGCTCTACAAATAGTAAACAGTATGTGACCTTAAACTGGGACAACTCTTTCAGAGGTTTGTGAAGTACAAAAGAAACAGCTCAGCCTGCTATTTCAAGGCTGTTTAAGCAACATTGACAACTATGCTGAGAAAGCAAAGGAGCAAGTCAATGTGTGGCCTGTTTCATCTTAGCCTTTCCTTGGAGGTGCTAAAGACAGGGAGAAACCAAAGGTCTGCAGATGTCAGATCAGGTCAAGACAATTTCGCTCAAAGCTGATAATCTATCCCTTTACTGATGTTTCTTTCTCCTTAATTCTGGAAAGGCAAATGGAGCAAATGGACCCAGGACCTTTCCGTAAGCCCAAGTTGTACACACCTGATTTAAAGTTTGACTCATGTGCTTAAATACTCTGGGCCTGGGTCTTGCAGCTGGCATTTGGCTGAGAATAAATATTTTTTGAGGGATACGGGGTTAAATCTGAAAATTAGTAAAAACACCCAATGAAGATGGTAATTCACACTATCATACATTTTAAAATAACACCTATCATGTAAGTTATATAAGTCAAATGTTCATTTGTATAGTAGAGTCCAATGAAGATATAGTATTTCGTTCTGCAGGAATTCCAGAATCAAATAATATGCATATTAACAAAATACCGTTTAACTGAAATTTTGCATCTTTAGTCCATTGCATCATTAAGATAATTTCTAGAAAAAAAAATCCTACAAATCATGAAATAATAAAGCATTTTAAAATCACACACTATGATGAAGGCTTTCCCCAATCTTCAGCTACCTCCTCTCAACCAGGCTTTCCAAGGGTGTAGATTCTGCTACAGAAAAGTGTCCAAGTCATGACAGGTGCACACCGCAGGCCCTGCCTGTATAGATTTTTTCTACTTAGCTCTTCTCAGGAAGCTAGAGATAGGATGCGTCTCTTCACCTGCTGATGGTTAGCCTCTTCAGCCCAGTGAGAGATTAAACATGCAATCTACATGCATTTCAGCAGAGCAATGTGCTTCCTCTGCCACCTAAGGAAACATGTCTAAATGCAAACGATTGGGAGAAGGAGAGAGGAACCAAGGGCCTCAGCAAGGGCCTCAGGATATTTTCAATTCAATATAATTTCAACAAATTTTATTATAAACCAGGCTATATACAGGGGACTGTGCCAGGCACTTCAGGGATAACAATAACAAGCAAGATGGCCCCTCAGAGAGAGTCAAGATATTAGGGAGAAAGCTGATAAAAAGCACACAGAAGCAGGCCGGGCACGGTGGCTCAAGCCTGTAATCCCAGCACTTTGGGAGGCTGAGGCAGGAGAATGGCCTGAACCCAGGAGGCGGAGCTTGCAGTGAGCCGAGATCGCACCACTGCACTCCAGCCTGGGCGACAGCACGAGACTCCATCCAAAAACAAAACAAACAAACAAACAAAACCATAATCCAGTGTGCAACTCATTACCTTACACAAGAAGACTTTATTTTTTCATTCTATTATTTACATTTTTTGAAACAGAAAGTGAAAGAAAAGGAGAAAGGAAAGGAGGAAAGAAAAAAAGTTAATATTCCTTAAAGCCTACCTAATTCTGTGATTTTCTAATTTTTTAATTGTTAAATCGTATGCACTATATATATGTGTGTGTGTGTGTACATATATACATATATATATGCACTGGCTGAGGCAGTGTCAAGGGTGTCTGCCCCATTTACTAGGCCCCTCCTCATTCCTTCCAGAAGCCCCCTGAGAATTCTCTCTGTAGTGCTGGTTCTCCTCAGAATAGAGTTTGAAAACCCCTGACCCATCCCAATCCCTGTTTGTCTTTCTTGTTCATGAAACTGAGGTTGAAGAGGCCTAAGAGATTTTTCCAATGTCCCAAAGCCTAGATCTCATGTGGTCTCATTTTCTACAGTTTCATTTTTGAGAATGTAAACCCATGCCAGATAAAATTATTCATAAAATCTCTCACTTTATTCATAAAATTTGAAATAGTTGCAATCTTTTTAAACATGTTGTAAATTGTCAAAACTCAAAGCTGATGGCTAAGTGAACTGTTAATTGTCCTTATAAAATAGCAATACTATTTTTTTTTTTTTGGGGGGGACAGAGTCTTGCTCTATCGCCCAGGCTGGAGTACAATAGCGTGATTTCAACTCACTGCAACCTCCGCCTCCTGGGTTCACACCATTCTCCTGCCTCAGCCTCCCGAGTAGCTGGGACTACAGGCGCCTGCCACCACGCCTGGCTAATTTTTTGTATTTTTAGTAGAGATGGGTTTCACCGTGTTAGCCAGGATGGTCTCGATCTCCTGACCTCGTGATCCACCCACCTCGGCCTCCCAAAGTGCTGGGATTACAGGCGTGAGCCACCGCACCTGGCCAGACTTACTATTTTTAACTCATCAACAGAAGCACCTGCCAAGAATTAGTTGTGAGTTTTACATTAGGTTAAATCTTCAGGGCTTATCCACTGGATAACATGCAACTCCCTCCTATTGGGGAGGAGCTGAGACCAGAACCTGTGTCTCCTGATCTCTGCCTAGGCTCCTTTTCTCAAACGTTCAAAATGAATCGCGTGGCCTTTAAAAACACTTACTTATATTGCTATCATAAGGCATTTTACGGCCAAAAAATTCAGTTAGAACTTGGAAAATTTAAAAAGTGTATCATGTGAAAATGCCAAAGATAAACCGATGATTTAAATGCAATGGCTTCAAGTTCTATATCATAATCTATGCTTCACCATGATGAGCATCGAATGAAAGATTTCACTGACTTACCTATATGGCAGGTCTCTCTTCAATGGCATTCCAAATTGATAATTAAATTATGAGGCTCCTCCCCCATTGACTCTAATGAGGTGAATCATGTGTAATTCTAGTGAAACTAATCCAAATGGATTGAAATTTTCTTCCTTCCCTTTTCCTGGGCATGCATCCTGCAGGTTTGGAGCTTGCTGCAGAGTAATAAACAGTCGTTAGCAACCAGCAACAAATTCTTTTTTATAATCCTCGTGAATCACTTCTCTTAAACATTCGCTTTATTCTTATGTGTGGGCATTATGAGTTTAGGCTAATTTCCCTCTTTATGTGCTTTGAATGAATTTAAAGGCACCATCTCTTGATTTTTAATCATGACGGGCAGGGTTCTGAGGCCAGGACAGAATCACCAGAACAACTTTAAATAGCAGGTAAAGGGTTCTCAGTCCAGGTGCATTTACAATGGCAGTTGTGAAATTCACATTTTCAAAATCGGCATGAAACCTTAATGAAATGTCCTCTCAAAGTTAACTTAGAAATATTACTTACAGGACTTATTGTTTAGATTTCTCTCCAAAATCTCACCTCTAAATCTCAATATGGAGATTTCAAATTGCCTACTTCGCCATCATCAACCAGGATTCATAGGAAATGGTTTCACTATCCCTCCCTTTTGGGCTCAAGGTTGCAAGAGGACATCAGGGTTCTCTACATTCTTGTGGCATTAGGACAGAGGCCACCTCCTTCCCTAGACCTGTTGGGCCTGTTCATTATTTCTTATGCAAATTTTCTCTCCTGCAACTCTTCTCCCTGGGTATCACTCTCCTGGGTAAAATTTTAAATAACACCATTTTATTCCAACCACTTCAGAAGACTTGATGTGGAAAGATGACCAGCCATGTAAATCAGACTCAGTAAACTGGTCATAGAGCATTTCAATAAATATTTATTAATCTTTTGCTATGAGAAAGGCTCTGGGGAACACACACAGAGAAGTCGGACTCAACTTCTGTTTCAAAGTGCTTCCAGTCTAGGAGGGGTCCCAAACCACCCCCATTTAATCATCTCATTGAATAATTTTGGACAACTTTGCACCACTACAGAAGAATGGGTAGCCAGGAAGATTGAAAGAAAAATCACTTTTTCCTCTCCGTCTCCCTCTCCCTCTGCTACTAAAGTGAATCTATGGTGTTTCACCCAGGGGAGAGATGTAAGAAGGTTTAATTTATTCTCCTGGAATACAGAAGATGAGATTAGGGAGCTAAAGTGGATTTGAGAGGACACGGGGCCCACAGAGGCTGCTACGTGTCCACAGAGTCTCAGAGAAAGCCGCTGCTGGCCAGAATGAAATGTCTGGGCAGCCTAGTTCCATGATCTGATCAATGTAAATGAATTTAAAGATACAATGAGCTGTCTATGAATGGTGCTGCCTTTATTTTTTTTGCAGACTAATCCAAGCTACAGCAGCCACATACTTACTGCAAAACCTTGGTAAATCCCTGAATTTTGTGGTACTTCTGAATAGCAAGAAGAATGACCGGGGCAATTCCCGCACCCCTATCACATGCAGCTTCACGATAGTTTTGAGAAGTTGACCGGACAAAGTCTCTCTTCCTTTTCTCAGTGCATTCATTTGACTTGGCTTTTCCCTACACCCTACCACACACTGTCGGCTGTTTGAGCAGTACACGGCGCAAGGGAATGAATCTGTCTGCCTCTTCCCTTCTTTCTAACATCTCAAATTCAGAGATAGAGAAAGGTGCCCTGGATTTTCATGTCAATCCCATTTGGGTCAAAAATCTTACCTTCCTTCTTTTCCCCCCATCTCTCCTTCAATTTTCCCATTTCCCTGTTCCTTAGAAACTAGAAAACCAGTCATTACAGGCACACTTTGAATTCGTCCTTGTACCCTCCTTCTGAGAAATTCCAAAGCGTTCACAGATGTTGCATCAAATTCTCCAAGTGCGCTAGCCAGGTCTTGAACATTACAAAGCTACACTAGGAAATGCACTGTTTTCAGACCGTTAAGACTATCATTGGGGTAACAGACCCTTAAGACTATCATTGGAGTACTGAACTAGCAATTTTTTTCCAAGCGTAAAAGAAAATATAATCTCCAAAGCATTATCATTATGCATAGTATGTATCCTGTTTGGAAAAAAAAAAAAAGTTCTTATGACCCGATTTGTCTTTAAAAGCAAGATGGAGAGAAGACAAGCATGAATAAGCCCATTTTTATAAGTGGGAAAGAGAGAGCACAGGAAAACTCTCAGGCCTACTCCAAGTTATACCAAAAGTAGATGGTAGAGCAAGAGCAGAGCTCAAATGGATGGTTCCCAAAATTTTAGCCACCCGGGACTTCTTCAATTCTACCCAACACCGCCATAGGTTTTACGTTTAAAATAGCGTTGTCTTCCCTGTCCCCCTAAAGAATCCTACATACATTAATTATTAATCCACGCATTTTTAAATAGTTAATGTTATGTTTTTAAGTTAATTTTCTAATTCATGGTATATAAATTTACCAGCTAGTGCTTGTTGATGAGAACTACCATAACTAAACCAAGTCTCTATGATTCCGGGCAGGAGCAATGAAAAGTGACAGCTTTGTGAGTCTAAGCAGCCTTTCTCCGGGCAGACATACTCTTTCTCTTCAGCTTTTTGAAATGCTGAAAATCAGTCCTGGTCATTCATTGCTCCCGTTTGGAAGTCCTAGGTTCCCAACACCCCTAAATCTAGATCCACTGGACTTATAAATCCCATCACAGCGGTTCTGAAGCTTTTGCATCAGAATCACCCAGAAGGCTTGTTAAAACACAGATTCCTGGGTCCTACTGGCAGAGTTTCTGATTCTGTGGGGCTGGGTTGGGGCCCAAGAATTGGGATTTCTCTTTTTCTTTTCTTTTTTTTTTTTTTTTTTGAGACAGAGTCTCACTCTGTCACCCAGGTTGAAGTGCAGTGGTGCGATCTTGGCTCCCTGCAACCTCTGCCTCCTGGGTTCAAGCGATTCTCCTGCCTCACCCTCCCGAATAGCTGGAATTACAGGCTCCTGCCACCGTGCCCACCTGATTTTTGTATTTTTAGTAGAGACAAGGTTTCACCATCTTGGCCAGGCTGGTCTTGGACTCCTGACCTCGTGATCCACCTGCTTCGGCCTCCCAAAGTGCTGGGATTACAGGGGTGAGTCACCACACCCAGCCAAGGATTGGGATTTCTAACACGTTCCCAGTTGCTGAAGATGCTGGTCCGGAGGCTGCACTTTGAGAACGCTGCACTCATTGATGCCCTGAAGTCTCTGGCTCTTTAATTCTGCCTCTTGGTCCTGTTAGTAGCAATGGATCTGGGATTGCTCCAAGCCTGCGGCTGAATGGTCCCATTAAGAGAAGTCAGGGCCTGCACCAGGCACAGCCCAACACCAGGTACCGCCCTGCTTCTGCTGCCAGAGTTGCCCAACTCCAGGGACCCTACCCTGTGCTGAGGAGTGAGGCCCCTGCCTTCACTGAGTTCTCTGTGGCTCCACGGCCTGTTTTCTCCTTTTACTGGGATCCTGCTGGAGGCATGAGGTTACGGCGGAGAGCAGAGGACCGCAGGAAGACTGTTCTTATCTCGGAATCTTTTTTCTAAGTTCTAAGTAAGCAAATGTTTATATGCTCGGCTGACCCAAATTAGCGAGAGCTTTGGGGACAGAAATAGGAATAGCCTGCAACAAAACTCTGAGGCAAGAACACAAATTCCCTCGTGAGGAGCCATTAATCTTCCTCCAGGGGGAATGAGTTAGATGTGTGGCTGATTGAATTTACAACAGTATTTTAACTCAAAATCACATGGAGTTTTTTAAAAATGTAGAATCCAAATTCCTTTTCAATCTTAAATGTCAAAGTTCTTTAAATACAGAATGTTGCCATTTGATACTCCCCAGGCTGGCAGCAGAAGTGGTTTTTTATGTATTTTCCAAAAAGCCAACTGAGAGGTGGGGAGCTCCATTGCTTTTGTTGGCCTTCATGGGAGGTGGCTAAAACCCACGGTCTCTGCGGTCACTGAGAAGGCAAACCTCAAGCCCAGGTCCATGGCAGGATAGTTTTCCATGGTGTGACCTCAAGCCAGTGCCCCATAGAACACCCCTTAACCTCTGAGGAGAAGAGCATGTGGTAAAATACAGCATGTGGACCTCTCTGGCTTTCCTCCCAAGTCCTTGCTAAATGGAGATAGTTTCTTCCACCCTGTGGTAGAAGATTCCAGAAGACCTTTGTGCTCCTGGCATCAGGGAACTGGACCATGTGAATCATCTCCCAGGGGAGTTATTAACACCAAGAAGTGATGAATTGTAGCTCTATGAAGCTGAGATACAGGAAATACAGTGTTTCTTAGAACAATTAATACGCTTTGCTAATAAGCATTGAACAGCCTCAGAGACATGAGAACCCGTTAAATTCCTCCTAAACCCCAAGCCCAATTAAAACCAATTGTGTTTGGAATGTCAGAGATATCCCAAGATCTATTCATGCTATTCCCTTCGGGGAGTTTCTAGATGAAAAGGGTATGCTATTCTTTTTAACCACTTAATAAGACTACACGAAGATCGATTCCTTTTCGGGGTTATGTAAGTAATTAAACTACACCAATATGCAATACCTAACTAAATGATTACCAGGAGACAGGACAGAGGAAGGAGCTATTGATAGAGATTGTATAGATCCGCAATGGCCCACTGGACTTCAAGCAGACTTTGTATCATAATCTGGTTGCTTAAGGGGAAAGGGAGTTGCTTTGCAGAACTCCCTCGACATAAATTCCACCTGCGATCAAACGCAGGCAAAGGCAAGCCTTGTTAAGGATAATGACCAGACCCAACTCAAAGAAAATGCATGAGCAACACAGGACAACTGCATATAAATTTCTCAGAATCACTGAGTTGGGAGAAATGGGAGAAAAGGGTCATCTAAAAAGGGAGGTTTTGCAGAGAAGCTCATTTTAAGAGTACAAAGCAGAAAGCAGAGACAACTGTAAAACAGTTTCCAGATCAATGGTATTCAAGAAGTGTGTTCATTTTTTTTTTTCTATAAGAAGGGAAGTCTCTTAATCTTTGGTCAAAGTGAGAAGGATGCCTGTCAACTATTTTTGGCACAAGGAAGCCAGATGGGGTAGTTCTGCAACATTGTTAATGTTGGGGGTGAACAGGGAGCTTTATAGAGAGTGTGACTTATTAAATCCCCAAGCAGCATCCTTAAAGAGGATACTAGGGCCAACTACCATTATGGTAGCCACCGTGACTACAACTATGTCTGCTTGATCTCCAGCAAACCCTGCTGAGAACTATGTCCAGATTCAGCATGGTCTTAAGGGTTGAATGAGGCATGTGTGCACACACACGCACATGCACACGCACATACACACACTCACACACACACACACCCTGATCTGGTCAGAAACCTAATTTTTGTGCTGGCCAAGATTTGGAAGAATATTGCATTGCCTGCAGCTTATGGTAAACCACTGTTCGAGTCATATTGGAACTCTGGATCGAGTGATTCCTCAAGTTGTCCAGACATACAATTCAGGGGGAGAAAAATCAATGCAAGTCTGTAACTGCTAATCCACCTTATCACTTATCATGAAAAGTGATTATTTGTGGCTCCTGATTGAGATTGTTCTAGATTAGGAAAATCAAGGCAAAATGTAGATTTTGCAAAATGATGTTCTACTTCTTTGCTCAAAGGAGTTTATTAAACCCCCATAAGAGGTGCTATGAAGTTGTGATGAGGAGGAGGTCATGGGAAGAGAGTGAAGGCTGGCATTCTGTCCAGGTTGTTCACAGCTGCCGTGTGTTCTGTACGACTGACCAGTGCCTGTGTCTACTGGTTGTTAATATTTTACATACCACACCTTGAAAGAGGTTAGAGTTGTCACAGGACCTATGTTCCCAGCCCTAATTGATCCTGAGCTAGTCAATCAATTTCTGTGGACCTCAGTTTCCCCATTCTGTTCACTGTTGGAGTTAACTTCCCTGTCTCCAAGGTTCCTTCCAGCCCTCAAAGTTTGATTCTCTGCTTCTCACTCAACACCCTCAGTTGCATGTTCCTGACCTACCAGCCACACACTTTATCCAGAGTACAGTCCCTTCCTCCAAAGCACCACCCCACCCCACAGACACAGACCACAGTCATCCCCTAAGCCTTTTGCACTCTAGGACAGAGCAAAGTCAAAGAGGGTGTTAGTTACCAAGTCTACACCTCTCCCTCAAACCAGAGCATTCTTTCTGTTTTCAGCTATCCACCACCCCTTCTGTTTCCTCCAGAATTTGGAATGCCCTGCCTCCATCACTTCTCTTCTTGTTGCACATCCTGCCTCTGCTACTCCCCCTGTTTGAGGCTTCGATTCCACTTCCTCTGTCTCCTATGGCTTCAGGGCCGCTGGTGTCCTCCAGGCCTGTCCTCTCTCATTGCTTGTGGCCTAATAAAGGCAATCACCTCCCTACTGTGCATAACTCAGCAAGCACACCGGCAAATTCTGCGATACTGACCGATGCCCATAACCCAGTCTCCACTCATGGTTTTGTGTGTCTGTTTCAGCACTGAAACGTCCAGCTGAATTCCATGAGCAAAGAAAACATTTGGAGAGCGACAAGGTAATTTTTGCACATGTCTTTACCCAAGCTTAGGCTACAGGTTATGAATCTCTGAATGCTAACCCTTGGCGGATGCGTGTAGAATTCCTACAACAAACTCAGTCAATTTGCCAGTCCCCTGCCCTCATATCATATGGAATCTGATTCCTATTAACCAGTAACTATAAAAATGGATCAACTATGTTAGCTTTGAAACTCCTATTTTTTAGCTTTTTTTAAAAAAGTCCCCCATTTTTCTAATGTTGGAAGAAATTACAGTAAGGATGCACTAGAGTCAAAAACACTTTAGAGGCCGGGAGTGGTGGCTCAAGCCTGTAATCCCAGCACTTTGGGAGGCCGAGACGGGTGGATCACGAGGTTAGGAGATCGAGACCATCCTGGCTAACACGGTGAAACCCCGTCTCTACTAAAAAAATACACAAAACTAGCCGGGAGAGGTGGCGGGCGCTTGTAGTCCCAGCTACTCGGGAGGCTGAGGCAGGAGAACGGCGTAAACCCGGGAGGCGGAGCTTGCAGTGAGCTGAGATCCGGCCACTGCACTCCAGCCTGGGCGACAGAGCGAGACTCCGTCTCAAAAAAAAAAAAAAAACAAAAAAAACACCACTTTAGAGAGGGAAGTGGAGTCAGCTTTCAAGCAGCCTTACCTTTTATTCCTGTCATTTTTTAACAACTAGATTTTTAAAAATCCGATTCAATGCTAAGGCATGGTTTATGCATACAGAACTTATCTGTGGCTACTGAAAGGCAAAAGGTTATTTGCTTTTTTTCCCTTCTTTTTTTGTAGCATTCGAGGGTGAGATTCGGCATATATTCTGTACCTTCATAACAAATCTCTGCAACCTGAATTTGTCAATAACATGTTAATGAATACTATTTAGCAAGTATCAACACTTTGAGTGAGAAGGAAAGGCAAAGAGAGTATCTGCCTGCCGATGTTTCCTTGCCTGAGAGCGCTAGCTTTGCAACTTGTCTGTGGGTAGAGAGGAAGAGGAGGGATCTGCTACTCTTCAAAGTAGCTCACAGGTGGCTGTGATTCCTATTACCTGGAGAATAACAAAGAACAGCCGATTCTTATCAGAACGGGAGTGATTCCCAGACCCCTCTCAGGGGGCCACTGGGAGATCCACTACAGTGAGATTAAAAATCCAGAACTAGACATCAGAAACCTGGGGTCCAGTGTTGGCCCTCCCACAGCCTGCAACAGCCCTACCGACAGTCCCATCAAGAAGATCACGAGACTGGGTAAATAAACTCTCTCTTCATGCCCATCCATCTCCTGGTGGGCCTGAATCTGTAGGCTTTACATGTTCACATGTCCTAAAAGAGAAGTCAGGCGAATAATGGGAAAGAGGCATACGATGTCCTGTTATTTTAGATTTAGGCAATGTTTTAGCTCTGATCTTGGTTAATTTTGTGACTGTTTTCAGAGGAAATGGAGGCTGGGTGCTGTGGCTCACGGCTGTCCCAGCACTTTGGGAGGCTGAGGCGGGCAGATTGCTTGAGTCCAGGAGTTCAAGACCAGCCTAGGAAACATGGTGAAATCCTGTCTCTACCAAAAATTAAAAATTAAAAAAAAAATTAGCTGGGCTTGGTGATGCATGCCTGTAGTCCCAGCTACTCATGGGACTAAGGCAGGAGGATCACTTGTGCCCAGGAGGTCGAGGCTGCAGTGAGCTATGATCGTTCCAGCCTGGATGACAGAGACCCTGTCTCAAAGAAAAAAAAAAAAAAAAAAAAGGCAATGGAATAAGATTGGTTATAATACAAGCAGCCTAGTATCCTGTTATAGTAACATTTCATTAACATGTACCAACCTGCCTGCCCCTGAAAGAGCTTTAGGTTTGTAGCCCTGACGTGGACCCAAGCTCTTCACCTTCTTATTTTCCCATCTAAAAATTATGGGAGAGGTCTTTGTAAATGTTCCTTCATCAAAATGTGAGACACCAAGAATATTTTCATGTTTCATTTATTATTTTAAAAGGTTATTTTCTCCTGTGAGATAAATTGAGTTTTTTAAAAGGTAAAACTAGGTGATTCTCTTTGTTTGGGTTCTACAGGCTAAAAATTCCCTGAAGCGCAAAGCCAGAAACAGGTGCAACAGTGCCAACTTGGTTAATATGCACATACTCCAAGGTAAGCCTGCAAGAAATCAGACACCAAGAGATGCTATAGAATGGTGGGCCATTTTCCCAGAGTTACTTGTGTCTGTACAGTTGCTGAGCCCTCTTAAAAATCTCCATTGTCATTACAAAGTGGTAGTTTCAAGCAATCATCTAAACCTTTGAGGCCACGTAGATAACCAAGTTGGGAAGCCATAAAATGGTTAAGCGGGTTAGAGACTCCGGCTCTGATCTCAGCTGTTCCATCTCCTAACTCTAAGGCCTCGGCAAATCATATAACTTCTAGGAGTGCAAGGAACGCGTCCAGCATGTGCTGACAATTATTACTAATCTGGATCATCACTCGCTTTGGCAGGGGATCACGGTCCCCTCGCTGCCTTTGTATCCTCCAGGTAATTGATTGCACTTTGCTGACGCCCTTACCTTCTGGTGTGCGGGGAATACAATCGGAGGAAATTAGTACTGATCAAAGCAGGCCTAGTGCTGCTTTAGGGTGCCGCCTCTGTGCTGGGGCGTGTGAGACAAGGCAAACAAACAACTAATTGGTCCCCATATTCTGACATCCGGATGCAGGAGGAGAGGCTTCTACTCCTGCCTGGTAAGTTGCCTTAACTGAGACAGAATCCCCGAGACCATTGGTGCCCACCCTAAAAGAGGTCCAACCCCTAATTTGACGGTTACCTATGAGATATTTGTTCCTTGAACACACACTGTATTGGGTGTCTGCTAGGAGTTAGCTGTTCTGCCAGGCCAGTGGGTTCAATGATGAATAAGCCACAGGTTTGTGCCCTCAGATGGTCTCACAGTATAACAGAGGACATGAGAATCACAGTTACAATCCAGCACGGAAGGAAAGGAAATGCCTGGTGTGGTGGGTGTATGGAAGAGGATCAGAGAAAAGAGCCATCGGAATCAGAATGGACAGGGGAGGAGGGAGGAAATGGGCTGGAATGTGAGGACTGAGCCAGGTAGAAAAAGATGGAAGGGTGTCGCAGTCTGAGGGAACAGCCTGCACAAAGCCTGAATGCTATTTCTCTAGAACGTGGATTTCCTTCCAAGACTGAACACTAGCTTTAAAGCACACAAAAGGCTCTGAAATATCCTGGAAATTGTGAACCTTGGTTCTTTGATTGGCATCATTGGTTATTTTTTTCTGGCTTTCCAAGACTAACCCTTTTTCAACCTTAAAGTAGGTGGGATATTTTAAGACGGAGAACTGTTTTCAGGGTAGGGAAGAGAAAGAGGCCAACGCTGAAGGGAAGGCTGTGTGGGATGGAAGGCTTTCATCTGCATGAGGCAGCCAAAGGATGCCAGGTGTCTGGAAAACAGGGAGAAAAGGCCCTCAAAGGGAGGTGACAGAATTCTTACCTCCTTTGCAGTGGTGTCTACAAGCCTAGAGGCAGCGGCTGTGTCAGCACAAAAATCACAGCTGCACAAAAATCCAAGCGATGTCATTTTAAATGACATACAGACTTTTCAGGCCGGGTGCGGTGGCTCACGCCTGTAATCCCAGCACTTTGGGAGGCCAGGGCGGGTGGATCGTGAGGTCAGGAGATCGAGACCATCCTGGCTAACACGGTGAAACCCCATCTCTACTAAAAATACAAACAATTAGCTGGGCGCGGTGGCGGGCACCTGTAGTCCCGGTTACTCAGGAGGCTGAGGCAGGAGAATGGCATGAACCTGGGAGGCGAAGCTGGCAGTGAGCTGAGATCCGGCCACTGTACTGCAGCCTGGGCAACAGAGTGAGACTGTCTCAAACAAACAAACAAAAAAGTAGGTGACACTAAGTGGGGATTTTCCTGAAACCTTCATTTTTTTGCACACTTTTTTTAGCATTTTTCACATTTATGACAATGAGTACACAGTAATGTTATAATCAAAAAACATACGAAATGTTATTTCTTCCATCAATACGGTCTTGAATTAAAATATCAGGGTGTGAACTGCACCAACCCCCAGTTCAATTGCACGTCTCTGGTGCCTCCCATGGGGTCCTCTTTTGTCAACAGAAATTGGGAATTAGCTTCTTGGAACATAAAAGATCTGCTAGATACAAAATGACTCCTGCTGCCCAGGAGTTTGTTGTCCAATTTCAGAAGCAACAAGGTGAAGGGTTTGTGCTTGTAACTGCTAGCGGGAGTCAAAGCGAAAGGGATCTGTAAGAACAGGAAGAGTTAGGAAAGCCTTATGCTGGGTCCCAAAAGTACGATGTTGGAGGTGGGGAGTGGGGAAGAAGTTAAAGGTGGGGAAAGGAAATGAGCCAGGGTGCAAAGGTGAATTCAAGACATAGAAGACAGAAGGAGAAGGACCAGGCCCTCTGGAATGGTAGGATTTGGGCTGGAGAGCCACAGGTCATGACAGGAGGTAGATGAAATTTGTAGCAGTCTTTAAAAACTGGATTGAGAGACGTGGATGGTAGGAAGCATCTTGTACGGAGGCAGCAGAAGAACGGAGGGCTTTCTGAACATCAGTCCTGAGTTGGTACACAGGATGAGTCAGAAAGATGGCTGAGACAGAGAGCCAGCAAGCTGCCCTTGCAAGGAACTGTAAGGGGTCCTTTGGAGAGGACATGGGCTTTGGTACGACCATTCTTTGGTTTAGAGTATCCACATTCCCTCCATTGAATGTGAAATGCTTTGAAGGGGCAACTTCCACAGCCAAGCCTGTGGCAACCGATGAGACATCCCTAGACCTCTTCTGTATGGAGAGTTCTAGATCAGTGCCAGACACAGGGTCTGGGGTTAGCAGGTGGTTACTAATAAAATAATGGGGCTAAGGGACTTGTCTGTAAATATCTCACTTTCTAGATTCACGAAGTTGAGAGTGAAGTTGCAAACTCTTATAGAATCTTAACTTACAGTTCTCCATGAGAACAAAGCTGGATTCTCCTCTGAGTTCTTCCACAGAAATAAGTCAGGGCCCAACCTAAAAAGGAAGTTTGGTGTCAGCTGTATCGAAGTGGATTTAAGGCTCTGGACGTGACCTTTCACACCCTCCAAATGATGAGAAACTGCCTGTGGATGAATTCAACTTTTAAAAATCCCTCTGTTTAATTAGATAACTGTTTCAATGGAATTTTTTTTCTTTCGCAACTGACCTGGACATTTGACTCAGTCGGTCACAGCCTTGACTAGTCCAAAATCCTTTAAAAGTCATACTAGTACTACTAATAATAACAACAGATAACATTTACCGCAGGCCTAGCCTATGCCGGTCACTATGCAGACGAAATGTGTATCCAAGTGCCATAGCTTAGGGTCAGGCAAGCAATACAGAGCCTGCAGACTGCTCGCTTACAAAAATCTCCTAATTGCACATTTTTTTTCACAAATCCTCGCAAAGCAAGCGTCTCTAACTTTTCCATGTGCCTCTCGATTTGCCTTTATTTGGAAGTGTCTAGGCTTTGGTGATAATCCCTGTAAAGTGATGATTGCATCAAAAAATTATTAGGATGGTAGAGCACAATGTGACACAATCTTTTGTGACCACAAGCCAAGAAACAAAAGAGACGGAGAGAGAGAGAAAGAGAGAGACATCAAATTCTAGAACTGATCCTTTTCATTTCAACCTTTTAGCTTCCACTGCAGAGAGGTCCATTCCAACTGCTCAGATGAAGCTGAAAAGAGCCCGACTCGCCGATGATCTCAATGAAAAAATTGCTCTACGACCAGGGCCACTGGAGCTGGTGGAAAAAAACATTCTTCCTGTGGATTCTGCTGTGAAAGAGGCCATAAAAGGTAGTTAGAACACATGGCATGTCTGTCCTTGGTGCTCTTGAGATCTGAGGGCAGCCTGGAGCTCTGACATACTAGGACCTTTGGGGATGAGGGCCTCTCACCTGACAAGAGCCATACCATGGGTTGTTAGTCCAGTTAATTCTCCATAACCAGGGATCCTGGGCATTGGTTGCAACTCCCATTCTTGTACTCCCCAAGGCAAAGTCAACACAGGATAATTTTGCTCTAGTCAGGCAAGTTGAGAACCTGACCAGGTATAATCCTCAATACATCTCCCCTATAAGACGTCCTTTACTTAGGAGTCACAATCACGGTCCTCTTTAGCCTTCCTTGTTTAAAGAGAGGTAGACTATATCAGCAGAAAGAGCACTGGCCCCAGACTAGAAAACCCAGACCTCAGGCCCAGTTGCCCCAGTCACTTCACCTCGAGATGGAGGTGACAGTACCCACCCTACCCAGCTCACAGGCTCCTGGGACTGAAGTTCATGGTAAACAATGCATGTAAAAACTCTGACAGCTCTCACTTGCTCCACGAAGTCAAAGGACAAATACTCAAAAAGGAGACACAAATATTGATTCTGTTATAAACTGTATAAAATCATTTTGTAGACTTTTTGAACAACTGATACTAGGTGAACCCAAACATCCTGCCAGTACTGAATTCACTCATAGAGGCTTTGGGCTGGAAACCAGGAAAACTATGGTAACAGGGAGAAAGGGAGCTTAATTCTCCTACAGACACACTTAACTTTCTCCAGCTATGCCCGCAATCCGCTCTGAAAACTATTGGTAGATGTTAATAAGCAGAGTACATTTAAATGTTTTGACACATTGTCAAAAAGTATGTATAAGCGCATTTTATCCAAAACTAAGTTTATTATAAAACTTGTCGTCCAGTTTATTCACATTCTAAAATCTTGCTCTCACCCAGCAATTCAGAGGCCACATGAATTTTGCCTTTGGAACTGGTAAATATGAAAATATCAACTCCAGGAGAGGCAATGTACTCGTCTGTCAGTACCCACTTACATATCCCACTGTGATTTTCTCTCTCCTCTACTCTCTCCCTCCCCACTAAATATCTGGGGCCTTTAGACTTGGCCTTGAGTATTCAGAAGCGCACTGTCACCATCTTTACTCTGATAAGCTCTCGGGCAGGTAAAACTCTCCATCGGGCATCTCTTATTGTTTCTTAAAGCATTCTGCTCTGTGCTTGTACATGTATTTATTTATTTTTCTTTTGTTGGGTGCACGTACATTTGTGACTTATTTTTACACGATAGGCAAAAGGTTTCCTTTTAATTTGCATTCTTAGGTTTCTAGTAGATTATATTTTTCCTTGTGATTATGTATCATTGGCAATACTTGGCTTTTTATCTTCTTCCGTGCTGAGCATGTTCTCGCTTTACTGCTTTGTGTATGCTATTTATATAGGGAAAAAATGCTAATCCTCCATCTGTCACAGGTATTTCGCATCCTTTTACCAGTTTGTCCTTCACTTTTAATTTTTTTATATCGTTAATTTTACCTATAGCAGTTCCTAATTAATGTATAGTCAAATCCCCTCATCTTTTTCATTATATTTTCTGAATTTGTGTTTATTGAAAGTATTTCCTAAGTCAAAAATATAGAGTTTATGCACTTAGATTGCCTTGTAATATCTATATACTTTTATTTTTACATTTAAATCCTTAGTGTGTCTGAAATTATTTAAGTAGTTGGTTTACGAGAGAGGTCTAATTTTTTTTGTTTATCACAATTTTGTGATCTGTTTTACATTTTGTGTTAATATCTGTCTTCACAAGTTTCTTTACAATTGTCTGATTTTTCTAATGTTTCATGGCTACTCTTGCAAGTATATTTTAAGTGAAAATTAGAATCAATTTTTTGTGTCATCTTCAATTCTATTGTAATTTTGTTTAGGATTGCACTGAATTTATGTGTTAGTTTATAGTGAATTCATATGTTTAAAATACATAATTTTATAAATTCTTCCACAGTATCTATCTCCACTTATTCATGTCTTTTTTTATTTCCCTTTGCAAAGTTTGTTGTTTTTAAGTAAAGTCATGTTGATTATTGCTCATATATGGGAAACCTATTAATTTCACACATTTATTTTATAACTGGGCAGTGTCAAAGATCTTAATAGTTCCAATAGTTTCTCAGTTTATCTTAAGTTGTCCAGGTCTAAGGGAATGGAAATTTGTTTTCTACTTCATTTTTATTTTCTGCCTTGGTACACTGGCTGGTACTTTTTCACAACAACATGATTAGCATATTATAGAATTAATATAGTTTCTAAAAGTCTATGTAGTACATTAATGAAATAAATTACATATAATGTTTATGTATTTTATTTATGAATATATTATTTATACATTATATACATTTTATACAAATTATATATTATAAAGTATAATATACTATATTATACAAACCAAATAATATATATCTTATATAAAATATCTATATCATATAGATGTTTATCTTATATATAAAACTATATGTATGAATTACATAAAGCACATGTTTATATTATACAATCAATAATGTGGTAATATATAATTTAATAGTTATTGTTAAATTATATATTACATAGCAGAATACTATTATTATTGGTACCTTGCCAGTGTCTCAAAAGTAATATTATATTTATTATATTATATTAGTGCTGCCTTATGTTTTATATTATGTTATAATGTGTTATATTGATGATTACATACATTTTTGTTTTGTTTCTCTCTTAAATGTGGATTTTTCTAGTCACTCACATCTGTATATGATGTAACCTTTGGTATAGGATAGATTTTCTAAGGAAGTATTTCTCTATTCCTGTCGCAATAAGAGTAGTTTGCAAGACAGATGTTGAGTTTTTTTAAATGCTTTCAAAGCATTTCAAAAGATGATGACGTGGCTTTTCTTCTTTGACCAAGTAATGTAGTATTGCTACCTTTCCTAATCTTCCTTGAATTTCTAGGGGAAAACAATCTCTCATAAATTTGGTTTTAGAAATTGCTAGTATCTTATTTGGGATTTTGCATCTATTTCGTTATTAGTTGGGATAATGCTGGCTGGGGAGCAAACCACAAAACTTCAACAGTTTAACAAGAAAGATGTATTTCTTGCTTGGAAAGAGTTCAAAGAGGCTTTTCATGGAGGAAAAGTCTTCCTTTAGTCTTGTTGCGCCACCATTCCCTACAGCGAGGGTGGCACTTTTTCTCAAGGGGGCAGATAATAAATACTTGAGACTGTCCCTGTCACTACTCAACTCTGATGTTGTAGCAGGAAGGTTGCCATGGGCAGTAAGTAAACAAATAGGCATGACTATGTTCCAATAAAACTTTATTTACAAAAACAGGCAGCAGGCACACAGGCCTTAGTTTGCTAGTCTCTGCCCTGGAGCTTTGTCATTCTCTGAATGTATCCAGGAAAGGGGGAAGAAAAGATGAGAAGGTTCATCCACTTGTTAAAAAAATCTCAACCTGGAAATGACCACATCACCTGCACTCACATTCCATTGCGAGAACAGTACATATGGCTGAAAAAGGTATTCTCTGGCTGAACAGCCATTTCCGGCAGTGCCTTTATATTACGGAAGAGGGATCCTAGCTTTTGATAAGTAGCTAATCCTGTCTGCCACAATATTCATAAATGATGCTGGTCTATGTTGTTGTTTTATATTTTTCAGATTTAAATTCAAACCTACACATACTTCACAAGATAGTTTATAATTACCTTTTCATATTTTTTCATGTTCTGGAAGCATTTAAATATGACCACAATGAGTGGTTGCTTTAAAACACTGCTTACTAAAATCATAGGAAACCAAGGAAATTAAGAAACCAGTAGCTTTTTCAAGAGTAGTTCTTTGAGTTTTTTTCAATGTTGTCCATAATTATTTGTGCACTCAAATTTTCTCCTTAATTTGTACAACTTACCTATTACTAAAAAGTCTCACTCCCCTCCTGAATTTTAGTTATTGGCCTCAAGAAGTAGACAGTATTGGCTCCCAATTGTTCTAAGTTTCTCTGAAGAACCATGAGCACCCAGTGGAGGAAGGTAATTGCGGGAAATGAGGATGTATAAAAAGAGAAGAGGGCTAAAATGAGGCTCCCATGCAGTAGTATTTAAGATAGAAGCAGGGAATCTGTGACTAATAAACAGAAGGAATGGCTAGAGAAAGAGGCAGAGGATACAGTGTGACTTAATCCAAGAAAAATCCAAAAGTGGACAGCCGTAATGGGCAATTGAACACCTGTTGCTCATCTACGCATCAGCCTCTTTAGCAGTCACCCTTTGAATGTGCCTAAGAGTTTTTATGGGCAAGGTGAACAGGAATATCATAAAGACAGAGGGACTTGCTTAGAGACAGCTAGAGAGAGCGGACTTAGAGACAGCTGTAGCAACAGCTATAGTCCTTCCAATGGCAAAGGTGACCCAGCTCTCTCTTCTGTGTGTCACGTCTTGTGATCGTATCTTCTCCCTTGGTTGTGGTTGCACTGTGTATCATTCTTCCAGCCTCTGTGTATTTTCCCTCCCCTGTCCACGTGCCTTTCCAGATGTGTTTACATTTTCCGGCTCTCTCTGCAGCTGTGTTTCTGAGTTTCTGCCAAGCTCTGAGAGGATCATTCCATCATTGTCTCCCTCCCTCCAAACTTCATTAAGGACCAACAAGTCTCCAACCCTGCAATAGAAACTCTAGAATCTAGAACCTCTCCCAACAACACAGGGAAGGACATTATTGACAGAGGACTGTCCCTACCCTGGGATTTTCCCTCTTACTCCCAGACATCATCTCTCTTGCAGTCAGCAGGATGAAAGCACCATGTCTGTTCCCCTCTCCTCTTGAGTACCAGTTTCTGATCCCACTCCCAGCCTGCAGGCTGACTTTCTGAATTCATAGAGTCTTACAGTTTCCAGGTGGAGGGAAAAAAACAGGCTCATCACCCTAAAATGACATTCTGTGGGGGAATAGGGGACTTGGTCCTCCTTGGGGCCGTATCTTGGAGCGTGCACCTCATGGCCTATTTCTACCTTGTAGAAAGCTGCTGATCAGGCCAGAACACTGAATACAAAAAGCACTATGTTGCATGGAAGCAATGATTCATGAGAACAGATATTATATCCTGGAGTTTAGCATGGCCTTGCTCAGTTTATGAGTGGTCATTATTACTGAAATATCCCTCTGTGTTGAGACCCCTGCAGGCTTACTTCTAGCTTGTTAATTCTCTCGCTGGTCATTAGAGCATTTTCTTCACTTAACGTGAATATCCCTTAGCTCCCGCGAAAGTCATATAATGTCCAGACGTCTGACTCCTAGCTTGAGTAAAACAGAACCCAGGCTGACCTTCCCAGCCTTCCCAACAGTAGAAGGGCCCAGGTTTTCAGCTCCAAAAGACAACCATCTCCTCCTAAAGTGTTCTCACCTTTTCATGGGACTGGGCCAGTCTTCACCTGAGTCAGGTTTTTTTGTTGTTGTTGTTGTTGTTTTCGAGACAGAGTTTCGCTCTTGTTGCCCAGGCTGGAGTGCAATGGCGTGATCTCAGCTCACCGCAACCTCCGCCTCCCGGGGTCCGGTGATTCTCCTGCCTCAGCCTCCCACGTAGCTGGGATTACAGGCATCCACCACCACGCCCAGCTAATTTTGTAATTTTAGTAGAGACGGGGTTTCTCCACGTGGGTCAGGCTTGTCTCGAACTCCCCACCTCAGCCTCCCAGTGCTGGGATTACAGGTGTGAGCCACCATGCCCATCCAGGCTTTTTTTTAAAAAAAGAACCCGTGATTTAGAATATATAGACCCATTGTCAAAGCTAAATTTGTTCTTTTTATCACCGTGACCCTTACATGTAGAAAGCAATAATTCTGATCCTCCAGGACTGGTCCAGAAGCTTACCCATTTCTATCACTTACATTTATAAAAGATCCAACACTAGTCACTGCTCACCAGTGTGCCCCGCGCTTAGCCTTCATAACAAAACCTTCCTATTCACTAAGAATCTAGGCATTCTTCAGAGAAGCCGGAAGTCTGCACCCTCTCTGATCATTCGTTTTGAAGGCAGCTAGATAATAACCGTGGCCCTGAGTGAGATGGTAGGGCTGTTTGCTTTGGCATAAAAAAGGAAATTTTGCTTTGGCATAACTTTCTCATGAACAAAATCTATCACTCCATCATGAGAAATAATTTCCAAAGAGCAAACGACCCTTGGGGTAAAGAAACACACTAAGGCATACATGACAAACACTTTGCTGAGGATGGTCCTGGGAAAGAGGAGGGCAAGAGAATCGGGGAGCTGGGAGCGCTGGGGCGTGTGGGAGTGGCGGGAAGGGAGTATGGGAGAGGAAAGGGTGAGCGCAGAGAGGGAAAAGCAGTGCCTGGAGTCTGCCTCTGCCGCCCAGTGAAGTAACGGCTTTGCCTCCCTGGAAGTCATCTCAGGCATCATTGAGAGGTGGGCAAGGCATGCCCAAGGGGGAGCTGAGGTTGAGGAGACGCCTCTAGAAATCTGAGGGCAGCTTGAGGCTCTGGGAGGGGCTGAGGAGGATCCTATAAAAGAGAAAAGGGAGACAGGATAAAGCACTTTTTTTTTGAGATGGAGTTTCGCTGTTGTCACCCAGGCTGGAGTGCAATGGCGCGATCTCGGCTCACTGCAACCTCCACCTCCCGGGTTCAAACGATTCTCCTGCCTCAGCCTCCCAAGTAGCTGGGATTACAGGCACGCAGCACCATACCCAGCTAATTTTTGTATTTTTAGTAGAGATGGGGTTTCACCATGTTGGCCAGGATGGTCTTGAACTCCTGACCTCGTGATCCCCCCGCCTTGCCTGATGCTATTTTTTGTCCCTAGAGGATTCATCTCAAGAGAAATGCAGGACGAGTATTTACACAGGTTAACTGCTTTTCCTGACCTGTGTGGCCCTAGGATCAGGTGTATCAAAAGACACGAAGATCATCCTGGGCGGCATAGTGAGACTTCATCTTTACAAAAACTTTTAAAATTAGCCAGGCGTGATGGTGCATGCCTGTAGTCCTAGTTACTTGGGAGGCTGAGGCAGGAGGATCACTTGAACCCAGGAATTTGAGGCTGCAGTAAGCTATGATCAAACCACTGCACTCCAGCCTGGGTGACAGAGTGAGACCCTATCTCTCAAAAAAAGAAAAAAAAAAGGCCAGGTGTGGTGGCTCATGCCTGCAATCCCAGCACTTTGGGAGGCTGAGGGCCGGGGGTGGGGGTGATCACCTGGGGTCAGGAGTTCGAGACCAACCTGACCAACATGGAGAAACCCCGTCTCTACTAAAAATACAAAATTAGCTGGGCGTGGTGACAGGCATCTGTAATCCTAGCTACTCGAGAGGCTGAGGCAGGAGAATCGTTTAAGCCTGGGAGGTGGAGGGTGCGGTGAGCCAAGATCGCACCATTGCACTCCAGTTTGGGCGACAAAAGCGAAACTCCATCTCAAAAAAAAAAAAGTACATAAGGCTAATTTCTAAAGTGCCAGGGATCTGAGTAAAAAAAAATTATTCATTCAAACATCTACCTATTCTGCCATTTCCATAATAAAGGCATCTGCTCCCCTTCAAGAGCGGTGAGTTCTGACTTTGGTTAGATAGTCCAATCAGTCTGTAGACTATGACATGCTAAATCTATACAAATATCTTTAGGCAACAGCTAACACTGAAACAATAGCTACTTTTCTGTGTACGACTTTCTCCCTGGAGAAGCAAATTTTGCTTCAGTCTCTTCTGGGATGTTAGGAGGTAGTCTGTCCATGAGTTAAAAGAGCTCCGTTGCAGTGGAGTGAACCAGCTCACAGGTTGATAAGGAAGGAGGTGCATTTTCACATTTCACTTCATGATTTCCTGCCCGCGGTGTGGGTCCTCACAGAAAGGTAACTAGGACTCCAATTATCTTGCTTTAATCTTGGCATTTTAAATGTTTATGCAAAGAAAGTACAACTGACTCATTCATCTGATCACTTCCAAGAGGGAGAGGGAAGGCTCCGAGTCACCGGCCCAAGATCCCCAAGGGGCCGGTGCCCAGAGCCAGCCCTGCGAGCATAGCCAGAGGATGATGTCAGGGCTTCCCAAAGCAGGTCCTTGTCATCACACCCCTGACGCGTCTGCAGGGACAATAGCCAGCACACCGCTCTCCGTCAGCTCCCAGCCAGTCTCATGCTGGGGGAGATTGGAGCGGAGGCTCAGGGTCACACCACGGAGCCAGTAGACTTGGTCGTTCCAGAGGCAGTCAGATAAGGTGACCTTTGTCCCTCTCTGCATGGGCTTGGCCTGAACAGGAAGGAGAGGGAGTGGCATGCCAGCCTTTCCACCCACACTCCTCCTACTCTGAGGAGGGTCCGCCTTTGCTTTCCCAGCATGAACCTCTCGGGACCAACCGGTTTTTCTGGTTCTGGAGTTGTGCTGACCTTTGCCAAGCTGACCAGAGGATAAACTGCCTCCCGGGTGGTCTGTTTATTTCTTGATGATGTTACACTTGAGACAAACAGATGCTCCTACCAAAAAACAATAGCAACAATAACCGCAAGAAATTATTCATCACTTACACGTCAGGAACCGGGCCCCGTGCTTTCCATATGTTGTTACCCTGAGAGCTAGCTACTATGATGATGATTTCCATTTTATAGATGGGGAGACTGAGGCTCAGAGAGGTCAAATAACTTGCCAACAGTCACGCTATCCCTGAAATGGTAGAACCAAAAAGCAAACTCAAAAGCGCCTGACTCCAGAACCCAGGGCCTTGTGGACCACACTGAACACCGTAGGTGGCGTTCATGCCAAACGGAAGGCACTGCTATGTACTTACAGGAACCCCTCCACTGTTAAGGTTTTTCCCATTGACAGCGACTGAGTCAAGTCTATAGCTGTGCGTGGGCTCCCTGCCCTTGCCCTCGTCTTCTGCCCTGGCAGTGGCAAATCTAAACCAGCCACTAGTAACCCTGAAGGAGTGGTGATTGACAGGGGCCCCCATGGTGGGGTCTTGTGGCCTGGACAGCGACCAGTGGTCCTCGGTGCAGCTGTCAGAGGGTTCTAACCTGGCACATCGTGCTTTTTAGATACTGGAGAGGAGTCATATTTGGGGCCGTGGCACTCATCCTGGTTGCTTACGCAGGTGTAAAGCTGTCCTTGGGATGGAGTTCCACGCACTCATGGTTTCCTGATTTCATTGACTTAAGCATGGGAATGTCCCTCCTGTGCTACCCCTGCCCTACGTACCCCCAATTGTCTCCTACAAGCAATGTCTCTCCAGGGGCTGGCTCCTAAAATAGCCCTCTCCCCCGGCTGAAAGCACTTCTTTGTCATCCTCCCCAACCCAACCCTGCTAATGGCCACTCTGTCATTTCTCATCCACGCGCCCCATCCTTTCATTGTCAGACGCGCGCCTCTCCCGTTCTGCTGTCCTGTCCACCGCTGACAGTCACTTCAGGCTCCATTCAATCCCACCTCCTCCGGGAGGCTTCTTGGACAACTTCGCATCGCTCTCTCCTCCCTGTAACCACCACTAGCACTCACCAGGCAGTCTGGCCCGTGACAGATTCTCTGATTGTGTCCCATCGAGATACAAGGATCTCCTTTCTCATGGTTTTCTGTCTCTTCTCTTAGCCATATCTTATCTGATCACACCTCAGCTTGTCTCTACTCCTCTTAAAATGGGGAGGCTGGAGTTAAACGCAATGGCTTAGGAATGCTCTGTCCAGCCCTGGGGAAGGGGGGATAGATCACCTGCACCTTTATTCCAGATACTCAACTTCTAGACTTTTGCACATCATTCTAGTGCTTCGACCTGAGGTCACCAAACGCCAGGTGTCAGAGTGGAAAGGGCTGATTCACTGGCGGTAACTTCAGGGCTCCAACAGTCTTTCCACCCCTTTACCAAGGCAAGTCCAAATAAAATTCATCGGGACTCTCCCTTCCCAGAATCTCCTGCCTTCTTCGTTCCTGAAAAGCAAGATGTCACAGTCAGTCCCTCAGATCTCAAAAATTCAGCTATTGTGTGGAATTCCGGAGACACCCTTAGTATATGACCTATGTATACAGAGTAGGCCGGGCGCGGTGGCTCAACCTGTAATCCCAGCACTTTGGGAGGCTGCGGCAGGTGGATCACAAGGTCTGAGACTCCAAAGCCTAGCACTGCTGTCCTAGTTCAGTCCCGAAATAACTGGGTGGACCAGACCTTACAATGTGTTCATTTATTAAAAAGAAACGAGAAGGCTGGGTGCAGTGGCTCACACTTGTAATCCCAGCACTTTAGGAGGCCGAGGTGGGTGGGTCACTTGAGGTCAGAAGTTCAAGACCAGCCTGGCCAACATGGTGGAACCCTGTCTCCACTAACAATACACAAACGAGCTGGGTGTGGTGGCACATGCCTGTAGTCCCAGCTACTTAGGAGGCTGAGGCCAGAGAATCACTTGAACCTGGGAGGCGGAGGTTGCAGTGAGCCGAGATCACGCCACTGCACTCCAGCCTGGGTGACAGAGCAAGACTCTGTCTCAAAAAAAAAAAAAAAGAAAGAAAAAGAAATGAGAAAATGTGCCCCTTTCCTGAACTATTAGGAAGTCTAACAAAGTTGGCTGTTTTTGCTATTGCTGCCACTGCTAGGTGAACTCCTCATCCAGCTGCTATTGTTATTATTTGCTCTCTCTCCACTCAAAACAATGGAAGTTGGGTTTTGGGAGGATAAGAGGAGAAACCCCTCTCTCTTCCTTCTCTTAACATCTCTACCCACGTGTTAGAATATGTAGAAAATGTTGCAATTTGGTTAATTTCCTCTAATTTGTACACTCCTGGGATATGATACCCTGTGTGGAGACAGGAGGGGTCTTTGTCACGAGAAGTATCAGATCAGAGAAGGTTCACATGGATTTAGACTGAAGGAAGTGGGCGGGGGAGGTAAGATGACGAAGCTCTCAGAGGGTCCCGCTGGGCAGAGAAGACTGGCTGCCCTGAGAGTCTAACGAAGTCACACGCAGGGTCTCCGACAATGTGAATGGCACTGGCCCAGGGCACGTGCCATGCGGATCCTAAGAGAATACAGTGACTTCTGGAATGTGGAACACTTAACCCCCCAACCCCCACCCACCCACCTACCTACTGCCTGCCTACCTGACCCTCAGTAATACACATCATCCCCCAATTTTTTTTTTTTTTTTTTTTTTTGAGACAGGGTCTTGCTCTGTCACCCAGGCTGGAGTGCAGTGGCGTGATCTCGGCTCACTGCAAACTCTGCCTCCCGGGTTCAAGTGATTCTCCTGCCTCAGCCTCCCGAGTAGCTGGGATTACAGGCGCCTGTCACCGCGCCTGGTTAATTTTTTTATTTTTAGTAGAGACGGTGTTTCACCACATTGGGCAGGCTGATCTCAAATTCCTGACCTCAGGATCCACCTGCCTTGGCCTCCCAAGGTGCTGGGATTACAGGCGTGAGCCACTGTGTGCAGCCACATTAGGCATTTTTCTAAGGTATGAATTTCTATGATGAACATGTATGACTTTTATATTCATGGAAAAGCAATAATGACTTTTATAAATAACCCATGGAGCAGAAATGCTCAGCCCCAAACCCTTCCCAGTTAGTGGGCCGCCCCGGGCCTGTGATTGGAGTTTCCCCCTGCCCTGTCCTTGCACGGCCTCCTTCCTGATGTGACACTTGAATGCCTGTGAGAGGGCCTGTGACAGATGCCAGCAGTGGTGGCGATGACAAGCCCAAAGCCACATTTGTTCCATTACTTCCAGCTCCTCGTTGCCTTTCCAATCCCTGCAGTGAGAGCTCCTTTCTCTTATCTGCACAAGACAAGAGTCAAAAGTTCTTGTCGGTGTGATTGCAGAATATCGGGCTGGAAAACTTCCTGATAATACCTAAATTCCTTTAGCAGAGCAGTCCCTGGAATCGGGTCAGGAGAGCTATGTGGCTTCAGCACATTGTGTACTGTGCAGCTGGATAATAAACCAGATGAAATGTGGCAAATAAAAACGTAAGGGACATATAAGGATGTCATTCTAGTCCCATCTGGTGCGATAACCCCTCTCCCACACCAATTTTTCTGTTGCCTTTGCAAAACCATGCAGGCTGCTGAGGAAGAGTCCCTGCTTGCGTGAGCCACTGAGGAGTTCCAAAATAGACACAAAGATACGAGGAATACAAAGAAATTCCAAATAATGAAAAATAAGGATCAAGCTGAAGTTTCTGAGACACATTTATGGCTTTTGTAAACAGGCATGCACTCGTTGAATGGCTCTTCGGGACACAGTGGTGACATTAGCTAATTCTGACATTTAGGAATTTAAACTCAGTAGCTGTCCTCGCTTATCCTTATGAACAAAGTTTGCTAAACATTGTGTGTTGTGTGCCCCGCTTTATGTTTGAAGATGATGCAAACGGCAGGCTGTCATCTCGATTCCATTTCTCATGGTAAAACCCAAGGGACACGGGCGCATGCTCCCACCACATTTTCCTCTGGCCTCATTCTGCACCCAGCATTCCCTGTTCTTTCCTTCTCCTTCCCCAGTTTAGTTTCAAAAACATATGGGTTCCCATAGAAAACGGGAAGATGTGCAGAAACCTGAGAATAAAGTTTAACGAATGATGACAGACCTTTGATAGAGCACTCTTTCCTACACGCCAAACAAACCACTTTTTTATAAACACAATAATTTAAAGTACAGCTTCACTCTTACCTAAACTTAAAACAAACTGGAGAGAGAGGGGGGTGTATTTTTAATAGAAGTGACACATCGAAGCGTTTCTAAAATAGCTCTTTGACTCTCCTAAGCCACTCACTGAGTTCCTGGATTTCACCCCCTCAGGTAACCAGGTGAGTTTCTCCAAATCCACGGATGCTTTTGCTTTTGAAGAGGACAGCAGTAGTGATGGGCTTTCTCCGGATCAGACTCGAAGTGAAGACCCCCAAAACTCAGCGGGATCCCCGCCAGACGATAAAGCCTCAGAGACCCCTTCGACAGGTTCTCTGGGGACAAACCAGGTAAGAAAAAAAAAAAAAAAAAAAACCAGCATCTCAATGTATTATCGTTTCACAGTCTTAAAATCTGTTACGGCTGGTTTTGCTTAGAGAACCCGGAGATGTCCCTGGCTGCCACGGCATTTCGATGCCTCTTCTCGCTCTGTTCAGCACAGGCCTCTGTGTGGGGTGACAAAAGCTCCAGAAAACGCTGCAAGAGAACCTCCAGAACTACATCCTTTTTTTTTTTTTTTTTTTTTTTTTTTTGAGACGGAGTCTCGCTCTGTCACCCAGGCTGGAGTGCAGTGGCGCGATCTCGGCTCACTGCAAGCTCCGCCTCCCGGGTTCCCGCCATTCTCCTGCCTCAGCCTCCCGAGTAGCTGGGACTACAGGCGCCCACAACCGCGCCCGGCTAATTTTTTGTATTTTTAGTAGAGACGGGGTTTCACCGTGGTCTCGATCTCCTGACCTTGTGATCCGCCCGCCTCGGCCCCCCAAAGTGCTGGGATTACAGGCGTGAGCCACCGCGCCCGGCCAGAACTACATCCTTTAACTTATCCATTAAAGCATCTGCTCTGCCAAGCAGATACTTTTTCTCTCCATTTTTATGGACAAAGTAGCTGAGGCTCAGTGATATTGGATGACTCGCCAACAATCTCCCAGCTAGAAAGTGCCAGAGCAAGGACTGATTCAAAGTTCACCATCTCTCTGTGCACTGAGGACTGGCTACAGGGCTCTGGGGAGTGCAGAGAAGGAAACGCTGGCTCTGTCCAAGGCAGGGAGGCCCACGTTGCTTCTACTCTTAGCAGGTTTCTACCTAGCAAGCTGCTGCAAAATTCAGCCCCAACCCAACCGTAGCATTCACCTCTTTCTGGACAAATCTACAAACCCTTGAGCATGAGGAGCGTGTATTGAGAATACTCTTAAAGCACGTTTATAAAGAATAATCATGATTATGGGCTGGGCGCAGTGGTTCACGCCTGTAATCTCAGCACTTTGGGAGGCCGAGGTGAGCGGATCACCTGAGGTCAGGAGATCGAGACCAGCCTGGCCAACATGGTGAAACCCCATCTCTACTAAAAATACAAAAATTAGCCAGGCGTGGTGGTGCACGCCTGTAATCCCAGCTACTCAGGAGGCTGAGGCAGGAGAATCATTTGAACCCGGGAGACGGAGGTTGCAGTGAGCCAAGATCATGCCACAGCACTCCAGCCTGGGCCACGAGAGAGAAACTCCGTCTCAAAGGAAAACAAAAAAGAATAATGATGATTATGAACAACAGCTCCGGCCACATATTAAGTGCTCATTCTGGGCCAGGGGCAGTGCCAAGTGCTTCGCAAAATTTCCTCATTTGAAATCAGAGACCTCTCCAAGTAGATATCATCGAGGTTGATTCTGACAGAGGAGGAACAAAAACTCTGTGAGGCCGAGCAACTGGGTGGGCTCTACAAATACGGCAGAGTGCCAGCCACGCTGGGGAAATCCAGCCAGAGGGTATTCATGGAGCCCCTAAGAGAAATGCCCGCGGGCGTCCACATATGAGGGGAAAGAGATGCGTAAGCGTGGAAGCCAGATGTGAGCTCTTCCAATTCTGCCTCTATCCAGAGAGTCCTTCAGACCCTCAGTCCCTTCTCTTTAGGAAGGATTTGCCCCTCCTGGCCTCGTGTAAATTGTGCAATGAACTGAAATTAGATATATTTGAAAGCTGGGGTTTCTTTTTTCCCTCCCCACTGAAAAGTACCATACAGATATTAGCGACAGTTAAAATAATTATCATTCAGTGCCTCGTTTCCCAAAACCATGCCAGTTACTGTTTATCGTCATGCCTATCTTCACCCCATCAGAGCAAACCTAACGCTGCCAAGGAGAAAAAGTGAAATGGGAGGAAAAAAGGGAGGCATGGAAAGCTGAGCTGAGTTATTCGTGTGTTTATTGTGCAAGAGTTTATAATCAAAGCATTTTTTCCTTCCCCTGCAAGCCACAGTTGGTCTTTGCAGCCAAATTTCTTTGATAACATCAAACGGTATATCAGATCATTTGTACACATTATTCTGACAGTAAATTCCTCAGCTTCTGATTTAAGAATGGTTTGAGGAAAAGGCAAGTTCTTTTCTGCTTCACCTTAGGAGAGGGAAAAAAGAGAACAAGCACCGAACAATGCCGGGCAAGATGCGAAAGTCGTTGTATGTCATTTCTCCAGGCATGCATGTTTGACAGATGAGGACCCTGAGGCTCCAAGAGAAAAGAATCCTTCAGGCCTTTGACAGGTGCCAGGCAGGGCTCAGGGAAGAACTGCAAAGCTCATTCCTAACCCCCGCATGGAGAGATCATGGGCAGCCCGGGCTCCGTTTTGTCAGAGTTGAAACACAAGAATGTAGGAGTGAAAGAGAAAATAATTTTTCCCTTTACAGACTCTGCCTCTGATAAAGGTTTCTTATGTCTTTATACACATGCATACGTACACACACACACTCTCATATGTATACACACAAAACCACATGTACATATACATGCCTGTGTGCACGCATGTATTCACATATGTGCATACACATACACGAGACACATGTGCACATATATACACATGTATATACCTAACACATGCACACATATATGCACACACATGCACAGAAGCATGCATGCACATGCACACATGCATGCACATATACACACTCAGACACACACTTGGACATACACACACACACACTTGCACACACTTGCATACACTTGCACACACACACTTTCCCTTTCTCTGCTAACATTCTTTTCCTCTACCTTGTTCATTGTCCTACTTTCCCCCCACATTCCTACACCCACTCTTCCCTGCTGCTTTCTTTTTCAATTGCATTATCAAGACAGGTGGACCTTGTCACAGACAGGTGGAATGCTCACACAGCGAGACCAGATGTCCCAGTTTGCCTAGAACAGACCAGTTTTATACCTGTCTTTGGAATCCTTACTTAGAATGATTCCCTTTCTCTCTCAAAAGTGTTCTCAGCTGGGTAACAAGCATATATATATATACACACACACACACACACACACATACACACACACACATACATATACACACACACGTATACATATATACACACATATATGTATGTGACTCCTCCCCCTGGGAAGGTAGGCTGATGTTTACTCGGGTAAGAAGCTAGGATGAAAGCAGCAGAGGTGTGTGTTCAGAGTTCTGTGTCACACAACTTATTCCTGTATCTTCCTAATATCCGTAACATTTGGATTTCAGGATCTTGCTTCTGGCTCAGAAAACGACAGAAATGACTCAGCCTCCCAGCCCAGCCACCAGTCAGATGCGGGGAAGCAGGGGCTTGGCCCCCCCAGCACCCCCATAGCCGTGCATGCTGCTGTAAAGGTACGATCGCACCAGCCTCGGAGCCCCGCCTGAACGCGCGGCTCACGGAGTCAACTTGAAGCACAGCTTTCTGAGTTAGGTCTGACAACGCGAGGAGAGTTACACGGAGGACCCGTGCAGGGGTTCGGCTCACTGGGAGGGTCACAAAACAGGAAATGGGAAATGGGTCGCCAGTGTATATGGACCAAGATTTCATTATCCGTGCAGCACAGCAGAGGCCACCTCTGCCGTGGAGAAAGCTGTGGATTTGCATTTCTTTGGGATCACAGCTTAGCCAGCATGTTTCCGACGTAAAAGATTTCATAAGCTCACCCTTGGGGTAGATACAACTGATTGTAAAGCAGGATTTGCAAGTTTCGTAAAACAGGTATACAGCCGTTGAATTTTATGCAAGGGAAGTATCCCTGAAAAGCTTGCATAAAGTAACATTTACATCATTCAGGCCAGTCTTCCGATGGAAATAAACATGGGGTTTCATTCACAGTAGGCAGGTAGTTAGACTCATAATAGCAAATGTTTCGTTTTCTCAGCATTATCTTTTTGTTAATTTTTATTTTTATTTCAATAGTTTTGGGGGTGCAGGTGGTTTTTGGTTACATGGATAAGTTCTTTAGTAGTGATTTCTCTTTTTTTTGTTTTCTTTTCTTTTTTCTTTCTTTCTTTCTTTCTTTTTTTTTTTTTTTTTTTTTTGAGACAGAGTTTCTCTCTGTTGCCCAGGCTGGAATACAGTGGCGCGATCTTAGCTCACTGCAAGCTCCGCCTCCCAGGTTCAAGTGATTCTCCTGCCTCAGTCTCCCGAGTATCTGGGACTACAGGTGCCAGCCACCACGCCCAGCTAATTTTTTGTATTTTTAGTAGAGATGGGGTTTCACCAGGATGGTCTCCAACTCCTGACCTTGTGATCCACCCGCCTCAGCCTCCCAAAGTGCGGGGATTACAGGCGTGAGCCACCACGCCTGGCCCTTTAGTGGTGATTTCTGAGATTTTAGTGCACCCATCACCTGAGCAGTGTACACTGTAGGCAATATGTAATCTTTTATCCTTCACCCCACTCCCAATCTTCTCCCAATCCCCAGATTCCATTACATAATCTTATGCCTCTGCATCCTCATAGCTTAGCTCCCACTTATAAGTGAGAACACATGATATTTAGTTTTCCATTCCTGAGTTACTTCACTTAGAATAATGGCCTGCAGCTCCATCCAAATTGCTGCAAAAGACATTATTTCGTTCCTTCTTATGGCTGAGTAGCATTCCATGTTGTATATGTACTACATTTTCTTTATCCACTTGTTGATTGATGGGCACTTAAGTTGGGTCCATATCTTTGTACTTGCGAATTGTGCTTCTATAAACACCAGCGTCGTATCTCACAGTACACAGGCTGCTCTCTCTTCAGTTAACTGGATGCCTGGTAATCATGTGGCCTTCTTCATAATGTTTTATCCCAAATCACTTTTTTTTTTTTCTTTTGAGACGGAGTTTCACTCTTGTTGCCCAGGCTGGAGTGCAATGGTGCGATCTCGGCTCATTGCAACCTCCACCTCCCGGGTTCAAGTGATTCTCCTGCCTCAGCCTCCCCAGTAGCTGGGATTACAGGTGCGCACCACCATGCCTGGCTAATTTTGTATTTTTAGTAAAGACAGGGTTTCTCCATGTTGGTCAGGCTGGTCTTGAACTCCTGGCCTTAGGTGATCGGACTGCCTCGGCCTCCCAAAGTGCTGGGATTACAGGCGTAAGCCACTGTGCCTGGCCTCTCCCAAATAACTTCTGACTGATTTGGGAACACGTTTTCTCAGCTCGAGTGCCACCACTTAATGAATGTTAAAATGACTCTTATGGGATTTAAAAAAGATGGTAAATTGAAGTAAAAATCAATGATATGGTAATAGTTTTATGGTCTAATGGGTGATAGACACTTCAGTTTCTCAGTAAGGCTCCCCCACCGAACCACAAGAGCTTAAACCCATCTGAAAATTCACTCAGCTCAACAGGTTTGAAATTATGTGACTATCAATGCATTTTGTTCATTGCAGGGGAAGGAGGAGGAGATGAGTCCCATTATTTCTAAAGCTGAGTATAAAGAGAAATGTTATTCATATTTCTATCACAGTATTTAAATTTTGCATAATTCAAATTAGCAGCCGGGCCCGGTGGCTCACACCTGTAATCCCAGCACTTTGGGAGGCCGAGGTGGGCGGATCACCTGAAGTCATGAGTTCGAGACCAGCCTGGCCAACATGGTGAAACCTCGTCTCTACCAAAAAACGCAAAAATTAGCCAAACGTGGTGGTGCGTGCCTGTAGTCCCAGCTATTCGGGAGACTGAGGCAGGAGAATCGAATGGCTTGAACCCGGGAGGCGGTAGTGGCAGTGACCCGAGATCGCAATCACTGCACTCTAGCCTGGTCAACAGAGTGAGACTCTGTCTCAAAACAAAACAAAACAAAACAATTAGCAAAGCCTTCAACCTCACTGTAGTAGAAAGTATGATAGAAGCCCAGGAGATGAACAGATCACTTTCAATGAAAAGGGCGATTCTTACAGACACCCAGCTGGTCCCGGCAGGCTGGCTGTTTTTAGAAGAGCCATCATTTTTTTCTGCTTGGTCAACAAACACACACAACCTTAGCATGCCCTGGGCTCGAAAAGAGAATAGTAGTAGTAGCCTTTACCCCACACTATCCAGAGTAAATGATCCGATTTCAGTACCTTCTGGAATGTGCTAAGGCAACACAGAGAAAAAAAGCTCCTGGACCCCCGACTTAGCTGCGGGACCCTGCCAGGGCTGCAGCTCCCATCCTTCCCAGACAAGGCAAGCCCCAGAATGAGGCGACAACAGCAGCTGATCTGGAGCAAGCCAGGGCAGAGCTGGTTTCGGGAGCCCTGCAGAAACTCTCCAAGAACAGAAGACTGATTAATGAACTAGAATGCTAATCGATTAGTAAGCAGGGAGAAACGGAGCCACCAAACACACAGAAATACTTGTGCTCATTATTCATTAGTCGCCAGGAAGAAGTCTCTTTGGAAAACAAAAGAGCCTTTGGGGGTGCACTGCGCCGAGTCCAAGCGAGTTGTAAGCTCCTTTGGAGAAGGTCACATTCAGATGTGTAGTTTGTGGTGGAAGTGGAGAAGCTGCCAAGTCAGAATATGCCTGCCAGCTGTTCAGGAGCCCCCTCTTCTGGACACCGGTGGTAACACACTTTTCTTCCAATGTTCCCCCAAATCCTTGATCACTTGAGGTCATGACATCCATGTTCTTCATTTCAACCTTCTGTAATAAAGTCAGGGTTTGAAAATTCCTTTTTTTTTTTTTTTTTTTTTGAGGGGGAGTCTCGCTCTGTCACCCAGACTGGAGCATAGTGGCGCAGTCTCGGCTTACTGCAACCTCCGCCTCCTGGGTTCAAACTATTCTCCTGCCTCAGCCTCCCAAGTAGCTGAGACTACAGGCATCCACCACCATGCCCAGCTAATTGTTTCTATTTTTACCAGAGATAGGGTTTCACCATGTTGACCAGGCTGGTCTTGAACTCATGACCTCAAGTGATCCGCCCACCTCTACCTCCCAAAGTGCTGGGATTACAGGCGTGAGCCACCGCGCCCAGCCTGAAAATTAACTTTTTTTAAACCTGATAACAGGATGGACCCATTCCTTCCTAAATACAAAAGTCTTTTATTTCAGGAGCAGGTTATAGACACAATTACCTGCTCATTGACTACCTGTTATTATTTCAATATTATCTTTTATAGTCTTTATACCAATTAGTGAGAGAAAAAGTAAAGAATATTTTCTCCAACTTGCAGATGAGGAAACTGAGATGTATTAAAGTTAAGTGATTGTACCACTTTCAAACATTTGTCTTATCCTACCAAGACTATACCCTTAACTTCCTGATTCAGTGTGTCCGAATCATGCAATACATGCTTTGGGTTCCAACTCTGGGAAGTGTTCCAGTAGGTGCATAACCCTTCCCATAATAAGTAAAGTATCCTTATTTCAAAAGGTGTTGCTTCCTGATCTTTCATCGGTATTTGGCAGGCAGGCGAGAGGGTGTTAAGCAGGCAGATAGGCAGGGTTTATCTTACTTTCAGTCCAAAGCAACAAATAACCACATCCTAGACTGTCAAAGAAAATCTTAGTTTCATCTAAGTTTATGTCATTAATAAATCACTTAATAATAACACTTATTAATAAAAACACTTATTAAGTGTTTAACTAAAGGTGACTTCCCATATGCATATGAACGTTCTTTTGTTGTTGTTGCTGTTGTTTTGTTTTGAGATGGAGTTTCACTCTTGTTGCCCAGGCTGGGGTGTAGTGGCGCAATCTCATCTCACTGCAACCTCTGCCTCTCGGGTTCAAGCAATTCTCCTGCCTCAGTTTCCTGAGTAGCTGGGATTACAGGCACCTGCCACCACGCCCAGCTAATTTTTGTATTTTTAGTAGAGATGGGGTTTCACCATGTTGGTCAGGCTGGTCTTTAACTCATGACCTCAAGTGATCCACCCGCCTCGTCCTCCCAAAGTGTTGGCATTACCGGTGTGAGCCATCGTGCCCAGCCACGAAGGAACTTTCTACAAATAGTCTTAAGATCAGAAGGCAGCCTTTGTTAGGCCATCAGTTGGTTTTAGGTTAGGAGAATGCATTCATTGAAACACAGGATTACGTTTTGCTGTACTCCAGAAAAGAAAAATTCTGGAGCTGCTTCTAAGATTCAACTTTCCCTGTCTGAGGAGTGTCCTTCCAGTGTGATACATTTGCAATGAATTTGTTCATTAGCAATGTTAGTGTTCTAGGAGCTCTTTGTACATCATGCCTTTGCTATATTGTATTTCTGAGGTTCAAGAATGGCCATCAGACCAAACTGCCTCACAATGTGTCCATGATGCAAAGTCATTCTCAGTCATGGCCTAAAGCACGTGCCATTTCCTCATCCTCTTTGCAGTCCAAATCCTTGGGTGACAGTAAGAACCGCCACAAAAAGCCCAAGGACCCCAAGCCAAAGGTGAAGAAGCTTAAATATCACCAGTACATTCCCCCAGACCAGAAGGCAGAGAAGTCCCCTCCACCTATGGACTCGGCCTACGCTCGGCTGCTACAGCAACAGCAGCTGTTCCTGCAGCTCCAAATCCTCAGCCAGCAGCAGCAGCAGCAGCAGCAACACCGATTCAGCTACCCAGGGATGCACCAAGCTCAGCTTAAGTAAGTCCGGCAAGCCTGGGAGAGTGGCTGTGGGCAGAGGTTGAGAAGGGTGTCTGTTAATATCTATCTGATGTACGTGGGGCCAGCACCATGGGGCCTAGCAAGTCCTGTATTGCACCATTTCCTCATCCAGTATGTTTGGAAGCTGATTCAATTTAGAAACTATGCACACCTTTTCAGAGCCATAAGACTGGGATGTATCTGCAGATGTATTCCAAACCCTCAGTGGATACCTAAAACCTCAGATAGTACTGAACTCTACGTATAGTGTATTTTTCTTAGGCATACATATCTATGATAAGGTTTCATTTATAAATTAGGCACAGTGAGAGATGAACAATAATAGCTAGCAACAATATAGAACAATTATAGCAAGATACTACAATAAAACGTATGTGGATGTGGTGGTTTCTCTCTCAGAATAACTTATTGTACTGTACACATCTATTTTTGAACCACAGTTGACCTCAGGTAACTGAAATCTTGTAAAGTGAAACCGCCAATAACGGGTGGACTACTATAAATCAGTGCCCTTGGTAAAAGGTCCCTTTGGGAAATAGGAAAGGATTAGCATTTTCAAATTGGACTGTGGAATGTCTAAGAATGTGATATTGGAATTATGAGCAATTCCGATCCACTTCTGCTTTTGGAAAGAACATTGCTGAGCAGCGGAGAGAAATCCTCAAAGATTGACTCTTGAGCCCAGGTTGTGTGACCACATCGCTACATCACCTTTTAAATCGTCAATATCCCTACATGTAAAGTTGAGGTAGGATTCCTCCTGTCCTCCTCAGACTATGCTAGCGATTACGCCAAGCGCTAAACACAACCAAGCTTCACCAGGTGGGTTTGGCCTCCCCAGGACAGAGCAGCAGCTGAATCACAGGTGGATGTGTGCCACAGTCCCCACCGCTCCCTCTTATCTCCCTAAACAAAGTTCAGATGTCACACACCACTTGCCATCTAGCCGGCCCTGTTGTTTTTCCTCACCCTGCTCCCTTCTGCTGGTTTATTACATGCCTGACCCTTGCAGGCCATCACTTTGGGATCCGATCTAAACGCAAGTTATACCACCAATATTTGATTGTACCTGAAGTGCCTCTTTGTTTGTCTTTTAGAGAACCAAATGAACAGATGGTCAGAAATCCAAACTCTTCTTCAACGCCACTGAGCAATACCCCCTTGTCTCCTGTCAAGAACAGTTTTTCTGGACAAACTGGTGTCTCTTCTTTCAAACCCGGCCCACTCCCACCTAACCTGGATGATCTGAAGGTATAGGATTTTGCATGAGTTTCTTTCTTTTTTTAAACAAATACAACAGTATGTTGTTAACAGCACCACGACCAACTGGTATCTGGAGTAAGAGAGTGGGAGGGAAAGAAGACCATAGGAAACGCTGAAGGAGGTGGCAGAATTTATCCTGCTGTGGTTGAACACCCCAGTTGACTATAGCCCATTTTACGCAGCCGTAACAGGATACCGGAAACTGGGAAATTTGTGAAGAAAAGAAATTTATTTCTCACAGTTCTAGGGCTGAGAAGTCCAAGGACATGGCACCAGTATCTGGCGAATGCCACCCCATGGTAAAAGGGCAGAAGGTGGAAGGGCAAGAGCATTTGAGATAGAGGGAAAAGACAAACGTTATGTTTATTTCACCATAGTAAAAAATAATTTTTAAGTAGGCTATTTCTAGATAAGAGTGAGACAGGAGACAAGTAAGACAGGAGATGCCTTAGTCACAGAGAAACATGATCCAGATATGATAGTGCCATCTGTCAGACCCCTCAAAACCCACTTTTGGGAGGCTGAGGCAGGTGGATCCCTCTAGATACACATGCTCAGAAGCATTGGCTGGTGAGAGTTATAATAATTAGTGTAGGTATAAAGAGATGATGATGATGACGATGGTGCCTATCAATTTTTTTTTCTTTTTTTTTCTTTTTTTTTTTTTTTGAGACGGAGTCTCGCTCTGCCGCCCAGGCTGGAGTGCAGTGGCCGGATCTCAGCTCACTGCAAGCTCCGCCTCCCGGGTTTACGCCATTCTCCTGCCTCAGCCTCCCGAGTAGCTGGGACTACAGGCGCCCGCCACCTCGCCCGGCTAGTTTTTTTTTTTTTTGTATTTTTTAGTAGAGACGGGGTTTCACCATGTTAGCCAGGATGGTCTCGATCTCCCGACCTCGTGATCCGCCCGTCTCGGCCTCCCAAAGTGCTGGGATTACAGGCTTGAGCCACCGCGCCCGGCCTTTTTTTTCTTTTTTTGAGATGGAGTCTTGCTCTGTCATCCAAGCTGGAGTGCAGTGGCACAGTCTCGGCCCACTGCAAGCTCTGCCTCTCGGGTTCAAGCAATTCTTCTGCCTCGGCTTCCCTAGTAGCTGGGACTACAGGTGCCTACCACCACACCTGGCTAATTTTTGTGTTTTTAGTAGAGACAGGGTTTCACCAAGTTGGCCAGGCTGGTCTTGAACTCCTGACCTCAGGTGATTCACCAGCCTTGGCCTCACAAAGTCCTGGGATTACAGGCATGAGCCACCCTGCCCAGCCCCTACCAATTTGTATTTTTTAATATGAGCCATCCGTCATTTATTCTGTGTAGATTTGCTTTAATTTTCACCCCACAAGATAAGTTTTGTCTCCCCAGTTTAAAAAGTGAAAATAAAACCAGAATCATAGAGCCGGGCGCGGTGGCTCACGCCTGTAATCCCAGCACTTTGGGAGGCTGAGGCGGGCAGATCACGAGGTCAGGAGATCAAGACCATCCTGGCTAACAAGGTGAAACCCCATCTCTACTAAAAATACAAAAAAAAATTAGCCGGGCGAGGTGGCAGGCGCCTGTAGTTCCAGCTACTCAGGAGGCTGAGGCAGGAGAATGGCGTGAACCCAGGAGGTGGAGCTTGCAGTGAGCGGAGATCACGCCACTGCACTCCAGCCTGGGCGACAGAGCGAGACTCCGTCTCAAAAAAAAAAAAAAAAACCAGAATCGTAAAGAGGTCAAATGATAGGCAGTTTAACCAGCTTATGAATGACAGAACTGAGGCTTGAAGCTAAGTAACTTATTTCAAGGGCCTTGCTATTGTATGAGAGATGAGTGGAAAGAGAGAGATGGGCAGGAGAGAACGTGGCTGGACTTGACCACTCACTGTGTGTATGGGGAGATGCACCATCTGAGTCCTGGGAGAGTGACATCAATGACAGAAAGAGGGAGAGTAGAATGAGGAGTTGCTATGAAGGGACAGTGGCAAGTTCGTTCAGTTCGGGAAAGTCAAGTCTCAGGGACCAGCAGGACAACCGAGAGAAAAGACATCCATTTCCGTCAGTAAGAATTAGCCAGGCTGTGTTGTCAGGGGTGGGAAAAGAAATTTCAGAAGCATGTGTAATGTGTGGAGCATTGAACCTAGAAGGGTGAATGTGACTGACAAAGAACAAAATGGAAAGAGTCAGAAGGAAGGGGAGAAGAGGAATGAAGGAGACATATGATGCAGCCACAATTGGGGAAAGGAAGAAATAAGAGGAATGGATGGAGGTGACCCCCCCCAAATAGTAATCAGCAAGGTCATATAATGAGGTGACATTTGGAAGCAATTTTCACGTTTTGCTACATAAAAGGAAAAGAACACTGAGAGAAAAGTCTTTGACTTCTTTTTGAAAAGTTCATGGCTATATATGACAGTATGTGGATAATTTTTTGTGTCCTATTAAAAAAAAAAAAAATTGGCCAGGCGTGGTGACTCACGCCTATAATCCCAGCACTTTGGGAGGCCAAGGTAGGCAGATCATGAAGTCAAGAGATCAAGACCAGCCTGACCAACATGGTGAAACCCCATCTCTACTAAAAATACAAAAATTAGCAGGGCGTGGTGGCGGGCACCTGTAGTCCCAGCTACTTGGGAGGCTGAGGCAGGAGAATGGCGTGAACCCGGGAGGCGGAGGTTGCAGTGAGCCAAGATTGCGCCACTGCACTCCAGCCTGGCGACAGAGCGAGACTCCATCTCAAAAAAAAAATTGGAGAGAGAGAGAGCATACCAGAGAGACAGAGAGAGACAGAGAGAGAGAGAGAGAGAGAGACTGAAAGTTTAAAAAACTGGGAGAATATCTTATTGATATTAAGAAATAATGATTCATATTTTAAGGTGTGATAATGTTATTGTATCTATGGTTTTTTAAGAGTACTTATCTTTTAGAGCTAGAGACCAAATTATTTGGATGAAATTATATGATTTGCTTCAAAATAATTCAGGAAAGGTAGGAGAAGTGGGTTGGAGTATAAAATAAACAAGATTGGACATGAGTGATAATTGTTGAAGTTTGTTGATGAGTAGATAGGGTTCATTAGACTTTTCTATCTACTTTTGTGTATGTTTCAATTTTCCCATAATAGGTTTGAAAGTTATTAATGATTAAAACACCAGTGAATGTAGGAAAAAGGTGTATACAAACCTTTGTCCTGAACAAGCCCATACAGTGTAATATTCTGAAGTTTAAGGTAAATTAAACTCAACCGTATTCATTTTATTTTAGAATATGAGCCACATTATTTAATAATGTAGTTAAATTATTCAGTGCCAAGACAGATTCTAAAAATAAATGTAGAACTCATCAATTTTAAGTAATTCAAAATTAAAACAATAATGAGATGCCATTTTGTACTTTTTCAAACCAGCAAATCTAAAAGATAATGATAAAACAATTCCAGCAAGACTGTAGGGTAAATAACTAAATAATTGCTAATGTAAGTTAATTCAATCCTTTCTGATAACTTTTAACTGATTATAAAGTAACATATATTGACTGTCAAAATATGATAGTATGTAGAAAAGTCAACAGTATTTTAAAAAATAATTAAGACTCACAGAAAGCAGATTATATTTCCTTCTAGGTTTAAAATGCATATAAACATTTTGTTTTAAAATAATTGTCTTGAAAAAAATGACGTGTACATAAATTACTGGCATACTTCTTTTCTTAACACATCACGAACATTTTTCATAACTGTTAATATTCAATAAATTTTTTATTTTTAATAGCAGCATATCACTTCACCACCTAGTTAACATTCCACTGCTGGACACTTAACTAGCCACCAGATTTTGGCTATTCAAACTGTGATTTCAGTCCGGGCTCCGTGGCTCACGCCTGTAATCCTAGCAGTTTGGGAGGCCAAGGTGGGCAGATCACTTGAGGTCAGGTATTCAAAACCAGCTTGGCCAACATGGTGAAACCCCATCTCTACTAAAAATACAAACAATTAGCCGGGTGTGGTAGTGCACACCTGTAATCCCAGCTACTCAGGAGGCTGAGGCAGGGGAATTGCTTGAACCCGGGAGGTGGAGGTTGCAGGGAGCTGAGATCGTGCCACTGCACTCCAGCCTGGGTGACAGAGCGAGACTCTGTCTCAAAACCTATATCTATATACACATGAATTAACATAATAATATTAGTAAAACTTTATATTGCACGAACACTTGCCAGGCACTATTCCAAGTGCTATATATATATGATTTCATTGACCTTTGTGCCTACATTTGTTAGTTTCTCTGATTATTTCCTCAGGCTAGAATAAAATTCCTGAATGAAATATATTAATATTGTCTAAAGTTTTTGATATATATTGTAAAATTTCTGCCCTGAACGTTTGTGTCAGTCTGTTCCCAGAAGCGGCCCTTCTCAAGCAATCATGTGTGAACTGAATCACCCGGGCTCTTGGTAGCAATGCAGATTCTGATTCAGGTTTGCGGAGGGGCCCAAGATTCTGCATTTCCAACTAGCTCCCAGGCGATGCTGATGCTGTTTGTCTAAGGGCCATACTTTGAATAGCAATGTAGTAAAGAGCTTTTCAAAAATGTTGTAATTGGGGGTGGGGCGTTGTGGCTCACGCCTGTAATCCCAGCACTTTGGGAGGCTGAGGTGAGTGGATCATCTAAGGTCAGGAGTTCCAGATCAGCCTGGCCAACATGGTGAAACCCCATCTCTACTTAAAATACAAAAATTAGTGCGGTGTGGTGGTGTGCACCTGTAATCCCAGATACTTGGGAGGCTGAGGCGGGAGAATTGCTTGAACCCAGGAGGTGGAGGTTGCAGTGAGCCAAGATCACGCCACTGCACTCCAGCCTGGCCAACAGAGCAAGAGTCCGCCTGAAAAAAAAATTAATTTTAATTTTTGCTGCTACTTAACTAACACAAACTCTTCTTATTCATTTGCCAATTTAATAAATACATATATATATTCATTTGATTTGCACTTCTTGGATTACTAATGATGATATACATACATTACAGTCCATATTTTAAATTTTATTTTTGTTTCTGAAAAAGCTGGATCATATATCCCTTGCCCATTTTTATATTGGGTATCAATCTTCTTTTTAATCAATTAGCGCACTTGATACATTGAGCTTTTTAACACTTTATTATTTGTGTTGTGATTAGTTTTTCCCAAGGTAGCTATTCGTATTTGCGCTTTGTAGTTTCTTGACTTACAGAAGTTTTAAATTTTGTTTTCAATATTTTTTTCAAGCAACCTTTTCCTACAGATATCAGAATTTCCTATAATATCAGAATATTTGCCTATAGTCTTCTGTTTTATGAAATTATTGAAATTTAGGTATTTAATATGTTTCCTGTTTTAATTACAAAAGTAATACATTTATGTGAAATATTTGGAACTTACAGATAAGGAGAACCATTGTTAACATTTTAGCATATCTTTATCTGGATAATTTCATATGCAAACATAGCTTTAAATATATATATATGTATATATATCCATACCTTGTTTATATAATTTTTAGAAAAATACAATCAATTCAAACTTTGTTCACTTATTACTATACCACAAGCAATTAATCATCCAATGTCAGCAAATATTTATAGCATCAGCTTTACTGGATCTGTAGTGTACCATCATTTGCATACACCATCATTTACCTAGCCAGTTCTCATATTTGTAGATATTTAGAGTTTCCAGTTTAAGAACATTATAAAAAATACAGGGATAAGATAATTACATGTGAATTAACATAATAATATTAGTAAAAGTTTATTTTGCACAACCATTTGCCAGGCACTATTCCAAGTGCTTTATGCATTTTAAGCCATTTTAACCCTCACAAAAATGCATAAAGTGTTATTCCCTCCATTTCCCAGAAGGGAAACTGAGGAACGGAGTGATCGATCACTGAGTTAGTAACAGGCAGGGCCAGGATTTGAACCGATGGCCTTATCACCACCTACTCTCTCAGTAGACGACTATTATCAAGCTGGTCTTTAAAATTAGGGTATAAATGTTCATAAGGAGCCGTGGTTCTCAAAGTCAGGTCTGGGCATCACCTGGGGACTTGTTAGAAATACATATCAACTGAGCCAGAAACCCCACAGTGGGGCCCGGCCGTCTGCTTTGTAACACACCCTCCGGTGGTTCTGGTGCACGCTCGGGTTTGAGGAAGAGAACGTGGTAGGAAGAGCCCTCACCAAGGAAGCCAGAGAAGCTGCCGACTTCGCTGTACTTCAAGACTATTGTTGGAGGGTTTGTGTCTAAACCCAGACGGATATGTTTTCTCATCTAGAAAATGGGGACACGGATCGCCATGAGGGATGATGGGCAGTAGATTAGATGACTTCTACCATTCATTCAAGCTCTCCATTTCTATGACTCTAAGGCCGTGAAAACATCATATATGATAAAGTTAAAAGTAATTGTTAAAATTGTGCAAAACTGGTTTATATCAGGGGTAGGAGAGGAAATTGGAAAGAAGTATAAAAAACAGTGGGTATTGTAGAATTCCATTTGTGATGTTTTGAAGCTAATTTTATAACGAATACACTTTTAAAAATATTGTCGTTAAACAGCACACTGACCACATTCTGATTTCTTTAGGTCTCTGAATTAAGACAACAGCTTCGAATTCGGGGCCTGCCTGTGTCAGGCACCAAAACGGCCCTCATGGACCGGCTTCGACCCTTCCAGGACTGCTCTGGCAACCCAGGGCCGAACTTTGGGGATATAACGACTGTCACTTTTCCTGTCACACCCAACACGCTGCCCAATTACCAGACTTCTTCCACCAGCACCCTCTCCAATGGTTTCTACCACTTTGGCAGCACCAGCTCCAGCCCCCCGATCTCCCCAGCCTCCTCTGACCTGTCGGTCGCCGGGTCCCTGCCGGACACCTTCAATGATACTTCCCCCTCCTTCGGCCTGCACCCGTCCCCGGTCCACGTGTGCACGGAGGAAAGTCTCATGAGCAGCCTGAATGGGGGCTCTGTTCCTTCTGAGCTGGATGGGCTGGACTCCGAGAAGGACAAGATGCTGGTGGAGAAGCAGAAGGTCATCAATGAACTCACCTGGAAACTCCAGCAAGAGCAGAGGCAGGTGGAGGAGCTGAGGATGCAGCTTCAGAAGCAGAAAAGGAATAACTGTTCAGAGAAGAAGCCGCTGCCTTTCCTGGCTGCCTCCATCAAGCAGGAAGAGGCCGTCTCCAGCTGTCCTTTTGCATCCCAAGTACCTGTGAAAAGACAAAGCGGCAGCTCAGAGTGTCACGCGCCGGCCTGTGAAGCGGCTCAACTCCAGCCTCTTGGAAATGCTCATTGTGTGGAGTCCTCAGATCAAACCAATGTACTTTCTTCCACATTTCTCAGCCCCCAGTGTTCCCCTCAGCATTCACCGCTTGGGGTCGTGAAAAGCCCACAGCACATCAGTTTGCCCCCATCACCCAACAACCCGCACTTTCTGCCCTCATCCTCCGGGGCCCAGGGAGAAGGACACAGGGTCTCCTCGCCCATCAGCAGCCAGGTGTGCACTGCACAGGTAAGAGCACCTTGCACCATGCCTGGTGCACACCTCTTTCTGGAAGTGGGTTACAAATTTTCTTTCTTTATTTTATTTTATTTTATTTTTTTTGAGGCGGAATCTCGCTTTGTCGCCCAGGCTGGAGTGCAGTGGCGCAATCTTGGCTCACTGCAAGCTCCGCTTCCCGGGTTCATGCCATTCTCCTGCCTCTCAGCCTCCCGAGTAGCTGGGACTACAGGCGCCCACCACCTCACCCGGCTAATTTTTTTTGTATGTTTAGTAGAGACGGGGTTTCACCGTGTTAGCCAGGATGGTCTCGATCTCCTGACCTTGTGATCCGCCCACCTCGGCCTCCCAAAGTGCTAGGATTACAGGCGTGAGCCACCGCGCCCGGCCGGGTTACAAATTTTCAACTGCTAAAGAGCTAATGTCAGAACTTTCAATGTGAAGGGTTTACCAAAAGCATACCAGCATCTCCCAGACACTACAATCTTTGAATCTCCATGGTAGACCAAACTCACTCATCCTCTAAGGCAGGGGTTGGCAAACTTGCTCTGTAAAGGGCCAGATGATAAATATTTTTTGCTTTGCAGGTCACACTGTCTGTGTCATCCCTACCCAATTTTGCCTTTGTATCACAAAAACAGCCACAGACATCATGTAAGCAAATGCACATGGCTATGTCCTAATAAAACTTTATTTAAAAAAATAGTCAGTGAGCAAGACTTGGCTTGTGGGCTGCAGTTTGCTGACCACTGCTCTCAGGATTCCCAGGATTCCTTGGTATCCAACCTTATCATAGGCCAAACCAATGCCTCAAACGTTTAAAGGGGAAATCATCAGATCTTACTCTTCATGTAATGGTCTGCATAGTGCAAACATTTACTGAGCACCTACTATGTGCCAGGCCCTGTTCTCATCTCTGGGAATTAGTGCCGAGCTAGTCAAACAAAAATTTCTATTCTCATGGGAACAGAGACAGTTTAAAAGCAAATGAAACAATTTCAAAGTAAATTATGTACTATATTAGAAGATGATACATCTTTTTGGAGAAAAAGCAAAAGGGGGTGTGTGTGTGTAATTTGGAAGTTTGCTACTTTTTTCTTGAGATGGAGTCTCACTCTATCACCCAGGCTGGAGTGCAGTGGCATGATCTTGGCTCACTGCAACCTCCGCCTCCTGGGTTCAAGCGATTCTTCTGCCTCAGCCTCCTAAGTAGCTGGGACTACAGGCGCATGCCACCACGCCTGGCTAATTTTTGTATTTTTAGTAGAGACAGAGTCTCACCATACTGGCCAGGCTGGTCTCAAACTCCTGACCTCATGATCTGCCCGCCTTGGCCTCCCAAAGTGCTGGGATTACAGGCGTGAGCCACCACGCCCAGCTGGAAATTTACAACTTTAATTAGAAGGACCAGGGACATTTAGCAAAACCTTGAAAGCAGTAAAAAGAAAATGTTGTGGATATTTGGGGTGAAGGCATTGAAGGCAAAGGAGAAATAGCACATGCAGAGGCCCTGAAGTTGGAGCTTGTAGGGACTGTTCAAGGATCAGAAAGAGGGCCAGTGGCTGGACTAGAATGGGAGTGGTCATAGGAGATGGCTTAGGAGACTCACTAATTCAAAGACTAGGCAAAAGTGACTGACAATGACTTTTATGCTCATGAGCTGAGGAATTACTAGGAAAGCCTATATAAGTCAAGTTGAGAAAGGTTACATTATCAGAAGGTTCTGAAATCAACATTATTAGAAAAGGAATCGGAAGAAAACTCACATTAATTGAATACCTGCTAAGTGCCAAGCATTAAGAGACACGTCTATGAGTAATCTCAGTTATTGTCACAAGAAACCTATGAGCTCCAATGTATTCTTCTTTATTTGTCATTGAAGAAAATGAGGCTCAAAGAGCTTAAATTAGTTACCTAGGATCACAGGAACCCAAGATCTGTTAATTCTAAGTGCATGCCTTATTCAAGTGGAATATCTCCACCCCAAGAGTGTGAAGGGTAGCAAAAGCTAATGGGAATTAATTTTTACAAACCTACAGGAACCATACATTCCAATGAATGATGTCTACCCCTGAGGGACGCTCTGGGAGAAATTAGGACCTAAATAAATTATTGGCATAATTAACAAACAAGTATTGAGTGTGTAGTGTCCTGGGAAAGAAAGGTAAAAATAGCTCTTGAGACGTAGCTCTGGACCAAACTTTTCAGTACTGATGATATTGCTGCTAACATTGTACAGTGATTTATGATTCACAAAGACTCTTTGAAGACATTAAAAATTTCATGATAAAACAATAAAGAACAGGCCGGGTGCGGTGGCTCACACCTGTAACCCTAGCACTTTGGGAGGCCAAGGTGGGCGGATCACAAGGTCAAGAGTTCAAGACCAGCCTGGCCAACACAGTGACATCCCATCTCTACTAAAAATACAAAAATTAGGCCAGGTGCAGTGGCTCATGCCTGTAATCCCAGCACTTTGGGAGGCCGAGCAGGTGGATCACAAGGTCAGGAGTTCAAGACCAGCCTGGCCAATATGTTGAAACCTCATCTCTACTAAAAATACAAAAATTAGGTCAGGCGCGGTGGTTCATGCCTGCAATCCCAGCACTTTGGGAGGCTGAGGCGGGTGGATCATGAGGTCAGGAGATAGAGACCAGCCTGGCCAATATGACCGATATCGTGAAACCCCATCTCTACTAAAAGTACAAAAATTGGGCGTGGTGGCACGCGCCTGTAGTCCCAGCTACTCAGGAGGCTGAGGCAGGAGAATATCTTGAACCCGGGAGGCAGAGGTTGCAGTGAGCTGAGATCGCATCACTGCACTCCAGCCCAGGCGACAGAGTGAGACTCCATCTAAAAAAAAAAAAGAATAAAATAAAAAAATAAAGAACAATATAGGTTAACAATGACTGATCTATGCTTACAACATTAAATGCTTGTGGGAGGGAGGGACAGATTGATTATAAAGGGCTGGAAAGGTCCGGGAAGCTTCTGTGAAGGGCTTGGACTTGACAGGAAGTGTCATGTTAAAAAGTAGAGGGCCAGGAAAGGGACAAGGTAGGGAGATGGAATGTACGGGGCATGCTGCTCGAGGTCCGTGGTGGGAATAGTAGAACTTAAGCTTGCAGAAGTAAATAGCACCAAACTGTAGAGTCTTGAACACCCATCTGGGTTGAAAGTGGAAATCCTACGATGTGGATATCTGGAGCCACTGAAAGTTTTTGAGCAGTAGATGACGTCTAAAAAGCCAGATTTTAGGCAAGTTCATCTGGTAATGGAATTTAGGAAGGTTTGTAAAAATGACACCAGGGGACACAGGGCAGGAACCAGAATTGTCAGCCAAGGTCACACTCAAGTAAGCTGCTGCTGGCCATGTAATTTGTCACTTCTTCCTTTACAGAACTCAGGAGCTCACGATGGCCATCCTCCAAGCTTCTCTCCCCGTTCTTCCAGCCTCCACCCACCCTTCTCTGGAGCCCAAGCAGACAGCAGTCACGGTGCTGGGGGCAACCCTTGTCCCAAAAGCCCATGTGTACAGCAAAAGGTAGGCACCTGAAAAAAGGCTTCAACATGGGATTCACTTTGCCTCTTCTCTCTTCTGTAACCCGGGAGGCAGAGGCTGCAATGAGCCGAGATCGCACCACTGCGCTCCAGCCCGGGCGACAGAGCGAGACTCCGTCTCAAAAAATAAATAAATAAAATAAAAAAATAAAGAACAATATAGGTTAATAATGACTGATCTATGCTTACAACATTAAATGCTGGTGGGAGGGAGGGACAGATTGATTATAAAGGGCTGGAAAGGTCCTCCAACGTGAGCAATAATGAAGTTCCCTTTAAAGGCAGAAGTAAATTTCGTTTTAGAGAGAAACAAATCCACTCCAAGTGTGTGTAAAAGGATGTACAAATATGAGTTAGAAGTTTTCCCAGGGAGTCATTTCCTGGGGTCATCCCAGACAGAAATCGTGATGACTAAAATGGCCATAATCTGTTTGCAAAACAACGTGAACAATTAACCCATTTCTGTGAAGTTAAAGATTGGGATCAGGGTGTGTGGGAAACATGTTGGAGGAAGAGAGAGGGACACAGATCCCTGGACAGGATTGGAGAGATGTGCAAAGCAGGGGTCACAGTGCAATATCTTTATGGAAAAGGAAGAGACGTCACCTTTCAGCTGGTGGAAGAAGTCCAGGGTATGAAGGATTCAGGGTATGGAGAGTCTCAAGGGGCAAAGAAGAGGTGGCAGAAAGGAGACAAACAACATAAGCATGACATAAAAGTGCCACATACCACAAGTCAGGGAAGGGACAGAGACCCTGACGTGGGCCAGGCACTCCACAGGAGAACACACTCACAATAAACAAAGCTGGTTCATAAAGAGACCTCAGCAATGCCTCCAGCTCTCTGCAAAATAACCCGTTTGGAATAAATGACCTGTGGGATAGATTACTCTGAAAATTCCTGGGTTGAATTTTTTTTTTTTTTTTTTTGAGACACGGTCTCACTCTGTCACCCAGACTGGAGTGCAGTGGTGCGATCTCGGCTCACTGCAACCTCCACCTCCCAGGTTCAAGCGATTCTCCTGCCTCAGCTTCCCGAGTAGCTGGGACTACAGGTGCGCCACCATGCCTGGCTGATTTTTTTTTATTTTTAGTGAGACGGGGTTTCACCATGTTGGCCAGGCTGGTCTCGAACTCCTGACCTCAGGTGATCTGCCCACCTCGGCCTCCCAAAGTGCTAGGATTACAGCCATGAGCCACCGCACCCGGCCTGATGTTTTTCGTATTGAACTGGACTCTTACTTATTTTCCCCTAAAAGAAGAGGGTGCACCTTAAGGGGGAAAATAGATCTGCAAAGTTCCCATTCTAAGATGCCACCACCAATAAACCCACGGTAGCATTCACTATTGTTAATATATGGGAGTTGTTTTCTAAGTCCTGGACCTTTTCTTTTCCTCTTAGATCAATTTTTCCAAAATTTAGCCTGTTGTTTCTAGAACAGAAACAGTATCATGTCAGACCCATGAATTCAATGCCTTTCTCCATGTTTTACCCATGCAGATGGCTGGTTTACACTCTTCTGATAAGGTGGGGCCAAAGTTTTCCATTCCATCCCCAACTTTTTCTAAGTCAAGTTCAGCAATTTCAGAGGTAACACAGCCTCCATCCTATGAAGATGCCGTAAAGCAGGTAACCATGTGATTTGTTCTTTATGGAAGAATAAATAGACTGACTCAATGAACAGACATTGTTTTATACGATTAAACTTCACGCAGTTTGTAAATTCTGATACTGAGTGTGTCATGTGCCACGCCACCAGAATGAGCAAATTATGTGGACAGTAATTGGAAAACAGTGTTGCGTGTGTAGCTGTGTGAGGCAGGGACAGAAGAGAGGATCACCTGTCTGGCTTTGGTACCAGCTCTGCCATCTGCCAGCTGCCACTGTCGCTCAGGTGAACACTTCAGCTCTCTTACACAAAATAGGGATATTTGCTTGGTAAGGATTCTAGATAACCTAACACTTACCACTTTGATCAGGTACATAATAGCTTCTCAAATAGATGACAGTGATTGTCAGGGTAATGATACTTCCTAAGGTCCTCCCTGGCTTTAAAATTCAGTGACCCTGCCAAAACACTGATGGGTGTTGAAGCTGGATAATAAACGCAAGGACGTTCACTGTATCCTCTGCTTTCGTTTGTATTTGGAAAGCCTCCAAATTAAAAAGTAGGAAACAGAAAAAACAAGGCTGGGTCTGGTGGCTCACACCTGTAATCCCAGCACTTTGGGAGGCCAAGGCGGGTGGATCACCTGAGGCCAGGAGTTTGAGACCAGCCTGGCCAACATGGTGAGACCCCCTCTCTACTAAAAATACAAAAATTAGCTGGGTGTGGTGGCGCGTGCCTGTAATCCCAGCTACTCGGGAGGCTGAGGCAGGAGAATTGCTTGAACCGGGGAGGCGGAGGTTGCAGTGAGCTGAGTTCGCAGCATTGTACTCCAGCCCGGGTGACAAGAGCAAAACCCTGTCTCAAAAAAAAAAAAAAGAAAGAAAAGAAAAACAGAAAACAATTAATGATCCCCTATTTCAAATAGTCTGAGCTTGGATAAGGTATTTGATAGCCCTTCATATGTGCTTAACCCAGAGAAGAGCATTTACATCAGTTGCTGTATACAGATATCCCACAGATCAAACTCAGCCTGCAGTTAAGTTTTGTTTGGCTTAAAGAATATTTTAAATAACAGGAGATGGTATGCAAAGTGGGCTTTCTCATTTCTAAAAAGTTAGAGGATCTGGCAACCCAGGAGCCACATTGCTGCGAGACAATTGCCGAAAGCAAGGTTCTCCTGCTACTTTGAGCCACAGCTGTGCTCTGCTCTCTGCCTCTTTTTCTTATTCTATATTCAGTTCATTTCAATTACCTGCCAGACACTTAGGCTTCTGGTACCTTCTGAACTGGTAAATGACTCATTTTTTGGTCAGTGCTCCCATCCATATTGATTACTGATACCTGCGTTTATTGAGTCTGGGCTCTCCGAGTAGTGAGATGGATATATGCCTTTGTTCTCCCCATTCCTCTCCCCTGGTTTCCGTAAACGTCAGCTGATTCTTCAGTTTCAAAAGAAGAGAGCCAGGCAAAGTGGACGTCCAGAAATAAGACTCTACTGAGATGAGCCAGAGAGGAGGGGACATACCCTACAAGTGTCTACAGCTTCCTCAAGCTACTGCAATGAGGAACCAACAAAATATGAGCCAAGTTCTTGGACCACATTGCAGAAACCAAGCAAGAGGTAGATTCAGGTCACTTCAAAGTAAGAGCCTAAAAAGACATTTTCTATATACTAAGATGTCCTGCTCCTGGGATGAAAACCTCTCAAACGATAGAACTGACTCTAAAGTACTCTGTGCTGGGAAGCATTGTGCCTTCTTTTTCCTTTCTCCTGTTGTAGTAGACTGTTTCATTCAGCAGTTTATCTGCCTAAAATTAATACTGAAGCTTAATCAAATGTGGTTAAAAAACCATTAAGCAATACACCCATGTTCATAGCAGCATGATACATCGTAGCCCAAAGGTACACACAACCCACATGTCCATTGACAAATGAATGGATAAACAACACGCGTTATATCTATACAATGGAATTTTATTCAGTCTTTAAAAAACAGAAATTCTGACACATGTCACAACATAGATCAACCTTGAGGACATTACACTTAGGGAAATAAGCTAGTTGCAAAAGAACAAATGCTGTCTGGTTCACTCACAGGAGGGACTTAGAATAGTCAAATTCGTAAAGGCAGAAAGGAAAATGGTGGTCGCCAGGGGCTAAAGGATGGGGTGTGGGAAATTCTGGTTTAATGGGTACACAGTTTTAATCTTGCAGGATGAAAAGAATTCTGAAGACAGATGGTGGCGATGGTCACACAACAGTGTGAATGTACCTAATGCCCCTTAACTGTACACTTAAAAATGGTTGATAGTAAATTTAAAGTTATGTGTATTTTACCACAATTAGAAAAAAAAAAAAAAACAACACCTTAACGAAACCTAGTTCAAAATCCTGCAGTGCTGCTTCTAATGATTTCCTACGGAGATAACCACCTTCTAAATTATCTGTCCTCCTTTGGTTAATCTGTAATAGCAAATGACCCGGAGTCAGCAGATGGATGAACTCCTGGACGTGCTTATTGAAAGTGGAGGTAAGACTGCCTGTGTCCTGTCCATTAGGACATTCTGAGCCCGCGTGAACTCTTAAGGAATGAACTCTCGGTAGCAAGATCAGATGCACACTGTGAGTCGGATGTACCAGGCAGTCCTCAGGGAGAGTCATTTCCTTTGAGCTTCTCGCACATTTTTAGAGCTGGTAAAAGAAAGCATAGTGGATGATTCCTCACTGCCTTTGTCCTAGGAACATTTTTCAGAATCCTTTTAATAGTTTTCGTGTTTCAGCTTAATCCTTGTTTCCTTAAGTGTTTTCTTGCTGCACTACTTCTTTCTATGTTCTAATCTCAATGTGCCTGCCTTCTCAATTATGAGAAAAGAAAAAAGCAGATAATGAACGTTTTGTACCACCTACTCAAAGTGAAATTCAATTAGTAACCTTCCACTGGATGGTTCATTCAGGCTTAAATGTTATTCATGCTAGCAATAAAACATAATCAACATGTGCTTTTTGTCATCTTTTAATTTGTTCATTTATTTACTTAAAAAATTACAGAGTGTGTACCTAGAATTTCAAACCACACAAATAAATAAGATGACCTGAGGAGGATGTATAGAAAAAAAGAAAAGAACTTGGAGGAACCCTTGTGCCAAAAACATTTAAAATTTCAGAGACAGAGGTAGCAAAGGGCTCAGAGAAGGGGTAGCCCGGCATTGTGCTAGTCTCAGTGCTGCATCAGATGAAGTCCTGATTTCTATGGAGTTTACAGTCTGGTAAGGGAGACAGATAACAAGCAAGTGAACAGACCTTTCCTCCACTGTAACAAGAGGGAAGAAGAAAGAGATGGGTACAAACATATGTGTGTATATGAGTTCTGTGATGGAAAAATGAGAAAAGTTCATATCAGATGCCTGTATTTATACACACACACACACACACACACACACACACACACACACACATATCTATCTGTATATATATTTTTTGAGACGGAGTCTCACTATGTCACCAGGCTGAAGTGCAGTGGCACAATCTCGGCTCACTGAGACCTCCGCCTCCCGGGATCAAGCAATTCTCCTGCCTCAGCCTCCCAAGTACCTGAGACTACAGGCGTGCGCCACCACGCCCAGCTAATTTTTTGTATATTTATTAGAGACGGGGTTTCACCATGTTGGCCAGGATGGTCTCGATCCCCTGACCTCATGATCCGCCCACCTCGGCCTCCCAAAGTGCTGGGATTACAGGCGTGAGCCACCGCACCCAGCCTGCCCTTGTATATCTTTAATGAAATATGTGGCAAGGCCAGAAACGCATGAGGATGCAGAAGGGGAGTGTGGAAGATTCAGAGGAAGAAGAGCAGTTATGACTTAATCATGAATGAATTGAGTTTTCTGGAGAAACCCAGCAGGGTTGTTTTGCAGTCTTAAATGCCAGCGGTAGGTCTGACATCAGAAATCTAAAGTGAAACTAAGTCAGCTTAGTTGTTTAATTTTTCTCTTGCAACGTTCTGCTGATCCAGAGCATGCTCAGCGAAGGCAGACGATCAGGTTCTTCCAGGGGTGGGGTTCTGCCAAAACTACAGGCTGGACAAGGAAAGAAGTGAAGACCAGAGGGACTGGTGGACAGTGATAACGTAGTAGAGTCTATGGATTGGCGTGACTGTAAATGGTCGGGAAATTATTGTTACGAGGTACTTAATAAGTGACTTGGAGGGTTGGGAGAGGATGGACAGAGAGTAGAAAATATAGCTTGAAAGTGAGCTTTCAGAGGGATGCAGTATTTGGAGATGACACAATCCAAGGTGTGTCTGACAGGGTGGGAAAGAGGGAATCACTGGAGTTGAGGAGCAAGTCGGGAGCTGAGAGGCCACCATGAATGCTGTGATTTCCAAGGATGCTCAGGTTACAGAATGAGAAGGGCTGAAGTGGGGAAAAGGCAATGGAGTAGGAAGTAGAGTTTTCAGTGAATGAGGAGGAGTGACCAGGAGGCTAGGGGTGAGGCATTGGTGTCACCCTCAAAACCCAAAACTGCTGAGTTGTCATCAGAAGGAAGTGGAGTAGCAATCAGAAAGTGGCAATGGCGTGGCACCTGGTCCCTCATCTTCAGGCCCTCACTGAGGGTGTCGGGATGGACTCAGTGTCCTCAAGGGACTACCAGGGGTCAGAGGAGTAGGCACAGGAACCTTCGGGGAAGAGAGTTTCAGAATCACAGAGTGGAATTCCCAAGAGGAAAGGGTTTGGGAAAAACCAGAGGGACGATGAATTGGAGATTGACAGAGCAGCTTAGAGATGAGATTGGGTGGTGAGCGGTGACCAGGGAAGCATGGCCGTCTTCTGTATCTAAGTGTAACTCACTCATATTGCGTGGCATGCTCAATTTGAAGTGATTTAACAAGTCACATCGTGTATTGCCCACAGAAATGCCAGCAGACGCTAGAGAGGATCACTCATGTCTTCAAAAAGTCCCAAAGATACCCAGATCTTCCCGAAGTCCAACTGCTGTCCTCCCCAAGCCCTCGGCTTCCTTTGAACAAGCCTCTTCAGGCAACCAGATCCCCTTTGATCCCTATGCCACCGACAGTGATGAGCATCTTGAAGTCTTATTAAATTCCCAGAGCCCCCTAGGAAAGGTGAGTGATGTCACCCTCCTAAAAATTGGGAGCGAAGAACCTCATTTTGATGGGATAATGGATGGATTCTCTGGGAAGGCTGCAGAAGACCTCTTCAATGCACATGAGATCTTGCCAGGCCCCCTCTCTCCGATGCAGACACAGTTTTCACCCTCTTCCGTGGACAGCAGTGGGCTGCAGTTAAGCTTCACTGAATCTCCTTGGGAAACCATGGAGTGGCTGGACCTCACTCCGCCAAGTTCCACACCAGGCTTTAGCGCCCTCACCACCAGCAGTCCCAGCATCTTCAACATCGATTTCCTGGATGTCACTGATCTCAATTTGAGTTCTTCCATGGACCTTCACTTACAGCAATGGTAGAATGCTCGATGCACCAGCGCTATGGAAGACCGATAGGAGTACCATGGGGGAAAGCACACAGCCATACGTACTTTACTGTCCAAAAATAGAAGAAGAAGAAGAGAATTAAAGAGAAGCAATGGAGACTTCTGTGCCAATCAACAAGAACAAATAGAAGACATTTTTAGAAATACATATACTGTAATATTTACCAACATTCAGTACCTGTTAATGATTTCAACTGTGCATTCAAAAATGTGCTTTCTCAGATTAAGGATGCCAAAAAAGATATTTAACTGCCTTTTCAAAGACCAGTATATTTTCTAGCCCATTATTTTTCTCAGGCATTTTTGGGGCATAAGCTCACACTGTAAGCTTTTCTCATTAATTCACTAGAGATAACGTGGAAAGGAAACACAGTCTTTTGGGAGCACAGGGAAGCCAGCCCTCCAAGGTTATGGAAGACATACCTGCGATGGAAGCTGTTGCCCAATGTCTCCATTACTATCTTTCAAAAGAGAAGCCAGACCCAGCTTCAAATCAAAAGTTCTTGAGACAGAGGGACAAAACCAATCTTTTTCGAGGAAAGCTAAATCAACTCAATGCCCCTCTACCACAAAACTGCCCCACTGGAGTGGTTCTGAACCTGTACCCAGGACTCTGTGTGGTCACTAATAACAGTTAACCTGAACTGAGTCCACAGAACTCCACCCAGAACTTTCTTCTTTTTCAACCAGTGACCCAATCATTCCCGCCATATCTCTGCTGATAAGTACGTGTCCTAGATGAGAACCCTGAAGGATGCAGACCTTCTTCCCCCGAAGGAGATGCCACAAGCTCCCCAACACCGCCAGCCCCCTTTAGTTCCAAAGACTAGAGATGACCACATTGGTAGAAACGTATCTCGAGGCACAGGAAGGAAGCCGTACCAGGGATAATTCAGACAGGACTAGAGAATAACATCATTTCACATACCCTGGAATAAACACCCTGGGTTCCTATAACAGGACTATTACTTATGGGAGTCCAACTTCTCCTTTTGTTTTGCTATTATCAGTTTATCTTTCTCTCACTCCACTTTTCCCTCAAGGTACCAATCCTTTCCTGTTCCTCATTTGGCCATCTTTCTTTTTCTGCCCCAACATCGGGAGGGGAGGACTTCTCAGCTCTAACAAGCTGCCATACTCCTAAGAAAGCCATTTTTGACAAATGTAATAATCCAGGTTCTTCTGGAGAACTCATTCTCCACACTCACAGTTTGCCGCAAAAGGAAGTCGCAAGAATTTCTTGAGGAAGAAACTGGTGACTTGGTCCATCAGTCACCACGTTCCTTCTATTCTCATTTAGTTTTCAAGAAATTATTGGTTTGTGTTGCTCTGGGGAAATTGGAAATCGTTACATTGTAAAGACAAATACGGATGATATTTACAGGAGAGAATTTCAGATCTGGGTTTTTGAAAGAAAACAGAATTGCACATTGAAAACAATGGAAGGAAAAAGACAATGGTCGAATGTGCATTCCTCATTACCTCTCGTGGCTTTGGCTGGGAGTTGGAAAAAACTAAAATTTCAGGACAGTCTCTGTAAGGCTCACTGTGGCTCCAGTTCACCATTTTATATTGTTGCATGCTGTAGAAAGGAGCTATTGCTGTTGTTTTGTTTTTTTATTTAAATCACTAAGGCACTGTTTTTATCTTTTGTAAAAAAAAAAAAATGTTGTTCACTGTGCACTTATAGAAAAAATAATCAAAAATGTTGTGATTTTAGAAGCTCTGTTTTTGATAAACCAAAGATTTAGAAGTCATTCCATTGTTAACTTGTAAAAAATGTGTGAACACAGAGAGGTTTTGGTGATTGCTACTCTGAGAGCTGCCAGATCTTATTCTGGGGGTGGGATGTGGGCAAATACACATACACACACAAATACACATGTATGTATGATAGATATATACATATGTGTATATTATATCTGTGTGTGCATGTATCTTCAAAAGCAGCACTACTGAGTTCTACACCAAAAGCCTTTAACCCTTAATCTGATGTGAATGATACCTGGCCTTTCTCACTATGAATTTCTGATTAATCAACCAGACTACACGTTGTCTCTCTGTGTATGACTAACGACTCCAACCCGATGACTCACAGCTACTTGCTTATCGTGAACAAGCTCATCTTGGCAGTGAATATGGATGTGAAAAGACAGAACGGCTTCACCATTAGTAGCTGGAAATGGTATCACAGTCTCTTATAGAGGAATATGAAAGGAACATGAAAATCATTTTACATTCCTTTATCTGCATTGTGTTTTAAAAGATCCACATGGTAAATTTTTTATTTTGCTTTTATGTCAGTCATCAGAACCAACACAATCCAGAAGAAAAAATTGCCAGTGTTTCCTTCGAAGATGAAGCTACTGGGGAAGAAAACCTTATTAATACACTCCACACATTTGTTCATTCCTCAGCTGTTGATGTTTTCTTGGGGTCTTGACAAAGCTTGCTGGTCAGTGCACTTTTCAGGTGTCACGTTTTGCTGTTTGTACGTTCTTTTTCTTCCCCTTACTTCCTTTGGAAAACAAATTCACACAGTGCCCCTATTCTGAGACCTGGGACTGAGTGTTAATTATATTTTTCCTTTGGGTATTTCTATCTGAGAGACTAGACCTAGTTAGGAGGCCTCTGTACTTCTCCAGATTGTGCTTTTTTATGGGGATCTTTTGGGCTATGACCCAGGACTGATCGATACACCTGACGGTAGACAAAAGATAAAATGGTTCCTATATCCCAATGCAAACCAACACAGTTAAAAGAGCAGATCTCTGGATAACTGCTCTCAACCTCCTTCCACAGTCTCCACAAACCACATTCACCCTCTCTCTGCATAGCTCAGACATGAAATTTGAGGGAGAAAACTGGAGATAATTGGGAGAAAATTGATGAAGTTGGCTGCTTCCAGTACATCAGATAATCCATGAATATGTCTCCCATTGAGAATTTTATTTTAAATTCTTTTAAACTCTTAGTTGTGTCTTTTGTGATGACAATTCAGGCACGACTAAAAGATGTACAGAGACTTACGAAGATGGTCACATTCAAGTTTCCTAATGCTCTTAGAACCTGAAGATGACCATGTGCAGTTTTCCTAGGACCTCTGAACCCCCGTGGTGATGAAGACTTGAAGACATTTGCAGCTATCTGCTGCAGTCTAGTAGATTCATACTTACCTAAAGAAGTCAAAAAATTTATTCGTGCAAGTGCTTGCGGCAAGCCAGTGCTTATTAGTCGTGACCCTGCTTCTAACAACGTTAATGAGACAACACATATTCTATTGTAAGGGAGAAAGAGGGAGGAAGAGAGGGACGGAGGGAAGAAGGAGAGGGAGGGAGAAAGGAAGGGAAGACAGGAGATGGGAAGGGAGGCAAAGAGAGAAGGAAGGAGAAGGGAAGGAAGGAAAGAAGAGAGGAAAGAAGGAAGGGAAGAAAAAAAGGGCCAAACTTTCTGATCTATGAACTTCTCAGTTCAGCTAAGATGTAACACTATGAGAAGTAAATCAGAATTTTTTTAAGGAGAAGTCATTCTTAGCACTACAATAATTGTACCAGTAATTGAGGAAACCAAGACAACATTCACTTGAACAATCAAGGATCTGAGAACTGTCAGCCTTTTGCCATTCAAAAACATTTACATCCAACCTGAAAAAAAAAAAAAAAAAAAAGAATCAGTAAAACCTATCCGAAGCATTCAAAATAGTTCTTTCCAAATATTATTTATTTTAAAGTCAATCGGCTCTTCTAGAAACAGATTCTGGTCTGGCTGAAAACTCCCACGTCAGATTTACTCATCCAGTGGCTAATATTTGATACCCACCATGGGCAAAGCACACAAATCTTCAGATAAACAATACTGAATTGATTCAGCACAGATTGTTCAGATTTGAATGACCAGGGAGTTGTATTTGCTACATATAAGAACACTGAGAATCTCCCAGTTCTCAAACTAGAAACCTTTTAGCTATGATAAAAAAAAAAAAGGAGGGGGGTCTTCATTTTTCCAAAAGGGAGGGTAGAGGTGGGGATCACTTTTTAGCTAAAAGCTATCTCTCACTCCAAAATTCTTGCACTATTCTTGGTGGACAAACACCAGTAGTCTATCACTTGGAGATCTTTTAATATTTCCCATCATTTAAAACATCCACGAGAGTTTGAAGATTTGTTTTGTTTTTTTGTTTGTTTGTTTTTTGTTTTTTTGTTTTTTTTTTTTGAGACGGAGTCTCGCTGTGTCGCCCAGGCTGGAGTGCAGTGGCCGGATCTCAGCTCACTGCAAGCTCTGCCTCCTGGGTTTTTACGCCATTCTCCTGCCTCAGCCTCCCGAGTAGCCGGGACTACAGGCGCCCGCCACCTCGCCCGGCTAGTTTTTTTTTTTTTTTTAGTAGAGACGGGGTTTCACCGTGTTAGCCAGGATGGTCTCGAACTCCTGACCTCGTGATCCGCCCGTCTCGGCCTCCCAAAGTGCTGGGATTACAGGCTTGAGCCACCGCGCCTGGCTGAAGATTTGTTTTGATTGCCAGATACAGAAGCCCCTTGAAAGCAAGGAAAGGGTGGAGGAAACTTTTTTTGTGTCCTATCCCTATGTATCATAGCAGCTTTATAGACAAAAGGGACACTTACTGGTAAGCCTCTTGCCCTTAAAAGAAAATCATCTAAGAATACGAAGGCAATTTGATTTCCCCCTACAGCCCTCAGCTGCCTTCCTCACAGAAGGAAGTTCCTAATTGCTGGTACACAGTTTGCTATCAAATATCAGATATGAGAAAAATTGTAGTGAAAAGAGTCTGGGTTCTTGGTTTTCTCATAAATCCAATATAAACTGGTAGGTTGGTTCAGGGTCGAAATTGCCAATGGTTTATTAGACAGATGATACTGACAGACGCACAAAGCCCAGGTCCTGGAACAAGACGATCCGATAGTGCCAAGAACTGGTCAGTTGCGTTAAGGAGCTGAGTTTGATTCTAGAGTCCAGGTTTATAGAGAAACCATGGTTAGATTGAGATTACCCATGGGGAGACGATTGCAAGACAGGATGAGATCTGGGAAGAATTTTGTTGTCATCTGCCAGGGAAATTGTCATAGGACCCATTGAATGCAATAACATGTGAGTAAGTTCCCTTTTGATTCTGGGACTCAGCGATTTTCCCTGTGGATTAAGACAAACCAACGCCTGAAGGTCTCCTGTGCTTATTTTAACCATCTGCTTCCGTCGTGAACACTGGAGCATGCATTTCCTCGAAGTGGTTTCACAGCTCCTGTGTGTTAGTGGAAAAGGGGAGTATAACGATGGGGATCCTGGAAGTTATTTTAATGTTTTCCAAAGGAAAGGAACCCACACTGCTCCCCAGAGTTCCTCTCCAATGGCCCTGCAGTGGGAACGGAGGACGATGTATTGCTGGGTGCTTAAAATCCTCCCTCAGCGAAGCATAAAGAGACACTTTGTAAAGAAAAAAAGAGCAAGCATAGGTTCTCTGTGGGACCTTGTGGAGTGGTGTTTTCACGTTGGTCTCTTTGGCTCCATTATGCATAATCAGAAAGAAATGTGGGTTACTGGGAAGAGACAAAAAGCAGTGGCTAAAATACCAAAGTTGGCATGTGTTCTTTTTTTAAAAGAAAATGCATATATTTTTAAATAAAATGTTTATTTTAAAAAGAAATGTAAAGCTTTTTTTTTTTTTTTTTTTCTCGTGGCTGTGTGATGTACCCAGGCCTTGTGGAATGTGCTATTTATTGTTATTTATTTATTTATTTATTATTATTATTAGACTTTAAGTTCTAGGGTACATGTGCATAACGTGCAGGTTTGTCACATATGTATACTTGTGCCATGTTGGTGTGCTGCACCCATCAACTCGTCATTTACATCAGGTATAACTCCCAATGCAATCTCTCCCCCCTCCCCCCTCCCCATGATAGGCCCCGGTGTATGATGTTCCCCTTCCTGAGTCCAAGTGATCTCGTTGTTCAGTTCCCACCTATGAGTGAGAACATGCGGTGTTTGGTTTTCTGTTCTATTTATATGTGTTGTTTCCTTTTATTCCCACAATGACCCCATGAAGTAGTATCATTATCATCCTCGTTTTTGCAAATAAAGACACCAGGCTCAGAGGATACATAAATTGCCTAAAGTTACACGACTGAGAAATGGCAGAGCCAAGAGTCAGAATGCAATTCGCCTACCTCCAAAGCCCGGATCTCAAGCACTGCACACACTGCCTGAGCTGATACTTACTGTGGATCATACTAATGCAATCAGAACCTTTACAAAACAGATTCTCAAGCTATGCATATGCCTATGAAGATACACACCTACATATACAACTTAGCCAATTCAATGTTTTCATCAGTTTAGTAACTGAGCAAGTTGAATAACAACACAGGATAAATTGGGTATCAAGAGGCCTATATATATAGACACCCTGAATAAGACCTAGTTTTTAATCTACCTTTTCCTCTTAAGTTTATTCCTGCCTATTATTTTGTCATTGGTGAACATATGAACCACATAGGGGAAATGTCAGACTGTGAAAAGAACCCTGGAGTGGACAAACATCCCAAACCCTGGTTTAGCTAAGAACTGATCTTTCTCCCTACCACAGCTCTCTCTGCCCCTGCATCAGCCTTACTTTCTGGTGGGCTCTCTCATGTAGAATCAACAAGGTCATGGGTTACCAGCAGCCCCACGTGTAGCAATTCCAGCAACAAGAGAGTTTCTCAGTCCTGGGAGTCCTGGCAGAAATCTCAGAGCTTGCTCTCAGTGGTCCCAGCAGGTAATGGTCATCCCTGAATCCATCTCTATGGCCATGAGAAGCGGATATAAATACACGCACAGGGTCTGGATTCCCTGCTCAGCCCTGAGCTATGGAGTGGGATCATTTGAATCTTATGGACCGGCAGTAGGGAAGGTGAGTTCTTCTAAGAGAAAACTGGGGTGCTAGTACCAGAGGGTGCTGAAAAGGCAGAAATAGTAGATTTCTACGACATAATTCCTACTTTCAGGAAGTTTGCCATCTAGCGAGGAGACAAGAAAATAGGGAATAATGCGTAGTCTGATTAATTGCATGCTATGTGCTACCCAGCAGGGCATTTAATAGAGTCTTGTGGGTGGAGGCGGAGGAAGGATGGATGGCCAAGAAGAACTCTCCAGAGGAGGAAGCCACTAAGCTAAGACATGAAATGACACAGGAGTTAGGCAGGCAAACTACTAAGGAAAGGGGCATTCAGGCTGAGGAAATAGCCCGTGCAAAGGCCTGAAGATTTAAGAGAATTGACCGTCTTCGGGGGATGTAGAGAGTAGAACAAGGGGGCAGGGGTACTGCTGGTAGAAGCGTAGGAAAGAAAAGAGGGCCAGGGCTGTCAGAAGAAAGTACCACAGTGGCCGGGTGTGGCGGCTCCCACCTGTAATCCCAGTACTTTGGGAGGCCGAGGTAGGTGGATCGTGAGGTCAGGAGTTTGAGACCAGCCTGACCAACATGGTGAAACCCTGTCTCTACTAAAAATACAAAAATTAGCCCGGCGTGATGGTGGGCTCGGAAGGCTGAGGCAGGAGAGTCACTTGAACTCGGGAGGCAGAGGTTGCAGTGAACCAAGATCGCGCCACTGCACTCCAGCGAAACTCCATTTCAAAGAAAAACAAAAAGAACAACCAACAGGGTGGCTGAAGCAACAGAAATGTGTTGCCTCACAATTCTGGAGGCCAGATGCTTGGAACCAAGGTGTCAGCGGGGTTGGTTCCCTCTGAGGCTGTGAGGAAAGGGGCTGCTCCTGTCCTTTCTCCTTGGTTTACAGATGGCCATGTTCATGTCCACATGGCATTCTCCCTGTATCTCCGCATCATTTTCCTTCTGTATGTGTCTGTCTCTGTGTCCAAATTTCTCATTTTTATAAGGACTCCAGCTGTCTAGGATTAGAGCCCATCCTAATGACTTCATTTTATTTTATTTATTTATTTATTTGAGACGGAGTTTCGCTCTCGTTGCCCGGGCTGGAGTACAATGGCATAATCTCAGCTCACTCCAACCTCTGCCTCCCAGGTTCAAGCAATTCCCCTGCCTCGGCCTCCGAAGTAGCTGGGATTACAGGCACCTGCCACCATATTTCCAGCTAATTTTGTATTTTTAGTAGAGATGGGGTTTCTCCATATTGGTCAGGCTGGTCTTGAACTCCCGACCTCAGGTGATCCACCTGCCTCGGGCTCCCAAAGTGTTGGGATTACAGGTGTGAGCCACTGTGCCCTGCCTAATGACCTCACTTTAACTTGATTACCTCTGTAAAGGCCCTAGCTCCAAGTAAGCTCACATTCTGAGGTGCTGAGGGTTAGGACTTCAATGTAGGAATTTTAAGGGAACACAATTCAATCCATAACAGGGGGCAAGATGGGGGCCAGACCATGAAGGGACTCATAAGACACATTGAGGAGTCTAGACTTGTTTTGAAGACAGCGGGGCGTCACTGAAGAGTTTTAAGCAAGACAGTGCTGCTATAACCCTTTCACCTTAGAAAGATGATTCCAGCTATAGGGTGGATTGGAGTGTCAAGGACATGGGAAGGGTAGCACAGTACATCTGTGTGAATTCGTCTGATAAATTGCTGTGCCCTCCTTATTCTACAGACATGAGAAATGATGAGTAACCGAACACATCGAATTTAGGACACACAGAATGATGGGGTGGCCAAGTGCGGTGGCTCATGCCTGTAATCCCAACACTTTGGGAGGTCGAGGTGGGTGGATCACCTAGGTCAGGAGTTCAAGACCAGCCTGGCTAACATGGCAAACTCCCATCTCTACTAAAAATACAAAAATTAGCCAGGCGTGGTGGCACGCACCTGTAGTCCCAGATACTTGGGAGGCTGAAGCAGGAGAATCTCTTGAACCCGGGAATCGGAGGTTGCCGTGAGTCGAGATCATGCCACTGCACTCCAGCCTGGGTGACAGAGTAAGACTCTGTCTCAAAAAAAAAAAAAAAAAAAAGAATGATGGGGTTTGGGAGGCAGGCAAAAGAAAAGGTAACAACTTAGCTCATGGCAATAACCCAGCCAAAGGGCAGATGGTGGTGGAAATGGAGAGATGAAGGTAGGTTTGAAACATGTTAATAGAATGCAAAATACGGAACTTATTATTGGATGTGAATGGGCAAGGAGAGAGAGGTTCTGGATTTGGAGGAGGAAGAGCTCAATTTGGAGCATATGTTAGTGCCATTCACAGAAGTAAAGACCAGGATGAGGAAGAGTTACTTGATAGGAAAAATAATGAATTTGATTTTTGATCATCTGGTGTCTGAAGGACACTCAAGCCAAAATTCTTCACTAGAGAGGTCTGGAGCCCAGAGTGCCTTCAGTGGAGATATAGATATGAAAGGGGTCAGCATTCAGATGTTAACTGAGATCATGAGAATAGCTATGACCTATACAGTATGTGGAGTGAGAATAAAAGAGGATCCTGAGGAATGCCATCATTTAAGGTATTGGCAAAGGAGAATGAGAGGGAGTGGCTAGAAAACCAAGAGGGGATGGTATTTCTATCACTAAGCCTGGAGAAATTTTCAGAAAAGAGGGGGGTCTTTAATTCCTTCTAATGCTACTGTGTTCCACTAAGATAAGGAATGAAAAGTGTTCATTTGATTTAATAATAAGAAGGTGTTTTATAATCAAGGTGAGAGCAATTTGGATGTAGTGGTGAGGCCAGGTGGGTACAAACTGAGGAATTAAAAGGAGGTCAGTAAGTGGAGACAGTGAATTCAGGTGTTTCTCTCAAGAAGTGTGGCAATGTAAGAGGAAGACACACAAGACCATAGCAGACAGTCAGACATTTAAAGGATTGATTTTCAAGAGGAGAGAGAGATGAGCTGATTTCAAAGCTAATGAGAATTAGGTAGTATAAGATAGAGAAAAGGAGGCAGAGAATGAGATTCAGGTTAGGTTGCCTTTGGGATGTTGAGGCAGGAGAGAAAGAGGAGGGTGGGTGGAGATGCAGGTCTGTATGTGGGTCAATCAGGTGTGGTGGGAGGGCACTGAGGAAATTTTCAGAGGGTGGCTTCCATTTGATACTCGAAACGAGATGGAGAGGTAACACTCACCTATGCGGCAGAAGATGAGTGAAGTGGGAGTTTTAATAACAGTGGATAATGTCTGAATTAAGAGCTGTGGAGAATGGGAGAGAGAACTGATTGGGAGACATAGAAGGATGCCTGGGAAGAGTTGGAAAACTTGACTGGAGATTATGCCTTCTGCACAATGGTAGGACTCTTCATCAACAGCATCAACAGCCCAAAAGTGGAAGCAGAGAAGGCAGAGAGGCAAGTTGAGCCAGGTTGACGGTGCTTTAGAAATGGGTATGAAAACAAGAAAACAGAACTGGGGGCTCAGGATAGGACTATAGAGGAAGTGAAATAGCGAACCATGGAATACGCAAAGTATTATGCTAAAAGTGAAGATAGGAGTCAGAAAGTGGTAGGATAAAAAATTTAGAAGTGGACTAAGTATTGATGCAATACTACTAATCATGTAATTATATTGCCATCATCGTGATCGTAATGTAAATGGGTACCCGTGTTCACACTTTAGTAGGAAAGATAAGGACTGAAAGGTGTTCATTTGATTTAATAAGAAGATTGCAGGTAACCAAAGTGAGAGTAACTTGGGTACAGTCATGAGGCTAGGTGGGTAGAGACTTGGGAATGGCTCAAAATGGAAGCCTTGATACCCACATGCCTAGACTGACAAGAACTCCATGTTAATCACACCAAAACCCATATCACACCCAAATGTTAAGGCATGTCCTTGTGTCCAGTAATGGGAAGAGGGATCCACTGCTCCTATCTTTTGTAATGGAACAGAAACACATATTCTTCGAGACTAGAGATCCTACAATAATCAACTAAGATGGGTTGTTTTGAGATGGGCCTGGGTGCCTCCTGGCCTCTAGGTGAAGGATTTGGTATCACAGCTGCCAAGAGGGAAGTCCAGGGATTTTCCATTTCCTCCTGCTACCAGCCTAGGAGGCTCATTGAAAGGTGTGGTGTTACTCCCTTGGTGTCATGCTTAGACAAGACATTCCCCTGCCCAAGTAAGCTTGGACTTCCACCAGGGGCTGGCAGAGAACTCTGAGTGGTATGACCCTCTAGAACAGGGTGTTAAATCCTGTGCTCTTGTTACGCTTTTCCCAGGGCAAGATTTGAGCCCTGTGTGCCTCTGCTGTGTATCAAATTGGTAAAGCTTCACACAGTTACTTCCCCAGGGTCTGGCAAGGACAAGACCCCGTGAGGGTGACCATATAATTTATCATCTAGAGCACAACACTTCTGTTCAGGACAAATGTGAAATCCTAAAGGAGGCCAAGACAATAGGCATATTCTGGACTATCTCAGGCAAAATAAGGGCCATGGTCACCCTAAATACAAGCCACTTGAAGGACCTAGAACCCTCATACACTTTCATGCACCATAGTTGTTCAGCTGACACAGTGCAGGGGCCAGGCTACTCGGTCTTATCTCTTTCTAGCTTCAAGATAATTTGAGTGGCAACCTTGCCCCTTGCCTAACACCAGGTCTTCCTTCCTTCCTTCCTTCCTTCCTTCCTTCCTTCCTTCCTTCCTTTCTTCCTTTCTTCCTTTCTTCCTTTCTTCCTTTCTTCCTTTCTTCCTTTCTTCCTTTCTTCCTTTCTTCCTTTCTTCCTTTCTTCCTTTCTTCCTTTCTTCCTTTCTTCCTTTCTTCCTTTCTTTCTTTTTCTTTCTTTCTTTCTTTCTTTCTTTCTTTCTTTCTTTCTTTCTTTCTTTCTTTCTTTCTCTCTCTCCTTCTCCTTCTTCTTTTGAGACAGAGTTCTTGTCGCCCAGGCTGGAGTGCAATGGTGCAGTCTCAGCTCATGGCAACCTCCACCTCCCGGGCTCTAGTGATTCTCCTGCCTCAGCCACCCAAGTAGCTGGGATTACAGGCACCCGCCACCACACCCAGGTAATTTTTAAATAGTTTTTTAGTAGAGATGGGGTTTCACCATGTTGGCCAGGCTGGCCTCAAACTCCCAAAGTGCTGGGATTACAGACATGAGCTACTGCGCCCAGCCCAGGTTTTCTTTAGCAGTGGGTTTCCAACCCACTTCTCCCTGCAAGGTCTCTCTAACTTTAAATCTGAAGCTAAAACCTTCACCTCTTGGTCTCTGCCCTCCTCAAAACCTCTGGGATTGACATACAAACCAATCCAACCTTCTTCAGCACTACCTGTGACAAGAGGCATCTGGAGAAACAGCCTATATTGATCTGAAGGGTTGGGATGTCTGTCCCCAGAACAATAAGGACCTACCTACCTTACCTCTACACCATCAAGAGAGGTCACTAAAGTGAGAACTCCCCATAATAAAAACAATCTCCTCCAAAACAGAACACTGCAGCCCAGAAGGCGTGCCATGAGGCACCCTCTTGCATTAGCTAACATTAATTTAATGTGTCCTGTGTCACTTGCCTGGTATGAAATAAGTCAATTCTACATACCCTTTCTCATTTAACTCTTTAAATTCTGAGAGTTGGATTCTACTATCATCTCCATTTTTAAGACAGGGAAAAGTAAATGATTTGCCCAAGAGTGCACAGTAGATGGTAGAGTCAGGATTTGAACCCCAGTGTGGTTGATTCTGGCACAGGTGCTATATTGTCTCCCCCAAGTTCTCGTGGTGCGATATGAGGTGAGCAAGAGTATTTTCAGACCGGGAGGCTGTCTCAGAGGAGCATGTCTGAATTGATTCTGCAGAAGAGGAGCTCCCCATGAAGACCACAGGATGCCTTGGGGATATGTAACTGAAATGAAGCAGATGTGAAAGTTATTGGGATGGACAAGGTAAAAGGGCTGAAAATCCACAGCCATGTAGACATCAATATAATCCAAAATGACAGCAGGACGTGGAGTGCAGGAGTAGGTCAATCCAAGCTTAAACGTTGTCAATGAGGCCAGGTGTGGTGGCTCACAGCCTGTAATCCCAGCACTTTGGGAGGCTGAGGTGGGCGGATCACTTGAGGCCAGGAGTTCGAGACCAGCCTGACCAACATGGTGAAACTCCATCTCTACTAAAAATACAAAAAAAAAAAAAAATTAGCCAGGTGTGGTGGTACACACCTGTAATCCCAGCTTTTTGGGAGGCTGAGGCAGGAGAATCGCTTGAACTCAGGAGACAGAGGTTTCAGTGAGCTGAGATAGCGCCACTGCACTTCAGCCTGGGTGACAGAGCACGACTCTGTCTTAAAAAAAAAAAATTGTCAATGAGTGAGGAGAAATAACTGAGAAGTATGAAGATGACAACAGGAAGGAAGGAGGGGGAGTGGTAGAGCCCCAGAACCCCACAGCATATGCTTCTGATAAGCAGGAGCTCTTGCATGAAGGTGGATTAATAAGAGTCTAGAAGCAGGGGTGAGGATGTGGAGGATTTCAACCTCGCTGCCAAATCCCAAGGTATATGGGAATGGGGAGATAGGGAAGCCCCCACCTCAGAGCGTTGAGAAGTGATGAGATCCAGCCACAGATGTTGTAGATGCGGGGACACTGACTTACCATAGGACAGAGAGGAAGTTTGGAGGAAAAGAAGCAGTTTGAGTGTGGACCAGTGGCTAGGGCAGTATGGAGATGAAAGTACAGGGCCAGGCTTGGTGGCTTAGGCTGTAATCTCAGCACTTTGGGAGGCTGAGGTGGGCAGATCACAAGGTCAGGAGTTCGAGATGGGCCTGGCCAACATGGTGAAAACCCACCTCTACTAAAGACACAAAAAGTCAGCCGGGTGTGGTGGTGTGCGCCTGTAACCCCAGCTACTTGGGAGGCTGAGGCAGGAGAATCACTTGAACCTGGGAGGTGGAGGTTGCAGTGAGCGGAGATGGCGCCATTGTGCTCCAGCCTGGGCGATAGGGCGAGACTCTGTCTCAAAAAAAAAAAAAAAAGTACAGGAGATTATGTGTGATCTGCTGGAGCTTACATCATAGGCAGGGATGAAGAATATCAGAGATGGGAGCCATGGTGTGTTTACCTAGCCACAGGGCTGCTGAAAGAATTCATTCAGCAATCTCTCAGACAGAGAGGTCTGGAGTTCAGAGTGCCTTCAACAGAGATACAGATATGGAAGGGATCAGCATTCAGATGTTAACTGAGATCAAGAGAATAGCTATGACCTATACAATATGTGGAGTGAGAATAAAAGAGGATCTTGAGGAATGCCAACATTTAAGGTATTGGCAAAGGAGAATGAGAGGGAGTGGGTAGAAAACCAAGAAAGGATGGTATGCCTATCAGCAAGGCTGGAGAAAATTTCAGCAATGAGGGGGGTCTTTAATTCCTTCTAATGCTACTGTGTTCTATTATCTCCCAGATAGACAGATTGCTGACAGAGGAGGTGACTTGTCAGAGGGAATTAACCACAGCCTGGATTTACTGTGTGTTTGAGGAAGTCCTAGTCCCGTGAGCAGTCCATGAATGAGGGAGAGAGCAGGTAAGAGCTTGGGGATGAGACCCGGGTTTGAATCCTATTACTACCACTTGTACAATTCAAAACAAATTTTAAACATTGTTCTGAACCTCAATTTCCCCACTGGAGAAATGGAGTAAATCATAGTACCTATCTCTCAAGGCTGTGTGATGATGCAGATTAAATGGATAATATTTTCAAAGGACTTTGCCCAGTTCCTGGCAAACAGTAAACACTGGATAATGTTACCTCTTATTATACGTATTGGCAATGAAACGTGTTAAGGGTTATGGTAGAAGAAACGTTAGGTGATATTAGAGTATATAGTTGGGTCAATAACATAGTTGGGGAAGTGGGGTAGGGAAAGTTTTCTAGACATCAAGTTTGGGTCATCAAAGAGAAGGAGTTCACATTGAGATACCATCTCACACCAGTCAGAACGGCTATTACTAAAAGGTCCGGCCAGGTGCGGTGTCTCACGCCTGTAATCCCAGCACTTTCAGAGGCTGAGGTGGGTAGATCATGAGGTCAAGAAATCGAAACCATCCTGGCCAACATGGTGAAACCCCATCTCTACTAAAAATACAAAAAAATTAGCTGGGTGCAGTGGTGCACGCCTATAGTCCCAGCTACTCGGGAGGCTGAGGCACAAGAATCCCTTGAACCTGGGAGGTGGAGGTTGCAGTGAGCCGAGATTGTGACACTGCACTCTGGCCTGGCAACAGAGAGAGATTTCATCTCAAAAAACAAAACAAAACAAAACCGAAAAAAACCAAGATCTAAAAACAACAGAACAACAGATGCTGGTGAGGCTGCAGAGAAAAGGGAACACATACGGTGTTAGTGGGAATGTACATTAGTTCAGCCACTGTGGGAAACGGTTTGGATATTTCTCAAAGAACTTAAAATAGAACTATCATTCGATCCAGCAATCCCATTACTGTGTATCTATCCAAGGCAAAATAAATTGTTCTACCAAAATGACATGCACTCGTATGTTCATTGCAGCATGAATAATAGCAAAGACATGAAATCAGCCTTGGTGCCCATCAACAATGGATTGGATAAAGCAAGTGTGGTACATATGTACCATGGAATACTACACAGGCATAAAAAAGAATGAAATAATGTTCTTTGCAGCAACACGGATGCAGCTGGAGGCCATTATCCTAAGTGAATTAAGGCAGAAACAGAAAACCGATACTGCATGCTTCACTTATAAGTGGGAGCTAAACATTGAGTACTCACAGCTGTAAAGATGACAACAGTAGACAATGGGGACTATGAAAAGAGGGAGGGAGGGAGCTTTTCAAGGTCTGAAAAACTACCTATTGGGTACTATGCTCAGTACCTGGGTGATGGGATCAATTGTACCTCAAACCTCAGCATTACACGATAGACCCATGTAGCAAACCTGCACATGTATTCCTTGAATCTAAAATAAAAGATGAAATGACAGAAAAAAAAAAAAAAGCCACAGAGGAGTCAAAAGTACTCCCACCAGAGGAATTCACATGTGTGAGGACTTACAGGCAAAATAAATAAGTTGCATTGCAGAAAGCTGGGTGAATTGCAGAACAGTTGGAACAGAGGACAGTCGCACAGCTAGGGTGGAGGGAGGGGAAGACCGGGAAGAATTGCTGGAAATATCCAGACAGAAGGCCAGAGTGAGGGCCACAAAAGTGGAGGAAGCTGGTTGGGCACGGTGGCTCATGCCTGTAATCACAGCACTTTGGGAGGCTGAGGTGGGTGGATCACCTGAGGTTGGGAGTTCAAGACCAGCCTGACCAACATGGAGAAACCCCATCTCTACTAAAAATACAAAATTAGCCAGGTGTGGTGGCACATGCCTGTAATCCCAGTTACTGGAGAGGCTGAGGCAAGAGAATCGCTTGAACCCAATGGCGGAGGTTGCAGTGAGCTGAGATCGCACCATTGCACTCCAGCCTGGACAACACGAGCGAAACTCCGTCTCAAAAAAAAAAAAAAAAAAAAAAAAAAAAAGTAGAGGAAGCTGGGCAGATCCAGCAAATATTCATAAGTATTAGTAGAAATACAAAGACTTCGAAATTGATAGAATAGAAAAGGTGGGATAGGAAGAGAGGAGAGAAAGGGAAGATCCAAGAGTCATTCTTGTCTATCTTTACTTCTATAGCCCTGCCTTTACCACAGTGCCTTCCCAACTGTGAATGCTCAATCAAGATTAAACAAAATACATAATATTCTCTTAAAATTATTTTTCTGGCCTCTACATCTGCATGTTGTCACATGAGATTCTGATGATCCACCAACAGATGTATCCCCTTGCTCCTCTACTAGGTATTTTTAATTTTTGCACCTGGCACCCACCCTACCTCTACCATCAAAATCCCCACAGAGAAGAAAGATATCTAAGGTTAACATGCAAGCAGTGCATGGACCATTACAATGGAAAGGGCTCTGCTAGGTCCAGGCAGGCAGACAGACAGACAGACCTGACCTACCTTGGAGGTTTGCTCTACCGCCATAGGGGTTTTTCTGGGAACCCAAGCATCTTGGAGAGGTGCAAATGAGTTGCTTATCATCTGGAGCGGCATGGAAGCTGTAGAATTTTCTCCTAGCACTTATAAGAAGCAGGCATTGCAGTTAGGTGGAAGAGAGATAGACTCATGAAAAAGCCTTGTGGTCTGTAACGAGGATATACTCAACAGTGACCTAAACTGACATCCGGAAATTGGATGCATACGGGCTTCTGAGCAGATGATGGCAAGTAAGTGTAATAACCCAGGCTGAAGCTCAACAACCTCTCCTCCACCCTCCAGTCATGGTACTACATATGGCATACCCTCTGCCCCTGAGAAAAATGAGTGCCAATGCAGGAAAAAGGAGATAACTCTTGAATGCCTAACATTGTTTCTGTCACTTCATAAAATGGGTCTGAAGACGCAAAGTCCAGTCATGGAAAATACACCTGAGTTTGTGAATTGGAATCCGAACCTACTACTGTTTTCTCCTTCCTAATGTTGCGTATCTCTGTTTTCTCTCTTGGACTCGCCACCTATTTCTTTTATTGTTTTATCATAACAGTAATTTTTATATTTATTAATCAACTTTTGTTTTTATCCATATTCTTCTACCTTTACAAATGTATTCCTCCATGTTGCTTGATATTGATTTTCTTTTCTTTTCTTTTTTTTCTTTCTTTCTTTTTTTTTTTTTTTTTTTTTTTGGGACGGAGTTTGGCTCTTGTTGCCCAGGCTGGAGTGCAATAGGACTATCTCGGCTCACTGCAACCTCCGCCTCCCGGATTCAAGCGATTCTCCCGCCTCAGCCTCCCGAGTAGCTGGGATTACAGGCATGTGCCACCACACCCGGCTAATTTTTGTATTTTTAGTAAAGATGGGGTTTTTCCATGTTGGTCAGGCTGGTCTCAAACTCCCGATCTCAGGTGATCCAACTGCCTCAGCCTCCCAAAGTGCTGGGATTACAGGTGTGAAGAACAGCGCCTGGTTGATAATGATTTTCTATTTTTCCTCTTTTGGGGCTTTTTGAGATAAAAGCATAACTTGTTTCTTTCTTTCTGATAACATTAAAAATATCTCTCTGAAATTGAATGCAGTTTTGAGGTGAAACTATGGGTTTTTATGCAATATTTACATACTGGTATGTTTCTATATATTCTGTAATTACATTCTTGATTTCCTTTTTGATCTAAGAGGTAGCTTAGAAGACTGACTTATAATTTCCAAGTGTTTAAGCTTCTATTTTTTAATTTATATGTAAATATTAATTTTTAAAATATGATACAGAGAAGGGCACCAACATAAGTGTAGAGCTTGATAAATTTTTATAAAATGAGTATTCTCAATGTAACCACCACTTAAATCAAGAAATTGGACATTTCTGTTACCAGAACTGTAGAAGCTCTCTGCGTGCCACCTCCCAGGTACTATAGCACCCATTCCCAGCTTCCCCAAGATAAATTCCATACTGACTTCTATTACCATTGATTCACTTTGCTTGTTTTTAAACTGGATGTAAATGAAATCATACAGTATATACTGTTCTGTATCTGGCTTTTCTTGCTCAGCCTCCATTGTGAGATTCATCCACATTTTCATCCACTGTTAGGTGAAGCACGAATACATTCCTTTTTCTTTCCATGTATACGCCACCTTTGTATGATAATAAATTCATACGATTCGTTGTATTGTATGAATACACCACCTTTTTATTTATCCACTGTGTTGTCAATGGAGACTTCAAGTGGTTTTAATTTTTGACTATTACAAATGCTGCCAATACAAACATTCTAGCACATGCCTTTTGTGGTAAATATGTCCACATTTCTGTTGAACAAGTGAAATTGCTGGGTCATGAAGTGTGCATACTGCTTAGCCTTAGCGCATACTGCAAGCACAGCACTCTAAAGTGCTGTACTGATTTCCCTCCCACCAAAATGCATTATATGACAGTCCCACTTGGTCTGCATCCTCACCAACACTGGTTTAGCCAGTCTCTTTCCATTTTAGCTCTTCCATGGGTGTGTGGTGGAATTTCATTCTCATATCAATGGCATATATTGGATGATTAACAAGGTTGAGCAACTTTTTGTGTTCTTGGGCCATTTGGATAGTGACTGTGGAAAAGTGACTATTCAAATCTCTTAATCTCTTGTCAATTTATCCTGAAGGTTTCTTCCTTTTTCCCATTGATTTGTAGGATTCTTCTCTTTCTTTTCTTTCCTTTTTTTTTTTCTTTTTTGAGATGGAGTCTTGCTCTGTCACCTGGGCTGGAGTGCAATGGCACGATCTTGGCTCACGGCAACCTCATCTCCCGGGTTCAAGCGATTCTCCTGCCTCAACCTCCCAAGTAGCTGGGATTACAGGCACCCACCACCACGCCTGGCTAAATTTTTTTTGTATTTTTAGTAGAGACGGGGGTTTTACCATGTTGGCCAGGCTGTTCTTGAACTCCTGACCTCAGGTGATCCACCAGCCTCGGCCTCCCAAAGGGCTGGGATTACAGGTGTGAGCCACCACTCCCAGCCCTGGAGTCTCTCTCTCTCTATACACACACACACACACACACACACACACACACACACACACACACACATATACACGCACACATGTATACACATATATACACACACACACATCTATCTATCTATCTATCTATCTATCATCGATCTTTCTTTGAGACAGGGTCTTGCATTGTTGCTCTGTTGCCCAGGTTGGAGTGTGGTGGCCTGATCTCGGCTTACTGCAGCTTTGACTCCCTGGGCTCAGGTGACTCTCCTACCTCAGCCTCCCGGGTAGCTGGGACTACAGGCATGCACCACCAGGCCTGGCTAATTTTTGTGTTTTTTTAGTAGAGATGTTGCTTAGGCTGGTCTTGAACCCCTGGGCTCAAGTGATCTGTCCACCTTGGCTTCCCAAAGTGCCGAGATTACAGGCGTGAGCCACCATGCCCATCCAGATTCTTTATATATTTTGGAGTTGAGTTCTTTCTCTGTTTTATGAAGGTTGAATGTATTGCAAATAATTCGTCCCACTCTGATGATTTCTTTTTCATTCTGTTTTTTATTTTTTGAGACAGAGCCTCACTCTGTTCCCAAGGCTGGAGTTCAGTGGCACAGTCTCCGCTCAATTCAGCCTCCACCCTCCCAGGCTCAAGTGATCCTTCCACCTCAGTCTTCAGAGTAGCTGAGACTACAGGCCCTGCCACCAGGTCTTGGTAATTGTTGATTTTTTTTTTTTTTTTTTTCCTGTAGAAATGGAGTTTTGGAGTTGCCCAGGCTAGTCTCTAACTCTTGAGCTCAAGTGATCTTCCTGTCTCAGCCTTTCAAAGTGCTGGGATGACAGACGTGTGCCATGGAGCTTAGCCTTTTTAGTTCTCTTAATGGTATCATCAGATGAACCATTAAGAACCAAAGTTCTTAACTGTTAAGTAGTCCAATTTGCCAATATTTCCTTTAAGATTAGAATATTTGGTGTCATGTTTAAGAAATCATTGTCTACCACAAGATCATGAAGAACTTTTTCTCCTGTTTTATATTTTGATTTTTATTTCTTTTGAAAAACAATAATTTTTGAGGTTTGTTTTCCAGAAAAAATGGGTAGTTGATAAACCTTTTCAGTCATTACATGTCGACTTCCTTTTGCCCTCGTTTGTGAATGTTAGGCCAGATGTAGACTTTTGAGTTGCATTTGAATTATGACCTATTTTCATGGGTGCCCTGTAATCTTGCTCTGAATTTTATTGGCATTGAGCATTGCAGATGTCAGCATGAGGCAAACCAGCTTCTCTTTTTGAAGACAAACTTCTTTTTTTCTGGTGTGTGTGTGTGTGTGTGTCTTCGAAATTCAGAAATTTAACCAAGATATGTCTAGGGATTTTGTTTTTCTTGTGCAGTAATATTTTCTAGCCCTTCGTGAATTATTTTAATTTTGACTTGGGCCTTTCTTCAGCTCTGCAAAATGTTTTTTTGTTTGTTTCTTTGTTTTGTTTTTTGAGACGGAGTTTCACTGTTATTGCCTAGGCTGTAGTACAACAGCCCGATCTTGGCTCTCTATGACTTCCGCCTGCCAAGTAGCTGGGATTACAGGCATGCGCCACCATGCCCAGATAATTTTGTATTTTTAGTAGAGACAGGGGTTTCTCCATGTTGGTCAGGCTGGTTTCAAACTTCCAACCTCAGGTGATCTGCCCACCTCGGCCTCCCAAAGTGCTGGGATTCCAGGCATGAGCTACCGCGCCTGGCCTTTTTTAGTATTTTTTATGCTTATTTCTTCTTCATCTGCTCTGCAAATTCTATTACATATTTGTTTGAATATTTTGAAAAAAGATTCCACGTCTAGTTTCTTTTTCCTCACCATTTCATTGCATTACCTACTTTTTCCCGCTGAATTTTGGGATTATTCTTCCAGCCCATCTTCTAATGCAGTAATTCCATTTTGGGCAGTGCCAGATCTGCTATTTCCTGCCTCTGTGGAGTTTCATTAGTTTGGAAGTCATGCGTTTCTTATCCAAGAACTCTTTCTTGTTTAATGTGGCTCTTCTTCATGGCAACCAGCTCTTGTTATATTAAAGCAGCTTTCTCTCAGTTCTCACCAAGAATACAAATTAGAGTGAAAAAATATATTTCCCTTACTTCTTGCATAACTTTCACTAGCAGCTATTTTCTCTGGATTCTTAGATTAGTCTCCCTGTTTTATGGAGGTCATAGCCTATAATAAAAGCACAGGCATTTGAACTGGAAAAACTTGGGTTTGAATCCTAGTTCTGAACCTTGAATGGCAGTTAACCTAAACCCTCTGAGCTTGGTTTATTTGATAGGTAGAGTCAAACCCTCATTCTAGAGTTCTTCTAAGGATTAAATAAGATAATGTATGTTATAGCACTTACAGTAGTACTTGGCTATATAGTTTATTATTATTACCTTCTTCATTCTCATTACTATTATATTGAAATACTAAGTCTTTTTTCTGCTTGTCAGTCTCACATAGAGAGGTCTGGTTACTTAAGACTTGGTAGCTGAGTTGGACAGAAAGGCATCATGTCAGAAATGGTGCAGATCTCAGTTTAATTTTCCCCACGTTACTACACATAGTAAATCTACCTGGCCAGGACTCCCTCACTCAGAAATCACCTGTACCATTTTTTGACAAGATTGTGAAAAGGACCTTTCTCTAATTTCCATGAGTGACACAGAATTGCTCTATTATGTTTGATGAGTTATTTCAAATGGATATTGGAGGGAGAAATGAGTCAAAACTACTGGCTTTTGTTAACATTTTGTTACCAGAAGTTGAATGTAAAATTTACTAAAAATAAAGAAAATTAACACATAAATGTTTTAGATAAAAATGTAGTCAAATATTTCTATCCTTTGGGGATAAGGGAGACTTTCTAAGCATTAAACCAAAGGCATAAAACATAAAGGAAAAGATTGATAGATCTGACCACATCAAAAATGTAGAATTCTTGCTGGGCGCGGCGGCTCACGCCTGTAATCCCAGCACTTCAGGAGGCTGAGGCGGGTGGATCACCTGAGGTCAGCAGTTCAAAAGCAGCCTGACCAACAAATACAAAATTGGCCAGGTGTGGTGGCTCATGCCTGTAATCCCAACTACTTGGGAGGCTGAGGCAGGAGAATCACTTGAGCCCGGGAGATGCAGGTTGCAGTGAGCCAAGATTGTGCTATTGCACTCCAACCTGGGCAACAAGGGTGAAACTCCATCTCAGAAAAAAAAAAAAAAAAAAAAAAAAAGTAGAATTCCTGGAAGATAAAAATCAACATTAGAGATGTTGAAAAGGAAAGGCCAAACTAGAGAAAACATTTGCCATAAGATACAACAGCATTAGTGTAATTAATATGACTACAAAGCTTTTAAAAATTGGTAAGAAAATGTAGACCTACAACAGAAAAATGGGTTAAGGACATGGAGAATTAATTAACCAAAGAAGAAATACTAACGGCCATGAAACATGTGGGAAAATGTTTAATGTGGTAAAAACAAGTGCAAATTAAAATGGCATAATAATGCTATTTTTCATCTATTCATCTCGCAGGATTATTAAGAGCAGTGATACTCAGCACAGGTTAGAGTATGGGGAAAATGGCGTATTTACATGCTGTAGTTGGGATGGTGAAAATTTCCATTTTTTATCTACAGGATAATTTGGCAATACATATAAAAAGCTTTAAAACATGACACACTTCAATGCAGAAATTCTGATTATTTAATGTTGATCTTAATTAAATAAATATATGCAAAAAGTTTTAACCATTAACATGTTGATCACAGAGATATTTAGAATAACAGAAGATAAGAAAGAACATATTGTCCTAACAACAGTCTGATCCTATTTTTGAAACACGTTTATAGATTCCCAGTGTTATCTTGATTAGTAAGAATCTGGGCATTTTTCATTTTTTAAATGAATCCTAATTTTTCCATTTTTTCCCTCAATAACGTTAAAATGTATAACACGTTTATATATAAACACATATGCTGTTGGACTTTATTTACTAACATTTTATTAATAATTTTTATATCTATTCTTGTAGGCGATATTGGTTTGTTGTTTTTGCATTTGTGCCATCTTCATCAGGTTTGATAACAGAGTTAAGGCAATTTCATAAGTGAGTTTGGATGCTTTCATTTTGTTTCTGTGCTCTGAAATACTTAAGTAGCAGAAGAATTATCTGTTGTTTGAAGCTTTGAAAGTGTTCCCCATAAAACCATATGGGCCTGGCTACTTTGGGGAGTATTGTTCCTTGAAAAGTTTTCCAAGTTTTTCAGTGTTCCTGGTCCCCTCATGCTTCCTACCCATTTTTGAAAAACCTGTAGCAGGCCAGGCACAGTGGCTCATGCCTGTAATCTCAGCACTTTGGGTGGCAGAGGCGGGGGATCACCTGAGGTCAGGAGTTCGAACACAGCCTGGCCAACATGGTGAAACTCCATCTTTACTAAAAATACAAAAATTAGCTGGGCATGGTGGTAGGCGCCTGTAATTCCAGCTACGCAGGGAGGCTGAGGCACGAGAATCGTTTGAACCCAGGAGGTGGAGGTTGCAGTGAGCCGAGATTGCGCCACTGCACTCCAGCCTGGGAGACAGAGCAAGACTCCATCTCAAAAAAAAAAGAAAAGAAAGAAAGAAAGAAACACCTGTAGCAGTTCATATTCTCCAAGCAAATAAAGAGCTTACTTTAAAATAGGTAAACACAAGATTGCAAAAGCATTCTCTTATACTTTTTGTGCATCTGTGATTAAATCCTTTTTCTCGTGTCTAAAGTTGTGTGTTTTTCTTCTTTTTGACTTTCTATCTATTCATTTTATGTATCTCTTTGAAATAACAAGTCCTGAAATTAATGGATCAATTACACCCTTAATTCATTCTAAGGTCTGTATTGGGCCTGCTGTACAAGTGTTCCCCTAGAGACCAAGACAGAAGACAAGCCACTATCTGGGGAAAGTTTTTTCTTATGGCAGTGGTAAATGTGCCAGAAGGCCAGAGGAAAATGTACAAAGCCTCTTAATGCACAGCTTGGAAGTGCCATATATCACTTTCACCCACAGGCCATTAGCCGAAGAAGTCTTTTGGTCAAGTCCTAAGTTATTAAGTGGGAAAATACACTCTGCCTATGATGAGACCATGCAAAGGTCTATTAAGGGAAGGCTGAAAATTGGAGTTAACGACATCTATTAATACCATGCCCAAAGATGGGAACGTCTATTACCCTATTTAAAAAATATTTTGGACTAACAGATATACTTGAATGGTGCAAGTCAAGTTTGATACCTGCAAGCAAAAAGGTGATTGGAATCTGTAATATCCTTCAGTCGTATTGTAGCACTGAATGTTGTTTTGACACATCAGATACTGTAAGGCATAGGTGTATCTTCTCCAACAGCAATTTATTGAGCAAATAGACTGGCCAATTAATTCCCCAAAACATACTACTTAGAGATTTTGTACTACAAATCCCCACATAGCAGATAAGAAAAGAGTGTCCTGGAGAAGTCCAGCAAGATGATTGGCCATAATTATAATGAGCTCAAGCTTCCTGTTCTGCTTTCTCTCTTCTGTGGACCCCAATGTATAGGATGTTTCAGTCGACAAAGAACTGCATATACCATAGTGATCCCATAAGGTTATAACACTGTATTTTTACCATACTTTTTCTATGTTTAGATGTGTTCAGATAACACAAACACTTACCATTGTGTTACAATTGTCTACACAATTCAGTACAGTGACATGCTATACAGGTTTGTAGCTTAGGCTATACCCTATAACCTAGGTGTGTAGTAGGCTACACCATCTAGGTCTGTGTAAGTATTTTCTTTCCTTTTTTTTTTTTTTTTTTTGAAATGGACTCTCGCTCTGTCACCTAGGCTGGAGTGCAGTGGCGCGATCTCGGCTCACTACAAACTCTGCCTCCTGGTTTCAAGCGATTCTCCTGCCTCAGCCTCCTGAGTAGCTGGGATTACAGGCACCCACCACCACACCTAACTAAATTTTGTAATTCTAGTAAAGACGGGTTTTCACCACATTGGCCAGGCTGGTTTCGAACTCCTGACCTCAGGTGATCTACCTGCCTTGGCCTCCCAAAGTGCTGGAATTACAGGCATGAGCCACCACGCCTGGCTGTTAACTACTTTCTATGATGTTTGTGCAATAACAAAATCACCTAATAATGTATTTCTCAGAACGTATCCCTGTTGTTATTACTCTGAATTCTGTTCTGTAGACCAGCCTTGTCCAATAGAGCTTTCTATGATGATGAAAATGTTTATTTTACATTGTCTGCTATGGCAACCACTAGCCACAGGTAGTTATTGGGCACTTGAAATGGAAAAACTGAAACTTTGTTTTATTTAACCTAATTTAATATAATATTTAAGTAACCACATGTAGCTAGTGATCCCCATGTTGGCCAGTGAATGCTTGCTCTCAGAGTAGAGGTTAAAACCATTCTAATTCGGAGGCTTCTAAAGGGAGTATCAGATTTCCACGGAAACATATCTCAGACAAATGGTACTACAACATTGCTGAAGCAAGTAAGAAGCCCATATGTTGTTGGCCAAAGCAAGTGACAAGGTCAAAGGGAAGGTCAACAGGAACAGGGACGTGTAATCTTCCCATAGGTCAAAGTTAGGTATATAAGACATAGAAATTTCTTTCTTCTTTTCTCCTCTTCTTCCTCCTCTTCCTCCTCTTCTTTCCCCTTCCCACCATCCTTCCTCACCTCCCCTTCTTCTTTTGCAAATACATTTAAATTTTATTTTAAATCTATTCTTCTAGGTGACAAAAATTAAGTTTCAGGCAATTCTATCTTCATTCCCCATCTTGGCCAAAGCTGCCTCCTCATCCTGATCACCGTCTTTGATCCCAACAGCTTTCACATCCAGCTCTTTCAGGTACATTTGTATATCCCCACACCACACATGCAGAGACCAAATCATTGCACATGGCTTGGGTGCAGGGAGCTCTGGGGCTACCACTGGCCTGTGGTATGGGTACCGTAGACATTTCATGTAGATATCTTACTGGTCCTGTGTCTTACAAGGCAGAAGATCTCTGTGAGCTTGGCCACGCCTAGCCTTCACTCCAGGAGTGGTGTGCAGTTTCTCCACTGTGCTCAGATGCCCCAAAATGATATATCTGTCTCCAGTCTGCCTGCCCCCAACTTCATTGTTGACCATGGGGAAAAGCAAGGTGCATGCTGCTTTCTCAGAGAAACCCGCTGTAGCAGTCAGCTTAGACTCAATTATGTTACAGCTACAAACAATCCCTAAACCTCTGATTTAAAACAGCAAAGATACCTTTTTCACTCCAGCTGGAGGGCCACATCGGTGTTCCACAGCAGCCCCCAACTGGTTCATTGCCAGTATTAAGAAGAAGAGGGCAGGATCACAAAATGACTCCTAAAACGTCTGCCCTCAGAAGAAGCATATAAGTCACTTCTGTGCATATTCATTGTTCAAAGAAAATCACATGACCGATCTTTAACTCAACAGTAAGGTAAAATAGCATCCTTCCCATAGGCATTGGCAGTGAAATTTTTTGGACATTAATAGTATCTACACAAGCATCATCTACTTTTCTTCTCTCTTTCTCTCCTGCTTTGCAGTCCCCATCACCATTTTCAACATCTTACAGCCTGTGGGTTCTTTATTTAGACTAAGCAGGATGATATATTCTTTATAATCTACTATTTCTGACATAGACTATTAAAGCTCCAAAGCCTGTATTCTGGAAACTCAAAACTCTGTCCTGAAGAACTCTATTCTGTCACATGTGTTTCTGAAGCTCTTGTTTCTGCGCTATTATCCCTTCCCTGGGGTAGAAAGCAGAACACGCACTAGCTGCTTCCTGAGTGGAGGGAGCATTCAAAGGAAGACAGAAAATATGTGGAGAAGCCACCAGTTAATAAAATATTATCGGACCACACTCTGTCAGGGGAGGCAGCCAAGGGGATTTCCCTTTGGAACGGAAAAATCTCGGGATTGAAGGCAGGGGCTGGCATGATATCGGAGTTGTCTACCAGAATTCTTGAGGATTAGTGCTGACCAGTAGAACTTTCTGAGAGGATAGGAATATTCTTTATCTGTGCTGTCCAATGCAGTAGCCTTTAGCCACATGTGGCTCTTAAGCACTTCGAATGTGACTTGGGTGACTGAGGAACTAAATTCTGTTTTTCTTTTTTTATTTATTTTTATATATTTTTTTATGATACTTTAAGTTCTGGGGTACATGTGCAGAACGTGCAGGTTTGTTACATAGGTATACAGGTGCCATGGTGGTTTGCTGCACCCATCAACGTCATCTACATTAGGTATTTCTCCTAATGCTCAACCCCCGACAGGCCCCGGTGTATGATGTTCCCCTCCCTGTGTCCACATGTCCTCTTTGTTCAACTCCCACTTATGAGTGAGAGCATGCAGTGTTTGGTTTTCTGTTCTTGTGTTAGTTTGCTGAGAATGATGGTTTACACCTTCGTCCATGTCCCTGCGAAGGACATGAACCCATCCTTTTTTTATGGCTGCATAGTATTCCATGGTGTATATGTGCCACATTTTCTTTATCCAGTCTATCACTGATGGGCACTTGGGTTGGTTCCAAGTCTTTGCTATTGTGAACAGTGCCGCAATAAACATACATGTACATGTGTCTTTATAGTAGAATGATTTATAATCCTTTGGGTATATATCCAGTAATGGGATTGCTGGGTCAATTGGTATTTCTAGTTCTAGATCCTTGAGGAATTGCCACACTGTCTTCCACCATGGTTAAACTAATTTACACTCCCACCAACAGTGCAAAAGTGAGGAACTAAATTTTGAATTTTAATTAGTTTAAATTTCAACAACCGCTTGTGGTGAGGGGCTACTATATTCAACAGTGCAGTTCTAGAAGTTACCAGAGATAGTGTTGCTAAAAGTCATACAGTGACCTTAATGTCTTACTATTATTTATACACATAAAAAGCATGTTGTACTTTGCTTTTTTAAAAATCTCAAAATGGAAATAATTTCACTTAATATAGACATCATATAGACATTATAGGTACAACATAGTTGCTTAAAGGCAAATAATGGTCGGGCGCGGTGGCTCAAGCCTGTAATCCCAGCACTTTGGGAGGCCGAGACGGGCGGATCACGAGGTCAGGAGATCGAGACCATCCTGGCTAACATGGTGAAACCCCGTCTCTACTAAAAAATACAAAAAACTAGCCAGGTGAGGTGGCGGGCGCCTGTAGTCCCAGCTACTTGGGAGGCTGAGACAGGAGAATGGCGTGAACCCAGGAGGCGGAGCTTGCAGTGAGCAGAGATCTGGCCACTGCACTCCAGCCTGGGCGACAGAGCAAGACTCCGTCTTAAAAAAAAAAAAAAAAAAAAAAAAAAAAAAAAGCAAATAATGCCTTCGTTTATTCACTGGCTAGAGCTGTCTGACCTAATAAGCAGAGGCTAAATTCACAATTAATTAAAGATTTCATGTTCATTCAGCCAAGACATGCCTCAAACCATTTTTTGTTTAGCTGGCCAGCAAGATACTTAGAGCCATATTTAGGACATCTTGCAACTATAATCAACATATGCAAAATATCCCATTTCAAAGAAGATCCTTCCTTTATAAGATTAGTAATTCTGTTGTACGAATAGGATTTTTCTCTATTATGCTAAGTATAATCATTTTGTAGTAAATGAATATGGCAATGTACTACATGAAAATTTATATGTAATTTGATTATTGGTAATTTAAAAAATAGTTCTCTTACCGGAGTTCAGGAAGCATATTTCTCTATCTAGGGATGAGGAAACAGAGGTTTGGAGAGGTTAGGCAATTTTCCTAAGGTTATATAACAGGTATGTGGAATTCTGATGCAGGAACTCCTATCTGTTTAATCCAAAGCGCCTAGCACCCAACAATATTGCTCTTACTTGATATATAATGATAAAACCTTGATATATAATGATAAAACCTAATTGCAATCACCTATCTTTTTCTTTTTTCTTTTTCTTTTTTTTTTTTTTGAGACAGAGTCTAGCTCTGTCGCTTAGGTTGGAGTGCAGTGGCACACTGCAACCTCTGCCTCCCGGGGTCAAGCGATTCTCCTGCCTCAGCCTCCCGAGTAGCTGGGATTACGGGCGCCCACCACCACGCCCAGCTAATTTTTGTATTTTTAGCAGAGACAGGGTTTCACTGTGTTGGCCAGGCTGGTCTCGAACTCCTGACCTCATGATCCACCCGCCTTGGTCTCCCAAACTGCTGGGATTACAAGCGTGAGCCACTGCGCCCGGCTCACCTATCTTTTTCTAAGGATAGAGAACGAAGAAGCCACAACCCCTTTCAAGGAACCAGCTGACGTCCATGGGATGCTATGGTGCAGGACACTTGTGGGGTGCTACAGCTCATGCCCCTTGGTTTCCTGCTGGTGGAAGGGAAATGGGACTAGATACGAGATTGGCGTCTAAGCCATACAAAAAAGCTGTCTCAGACAGGTTGGGCCAGTAAGCACAATGTCACTATCTATATTGGCTTCTGGTTACCTATTGGGTTTGGTTTGGTAAAAATTAAGAATCAGACTTCTGGGATGCAAGCTATGCCGAGTTCAAAATCTGCTGTCAGCCCCTGTGTTTCAAGCGTAACCCTGAACCTCATCATTAATCAGGTGACCTTAGACCGTTTTATCAGCCACGTATCTGCTAGCATAAATCTCCCTTCTGTGAATTGAGAACACAGATGCCTCACATTCACTAAAAATACAATGAGAGACAGATGCTCACTTTCTTTATTTGCTGTTGTATTCTTGGTCCCACTTTGCCATTTTTAAAACAGGAAAACGTTTCCCTTACTTGAACGCTAAAGTGCAAAGCTGCTGTGGACGCTGCCTTCTTCCACCTCCGCACTCCACTGTCCTTGCAAACTTTGGACAGAGGAAAGGTGGGCACGGGGCGCCAAACTACAAGTCCCGGCATGCACGGCGTTCTCCGCACAGGCGCACGGGGACAGCCCGGCCAGCCGGCCAGCCAGCCTGCGGAGACTCCCGGGTCCCCGCGCCGGACTGGGACTGGGGGCAGGCAGCCCGGGCGGAGCGGGCCGGTGCCGAGGGCGGCCCCGGGCATTGCTCTGCCCCGGGCATTGCGCGGCGCGCGTGAGGGGGATGCGGCAGGAGGCGGCGCGGCGGGAGGAGGCGTAGGCGGCGGTGCCCTCGGGAGGGAGCTGCGCGCGGGCCAGACGGCTCCCGGAGGCTCCGCAGTGCCGCCGCCGCCGCCCGGGAGGCTCCGCGCGGGAGCCATGTAACCCTGCGGCGGGCTCCGGGCTGCTCCGTCCTTCCCCAGCTCCTGGGCTAGCGCGGCAGCGGGGCCACGATGAAGAAGCAGTTCAATCGCATGCGCCAGCTGGCCAACCAGACGGTGGGCAGGTAGGTCACCCGCGGGCACCGGGGCCGGTGCGCGCCCGCTAGGCTGCATCCGCCGGGGCGCGCAGGTGATGGATCCCGCCCGGCCTCCTGTCCTCCTTCCTTCCGTCCCTTCCCCTGCAGCAGCTGCCTCCAGGCGCTGCTCGCAGACGCGACCCCTCCTCCCTGAACTTCCTAGACCCGGGAGCCCTTCACACGCGCCGCCTTCTGCTCCGGGCTCCGGTTGCCAAGCGCAAAGTGTGACGCATCCTTTACCTGCGTCCCCGGCTGCCCCTTCGCTTCGTCCTCCCTGCCTTTCCCCGGGACTCCCTTCTCCCTCTGGCCGCCTATCTTCCTGGAAACAGGTGTTTGCTCAGATTGTGCTGGAGGCAGCTGAACCGCAGTCGGTCTCCGGAGATCTCTTTCCTCCCCTCCCCTGCGCCGAGTTCAGGGCTGCTCCCGGGTCCAGGGAAAGTGCTGGGCCTGGTCGGCCTGCCCCTCCCGCCGTGTTTATTTTCAGGGACTATGACTGTACGAGATTCTGGATCACTTTCCTGGCCGGGTTTCTTAAGGCGTTTGGTTGGGGGAAAGAGTGAGGGGTGGGAGAGGAAGGAAGGTGCTGGTGGAATGGCGTTGCTGCCTGCTTGGTGTTAAGACTGATTTCAGTGGAGGGAGGGAGGCTGCAAAAACGAGGCCCAAGTCCTCGGGAAGATGAGAATCGCAGCCAGGTAGGGGAGGGGGACAGAGGCCCCACAGTCAGAAGAGTCAGGCCCGGGGAAGCTGCAAGACCCCGCCTGCTGCCATCACGGTGAAAATGGGCTACATCTGGACTCCAGGAGCGGCTCTGCAGGGTGCCAACATCTATTAAGGTTACGTAAAAATCCTGGTGGGTCTCTCCCAAGACTAGGCATTCTTTGAGCACAGGATCGTTAGGTAGAGGGGATTTTTCCTGGAACCCGTACTCCTGGGGAGGGATTTCCGCTGCTGCTGTGGCAAAGGAATTCAGGTGTGCAGTTCTAAAGCAATCAGAAAGCAAAGAATCCAGCCTTGGGTGCAGTTCAAATGCAAGCTCAACGCATCGAGGGCTCTCCACTAGGTTTACCGAGAAACCAAATACCTTTCCGGGGTGGGAAGTGGAGCCTGAACTGGCACCTGGTAGGATGGGGGTGGGGACAGCCCTGGGGAATAGGGGACATCTGAACTCCCATCTAAGCATACTGCCCTAGTTACAGTGGGCATTTGAGGGCAGGGGATGCGGTGGCTTCTTATGCTTCCAGGGACTCCAGATGGTTTCCAAGTAACAATGTCTAAAATTGACTTGGATTCATTTTTCCTTCCCAAACACATGTGCTTTAACGTGAGGGGGAATTTATGAATAGCAGAGTCAGATTAGCCCAGATTTCTGGCATGGTATTGCCACAGATATAGCCTCACGTGGACTGCCTTTTGATGTGTTGGATGCCGAGATAGTGTTTCCTGGTATTCGTTGTTTAGCAGATGACAGTCAAGCCGACCCGTCTTTAGTATCTTGGCTTCTTCATCACCCTGCAGGCGGGCATTGACCATCACCTGAGACCAGCCCAGTGACCAGGAGGCCCCTGACACTAGACTTGGGTTGCTGGTTTCTCTGGGTCTTGGGGTTTCCGTGCAGTGCTAGAATCTGAATGTTCAGAACGTGTTTATGCCTCCTCCCTGGCTTCCTGAAACACAATTCTATTTTTTCAGGACCTGTTTTGAAATGGGGGAACTTTTTGTGCCATGGCATCGTATCTTATTTTTCAGCCTCATCCATGGGGGGAATGCAAAATGGTGAGGGGAGGTTGGATTTCAGAAAAAGTGGTCTTAGGGATTGAGAGCACGTTCTTGGAAGTCCAAGCAGCTGGTCACCAAGAGGTTCTTTCCTCTTCTTTGTTGGGACTCTGGTGGATGTTGGCATATGGATGAATTCTGCGTTTCTCCGTTGGTAGCCATTGTGTTGTGCACTGGGCCAGGTGAGGGCCAGCCTGTATGGCTTTTGATGAAATCCAGAGCAAACCTTTTAAAGCAAAAACCAGTTCGTGTGACCTTGCTGCTGAAAAGCTTCCAGCGACACCTTATTGCGCTTAGCATCTCACATCTTGCCAGGGTCTTGCAGGACCATCCCTGGTTGGCTGTTTTTCTTAACTCTTTTTCTCCCCATTCTCATCTCTTCCACTCTTTCCACATTCATGGAGCTCTAGCCATGTGGCCTTTCTTGCCCCAAACACACTGAGCTCATATCCACCTTGAGGGTTTTGTTTTGTTTTTAATGTTTTCCCTTTCTTTTTTTAACTTGGCTGAGAATGTGCTCCTTCCAAGTAGCTTTTTCTCATCATTTCAGTCTTGGTTCCAAGACCTTCAAGAGGCCCTTCCTCCCCTATTTACCTCCAGCTCATCATTTTTTCATTTCTGGACAGCACTCATCACTGATTGAAACGCTTTTATTTTTTATTTTCTTGTCTGCCTGCCTCCAGCCGAATATATTGATTGCTGTCGTATGCCTGTGTAGACAGTGCAGTGCCGTTTAGGCTACTGACTCTCAATCGATGTTTATTGCCTAGATTAAAACAGCTTACCCCAGGGTCCATGGAGGGTCAGTGAGAGATGCAGCATTTCTTCTATTATTGAGAATGTTTTGGGTTGTGATCCTGTGAGTATTGGAGTAAAACAACCCTCAGTTGCTTGTTAATTTCTTAAATCAGAAGCACATAGGATTGGAATTTGGACTTTAGGTGTACGGTTATAAAGCACTTGTTTTTTATCCTTGTGTGTTTCTAAAGTTTTCCTCTTTCTGAGGGAGGACTGAGAAGACTGAAAGTCCTTCCTCACGGCTCGCCTTCCCTAAGTTGCAGGTTCTGGAGTTCTGAATATAAAACTTCAAGTCATTTTAACAATGTAGGAGTTACCCTACTTAAACATACTCTGTTGGGTTACTAGTACTTTCTCTTGAAGTGCTTACATCCAAGGCGTATTGAGGGCGTCAGCAACTATGAAAAGATTTGATAAAACCCATTGTATTTAACTGAGAAAAGTTTCAGCCCCTCCTTGGTCTGTTTCCTTAGTCTGCACATGTTCCTTCTGCTTTGAACTTTCCCCTTTCTGTCCCTTCACTTCAGTCTGTCCTTTGGGAGGCACTCCCTGGCCACTGTATGCCTCATGGTTAGGAGGATAGGCTTTCCACTGGGACAAGTTTAGTTTGTTGCTGACTGTGGAATCCTAAGCTTAATTCTCTGCACATTAATCTTCTAACTTGCAAAATGGGAGTAATAAGGATTGTACTGTGGTAATGTGGAAACGGCAGTGATAACATGAGGTACTGTGAGAAGTGGCCGGGTGTGGTGGCTCACGCCTGTAATCCCAGCACTTTGAGAGGCTGAGGCAGGTGGATCACGAGGTCAGGAGATCGAGACCATCCTGAATAACACGGTGAAACCCCGTCTCTACTAAAAATACAAAAAATTAGCTGGGCATGGTGGCGAGTGCCTGTAGTCCCAGCTACTCGGTAGGCTAAAGCAGGAGAATGGTGAACCCGGGAGGCGGAGCTTGCAGCGAGCAGGGATCTCGCCACTGCACTCCAACCTGGGCGACACAGCAAGACTCTGTCTCAAAAAAAAAAAAAAAAAAAAAAAGAGATACTGTGAAAAGTACCTAGCAGTGCTCAGCACTAGAAAATGCTTCATAAATAGTAGCTACAAGTATATCTGGGCAAATGTTCTGAGTGCTATTGAATTATATGCACTATGGTATATGTACATTTATTAGATACCTACTGTGTGCCAGACACTGCTCTGGTTCAGGGCGTATTGCGGTACAGGGCAAACAAAATTCTTGTTCGCTTGGAACCTGCATTCTAGACCGAGTGCCGTGGCGCACACCTGTAATCCCGGCACTTTGGGAGGCCAAGGAGTGTGGATCACCTGAGGTCAGGAGTTCGAGACCAGCCTGGCCAACATGGCAAAACCCTGTCTCCACTAAAAATACAAAAATTAGCTGGGCATGGTTGCAGGCGCCTGTAATCCCAGCTATTGGGGAGGCTGAGGCGGGAGAATCGCTTGAACCCCGGAGATGGAGGTTGCATTGAGCTGAGGTTGCGCCACTATGCTCCATCCTGGGTGACAGAGTGAGACTCCATCTCAAAAACAAACAAACAAACAAAAAAAGGAACCTGTATTCTAAAAGCATGCTATGGTTATAATGGCTCACTTGTATTATAATTTTTATATTTTGTCATTTACTTTTCCCCACTAGACTTTAAACTCTTTGGAGGCAGGGACAACTGCCCTAATACTGCCCTGTGTAGAAGGTCCTCTGTCATTCTTTGGCAATGGAATGAGTAAGTGAACAATAAGATCCATGAGCTATAGATAAGGGAGTCTTTTGAAGTAGTTCAAAGATGGGGAAAGCTCCTGATACCACGTTTCTTGAACGTTGTGATGGTGATCAGAGGAGAAAGGAACAGCTGCACTGCTGGGCATTGGAAGGATAGAGCAAGATTTAGGGGAGAATTTGGTTCAGGCCTGATTGATGGCAGCATTTTTCTTTTTACCTTCGAGAGAGTCTAGTGGCTGCTGGAGTGAGAAGCATACCAAAAGGCATAGAGTATTTTTCTTGGAAGTGACATTTGGTTGGTGTTGGGTGGAGCAAAGCCCTGAGCTAAAATTTAGCAAGAGACGTACTAAGAGAAAGAAAATGGAAGAAGTAATGGCACCTTGATTTGGTGGGGAGGACTTTTTTTTTCCAGTCTGCACAGGGGGTTCACATCCTCAGAGGGCTGTCACGAGGTTGGAGGGAGCCTGGTCCACTGAAGTGCCCACCAAATGGTTGAGGTGGTTCGTTGTCACTGAACACCCATTCAGTCTTCCAAAAATCATGTTGGCCTCCTAAGTAGAAAAGGATTCTTAGAAACGATTTCAACAGCTACTGCCCAGTGATGGCCCAAGTGAGGTTTATGCTCTTGTTTAAAATGGATGATGTTCAAAGTGTCTGGGAGTAGGTGAGGAGCGGTGTGTGTGCGGGAAGGAGAAGGCTGGTTGGGTCGGGTTGAAGTGTGTGGATTTAGAGGCTATGAGTTGGGGAGTGAAGACAAAGTTTTGTCCCTGGAGCCCTGTTTTCTATTCCTTGACTGCTTCGCGTACATTGCAAAGCAGGCTTGGTTTCCGATGCACAGCTTTGCAAGTATCGTTGCTGCTGTGCAGCTCTTGGAATTCAGCTGCAGAGGCCCAGGCATCAGCCAGTGGTGGGGAGCCTGGGAGCTGGATGCTGAGGCCGCAGCAGCCTCCAGGAGCACTGGTGCTGCAGACATTTTTGTTTGGGCCAAAGCTGCCAAAGTCAGTGAGGATCTTTTCCTTGAAGGTTTCTCTGAGACACTGCCCTGCCTTGTAGTAGCCCTTCTGAGAGCCATGACCCAATGAATAGGACATTAGAGGAAAATCAGAACCAATTCCAAATTTGGCTTTGGACTGCTTTGTTCCTTCCCTTCTATTTCCCTTACAATGGGTTAGACCTGCCAGACCAACACAGGTCCTGCCATGGGCTTCCTGTTAGCCCAGCAGGGCTGGGCAGACCCAAACCTGTCCCCCAAGGAGCGCTGCGCACATTGGTCTCAGAGCAAAGTTTTTCATTAGAGTTTTATGGAAGCCCAGGCCTTACTGCCTGTTGTGCTGTATATATGTGAAAGATAACAGAGTGTACTAACCCACTGATTACTGGGCTAGCAAATCTGGAGAGAATATTCTTTGCTCTTATCTTCTAAGATCCTTACTGTGTGGGTCTGTTGGGTTTCACCTTCTGCTGAGCTGCTCTCAGCAGTCAGCCTGAAGCTGCCTAGATTTCCTGCAGAATTCCGTTATCCCAGACCTGCAAGTCATTGTGAGGAAGCCATGCTCTTAAATAGCAATTAATCATATTCCTTTCCATTTTGTCTCCATCAAAGAAACTTATCAGTGATTTTTTTTTAACGATGGGCAATAAGGACCATTTTTTTTTTTCCTCTAGAGAAAGCGAATCAGTAGCCATACGAATATGCTGGTAATTTATAGTCATTCCTTTTAGAGGGGATTAGTAAGTATCCCTTTTATTAGTAATCAAGAGCAGATTATTTCAGATGCTATTTGATAAAGACAGCAAATAATACAATTATGCTTCAGCTCTGTGTGGATGTAGTTGTAGATCAGGCAGGAGGTTGTGGGGGAGAGTCAGAGAGTCAGGCCTCTTCCTTGGGGCGTGGGGCACCCTATTGAGCCAGCACCTGGAACTCCACCGCCTTTGGGAAGCTTGTGGCTGTCTAGCAATTTCAAATTCCTTTTTCTGTCCAGGAAGCAGATGTTTTGCTTTCATTTTCCAACTTTAGAGCTTATTTTTAGAATAAATGTTTATTTTCCCACAGAATTCAATTTACTTTTTTTAACCTTCATTTTGGTTATATAAGTAATATTTGTTTATGGTAGAAAAATCGTAAACTTATGGATGGACTAAAAGGAAAAAAAAAATCGCCTATAATCTCATTACCCAGAGACCGTAGCTAATATTTTGGATATAGTCTTTCAGTTTTTGAGCAGTATATATATATATTATTTAAAAAGTGTAGAGACCATACTCTGTACACTGTTTTGTAACCTGTTTTTTTTCCTTCATATTACATCTTGGATATGATCCCATGTCAATAACTGTTAATCCCCAGCGTAATTTTTCAAGGCTATATAATATTCCACTGTAGTTAACTCATTTTCTTTTGCCATTCACTTAGCAAATATTTCTCATGAATTTAGCTTCTTAGGATGAAGTCTTAGACATGTAATTGCTAGGTCAAAGAATATGTGAATTTTTAAGACTGTGAATGTGTATATTATACACACACACACACACACACACACACACACACTACTTTCACTGCAGCCTTGAACTCCTCTGCTCAAGCGATCCTCCATCCTCAGCCTCCCCAAGTGCTGGGATTATAGGTGTGCAACACCCTTCCTGGCTCCACCTCTTTTATTTTCTAGTGAGGCTGAATTTTTTTTTTTTTTTTTTTTTTTTGAGACGAAGTCTCACTCTGTCACCCAGGCTGGAGTGCAGTGGCATGATCTTGGCTCACTGCAAGCTCTGCCTCCCGGTCCTGCCTCAGCCTCCCGAGTAGCTGGGACTACAGGTGCCTGCCACCACACCTGGCTAATTTTTTTTATTATTATTATTTTTTATTTTTAGTGGAGACAGGGTTTCCCCATGTTAGCCAGGATGGTCTCGATCTCCTGACCTCGTGATCTGCCCGCCTCAGCCTCCCAAAGTGCTGGGATTACAGGCGTGAGCCAGCGCGCCTGGCCTTGAGGCTGAACATTTTTAAAGTTCTCTTGACATTAGTTGCCTTTTCTAAATTGCCTGCATTTGTCTTTGCCCCATTTTTCTAAAGTCATGTTCACAATTGTTTTCTTATGGATGGTAATTTCTTATTGATAAGGTAATTTTTAATATATTAAGCATATATATGCTTTGTCACACACATCTCCCTACTGGTTTTAAAAATTTTTGTTGTATGTCTTTCTTTTTTTGGCCATATATAAATTTAACATTTTGTGATCTTAAGTCTATCTATTTGTAGTCTGTTCTTCAATGTTATGTTTGGGGATACTTTGCCAAGACGCAGATTATATAAATATGCGTGCATTTTTATTACTATTTATAATAATTTCATTTTACCTTCAGATCTCTAATATGTCAGTCATTGATTTTGATGTATGACATGGCTTAGGTATAATACTTAGGCTTTTCAAAATTGATTATCCTGCTATTGAATAGTGTAATTCATACCCACCGTATTGAAATATCATCATCATTATGTACTAAAACATTTCATCTACTTTTATCTTTTTCTAGGATTTCTAGTTTGTTATCTTGTCTGTTGGTTCTGGTAGGAATTTAAGACAGACTCAGCTACCCGGATAAGCAGTGGTGGGTTAATCCTTATCATGAGACCCCATCCATTGGGTGGGAGTGGAGTCAGGCTGAACTCCTCAGCTCAGCTTCAACCCGGGGCCGCTCCTGGGTCTTCAGAGCTCAACAGCCTTTGCCTAAGGATCTTGCTGTGTCTTAACCACAGTTAACCTCCAAATTGCTCCGTTATGAAAGAAAGTTGATCAGTTTTCTTGACTGTGCTCGTTTGTTTATTGTCTCTCAGTATTACTTTTTTAAAGTATATATTAAGATGGAGAAAAATGGACATTTTTACAATATTGAGTATAATGAGAATTCTTCTCATCTGGGAATAGGGCATGTGTATTCCAATCTATTTATAATCCTATAAAGTAGTTTTTGTCCGTTTCGCTCCTATACAATTTTGCTTTTACTTATAGGTAATTTGTCAGTGTTGTTACTGTAGCTGCAGTGATTTGAATCTTTTCTTAAATTATATATTTTTTCTTACTCTTTATTGCTGCAATATAGCAATGTTGTTGATTTTTATGTAATTATCTTAACAACTGCCTTCATGAATTATCTCATTACTTTTAAATACTTTTTAAAAAAAAATTAAGTCTGTGGGATTTTCTAGGTAGACAATCGTATCTTCTGCAAATAATAATTTTATATTTTACTCTCTAGTGTTTATACTTATTTTATTTTCTCATCTAATTGCGTTGCCTAGGACTTACAGAACAGTGTTAAAATATTGTGGCAATATGTGGGCGTTCATGTCTTATTAACCTCAATTAAAATACATGATGATTGGTTTGAGATGTTTTGTTTTTTAATTATGTTACATATTGCATAATTTTATTATTTTACTTTGAGTTTTTTTTGACATCAAACTTAAATTTGATTTATCATGGCCTTTGCAGATAATCACAATGTGTTTTTTTCTTGGATTTTAATATCACTCAATAATTTATTCCATATGTATTTACTGGGCACTCTTATGTTCCAGGCATCATTGATACATCAATGATAGAGTCGGTACCCATGAGGAGCTTGTGCTTTGGGTGCTTGAACCTTAGTAGATTTTCTGATATTGAGCTCTCCTTGCCTTCCTGCAATTAATCTTGACTGTGGTGCGTTCATGTTTTTCTGTACTGCTTGATTTAATTTATTATTTAGGATGTTGGCATTCAGCATTCATAAATGAAAGCATTTGATTTTTTTCCCCCCATATGTGTCATGTTTTGTTAATTGTGTAAAATGAGTTGTTCAGTGTTCTTTTTGTTCCTATAGAATGGTAAGATGGAGAAGTACTCGTTCTTTGAAGATAAAAACAACTTTCCAAGGGTGTTTTCTAGATGTCGTTCTTTGACAGTTTTCCAGATTTCTTGAATGGTTATTGGACTGTTCATGTTGTCTGTCTTTTCTTGAGTAAGTTTGAATAACATATTTGATAGAAAAGCATTCATTATGTTATGATTTTAAAATTTAATAGAATCTTTTTGAGTATATCGTCGTATTTCCATTGTCGTTCCTAATTTACAATTCTCTTTTTCCCTTTGACAAGTTTTGCCCCTGAGGAAGTTCTCTCCCTACCCCAGTCAGCTCTTCGGTTTAGGCTATTCTCATTTAGATTTCTTTCTTATTAGCTTTTGATCGGCATATATGTTTTCTAGTAAATTCTGCTTTTTTCAGATTCTTTCCTCCTGATTTCCCTGGGTTTACTTTGTTCTTTTCCTGGTCTTCAGTCTTCCATGTGGTATTAGGATAGATTAGGCTCTGCTATGATAACACATGAGCTCTGGAATTTCAGGGACTTAACATAGCAAAAGCTTCCTTTAAGCTCATGTGAATGTGATGTAAGTCAGGAGGACTCCCATGGACAGCTCTCCTCCTCTGTGTGTGATTCTGGAATCTAGTCTATCCATCTTCCCCTCCACCTCAAAATCTCAGTATGTGGTTTTCGGTAAGTGCTAAAGGTAAAAGAGAATATAGAAGTGATATACTGGCTCTTAGATGCCTGGGCCTGGAATTCACAAACGTCACTTATGTTCACTTTTCATGGGCCCTCGCTAGTACCCGGGATATGGCTGGAGACAGGAAGCCTTCACCCCTGTTGAATCTCCAGCAGTCTTCTTTCTCTCTGCTTCCACTGTGCATAACTGTCTTTTGAATCTGCAGTCCTCTCTGCCCTGTCCTACCCTCTGATGTTCAGGTATGCTCACTGCAAACTCCGCCTCCCGGGTTCAAGCGATTCTCCTGCCTCAGCCTCCCGAGTAGCTGAGATTATAGGCACATGCCACCATACCAGGCTAATTTTTGTATTTTTAGTAGAGACAGGGTTTCACCATGTTGGCCAGGCTGGTCTTGAACTCCTGACCTCAGGAGATCCACCCACCTCAGCCTCCCAAAGTGCTGGGATTACAGGTGTAAGCCACCGCGCCCAGCCCGAGAAAATTAATTTTTTATTTTGAGCCCTTTCTACAACAGGGAGAGGAATAATGAAGAGAACAGAAATTATCCTACCGTACTGGAATGACACCTACTTTATGGGGTTCTTGTCAAGGTTAAATAAGATTATAAATATAACATCCTTAGAATAACCCCTGGTTGTAATAAATAAATGACAGTCAATAAATGACAATAAATGACAGTCAATAAATGACACTCAATAAATGACAGTTACTACCAGTATTCCTTGCTGTGCTAAAAGTGTCTTTGACATGAAGCATTTATTTTGTTCCATTTGTATTCCTCATTACCTGAAAATTACAACTTGAAATTGATACCCGTTTGTCCTCTTTTCCCAAATCAAACCCAGTTTTTCTGTATGTAGCCAAGAGCATGCCTGAAGGCAGTACCTTGAGGTATCAGTAATTGTAATGGTTTCACTCATTGAATCTCCACTGTGACTAATAGTTATTGTATCACTCAATTTAAGTCTAGCTTAAGCTGCTGTAACAAAAGCCCCCAAATCTCAGCTGCTTACAGCACTGGCCAGTGGAGGGTTAGAGGCAGCTCTTCTGAGACCCAGGCTGCTGTGGGCTCAGTTCCACACATGGGGCAGTGATGGCAGAGGCAGTAAATGAGGATGTGATAAGTTATATCCTGGCTGTGAATATTTCTTCTGGAAGTGACACCTGCCACTTCTACTCTCAAAGTAGAAGGCAATCCTGATACTGGCCAAAAGAAATAGAGCCACAGAAGCCACATCTGTGTCATCTGTTTTCGGGAACTAGGTTATGCAGTTTATAAGCGTTATTTTAATTCACTCATTGCAACATCTCTGTGAATGGGACTATTTACAGCTCCATTTCACAGATGGGGAAATAGAGGCTAAAAGCAGCAGAGCCAGATTTGAACCAGGGCCTAAGTAGGTCAGTCGTAGGCAAATGCCTGTCCTGCTCCTCTCTCCCTAATCTTGTTATTTCTGCTGCCTCAGAGTCCCTCAAAGTTACTTCAGTTTAGGTGGTTTTAGAAATGCTAATTAACTGCTCATGACTTGAATAAAAGTAAAAATGTCACATTCATTTAAGATAATTGAGTGTCTTGTATATACCCTTAACCACCAGGAGCATCAAGTGAAATTTCTGCCAATAGAAGATTCTTTCACTTTGTTTTTTATTGCAATTTCAGCAGAAAAGGTAAGAGAAAGTTCTTTGTAGCTCTATGCTGAGAGACAGCAGTTTATCTGCAAAAGCCCCTACAGACTCCCGTGTAACACGTTAACCAAACAAGGACCTGAAAACATACAATCTAAGAAAGGAATGTGAAAAGTGGACAGAGCTTTTAGCACTAGGAATCTCGTGCACACTGTTGCCTTTGCAGATATGTGTGCACACTGGCTTGGTGTTCATAGATGCCATTTAAGGGTGTCCTCTGACGGACACTTGTGCAGTATGGCACAGGCCTTCCTGTTTTATCCTCCCTCTTAAGAGTAAGTTCCCCTAAGAGTAGGTACTCTTAAGAATCCCTCTTAAGAGTAGGTTCTTGGCCGGGCGCAGTGCCCCAAGCCTGTAATCCCAGCACTTTGGGAGGCCGAGATGGGCGGATCACGAGGTCAGGAGATCGAGACCATCCTGGCTAACACGGTGAAACCCCGTCTCTACTAAAAAATACAAAAAACTAGCTGGGCAAGGTGGTGGGCGCCTGTAGTCCCAGCTACTTGGGAGGCTGAGGCAGGAGAATGGCGTAAACCCGGGAGGCGGAGCTTGCAGTGAGCTGAGATCCGGCCACTGCACTCCAGCCTGGACGACAGAGCGAGACTCTGTCTCAAAAAAAAAAAAAAAAAAAAAAAATAGGTTCTGGTGTCTCCCCCATTTTCTATACAAGTCTCAGAGCAGATGAGTGCCTTGTTGCTGTTGGTTGCCTCGTTGGTGAGGGAAGTGGTTTGAGATTTGCTTCCAGAAATGCTGGCTCTGACATTGATATTTTTCATCACTGTACTTTAATGACTCTGCAGTAGGGAAAGAAGCATAAAAAATTAAATACCTAATATTAATGGAATGATTAAGTAAATTCTGGTACATTTACACAGTTGTAACTATTAGTGTTTTTATGACATTCAGAAAACATCTAAGGGCTGAGAGAGATGTTTACGATAAGGAAACAGGATATATGAGTGCGTACAGGGTTAAGATTGTACAGTATTTTAAAAAATGCATAGAAAAGTCTGGAAGGAAATCAGGAAAGACTAGAAGATTAAGCATAAAATGTTATCTCTGGGCAGGATTATGAGTGATTTGATTTCTGCTGCTTATGCTTTTCTTTAACTTCCAAATTTCTTAAAATAAACGTGTATTTTATTGAAGAGAGAAAAAAAAAAAAAAAAAAAAAGCTTCCAGGACTCAAAGTAGACAACTGTAGTCAGAATTTCTTAGAATGGTATTTAATTTTAAATTTGGGGCCCTGAAATGTCTAAGTACAAATATGTTTCAAGTTGCCTCGGCTCCTGGTTTTAAATGTGAGAAACCTCTTATCTTTAATGTTCTGGAAGGAACATCATGTCAGATCTCATTTTCTAGGATAAAATAGTCTGCCATTGGAAAATGATATGCTAATAGCCTTTTGGGTCATTGCTACTAATTTTAAAGACATAACATTTTGAGACTTGGTCTGCATGACACATAGCTGAAATTTGCTGGTTCCCCCGTAATCGGTTAGGGTTCTCTGGGTGCAGCAGCAGAAATAGGCTCGAGCTAATTTTAGCAAAAAAGGAGTTTTGGGAAGGGTGGGGATAGTTAAAAAATCAAAGGGAAGAGCTGGACAGTACGGCCTGGGAGTGACCACAGAGTGTCCCTGCTGCAGGGCGAAGGACAGCCTCGTCAGAGGCCCCTGGCAAAGGGGTTGCTTCAAAATTCTTTTCTGTCATTGGGTCACTCAGGTGATTGACATATGACAGTCTAGTTGTTTAAGTCCGATCTTCACTTGGAAGCAGTGGGAGAATAGGAATTCTTTTGATTGACAGTCTGCCATGACAGCAGTGAGGAGAGGCAGAGTGCAAAAGGAAAATCAGACCCTTGGCCCGAGGACAGGAAAGGGACGGTGCTGTTTAACATACCCAGTTGTTGACCAGGCCCTTTAATCAGTGACATCAAAGATTCCACCTTGATCAATTTGCCAGGGTTCTACTTACTGATTTAGTGTGTTTCCTGGCATTGAAAGTAGTCCATTCTTTTTTCTTTTTTTTTTTTTTTTTTTGATACGAAGTTTCCCTGTGTCACCCAGGCTGGAGTGCAGTGACGTGAGCTCCATCCACTGCAACCTCCGCCTCCTAGGTTCAAGTGATTCTTGTGCCTCGGCCTCCCGAATAACTGGGACTACTGGCATGTGCCACCATGCCTGGCTAATTTTTTTTTTTTTTTTTTTGAGGCGGCATCTAGCTCTGTCACCCGGGCTAAAATGCAGTGGCGCGATCTCGGCTCACTGCAACCTCCGCCTCCCGGGTTCAAGTATTTCTTCTGCCTCAGCCACCTGAGTAGCTGGGATTACAGGCGACTGCCACCATGCCCAGCTAAGTTTTGTATTTTTAGTAGAGATGGGGTTTCATTGTATTGACCAGGCTGGTCTCGAACTGCTGACCTCAGGTGATCTGCCTGCCTTGGCCTCCCAAAGTGCTGGGATTACAAGCGTGAGCCACCACGCCCAGCCAAGTTTTGTATTTTTAGTAGAGATGGGGTTTCACTATGTTGGCCAGGCTGGTCTTGAACTCTTGACGTCAAGCGATCTACCTGCCTCTGCCTCCCTGAGTGCCGGAATTACAGGCATGAGCCACTGTGCCCGGCCCCCAAAGAAGTCCATTTTTATTTCCTACTTAAATTATATTTTATCTATTTCTCCTTTTTAATTTATTTAAATTTTATTTTAGAGACAGTGTCTCACTCTGTTGCCCAGGCTGGAGTGCAGTGGCGTGGGTCATAGCTCACTGTATCCTCAACTTCCTGGGCTCAAATGATCCTCCCATCTAGGCCTCTTGCTTTTTAAATTTCTGTATCTTAATTATAGTCTGCTTCTCCAGCCTTGACTTTTACAGGGCCTCCTTTTCTTGTGCTCTTGCCCTGAATCTCCTCTTCCTCTGACTTCCCGCAACACAGCCCAGACCATATTTTTGAATACATGAACTGAAGAATGTAATTTTCCTTCTTTTTCAGGTTTCATTCTGTGGGGAAAAAAATCCTAGCACTGTTGGAAATACTGCATACTATAAATTTATCTTAGAAATTTACAAGCTATATTTGTATTTGAGGTTCTAAGAAGTTCTGCAGTTAAGAAAACTCGTGATCATTTGTATCTCTTGGATTGCTTTCGGTTATAACAACAGATGTCATAATTTAGAGTCGCTTAAACAATGAGGGAACTTTTATTCTGGGATGATAGGGCATCCAAAGGTAGGAAGAGTCCAGGTGCCTTGTCAGTAGGTCAGATGCTATCTTTCTCTCCATTTTTCTTTGCTTAGCCTTCGTCTGTGTCTTGGCCTGTTTCACTGTCAAAATACAGGTGTTTGCTGCAATTAGGTTATTTGCTTCCATGTTCACAAACCAAAGAGGAGACAAAGAAGCAGCCCAAGTGGTCCTGATCGTGGAATAAGCGTGCTTCCCTCTAGTCTAGGCCAATTTATTTCACACGTTTACTGTTGACCATTAACACATGCTGGAGGGAGGGGTTGCAGAGGTCTGATGGCGCCCATGCTTCTGTCTTTGAAGCCAGAAAGTACTATTATAATGACTGGCTAAGATCCATCAAGACCCCATCTGAAGTTGGACGTGGGGATAGCCTTACCTAAGTTGGGAGACCTTCGTGGCGAAGGGATGGATACCTGGACAAATCAGAGTTTTCGTGGGAAGAAAGGAGGAAGAAAGCATTCAGCTAAACAACCAACACTATCCACTGTGACTTGGTTTAAGCCAGCATTTTGAGCGTGAATACTGTTTCTCATGGGATACCCATTCTTCAAACTAGAGTTTGTAGGATGTGTCATGGAGATTGTGCTTCAATGAAGTTCAAGTATTCCCCCTTAGCATTCAACACTTTGACCTTTGATCAAGCCGTTGCCTCTCCTTTCCATTTGTCAAAACTGTTCTTTCAGATTCGAGAGCGCTGGTTCACACTGAGGTATAAAACTTGGTATATTGTATTCTAGTTATACTTCTGCACACATCTGTCTCTGGTACTAATCTATAAATCCCCGGCACAGTGTCTGGAATGTAGACGTAGAAGAGACTCAAGAACTGCTTGTCAAATTCATTCTCAGAGTGCAATTCAGACATTCCCCCCTTCCTAGCCTCTTCCTTCATTCTTGAATGGGAATCTGGTGTCCACTATATCTGCTATGTTCTAAGTTCTCTGCTAGAAGTATGAGGGTGGTTAGAAAGCAATTAAATACGCTACCAAAATAGAGGTGGTATCTTTGATGGTAGATGAGGTGTTCATGGCATGATGAGAATATAATTGAGTTTGGCTGTAGTAGGGGGTTGGAAGAGGGTCCTAGAACTGAGAAGGGGGAAGCGTTGTTTCTTTCTTGGTGCTTCCACAGCACTCTGCTCATTTTCTTACACCACTTATTTTTTTCCTGCCTTGATTTTCAGTTGCTGTCAGTTCTGTTTTCCTTACTCAACTAGAAGCTGTATGTCTTTGCCGGGATTGGGGTTTCCTCATCTCTGTGTCCTGACTGGTGTCCACAGTGCTTTGCAAATAGCATAAGCAGGTCTTTATCAAGAGCGTGAAGAAGACACTGTATGTGCTCTTCTAAAAAGTGTCAAAGATGGATATTCTTATGGCCCCTAAATTGAGGTTTTTCCATGCTAAATATGTGTCTGTTGGCTTATAGTCATGCCTTCATAATCTCCAAGATTTTTCTGTACCAACAGGAATCTGACTTTGGTGTGAGAATTATTAGTAGTTCCTAGTGCATTGTCTTTATCTCCAAAGCATTCTCAAGCCATACCTATGAATTGTATAGTCATATATGCTAAGAGAGGTATATAAGACATGGCAGCTTATTGAGTACAGATGTCCTTCATTAAACAGATATTTATTGACCACTTAACTGTCACAGCTTGGGTCTCTGCAAAGCGGATACTGAGAATAGCATGCAGCATGTTTACTAGGGGTTGCTCTTAGCATCAGTATCTGTGGAAGGGAGTGAAAAGAAGCAGGACTAGGAAGAGGGAGTTGAGCTGTGATGCAGTCTTCACAAAGGCTTCAGCTGGTTCCATGTTAGGGTTGAGTTCAGAGCTATCCTGAGTTGGGAAGAAGGAAACTGAGCCTTTTAACCTCTTTATTGATTAGTCATTGCACGTGGCCTTCCTTTGAAAGGTGGCGTGACCTTCAGCAGGTGCGGTGGCAAAGGGCAGATGACCAAGGGTGGCCATCTGACAGCATTTCTACCTAGCAGTGGGGAATAAGTCCTGTATTCCTGATGGGAAATCTGGTGTACACTACATCTGCTGTGTTTTAAGTCCTCTGCTAGAAGTATGAGGGTGGTTAGAAAGCAATTAAATAAGCCTTTAAAATAGAGGTGGTATCTTTGATGGTAAATGAGGTGTTCATGGCATGATGAGAATATAATTGTGTTTGGCTGTCGTGGGGCTTGGAAGAAAGTCCTAGAACTGAGACCTGAAGGGGGAAGCATGTTAGTAGGCTAAGGAAAGTGGGAATGGCGGGTATGATTGCCAAGGGATATAGAGTATGTCTCTTTTAAGAAAGTAAAATAAATTCTTCATGTTTGGAATATCATTGGGAGTTGGGGTGAGGCTTGCAAATAGGATGACCATCTAATATATTATACAAACTGGGACCATTTCTGAGGGTGATTATGTAACTAATAATGCCGGGGATAGCAGATGAAAACCTGGGTGAATTGTGTGGTCACCCTACTTATAAGACACGTTTGTGCAGATTTGGATTCCATCTGAGAACCAATGGTAAATTACTGAGTGGCCACTTGACCTCTCTGCACAGTTTTCGGTTATGAGTGTGGATTCTGATGTCAGATTCCCATAGGTGCATATTTTGGCTCTATCACTTACTAGTTGTAAAACCATGGAGAAGCCATTTAGGTTTTGTCAGCCTCAATTTTCTTATCTGCAATATGCAGATAATAATAAATCTATCTTATGTTCAAAGATAAACTTAGGCACCTTTAAATTTTCATGACTTTATTTGAGCATTTAGGGATTCATGAATTGGGCAGCACTAGACCACTGGCGGTTCAGGGCTCTGTTGATGGGGGTTAAGAGGGAAACTTTTATAAGGGGTCATGGAAGCAAAACAAAAAATATTTGATTGATGGAAGTGGAAAGTCTGGTTAGAGGTAAGTTTCTGTTTTTTGCTTGGTAAAGTCTCTAGTTAGAGGTTAGTTGGTAGTTTCAGATTGATGAAGCTTAAGTTTCATTTTGCAACTTATATTGGGTTGAGTTTCAGTTTGCTTACATAGGAACCCAAGGCACAGGAACCATGTCATCTCAGCATAATGGCCTCCTAATGAATTTTATTGACACTTATATGCATTAATACACATAAAGTGGAATTGAAGCATTGAATCGGAGCAATGCTGAGCAGACAGGAGGGCTGAGGAATAGTTCCTGGGACAGAGTAAGTCCTCAGTGACTGTGAATTGCCATTGTTATTATTTTAAATGGGAATAGCAAGGTCAGGCTTGGGTTTTAGGGTGATCACTCAGCATCCAGAGGGGAGAACCAGATGTATAGGATGTATTAGTCTGTTCTCACACTGTTAATAAACACACACCCCAGACTGGGTAATTTATAAAGGAAAGAGGTTTAATTGACTCACAGTTCCACATGGCTGGGGAGGCCTCACAATCATGGCAGAAGGCAAAGGAGAAGCAAAGGCATGTCTTACAAAGTGGCAGGCAAAGGAGTGTGTGCACAGGAATTCCCCTTTATAAAACTATCAGATCTTGTGAGACGTGGTCACTATCACAAGCAGAGCATGGGAAAGACCCACCACCATAATTCTGCTACCTCCTCCTTGGTCCCTCTCACAACATGTGGGAATTATGGGAGCTATAGTTGAAGATGAGATTTGGGTGGGGACACAGCCGAGCCATATTATTCCACCCCGATCCCTCCCAAATCTCATGTCCTCACATTTCAAAACAAACCATGCCTTCCCAACAGTCCCCCAAAGTCTTTTTTTTTTTTTTTTTTTTGAGATGGAGTCTCGCTCTGTCACCCAGGCTGGAGTGCAGTGGTGTGATCTTGGCTCACTGCTAGCTCCGCCTCCTGGGTTCACACCATTCTTCTGCCTCAGCCTCCTGAGTAGCTGGGACTACAGGCACCCACCACTAAGCCCGGCTAATTTTTTGTAGTTTTAGTAGAGTTGGGGTTTCACTGTGTTAGCCAGGATGGTCTTGATCTCCTGACCTTGTGATCTGCCCACCTCGGCCTCCCAAAGTGCTGGGATTACAGGCGTGAGCAACCATGCCCAGCCCAAAATGTTAACTCATTTCAGCTTTAACTCAGAAGTCCACAGTCTAAAGTCTCATCTGAGACAAGGCAAGTCTCTTCCGCCTATGAGCCTGTAAAACCAAAATCAAGTTAGTTACTTCCCAGGTACAATAGTTACAATGGGGATACAAGCATTGGGTAAATATACTCATTTCAAATGGGAGAAATTGACCAAGACAAAAAAGCTACAGGCCTCATGCAAGTTGAAATCCAGTAGGGCAGTTATTAAACCTTAAAGTTCCAAAATGATTTCCTTTGACTCCATGTCTGACATTCAGGGCACACTGATGCAGCAGGTGGCTCCCACAGCCTGGGGCAGCTTCGCCTTTGTGGCTTTGCAGGTTATAGCCCCGCTTCTGGCTGCTTTCACGGGCTGGCATTGAGAGCAGCTTTTCCAGGCACACGGTGCAAGCAGTCAGTGGGTCTACCATTCTGGGTTCTGGATGATGGTGGCCCTCTTCTCACAGATCCACTAGGCGGTGCCCCAGTGGCACTCTGTGTGTGGGCTCCAACCTCACATTTCCCTTCCATACTGCCCTAGCAGAGGTTCTCTATGAAGGCCCTGTCACTTCTGCCTGTACATCCAGGCATTCCATACCTCCTCTGAAATCTAGAAGGAGGTTTTCAAACCTCAGTTCTTGACTTCTGTGCACCCACAGGCTCAATACCATGTGGAGGCTGCCAAGGCATGGGGCTTGCATCCTCTGAAGCTACAGCCCGAGCTGCACATTGGCCTCTTTTAGCCATGGATGGGATGCAGGGAACCAAGTCCTGAGACTGTACAAAGGAGTACAAATGAACCTGAGTCTGGCTCACAAAATCATTTTTTCCTCCTAGGCTTCTACACCCATGATGGGAGGGGCTGCCATGAAGACCTCTGATATGCCCTGGAGACATTTTCTCCATTGTCTTGGCGATTAACATTTGGCTGCTCTTACTTACGCTAATTTCTGCAGTGGGCGGGCCTGAATTTCTCCTCAGAAAATGTGTTTTTCTTTTCTCTTGCATCATCAGGTTGCAAATTTTCTGAGCTTTTATGCTCTGCTCCCCTTTTAAACGTAAGTTTCAATTCCAAACCATGTCTTTGTAAATACGTAAAACTGAATGCTTTTAAGAGCACCCAAGTTACCTCGTGAATGCTTTGCTGCTTAGAAATTTATTCTGCCAGATGCACTAAATCATCTCTATCAAGTTCAAAGTTTCACAGATCTCTAGGTCAGGGACAAAATGCTTTAAGTCTCTTTGCTAAAAGATAGCAAGAGTCACCTTTATCCAGTTCCCAACAAGTTCTTCATCTCCATCTGAGGTGAACAGCATTTGGTCAAAGCCATTCAACAAGTCTGTAGGAAGTTCCAAGCTTTCCCACATCTTCCTGTACTCTTCTGAGTCCTCTAGACTGTTCCAGTTCTGCCTGTTACCCAGTTCCAAAGTCGCTTCCACATTTTCAGGTATCTTTACAGCAGAGCCCCACTCCCGGTACCAATTTACTATATTAATCTGTTCTCACACTGCTAATACAGACATACCCAAAGGAAAGAGGTTTAATTGACTCACAGTTCCACATGGCTGGGGAGGCCTCACAATCATTGTGGAAGGTAAAGGAGAAGCAAAAGTGTGTCTTACATGGCAGCAGGCAAGAGAGCTTGTGCGGGGGAACTCCCCTTTATAAAACCATCAAACTTCATGAGACTTATTGACTATGACAAGACCAACATGGGAAAGACCCATCCCATGATTCAATTACCTCCCATTGGGTTTCTCTCACGACACATGGGAATTAAGGGAGCTACAATTCAAGATGAGATTTGGGTGGGGACACAGCCAAACCATATCAGGGGAGAAGACTGGTGCCAGAGCGACTAGGTAGGATGTGATGCACTCAATCAGGCAGTGTATCCAGGCAGTGACTAGTTAGGCAGTCAAAGTGAGTTAATGGTCATCTAGATCAGATTTGTGGCCTTGAGGAAAGGAGCCATGGAAGGGTTTCAGAGATAAAGATAAAGGCCATGGTGGAACTTGCGGGAGCAGCAGGAGATAAAGCTGCTGCTGGGGTTGGTGCTTGGGCAAAGGGTGCTTGTGCCAGTCACTGAGAAGGAGCCTGTGAGAAATGCAAGGAGAGAAACCTAACAGGCAGGTGGGATGAGTGGCTGGAGCTTGGGAGGGAGATCTAGGGGATGGTTATGAGGAATCATCAGTGGGTGGAACTGAAGCATTTAATCAGGGCAGTGCTGAGCAGAGAGGAGGGCTAAGGAATGCCCTGTGGGGCATTAGAAAACACTAGGTGTTGTGGAAGTAAAGAGAAAATACTGGTAGCTCCCATTTAGCTTAGAGTGTTACTTATAAGGGAAATCCTCATTTGACCCACTTTGTTAGTTTCCCAGAACTGCCATAACAAATCACCACAAACTGGGTGGCTTAAAACAACAAAAGTTAATTCTTGCACAGTTCTGCAGGATAGTAGTTTGAAATCAAGGTGTCAGCAAGGCTGTGCTCTCTGAAGAATCTAGGGGAGAATCTCTTCCATGCTGTATTAGGATAAGGAATATCTTATCTTGGTTCCCAGTTGCTGGCACAAAGCTTCAAACATCTTTGGAATATCTTCAGTGATAGGAGTGTCTTTATTATGCTAATATGGTGACTCATAATGGGGGGATAGAAAGCTTGAGGATGAGGGCTGGTCACTAGAAAGAACAACCATGTGACAAATGGGTTAGAACTTTGAGCCACCTCAACTTCTGGGGAGGGGAGAAGCAGAGATCGAGCTCCGTCCTGTGGCCACTGACTTAATCAAAATCATGCATATGGGATGAGATCTCTGGACATTGAAGCTCAGTAGGGCTTTTCAGCTGGTGAGAGTACATTGATGTGCTAGGAGGGTGAAGCACCTGGAATAATTCCATGAGGAATCCCCTCCTCTTCACCCCAGACCTTTCCCTGTCTATGTATCTCTTTCATTTGGTTGGTCCTCACTTGTATCATATACAGTTGATCCTTGAAAAAGGAGGGATTTAGGGAGACCAACCCCTTGTGCAGTCGAAAATCCAAGTAGAACTTTTGACTCCCCCAAAACTTAACTACCAATAGCCTCCAGTTGACTGGAAGTGTTATCATAATACAAACAATCAGTTAGCACATATTTTATTGTTATATGTATTATATACTGTATTTTTACAATAAAGAAATCTAGAGGAAAGAAAATGTAATTAAGAAAATCATAAGAAAGAGAAAATATTTTTACCATTCACTGAATGGAAGTGGATCATCATGAAGGTCTTCATCCTGGTCTTCACATTGAGTAGGCTGAGAAGGAGAAGGAAGAGGATGGGTTGGTCTTGCTGTCTCAAGAGTAGCAGAGGCTGTAGAGGTGTAGAGATGGAAGAGGAGGCAGGGCAGGCAGACACATTTGGTGTAACTTTTATTGGAAAAAGTCTGTGTATAAGTGGACCTGCACAGTTCCAGCCCATGTTGTTCAAAGGTCAACTGAATATACATCTGAAATGGGGCAGTTTTGTAAAATATTCTGTCCTTGCTGGGTCTATGTTAAGTCTAGGTGGTTAGTGTCAGCATTGAGTTGAATTTTAGGACACTCAGTTGATGCAGGAGAATAGTATTGGAACAGACATACCTTTCTTTTAGTTTCCACTGTTGGCAGCAGTCCTTAGTTTTGTTTGGCTTATAGGCACATTCCTCCAATATCTGCCCCTGTCATCATGTGTGTTCTCTCTCTATCTCTCTGTGTCCCTTCTCCTCCTCTTAAAAGGGCATATATTGGATCCAGGGTCTACCCTACTCCCACTACAACCTTCTCCTTAACTAATTACATCTGTAATAACAACCCTGTTTCCAACTATATTCACATTTTCAGGTTCCTGTGGTTAGGACACCATGTCTTCTGGGGGACACGATTGAACCTACAGCACCCATGAAGCAAACATTTCTCATTCAACAAACAGTATTTTTTTCTGCCTGCTTTGTGCCACGGTCAGGTGTGGGGGACATGAGGCAAGCAAGCATGAGTAAGTCTGGTAATCTTACCCTCGAGGGGCTTATAGTCCAGTAGGAAAAATAAGATCTAAACATACCGCTGATACTTGAGGCTGGTTTTTACTTATGCCCTAAGATAGTATGAGATGCTAGAATAATTGGGAGGCCAGAGATAATCACGTATGGCTTGAGTAATCAGCCAGGATGCAAGGAACAAAAAGTGATTTCAGTTGGACTTCGGAAGGACGCATGGGATTTCGACAGATGGAGATGAGGGAAAAAATACAAGTGAAGATTTAAGCTAGCAAAGTACACTAAAGCAAAGGGGACATGCAAATCTAAGACCTGGATCTGGATGTGTATAGAATTTACTCCTTGAAACATTACTAATGCCTTAAATAGATTATGAGACATCAATAGATGAATTTTACCTGAATCAGATCCAAATGCACCAATATGCTGCCACCTCCAAGACACGCTGACAGGGGAACAGAGCAAGATGCTCAACATGGTATATGTATTTGACCTAATTTCTGTAAAGAGAAATAATTTCTGTATGGGGGATAAATAGGTTCACAAACACACATGGTTAACATGCTCACAAATGCATAAAAGATCTGTGGAAGAATATAACAAATTGTGAACAGTACCTCTTGAAGACTGGGGAACAGGGAAGAGAAGCAGACTGCATTTCTTACCAAATGCAAGAGCTACTTTCAGCTCTTTTTTTAAACAAGTTACTCTTTGAACTGACCTTACTTTGGCATTTTGAAATACCTTATTTCCCTTAACAACTTAAAAAATCACAGTCATATGGTGTTCTATAAAAGTCTCTACTTATCCGGAGTATTGCCTTTATTGATCCACCTACTCAGCAATGGCAGGTTCCATGCACCCATGCAAGGGCCTTTGGGTAATTGGACCTTGATTTACTCAGCTCCATTACTTCTCACTATTGGCCAATGCTACAGTCAGGCCAGTCTCCTTAGAGCTGCTCTGCACCGTCCTGCCCACGCTATGTTTTATGTTTTGAATTTGCTTTGCATGCTCTGTTTCTAATCTACTGCCCTGGGTGGGGGTGGAAGAAGCTGAGGAGAGTCGGGAAGGAAGTTGAACAGTTTTCTCACAACAGTTTAACCCTATCAGCCAACCGCGATTCAAGAATATTTATCACTTTAAGATACGTGAAAAGTAAAGGAGGTTTTTTGTTGTTTTTTTTAAGAAAGATAAAGAGAAACAGCAAATCAAAAGGAAAAATAAGGAGACAGCAGGAGATAAGAAGGAAGAGAGAAAAATAAGAGGAGTACCTCAGTGGAGGAATGTGCCAGATAGACATGAAAAATTAAAACCACTAACAGTATTTGTTATATGGAATGTAGGGGTGCAATAGATGTATGCTTGTCTGTATGCACATAAACATGCATATATATGCATACAAATACATGTATTTCTATCTGCATGTGAGCTTCCTTGTCTTTCACTGGGAGTTCTATTCAAGTAAAGAATTAATCTATATCTGCTGCAGGTACAGAAAAGTTACAAAAACTTGGGAGATGGATGCTCAGTAACAGGAATGGGTGTGTGACTTGGCACGTCCCCCACCACACAAGAAGAGTGTATCTTTCAGATTCTGATACGCTCTCCTTGGGTGGTGGGAGGCATGTTTATGTCCATATATACAAGGATACATATATTGCACCCCACATTGCATATAACCACGTGGGCAAATTATTCCCAGACTGCTGCAGGCTGGCATTTCTCCTGGCCCACGGTGAGTACCAGTGTGGAACTGGGACACATTTACTCCAACACTCTGCCATCGTGACCCGTTACCCCCTTCGACCTCACCTTCTTGGTGTTATATTTCGGGATTTCATCTATATATTCATAAGAGCAATCCCTTCCTTTCTTTCGGGGTTATTGATTATGTTTTATCTTCTTATTGCTAACTGAAAGCTTGATTGTCTACAGTAGTGTTTGTCAGGCTTTCTTAATCCATGTCCCTTTTTGATAAGCCTGAAATGTGTATGCTTTTCTGTTTGGGGTCTTTCAGACTCTGATACACTCTCCTTGGGTGGTGGTGGGCCTGCCAGGTCACACATCCTTCCCTGTTACTCTGTAGTCATCTCTCAAACTGGTGTTTATTTTATTTTATTTTTTGTTTTTTGAGATGGACTCTCGCACTTTCACCCAGGCTAGAGTGCAGTGGCGTGATCTCGGCTCACTGCACCCTCCGCCTCCTGGGTTCAAGCAGTTCTCCAAAGCCTCAGCCTCCCGAGAAGCTGGGATTACAGGTGCCCACCACCACGCCTGGCTAATTTTTATATTTTTAGTAGAGACGGGGGTTTCACCATGTTGGCCAGGCTGGTCTCGAACTCCTGACCTCAGGTGATCTGCCCGCCTTGGCCTCCCAAAGTGCTGGGATTATATGCGTGAGCCACTGCACCTGGCCCCAAGCTTGTTTGTGTAACTTTTCTGTACCTGGAGCGGATATAGATTAATTCTTTACTTGAATAGAGGCCACAGTGAAAGACAGGCAAGTTCATATATTGATAGGAATATATGTATGTGTAACATGCATACATATGTATGTATATAAAACATGTGTATATATGTATGCATGTTTTATGTGCATACAGACAAGCATGCATATATCACACCCTCACATTACATATAACAAATACTGTTAGTGGTTTTAATTTTTCATGTCTACCTGGCAGACTCCTCCACTGGGTGAACTCCTCTTGTTTTCCTTTCTTCCTTCTTATCTCCTGCTCCCTCCTTATTTTTACTTTTGATTTATCTTTCTGAAAAAAAACCAAAAAACCCCAAAAGCAAACAAGCAAACAAACAAACAAAACCCCAGCAAAAACCCTTCTTTACTTTTCACACATCTTAAAGTGGTAAATATTCCTGAATCATGGTTGACTGATAGGGTTGGATTGTTGTGAGGAAACCGTTCAGTTTCCTTCCTGACTCTCCTCACCTTCTCCCACCCCTACCCAGGGCATTAGAAACCCTGGTTTGATTTCCCTTGAACCTCCCCACCACCTGCTTTTACTTCTCCTCTCTCCTGGCTTTAGAGAAGTGAGGACAAAAGGACTGTGCTGCAGGTTGTTCTTTTGCTTTTTTTTAAAAAAGATTCTTGTCCTGGCTTTCCTGATTCTCCAGAGTCTCCTGGGATTTTGTAGAACAAAATAGAAGAGGGAGGAGAAGCAGGGTTCCCCTAAAGGTTATCCTGTAGGCATTCAGAATGTGCAATCTCATACACGGCTGTCTATTGTATTTCCTTGCAAACATTCCCCCTTGCACTTATTCTGTGAGGGAAATAAGCAGTTTCCCCATATAGCCAATAAAAGTGCATTGTGTTCAATACTAAGAGAAATACAGAAATAGCCTTGGTGGGATAGAAAAGGCTGGAAGCGTGAACAGTACAATGTAGCACATAACAAAGAGGTAAAGACTAAAAGATTAGAAGGATGTTGAGTGGGAGAATGTTATGATCCCTGAGGAAAATGATAGATTTTTAAACTATTAGGAAATTAGAGCCCCCATGACTCCATTTTACAGGAGAGTAAACCAGTCAGGAGAAGATAAGAAATTTGCCCCAAATTGAAGCAAGTAAGTGGCAGATTAGAACCCAGTTGAATTCAGGAACTGCCCAGGTCCCATATTGGCCGTTGGGTGGTATATACGTAGGTCAGATAACAACAACATGACAAGAATCGAAAACTCTTGTTTCCTCTCCTTTTATTGCTTGAGAAGCTTCATGGAGGAGGTGGAACTTGAAAGTGAGCCTTTAAGAATAGTTCAGAGTTAAATAAGGAGATGAGCAGGCAGTCTGTAGGAAGAGAACCAAGTACATAGTGTTGGGAATAGATGTTGTGTTTCACAGTCACTGGACAGATGGAACTATTTAGAAGGAAGTGGGTATTGTGGAGGTTGGTGGAAGGTCAAATGCTGGGGAGACTGGGCTTTTAGTGGGGCTGTGGAAGCTGAGCACGGGAGTTGAGATGTGGTCTGTGAGGCAGTGGGAGTTACTGGACGCAATTGAAAGGGGAAGTGAGATTATAGGCATGGCTGATTTGGAACAGTACCTTAGTTGCAGTATGCAGGGCGAATTGAAAAACGGGAGCCTGCCATGAAGGAAGCCAACAAAGAAAATGTCAAGTAGAAGGCAGATCTGTTTGAGCCTCTTGGTTTTTAGGCATATTTGGGTGGTGAGAAATAGTTTTCTCTGCTCCTCAGCATTTTTCTTTTATTCATCTTGAAGCTATAAGCTTGAGCAACGAAGGTGACCTTCTGCGGTTGAGAAGGTATAAAACTAACCACACACCCGCCCCTGATAAAACTTTTTAGGACAAAATTAGTGGACACTTAAATTAATTTGAGTGGAATATGATGAGGAATTATTATTAGGGTAGGGAAAGTCATAAATCTTAAATATGATGAAAAGGATGACAATTGGAAAGGAGCTTTAAGCTGTGCTTATTTTCAGATATGATTGTTTGTGTAAACTAAAAAATTCCTGCAAATGAATAATTAGAATTATTAAGAGTTTAGCAAGTTTGCTCAATTCAAAAGAAAGGTGGAGTGTATTTATTAACATATCAGATACAGTGGACTTCAGACCAAGGAAAATTACAGAGATAAAGAAAGACATTACATACTGATAAAAGAGTCAGTTTACCAGAAAGACAAAATAATTCTACGTGTGTATGCATCTGAGAATAGAGGCTCAAAACACATGAAGAAAAACATGATAGAACCAAAAGGACAAGTAGACAAATCCACAGTTATAGGTGAGGACGTTGACACTTCTCTCTTAGTTATTGATAGAATTAGTTCACAGAAAATTAGCAAGGACATAGAGGAACTGAACAACACTATAAACCAACTGGAATTGGCATTTATAGAATACTTCACTCAACAGTAAGATCTACAGGGGAAACATATTCTTTTCTAGTACTCATAAAACATTCACCAAGGTTGACTATATCCTCGGCCATAAAATACATTTTTAATAGATTTTAAAATGTGAAATCATACAGAGTATGTTCTCTGACCATAATGAAGTTCGAACTAGATAGGAAACCCCAGTTGTCAGGTAATATAGTTATCAGTAAATAATCCATAGGTCAAAAAAGGAAATTTCATGGTAAATTAAAAAGTATTTAGAACTGAATGAAAATGAAAATACAACATATCAAAATTTGTGGAGTGCATCTAGTGATTGGAGAGAATTTAATAGCATTAAATGCTTACATTAGAAAAGATGAGTGGTTACCCCATTTACCCTGTGATTATTACGCATTGCATGCCTGTGTCAGTAAACCTCATGTAGTACATAGGTATATATACCTACTGTATACCCACAAAAATTAAGAAGTAAAAGAAGAATGGTAGCAAATCAATAATATAAGGTTCTACTTTAAGAAAATAGAAAAGGAAGACCAAAATAAACCCAAATCAAGCAGAATGAAAGAAGTAGTAAAAAGATGAATAGAAATCACTGAAATAGAAAACAGAAAAAATGTTAGAATAGATGAAAACAAAAGCTGATGTTCAGAAAAGATCAATAAAGTTGATCTGGCCAGACTGACTAAGGAAAAATATAAGTGAAAACACAAATTACTAATATCAGGAATAAACAAGGGGATATCACTACAGACCTGGAAAGTTGCTTAAAGGATTAAAAAGTATCACACACTATTCTGCACATAAATTGAACAATTTGAGTAAAATATACCAGCTCCTTGAAAGCCACAAATTACTGAAATTCACCAAAGAAGAGCTAATTTATCTTGAAAAGTGGAGATAATTGGAATACTTTTATTACTATAAATAAATAGAGTTCTTTTTGAAAACAAAACTCTAGGACCAGGTGTTTTCACTGACAATTGTACCAAAACATTTGAAGGAATAACACAATCTCTTTCAGAAAACAGGAGAGAGAACACTTCACATCTGTTTTGTGAGGCCTTTGTCATACTGGTAATAAAACCAAAGATATTACAGAAAAGAGAATTTATAGACCCATAGTCCTCATGAACATAGATGTAAAAAATCTTCACAAATCAAATGCAGTAATATGTAAAAAATATAAAACATTATGACCAAGTGAGGTTTATCCCAGTAATGTATGGTTGGGCCAACTTTCACAAATCACTGTAATTTCCTGTTTAAAATGACTCAACTGCTACAGCTAAAGCAAATGAAAAAATTCAAAATCCATTCATGATAAGACATTTTACCAAACTAGAATTATTAGGAACTTTAAACTGGTAAGGTACATCTGGAAAACAAAAAGAAAAAAGCCTACACCTCACATCACATTGAATGGTAAAAGAGTGAATGCTTTTCCCCTAAGACAGAAATCGAGGCAGGGATGTTTGCTTTCATGTCTTCTACTTAACCTTGTAGTGGTGATCCTAATCAGTGCAATAAGGCAAGAAAAATAAATAAAAGATATACATATTGAAAAAGAATAAATAAAACCACCACTATTTGTAGATGATGTGATCACCTATGTATAAAATACTGAGAACTCTATGAAAAATCTCCTAGAACTAATAACAATTTATGAAAGTCTCAAGATACAGAAATGTCTAAACGCCACTTATATTTCTATATACCTGCAGTGAACAATTTAGAAAACAGTATTTAGAGAAGTAGCAAAATAAGTGCAGTGTCCATGTGCCAAAAGCTACAAAACACTGTTGAAAGACATTTTAAAAGACTTTTAAGTGCAGACACAGCATATTTGAGATTGTAGGATTCAATCTGTTTATGATGTCATTTCTCCCCATATTGATCTATAGGTTTAGTGCAATTCCAATCAGAATTTCAGCAAAGTATTGTTGTAGATACAGACAAGCCAACTCTAAAATTTGCATCGATAGGCAAAGGAACTAAAGTAGCCAAAACAATCTAGAAAGAAGAACAGAGTTGGAAGGATCACACTATCCAGTGTTAATTACAGTAAAGCTACTATGAACAAGGCAGTGTGGTATTGACAAAGACGTGTACATTTAGATCCAACTCAGCAGACTAGAGAGTCCAAAACAAAACCTATACAAATACGATCAATTGATTTTGAACAAAGATGCCAGGACAATTCAATGGAGAATGAATTTCACATAAATTAGATCATATGGCATGTGTTCTTTTGTGCCTGGCTTCTTTGTCAATACATTATTTTTGAGATTCATACATGTTGCATATATCAGTAGATTTTTTTGGGTCTTTTTAAGTATTTCGTTGCTCAAATATCCCATAATTTATCCATTCACCTATTGGTGTACATTTGAATTATTTCCAGTTTTTGCCTTTTTTGAGAAACATATGCTATCAACATTATTGAACAAATCCCTTTATGAATTGTGTTTTTATTTCTTTGGATAAGTACCTGGTAGTAAAGTTGCTGGATCAATTTTGTAAGGAGTCACCAGTTTCCCAAGGTATTTATATTGTCTTGTACTCCCACCAGTTATGTCCAGTTGTTCCATACCCTTGTTAATATTTGATATTGTCAGGTTTTGTTTTTGTTTTTGTTTTGCCACTTCAGTAGCTGTGTTGTAGTAGTTTATCATGGCTTTAATTTGTACTTCCTTAATGGGTAATGATGTTCAACACCTTTTCATGAGTTTATTGGACATTCCAGTGTTTTCTTTTGTGAAATCCTGTTCAATCCTTTGCTTATACCAAAAATGGACTGTTCGTCTCTTCTGTTTTGATTTGTAGGAGTTCTTTATATATGTTGCATGTAAGTCATTTGCTGGTTGTATTATTACCAATGCTACCCCCTCATTGTTGCTTGCCTTTTCATTTTCTTGATGTCTTTATGAAGAGAGTTTTTAATTTTGACCAAGTCCAAGTTATCGTTGTTTCTTTATGGTTAATAGTTTTTGTATCCTATTGAAGAAATCATTGCATATGCCGTAGAAGGAGACATTCTACATTTTCATTTGGAGGCTTTATGACTTTACATTTAGATCTGTAATCCACTTCAAATAAGTATTTGAGTGTGTTGTAACATAGGAGTCAATTTCATTTTTTTCCAGTTGAATATCCAATTTATCCAGCAGCATTTATTCCCCATTGTGTTGCAGTGGACTCTGTCACAAATCAGTTGATAGTATAGTATATTTAGGTCTGTTTCTGGACTGTATTTGTAGTTTATTCATCTTTAAACATTTTTTCTTAATTGATAATAATTGTACACATTCATGCGGTATATTGTGATGTTCTGATACGTATAATACCCATATTTTAAATGTTTTATATATTCTTTTGTAACTACTCAGGATTTAATAACGCAATTTTTAAAACTTGAACTAAAAAAGTCAAAAAGGAAAAAAATGACCAGTTATGATAAGTGGAGAGTATTAAATTCCAGGTTTAAGTAAAATTAAGGTTAAGATGTATTTATAAGTTATGACCTGGAAAATGGAGTTGATAAGCTGTTGTGGTGTTTGTACTGTGTTACTGGCACTATCGTGGGAAGTGAATAAGATGGATCTTGTCCTTGAGGAACATACGAATGAGTGAGAGACCGTATAGTAAGTCTGTGTTCCTTCAACACCACATGGATACCTTCAATGAGGCACTCAATGTTGAATGATGTGATTGCGGGTTTTTCAAGAAGACATGGCTATCAAACAGGCAGATTTGAAAGACAGAGCTTACAAAAGAAGATTGAATGATAGAGATTTTATGTTATCCCAGTGTGATAGTTATAGAAGACATGAGAATATGTGAATCTGGGAAGAAGAACCTTTGTTTCTTTCACTTGTTCAGGCAGAGGCTTTGAAGACTGTATCTGAAACCCTGAAGAATGGATAGATGTCTCTTGGCTTTTTGGAAGAGAAAGAAGTTATAAAGGTTTTAACTGTAGTTAACTGCCCTAATCTTTATGTTTTTCCAAATATACCCATTAGATTTTAGTTTGGCGTATGGGAAGATATTTGGCACTGATGACAATCTCACTGATTTGGAGAGTTTATCATCTATTTGAACAAACAGCTGAGTCAGAAGAGGTGACATTATAGACTAGCAGAAGGCACTGGCCAAATCTGACTGAAATCAAAACAGGACAGTTGTTTTAATCCTCAGCAAGGATTAAAGACAAAAACAAAAACGTGGGCATGGGGATGAGTAAGGGATGTGTTGTCTTCAGGTGTTTCCGTTTACCTGGATATCAATGATAGAAAACAATGTTATCAGTAAAACTGAAGTTTTGAGATTGGATTGTTGTGGTTTTTGTTTATAACCTGGGTCAGAAGGTTATTCACAAATTAAAAAAGTTATAAGTGTGCCTTGAGCCTTGCAATGCGCATGGCTTCGTATATGCAGCTCTTTCAGCTTTGATACCCTTAAGGCAAACAAGATTCATTCTATCATACATTGTGCAATGCTAGAAAACCAGTCTTGTTACTGTACGAGTTACAGAAGTTGAACAGACAGCATAGGTGGGGCACGTGGCTTTCCCTGGCCTACCATGAGCTAGAGAGCCGTTGCAGTGCCTGAGCCTTGATCTCAAACTTTGATCCTAAAACGCCAACTGGAGAAAATAGAAAAGCAACAAATAGGAAACAGAGCATTATGTTTCTTTCCTTTTGGATGTTTTCTGAACAATGTGAATCACAGTTGTTAAAATTTTACTTTCACAATGTTGCTCATTAAAAAAACAACATCTCAGCTTTGTATTGTAGAGCAACTGACTTACTATAGGAAAAGGTAAGTAGCCTAGTTATTGCTTTGATTTTGATTGGCATCTCCCAGGATTATTCTGACAGTACCATTAGAAGATTTATACACTACATTACCAACTTACATATAAAGACCTATAGTCCCGGTGTGGAATGGTCTTGGAATTTTGTTAGCTCTAGGTGCCAGTTCTAGTTGATTGATACTTTGTTGAGGCACTAACATAAAAGTATTGACACTCGGAGCCTGGGTTTGGTCAAGGAGGGCTACAATAAATAAGGGGTTGGCAAACTTTTCTGTACAGGGCCAGATGGTAAATATTTTAGGCTTTGTGGGAAACTACTCTGCTATTATAGGGAATACACAGTCATGGACAATATGTAAATGACTGAGCATTGCCATGTTCTAGTAAAAGGAGTTATAGTCATGGATAGTTGAGTTTCATGTAATTTTCATTTGTCACAGAATATTATTCTTTTTTTGATTTTTTTTCCAGTCATTTAAATGTGAAAATTATTCTTGTGCACCATACAAATCCAAGTGATGGGCAGAATTTGGTGTGTAGATTATAGTTTGCTGACCCCTGCAATGGGTCGTCACTGGTTTCCCTTGGCTTGGGAAGAAGAGAGATAGCATTCCTGCTCTTTACCTGGGTTAAAGCTCCGATACCTCAGGGAGTTCAATGCCAAGAGGTCTATGAAGCATACGTAAGGCCATACTCTGTTTAATAAAGCATTACTGTTAATTATTTATGGAAAGAAACCATAGTCTAGAATGCAAGCCATTGGCAAACCAGGATAGAATTGTTTCATCACGTTAGGCCTTGAGTGGAAGTGATGAGAGCTCAACAAAACAATTGTGCAGCCACAGAGCCAGGAAGAACATATGTTCAATAGTGAAATGTTGGTTCTCCTGGCTGCCCTCCTTGCCTGGCTACTCCACTGTCCTCCCCTTCCCAATGCACACATCTGACTCTGAGGCTGGACTTAGGTAATTCAATGTGAAGTCTATAAAAGGGGCAGTTGATCTTAAGGCTAACAAGAAGTATTGCACAGCTTGTGTTCTGTTCAAGTATCCAGATGGCGGTGGTCCTAGGCAGACCTCTCCCCTTGTCTGCTGCACTGTGAAGATAGATTTTGCTTGCTTTCTATCTTCTTTCATCTGCAGAGGCCCTTAACTCAGAAATCAGCCATGTTAAAATGTGCAACTTTTTGTCGACTCTATAATATAGGGTATATTGTATCTGTCAATCCCTCTTGACAGCAGATGCCATAGCAGCTTGTTTTTTGGGAGGACATGATTGTCCTTATGATAAAATGACTCTTCAGAGTCTCAGTTTCCCTTAATAGTTCTAATCAACTTGGTGACCATCAAACTCTCTTGAAATACTTCCCATGATGTTTCTGCCTGCAGCTGAGTTGGAGGAGGTGACTCCTTCTATGACTTCTTGGTACCACTTTGACTTCTTGACCGCTTAACTCAAATGAGCCCCAATTCTTGCCTCACAACCTTATGTCAGATCAGCTTGTTCTTCATTCTCCAGAACAATAGTATTTCTTTCCTTTTCTACTTTCCTCAAACTTCTGCCTCCCCAGTGCTTTCTCTTATGGCCAGCCTCACCTTCTCTTTCCTAGAGAAAATTGAAGCTGTGTCAGATGGGTGGAACGATCTTAACTTTTTGCTAAGAAGTTGAGAGTCACTATATCTATAACCATCCCTCTCCTCTGCCCCACCTGTTCTAATAAAAAAGCTATTCTTTCTCTATCCTTCCATCTGTGCTCTGGTTCTCATGTCTTCCTGAACTTTGTTTTATTATCAAATATCCCTTCTCTCTCTTGTATATTCAACTGATCTTTCAAATAGTTTGCTCCATTACATTTGAACATGTTTGATCTCTTCCATCTCAACAACAAAAGTTCCCTTGACTCTTCTTCATACCTCCATCTAGCTTTCCTCCCTTCTATATTGCCAAACCTTGGGGAAGACTTGTCTGTATTCACTGTCTCCATTTCTATGTCTCACATTCATGGTATATGTCACCCTATCTGGCTTCTGACCCTATTGCTCTACCAAACCACTATGCCCAACCGCAATTAAGTATCAAAGTCACCAAACTCCATCTTGCTGAATCCAGTGGGACATCCTGTGAGTCTTTCTTATTTGACCATTTTAACAGAATTTGGCATGGTGGATCACTTTTTCTTGAACTGCCTTTGTGTTCCCCTTGGCTTGAATGATACCACATTCTTCTGGGTTTCTTCTTGTTTCTCTGGCCACTCCTTATGGGTCTCCAATGCAGGAAATAATGGATATCCTTGTCGATCACTCTACAGTCTCTCCCTGCGCAATTTTCTTCATGCCCTTGGCTTCAGGGACCATTCTACGTGGATGACTCTCAAACTTACTTCTCCTGAGCCTTCTTTGAGCTGCACGTGGTCGATCCACCATGGAAAAGAGCTTGAATTTTGAGCAGAGGAGTGATATGATTTTGCTTACATTTTTGAAAAGACCACCCTTCCTGCTATGTGCAGAGTAAATAATGAAGAGGCAAAAGTGGAGGCAGGGAAACCTCTTAGGAGGTTAATGTCCAGGAAAGAAGTTATAGGGGCTGGGTCTAGGGTGTTGTATCCAGCCGGATGTTCAAAACAACCTCACACTCCCCATGTCATGACCTAATTCATGATTTCTGCACAGACTTCCTGTTGTCAACTTCCATCTGGTTGAGTTGGAAACCTCGACCCTACTTCCTTTTTCTAATTCATCGTTTGATACTCTGGCCCTCTTCCACTCTGCTTCTAACACAGTAGCCAGAGTTATCTTCAATACAAATCTGATGCCATCCCCAGGATAATTATTTTCAGTGCTTCTCATCACTCAGAGGAAAAAGACTAGAAAAATCTGAATATGTCCATCTAAGGTTCTTCACATCCTGGCCTTGATGTACCTCCCTAGCCTCCCTTCGTACCTCCTTCCTTTTGCTTCTGCACTTCTCTGCCTTCTGCTTGTGTTGTTCTCTGCCACTTTGACCATGTTTATCTACTCATCTCCTAGTCTTCCAGAATTTTGGCTGAAGTATCACTTTTGGGGAAGGTTTTCCGTAGTACTTAACTACCCCGGTTTAGGTCAAATTCTCTTATTTTATGTTCTTGTGGAACTGGGTTTCTTTCCTTTTGCAGGCTTATCTTAGTTTCCAACTACATACTCATTTACGTGATTATTTGATTACTATCTTTTTTGAGATGGTGTCTCACTCTGTCACCTAGACTGGAGTGCAGTGGTGTGATCACAGCTCACTATAGCCTCGACCTCCCTAGGCTCAAGTGATCCTCCTGCTTCAGCCTCCTGAGTAACTGGGACTACAGGCGCATGCTGCCATGCCCAGCTAAATTTTGTATTTTTTTGTAGAGATAGGGTTTTGCCATGTTACCCAGGCTGGTCTCAATCTCCTGGGCTCAAGCCATCCTCCCGCCTTGGCTTCCCAAAGTGCTGGGATTACAGCATGAGCCACTGCTCCCAGCCCTTTGATTACTAATTTTTTAAATGACATGAGGGACTGTATTAGGGTTCTTTAGATAAAACAGAACCAATAAGGAGTGTGTGTGTGTGAGTGTGTGTGTGTGTGTGTGTGTGTGTGTATTTTATATATAGAGAGAGTGATTGATTGATTTTAAGGAGTTGGCTTCTGTGGTTGTGGGGATTGTTAAGTCTGAAATCTGCCGGGCAAGTGGCAGGCTGGAGACGCAAGGGAGAGTTGATGTTGCTGTCTCAAAACTGAAGTCTCTTTTTTCTGGGGGACCTCAGTCTTTTCCCTTAGGGTTTCCAACTGATTTGATGAGGCCCACCCACATTATGGAGGGTAATCAAGTTACTCAAAGTCTACTGATTTAAATGTTTCTTACATCTAAAAAATACTTCACAGTGAGATCTAGACTGATATTTGACCAGTAACTGGGTACTATAACTAGCCAAGTTGACACACAAAAATTAAACATCACAGGGACCATGTCTGCTTTAGCCCATTATTATATTCTCAGTGTCTGCCACAATGTATGACATGTAGAAGACAGTCAGTAAATATTGATTGTATGGATTTGAGAGCGTTAAATTTCTACTTTCCACCTGTAGCCAATGCCAGTGAGTGTTGTACATTTCATGGCTATAAGGACTGTTCTTTAGAGTAGTCCTTTGTGTTTGTTCTAAAATATTTTGCTGATAAACAGTTTTGTGATTTAAGAGAGATCTCTAATTTTTGACAAATTTGGGTTTTTAAAAAAATATTTTTAAGCTTTTATTTTAAGTCAGGGGTACATGTGCATGTTTGTCTGTTACATAGGTGAACTTGTGTCCTGGGGTTGTTCGTACAGATTATTTCATCACTCAGCTATTAAGCCTAGTACTCATTAGGTATTTTTCTTGATCCTCTCCATCCTCCCATCCTTCACTCTCTGATTGGCCCCCGTGTGTGTTGATGCCTTCTATGTGTCCATGTGTTCTCACCAGACAAATTTGTTTTCTTGTAATTCATTTATAGACCCTCTTAGCCTGTTTTTTTGTAGACTCTTTTATTCTCATCCCATAAAAAAGTCTTATCAGCCATTCGACTTGACCGTTGGATTGGCTCTTTTCTTACATTCCTCTTGTGTCTTTTTTCCTGTATTTTCTTGGGTGTAGTAGCCAGAGCCAACTTTGTTTTCAGTGTAATTGGACCATGACTTTATTTAAGGAGATAATTGCATTTTTATTTCCTAATGCTCTTCAATTTTATTGGCCATTTTGGCGACAGCAGCACATTGTGTTGAATATTCTATTTCTAAAACCAAACTTCTCATCCTGGCCCTGTGTCCAGAGTTTTCTATTTCTGTCTCTGGTGCCAGACACCAAGACAAGAATGCTTGGATTTATCCTTAACTTTTCCCACCCTCACCATTCCTAGTCTGTTACAAGATTCTCTTCATTCTTCTTATGGTTCTTCAACATTGATCCTTTTTATTTTTCCATTTCTTACAACAAGCCTTCATGGGCTCATGCGAGATAATGGATTTCTTCTTGGTGTCTCTGTGACTCTTGCCTCCCAGCTTCAGGTTTTTGTAGCCAGCAACCTCAAATGAATCTTCCTAAGCATTAGCTTGAGTGTGCTTTCTTCTCCCTGCCTGCCAATACCCAGTCACCACCTTAAGCTTCGTGGTCCTCTGCGTGCTTAAGATTCAAACTTGATTTCCTTTTCCTACTGGACCTTCCGTACAGAGGATTAAGTTAATTTTACTTCTCAGGCCATGATATACTATCATTTTTGGTCTCTGTAACCCTGTTCTCTTATTTATTTAATTCCTTTATTCTCTTTTAGTGACAAGTTGAATATATTGTTTTTTGTCGTTGTGTGTTCTTATAAAATATGTATTGTTGTTTTGGTTATTTTAATTTATATGACATGTACTCTAGATCTCATTTTATTTTGTTTTATATATTTCACTGCTTTTTCACATCCTTCCATGATGCCGTGTAAACACGCAGTCTAATGCGTCTAATTGCTGATTCTCTTTTTATTCACATCATTATAAGGATGATAAGAAAATAAAGTTATAAGTCAATTTTTTATGAATGTCAAATAAAAAATTCCAAAATAAAATATTAGCTAAACAAACCCAACTTTATATTTTTAAAATATATCACAATTAAATAGTACTTATTTCCGGTAATGCCCACATAATATAATAATAATAGAATAATAATATATTCAATATAATAATAACCTTTCAATTTTATTTATTTCATATATATCTATATATGTTTATTAGAATTTAATACTTTACTCCCTAGAGGTCTAATGTACTGGTTAAGTTAATTTTTCTATATTTCATGGTTTATATTGCCATTATGAATGATATACAGTTATGCTATATTTTATAGTTGGGTTTGACTGCTGTAGAGTCATGAGATTGATTTTTTAAAAAATTAGCAACAACACTGATGAAGTCTCTTACTGCCGAGATGGGTGGATCTCTTAAGGTCAGGAGTTCGAGACCAGCCTGGACAATATGGTGAAACCCTGTCTCTACTACAAATACAAAAATTAGCTGGGTGTGGTGGTGCACACCTGTAGTCCCAGCTACTCGGGAGGCTGAGGCAGGAGAATTGCTTGAACCTGGGAGGTGGAGGTTGCAGAACGGAGATTGCACCACTGCTCTCCAGCCTGGGCGATGGAGACTCCATCTAAAAAAAAAAAAAAAAAAAAAGTCTAATAGTTACTTATCTATTAATATTTTAAAATATTACATTGAAGCATATGGCAGTGCTGATGTTTGACCATATTTTTGCCTATAATGTCTGTAATTTTAAAGATTTCAACCTAATAGATGATCATATTGTCTACAAATGATAGTTTTTTTTCTCTTTCTTTATACCTTATATTTTTTGTTTCTCTAGATTTTTCAGAACTTCTAGACTGTGTTAAGTAGCATTGGTAATGAATATCCTACAGTTTTCCTGTTAACTACATTTCTTCTAGGTTTTGGGTTCATGTGGAGGTAGTTTATCAAGCCTAAGAAATTCCTTCTTATCCCAGTTTGCAATGAGGTATTTTCATTTTTTTTCCTAATCACAGATGTTGAATTAGCAAATGCTCTTTCTGCATCTATTGAGATAATCATATAGGTTTTCCTTTGTATATATACATGAAGTAAATGAAATTGATAGGTTATTATATTGAATCATCTGGGCATTACTGGGATAAATACTACTTACTTATGATATATTTTAAAAATATAAAGTTGGATTTGTTTAGCTAATATTTTATTTTGGATTTTTATATTACATCCATAAAAATTGACCTATAGCTTTATTTTCTTATAATCCTTATGTGGCTTAGGAATCAAGATTGCAAAGTTTAGTTGCATTAAACAAGTTAGGCAACTTTCATTTCTGTCTTCTGGAACAATTCGTATAAGGTAGGGATTAACTCTTATTAAAAGGTAGAACTCACCTGAAAACTATTGTGTCTTGGGGGGTCCAAACTACCTGTTCTTCCTATATCACCCTCTTACCTAATTGAGCTGGTCCATCATTCCTATTTCTATTTCAGCATATTTCTGCTTGCTCTTCTACTTGATGTAACAACTTCCCTTTCCTCTGTTTGTCTAAACCTTACCATTTAAGGCCAGGGTACATCCCAAATCACTCTTGAAACCCTTTCTGATGCCCTGGGCCTTCAGCAGCCCTCTTATTTTTGGCTTCTTATAGTATTTATTGTCTCTTTCACTCTTTTGACCCTTGGCATGAGCAACATTGCATAAATATTTATCCCCATATTTGTATGTATCTAGAACCTCTGCACCTCCTCATTTAAACCTGGATTTTAAGTCTCAATGGTACATTGAACCCAACCTTAGAAGTTCTATTTGTTAGTGGTGATTGTTTGATTGTATCACACTCAACTTTGATCAACCTGACCTGTTGGTATTGACATAATCATACCAACATATTCTACCTTAAGGCTTTTTCACTACCCTTTCTTCTTTTGCATCGTACCTGCATGCATGATTCCTAGTTTTATTGAGTCTGTGCTCAAATGTCATTTTCTTCATATGGCCTTCCTTGACTACTCTATTTAAAATCATAGTCCTACTGCCGCACATTCATGATCCAACTCCCATCCTCTGCTTTATTTTTTTCCCCACAGTACTTCACATTTCCTAACTCTACATATATATTGTTTATTTTCTTTCTCGTCCTATTGTAATGCAAGGTCATCAGGGTCAGAGATTTTAATCTGCATTGTTTACTGATGTGTCTTGGTACCTACAAGAGTGCCTGGGACCTATTTAATACTCAGTAAATATTAGAATAAATGAATGAAACCAAATATGTTAGCCTTCAGTTAAGAACTTGTCCTGCAGTGTCATCCTCCTACCGCTATGTAACAGCAAAGGAGAACTGGTTAAGTCCTGGGGTTTTGGGATTGCAAGGGGATTGAAGCCTTTTTCGTAAATATTTATTCAGATGCTTCCCCATCTTTGCCAAAAAGAACGATGAGTCTTTTTCCTCTGATTGCTAAATTCTCTTAAGCCAAAGAACTTATTTTTTTCTTTTAAGATGCTTTGTTGAGAAAATTATCTTTTTGGATACTTTTGGATAATTTTTGGATGATTGCTCTTTGGAGATAGTTACAAGAGAGGTCTTCTTTTTTCTTCCTGATTCTTTGACTGCTCTTGGGCTCTGCCTTCAGTCCTGTCCCTCTTACAGTCAGATGTGGCTGGGAGGAGAGTACTGATTCCTCAGATTGTTACCTCTTCGCTTCTCAGATTGTTTTAAATTTAGTGTCTCATGGCTCAAACTTCTTATCATTGGAGATATTTCCTAAGTCTGTCTTACGCTTTACTTTACGTGGTAACATGAGGAATCAGGAAGATGTGGTGGGATTAGTTTCTAGGTCCAGTCTAGTCACCATTTGCCTTGGGACCTTAGGCAAGTCATTTTATCTCTGGAGAGTCAAGACCTCCCCCACTGTAAAATGAGGGAATCAGATTAGGTGCCCTGTAAGGTCTTTTTTTTTTTCCAGCAGCTAAACACAAATCTAAGAAATATGTTATTATCTTTTTCTTTTTGATAGGGAGCTATTCCAGACAGCTCTCATCTGGTGTTTTGCTTAATTTACACACAATGATTAATTTACACACAAGCTTAGCCTGTATCCCTTAGCAACACCTTAGCAACTGCCTGCTTTCAGAAAGTCGTTCAGTTAAGGTTGTTTAAAGGGACATTATCCCATCTATCAAAGCAGAGAAGTGAAGATAAAGTTGACTTTGGGGACACATCCCCTTCTGACTTTGCAGTAATTTTTATTTAAATGTATTACATTCTCCTGATCGGATTTTGTCCACTTGCACAGTTTTTAGGAACCCTAACAGAAGTTTATTCTGGCTAGCTTTCAAAGGAATTACGTATTGAGTGTTTACTATGCTCCAGAACGTGATCCTAAGTTCATGCCATACCTTATCTCATTAAATTCTTCAACACCTCTTGTGAGGTCGATAGGGTGGTTACTGTTTACAGATTCAAGAAAACATCTTAAGGCTGCCCAGCTAGTCAGTGAAGAGCCCAGCAGTGAGACTGGGTTGCCGGACTCCAGACACCGTGCTGTTCACCTGTGCTGTGCTTTCTCCTGTTATTTTACCAAAATCTCCTGTTTACCTCTGTTGACAATCAGCAAAGCTGGACACTTGTTAAAGTGGTAGGGGCAGTTTAATGGGTAACATACTATGACAGTAGGGAAGATGTTTCAGCATGAACTGGACTCAGCTTCATTTGTACAGAGGTTACTGGTGTTTTAAAGGGAGAATAGGGGAATGAGCAGAGGCTCCATAGAGTCAGGGAAGTGAAAAAAATTACAAAGGCTTGCTGAGTGTAGATGCTGATTAGACCAACTGTGTCTATTTACTGTCAATGATCTAAGAAGTCAGGATTGAACCCTCCCATCGAGGCCCTGTTCTTTCTGATGATTGCATTTCAGAGGGATGGATGGCTTTCAGGTCCTCGAGAAAGACCCTCCTGAATTGTAGGAGATGTATATGCATCTCACAGGGACACAGGAAGGATTCACCATTGTAAGCCCTTTTTACTAAGGAGTATAAGAAACAATGGTCAGAGGCCTACAGTCAGGTGTTGGCTAGAAAAACAGTAAATTCTTTTGAGTCTTCTCAGGCAAGCATGTTAATAGGGGATAGAGTCATTTGAGGGATGAGACTGTGACCTGTTAGAAACTGTTAGTGTTTGTTAAATCTAACAAACTCAAGGAGGAGTTTGGATGATGCCATCTGTGTTGAGAGTCTTTAGTTCTTATAGGCCAAGACTGAATCCTAGCCAGAAGGCGGCTCTGATTGTAACTGCCCAGTGGGTTCTCTTTGCCCACTGCCCAGAAAGAGCCAATTTACCAAGACAGGGGAACTTCAATAGAGAAAGAGTTTAATTCCTGCAGAGCCAGCTGAATGGGAGACTGGAGTTTTATTATTACTCAAATCAGTCTCTCCAAAATTTATTCAGAGACTGGGGTTTTTAAAGGATAATTTGATGGGTAGGGGGCCAGGGAGTCGGGAGTGTTGATTGGTCAGGTTGGAGATGAAATCATAGGGGATTGAAGCTGTCCTCTTGCACCAAGTTGTTTCCTGGGTTGGGGACACAAGGCCAGAGCAGCTAGTTTATTGATCTGGGTGATGCCAGCTGATCCACTGAGTGCAGGGTCTGAAAAATACCTTAAACACCAATCTTGGGTTTTATAATACTAGTATTATCTATAGGAGCAATTGGGGAGGATAGTAATCCTGTGGCCTCTTGGCGTTATGACTCCTGAGCCATCACTTCTAACCTTCTGGCTAATTTGTTACTTTTACAAAAGCAGTCTGGTCCCTAGGCAAGAAGGGGCTTTGTTTTAGGAAAGGGCTCTTCTCATCTTTGTTTCAAAGTTAAACTTTAAACTAAATTCCTCCCACAGTTAGTTCAGCCTATGCCCAGGAATGAATAAGAGTCACCTTGGAGTTTAGCAGCAAGATGAAGTTGGTTAGGTCAGATGTCTTTTATTGTCATTATTTTCTCACTCTTATAATTTTTGCAAAGTCAGTTTCACAAGGATCCTAGCTAGAGTTTGGTGAAGGAGAAAATCTTTGTCGCCGCTATCGTTTGTAAAAGGAAAACATTGGAAGTCTGTAAAGATCATTTTGGATTGTCCATGGTTGGTTTCTAGAATGAATTTTGTTCCAAGTCATAAAATCACAGATCTCTCTTGTTCTGCTAGAAGCACAACCTGGCATGGCCTGACCTTTTCCTTCCCCCACGATAGCTATCCTCTGTTTCACTCATGGGCATCACAGCTTCTGTGCCTGGGCACAGTACTATTTGAGAGCTCCCCTGTGTTCCTGCTCCATTCCCAGGCTCTGGCAGAGCTGGGGAGACTGTCCTAGCTAGAACAGCTTAGGGTAGTCTTCATTCTGTTTCTCTGTTTTATCAGAGAAGGCAGTGCCACTGGATGGGAGCAAAGTTTGGGGAAGAAAGGGGACCAAGTAAGAATTACTGAGGATGACTCTGAGTATCCTTGAATAGTGCCCTGTGTCTGTGTAAGGCTTTAGCACTGCGTAGTGTTTCATATTGATGGACTTTTTCATATGTGTCTGTCTGTATTCATCATAGTCCTGATGACATAATAGCCCCCATTTGACAGTTGGGAAGCTGATGTCCAACTAGTTTAAAGTCAGTGCCTCCCTGAGTCTCTTCACTCATTTCTGTGTGTTTTGTTTTTGTTTTTTCCTTTTGTACATTTTAGAATTCACATTTCCCATGGGTGGTGTTGCAGACCTGATTACCTTGAAGAAGGATGTTTCTGTGATGCTTGATGGGCCCCTTGGATTACCACCTGGTTCTGCTCTTCCTCCTCTTTCATTTTTCACTTTTTCTAACCCCTGGTGATGAAATGAGTCAAACTCTGTACAGTATTTGAAGAGATTTATTCTGAGTGAAATATGAGTGACACAGTCCTCAGGAGATCCTGAGAATGTGTCCCCAAGGTGGTCAGGCCACAAGTTGGTTTTATACGTTTTAGGGAGACATAAGGTATCAATCAATATATGTAAGGTATACATTGGTTTGATCTGGAAAGTTGGGACAATTGGAAGCGGGGCTTCCATGCCATAGGTGGATTCAGAGATTTTCTGATGGGTAACTGTTCGAAAAAGTTATTATCATTAGAAAAAAATGTCTGGGTTAATGTAAGGGGTTGTGGAGACCAAGGTTTTATCATGCAGATGAAACCTTCAGGTAGCAGGTTTCAGAGAGAATAGATTGGAATTCTTTTTTTTTTCAGACTTAAAGAGGCTGTTCTATCAGTAGCGCCAAAAGGGAGGAGGGTATAATAAGGCATGTCCAGCTCCCCCTTCCCATCAGGGCCTGATTTACTTTTTCAGGTTAACGTTGGAATGCCCTTGGCCAAGAGGAGGGTCCAATTAGATGGTTGGGGGGGCTTCAGAATTTTATTTTTGGTTTATACCTCAGTTTTTAGAATTTTAAGCATTTTAATTGCTAGGAGCTGCTCCTCTCTCCCCTCTCCACTGTCCACTTTTCTTGCTCCTGGCACTAAGCCACCAAGTCCTTGCATTTATTTCATTCTTGCATCTTCTTCCATATGTCTAACTGACAATATGCTCCTTACTCTGCTAAACATATACATTGCGTTTACATTCTCTGCGTAAGGAATATATGTGTTATGAATTTCTTAAACATTGGAAAGCTAGCCATAACACTCAACATTTTAACATGTAGTGACACAAAAATCCAGCAGTGAGCTGTGATGGCATTACTGCGTTCCAGCCTGGGCAACAGAGCAAGACCCTGTCTCAAAGAAAAAAATCCTGCACAAAAATAAATGAGTAAAAATTGTGTATTTTGCTTATTCATTCTACTAGTGAGTGTTTGTTATGTCTTCCACACTGTGTTGACACTGGGGATAAAACATAGTCCCATTACAAAAATGTACTCTTGAATAAAACAACATAAGCCAAAAACATATACAAACATAGTCCCATCCCTCATGACATTTATTTTCTAGTAATAGTGATTTTCTCAGAAGAGACATAATATTAGGGTGTCAGAGAATAAGGTGAAGAAATCAGTGGGAAATAGACAATTTGGGTAAACAACACGTTTTTTGTTTTCTTCATGATCCTAGCGTCTCTTTATTATTAATAATGTAAATACATGATACATAATTTTGTTTTATCCTATAATTATATCTACCATGTTAGATTATAAAAGTACAGCTTATTCTAATCATTGCAAGTTTAATTGCCTTTAATTATTTTGCATTTTTGGTTGCTAAGGAGACTGAAAGGCAAGCTTGCTAGAGGGTTGTAAAGGTCTGAAAAACAAAATGCATTTTTAATTCATCCCAAATAATCTTGCATTAGAGAAATAGAGATTCTGTGTGATGTCGAGAAAGAACATCCCATAGAAACCCTTTTGGCTGCAGGGCCTGGCCTTTTGACAAATTTAATTTAGAACGGACATACCAAATCTTGGGGAAAGGTTTTCAACGAAGGTGTAAATGATCAAATGGTGTCAGTTCGTGTGAATTTTAATTGAAAAAATCCAGTTGAGTTGAGGCTTGCCAACACCCTCAAGAATAAGAAAAATGTGTGCACAGATATATGCAGATGTGTATGTAGGGTATTTTTTTAGTCATGTTCAAACAAGATGACTAATAAGAAATATCGGCCGGGCGCAGTTGCTCAGGCCTGTAATCCCAGCACTTTGGGAGGCCGAGGCGGACGGATCACAAGGTCAGGAGTTTGAGACCAGCCTGTCCAATATGGCCATTTCTGCTAAAAATACAAAAATTAGCTGGGAGTGGTGTCGGACGCCTGCAGTCCCAGCTACTCGGGAGGCTGAGGCAGGAGAATTGCTTGAACCTGGGAGGCAGAGGTTGTAGTGAGCCGAGATCAGGTCACTGCACTCCAGCCTGGGAGACAGAGCGAGACTCTGTCTCAAAAAAAAAAAAAAAAAGAAAAAAAAATCAGGTTCTGGGTGTTGATAAAAGGCAGAAGAGATAAATCAATACCGTAGGCACGATGATAAAAGTTGGTGAATAAAAAGGAGAAAATTAGACTCCTCAATTACTGTTTGTCTTCTGTCTTCTGAGAACAGTAATCTTCTGACTTAAAAAGATAAAATGAGTATTTGTGATTTGTAGTTAGTACTCAGATTTTGTAAGAAAACATTATCTTGTTTTTACCATTGTTACGTGGCATGGTCAAATTGCCAAACAATTGGTGGTAATTTTATTTTCTATAATTAAAAAAATTAATTTTGAAAAACACGTGACATAGAATTTACCATCTTAACCATTTTTTTTCATCTTAACCATTTTTAAGTGTACAGTTCAATCTTGTTAAGTATATTCACATTGTTGTGTGATTGATCTCCAGAACTTTTTCATCTTGCAACACTGGAACTCGGCACTCATTAAACAATAACTTCCCATTTTTCTCTCCCTCCAGGCCCCAGTAACCACTATTTTACTTTCTGTCTCTGTGAATTAGACTACTTTAGTTATCTCATAGAGTTGGAATCATACCATATTTGCCTTTTTGTGTCTGGCTTCCATCTTTTGGCTATTGTGAATAATGCTGCTACGAATATGGGTGTGCAAATCTCTCTTCCAGATCCTGCTTTAAATTCTTTTAGAATTATATATTCCCAGAAGTGGGAATGACTGGCAACTTAAGAACTTGTAGATGGCCGGGCGCGGTGGCTCACGCCTGTAATCCCAGCACTTTGGGAGGCCGAGGCGGGCGGATCACAAGGTCAGGAGATGGAGACCACGGTGAAACCCCGTCTCTACTAAAAATACAAAAAATTAGCCGGGCGCGGTGGCGGGCGCCTGTAGTCCCAGCTACTCAGGAGGCTGAGGCAGGAGAATGGCGTGAACCCAGGAGGCGGAGCTTGCAGTGAGCCGAGATCGCGCCACTGCACTCCAGCCTGGGCGAAAGAGCGAGACTCTGTCTCAAAAAAAAAAACCAAAACAAAAACAAACAAACAAAAAAAAAGAACTTGTAGATAAGGACAGAAATGCTTGAAGAGCAGAATGGAGCAAAGTTATGCCAATTTTTTTTTTTTAAAGAGTTTAGCAAGTGTGCTCAATTTAAAAGAAAGGTGGAATGTATTTATTGATATATCAGATATGGTGGACTCCAGACCAAGGAAAATTATAGAGATAAAGAGAGACATGGCCGCTCCCGGTGGCTCACACCTGTAATCCCAGCACTTTGAGAGGCCGAGGCAGGTGGATCCCCTGAGGTCAGGAGTTTGAGACCAGCCTGGCCAACATGGCGGAACCCTGTCTCTACTAAAAATACAGAAATTAGCTGGGCATAGTGGTGCATGCCTGTAATCCCAGCTACTTGGGAGGCTGAGGCAGGACAATTGCTTGAACCCAGAAGGCAGAGATTGCATTGAGCCGAGATCACCGAGATCATGCCATTGCACTCCAGCCTGGGTGACAGAGTGAGATTCTGTCTCAAAAAAAAAGAGAAAGAAAGAAAGATACTACACACTAATAAAAGACTCGGTTTATCAAAAACACACAATAATCCTATGTGTGTATGCACCTGAGAACAGAGGCTCAAAATACATGAAGAAACAAGTGATAGAACTGAAGGATCAGGTAGAAAAACCTATCGTTATAGGTAAGGACTTCACCACTCCTCTCTTCGTTATTGGCAGAATCAGTTCACAGAAAATTAGCAAGGACAAGGGGAACTGAACACACTGTAAATCAACTGGATCTAATTGGCATTTATAGAATTCTTCACTCAACAATAAGATCTACAGAGGATACATATTCTTTTCTAGTGCTCATAAAACATTCACCAACGTTGACCAGATTCTCAGTCATTTTAACAGATTTAAAATTTTGAAATGATACAAAGTGTGTTCTCTGACTCTAATGGAGGTCAACTAGAAATCTGTAACAGAAAGATAACTAGGAAACCCTAAATGTTAAGGAATATAAGTAAATCATCCATAGGTCAAAGAGGGGGATTTTATGGGAAATTAAAAACATGTTCTGAACTGAATGAAAAGGAAAATACAACATGTCGAAATTTGTGGGGTGCAGCTAATGTTGGAGAGAATCGAATAGCATTAAATGCTTACATTAGAAAAGAAGAATGGAGACCCCATTTACCCTAATGTGATTATTATGCATTGCATGCCTGTATGAGAACATCTTAGGTAACCCATAAGTGTATGCACTTACTGCGTACCCACAAAAATTGAAAAGCAAAAGAAAAGAGGGTTGATTTTTAACATATAGTTGATTGGCATGCTGGACTCAAATCCCAAGCAAGATGCTAGGACCAATGACTAATGAGTTGACCTGAGGAAATTTAGGAAAGGAAGCAGTGGTCACTAGGAATTAGCCTGAGAGGAGTAAGAGTAAGTCATGGGAGGGTAACTGCATGTTGTTGTTGTTTTTTTTTTTAAATCAGGCCACTAAACCTATAGATCAAGGCAGGTAGTAGAACTGGTGAACGCGCAAGGCTTTGACAACGGTTAACAATGACTTTCTGGGAGATACGTGAACAAGTGCGGGATGTATCATGGGGATGTATCATTAGAGTTAGTGAACCTGGGTAAATAACGTTATTATACATTGGGGGCTCCTTTCTGGGTAGGGGTGGGAAATGGTTTATGATATTGTGCTAGGTGGGCCCTGCTTTGTTTACTGATGGTTTGAGTCAACATTATAATCTCATATTTGAAGATGATCAATGTGCTCCATTGAGAACCCATCCTTTGACTTCTCCAGCATCCTCCCTCTCATGGACCCCTCCACTTTCTCATCACCCTGTGCTGCTTGCGTTTGGCCGCCCTTAGCCAATTTCCTTCCCCTCCCATCTCTCTTTGATAATAGATAACCAGTGGGTTACTTTACTATTGTTCATTTCCTCATCATTATAAATATTTAAATAACATCTTATAAAAACAATTTGGTCATTTTATACATCTTATTTAAGAATAATTACTAACACTATCCTTCTCACTAAAAATGGTGTATTTACAGAATTTCCCAAGACCTGAAATGATTTGTTTCCCTGAAAAAATAGTGAGAAAAAAAAGTAAGGTACATATACATTTACATTTGTGTGTGTTCACATTTTTACAGTTTTGTTAAAAATGCCTTTGTTTGCATATATAATATCGAAAAGAAAATACATCCAAAAGTCGAAAGGTTTTGACTATTTCAGATGTATTTTTCTTTAGTAATTTCCTGCATTTTCCAAATGGTCAACTTTCTTTTGCAAATACCTGTATTAGTCTTTGACTATGATTCATTTTCCACGCTAGAAATCAGTGGTTCCAACTTTAAAAAGTGCCCTAGTGCTCACTATTTTAAAGTGAATCGGTCTTATATGCGGTGGCAGTGGAGGGAATTGGAGGTGAGGTTGACTTGCTGGAAAAATTCCCTCTGAATTTGTAGTTTGAGTGCAGGAAGATTCAAAAACCTTATCCACTCCCCGCCCATCTCCAGTTTTGTTTATTTATTTTGAGACGGAGTTTCACTCTTGCTGCCCCAGGCTGGAGTGCAGTGGCGTCACCTTGGCTCACAGCAAACTCCGCCTCCTGGGTTCAAGCGAGATTCTCCTTCCTCAGTCTTCCGAGTAGCTGGGATTACAGACACCCATCACCATGCGCGGCTAATTTTTGTTTTTTTGTTTTTTTTTTTCAGTAGACATGGGGGTTTCACCATGTTGGCCAGGCTAGTCTCAAACTCCTGACCTCAAGTGATCTGCCCACCTCGGCCCTGCAAAGTGCTGGGATTACAGTTGTGAGGCACCGTGCCCACCCCAAATTTAAAAACTAGTTTTATTTATATCAAGTTTGTAGCCTGATTTCATGTCCACCAAACCTTCTTTGTGTTCTCTGAGAATTTTACTTAATGGAGTAACAGCAGGAAAAAGATCCACTGCTAGACTGTTTATTCAACAGTTAAAACTGGCACACAAATGAAAGGGATATTGGCCATTTGTCATGGTCTGTTCCCAGAGTATCTTATTTCTTCCCAGGGGTTTATCTTTAGAAGGTGGTAATCTTCCTATCTCCAAATCGAGGACTGTGGTCCTGCCCCTTTGAGGCATGTGTCCCTTAGTGTCACTCACTCTTCCAAGGGAAACCTCTTTGACCTGGGCCCTGCTATCTCCTCGGTCACCCCGTAGGTTCTTTACCATATCCTGGGAGCTTTATTAGTAGAAATGAACTCTGGTTTGTTTAAAATGATCTCTTCTTGAATTACCACAAACAGCAGTTCGTTTCTTAAGAAAACGCAGTACCGTAGTGTAGTACATTCTTTAAACTGATGAGACTTGGTTTCAGATACCTTTTATGATTTCCATGTCTGAACTTGCTGGGAATTATTTGTAGATTCTTGGCTGGATTATATTCTGCTTCAGAGTTTTTCAAACCAGATGAACGGAAATCTGCAAAGATTTAGTAGAGGTTTTCACCAATGACCCTAGGCTTCAAGAGTTTTTGTTGTTGTTGTTGTTGTTGTTGTTAAAATATGAAGAATTCAGTACTTTAAGTTGCGAGGATATTCATTTTCACTTTCCTTCAGGCTCCTCTTCTCTTTCCACATTATACCTCATCTTCATGTGGATCATATTTATTTTCAAATACAGTTAAGGGATTAACCCAGGAATAAAGCAAGTCAAGCACTGATACTTCCAGGCAAATCATGTTAGTTTTGTTCTGTGACCCGAAGACTGACCTAAAAAGGGAAAGAAATAACCGCCATTCACACTTAGTTATTTTCTCAGTTGTAAAAGTTTCAGATACAGCCCCCTTCAGCTCTCAGCACATCCCTCAGACTTTATTGTTTTTTTAGTGAAACACCAGAGTACATTCTACCTATTGCCATTTGCTGTGGATGTATGTATTAACACTTGATTTCTTAATTAATTTTTTATGGCAGAGATGTTTTTGTGTCATCAGGAAGTTTAATAATAAACATATTTAATTCTAGATCACCATTATTATGTATTGATCTGTTGTAGTAACCTCTGTGCAATCTGATGCAAATTGTTTCAGTCTGGCAGCCTGTATGTGGTTAGTTTATTGAGATCAAAACATCCATAGGACGATGCTTCTGGCTGGATCCTAATGCTTCTGCCATATCTTGGTTTTACTGTAATCTTAGATTTAAAAGGAATGACACATTATGTACCCAGGATGCTGACCTAGGGAGCCACAGTCAAACAAGTCACTTTCGTTTGCCACTAGTTGGCCGCTCTCCTCATCAGTCTTTTAGTTGCTTTATTTGTCCCCCAATTCCTTGGGATTCAACTTGTATCCCAGGTCACCTCTCCGTCTTCTAATAGGAACACCCAGTGTCTGGCCTGGGAGAGCAAAGTAGGGTGACTGGGGAGAGGTATTGGGATGGTTCATCTGGGTTGAGGAGGTAGAGAAGAGGTGCAGTTCCTGGGGGAGCAGCTTAGGGCTCCCACTCAGCATCACCACGAGGGGGACTGCAGGTTTCACCTGCTCAATGTGCCCCACACAGGAGCGGAGATTCATGTCATAGACATAAATTAACCTGAGACGGCACAAGTAGACAAGGAAATTCTGGTGTCTTAGTCAAGGATATTGAAGCTGCAGGAGAGAACCCCAGCTACACAAACCCTGCTGATGACCGCGATGTGAACACACCATCCCGTTTGTGTGCAGTGGTACCCTGACCTGACCCAGCTCAGGAGTTCTCAGGGGTCGGTTCCCCGTCCTGCAGGACTCTGACCTTGGCCTGGTCCCCTCATAGTGTGTTTGGGGGTGATTAATGTGCACTGTCACCCGTGCCCGAGGGACGTCTGGGCAGGTGAAAGCAGCAAGGGTGGGAAAGCCCCTCCAAGTGAAAGTCTTCACACTGTGCAAATATATAATAACCTTAGAAGAGTTTTACTTGAGGGAGGTGCCTTTTCCAGTTTGCACAGAGGCACATCCTGGCCCAACAGCAGCCTGTACACAGGTAAGCACAACTTGGTGTAAATATGCTATGGAGGAAATTCACCTCAAGAATGAGGTCCCAGAACTAGGAAATGGATTACCAGTGCCTTTTAAGTTCTTCCTCAATACATAGTCTTTGGAGGGGCCAGGCATGGTGGTTCATGCTTGTAATTCTAACACTTTGGGAGGCCAAGGCGGGTAGATTGCTTGAGCTCAGGAGTCTGAGATCAGTCTGGGTAACGTGGTAAAACCCCATCTGTACAAAAATTAGGTGTGGTGGTGTGTGCCTGTAGACTCAGTTTCTTGGGAGGCGAAGGCAGGAGAATTGCTTGAGAGCCCAGGAGCCAGAAGGTGAGCTGAGATTGTACCACTGCACTCCAGCCTGGGCAACAGAGTGAGACCCTGTCTCTCAGACACACACACACGCAAACCAATGAAAAACCAAAAGCCAAAACATAGTCTTTGGAGGGACACGCTCCATTTTCACTTTCTCCACTTGTGACCCTGAGCATGCTACTTTACCTCTCTGAGCTGCAATTTCTTCGTTGTTAACATGGAGATAATTGAGGCAGTTTCGTTTGTTTCTAGGTATGAAGCTCATATGATGTGGGAGGCCCTCTGAAAAGAATTTTAAAAAATTGTTCAGGGTTTGCAGATTTTACAAGCGCATATAGCTACGCAAACATGTTGAAGAAGAGCCTCCTGGTAGAAGGAATAGTGTGTCCAAAGCTGAGGAAATTCGAAACAGCATTACCAGTTTAGGGAAAGGAAAGTAATTCTGCATGACCTCTGAGGTCAGGAGAACACAGACAGCGGTGTTACACAGCCATGAATCGCAGCCTTGGCTGAACATGAGAATTGCTTGGATCCCACTCCCAAAGATTTGATGTCATTGGTCTGCGACACACCTGGCCACTGGGTTTAAAAAAAAAAAAAAAAAAAAGTCTTTCCAGGGCTGAGACAGGAGGATCACTTGAGGCCAGGGGTTTTAAGACTAGCCTGAGCAACATAGTGTAGTGAGACTCCGTCTATAAAAAATATATATATCAAAAAATTGGCTGAATGCTAGCTACTCAGGAGGCTAAGATGGCAGGATTGCTTGAGACCAGGAGGTTGAGGCTGTGGTGAGCCATGATCATGCCACTGCACTCCAGCCTGGGTGACAGAGTCAGGTCATCTCAAAAAAAAAAAGAAAAGAAAAGAAAAGAAAAGAAAAATCTTCCCAGGTTATCCAGGCGTCCTGCTGAGGTTGAGAATGCTGATGTGAAATGTGGTTCTCCAACTTTCATTTGCATCAGAACCACCTGGAGAATCCATCCCTAGAGTTTGTGATTCAGTAGGTCTGGAGTGTGGCCGGTAAATTGCATTCCTAACAGATTTCCAGGTGTCCTAATGCTGGAGGTTGGGGACTATATTTTGAGAACAGCTTGCTTAACTGCTAGCATGTGATGTTGACTAAACCCTGACTGTGTATCCTGAAGACAGAAAAACAGGGAAAAACCTTAGAATAGATTTAGAAAAATAATTCTCCCAAGAGTAGTAGCAGGAAGTGGGAATTAATGTGTGTTAAACTCTTAGCATGGGATGGTACAGAGTCATGTGGTATGTGGAGATAGCCCATTTAACACTCTGAGTAACACACATCATCCCTCAAGCCATCCAGGTTCCTGGTCACTCCTGTCACCTCTAGGTGCAGAAGGTCAGTATATTCTCCTAACTAAAAGGCTTTGTGGAAGCAGCCATCCTTATATGCTGAGGCTGGGAGAGGGTAATTTTCTATTAATCCCATTCATATAGCTCTCCTCTCTGACCTTAGCAGCCACATTGTCAGCAGCTGCCTATGGTGGAAGCCTTGTGTAAATAAATGCTGTGTCTGTGACAGAGAACATCCAAATGTCCCTTCTGCCCTATTATTGGAGCAGCTTAAGAGAGGTTATGCTGGCAGTTGACTGACCTTAAGGCCTCCTGACCTCTTTCTAATGCTAAACCTTCTCCCTGCCTCCCTCTGCTTCTCCCCCTACCTCCTTCTGTTTCTCCCCCCGCCTCCCCATCTCAGGAAACCATCTGTACCTAGCTACCTTAATTGACCTCAGTGGACCTCACCACGGTTCTCTTCAGGTCTATGGCATCATCTGCCATAGCCGCTGTTCTCTGTTGAGAGCTGCTATCTGTTCATTCATTGTAAGCATTTTTTTTTTTCCTTTTGTGTCTTTAAGCATGGTTTTTAACAGCTGCCCTAAAATTCTTATCTGCTGATTTTGGCACCTCATCCATCTTTTTGTTGATCTCAATTGATTAACTTTTCTCTTGATTTGCATTGTGTTTTCCTGTTTCTTATGTCTAGTAATTTTAGTTTATATCCTGAATGTTGGGAATGACCCATTCTAGAAACTGTGGATGCTATTATATTCTTCCATAAGTCTATTGGTTACTTTTTTTTTTTTTTTTTTTGAGACGGAGTTTCCTCTGTCATCCAGGCCGGAGTGCAATAGCATGATCTCTGCTCACTGCAACCACCACCACCTAGGTTCAAGTGATTCTCTTGCCTCAGCCTCCCGAGTAGCTGGAATTACAGGCACGTGCCACCATGCCTGGCTAATTTTTGTATTTTAGTAGAGACGGGGTTTCGCCATGTTGGCCAGGCTGGTCTCAAACTCCTGACCTCAAGTGATCCACCTACCTTGGCCTCCCAAAGTGCTGGGATTACAGGCATGAGCCACTGTGCCTGGACTACTTTTTGGTTTAGTAGTAAGTGTTGACTGAGCTCAAACTCCAAACTCTGTCTTCCCTCAGTAGGTAGCAGCTGAAATTTCTGTTTAGTTTTTTAGCCTTACGTGGACTCTTTGGAGGCTACCCTGTGCATGCGTAGTTCAGGAGCCAGCAAGAAATCTGGAAAGTTCATGTGTAGATTGGGGGCCACTATGCTGTAGAGCTCAGTCATCTTTTTCTCTTAATCTGTTTTCCGTTGCTATGACAAAATACCAGAGACTGGGTAAGTTATAAAGAACAGATGATTATTTGGCTCATGTTTCTGGAGGCTGGGAAGTCTGAGAGCCTGGCACCAGCTTCAGTGAGAGCCTTCTTGCTGCATCATAACATGGCGGAAGGGGAAGTAAGCACATGGGACACAGGCACCGGGGGCTGCACTCACAGTATAGCTACAGACTCTTGTGATAACTAAGCTGCTACCACAATAACAACATTAATTTGTTCACGAGAATTCTGCCCTCATGACCCAGTCACCTCTTACTAGGCCCCACGTTTCAACACTGTTGTCCTGGGGATTAAGTTTCCAATGCATTAACTATGGGGTACACATTCAAATCATAGCACTCACCTTTGAGCTAGGGTAGCTTCAAACTCTGTTCCCTGGTTCTTTAAGAACAGTAACACTGATGATACATACATACCAAGTTTTGGCTCCCCTTCATGGTGTAGAATGTGTTTTTTCCTTAGGCAAAAAGCTAGATAATGAAAAACTCACTCATTTTCATTTTCTTCTTCCAAGTGTTCAACTTTTCCTATTTTTTTTTTTTTTTTTTTTTGCTTGCATTTGTACATTCTCCAATGTCAGCAAGTAGTTTTATGTGTATTTGTTTGGGCCAGGCCTTATGGTTATCTGAGGGAAGGTTGGTCTGATAAGAGATACTGTGCTGTTATCAGAAGCAGAACTGACGTGTACTTTTATAGCATTTGCCAAGAATCAGACAAAACTAAATTGATGGCCACGTTTGCTGAGAGCTAGGCTCAGATTTAGTCCCTTTATTCTAGTCTGACTCTGTCATCAGTATTGAGAGCTTCTGTTCAGTTCTGAATCTTGGAGGGTCTATAGAAGATTGCCAGCTAAAGAAACCCTCCTGGACACCCTCCTATCCCCCATCCTCCACTTCTGTGAATTACTCTATCCTATTACCCAGTGTTCTGGTCTTCATAGCATTTGTCACTTTATGACATTCTGTGTGTTCATTTACTTGAAAAAAAAAATCATCTCGACTGGGTGCGGTGGCTCACATTTATAATCCCAGCACTTTGCGAGGCCGAGGCGGGCAGATCACAAGATCAAGAGATCAAGACCATCCTGGCTAACACGGTGAAACCCCATCTCTACTAAAAATACAAAAAATAGCCAGGAGTGGTGGTGCACGCCTGTAGTCCCAACTACTCGGGAGGCTGAGGCAGGAGAATTGCTTGAACTCGGAAGGCAGAGGTTGCAGTGAGCTGAGATCATACCATAGTACTCCAGCCTGGTGACAGAGCAAGACTTCATCTCAAAAAACAAAAAAACAAAAAAACAAAACTCTTTCTTTAGAACCTAAACCCATATAGACAAGGACCTTATCTGTCTTGCTTCTCATTTTATTCTCTCTACCTCTAAATCTTTGCACATAGTAGGCTCTTGGTTTTTATTAACTAAATTGGTTCATGCTTCATCTGACTATCCCACTGAGTTGCAGGACTTTTATCCATACCTGGGAAGGCTGGAATTGGTTGAGTATCCCAGCATTTGTGACATTTTAATTTATACTGTAACTGTATTAACAACTGCCTTTGCCAGATATTTACAACACACACACATGCACTATAACTCAAGAAATCCACAAAAGCTCTCCCTTCAGTTCAGCAAATTTCAATGGAATACTTATTCTGGGTAAGCTGTGAAGCTCATCCCTGTATATTGTGTAAGATCTGGGGTTCCACTGGTGGTAGGAAATACACATAAGACAGGGTTGTTCTGGTATTGAAAAATCTATTTAGGAAAACGTATCTGAAAATAGGTGAGTGAGAACTTTGACCTTGTTTTTAAACTCTGTTTTTCACCCCGTTATGAGGAAGGTGATATAGTGAGAAGGGTGGTTTCCAGGAAAAAAAAAAAAATTCAGCTGGCAAATGGATAAATTTAAGTATATTCGAGGGCTTCAGTAATATAATGCAGACTGTGATCTACTTAGGAATTAAAATCTACTAAACAGTTCTGTCAATAATTTATCAACTACTTTAAGTTGGAAAACAAATTCATAAGCATGTTAACTTTTTTTTTTAACAGTGCAAATTTAAAGTATAAGCATTTCCACAACCCTGGATCTCCCAGGCCCCCTGTCCCATAGGCAGACCCAACCTATTAACAGTTACAGTGGACACACAGCTGTGCACGCATCTGTTTGTGTGTGCGTACCCTCTTCCTTTTTGAAAAACATAGACACATGCTGTGCATACTTATACTGCTGTATACAATGGACACACAGCTGTGCACACATCTGTTTGTGTGTGCATACCCTCTTCCTTTTTGAAAAACGTAGACACATGCTGTACATACTTATACTTCTGTACATAAATACATTTATTAGCCCATGTAGGTGTGTTGTGCTTTTTAAAATGACTGTGTAGTATTTCATTACACTGATACATTGTAATGTATTTAACTAGTCCCCTATGGAAAAACGTTTTATACTAAATACATAATATTTTGAGACTAGATAAACATCTGTCAAAGAAGTAGGAATGAAAATTACTTTCACAGTGTTTTTGGTTATCTTGAAAACCTGAGACATCTTCAAATGCCAGGACATCTCGCATGCTGTCATTCATGAAGGTAAGTATATAAGTAAAAAAACAGAATGAATGAAAAACAGGACCACAGACTATTGACAGTCACTTCAACTGTGGAATCCTTTTATTGTTTATTTAGTTCCTTTAGGCAGTTGAATTTCATTTTGTGTGCACAGCAGTCATGTTGACTTATGCTGCAAAATAGTTTTAAATAACCTCTTATACAGAGGAAAACTTTTGTGGTGCTGGAATGGAGCTTAGAATTTTCTATTATGGCATTTTTAGGCCATTTAAGGTTAACCCACTAAGTAATGCAGCACAGACAGTGTCGTTGAAGTGGAAACTTGGGTTAGCCGTGTTTCCGACTCTTCTGAATTACATCCTTTTTACCTGTCATTATTAGCTCAGCATAATGTAGCACAGATTGATTTTCCTAATTTGATAGGTTAAGTTCTTTAAAATAATAATTAGGGATAGCAGTATAGGCTGATTTGCTACAAAATGTGTTTTGCAATGCTGATTGGGCCACACACATGATTGGCAAATGGAGGAACTATGTCTCTACAGAGTGGAGGTTGCATTGTTTCAAACAGTTTCCCCAGTATGTTAGTGCTTTATTTTACTAAGCAACTGGAACTGCATGAAAATAAAACTAATATAGCTGAACTTACGAGGTGTGGAGGAATACGCTATCATTTATGATGCTTTATGTTGGGGTGGGAGAAATTTGGGGAGAGAATTCTTTTTGATCTTTGTGCATTTTGTTCTTCTCTCCATAACTTCATAGCCTCAGCCCTCCCCTACACCTTCAAGCTACTGTTACTATTTTTAAAGGTGGAGACCCAGCTTAACTCTATTTTTCAAAAAGTAAATTAGGTTTTCTGTGGCTTTGCAACTGTGCTCATGTCTTTATTAGCATTGCTATTGCTTGTGTTAATGCTGTCCTAACAATATTGTGTAGGCTTGCCCCAACCCTGTCTTTCTCTTGGGCCTGGTTATTATTAGTGTACGCTTTTGCCTAATGTGTCGTTTTTCAGGAAAACTCGTATCTCATTGGAGCAGAGGTGTTTCTGTTCTATAGATATAGACAGTGTTGAGTTGTTCAAACAACTGGACAAGTGTTACTTAGAATGTGATGTTGAATAGAGTCAGATATCAGACTGTTTCTTATTACTTGCTACTTTCCATTAGAATGGAAAATGTGAGAACTCATGTTCAACTTATTTGATTAAATATAGCATAGAATCTTTCTCTTAAATGTTAATAATATATTTGAATCAAAGGGTAGAAGTGCCATTTTTTTTTTTTTCTGGGAAAAAAGCCATCTCTCCTGGGATCTCCTTTACTGCCTTTTCGGGTATAGATAGATGTTCAGACTTTAAAACGATTTGTTAATTCTGCATGATAACACCATGTGCCGCCTCAAACCACATTGTCAGTACCGACCCACTCATTTCTCACTTTTTATTAAATTTGTTGATTGGGTGTGAAACACGAGTATCCTTGAAGTATTCCTGCTAATACATTTTTCCTGTAATTCATGCCAAAACTGATGAATTTTTTTTTTTTTAAGTCAGAAAATACTTCTGGAAATGGCTTACCCAATTCTCTGTTAGTGACTGTGTAGGTCTCTGCCAGGGCACTTGTATACTTCTGAAATCACTCATTGGCTTCATCATCTTTACTAGACTCAGCCCCTTGAGTGCAGAGACTCTTTCTTTTTGGACAGTATCATACATTCCTGGAAGGAACTAAATACATGTTTATCAAAAGAAATGTTGACGCCAGGCACGGTGGTTCAGGCCTGTAATCCCAGCACTCTGGGGGGTCAAGATGGGTGGATCACCGGAAGTCAGGAGTTTGAGACCAGACTGACCAAAATGGAGAAACCCCATCTCTACTAAAAAAAAAATACAAAATTAGCCAGGCATGGTGGCACACACCTGTAATCCCAGCTACTCGGGAGGCTGAGGCAGGAGAATCGTTTGAACCCAGGAGGCGGAGGTTGCAGTGAGCTGAGACGGTGCCATTGCACTCCAGCCTGGGCATCAAGATCGAAACTCCGTCTCAAAAACAACAACAACAAAAAATGTTGACTAGATTCTAGCATTGAGATCCTAGCCCACAAAAGAGCCTTCCAATTTCTAGGCACAGAGACCATTCAAAATGTATCCATTATGTTATAATAAGAATGAGTTTTTTTCTAGGGTCTGCATGTCAGAGATCTTAAAATGAGGTGTGTGTGTGTGTGCGCGCACGTGTGTGTGCACAGAATTTTTCATATTCTGTATAAGGCGCTTTTCAGAGTCTATGAAAAGCACTGGGTGAAGCCAGCATTTAACCTATCCCTGTTGCTCTTCCTCTGTTCTATTCGTCACCCACCTTTCCAGCCCAACCCTGTACCAATCTGTGAGTCTGTGCCTGACAGTTTTAATGCTTGACACTCCTTACATGTATTTGTAACCTTGGCTGGGCTTGTTCACCTGAATCTGATTTCTGTTTCTGGTTTGATTTGTGGTTGCTCCCTGGAACCAAATCTCTCTGCTTCTGACGTTGGTGCAGCAACCTAGTCTTTACTTCCTATTTTTGTCCTTTTTTTTTTTTTTGCTAGGCTTCAGTGTTTTCACCTTGGATATGTCTGACCCCAAAGGGCCCTGCTCTTGCTAATCAGTAAGAATTGCCCAAACTTAGTTCTTAACAGATTCTTATAATAAAGTTTAACAGCATCCACAAATTATTGGCTTTCTAAATTTCTAATTCCTTTGGGATCCAAAAATAGGATGGCATGTGTCATAAAAAACAAGGTAGCATTTACGTATTTATAACTTTGCTGTCTTTTTTCAGGCCACATTTAATGCTGGATGACTGAGTGTGGCATGGTCGTCCAAGAAGTGTTTGTTCGAGTGAGTGATTCTGTGATTCTGGGATGATTCAGTTTGTTTGTCGTTGACATGTTCATTTCATCCAAGACTGAAAAATAGCCCATAAAAGAGCATTCAGATTTCCCTTATGCTTCCCTTTAAGGGCAGCAGATTCACTTTGGCCTGCCAGGTTGGAAGATGATAATAAGCATTGCCGAAGTTGAATGTCACTGACGTATAAAGACTTGTCAAAGGATAGCTCAAGTATACCTAGAACATGATCGAATATTAGAGACAAGGAAACTCAGAGAACATTTTCCAGTCAGCTCCATTTAATAGACAAGGATGTGAAGGTGTAGACTGATGAAGGAAGTTGCTCAGGATTCAACCCACAGCTGAGTGATAAGGACCTGGGCCCAAGTCAGTCTTTCATAGTCACAAAATGGTATATAGCCAGTTGCTTTTCACTGCCTTTCTTTATGCAGTGAAGAAGGGACCTCACTTTACAATCAACAAGAGGACAAAGAGCAGAGCACCATTTTTTTAAAGAAATTGCAATTGCCTTACTCAGTTTCATTGGCTCATAAGGGATCCTGCCTTCTACCCAAGAGTGGGTAGTCCCGGAGCCCACATGTCCATGGGCAGGGCTCAGGGGGACGTCAAGGGCTCTCTCTTGCTCTGGCAAAGTTCACCTCTTTGTTGGCCTCCACATCACCATGGGGTGGAGTGGAGAGAGGGCCCAGGGGCTCCAGAAAGAGTCTCACCCTCCTTTTTCCATCCCCTTGGCACCAGCACTCACAGCCTGATCTCCCCCTGTTGTCCGCCTGGAGACACCAGGATCGATCCTCATCTACCTGGGTCTGCATAGACTGCCAAGACTCCTGCCCCAAAAACTTAACAAGCACAGATATTTTGTGTTCGCTGCTATGCCCCTAGGGCCTAGGTCAGTTCCTGGTATGTAGCAGATACTCAGTAAGTATTTGGTGAATGAATGAACGAGGACCTGGCTGAGGATAGAATCTTCTTGGAATCACTGAGTGTCATGCATGTAACAGGCAGGCCAGGACCTACAAGAACATCATAGACCTGGACTGTACTTCCCACGTCGACTTCGAACAGTGTGTCAACTTTTGGGAATCATTTCTGCTGTCCTCATTGGTAAAATGAGAGTAAGATGATATGATCTGTAGATTCTGTTTCAGCTTTAAATTTGTGGTTCTGCGCTCCTCAAGAGTCAACAGAATGTGACTTGGAACAGCTTTGTCAGCATCAGAAGTAGCAGTGTTTATTCCCCGGGTCCTGCCTGTCAGCCACGTGGCCTGCCCACGTAAAGGCTGGCACCTCCGCCGTGGCCTCTCCCCGCATCTCCCACGTGCAGTTGGCCCGATCTCTGTCCGTTGGAATTAGCTTGAGTTGGTTATAATAGAAACATCCCAAACTGTAGAGCTATAAACCAAATAGAAGTCTTGGAAAAAAAGCAGAGGCTTATTTTTCATTTACAGAGAAGTCTAAAAGGTAGGAAAGATGTGCTTGCCGTGGGGGCACCCACTGTCATCACACCCTCCTCCCTCACTGCTCCGTGACACACAGGCCATTATCTTTACTTTCTTTTTATTTTTCTTTTTTTTTTTTTTTTGAGACGGAGTCTTGCTGTGTCACCCAGGCTTGGAGTGCAGTGGCGCGATCTCGGCTCACTGCAAGCTCCACCTCCCGGGTTTACGCCATTCTGCCTCAGCCTCCGAGTAGCTGGGACTACAGGCGCCCGCCACCACGCCCGGCTAGTTTTTTGTATTTTTAGTAGAGACGGGGTTTCACCATGTTAGCCAGGATGGTCTCGATCTCCTGACCTCGTGATCCACCCGCCTCGGCCTCCCAAAGTGCTGGGATTACAGGCTTTTTATTTTTCTTCTGAGACGGAGTTTCGCTCTTGTTGCCCAGGCTGGAGTACAATGGCGCGATCTTGGCTGGGATGTAGCTGGGGTTACAGCCATGCGCCACCAGGCCCAGCTAATTTTGTATTTTTAGTAGAGACAGGGTTTCACCAAGTTAGTCATGGCTGGTCTCGAACTCCTGTCCTCAGGTTATCCGCCTGCCTCGGCCTCCCAAAGTGCTGGGATTACAGGCGTGAGCCACTGCGCCCGGCCCGTCTTTACTTTCTAAATAGGAGAAGGAAGAGGCTGTGTCTCCACTCCCCCAACTGAAGAAGGCTTTCCAGAAAATCAAGTCGTGCACGCTTTTGTGTTCATCTCATCGGCCCAAAATAGAGACGATGGCCGCAGCTGAGTCGAAAGGAGGCCAGGGAATATAATCGTTTGGTGGAATGTTAGTGTGCCCCGCTGAAAATCAGTTGGTATAAAAACGGGCTTGTCCTATTGATTTCTTTGTGCTTTCTTTATTTCGCTGTGGTTTGAAGGGTTTAGAAATGAATTGGGTTCCACCTCAAGGGTTCTTGGAGTCATGTGAGCGGATGAGGCTGAAATGACCCATTTGTTCCTTGTCTGGGTGCAAAGCTTGCGTGCAAGGCTATGTGAACCTTATCAGATAAGGTTCTAATAAGGTTAAAATCTATCCCACACAAAACCACCCTCCCCTAAGATGAGGCAAAATGATAGGGAGGGTGGTTTTGTGTGGGATAGATTTTAAATGCTGATTAAACACATTTCACCACGAAATCTTCACTTTTGAAGCTTTTTTTTTTTTTTTTTTTTTTGTCAGTTTGAGCAATTTTTATGTTTCTGGAAATTTAAACCAAAAATCTCTTCGTTTTCATTTCCAGTATTTGTCATTTGTGCCTTTGTGTTTTCTTGATTAGTTTTCCCAGGGGCTCGTCTATTTTATGTCTTTTTGAAGAACCTCTATTAATTTTCATTAATTCCCTCTATTGCTTGTATCTTTTGTATTTATATGAAAACATACATATACGTATGTATAAATACCTTTTATACATACATATATTTCTTATTTTTTATGCTCTTTGGTTTGTTTGCTGTGGTTTTTTTTTTTTTTTTTTTTTTGAGATAGAGTCTCGCCCTGTCGCCCAGGCTGGAGTGCAGTGGTGCGATCTTGGCTCACTGCGAGCTCTGCCTCTTGGGTTCACGCCATTCTCCTGCCTCAGCCTCCCAAGTAGCTAGGACTACAGTTGCCCGCCACCACGCGCAGCTAATTTTTTGTATTTTTAGTAGAGACGGGGTTTCACCATGTTAGCCAGGATGGTCTCAATCTCCTGACCTTGTGATCCGCCCGCCTTGGCTTCCCAAAGTGCTGGGATTACAGGCGTGGGCCACCGCGCCCAGCCTGTTTGCTGTGTTTTAAAAAAATTGTTTTGTGTTTTGAGGGATAAATGAGTATAGATTGCATGGTCAGGTGGATTTTTTAAAGAGGAACATAAGAGCAAGATATTCTAAGTGTGAGGAACGGTATTTGTAATAGGGTTCTCTAGAGGGACAGGACTAATAGGATAGATGTATATATGAAAGGAAGTTTATTAGGGAGTATCAACTCACGTGATCTCAAGGTGAAGTTCCACAATGCGCCATCTGCAAGCTGAGGAGCAAGGAGGCCAGTCCCAGTCCCAAAACCTCCAAAGTAGGGAAGCTGACAGTACGGCCTTCACTCTGTGGCCAAAGGCTGAGAACCCCTGGCAGACCACTGGTATAGGTCCAAGAGTCCAAAAGCTGAAGAACTTGGAGTCTGATGTTCAAGGGCAGGAAGCCTCCAGCACGGGAGAAGGATAGAGGCCAGAAGACTCAGCAAATATCACTCAATATTAACCATCACAGCACTTCACTTAGGAAGTATTTTGAGGCATCATCTACGTTTATAGCATATTAAGCACCGAAGGACCAAAACATGTCATGAAATGCCCATGTCCCAGGGTCCCTGATCTATAGAAGGAGGTGGGGGCAAAACATGAACTGTTAGAATAGAGTGGAGAAAACAAAAAATAGAATGAATGAACATCGAGAAGGCAGAAGTGGATCGTTTGCAGGAAAGGTTGGACGATCACAGAGGACAGAAAAGTAAATGTGAGGACAGAAAGAATGAGGGAGCTGGAGGCACTGGGGCAGGAGCGAGGTATCCTATCAGAAACTGTTTTTGTCACTGGCCTGTCAGTCCTTCATGTCAGCTAGATGTTCTCAACTACCCAAATCCACTGTAGATAAAATTCCCCAAGACATGAGAGTTAACTCACATTTTCTCTGTTATCGGGGCGGCGTTTGTTGCGTGGCTGCAAACCTGTTCTACACCACCGCTTTGCCACCTTCACTTCCTGCCAATTTCTCATTTCCACTTCAGCTGCTGGAGCATTCTGTCTCCTGCCCTTCCTTTTCCCTTCTTCCTAGTGGACTCTTCATTTACCTCTGCCTGGCTTCTGATCTGCCTCTTGTCCCAGCTCCCCATTTCCATATCTTCTGGCCCCAGCTCATCCTGTTCCCGCTGACCTGATTTCTCACCTTATTTCCTGTCAATTCCTTCTCAGCTGTAGCAGGTATGCCTCAGTCTCCCCAAGGCAGGCTGCCTTGTGGCTTGGCAGAACAAAAGGCGGGGCGGGGGGAGGAGGCTGGATTTAGAAACAAGTGTTGTGTCTGCTGGTGGTGATGAGCAGGCTTGCAGGAGCCCTTCCCAGATGACCTCGGTCCAGATGGAGATGGCACGGGAGGGTGCAGGAAGAAAACCGCAGTTTCAAACAGCTTCTACAGGCACAGCAAGCAGGGAGAATGAGCAGTGTTAGCTGCTTAGGGATGGGGATGCATAAAGTTGGCTTGTATTAAGAGTGGCCTGATCTGCTGCAGTCTTTTTTCCCCAAAGCGTACCATAGCCCTGAACTAAGTTAGAATGATATCATATAGAGAGAGTTTCTAACCGTTTCCCCCCGCCTCCCCTTTGACAATATTATGACAGGTATGCAGAAAGATTAATGTATAAGATGTTGATGGGTACATCATTTAAAATAGTGAAACACTGGAAACAAATGTCCATTGGAGAAGATAAAAGGAATGATGGTACAATTAGTGGTTTCTGACACAACTAATAAAGAAAGTGAGGTGGACCTATAAGTAGATGCATAAAAACATCTCTGAGACATGCTCTATGGAAGACATCAGGTCACAGAACAATGGAGAGAATATGAACCCATTATGTCAAAAAGAAACAGTATCTCGGCCGGGCGTGGTGGCTCATGCCTGTAATCCCAGCACTTTGGAAGGCCGAGGCAGGCGGATCACCTTAGGCTGGGAGTTCAAGACCAGCCTGACCAATATGGAGAAACCCCGTCTCTACTAAAAATACAAAACTAGCCGGGCGTGGTGGTGCATGCCTGTAATCCCAGCTACTCGGGAGGCTGAGGAAGCAGAATCGCTTGAACCCAGGAGGTGGAGGTTGCAGTGAGCTGAGATTGTGCCATTGCACTCCAGGCTGGGCAACAAGAGCGAAACTCCATCTCAAAAAAACAGAAAAAAGAAACCGTGGCTCTATGTCCAGACACGTCTGTATATGTATATAGATATATATAGAAAGGACAGGAAGGGGTGTCTTTAGGATTACTTTAGGGGACAGGTGTTCAGCAGTAGAAGACCACCTTGAACATTGGGTGGGTAAAAGAAATCTACTCAGCATTGTTCTTTCATATTTCACCTCGAGCTTTGTAAACTCTGCCAGAGGAAGATCTCTGGGGCCAGGAGTTCAAGACCAACCTGGGCAACATAGTGAGACCCCCATCTCTAAAGATAAAAATAAATAAATAAACAAACAAGCAAATAAACCCTACAATGGACCTTTGCAAAGAGAAATTAGTCCTTTGTTGTGTAAGTTGCAAATATTTTCTTCTAGTCTGTCATTTGTCATTTATTATCATGCCATTTATCCTGTAGCAATGTAAGAAAATTGTGTCAGGAAGTCTTTCTTTTTTTCATTACAATTTCTAAATTTGGAGTCCTGCTTGGGAAGGCCTTTCTCACCATAAGATTCGTCATTATCTTCATTTTCCTCCCCTGATTTTTTTCCGGCATTTTATTTTTTTACAACTAATTTAATTCATTTCATATTTTTTTTCTGGGCGGGTGGTCAGAGTAATGGAACACATTCAAATGGATATCCAGTTGCCCCAAAACTATTTATTGAATAATCAATGGATCCAAGTTTGTTTATTCCCAATTCTCATACTTGTTTGGACTGCTTGTTAAAATTTGTCTAAATTTGAGTGTCTGTCTACAGAAACCCAATTAAGTGAGCCATTAATGTAGAAGATTTGAGAAACACTTGTGTGATGAAGCATCTAGCAGAGCCCTGGCACTAAATGGAAGATGCTATTGTAACACAGAAACAAAAATAACAGAGATAGTGTGGATATAAGGCTTTGAAATGCGTTGGGCAGGGTATCTGGATAAAAAAGTCATGCTTGTGGTTGAGCTCCAGGTGAGGCCCTGGATTGCAAAAGGCAAAACAACACAAAACCCTCAGGCTGCTTTAAGAAAAGTAAGCTTCCTCTTCTTTTTTTTTTTTTTTTTGGTAGAGACGGAGTTTTACTCTTGTTGCCCAGGCTGGACTGCAATGGCATGATCTTGGCTTACCGCAACCTCCACCTCCCAGGTTCAAGTGATTCTCCTGCCTCAGCTGCCCGACTAGCTGGGATTACAGGCATGTGCCACCACACGTGGCCAATTGTATATTTTTAGTAGAGACGGGGTTTCTCCATGTTGGTCAGGCTGGTCTCGAACTCCTGACCTCGGGTGATCCGCCTGCCTTGACCTCCCAAAGTGCCGGGATTACAGGTGTGAGCCATCGCGCCTGGCCTGAAAAGTAAGCTTCTTATAAGGACTCAGCAGTAGGCATGCTTAATGAAGCTAATGATAGCCAGTATCCCTGCAATGGGAGATAAACCACCACTGGGAGCCAAGACTTCTCCATAGCTGAGGGGCCACATCTCCTATGTTCTTCTGTCTTTCTGTCCTCAATACCTGTATTCCTGTAGATTTTTCTGCAGATGGTGCATTGAAGCCACTGACCCTTACAAGTCTAGCCCCACTAACTGTCCTCTCCTGTTTTAAAATCCCAGGGGAATCTAGTAAACCGTACCTCCTCACCTGTTCAATCAACTCTGGCTGCAGGGATGGGAGTTGTCACATTGTCTATCGGGTGGCTGCTTCCAGAGGTGTTAGGGCAGATGAATCTCAAGTCTGTTGAGCATGGCAGATAAATACTCTTCTTCTCTGCTTCCCTACAGGTAGGCTGAGAGCAATAATTTTCTACTATTTTTTAGAAGCAGTATGACTATATGTAGGAAAATATCGGAAGTTGGCCCTAGGCAATTGTGAAATTAGGGAAGTTTATTTTTACATTCCTGTCCTCACTATCTTTCCCCATAGAAATTTTTATTTGGAAGGCACTTTGGGGATTGCCTGCATTTCTAAACTTGTGAAAGGCTGTTAGAACATACGGGTTATGAAAGTGACTTCTGAGGTCAGACTGGGTTCCTAATCTGCTTCTCCAAGCTTTGTGACCTTGGGCAAGTTTTGTAAGCTTGCTAAAACCTCAATTTCCCCATCAATAATATGATGTTATTAATAGTCCTGACCTCAGGGGTTGTTGTGAAAGTTAAATGAATGTCGAGCTTTAACAATCTGATGCTTAGTGAAAGCTTAATGTTTGTTTTGGTGCTTTCTAATGAATAAAGACCCTAATCATGATAATGCATTCTTGTTGCTCTTTCCATATATCCCTGTCCTTTCTCACATTTTGAGATTTATTTTCTGTAGTTTGTATTCTGAAAATAATATGTCATTAGAAGTATAATGAATATACTTTTTTCAAGCAAAATTTCTCTCTTCCCACCTCTTGCCACATTTTAGATATATATAAATTGCCTCAGCACTTTAAACCTCGATGACATGTTGCTAATTAGTGCAAAGCCATTAATCATCATACAGACCTCTGTTCCAAGTCCCTGGCAATCCACTTTCTTCCCCTTCTCCTGGGTGCTTGTTCATCTGCAAGGATCTGGTTAAATCCTTCCTGCTTAGGCCGAAGTGGCTGATGAGGTCTGTCTTAGTTCATTTTCTGTTGCTTTAACTGAATACCACAGACTGGCTATTTTATAAAGAGTAAACAGGGTAATTTATAAAGAATAGAGGTTGATTTAGCTCATGGTTCTGGTGGTTGGGAAGTCTTAAGAGCATGGAACTAGCGTCTGGTGAGGCCCTTCATGCTGTGTTATAACATGGCAGAGGGTGTTACATGCAAGAGAGTAAGAGTGTGCATGTCAGCTCAAGTCTCTCTTCCTCATCTTATAAAGCCACCAGTCCTATCATGGGAGCCCCATCCTGATGACCTTACCTAGTCCTAATTATCTCCCAAAGGCCCCATCTCCAATCAACATAATGAATTTGGGAATTAAGTTTCCAGCCCATGAAAGTTGGAGAAGAAAAAGATGGCCTTCCCATGCAGCTGTCCTGGAGAGGTTTTTCTAATATGGTAGAATAGCTTGGAGCTAGATGTCTTTTATAGGAAATGACTAGTGACCATGTTTTCTATAACAGGATACCCTAACCACCACAAACTTTATTGCTTCGTTTGCCTATGTTACTTATTTATTTATATCCTGCCCCATTCCAAAGGGGACTTGCAGATTTAGTTAGCAGGTATCACTAGGTGTTGCTAAAGAGTCTGATTTGGGACAAGATCTGCTTTTGGGGACTTGGATCACTAATAAACTAGACCACCTCAGCCACTATTAGTGGCTTGAGGATTGGCTGCCACTAATCCTGCTCATCCCCTTACCACTGATACTCCTTGTGCAAGGAACCCAGTAGGTTCTTACATATGTATATTTTGAGATGCCAGCATTTACTCATACTTGGAAGGAAGAACAGGACTAAGTCTTATGCCAAGTCTGTAGTAAGCCTTTGGCTATGTATTAGTCCGTAGTGTGTGGGCACAGAAATCCTATGAATGGAAAGTTCCAACCAAGTCTGCTATTCTGAAAACACCCAGGTCAGCCAAATTTGTGAACTGTGTATATAGCAACCCTATCTCCTTCCCTTTCTTTACCTACCCTGCCCTCTGTTAGTCATGTGGACTCTAAAATCCTGCAACCACACCCCTACCGACTATCACCTCAGTTACCTGGGATGGATGATTAAGAAAGTCTGCAGATTACTGGCTGGAGTTATGACCACATTGGCTTGGATCTTGCAGGTGTGCAAAGATTCTTTTCTGTCTCTAAGCATGAGGTCAGACTAAATCAACCTTCTCAGGCCCTTTTCAAAAACGTTTAAGTCCACAGCCTTATCTTAGCATTTTGGGTTTTACCTTGGAAGTAGCAAAAGGGGGCAAATTAGGATGAACTAAAGAAAAAGAACTCCCAGGGTAGGAAGCTGTTATAGGTTTGTGGGTCAAATTGTATCTCCCCCAAAAGATGTTGAGGACCTAACCCCCCAGTATCTATGGATGTGAGCTTATTTGGAAACAGGGTCTGTACAGATGACTAAATTAAGATGAGGCCATTATTCAAGTGGGCTTTTGTATTAGTATATTTTCATGCTGCTTATAAAGACATACCTGAGACTAGATAATTTTAAAGAAAAAGAGGTTTAGTGGACTCACAGTTCCATGTGGCTGGGGAGGCATCACAATCATGGTGGATGGTGAAAGGCACATCTTACATGGTGGCAGGCAAGAGAGAATGAGAGCCAAGTGAAAGGGGGAAACCCCTTATAAACCATCAGACCTTGTGAGACTTACGACCACGAGAACAGTATAGGGAAAACTGCCCCCGTGATTCAATTCTCTCCCACGGGGTCCCTCCCACAGCGAATGGGAATTATGGGAGCTACAATTCAAGATGAGATTTGGGTGGGGACACAGCCAAACCATATCAGCTTTAATCCAATATGACTGTGGATCCTTAAAAAATGGGATTATTGGACATAGAGATAGACATGTGCTGTGAGAAGATGACGTGACATCATAAGGAGAATGCCGTTGACGAGCCAAGGAATGCTTGCAGCCACCACAAGCTAGGCAAGAGGCCTGGGACAGATTCTCCCTCGCAGCCTTTGGAAGAACCAACCCTGCTGACACCTTGAATATAGACTTCTGGGCTGCAAAACTGTGTGGCAATAATTTCTGTTATTTAAGACACCTAGCGTGTGGTACTTCATTATGGCAGCCATAGGGAACTAATACAGGAGCCTTTCATAAGTCCTAGATCTGCCCCCCTTTTTCCTGGCATGAACCCATTTCTCCATCAGTCAGTGCAAAAAGCCATCTTGTCATCATCACTTATGATTTCATGGTTGCTTTACTGCCCGCATTTTGGATTGGCACCGGGGCCAAGATTGTTTCCTGACTCTTCTGTTGTTCTCTCTTAATACTTCCTGAGATGTCTCATTGTTGTTCTTGTTGAGTCATATCTGCCATCTTTTGCTGTTCTACAAATGTACCCAGGACTTGTTTGGAGCAGGTATAATACACACAGATGCAAAAACGATTGCCAGGAAGGAAGAGTGTTTTATTACATTCGCAGTCGCCAAGAAACAGTAAGCACATGAGCCCATTCAGGGCCACATGGGAAAGCACTGAAGCCAGATGAGCAGACACGGAGAGAGGGAGCTGCACGCAGGAGCCTCGATTGCAGTTAACACCGAAAGGAGTAGGCAAAGCAAAGTCAACACGTGGCACAAGTTCACTATCACACTTAAATCTCCTGTGTGGTTCATGAAAAAAAAAATTTACTATCAAGCAGGCTCTGGGCTATAAGGGTGGTCCCCAGTTGTACCTGGCTCCATGGAGATTAGGGCAGAAGAATTGCCTAGCAGAGGCCGGTCACGGTGGCTCAAGCCTGTAATCCCAGCACTTTGGGAGGCTGAGACGGGCGGATCACGAGGTCAGGAGATCGAGACCATCCTGGCTAACACGGTGAAACCCCGTCTCTACTAAAAAAAAAAAATACAAAAAACTAGCCGGGCGAGGTGGCGGGCGCCTGTAGTCCCAGCTACTCGGGAGGCTGAGGCAGGAGAATGGCATGAACCCGGGAGGCGGAGCTTGCAGTGAGCTGAGATCTGGCCACTGCACTCCAGCCTGGGCCACAGAGCGAGACTCCATCTCAAAAAAAAAAAAAAAAAAAAAAAAAAAAAAAAAAAAAAAAGAATTGCCTAGCAGAAAAGCAGACTCCTGGAGGGCTGGACTCTAAGTAGTTGGTTGGCATATCAAAGGCATGCCCACAAGTGAGTTACTTGTTACCTCTAGGAGTTAATTAATCCTGGGAGGGGCAGTTTCTTGAGTCCACAGACTCCAAATGCCACAGCATCAAGAATATAGAAAGTAGGAACATATAATTAATACATGGACATTATCCAGCTGTTCAGTTTTATATAGTTATTCTTCCCTCCCCACTTCAATTTACACCTTAAAGAATTCCTTATAAGGTCAACAAGGCTCCTGACAATAGCATTTGTGATATAACCTGTTGTCTCTTGTCAGATAACTGTCTGAAAAATCCAGACTTGTTATATAGCACCCTCTATCCATGGATTTTGGCTGTTCCATTTCTTGGTATTTCCTCTTTCTTCAAAAGCTGTGACCTTCAGAGGAAAGCAAAGTTGGAATGTTGTCAGTAGCCTAAGTTTTATCTCCAGCATTTCCAGTGCTGGGCAACATGGTGAAACTCTTATCTCTACAATATCTACAGATATATCTATAGATATATCAGGGTTTTGTCTGGCCCTCTCATTTGTCCTCATATAGGTTGGATATCTTTTTTATTTTCCTGCTTATTTTCCATGTCCCAGTCCTCTGGTTGTAGCCTCTGGTTTTCTTCAAGGAGCTATCCCTTCCCCACTCTTGACCCATGTGGTATAAGTGGGACTAACTTCACCCTTTGATTCAGGGAAGGGATGTGACTTGGGTCTAGTCAAAATCATTGATTCAGGCAGAGCAGGTGAATCAAATTAGACCAATCAGTATATTGTTTTTTTTGTTTTGTTTTGTTTTTTGTTTTTGTTTTTTTGAGGCAAGGTCTTGCTCTGTCGTTCTTGGTGCACTGGCGTGATCTCAACTCACTGCAACCTCCACCTCCCAGGTTCAAGTGATTCTTGTGCCTCAGCCTCTTAAGTATCTGGGACTACAGGTACTCACCACCATGCCCAGTTAACTTTTGTGTTTTTATAGAGATTGAATTTTGCCATGTTGGCCAGGCTGGTCTCGAACTCCTGGGCTCAAATGATCTGCCCACCTCGCCCTCCCAAAGGGTTGGGGTTACAGGCCTGAGCCACTACATCTGGCTAATTTTTGTATTTTTGTAGAGGTGGAGTTTTGCCATGTTGGCCGGGGTAGTCTCAAACTCCTGAGCTCAAGCGATCTGCCTACCTCGGCCTCCCAAAGTGTTGGAGTTACAGGTGTGAGCCACCATGTGCCTGGCCATGGTATATTGTTTTTCTATTCCTGCTGTGATAAATTATCACCAACTTAGTGACTTTAAAACAACACAGATTTATCATCTTACAGTTCTGGAGGTCAGAAGTCTGGCACAGGTGTCACTGGGCCAAAATCAAGATGGCAGCAGGATGGTGCTGCTCTCTGGAGGCTCTAGGGGAGAATTAGTTTCCCTGACTTCTCAGGCTTCTCTAGAGGTGGCCCACATGCTTTGCCTTGTGGTCCCTTCCTCCGTGTTCAGAGCCAGTAGCACTGGGTTGCGCTCTCCTCATACCACATCGCTCTGATCCTTCTGTGGTCACATCTCCCTCTGAATTCCTCTTCTGCCTCCTCTTCCTCTGTTTTTTTTTTTTTTTTTTTTTTTTGAGATGGAATCTTGCTGTGTCACCCAAGCTGGAGTGCAGTGTCGCGATCTCGGCTCACTGCAACCTCCGCCTCCTGGGTTCAAGCAATTCTTCTGCCTCAGCCTCCCGAATAGCTGGCACTACAGTGCCCACTACCGTGCCCGGCTAGTTTTTGTATTTTCAGTAGAGACAGGGTTTTGCCATGTTGGCCAGGCTGATCTCGAACTCCTGGCCCGAAGTGATCCACTCGCCTCGGCTTCCCAAAGTGCTGGGAAATACAGTAGTGAGCCACTGTGGCTGGCCTTCCTCTTCCACTGTTAAGGACCCATGGGTGACACTGGACCCACCAGGATAATCCAGCAGACTTCTTATCTCAGGGTCTATCTGAGCCATCTGCAAAGTCTCTTTTGCCGTGTAAGATAACATATTCAGAGGTTCTGGGAATTAGGATGTGGACTTTTAGGAGGTGGGGCATTATTTTGTTCACTACAGTCAGTGGGACTGTACACTACAGTCTGGGACCTTGGCTGGGTCCCTTGGGATTCCTGAGCAGATGGGCTTTCAACCTGAAGCTGCCGCCAGCCACTTTGGATCTGTGAGGGGAGAGTCTGCCAAAGAATGGAGTCAACCTTAAGGAAAACAGACCTGAGACACAAGGGGAGCAAGACCATGTCTCAGTGTTGTCCTTAGGGCCACTGAGGCCAACTCTACCCTCACTCCTTTTAGTCATTGAGTCAATCGACTGCCACCATCATTACATGTGTCCTCTTTCTGAGGATGGTAATGCAGGTGCAACATAAATAAATTCCTCCTTCATTGTCCTTTGGAGCATAGGGTGCAGCCTTTTATCAAAAACATCTGCATTGATGACCCACAGGCAGAGTGTCATGGTGGCACATTGTTCCAGTACTGGAAATTCTGTTTCTTCCTTTCCCGTGGATCATAATCTTTCAGGTTCTTATCAGGTCTTTCGTCTCTGAAATAATGGGGTTGGATGTACACAGTGTTCTTGGTATCTACACATGAAGGTTCAGTAAACTTGCACGGGATGGCTGAGCTGGTAGAATCCTTTTTAAGATGATTGGGGCCAGGTGCAGTGGCTCAGGCCCATAATCCCAGTACTTTGGCAGGCTGAGGTGGCAGGATCACTTGAAGCCAGGAGTTCAAGACCAGCCTGGACAACATAGTGAGATCCTGTCTCTATAAAAATACAATTTAAAAAAATGAGCTCTGAGTGGTGGTATACACCTGTAGTCCCAGCTACTCAGAAGGCTGAGGCGGGAGATTGAGATTGCAATGAGCCATGATTTGCCACTGCACTCCAGCCTGGGCCGCAGAGTGAGACCCTGTCTATTAAAAAAATAAAATTTAAATAAAGGCCAAGCACAATGTCTCATGGCTGTAATCCCAGCACTTTGGGAGGCTGAGGCGGGAGGATCGCTTGGGCCTCGGAGTTTGAGACCAGCCTGGGCAACAAAACGAGACTTCATCTCTATTAAAATAAATAATAAGATTAAGAAAATAATTTTTAAAAATTAAAAAAAATTTTTTTTAAAGGTCATTGCACCTAATTTCCTTACTTAACAGATGAGGGAACTGAGACCTGGAGAAGCTAAGCATCTTCACTGGAGAATAGACTGCTTGGAAACAGCCCAATGAGAAATAATAACTTCTGATTGCTAATCCTATTATATACCACATTTCTAAAATTCCTTGACCTAGTTAAGTGAATTCATGTAAGTGTGTTTTCCCCTACAATGTATAAAAAATCTGATGTCATTCACTGAGATAACTTGAGATATTTGAGTCTCAGTGTGAGAACTGACATAATATTTAGCATGTCATCTTTTGCTAAGTGTATTTTTATAAAATAAAATTATTGTATTGTGCCAATTTCCTCCCATTTTACCTCTCACAAGTGGATAGTTCTAGAATCTTTTTAAAGCCATTTCTAAGATCAAGGAGAGACCTGGAGACAATACTAAATCCTTGAGCAATATGAAAATTCTGCATCCAAGTATTAAAAAGGATTCTAGGGAGAAGCTGGTCTGAGTCCATGTCCCTGATTTCTTCTGGGGAATAGCACAGTGGACAAAAATGGTGGCTATTGTTATCTAATGCTCTCTAACACACCACCTCAAAACTCGTGGCTTAAAATAACAACATTTGTTTTCCTCTTGAATCTGCTATTTGGGCAGGGCTCAGAGAACAACCCATTTCTCTCACACTCAATGTGGGCTTCAGTGCTGGGGCTGGTGTCATTTGGAGTCATGTTCACTGTCTCTCCATCTGTGCTGGCCATCAACTGGGACCTTAACTGGAACTGATGGCTAAAGACCCTCATGTGGCCACTCCATGTGGCTTGGACTTCCTCACAGCATAGTGGCAGGGTTCCAGGACTGAGCATCCATGTCACCTACCCTGGGATGTCATTACTGTCACCTTTTATTTGATGAAGCAGTCAAAAAGACCTTCCCTGGTTCGAGGGGTTAGAAATAAACTTCATGTCTCCATGGAGTGGTAGAAAGGCTCTGGTGGTCATATGGGCTGGAAGTACTACTCTGGCAATTGTGTCTGAGGCCAGGATTTCATCTAAGATATCCAGAGATGAGACAACGCTAAGCTCAGTTTTTCATTTGGGTGTGTGGTTTTTCTTTTCTTCTTTGGCAACTGGTGTGAATTTAGAGGCCAGAGTGTTACTCTCCTCAGGCTTAGGGTAGCTACTGTTGGTTTTGAAGGAGCCATTTGATACTGTCAACCACAAGAGATTCAGAGAAGGCTGAACTGGAGGTCTGAATTACTCCTTGTGATTAGGAAATGATGAGTATTTGCATCTAGTATTCTTCTAGTGCCTCACCTGACTCCGTCAACACCAGCCTACAAGAAATTGTATCTTCCACCATCTGCTGCTGTTGTACCACTCAACACCAATATCTAACCTGTACAAGTACTGAGGGATCACACGACTGTGAGTAGGCAGAGAAACATCACAGCTTGCTTAGGAAGTCTTAGTAACATGAAGTTATGAGCACAAACTCTAAACTAGAAAATATGGCAGCTATTGAAATAGAACTGAATAAGGAGATAGAAGAGTACTTTAACAAAATGGAATAAGGAAGATAATTAGCATGCAAGAAAATAAAAGACTGTATGGAACTAAAAGCATTGTTTCCACAATATAAAAACTATTTTTTTTTTCAGATATACTAAAAGAAGATCACTGCTAAGAACATAATCACTATTCTGGAACATCAAGGGGAAGAAATTCTTTATCCCATAGAGTACAGACACTTAGAGATATGTAGAGGAAAAAGATACAAAACTTGGAGGACAGACTGACTGACTTAACATCAGTAACAAGAGTGCCTGGAGGAGAAAAAGAGCCAGAGAGAAGAATAGTTAAATAAAAGTAAAAGAAAAGTTCTCTGAGTTCAGGCGAGGTGAATGAATATTTCAAACTACATGTATAGACATTTCCTGGTGAAATCCTAGAATTTTACGGATAAAGAGAAAGTTTTATACATCTGGAGAGGCAGAATTAGAAGAATCAAACTAGTGCCAGATTTCTCATCACCAGCCCTAGAAAGTAGAAGAAGACAATAGAACAATATCTCTAGATGATTTATACAAAAAACATTGTAATACAAAATTCTACATCAAGCTCAATAACCATATTTTTTTTTTGTAAGTTTGACACATGAAGACTTGCAGTTTATTATTCTTGTAACTCATTAAAGGCTTCGTGGCCTAGAGTTTATTACTCATATAATTTCGCTTGGGAAAGCAATTGGTAAAGTGTCAATTTCAGTAGAAATCTCAACAAGCCGGAAGATAAGAGGTCAGAAATCAGTAGTGAGCAGTGAATCTTGTGATGAATATGTCATTTAGTATAAGGAGATGAGATCATTTTTACCAGGACTTTATACTGTGTCGTAAGTAATGACTATTACAGCAAAGTAGACAAACTGGAAGGGAAAACCCTAATAATAGCTTGAAGTCAAATCTCAGCAAAACTCAAGAGTGGGGTGGGAGTTGGGGGTGGAAGACCTTGGAAAAATAAACATGTTCTAAATGTTTCCTCTAATGGATCTGGGGAGAAGACTGAGGAGGCAGAATAGGTGGATGGGAGGACAGAATTCTCTCTTACTGATATAGTAGAGAAGTTAAATTATGATTTTAGGGTTTGAAAGTTCCTGTATGAATTGAATCAAGATTTTAATCTCCTGGGTAAATTGTCCTACAACAGGGAGGTTAGCTGATCCTCAGTAGATAACTTACAGATCTGTATCTCATCAGCTGCCTTGATATATTTTGACCCTAAATGAATTGAGGTTATTTTGCTTGGAAGAGTTTTACTCGTAAGCTCCAACCTCAAGACACATAATCAGCACCCAGCCTTTGCACCCCACAGCATCAGCCTAGACCCCAGTTGCCTAACTTCATGTGTGGCTGCATATCTGCTAAGAAGCCTTCACAGTGTAGAAGAGAGAGAGAGAGAAAAAAAAAAATCTACCCTCTTAAGATCTCTGGTTGGGGCCCTGGAAATTAAACCGGCAAAAGATTAACAAGAGAGAAACAGAATTTATTAACATGTGCAGTATGCATACTTGCAGGAGAGAGAAACTCAGCGATGAGCAATTCAAAGGGGTTATTGGAACCTGGGCTTGTACAGCATCTTAGCAAAGAAGAATAAATTTATAGAGAGGTGAAAAGACAAAGGGAAAAGGTTTTTAGGCTTCTAGGAACTGTAAACCCTGGGAAGGTAGATGTGCGGGGGAAACTCATGGAAGATAAGGACTATCTTAGCAGTGTTTGTGCGGGTCTGTCTTGGTGCTGACTTTTCATCTTCATGTCCGTAAAACTTCCCCCAGAGAGGGGATTTACGGCAGTCTTTACTTCTTGGGAGTTTCTGCTTTTGGCCTGATAAGGGGAGCTCTGACAAGGCTGCTTTCTGTATCTGTTGATGATCACATTTGCCTACAGCTCACAATCATCCTTACCGAAAGTGGCATATTATAGGGTAGCCTATTCTGATTTTCTACAACAGTGTGGCTTGGAGATTGATTGAGTCATGCTTATGAAGAATGTGGGATTACAGAAAGCGAGAGGAGAGATCTAGTATGTTCACCTGTCACTCACAAGGAAACATGACAGGTCACAGTTATAAGAAGGAACCAACTGACAGTTCCAGCAGCATTATGGGGGATGGGGAAGGATACCAAAAGAAAGGCCACAAAGCACTCACATGAATGTTTTATCTAGGCACGGACTCTTCTCTCGTCTCAACGGAGGTAATCAGGGAAGAGCAGCCTTTCAAGCAAACTAGCTTTTTATGATTCTGTCATAGCCCTGCCCTGCTAGAAATGCCAGGGGTGGGAGGCATGTAAAGAGTAAGTCCCTGTTTCTTGTTTTAGTCCTCTCGCCAAAGTGAATTGTCTCCATAGTCCTGCTTACAGGAAGCGGGGCAGGCTTCCCGGGGGAAATTTGCAAGTCATAATTGTGCACCGGGATATTTTGTCATTTGAGCATCGCAGACTTGCACCTTGGAGACCTATATTTACAAGCTCCTTTCTGTTGGCCTTGATCACAGGTTTATCTTTAACACAGTACCCAGAACATTAGGCTGGCGAAAGACTTTGGCAAGTCTTGGAATCCATCCTTACACATTAGACAGAGTCACACATAAACTCCACCCAGGGAATCTTGTTTTCAGTGACAGATATCAAGGAAAATAATGTGAAGGAGGGATTAGAACCCTCTTGGGACACTTTTCTTATAGATTAGATGCTATTCAACCAGATTGATGCCATGGTCTCTGACAAACCACATAAATCTGATTGAATAGCACCTAACGTATAAGAAACCAAAAACTGAGAGTAGAGAGGTGATGTGGTTAGTGTAGGCAGTGCTTCCTGCTCTATTCTACAGCTCCGTGATTATGTTATAATCAACCCTTATAACCACAAAGGTCCCAGAGCCCTCAGAATTTGCAGTGGCCAAGAGAGGGTTGATAAGGGAGATGAAGAATATGCTTCGGGATGAGTCCGCTTGGGCTACAATTGCAAAAGTACCAGACTGGGGGGTTACATGACAAAGACTCTGTCCTCCTATTTCTGGAGACTGGAAGTCCATGATCCAGGTGTCAGAGGGTCGTTTTCCTCTGAGGGCTCTCTCTTTATACTGTAGATGCCGTCTTCTCTCTGCATCTTCATGTGGTCTTCCCTCTGTGTGTGTCTGTGCCCTTCTCACTTGCTTTTCTTATAGGGACACCAGTCGTACTGGATTAGGGTTCACCCTAATGACTGCATTTTACCAGAATCCTCTTTGAAAGACCGTATCTTCAGACACATTCACATTCTGAAGTAATGGGATTAGAATTTAATATGAAATTTTGGGGGAACACAGTTCAGCCCTTACCAACTACAGAAATCAGATAAAACCAAAACCACCATATCCATTATATTTACATTCCAAAACCACATGCAAGATCATGGAGAAAGTCCATTCTTCACAACCCTAATCCATGTGCAATAAACTGAAAGACTAAAAAGCCAAAAAGTCATTTAAAAAGTCATATATATACATTATTATATATATATTAGAAATATATATATATTTTGTTTTTTCAATTTTTTTTCCGAGACGGAGTCTTGCTCTGTCACCTAGAGCTGGAGTGCAATGGCGTGATCTCAGCTCACTGCAACCTCTGCCTACCGGGTTCAAGCAGTTCTCCTGCCTCAGCCTCACAAGTAGCTAGGATTATAGGCACGTGTCATCACGCCTGGCTAGTTTTTGTATTTTTAGTAGAGACAGGGTTTCACCATATTGGCCAGGCTGGTCTGGAATTCCTGACCTCATGATCCACCCACCTTGGCCTCCCAAAGTGCTGGGATTACAGGTGTGAGCCACTGCACCCAACCGATGTATGTATATGTGTATATATTATACATAAAATATATGTAAATAAAATATATAATATATAAATATATAATATATAAATATGTATACATCAGTGTATATAATATATTTTTATATATTATATATTATATATTGCATATAATATATCGATATATATTGCATATAATATATCTATATATTATATATTGCATATAATATATCTATATGTTATATATTGCATATAATATATCTATATGTTATATATTGCATATATCTATATGTTATATATTGCATATAATATATTTATATATTATATATATATTACATATTATATATTTATATATATAATATATATATTACCATAAAAGAACATAAAATTATTTGGAGGACACAAGAAATACATATTTAAGGGTTTGGTATAATAAAAGTAAAGACATTTGAGGTTAAAACATCTTATTTGTGAGAAGAAAGTTTTAAGCTTGGGGCTCAAAAATAACCTTGGGAAAGATTCATATTGTTGGAGAGACTCAGAGAGCAGTGAAGAATATAGGATTTGGATTAGAGATTTAAAAATAATGTCTAGATATTTTGGAACGAGCAAGAAAATTTCCCATTTTAGGACGAAGGAAAAGGTAACATTTGGAGAGAATCTAAAATATATACTGTATTTTCATAACTCCTCTTACAAATGTAGTCATTTGGTTAACATTAGCAGTATTAAGATAAGCTATCTATAACTTGGTTTGTTCATAAATTTATTACATGTAGTATATAAAATATTCCAATCTTCACTATTTTGTCATTTTTAAATTTTTTTTTATTTTTACAACTGGAAAAATGCAATATAAAATTTACCATCTTAACCATTTTCAGGTGTACCGTCCAGTGGTGTTAAGTGCGTTTACATTGTTGTGCAGCCATCACCACCGCCCATCTTCACAACTCTTTCCATCTTTGAAGCTAAAACTGTGTCCATGAAAGAGTAACTCCCCACTCCCCTTCTCCCATCCCCTGACAACCACTTTTGCAAATACATTTTACAGTCTATGTAGTGTTCATTGTAGAAGAATTAGAAAATTTAAAAGAATAGGAATAGAGAACTAGTAACATTTTGACATATACCTTAATGTCTTTTTTTCTCTGCATATACATATATGTAACTTTTTTTTTACTATGCATACTGGTTTATAGTCTGCCCCTTCACACTTAGTATATCTTCAATAGCTTTACATGTCAAATACATGTCATGCTTTTTAATATTGAAAGTCAATTTATTTAACCCCCTTTCCTTTTATTCCAGTCTGTGAAGGGTTGGAGACAAAAGACGAAGTACAAACATAGACCTTTATAGGGCAATCCTGATTACTGATGACTTTTTTTTTCCATCCTCAATTATTTCTTGTCAACAAATGCCATCTTTTTTTTTCTTTTTTTTTTTTTCTTTTTTTTTTTGAGATAGAGTCTTGCTCTGTCACTCAGGCTGGAGTGCAGTGGCGCGATCTCAGCTCACTGCAACCTCCACCTCCCAGGTTCCAGAGATCCTCCCACCTCAGCCTCTCAAGTAGCTGAGACTACAAGTGTGCACCTCCACACCCAGCTAATTTTTGTACTTTATTGTAGACACAGAGTCTCTTCATGTTCCCCAGGCTATTCTTGAACTCCTGAGTTCAAGCAGTTCTCCCATCTCAATATTGCGGGATTACAGGCATAAGCCACCGTGCCCAGCCTGAATTCCTTCTTTACTTTGAGGAAGGTTTTCTCCATTTTTAGTCTTTTAATACATATTACCAGATTGCCCTCAAGAAAGGTTGTATCAGGTAATACTTCCAGCAGCAGTGGATGAGCAGGCTTATTTCCAGACCTCCAGCAACCCTGTGAATTGTCCTTAAAGAAATAAAATTGAAATAATAGGTGGATGTGGTTTTCAAAATCGGGTAGTGGAGAAGGGTTTATAACGAAAAGGTATCGGCCCGCTTAGCCTGATCCAGCTCCTAGTCCTGCTCCCTGGAGACACTTTTAATACCTTCTGTGTTTATTTCCTCTGATGATTTACCTCCATCTCTCTGCATAATAGGCTTACACTGCTAGTTTACACACACATCTGTTATTTACACACTATTTACTTCCTGCTGGTGAGATGAGGTTTTGGTTCCATTATACCACCCACTTCCTCCTCCGTACCCATTTTTTAAATTGTTATATTACCTTTTTACTTATATTTAAAACTCCCTGTAGTTAGCATGGGCAGTCCCGTTTCTCTTGACTGGCTTTAGTGAGCATTATAATAGGAATCGGACTCTTCTACTCTTTTCTTTCCTTCTCTACTTTTGGCTTTGATCAATTTTTTTTTTCTTTTTCTCTCTCTCCTTTCTTTTACTTTCTTTCCCTCCCTTCTTCCTTTTCTCTTTGTATTTGTTTGCATTTTGAAGATTGATAAAATTTACATTTCTTGTTTTGTAATCACATAGTTTGGCTTTCTATGCCTTGTCCGTAAGTTTACTCTAAAAGTTCAAAAGTCAATTAAGTGCTTCTATCATGGCTCCTTAAATGTAGTTCCTGGTGGACCTAAGTAACATGTTGATTACAACATGGACACAGTTGGTTCTGTGTTCCCATCAACTCTCATGTCAAATTGTAATCCCCAGTGTCGTAGGTGGGGCCTGGGGGGAGGTGGCTGGATCATGGGGGTGGTCTGTCATGAATGGTTTAGCACTATTCCCCTTGCTACTTGTATTAGCCCATTCTCGCACTGCTGTAAAGAACTACCTGAGACTAGGTAATTTATCAAGAAAAGAGGTTTAATTGGCTCATGATTCGACAGGCTCTACAGGAAGTGTGGCAGGGAAGGCCTCAGGAAACGTACACTCATGGTGGAAGGTAAAGGGGAAGCAGTCATGTCTTACATGGCCGGAGCAGGAGGAAGAGAGCAAAAAGGGAGGTGCTACACATTTTTCAATAACCGAATCTCGTGAGAACTCACTAGCATGAGAACAGCAAGGGGGAAATCCACTCCCATGATCCAGTCGCCTCCCACCAGGCCCCTCATCCAACACTGGGAATTATAATTCAATGTGAAATTTGGGTGGGGACACAAATCCAAACCATACCAGTCCTGTTCTTGTGATGGTGAATGAGTGAGTTCTTCTGAGATCTGGTTGTTTAGAAGTGTGTAGCACCTTCCCCCCGCCCCCTCTTATTCCTGCTCCTTCCATGTAAGATGTGCCTGTTTCCCCTTCACCTTCTACCGTGATTGTAAATTTCCTGAGGCCTCCCCAGAAGCCAGGCAGATGCCAGCATGATGCTTCCTCTACAACCTGTGGAGCTGCAAGCCAATTAAACTTTTTTTCTTTATGAATTACCAGCCTCAGGTATTTCTGTATAGCCATGTGAGAAAGGACAAATACACATCCCCTTCTCTGTGGATCCAATATCAAGATACCTATTCCTTATAAAGGAGAATTTTCTTAGTGCCAAGGCCAAATGGATTCTGTTTTCTTGCATTCTACAAAGTATTCAATCGTACGTGACTTTTCTTTGATTCATATTTGAATCATAACTTTCCTGGGCATATTTTTTTTGCCTGCAATTTTATGGACTATCTTGTTTTTCCTGTCATGAGAATCATATGCCTTCATACCTTCCAATTTACTTATTCCATCTGTTATTTTGACTGCTTTCTTTATCTTGGAGCCCACTGAATTCTAATTTGGATAGTCTGCTTTCTAAGCTTCCTGCAGGTCTGACATCCGGGAATTTCTTCTTGCTGGACTTGGATTTAAGTCCATCATATCTTATTGAATTAGGTTTTTATCTTTATTTTTCTTGGAGTACATTCTCAAGAAACTTTCTCAGAAAGATATGTAACCTCCTAAATCGAAATCTGATTTAATTTTGCTTTTATATTTGACTGATAAGTTACCGTAATACGAATTTTTAGATTCAAGTGAATTTTCATTCAGAACTTTGGAATTGCTCTGTTATATGCTAGCATCGATTATTGCTGATAAATTCTGTTACTGGTTATTGTTACAGCTTGATAGTTTTTTCCTCTCTGAAAGCTTTTTAGGATCTCTCTGTTTTTCACTCTGCCCCTCACAGTTCAGGCCCTTTCAGTTTGAGGACTTTTGTGTCTCTTCAGCTCTATGAAAATTAATATTTCTCTTTATCTGTTTTTCTCCCTCTTTCTTAAAATTTTCCATTCTATTTTCCCTTTGTTTTCAGGAACTTCTATTCAATCATACATGACTTTATTTTGCAAGTCTCAGCAGAAAGTATTAGGAATTTTTTTTTGGTTTTTAGTAAGTTTTCTCTGTGCTTAAATTAGTCAATTCTGCAGTAACATTGTTTTGAAAATGTGGATTTATCCCAACATTAGAGTAACCATGCCATTTTTCCCCTCCTCTCTCGTCCCCTAATTCCCATGAGGTGACTTTCCTCTCCTTAGCTTAATTCTCTTTATTTAATGTCCTTTCATTGCTGCTAAGGGATAGCTTTTGGTGACTGCTTTGCCATTTCCAACTTTTTCCCATGTCTCTACGTGGCAGATCCTGCCCAGCCTTCAAGGCTTGCCTGTGCCCACTTCTTCCAGGAAGCCTTTCTCAATCACTCTCCAAACTATCTGTCTAGTGAGTATTTCTGTACTTAGGTTTATATACAGCTTAGTGTTATATGAAGAGCTTTAGGGAGAAGTCAATAATTGCTCTAGTGATTTGTGTGAACTATGTGCAATTTCAAGAACATCAAATAATTGCATTTTTACTCTGAATAAAACTAATCTTAAAATGTGTTCCTCTGCTGCAAGTATATTACACTAGAATTGCATTGAAGTATAGTATAAGAAACCACCAGCTGGGTGCAAACCACCAGCCGGGTGCGGTGGCTTATGCCTGTAATCCCAGCGCTTTGGGAGGCCAAGGCGGGTGGATCACCTGAGGTCAGGAGTTTGAGACCAACCTGGCCAACATGGTGAAACTCCATCTCTACTAAAAATACAGTAATAAGCTGGGCATGGTGGCGGGCATCTGTAGTCCCAGCTACTGGTGAGGCTGAGGGTAAGGCAGGACAATCGCTTGAACCCAGGAGGCAGAGGTTGCAGTGAGCCGAGATCACGCCATTGCACTCCAGCCTGGATGACAGAGCAAAACGCAGTCTCAAAAAAAAAAAAAAAAAAAAAAAAAAGAGAAAGAAGGAAAGAAACCACCACTTAGAATGAATGGCTTTAGACGGAGTTTGTTTCTGTTGAAAGTAAGTCCAGGCATAAGTGGTTGTTGGGGAATGGAACAGTGAGTCAATGATGTCATGTCTACCATCTCTGCAATTCTCTGTGCCAGTCCTTCATGGTTACAAGATGGTTGCTGCCACGCCTGCCATTACGTCAGCATTCAAAATAGGAAGAAGAGAAAGAGGCTGGCAGTTGAGTCTTATTCATTTTTATTAGGAAAGCAAAGCTTTCACAGAGGACTTTGCAGTATACTTCTGTTTTTGTCTCATGGCTGAAGACCTACTCCTAGTTTCAGGGGAAACTAGGACAGTATGGCTTTCTACCCTCTGTCGTGGGAGGCAGCGAAGAAGCAGAGGTGGAGATGAACTTTAGGAGAGCCAGCTAACAAGGTAACAGAGTCCGCCACAATGGGCAAGAGAAGGCATTAAAAGCAGTTGTGCCCAGGCGCGGCAGCTCACACCTGTAATCCCAGCACTTTGAGAGTCCGAGGCGGGTGGATCGCCTGAGGTCAGGAGTTCGAGTCTAGCCTGGCCAACATGGTGAAACCCCGTCTCTACTAAAAAATACAAAAATTAGGCCAGGTGCTATGGCAGGTGCCTGTAATCCCAGCTACTCGGGAGGCTGAGGCAGGAGAATTGCTTGAACCCGGGAGGCGGAGGTTGCAGTGAGCCGAGATTGCGCTATTGCATTCCAGCCTGGGGGACAAGAGTGAGACTTCGTCTCCAAAAAAAAAAAAAAAAAGAGAAATGTATTCATGATATTTTCTTATATTCTGTGTTATTCTGTCATGCGGGTCACACGGACCAGTTAGAGCTAGAAGCTCTAGCTACTTTCTTGAACTACAAAACACCTTGCCTGAGAGCATATCTTGGATATTCAAAACCAACCCATCCATACCCCCACTCAGCTCTTTTTATCAGGCCCCTGCAGCTCTGACCGCTTTCCTTGTGTCCTAAGTCATCCCAGGACCAAGTACTGGGCACTGAGGACCTTCCTATAGCCTTGAGTCCACCAAAATTATTAAAAGCTTCCAATCCCAAACCTGTTCAGCTTGCTTACCTTGCTTTACTAATTCCCTCCCACGAAAACCTCAGGAAAGGCTTTTGCTGGTACTCTCCCCTCACTCCCTCTGCCCCTTGACCAGCCCTGGTGTGTCCCCATGTGGCCCTACCTGCTGATTCTAGGGATCTGTGAGTATAAAATTGACAGCCATGTTCGTCTCTGTGTGTCTTATCATAGCCAATAAAACAAATCTTGCGTACACGTTAAAATAGTGATACACGGATCACGAGGTCAGGAGATGGAGACCATCCTGGCTAACACGTATTTAAAAAAAAAAAAAAGATAGTGATACAATACTTGTAAAGTGCCAGCAGAACACCTGCTAGGCACTAGGCAAAAGGGACTGCTGGGAGGAATTTTAGGAGGAATGTCTGAGGGTAGTGTGAAGGATGAATGGGAGGTGGAGATGGGGAGATGGGTTAGAAAGATATTGTGGGCTGGGTGTGGTGGCTCATGCATGTAATCCCAGCACTTTGGGAGGCTGAGGTGGGCGGATCACGAAGTCAGGAGATCAAGACCATCCTGGCCAACATGGTGAAACCCTGTCTCTACTGAAAATACAAAAATCAGCTGGGTGTGGTGGTGTGCACTTGTAATCCCAGCTACTTGGGAGGCTGAGGCAGGAGAATCGCTTGAACCCGGGAGGCAGACATTGCAGTGAGCTGAGACTGCACCATACACTCCAGCCTGGCGACAGAGTGAGATCCTGTCTCCAAAAAAAAAAAAAAAAAAAAAAAGGAAAAACAAAAGATATTGTGATAGTCCAGGGCTAAGTCTGACTGGGCCTAGCTTGGCACTATGCAAATAGAAAGGGACCAATAGTTGTTGAAAATATTTGTGATACAAAATTAAGAGGATTTGACAGTTTTGTCAGTGTTGCAAGTTGGAAACTTATTTATTTATCTGAAATTGTTGTAATAAGACCATCTCTGCATCATGGTTGAAAAAGCAGCAAATGCAGCAGGAAAAAAGTTCTGAAAGAAGAAATTTTGCAGTCGAAATTTACCCAGCAAACTGCAACATTTTACATCGCCCCTTTATTTACTTACTAAAGACGTTTTGAAAACGAACGCTATCATCTAATCATTTACCATCGACTGGCCCTGTTCATACAGCAATTTCTATTTGGAAAAAGTTGATTTGATCGATCACATGCCCTTGGAAAATAGGGGTGTCTACAAAAGACCTACCCTGGCTTAGACTCTTTAAGGGAAAAAAGGAAAAAGAATCTCAACCATTTTAAGATCATCGATGGTTTATAAAATTTTCAATGCTTAGTTATTTAAAGAAAATTTAATTAAAATATATTTAGGAAGTATAAAGTTTGCTAATATGCTCAAAGAACTTTAAAAAATGACCAAAGATCATCCTGGCTAATACAGTGAAACCCCGTCTCTACTAAAAACACAATGAGCCGGGCGTGGTGCTGGGCGCCTGTAGTCCCAGCTACTCGGGAGGCTGAGGCAGGAGAATGGTGTGAACCTGGGAGGCGGAGCTTGCAGTGAGCCGAGATCGCGCCACACTCCAGCCTGGGCGACAGAGTAAGACTCCGTCTCAAAAAAAAAAAAAAAAAAAAAAAAACAAAACAAAAAAAGGAGAAAGACCAAAGATATATAAACATTATTGTAATTAATAGGCTAAAAAAAATAAAAAAACTGTCTCTGCCTTAAATGCAGCCTTGCTGCTTTGTTCAGTGACTTCTTGGATGGCATCAGAGAAGTCCTCCTTGCTTGACTCTAGTCCAAATAAATGTCTTTTTGGATGAGGCCAGAACTCCCAGGTAGCAGGTTAAGGAAGATATTGCAAGAGTTAAGAGGTGCTGTAGAGATTATTCAGCTCCGCAGTTCCTAAAGTGTATTCACGTGGTGTTCATCCACACCACAGTTATGAATTAGCTGTTACGTGAAATATGTTTTCATATTTTTAGAGATGGGGAAATGACAGGTTAACTAAAATTAAGCCATTTTATTTATTGCAGAACTTTTCAGAGCCTTTAATACTGTAGTAGGACTCTGTTAATGGAAATTATTGTATTCAGTGTTTCCCTAACTCATTTGTTCACGGAACCTTTTTTTTATTTTTTCAGAGCTTCTTATGAATCTATTTTTTCACGGGACGCTTTTTGGGAAATGCTGTGGTGACCTAACATTCTGATGTATAACACTGATGGCAATCAAGATTTTTGTGGGTGGTGTTGATTGTTCTCCTGAAACTCATAAGTAGAACAGTGCACAATTTCAAGATCAGTTTGCCCAGGCTCTGTTTTGCTTTCAGTCTCTTGTATACAAAAAGTTTAAAAAGATATGACTTGTACCCAGACGTCATCTACACAGCGCCTGTCATCCTGTGGAATGACTCATCCCTTGAAAATGGTGGATAGTGCTTTTTACCTTGGTAATGAATAATGATCCTTGTTTCATTTACAAAGGTGAGACCTAAAAGACCTGCCTTCCTAAAAATAGTATCACCTATGAGGCCACTGCCTTTCCTTGAAGGTTGGCTTCCATGGGTCAGGCCTTCACTAATGCTGTACTGAAGTGCTTCAGGGATAGTGAAGGAGGGAGGTCTCAGAGGAGTGGAAATTGGGCTAAGTGACCTCTGTTGCTCCTTCCAACTCAACAGTCATGAGTCTTTTCCCCAGTCAGTGAAACCTGTTCTAGAAGCTTCTTAAATCCTTTTGATCATTAAATGAGTTTATGACCTTACATTTTTAAGAAAAATTTAAGCAGAATTTGTTTCTAGCACAAATCTTTTTCCTTCAAAGAAGAGAGCTTATTCCTCTCTTATCAGCTATGTAGCTACAGTACTTGTATTGGTAATTTTACTGTATTGTTTTTATTTCAATAGGTTTTTGGGGAACGGGTGGTGTTTGGTTACATGAATAAGTTCTTTAGTGGTGATTTCTGAGATTTTGGTGCACCCATCAACCGAGCAGTGTACACTACCCAGTGCGTAGTCTTTTATTCCTCACCCACCTCCCACCCTTTCCCCCAAGTCCCCAAAGTCCTTTGTATCCTTCTTATGCCTTTGTATCCTCATAGCTTAGCTCCCACTTATGAGTGAGAATATATGATGTTTGGTTTTCCATTCCTGAGTCACTTCACTTAGAATAATGGTCTACAATTTCATCCACGTTGCTGGGAATGCCATTATTTCATTCCTTTTTAAGGCTGAGTAGTATTCCATGTTGTATATCACATTTTCTTTATTCACTCATTGATCAGTGGGCATTTGGTCCGGTTCCATATTTTTGCAGTTGCAAATTGGGCTGCTATAAATTTGCATGTGCAAGTATCTTTTTCGTATAATGACTTCTTTTCCTCTGAGTAGATATCCAGGAGTGGGATTGCTTATTGGTGATTTTAATTTGCATGTAGTTGATGTATGAGTACTTGCTGTAGCTAGCTGTTAGGATACCCTACAACTCAGCACTTGTTTTTAAGCAAAAAGTAGTAAAAACTTTAAAGAAATGTTACAGTTAAAATTATATATGTATGTATATAAATACGGTTAAAATATAAATATATATATATACACACACAAAGGGTTTGGGGCACTCATCCCTCATGCAGTTGAAAATTTATGTGTAGGTCTTGACTCCCTGAAAACTTTACTAATAGACTACTGTTTACCTGAAGTCTTACTGATAACATATATAGTCAATTAATACATATTTTGTATGTTATATGTGTTATATACTGTATTCTTATAATAAAACTGGAGAAAATATTAAGACAATCATAAAGAAGAGAAAATATAGAGAGGGGTTGGTCTTGCTGTCTCAGGTGTGGCAGAGGTGGAAGAAAATCCATCTATAAATGAACTCATGTTGTCTGAGGGCATGTGTGTCTGTGTGTGTGTGTGTGTTGTGTGCACATATATAGATACACCCCATAATATACAGATTCTAATGAATATTTCTTTTTGTTTTTCATCTTGTAGGAATCATTTATGTAATATGCTTAAATACTGAGTACTTTGTTTTTGTTAATTTTCCTATTTACTATTTTATGCATAGATTCCATATGCTTGTATATATATTATGAAACATGTTAAGAAGAAAGCTATGGACCTGTACACAAATTTAGAACCAAAACATTACCGATTCTATTGAAGCCACGTGTATTTCCTTCCCAAACCCAGTCTCTTTCTGTTTTTCAGAGATAACCATCATTAAAAATTTTGTATTTATAATTCTCTTGCTTTCTTTTCACTTTATTACATATACATTTATCCTTTCCCAATAAGGTGTTTAATGGTGTTTGCTTCTGAGCTTTATGAAAATGGTTATCATAATTTAAGTAGTCTTTTTGTTATTTTTTTCCAATCAACATTGTACCTCTAAGAGTCACTCATGTTGTCTGGGTAAACTTTATTTTATTGCTCTTTATTACCATATGATATGGCATTATGTGAATATATTCCAATTTCTTTATTCTCCTCTTGATGGCCATTTTTTGGATGCTGGTCCACTTACTAGTGATAGTGAAATCAACTTAATGAGTATGGTGGAAAAGATTAGCGTGCATCAGATGTAGAGGAAATATTGTTCTGTTAAAAGGTGTTTCATTTGGGTACTTAGTTTCATTGTCAAATATACAAAATAATGACATTGTTTTCTACAATGCTTTTAACAAGTTATCCTTCTAATAGTGGGTTCTCATTACTCCATATCTCCACCAGTTGGAATTGTCAGACTTCTACATTTTTACCAAAATAGTAGATATAAAATGGTAACGCTTTGTGGTTTTAATTTGTATATTCCTCATTACTAATGAAGTTGACCAAGCTTTTATATATCAGTAATCGTTACAATTTCCTCCTTTAAAAAGTGTTAATCTTTAGCTCATTTTCTTTAGAGTTGATTTTTTTTTTTTGCCGTTATATTTTCTTATATATGTCTTTTTTCTAGTGTCTTTCTTTTTATTGTTTTTTCAACCACCATGACAATTAATTTTAATGTAAATATGTCTTTTAATCGTTTCTCTTATGGTTAGTGTTTCTTATTTTTATTTTCTGTGATGTCATTCAATGGTCTAAAGTATAAGATATTCTATATTTTTTTCCCTAGGCGTTTTAATGTCTCACCTTTTACATTTACATCTTTAATTCATTGGTGTTTGACTTTTGTGTGGAAACCCTATTTCTTTATTTTTTCTCATATGGACAAACAGTTGACGCAGCACTACCAATTAAATAAGTCATGTCTCCTCTCCCTCTCCCCCAATCTTAGATAACACTCTTTTTATCTGTCATTTTTTTCCATTTTTGTGGGTTTGTTCCTGAACACTCTCTTCTGTTTCAGTGACCGATGCAAACATTTATATAATGCTTTCTTAATTACTGTGACTTCAGTAAGTTTCAGTATGTGGTCACTGAAGCTCCCTCAACTTATTCTACTTAAGGATAATCGTAGTTTTTCTTAAGCCTTTGCATTTTATTTATTTATCATACACATTTTATTTATTTATCTTGTTGTTGTTTGTTTGTTTTGAGACAGAATATCTCTCTGTTGCCCACGCTGGAGTACAGTGGTATGATCATAACTCACTGTAGCCTTGTACGCCTGGGCTCAAGAGATCTTCCTGCCTCAGCCTCTTGAGCAGCTGGGACTATAGGCGTGCATCTCCACACCCAGTTATGTTTTCATTTTTTGTAAGACAACGTCTCACTATGTTGTCTAGGCTGGTCTTGACCTCTTGGCCTTCGGTGATCCTCCTGCCTCAGCCTCCCAAAGTGCCAGGATTATGGTCCTGTGCCAAACCTTCCAGATAAATTTTAGATTCTACTTGTTAAATTATTTTTTTTAATTCTTATTGAGATATTTAATTGAAGCTGCACTGCTGTGAAGAGAACTGACATGTTTTCAAAATTAATTCTTCCCATTCATATATACGCTGTGTATCTCCCTTTACCTGGCTTCATTCATGTCTTTTACTAATTTTAAAATTTTTCCCTATAAAGACATTGCTCATCTTTTGTTAAACTTATTTCAAATTTCTTTGCTGTATGGAATGAGTTTTTAAATTAGACTTTTGAGTATGTACTGGTTATATTAATTTTGTTATATTGATCTTGTATCTAGCCATCTTTCTCAAGTTTTATTATTTATAATAATTTCGATAGATTACTTTGGATTATCTTTGTGAACAAACATATAATCTTCAAATGTCAGTATAGGTTCTTCCTTTTTAGTTTTAAAATCTTCTATTTTAGTTGCTTACTGGGCTGGGTAGACAGTAATAGTAGGAATCCTTGCCTTACTCGTGATTATAAAGAGTATGGTTTTATTTTTTTATTTTATATTTTATTTTATTTTATTTTAGTGTATATTTTATTTTATTTTATTCACCCTCTCTCCAAGGGCATGTTTTTAACGTTTCCAGTAAGAATAATGTTTTATAGGTGCTTTTTAAAAATTAAGCTAAGGATTTTCCCTGTTATATTTTTCATTAACAGACATTGAGTTTTATTAAATACTTTGTCTGCATTTTTGAGATAGTCTTATTTTGCCCTTTAATTTGTTCATGTGATGAATTATACTTGCAGGTTGCAACCATTCTTACATTCTCTAGTAATTAATCAAACTTTTTCATAAGGTGCTAATTTTTTTTAGGACTTTTGTGTCATTAATACATGAGGACGGTCTATAATTTTCTTTATACTGTCCTTTTCTAACTGTGGTATCCAGTTATGCTTGTCTCTCAGAATGAGTTGCACTGTGTTACTTCTTTTTCTATTCTTTTTCGTAATAGTATATTAGGCATATTAAGAATTTATATTCTTTGTATAGGTTTAGAAAGAAATATTTCTTGAAAATTTACCTGTAGAACATCTTGGTCTACTGTTTTCTTTTTGGAATGATGTTTAATTACTGGTTTAATTTCTTTGATATTTATAGAACGATTCAGACTTCCTCTGTATTCTTTAGTAAATTTTGTCTTGCTTTTGTTTTTCTAAATGGTCATTTTGTCTAAGTTTTTTTTTTTTTTTTTTTAAAGTTTATCACAAATGTAACCTTTCAAATCTCTGGAGCTTTTCTGTTTTTATTTCCTGTTATTATTTACCTGTTTCTTTTTCATTTTTTTTCTGAGTAAATCTTGTAGAAGCTTGCCATTTTGTTAGTTTTTTTTTTTCAAAGAATTAACCGATATGATTTTTTCTATATTACTAGTTTCTTCTTTTTATGGTTTTTTCTTCTAATTTCTTGAAGTTTATTCTGCTTACAGTTATACTTCTTAAATATTTTGAGCCTCTCTAAGAAATTGAATTTCTGTATTTTTTTCTAAATATCATTTTGCTACCAAACAAATTTGATAGACAGTATTTTCATTGTCTTTCAACTCTAAATATTTTAAATTCCTAACAGTAATTCTTTTTGACCTGTTATCTATTTAGAAGTGCTTAAAAGATCCAAATTTGTTTACTGTTAATTTAAACTTGTTATTTATTTGAATTTAAATTACACTGGGGTCACAGAACGTCATCTTGGTGACTTCTGTCCTTTGATATTTGTTGAGATGTGCTTTACAGGTTTATAAGTAGTTAATCTTTGGAAATAAATTATTGTGTGCATAAATCAATCTAATAAATCTTGTTATCTTATCCTTTTCAAATCCTCTATGTCCACTTTATTTCTGCCTTACTTCTCTAACTGAAAAAGGAATAATGACATCTGTTGTGGTAAAATTTCCAGGGCTTCCCTGAGCTTCTGTCAGTTTGATTTTTATATTGTGTGATTCTTATCAGGTACCACCAAGTTCAGAATTCTCGTAACTTCTTGATGAGTTAAACTTTTCTAACATTATATTGCTGTCCTCTGTCTTTCATAATGTTTTTTCTCCCTCAAAGTCTATTAGATTAATTTGAAATAGCCTGGTATGTGTTTTTATTTCTCTTTTGATCTCCCTGATTGATTGTGTTTTAGATACAACTTTTTAGATTGTTTGTGTTTTAGATGCAACTTTTTATTGTTAGCACAGAGCTAGATTTTTTATATCTAAGCTGAACATCTTTTGCTTTTAACTAGAATATTTAGTTTACTTATGTTTTGTGATATTTTTGAGTTTGTGTTTACTCTTTCACTTTGTGCTTTCTATTTTTTCTATATTGCTTTATGCAGCACCATTTTTAATTTTGTTTTCAATCATTAAGTTTTTATTGTTTGTTACTTTAGAAGATATATACTCTATTTCCACTCTTTCAGTGGTGTCCTTGTAATGTTTATTGTATTTTAGTTTAACGAAATCTGTGCTAAGAGCTTAGAACACTTAACTTCAACCATTTCACCTTCTTGATTCACATATTGTCTTGTATCTCAGTTCCATCTTCAGAGTTTCTTTTTTTACTTTTAAAATTTACATGAAATAAAATTTACTTTTTTGGTAGACTCTTATTTGTTTTAACATAGGCATAGATTTATGTAACCTCCACCACAAACGAATTACAGAACAATTCTGTTACCTCAGAAAGTTCCCTCATGCAGCATCTTTGCAGGCAAACCCTCCCCACCCCCATCTACATCACCCACTGCGCTGCTTTCCATCCCTATGGTTTAGCTTTTCCAGGGTGCCTTATAAATGGAATCATTCAGTACATATGCAGCCTTTGGGGATTGGCTTTTTACACTGGGCATAATGGTTTGACATCTATCCATGTTGTAGCATGTATCAATGGTCCATTCCTCTATCTTGCTAAGCTTTTTTTGTTGTTGTTGTTTGTTTTTTGTTTTTTTTTGAGACGGAGTTTCACTGTGTCGCCCAGGCTGGAGTGCAATGGCACAATCTCAGCTCACTGCAACCTCTGCCTCCTGGGTTCAAGCGATTCTTCTGCCTCACCCTCCCGAGTAGCTGAGACTAGACATGTGCCACCATGCCCAGCTAATTTTTGTATTTTTAGTAGAGATGGGGTTTCACCATATTGTCCAGGCTGGTCTCGAACTCCTGACCTCGTGATCTGCCCACCTCGGCCTCCCAGAGTGCTGGGATTACAGGCATGAGCCATCGCGCCCAGCACCTGCTGAGCATATTCTGTCATATACGCCTATTCTCTAGTTTATCCATTCACCTGTTGAAGGGCATTTGAGTTGCTTCCAGATTTTTAGTATTACAAATAAAGCTCTGTGAACATTCACAAAGTAGGGGTGTGTGTGTGGGTGTGTGTGTAAAATAAATGTTCTTTTCTCTAGAGTGGCTTTGCTGGGTCATATGGCAAGTGTATGTTCAAGTTTATGACAAATTGCCAAAGTGTTTTCTACATTGGCTGTACCATTTTGCTGTGCCCAACTCCCAGCAATGTGTGAGAGTTCCAGTTATTCCATATTGTCCAGAACTTGAAGTGTGTGTGTGTGTGTGTGTTTGTTGTCACTCAAATACTAGTATCTCATTTTCTCTTAATTTGCATTGTCTTAGGGGCTAATAATGTTGAACCATCTTTTCTTGTGCTTATTTTCCACTTATCTGTCTTCACTGGTAAAGTTTGTATTCAGATTTCTAGCCCATTTTAAATAGGATTTTTTTTTATTGTTAAGTTTCAGAGTTCTTTGCATGTTCTGTATACAATTCTTATATATGTGAGTTACAAATAATTTATCTCTCTTTCTGAGCTGTCTTTTCCATCTTTTAACAGTGTCTTTCACAGTACAAAAGCTTTTAGTTTTAAAGAATTCTAATGTATCATGTTTTTTCTATTGTGAATCATGATTTTGATGTCTTAACAATCCATTGTCTAAACCAAGGTCGCAGATATTTTCTTCTGTTTCCTGTAAATATTTTATAACTTTTTTATGGAAGTGTATGATCTATTATAAATTAATTTTTGTAAATGATGTACAAATGGGCCAGCGTTCATAGTTTTGCCTATTTATGTGTTCTGTCGCAATTTGGTAGACTATCCTTCCTCCATTGAATTGTGCCTTTTTCAGAGATCCCTGATTATATCTGTCTAGGTCTGTTTTGTATATTCTTTATTCTGTTCCACTGATGTGGGTTTCTTTCTTTTTCCCAAGACCATATTCTCTTGATTGATTACTTAATTTTATACTAAATCTTAAAATTGGATCATGTGAGTCCTACTTTTCTTTCTAGAAAACTTTATTTCATTTGTATTGTCATATCAATTTTAGAACCAATTTGTCTATAACTATAATCTTGTTAAGATTTTGATTGGGATTGCATTTAATCTGTGATCAGTTTGGGGAGAATTGATAACTTTGACATGTACAAATACCACGGACATGCTTTTTCTCTCTATTTAGATCTGCTTTTATTTATTTCATATGCATTTTGTACCTTTCTGCCTACAAATTCTGTACTTTTTAATGGATTAACACCTAAGTGTTTTTAAAGAAACTGCCAGTGGTATATTTTATTTCAGTATTCATGTGTTCATTATTAGTAAGTACAATTTATTTTTATGTGTTTATCTCATGTCATGCAATCTTGCAGAAACCATTTATTAGTTTTTGTAGGTTCCTTGGCATTTTCTACATAGACTATTTTATCATCTGCAAATAGAGACATTTTTATTTGTCCCTCTCATATCTACATGCTTTTTATCTTTTCTTGTCTTATTACACTAAGTTAAACTTTCAGGACCATGATGAATGAGTGGTAAGAGCAAATGCACTTGGCTTGATTCCTGTTTTGGAGGAAAGCATGTAGTCTTTCAAAAGTATAGATTTTTTCGTAGATGTTATTTATCGAGTTGAGGAAGTTTCCCTCTACCCCTGGTTTTCTGAGACTTTTTTTTTTTTTTTGCCAGGAATGGATTTTGAATCTTGTCAAATGCTTTTTCTACATCAATTGCTATGATCATGTGGTTTTTCTTCCTTGATCTTTTAATACAGTGAGTGGATTACACTGATTGATATTTGAATGTTGAACCAACTTTCTGTCCTTGGAATAAACCCCACTTGTTTTGTTATTCATAATGGTGAATTAGTCATAATGGTGAAAAATTATTTTTATACATGGCTGAATTCTATTTGCATTGACTGATAGATTGATTGACTGATTGACAGGGCCTTGCTCTGCTCTCCAGGCTGGAGTACAAAGGAGTGATCATGGCTCACATGGAACCTTGACCTCCTGGTCTCCAGCGATCCTCCCACCTCAGCCACCCTAGTAGCTAGGACTGCAGGCATGTAGTGCCACGCCTGGCTAATTTTTTCTCTCTCTCCTTTTGTTTTTGTAAAGTTGAGGTTTTATTATGTTATGCTGGCTGGTCTCAAACTCCTATCCTCAAGTGATCCTCCACCTTGGTCTCCCGAAATGTTGGGATTACAGACGTGAGTCACCATGCCCAGCCTATTTACTTTTATTTTGTTAAGGACTTTTACAGCCATATTCATGGAGTGATATTGGTCTATAATTAGTTTTTGTCATGTTTTGATATCAAAGTAATATTAGATTCATAAAATGTATTAAGAAGCGTTCTTTCATTTTCTGGAAGAGATTGTTTAGAATAGGTGATATTTCTTTTTAAAACATTTGGTAGAATTATCTAGTGAAACCTTCTGTGCCTAAAGATTTTTGCAGGGAAGTTTTTAAAGTACAAATTCAAATTTTTATAGCCATAGAGAATATTCAAATGATCTATTTCATATTATGTATATTGCGGTCATTTTGTTTTTGTTTTTTTTAGGAATTAGTCCATTTCATCGAAGTTGTCAAATTTGTGTGTGTAGGTTTTTTCAAAGGCATCCTTTTGATTTCTACAGGGTATGTAGTGATATTCCCTGCTTCATTCCTATTGTTGATAATGTTCTTTTCAATCTTGCTAGAGATTTTTAAAACTTTATTGATCTTTTCAAAGAACCAGCTCTTTAATCGAGTTTCTTTAGTTTTTTTTTGTTGTTGTTCTTGTTAAAGTCATTATTTTCTTCCCTTATGCTTATAATTTCCTTCCTTCTGCTTGCTTTGGACTTCATTTGGTCTTTTTTCTAGGTTGTTGGAGTAGGATCTTTTATTGACTTGGGACTGTTCTTCTTTTCTAATGTATAGATTTAATGGTATAATTTTTTTTCCAGCACAACTTTGGTTGTGCCCAACATTTTTATATGTTATGTTTTTATTTCATTCAGTTTAATTTTTAAACATCTTCCTTGAGACCCTCCATGGATTATTTAAAAGTTGTTTAGTTTCCACGTATTTGAAAATTTTCTTCTTATCCTGCTGTTACTGATTTCTCATTTGACTCCATTGTGGCCACAGAACAAACTGCATGTGACTTGCATTCTTTCAAATTAGTTGAGGTTTGTTTTGTAGTTCCAGATGTTGTCTATCTTAGTATATGTTCCGTGAAACTGGAAAAGAACATGTATTTTGCTCATGTTGGGTGGAGTGTCCTGTAGATATCAATTAGATCTTATTGGTTAATGGAGGTGTTGTATTTTTTGTATATTGTTGCTGATTTTTAAAATTTAGTTCTATTAATTGTTGAGAGAGAAGGTGTTGAAGTTTCCAACTATAGTTGTGTATTTGTCTATTTCTCCATTTCATTGTATCAGTTTTTTGCTTCATATATTTTATAACTCTGTTTTTTGGTGGATATACATTTGGGATTGTTGTGTCTTAGGGCTTGACCTTTTTATCATTATTTCATGCTCCTCTTTATCTCTGGTAATTTTCTTTGTTCTGAAATTGTCTTTATCTGACATTAATGTAGATACTTCTGCCTTTTTGGATTAAAGCTTCCATTATGTCTTTTCCAATTTTTTATTTTCATGCTGCTGGTATAATTTATTTGAAATTAGATTCTTGTAGACACCATATTTTAAAATCCATTCTTCTAGTTCTTATCTTTTAATTGGTATATTTAGGCTGTTCACATTTAATGTAATTATAGACATGTTAAACATAAATCTGCCATTTTTGTTTATTTTTTTGTTTTCTGTTCTTTCTGTTTTTCATTTCTTGCTTTTATTTTTCTTGTATTTGTATGAGTTAATTTATCATTTTTGAGAATTTCATTGATGTATTTCTTGTGTTTGTCTTGTTCCATTTCGTGCTCTAACAGAATGCCACAGTCTGAGTAATTTATAATAAACTGAAATTTTATTTTCTCAGAGTTCTGGAGGCTGGGAAGTCCAACAACAAGGGGCTAGCATCTGGTGAAGGCCTTCTTCAAACATTATAACATGGCAGAAGGGAACACATGGATGAGAGAGCAAGAGGGGACCAACCTTGTCCTTTTATAAGAAACCCACTTCTGTGATAATGAACCCACTCCCACAATAACAGCATTAATCTGAACACTTCCCATTAGATCCCACTTCTCAGCACCACTGCATTGGGAATCCAGTTTCCAACACAGGAACTTCAGGAGACACATTCAACTTATAGCATTCTGCCTCTGACCCCCAAAATTCATGTCCTTCTACCATGAAAAACACATTTGCTCCATCCCAATAGCCCCAGAATCTTAACTGGTTCCAAAACCACCTCAAAAGTCCAGAATCTCATCTAGATCAGATATTGGTGAGATTCAAGGCACAATTCATCCTGAGGCAAACTTCTTTTAGCTGTGAGCTTGTGAAATCAAAACAAGTTATCTACTTTAAAAAACCGTGGAGGGAAAGGCATGGGATAAATGTTCCTATCTCAAAAGGCAGAAATAGGCAAGAAGAAAGGGATAACTGGTTCCAAGTCCAGTACCCAATAGGGAAAATGTTAAATCTTAAAGCTGGAGAATGTTTTTTTACCCCATGTATACCTTTTGAGCACATGGGTGGAGGTTTTGACCTCAAAGCCTTGAGCAGTCCTGTTTTCACGTTTTTGCTGGGCTCAACCTGTGCGAGCTCTTCCAGGCTGGGGCTATGTTCTGGTAGCTCTACAGTTCTGGGGTTTGGGGGCAGCCCTGTCCCCATGTCTCCACTAGTGGGTACACTTTGCAGTGGCTTTGACCCCACAGTTCTGCTGGGCATCACCCTAATAGGGTCTCTCGGTAGTGGTTCCACTCTTGTGACATGTCTCTTGTGACTTGTCTCTGCCTGGATCCCTAGGCTGTCTGATACATCCTTTGAAATCTAGGTGGATGTAACATTGTGCCCGGGCTCCAAAAATTTATACCTCCACAGCTTATGAACTCTGTGCACCAGCAGAGTTAGCACTATATGGATACCACCAAGCTTACCACTTATGCTCTCTCGAGAGCAGCAGCCCAGACTGCACTTGGGGTTACTTGAATCACAGCTGGTATAACCAAGGAGCACTGCACGGGAATGCAGGGAGCAGAGTACCTGGGCAGTGAACCCGTGGAAGGCATCTTGAGCTAGTCTAATGAAAACATTCTGCCCTCCTAGAGCTCCCTGTAATGGGAGGAACAGCCTCAAAGATCTCTGAAATATCTTGCAGGTCATTCTGTCATTGCCTTGATGAATAGCACCTGGCTTCCTTCTATCCACGCTAAGCCCTTTCTCAAAGGGGACACTTGGGACGTTTTTGTGTTCCAAATGGTTACGTTCTGCTTCTCTTTTAATCATAAATTCCACCTTTAAATATTTTCTCTCCTCTTGCATCTTACTGTATGCAGTTAAAGGAAGCCATGCAGATTCTTCAATATTTTGCTTAGAAATTTCTTCCACCAGATATCCTAGTTCATCACTCTTAAGTTCCGTCTTCATTAAAACCCTTGGGGATGGACATAGTTCAGTCAAGTTCTGTATAACTTTGTAAAAAGGATGGCCTTTACTTCAGTTTCTAATAAGATATTTTTCATTCTCATATAGACCTCATCAGAGTGGTCTTTACTGTCCATATTTTTACCCACATTGTGGTCATTAATATCTAAGTAACCTCTAAGAAGTTTTACCCTTCATACAGCTCTTCTCTTCTGAGCCCTCACCAGAATCACCCTTAACTCTTTGTTCACAGCAATGCAGGCTTTTTCTAACCCGCTTTTCCAGACTCTTCTAGTCTGTGTCCACTATCTAGTTCCAAAGCTTTTTCCACATTTTCAGGTATTTGTTATAGTGGTACCTCACTCTCTGGTACCAATTTTCTTTGTGCTGCCATAAGCGAATACCATGGTCTCTAATTTGTAATAAAACAGAAATTTATTGGCCACAGTTCTGGAGGCTGGGAAGTTTGAGATGGAGGAGCTAGCGTCTGGCAAGGTCCTTCTTGCTACATTATAACATGATTGAAGTCATCACATGGGCAGGAGAGAGCAAGAGGGAGCTCACCTTGTCCTTTTGTAAGAAACCCACCCTCATGATAATGAACACACTACCACAATGACAGTATTAATTCATTGAGGGTTGTGTCCCCGTGACCCATATACCTCCCATTAGGCTCCACCTTTCAGCACCGCTGCTTTAGAGATCAAGGTTTCATCATAGGAACTTTGTGGAACACATCCAAACCATAGCAGTATTGTTGAGGTGGCTGTAGATGTTACATACCATATACATAACTTACCATAGTCTACTACTGTCATCATTTTACCAGTTTGAGTGATAGCTTCCCCAGTTCTGGTATTTAGAGTTTCCTTCTTTTATCATGTTTGGGTTTTTTTTTTTTTTTTTTTTTTTTTGAGATGGAGTCTCACTCTTGTCACCTAGGCTGGAGTGCAGTGGCATGATCTTGGCTCACTGCAACCTCTGCCTCCCAGGTTCAAGCAATTCTCCTGCCTCAGCCTCCCAAGTAGCTGGGATTACAGGCGCACACCACCACACCTGGCTAATTTTTTGTACTTTTAGCAGAGATGGGGTTTCACCATGTTGGCCAGGCTAGTCTCGAACTTCTGACTGCAGGTGATCCACCTGCCTCGGCCTCCCAAAGTGCTGGGATTACAGGTGTGAGCCACCGCGCCCAGACTTTAGGTTGATTTTAGATAACTTTCTTTAGCAATAGGAAGCCTGCCGATGATAAATTCTGTTAACTTTTGTATATCTGAGATTGTCTTGATTTCCCCTTCATTCCTGAAGCATATTTTCATTAGCTAAAGGGTTCTAGGTTGACAGTTTCTTTCTTTCAACCCTGGAAAAATGATGTGCCACTTTCTTTCAGTCTCCATTTTTCTTGAGAAATCTGCTGTCATTCTAATTGCTTTTCCTCCATTGTTAAGGTATCATTTCTTGCACCTTGGTTTCAAGATTTGTCTTTAGTTCTTAGAAGTTTGACCATGATGTGTCTTGGTGAGGATTTCTTTATGTTTATCCTCTTTGGGGTTTGTTCAGCTTTTCAAATATGTAGGTTTGTGTCTTTTGCCACATTTGGGGCATTTTTAGCCTTATTTCTTTTGAGTATTTTTTAGCCTATCTTTTTTTAACTTTTTTATCATGGCCAACTTAGTCTAATATAGCTACCATTTTTTCCCCTCTTCTTTTGGGACTCTGATGACATAAAATATTTGATCTTTTGTTATAGGCCCACAGGTCCCTGGGGCTTTTTTTGTTTGTTGATTTGTTTGGTCTATTTTTGCCGTGTTGTTCAGATTGGAAAATGTCTATTACGCTTCCTCTAGTTCACTGATTCTTTCATCTACCCCCTCCATTCTGCTGTTGAACCCATCAACTTTTTTTTTAATTAGATTGTTATATTTTTCAGATCTAAAATTTTTCTTTTTTATATCTTCTATTTTCTTTCTGAGACTTCCTATTTCTTTCATGCATGTTTATTACTACACATTGAAGCATTTTTTTTTTTTTTTTTTTGGAGACAGAGTCTCCCTCTGTAGCCCAGGCTGGAGTGCAGTGGCGCCATCTCGGCTCACTGCAGGCTTCGCCTCCTGGGTTCACGCCATTCTCCTGCCTCAGCCTCCTGAGTAGCTGGGACTACAGGCGCCCGCCACCACGCCCGGCTAATTTTTTATATTTTTAGTAGAGATGGAGTTTCACTGTGGTCTCGATCTCCTGACCTTGTGATCCGCCCACCTCAGCCTCCCAAAGTGCTGGGATTACAAGCATGAGCCACCACGCCCGGCCACATTGAAGCATTTTAATGATGAATACTTTAATTGGAATCTATTGTCTTTTTTTCTTTCAGTTTGAGTTTTTTTTTTTTTTTTCCCTTGTTCTTGGTGTGATGAGTAATTGAAGTCTGGATATTATGGCTATTATATTATGCGACTCTGGATCTCATTTAAACTGTGTCTTGGAGCTGGCTTCCTCTGATGCTGCTCTAGCAGGGGGGAGCAGGAGTCCTGCTTTGTTTCTGATGAGTTGGGGTAGAAGTCCAGGTTCTCCACTTGGCTGGCCTTCACTGACCCTTCAAAGATGGAGGTGCTCCTTGTTAATACTGGGTAGGTGTGGGAGTTCTGGTTCTCTACTGGGCCTCCACTGATACCTCAGTGGCTGGTGGCGGGGTGGTTATGAGTGTCTGATTGTTGCTCCCTACTTGGCTTTCACTAATACTGCAGAAGGGAGTGGCCTCATTACTGCTGGGCAATGGCAAGAGTCCTGTCTGTCCACTAGGACTCCTGTGACATCACCCCAATGGGAAGGCGAAGAGAAGCTTCATTATCACCACATGAGCGTGGGTGTCCAGGTGACCACGTGATTTCCACTGCTCCTGCAGCAGAGGAAGATGGACTTTGTCAGTTGCCTAGTAGTGATAGATGCTCCCACTCCCTAGGGATGGATGCTGTCTTTATGTGTCTCAGTGTTCTCTGATGCTCCCACACTGATGAGGGGCACGGGCTTGGGTGCTTGTTACAGCCTGGCAGGGGTAGAAGTCAGGGCTCCCTACTCAGCTTTTGTTGGCGTGGGTGGAATACGACACAATTCTTTTATGTGGTGTTGGCTGCAGTGAGCAGTTTTCTAAAAAGTGTCTGTCTTGCTCAGCTGTTCCTTTCTTGGTCCTTTGTCTACAGAGACCAGGCTTTTGTTGGGGTTTGTTTTGTCTGAGCCTGTTGGTGTTTTAGGTGTTGCTGTGGCTAGTTTCTTAAGCTCCAAGGCTGAGACATGTGAAGGACAACAGTTTTACCATGTTATTCTGAAGGTTCCCAGCCAGTATGCCTTCCTTCTCCTTTTCGGGGTCTTGTGTTTCTATACTATCGTAGGTTTTTCGTTGTGTGAGTGGGAAGAATTGCTACAATACATTCACTCCTTCTTCATGGAAGCAGAAGTCCTACTGCTTATTTTTTAATATGTCATTTGTTCTTTGATATTTTATACATGCATTGCAGTCTTTGATCATTGCAATAGTCGAAATTCTTTAGACTTCTCATATGTCGTTCCTTCTTTCTCTGTACTCTTAAATCTTGATGATTTGTTTTCATGTAAATTTGCTGTGTTTGCGTGTGAGAGAGAGAGTGTGTGTGTGCATGTTGTTAGAGAAAGTGAGAGTGAGAGAGAGAGCATTGAATTAGAATGCTCTGTTCCTGAGAGAATTAGCACTCTCCTCTAACATGAGGCAGGCGGTGCTAACGGGTTAGCTGGGTCCAATTCCTCCAATATCCAGGTTGTCTCAATGTAGAAGTTTCAGGTTCAAGCCCTCCACTTTCTTGTGGACCTAACACTTGGTTGCCAGACCATGGTGGTGGCATTTGCATTAGTTGCCAGGATTCAACACTGTCTCTGTGTTTGTTGTTAATTGATCCTTTCTCAGATTTCTGCTACATTAGCTTACTTATTTGGGGGAGGCCAAGGGTTGTGGCTGGAGAAACCTTAATTCTGATGCTTAAAATATGTATGTGTCTGGGAACAAAAGCATACATTTGTTGTCATGAATCCAGGTTCCAATCTATAGCGGGAAAGTCTTCAGGGCATCTGATTTGCTGTGTTTGCTGATATGTTGGTTTTTTAAGTTTCCTAGTAAATTCTGGTTTTATCTGTGCTCTTCTTAAATGTTTCTGCTACTCATGTCTCTGTTTTTCTGGTACCGCCTTAATTGAAGAGATTGGGGAGTAATTATGAGGCTCTGTTGTTAGTTTTCTTACTGATATATTTCTCAATGTTCTTTTTAGGGCTGAAAAGACGGAAGTTTTGAGTGAAGACCTTCTTCAGGTAAGGCGGCCATTGACACCGGCTCACAGATACCAGAGATATACGGGAAGCTGAGGCAGGAGAATTGCTTGAACCCAGGAGGTAGAGGTTGCAGCTAGCCAGGATCGCGCCACTACACTCCAGCCTGGCGACAGAGCGAGACTCCATCTCATTTAAAAAACAAAAAAAACAAAAAAAAAACCCAAAAAACTAAGCCATCCCCAATGCAGTTCAAACTGCTCTAGCTGCTCCTTACAAACTGTTGGGAGAAAAGTTTTTTTATCTTTTAGGACTGTACTTTGCATGATGAATACTGGTTTGGGTTAAGCTCTTTCAGGAGAGGTTTAAAGTCATTTCACCACGGTTAGCCCAAGGGTCCTGGAGTCTGTGATCCCTGCCCCTCCAGTTCTGCAGCTTTAAAAGTGATCTCTCATTGTGGTTTTGATTTGCATTTCTCTGATGGCCAGTGATGATGAGCATTTTTTCATGTGTCTGTTGGCCGCATAAATGTCTTCTTTTGAGACGTGTCTGTTCCTATCCTTTGCCCACTTTTTGATGGGGTTGTTTGATTTTTTCTTGTAAGTTTGTTTAAGTTCTTTGTTAGAATGGCAATCATTAAAAAGTCAAAGAAACAACAGGTGCTGGAGAGGATGTGGAGAAATAGGAACACTTTTACACTGTTGGTGGGACTGTAAACCAGTTCAACCATTGTGGAAAACAGTGTGGCGATTCCTCAAGGATCTAGAACTAGAAATACCATTTGACCCAGCCATCCCATGACTGGGTATATACCCAAAGGATTATAAATCATGCAGCTATAAAGACACATAGATGTATGTTAATTTAAAAAAGTAAAAGGAACTCGGCAAACTTAACCTCCGCCTGTTTACCAAAAACATCACCTCTAGCATTGCTAGTATTAGAGGCACTGCCTGCCCAGTGACACATGTTCAACGGCTGCGGTACCCTGACTGTGCAAAGGTAGCTTAATCACTTGTTCTTTAAATAGGGACTTGCATGAATGGCATCACGAGGGTTTAACTGTCTCTTACTTTCAACCAGTGAAATTGACCTGCCCATGAAGAGGCAGACATGAAATAATAAGACGAGAAGACCCTATGGAGCTTTAATTTACATACATCTATGTGTCTTTATAACATGTATGTTTATTATGGCACTATTCACAATAGCAAAGACTTGGAACCAACCCAAATGTCCGTCAATGATAGACTGGATTAAGAAAATGTAGCACATATACACCATGGAATACTATGCAGCCATAAAAAAGGATGAGTTCATGTCCTTTGTAGGGACGTGGATGAAGCTGGAAACCATCATTCTGAGCAACCTATCGCAAGAACAGAACCAAACACCGCATGTTCTCACTCATAGGTGGGAATTGAACAATGAGATCACTTGGACACAGGATGGGGAACATCACACACCAGGCCTGTCATGGGTTGGGGGGTGGGGGGAGGGATAGCTTTAGGAGATATACCTAGTGTAAATGACGAGTTAATGGGTGCAGCACACCAACATGGCACATGTATACATAGGTAACAAACCTGCGCATTGTGCACATGTACCCTAGAACTTAAAGTATAATAATAATAAAAAAAAGAAAGCTGCCTCTCCGGGAGTGCTTATCTTCATGGAAACATGAGTTGTGATTGTCCCCACCCACAATCCCTCCTCCCCTGACCTTGCGCTCTCTCAGTGGCACCACCCGCTCTTCTCTCTGCAGGTGGAGAAGCGTCTGGAGCTGGTGAAACAGGTGTCCCACAGCACGCACAAGAAGCTCACCGCATGTCTGCAGGGCCAGCAAGGGGCAGAGGCTGACAAGCGCTCCGTAAGTGCCCTCCCAGCCCCGGGGAGCTGAAATCTTGCCTACTGAGGACAACGGTCCTACTCCTGTGACCCCCCTGGATGTAGCTGTTTATGTAGCTGCTTACGTGCCTGAGAATTGACTCAGCAGCTCTAGCTGCCTGTTTTCTGTTTTCTGTGGACTGACAACCCTCCCTACTGTTCCCGCTCTTTAGCCCAGCCTGAAGCATCCCCTGCCCTCCCCAGGCAAGGTGAGGTCCTCTCCCTGTCCTCCCCAGATTGGAGCAACTGGGAAGACGGGCGTGCATGAGATCTCACCTCTAGGGAAGTTTTATCCTTGATGGATATCTGAACCCCGATTCAGCTCATTCATAGATTGCATTTGCCTCAATAGCATCTTAAGATCTCTTGGAAAAAAAGTATATTGTGGTTTTAGAGGTTACAAGTGACCTATAAAGGCCCTTGAAAATTGTTTTCGCTATAATGAGACACAATAAAAAGAGCCTGCTAAGTAAAGCTTCTCTAATGCCTTTGTCTATAAGCCACATTAGAAATAACAGGCATTGTATAATGCGATTCCATTTCAACAGTCCTGGGCATGAGCAGCCTCTGTAGGTTTACCTTCCTCTTGACCCCATGCCTCTCAGCCCCACCAAAGATTAAAAGATATTCTTAGACATTCACTTGGCTTTATTACAAGGGATATGCAATCTAGGCTTTCTTTCTTCTTCCTTGAGTTTATAATCTACACGATTGGTATCTTTTAGACTTTTTTCTTTTTTTTTGACTTGCGGTTATTGCTGACTTCCGCATCCCCTTGGTCCCCCGATACCCTCGGCTTATGTTAGCCTCATTTCTGTTGGACTGTCATGTAATGTGCCACAATACTTCTTCCCAGCAACTGCTGCAGTGCAAAAACCTGCTCTGCTTGCCCTACCAGTCATTTCTTTCTTTTTTCCAAGCCCTGGTTTCTTCTTTCTTAATATTCCCAGCAGGAATCATTTGTGTGTGTATAAATAAAACTTTCACAGCTCTGAAAAATATCTATAGAAATAATTCTGTACGTATCAGGAATTCAGCAAGGGGAACTGTCTGAAGGGAGAGTTTGCAAAACGACTTTGGGCATGAAACCCTTTTATCAAACCCATATCTAATGGGGGACTCCAGGAACGGTTCCGGATGGGGATGCTGGAGCCAAGCCTGCCTTTCATCTGTGTCCTTTTTTTGTTGTTGTTCCAAGAGGCACCATTTTTAAAATAACTGGTCCAAAGTACAGTATGTTTTGGTATCGAGAGTATCATCTGAATGTTACCACCAGAGGCTTGAATTTGGCCTTTGGTGTTGGTAAGCGGATTAGTACTAACATTATTTTTCTGGGATCAGATGAATTTACCTGGATTGGTGACGTTTTCACTGAATTGAGAATCCCCAGTAAGGGGACATTTGGGTCCCTGAGTGATCTGATGTATAGTTCGTGGATAGAACATTTGAGGTATGCCAAAGGCAGATCAGGAGATGATTGCCAAGGAGAGAGAGTTATTCATGCTTCCCAAGAGAAGGGGACAGGCCACATCACCCAGAGGGCCACAGGGGAAGCTCCAGGGTTGGTCAGGAGGTAAAAGAGAGGACCGTGGGCCAGAGCCTTTGTTGTGGTGTCTGCAGCAGATATAGGATTGATTAGTTTGAATTATTAAGGACTATTTCTAGTTGTCTGGGACCTGACCTCCCAGTCGGGTAATTAGGGCAGATGGACAGTGGCCTGGAGTATGAGAGCCCCTTAGAGGAGGTTGTTGAAATGTGAACTCTAGATTAAGCTTGCATTTAAAAAGCATTCTGTGGGTGAGTTGTTTACTATTTCTAGGAATTGCCTAGTCTGGGAGGGGCAGTCCCTTCAGGATCAGCAAGGGTCCAAGATGTTGTCAAAGCATCTGAATACAGAAAATAAAAAAAATGGTTAATAACTATACTGCTTCCTAGAGACTTGAGAAAAAGGCACATAATTGCCTCACTTAACAAAATGTCTGATGTAGCCAGTTCCAAGGTTTATTTAGCAGCTTTGGGTCAGCATCTATGTGACGCTTGGGCCTCCATTTACAACTGTAATGTGGCTGCTGCAGCTCCATGCATCACATCTTCACATAACCACATCACAGGCAGGAAGTGGGAGGGCGCTAAGACCATGAATTAATTTCATGTATGTTTCTCTAGCGGCAAGGGAGGCTGAGAAGGTGAATATGTATCCAAGATAAGTGGGTTTGCTGTGACTGGCCATGATTCACCAACTAGGACATACTCTATCTGGCTTCTTTTACTAGAGAAGACACACAGTGGTTGTTATCAGGCTCTGAAGGCTGCAGTCACGTGCATGCAGTGATAAACGTGTAAACTGGGAGAAGTCTGCAGTGGAAGTAGGTGCCCAAGCACTTATGGGTCAGTGATTTCACTCTATGGATTTTTTTTTTTCTTAAAGACAGAGTCTTGCTCTGTCGCCCAGACTGGAGTGCAGTGGCGCAATCTTGGCTCACTGCAACCTCCACCTCCCAGGTTCAAGTGATTTTCCTGCCTAACCCTACCGAGTAGCTGGGAACTACAGGTGCGTGCCACCATGCCCATCTAATTTTTGTATTTTTGGTAGAGACAAGGTTTCACCATGTTGGCCAGGATGGTCTTGATCTCTTGACCTCGTGATCTGCCCGCCTAGGCCTCCCAAAGTGCTGGGATTATAGATGTGAGCCACTGTGCCCAGCCTCACTGCATGGATTTTAAGTGCTTGATTTTGTCAATGATTTCTTATGCTGATCCATCTTTCCTTGTCATCATATGACTGAATAAACGGTCTGAAAGTCAAAGAGCCATTTAAAATATGAAACAATCAAAGAACTGTGGGAAAAAATTTCCAAACTCATTTTTTTTTCAGTTTTTCTCTAAACACATTAAGAGATGTGATAGGAAACATGATATTTATAAATCACCTCAAATAGTGAGATGCATATCCAGTTCTTTGTCATGATTAAGTAGAGAGATATGTCAAGATCGGAGCAATTGGTGAGAAGGAAAAGAAATAAAATGAAAAGGATCAGGTAAAGGGAAGGTGGGGTGGGAGGGAGGGAGTGAATGAACAGACGCTGTCTTGGGAGTTAAATGTTGTGAGAGGGTCCAGAGATGGACAATCACAGGGAGAGTGTGGGTCTTGGAATCTCAGGTTCAGAAGAGACTTTATGGGGATCCATGCAATATTCTGCTTTTTATTTGAGCACATGTAAGTTGCTACTTGAGCACATGTAAGTTGCTTTTTGTTATTTCTCTTTTAACAAGCTCAGTAGCTCTTTAGTTGTGTGTTCCAACTCCTAAACTTTTGTCATACCACTTTTAAAAGTTTTACCCTGAAAGCTGTGGCTGCCAGCCAGATGTGGATAGGCATACAAATGGGATTTTGTTGACGTTATCTCAGTGAACAGAGAGAACATTATTGTCTTGTGGGTACTGAGTACAACTGGATTCCTTATGTGGGATGAAGAATAGAAAGCATATGAATTACCTTTCCATGTTGCCATCTTTTTTTATTTTTATTTTTATTTTTTTTTTGAGATGGAGCCTTGCTCTGTCGCTCAGGCTGGAGTGCAGTAGCGCCATCTCGGCTCACTGCAATCTCCGCCTCCTGAGTTCAAGCGATTCTCCTGCCTCAGCCTCCCGAGTAGCTGCGATTACAGACGTCCACCTCCACACCCAGCTAATTTTTGTATTTTTAGTAGAGACAGGGTTTCACCATATTGGCCAAGCTGGTCTCGAACTCCTGACCTCGTGATCTGCCTACCTCAGCCTCCCAAAGTGTTGGGATTACAGGCGTGAGCCACCACGCCCGGCCTCCATGTTGCCATCTTTAGTCCTGGATAATAACTAGTTAGTTCCTAGGTTTCCAGGACTCTTAATATAATGAAGATGTTTAGTTTTTTGAAGTCCTTGCATTTCTCATTAGGAAGTCATGCCCAACAAATAAAGTGCTACCGTGTGAAAGTGTTTCTCCACCTTATTCAGCAAATATTTAGAAAGCACCAAGTCTGCCATGCAAGGCGGTGTGTATGCTAAGTGCTGAGTCAGCTGAGCAGGATTTCTGTGCTCCAGAAGCTCACCACCCAAGGGGAGACAGGCATCATACTCACAGTGCATTTGCTACTCAGACCATGTCTTAGTGCTGAGAAGAAGCGCTTGCTAGGAATTAAATAGTGGGAGGTTTCCGTGAGGAAGTGGCCGTTAAGGACAGGTAAAAGGTAGCAGCACCAAAAGGGGTAAACACACTTCTCAGACAGGGAGCAAGATGTGCCGGGTTCCGAGAGATAGGAAAAAGTTTAGCTGTAGTTTTATTTTTATTTTTATTTTTATTTCTTGAGACGAAGTTTCACTCTTGTTGCCTAGGCTGGAGTGCAATGGCACGATCTCGGCTCACTGCAACCTCCGCTTCTCGGGTTCAAGCAGTTCTCCTGCCTCAGCCTCCCAAGTAGCTGAGATTACAGGCATGTGCCACCACACCCAGCTAATTTTTGTATTTTTAGTAGAGACAGGGTTTCACCATGTTGACCAGGCTGGTATCGAACTCCTGACCTCAGGTGATCTACTCACCTCAGCCTCCCAAAGTGCTGGGATTACAGGTGTGAGCCACCACACCTGGCCAAGTTTGGCATTTTTGAGAAGAATAAAGGTGGCCAGAGTGACCAGACTGTAGAGAATGGGGAAGATGTGGCATGGGGCGGGACTGCAGAGGACGGGATCACGCCTTGTAGGGCATGGTGAGGGTTTGGACTTTATCCCTAAGAGTAGAGGAAAGCCAACATTTTAACAGGGAGAGACATGATCGGATTTGTTGAAAATTGTATGAATAAAGGACTCACGGGTGAGACCATGGCAGAAGTGAGGCCAGTTACACAGAGATGGGAACAATTTCAGTGAGATGCAATGAGGACCTGAAAAGGGAGAAAAATCAGTGTCCATGGTAGATCCTGGAGGTAGAGTATCAGGGCTTGATAACTGAGTGGATGTGGCCATATGAAGAGGAGAGAGGGGTTTCATGGTCTCTACCCCAAGTGACTGTTGAATCCATTGGAGCTGCTGAGATCACCTCGGGAGAAAATGCAGGTGAGAAGACAAATGGCTTTTGAATCAGGAACCCCAGGAACTGCAGCATTTCACACTCTACCAGGAGGAGGACCCAGCAAAGAGGGCAGAACAGTAGAGAATGGTACTGTAAATCCATGCACTTGCTCATCTAAATCCCAGACACCATTCTTTATTCTCTCCTTTCCATATGCCCCATGTCTAGGCTGTCAGTAAGCCCTGCTGACTCTTCCTCCAGAGAATTTCCATTTGGCTTCAACATTTACCACCCTAGTCTAAGCAGCTGTCAGTTCTTTCTGAACACAGTGACTCCTATCACGTCTTCCACCCTAAACCCTTCCCTCCTGCTTCCTCTTCCCTTCTCTGCAACCGCAGGAACCAGTGTTTGAATTGGAAATCCAGTCATGTCACCCTCCTGCCTAATCCTGCTCCAGGATTCCCATTGTAGAATAAAATCTGAACTCCTTATCTTGGCCCTTGGACACTATGTGTCTTCTACCTGCATCTCTGAGCTTGGCTCTGGGCTTCCTTCCCCTCTGTCATCGTTCTTCAGCTGTGCTCACCTGGTACTGAGCATGCCTAGCTCACTCTCCGCTTCAGCCATTGTGCTTTCTCTATCGTCCGTAGGGAATGCTCTTATCCAGCATTTCAAGCCAGCAACCTGTTCAGTTCTCAGCTCAGATGTCACCTTTTCAGGAGGCTTTCTTGACCACCTAATGTGTCTGCTTCCTCACTCACCCTAATCCCATCTCCGTATTTTATTTTCTTTATAGCACACATTAGTATCTGAAATCACTGTGATCATTTCCATCATTGTGATGGGACCAGGGATCTTGTGTCCCCATCAGTTCTGTTCTCCGTGCCTAAGAAAGAACCTGCCATGACAGGACAATGATACAAGTAGATGTGTGTCGTGAATGGATGGTCTGTGAATATTTTAGGCACAGAACTTGCCTACCACACTAGCATGCCCACCACACTAGCATGCCCTTCCTCTTCTGTAACAGGCAATTCTGAGGTTAAGCTCTGCAATCTGACCACCGAAGGGTGAAGCCCAATTCTGTCGCTTCCTAAGTTAACCTGAGCTTGGGCAAGTTCATTACCTCATAAGCCTTAGCTTCTTCACTTGGAAAGTGGTCAGAATCATAACAATTCCCTACCCAGCAGAGTTGTTTGAGAGGTCAGTGAGGTAAAGCATGTACATGCCTTGTACAATGTTAACTTAAGTAAATATTAAAGAAGTGTAACCTGGTGCTGTTAGCAGTGGCCCACTGTTAGGCTGGAGTGGCTGTTAAGAACCATTGAGACCAGAGCATCAAGCCTGGGCTGTGTGTCTTGTTGGGGCTGAACCACAGAAGAGCTGGTTGCCTGGGCCTGGAATTAGAGGACAGTAGACAACAATTTTCAGAGATAGGGAATATATGAGAGAGAGAGAGAGAGAAAGAGAGAGAGAGACAGACAGAGACAAAGAGAGAGAAAGAGAGAGAGAGAGAAAGAGAAAGAGAGAGAGAAAGAGAGAGAAAGAGAAAGAGAGAGAGAGAGAGAGAGAGAGAGAGTGTGTGTGTGTGTGTGTGTAGGAATGGGGTGGATATTAGAATGAGGCTTATTGTCTGGGTCATCCTACAAACTGTGTTGCTTATGCCCAAGATAATTTTAGAGAGAATAGTTAACTCAGACATGTCAGATTGACTATATATTGAAACCCTGGGACAGTCTGTCTTTCCTTCCCTTAATTCTTAAGGTTCTATCTGAACTCTAGAGCTAGGGAAAAAAATTATTTTCATAGCTCCTGTTTGTCTCTGAAAGTCACTGGCCAGCATGAAGTTTGCTAAGATCTTTTTACCTGGACACTAATATTTACCAGGGATCGGGACTGGCTGTGTCAGTATGGATCCTTGGTACTGGAGGGAGAATGATTTTGGGAGCTTTTCTAGATCTTTCAGCAATTTAATTCTTCTAAGACTGGATATCCTTTTTAAAGAAAATTTAATTAATTTATTTCAATAGGTTTTTGGGGAACAGGTGGTGTTGGTTACATGAATAAGTTCTTTAGTGGTGATTTCTGATATTTTGGTGCACCCATCACCTGAGTAGTGTACACTGTACCCAATGTGTACTCTTTTATCCCTCACCCCCTCCCACCCTTTCCCCTGAGTCCCCAGAGTCCATTGTATCATTCTTATGCCTTTGTATAAGATTGGATGTCATTATACTTGAAATGGGGGCGACCAAAGTGTGAGGGAGAAAGCAAACAGGGTCTCAGTTAGAAGCAATCTTAGGTTATATGAGATTACTACAATGCCTGCCATTTCTCGAGCTGTTAATGTTCCTTCACCTTAGGGAATCTTTTTAGAAATAGAAATCATTTGTAGTCTGTTGTGGATTACAGTTCATTAACTTCTTCTTACGTACTGTCTTTGATTATGGGGTTACACTTACCCCCTTTTGTTATGAAAGTAATATCATCTTAACGCATTCCTTTCTTTTGTCATTTGGTGACGTCCTTGTAATTTCTAGATTCTTTTTTTTTTTTTTTTTTTTTTAATTTGAGACAGAGTCTTGTTCTGTTGCCCAGGGTGGAGTGCAGTGGTGCGATCTCAGCTCACTGCAACCACCGCCTCCTGGGTTGAAGCGATTCTCCTGCCTCAGCCTCCCGAGTAGCTGGGATTACAGGTGCATGCTGCCACACCCAGCTAATTTTTTGTATTTTTAGTAGAGGTGGGGCTTCACCATGTTAGCCAGGATGGTCTTAATCTGCTGACCTCATGATCCGCCTGCCTTGGCCTCCCAAAGCGCTGGGATTACAGGTGTGAGCCACGGCCCCTGGCCAATTTCTTGATTCTTAAAGCATCTACACAAATAAAAACTCATGTTGATTTTCACTAACTTACCCCCACCTTGGAATCCAGGCTCTCAAATTCACCTTAACATCTCTCCTAGAGTGACAGTTACACCATTGATAGGGTACTTGAGTAAATACATTTTCTCATCTTCATTCAATGATCTGTGTAGCCATTAAAATAAAAGAACAAGACAGTTCCATATGTAATGATAGGAAATGATATGAAAGGTATCTATCTCTATGTGAAAAGGAAAGCAAGGCACAGAGTGGTGTGTAAATTGAGTATGCTAACGTGGGGAGAAATACTAAAAGCAGACGCACACATGTATGTATAATCGAATCTGCTTAGAATATTTATGAAAGGATACACAAAATCTGGTCACTGTCACGGTCTCTGGTGAGGGGAATGAGGTGGTTGAGGGATGAGTGAGTGTGGGAGAGACTTTTTACTATAAATCTTCTGGCATCTTTTAGTTTTATTTATTTATTTTTTTGAGACGGAGTCTCACTCTGTCACCCAGGCTGAAGTGCAGTGGCACGATCTCGGCTCACTGCAACTTCTGTCTCCCAGGTTCTAGCAATTCCCCTGCCTCAGCCTCCCAAGTAGCTGGGACTACAGGTGTGTACCACCACCCACGGCTAATTTTTTTTGTATTTTTAGTAGAGATGGGGTTTCACCATATTGGCCAGGCTGGTCTCAAACTCCTGACCTCATGATCCACCCGTCTCGGCCTCCCAAAGTGCTGGGATTACAGGCGAATTAATTCTTTTACTATAAGAGATATGATAGAGAATTGAGAAAGGGCAGGAGGGAAAGGTTATGCTCCTTGTTAAAATTAAAAAGCACATCCGTTGAGAATTCACTTAATTCTGTCGTCTCTGCTACCTAAGAGGATCTCAAAATCATTAGTCCAGGTGTTAAATGACTCAAAATGAGAAAATGTAGCTTCCTTGGCTCAGGAGCAGGCTGCCTCCAGCCCTGTAACTCCAAACTGTGTTTTCCAGTCGCACTTTGCAGAACGGTTGCTTGGCTGTCCCCTTTCCATCCTCCCTCCAGAAGTCCAATCAACCTCATGTTCCTCCAGTGGCTGGTCTTGTCTTGTTGATCTTGACCTTCATTCATTTGGTCACCCTTGGGTACAGTTTTCTGCTCTACTCACTGACAGGATAATCTGGCTAGTCTTTTTCCATAGTTGGAAAAACTCTACTTACCTTCTGGTAGATGTATTTCTTCAAAGGATGTCAACTCTTGGACTGTCAGAAGTCCCCTTTACTATAGGCAAATCCTCTCTGTCCAATTTCAAAAAGATTCGAAAACACTGAAGTCTTGCCCTGATGGCAGGTCACAGGACTGTGAATGTTTAACACAAACCAAAATGGTCTTTTTATGTGAGCTCATCAGTCCTATGATTGTACCATCTGACATTCAAGACGAAGCGTCTTCACTGACTTGTCACTGGGACATTGTAGACACTTGCAAATTAAACCTGGTTTCTCAAGCATGGCACTATTGACATTTTGAGCCTAGTAATTCTTTGTTGGAGGAGACCGTTCTGTGCATTGTAGGATGTTTAGCAACGTCCCTGGCCTCTACCCATCAGATGCCAATAGCATCTCCCATGCGGTACCAATCAGAAATGTCTCCAGATGTTGCCAAATGACCCCAGCGGGACAAAAATCACCCCTGGTTGAGAACCAATACCATAAGCTATGCCCTCTCTGTGAGGCTACAACTGGAATATTATGCCTGCTTCTCTGAAAAACACACTCTGTTTGTCTACACTTATATAACACTTCTGTGACCACATGTGTGGGGGGATTTTCTCCACACACCAAGCCGTTCTCCAACTCTCTGAACACCAGCTGTGTGTCTTGCAATTTATTCTGACACTGTATACCTGGAGTTAGTGTCAGATCTCACAGGTTAAGGACTCAGTCCTACAAGACTGCCCCTACTTAGCATGTCAGTTGCAAATCTAGCCTTCTGCTATTTCTGATCAACCAGCTATAAATTAGGGGTTCTGCAACCCCCTCGTCAGGTTTGATAATTTGCTAAAATGGCTTGGAGAACTCAGGGAAACACTTTAGTTGTATTTATCAGTTAGGATATTATAAAGGATACAAATGAACAACCAGATGGAAAGAGTAACCTTAGGGCAAGGTATGATGATGTTTATTGTTTATCTTCACCATTAGAAGTAAGTTCTGTGGCTGGGTGTGGTGGCTCACACCTGATATCCCAGCACTTTGGGAGGCCAAAGCAGGAGGATTGCTTGAGCCAAGGAGTTCGAGATCATCCTGGGAAACATAGTGAGACACCATCTCTACAAAAAATTTAGAAATAAAATTAGCCAGGCGTCGGGGTGCGTGCCTGTAGTTGTAGTTGCTTGGGAAGCTGAGGCAGGAGGATTGCTTGGGCCCAGGAGCTGGAGGCTTCAGTGAGCTATGATTGCAACACCGTACTCCAGCCTGGGTGACAGGGCAAGACCTTGTATCGAAAAACAAAACAAAACAAACAACAAAACAAAAGAAAAGAAAAGAAAGAAGGAAGAAGAAAAGAGAAAGAAAAGAGAAAAGAAAAATGTTCCATGAGAACAGTGTCTGGTTTTATTCATCACTGGTGTGGTGCCTGCCCTGCATAAATGTTGAATTAGTAAATGAATTATAAGTGGAAACTCTCTGTGTGTTAACACCAGGAGGCTCTGGGCTGGGTGTAGTTCAGTCACTTTCTATTTGCAGAACTACCTTTGTAGCCATGTAGACTGGAAGACCTGAGAAGGTGCTAGTGGTTCTTACCTTGTTTTTGTTCTGTCTGTGTACTGGCTGATCTTAGTTCAGAAAGGAGAGAACTCTTTGATACTTAGCATGGGGAACAGGTCATGCTAAACTCCTATCACAGCTTGTCTGTCCCTCCCTGTAACATAAAATGTAGCACTTAAAAGTGTACAGTGGTTTTAACAGGCTATTTACCACCACTATCTAGTTCCAGAATGTTTCCATCATCCCCAAAGGAAACCACATACCCTTTAAGCAGTCCTTCCCCATTTTACTCACCCCTGCAGTCCTGTGACAAGCACTAATCTACTTTCTATCTCTGTGAATTTGCTTATTCTGGATATTTCATTAAATAGAGTTACACAATATGTGTCCTTTTGTGTCTAGGTTATTTCATTTAGCATGATGTCTTCAGGATTCATCCATATTATAGCATGCAGCATTCCCTTTTTCATGGCTGCATAATGTTCCATTGTATGGACATACCACATTTTGTTTATCCATTTATTCATTGGTGGACATTTGAGTTGTTCCCCCCTTTTGGCCGTTGTGAATAGTGTTGCTCTTCACATTTGTGTACCTCTTTTTTGAACATCTGTTTTCAGTTACTTTGGATATATACCCAGGAGTGCAATTGCTATACCATGTGATAATTCTGCTTAACTTATTGAGATACTAAGTACACTTTCACAGTGCTGCACCAGTTTAAACTTCCACTAGTAATGCATGAAGGTTTATGCTCACCAATCCTTATTTTTTTTGTTTTGTTAAGTATTAATATTATTATAGCCATTTTAGTGAGTGTAAAGTGAGACCTTGATTGGGGTTTCCCTAATGACTAATGAGGTTAATTATCTTTTCATGTGCTCCTCAGCCATCTATCTTTTTTGTAGTGTGTCTTTATTTTGGTGCTTACTCTTTCTGGGTTGTAATTGCATGTGAACACTTTTCTCTCTCTTTTTTGACCATAGCTGCCTCATTTATTTATTTATTTATTTTGGAGATGGAGTTTCAGTCTTGTTGCCCAGGCTGGAGTGCAATGGCACAATCTTGGCTCACTGCAACCTCTGCCTCCCAGGTTTAAGCCATTCTGCTGCCTCAGCCTCCCGAGTAGCTGGAATCACAGGCATGCGCCACCACACCCAGTTAATTTTTATATTATTAGTAGAGACAGGGTTTCACCGTGTTGGCCAGGCTGGTCTCGAACTCCTGACCTCAGGTGATTTCCCCACCTCAGCCTCCCAAAGTGCTGGGATTACAGGCATGAGCCACCGCACCCAGTCACTGCCTCATTTTTAAAATAAGGCAAATACACTCTTTAAGAGATATATTATTTTTGGAAATTAAGGCATTGCTCAAATCTTTGTTAACATCATTTTAAATTTTTCTCATTTTTCCTTCTTGCCGTCCTACCTCATTTTAAAATGCAGCATGTTAGCCTTAGGCTTATTTCCCAAAGTGGCAAATACAATTCAGTTCTCGTTTTCTGAATTTTGACGTCTCTAAGTCTAACCCATCATGGTACACTATGAATTTCTAGGTTTAAACCTATTTTAAAGTCAGCTTGTTTCATAGCTGATAAAATACCTCGGCAAGTATTTGACTTCTTGCTGTTTTAGATGCAACAGATGAATATGGAAAGTAGCTTTCATTACACCATTTGCTTTCTTTTCAGAAAAAGTTGCCTTTGACAACACTGGCTCAGTGTCTGATGGAGGGGTCAGCTATCCTGGGAGATGACACACTTCTTGGGTAAGGTGACACCTTGCGTGGGTTGGCGCCAAATCTAGGTAAGTCCCCATCTATGCAAAGGGGACTAGACCCTCTCAGGGAAGCACCTGAATTCTCACTGGGGACTTCGGTGGAAAAAAACGAAAATGTTACCAGTGGGAAATCAGAACTCTTGGCTCTGAAGTCGTATTGTCTGTGCAGTGAGGCAAGGCCCAAGTAGAGAGATTAACATGAAACTGGTGAAGGACAATTGAAATCCCTCGGGCCCTAGCAGAAGCAAATATGAAACCTCTCAATTCAAATGTCAGAACTTACAAGATTCTCAGAAAAGCAGCCCTTGCTCATGTTGAGCTTACAACAAAACAAACTGAAAATAGAATCGTCATGAGAGAGCATCAGCAGACACAATCAGTAGGAGAGTCCGTACCCTGAGAACTAAAAATAATAGAACTGTATGGAAGAAAATAAAAAATAATTGTTTAAATGGAAATTTTAAAATTAAAAAAAAACAGAATCCTTGACAAGAGAATCAAACAATATTAAAAAAGAATAGGCAGGATTGAAGGCCAACCAAAGAGAACTTTCCAAAATTATGCTGAAAATGTTAAATGATCTTTAGTCGAAAGAAACTGAAGATTATACACAAATAAAGAATCACTGAACTTGAAAACAGATGTAGAGCCGCCACCCAGAATGAAGAGAATGAAGTGCAGAGATAAGGACGTAGGCATTCTTAAACTGAGAAACATGGGTGATAGAATGCAAAAGCTTAACATTCCATCTAGTGGGCATTCCTGAGGAAGAAAATAGGGAGAAGGGGAAGTTTGTGGTTGAATTTTTCTTTTCCAGATTTAAAGAAAAACATGTCTTTAGGTTTAAGGAGCACAAAATGATTTGATGGAGATCAACAAGAAAAAAATTCATCCCTGGACATATTGTAGTAAGACCACAGATCATCAACAAAAAAGAGAAAAATATAAAATTGACCAGAGGAAAAGAAGATCATTACTATAAAATAGCAATTAAACTGATAACAAGCTATGTATTCGTCAGCCACAGTGAACGCCAGGAGATAATGGAGTAATGTCTTCAAGTATTGAGCGAAAATATAAGAAACTTAGTATTCTATGATAAAATAGGAAAGAGTAAGGATATTTTCAGGCAAAGATTTGAAGAAGATACTACCTACATATTCTCACTGAAAGGGCTAGTTAAGGCTATATGAAATAGATTACATCTCTTTCACAGAAATAGAAGAAAGATGAGAAGTACAAGTACCAAGGTAGGAAAAAAATTGTGTTGTAGGAGAGGAAACTTTTTTTTTTCTCTCGAACCATCTTAGGTTCTTTGGTTGGGCCCTGAAAATTAGATTGACAAAAGGTAGATTAACAAGAGAAAAGCAAATAGATTTTATTAAAATGTGTAGCACATACACATGGAAGAACTCAGGAATTAGTAGATCAAAGGATAGTTAGAACATGGGCTTACGTAGACTTTTTTTTTTTTTTTTTGGAAATAGATTCTTGCTCTGTCACCCAGGCTGGAGTTCAATGGCACAATCTCGGCTCACTGCAACCTCTGCCTCCCGGGTGCAAGTGATTCTCCTGCCTCCACCTCCCAAATAGCTGGGATTATAGGCGAGCACCACCACGCCCAGCTAATTTTTGTATTTTTAGTAGAGATGGGGTTTCACCATGCTGGCCAGGCTGGTCATGAACTTCTGACCTCAACTGATCCACCCGCCTTGGCCTCCCAAAGTACTGGGATTACAGGCATGCTTATGTAGCATTTTAACAAAGAACAATGTTTTTTAGAGATGTGACAAGACAAAAGAGAAGGACTTTAAGTTTCTGTGGTGACAGAATCAGTATTTCAAGCTCCTGTATTGTTTGAAAGGAGGATAAAGTTATTACATTTAAATTTAATGTCCAAATAGTAAAAAAATAAAATAAATTTAGTGTCAGATATGCATGTTAGAAAAGTAAGACTAACCACAAAAAGAATAGAAATAAGATATATAACTTTCAAACTAACAAAGGATAAAAAGGATAATTAAAAAAAAATACATAGAAGGCACTACAAGAGAAAAAAAAACAAAACAAAAAACAAAAACACATAATAATTGGAAAACAGAAAATAAGGGTGGTAGCAATCATTGCATATATCTCTGCAATCGTAAGAGATATAAATGGAATAAACTCAACTGTTCAAAGAAAATTTCAGGTGGACAGACGTGAAATCCTGTTGTATGGTATTTCCAAGAGTCATGCGTGTAATACAATGACACAGCAAGGTTGGAAGTAAAGATGACAGATTGAACATGCATCTGATTTTCTCTCCTTCCAAAATCCACTAAAACTACAATATGGAGATTTTTTTTTTTTTTTTCTTAAAAGACATAAACCCACAATGGCAGGAAAAAGCAGAAAGACAACAGCAACACAGTTTTGTGAGCTGTAAAGCATATGAATGACTGGGAACTAACCTGTCAAGTCCCCAAAAGCTGACTCCCAAGCCAGAAGTAGATATGCAAAGATCCCATGTAAATTACATCAGGTAATGCTTAGAGTCGTCAAGAACTGGCACCAGGGATCTCTGGAATAGTGGGTCTTTGGGGGTGGAGTGGGTGCTGAAACCCATGAACGTGGTTGAAAGCTTTTCAGTTACCACTTGGATCACTAAACCCTGCCCCATCCACACGTCTAGGTGGCTGTCATCCCCCCTCTCCCACCTGGGCAGAATTCTCTAGAGGGGATAAGAGAGCATCTCTAGAATGGGGGACTCTCGGTACAGTGGAGTGTATGGGTACCATTCAGTAAAGAAGAGGCTTGAGTGATCTAATGTGTACTGGATGTGGATGCTGGTACTCCTCAGCCCTCTTCTTCCAGTCATGCAGCCCCCAGGCCTTTATCCTCTAAGCAGGAAATTCGAAGAGGCTTCTCTGGGGAATCAGATTAGTCCAAAAGGAAGGACCTAAAGATCTGAGGACGTTGGAGAGGGTCAGTGCCTCAATAAGTGACCCAACCAGATCTTTCTACAGATGAATTCACATACTCTGAGCTTTTTAGTCTCTGCTCTTAAATATAGAGAGGCACCAAAGATCATCAGACATCTGAGGAAATTCTCTAACCTGAAAGCTGGAGACCAAAACAATGGGGTGGATAAAATGCAGCCTGGAAGAAACAGAGATTGTGGAGGGGAGGAAAAAATGTTAGGAGAACAATCACTTATGTTTTCAAGTGGTAAGGGAAGATAATATGTCCATGAAATGAAAAACAGAATGTTAATGCAAAATGTTTATGGGCAAGAAATACCCTGAGACCAAAAGCAAGCTTGTAGAAATGAAAAAGTATGACAGAAGATCTGAAATTCTCAGTAGGAGGTTTAGAAGATAAATATGAAGAAATCATCCAGATAAGCAAGAAGACAAAGACACAGACAATAGAAAAAATTAGAAAATTCGAGGACCAATCCAGGAAGTCTTATGCCCGAATAACAGGAGTTCTTAGAAAAGGAGAGGAAGGTATAATAATAAATAATCCAACAGCATTTTCCAGACCTTGAGGACATGAGTTTCTATACTGAAAAGGCCCGTTGAGCTCCCAATACAATGGGAAGAATTAAGTTTATGTCACAGAGCTCACCATCATGTATACTGGTGACAAAAGATTCTACAACCTTCTAGAGAGAAAACATGTCACATACAGAGGATCAGAAATGTGAATGCTTCCAGACTGAGCAAAAGCAGCAATGGCAGATAGAAGATTCTTAAGCAGTGCCTTCAGGATTCTGCTTCTGAAGGAAGCATGCTCAGCCTAGGAGTTCAATATTCTGCCCAAGTGTCAATCAGTGAGAGGTTAGAGGAGAATGCCATGACATACGTGGCAAAAAAATTGACTTCCCATCTATTCTTTCTCAGCAAGCTAAAGCAAGACAGCAAGATGTGTCCTTGGTGAGGGAGAGACCAAAAGAGAGGTAGACCCAAGATAACAGAATGCCCAGCACAAGACAGAGGAAGAGAATCCCAGGGAATGGTGAAGAAAGATGCCAGGAAGACAGATGTGCCTTAGGGATAGAGGAAAACTCAGTCCGCATTGAGACAGGTCCAGGAGGGATTAATTCAAGAAGATGAAATTCATTTACATGATGTATGGTTCAATATTTTTTTGGTAATGTTTTTAATATATAACCGAAGAAACAAAATTAGCACACAAAACTCATAAATTTGGTGTTTATCACTGCTTAGGATGAGGTTTAATTTTTTTTAAGTAAGTTAAGCAAATTTTGGTTCAATATCTTGACAGACAAATTAGGAAAGTGGCGAAGTATTTTGAATTCAATTGGGTACATAGAAAACAAGCAAGCCAAACAAGGCAATTATTAATTCCAGGGAGAACAAATAAGAGTGCGGGGAAAACCAGTAATTATAGTATACTACCCAGATTAACTCCAAATAATATGAAGTCAAAGTGTAATATAAATAATAAGCATCTATTAATATAAATAAAGGGAAGGAGGGGAAATGGAAACATAGCTAAATTCTCATTTTCTGTGATGTCAATAGCTAATATTTAAATTTTTAAAATTAAGTAGTATTAGAAATATGGAATAAATACCAGAAAACCAGATATGAGACACCATTAAGCTGGGCATAGTGGCTCACGCCTATAATCCTAACACTTTGGGAGGCCAAAGTGGGTGGATTACCTGAGGTCAGGAGTTCAAGAGCAGCCTGGCCAACATGGTGAAACCTCATCTCTACTGAAATACAAAAAGTTAGCCAGGTGCAGTGGCACGCACCTGTAATCCCAGCCACTCGGGAGGCTGAGGCACAAGAATCGCTTGAACCCGGGAGGCGGAGGTTGCGGTGAGCCGAGATCGCGTCACTGCACTCCAGCCTGGGTGATAGAGCAAGATTTCGTCTCCGAAAAAAAGACATCATTAAAAAGATGCAAGGATAAAAAGTACACCTGGGCACTGACGTTTGCGGCAGATAGGAAAAAGAGTGAAAATCTTCATTCACACACCTATGTATATGAAGTTCCTACAAATAAATAGATCCTAAAACAAAAATAGCCAAGGAATATGAACAGGCACTTCACGGGACAGGGATATTCAGTCTTACTAGCAGTCAAGGAATGTAAATTAAAATCAGAAGGAGATAATAATTTGTATCCACTAGTTTGGCAGAAATTAAGACACCTACCAAGATCAAGAGTTGGCAAGGGTATAGAGCAATGGGAACTCCCATTTGTGCTAGTGAAATTTTCACACATGCAAAAAGAGACAGCACAAGCATATTTACTGAAGCGCTGCATGTAATAGCGAAAAACTTGTTTGTGGGACAGCTTGACATAATGGTGGTATATTCATAGAGCAGAATTCTCCATTGCAAAATGATCTAAATCTACACGTACCAACATGGGTAAGCTCCAAACATAATGATAAAATAAAAACGCAAGGCTGCCTGTAGTCCCAGCACTTGGGGAGGCCGACGTGGGTGGATCACCTGAGGTCAGGAGTTCGAGACCAGCCTGGCCAACATGATGACACTCCATCTCTACTAAAAATACAAAAAATTAGCTGGGCTTGGTGGCAGCCTCCTGTAATCCCAGCTACTTGGGAGGCTGAGGCAGGAGAATGGCTTGCACGTGGGAGACGGAGGTTGCAGTGAGCTGAGATCGTGCCACTGCACTCCAGCCTGGGCGACACAAGTGAAACTCCATCTCAAAAAAAAAAAAAAAAAAAAAAAAAAAAAACAAGAAAAAGCAAGTAGCATCAGGATATGTTCAGTGTAAAACCATGCATGTAGACTGAACTAAGCAAAGCAGCAGTATTAATATTGTATGGGGACACATACATGTAGAGTAAAAATGTGAAAATATCAACAGGAAAGGAATATCTTCACTTTAAAAAAGCTGTTACCTCTGCTCATGCTTTGCTGAATTGTAAAAACTGATTTTGTTTGTTTGTTTGTTTGAGGCAGGGTCTCTCTCTGTCACTCAGGCTAGAGTGCAGTGGCGCTATCTCGGCTCACTGCAGCCTCTGCCTCCCAGGTACAAGCAATTCTCATGCCTCAGCCTCCCAAGAAGCTGGGACTACAGGCATGCACCATCACGCCTGGCTCAGTTTGGTATTTTCAGTACAGACGGGGTTTCACTATGTTGCCCAGGATGGTTTGTAAAACCTTTTTACTTGAGTTTCAGTTAACGTGGGTGCCAGACAATGAGAGAATGGTCTGTATACAATTTGGGTAGAAATTAACATCTTTGAAATAGCATATTGTGTCATCTGGGAAGATGGCATTCAGGTCTTTCTGTCATTTGCTCATTATTAATCCACTTTTGGAATTTTTTTTTCATTGGATAATTGTCTATATATCCCTGTACTAATTACAGTTTCATGGCTTAGGAGTCAGGATTTTCTTTCTATCAGAACCTATTGAAATTGAGTTTTTGCTGTGTATTTGAAGGTGATGGTTTGTTACCAGGCAGATTTTAGCTATCCAGTGCTCTTCTCAGAGAGAGAAGCATCTGTTTCTCAGCATGACTATTTTTAGGCATGTGAATTCGACATGTGTACCTGTTTTCTCCATGTCTCTCTTGTGTTTCCCCACATGTCCCCTTGTGCCCCAGGCACACAGTGAGTGACACCTTTTGGAAGCATTGATTATTTCAGAAATGCAGAGAGCTGGAGCAGGTTGGCCCAGGGGGAGCCCTGGAGATCAACCAGCTTATTAACACTGACTTGCAAACCTTGACAAGTAAGCTAGGAGGTGAGGAGAGGGTAACGCCAGTGAAATGTTGTCTTCAAGAGTATTCACTATTTGTCTCCCCCTCGGGTTACAGGAAGATGCTGAAACTCTGTGGAGAGACAGAGGACAAGCTGGCCCAGGAGCTGATACATTTTGAATTGCAAGTTGAGAGAGACGTGATTGAGCCCCTGTTTTTGCTGGCCGAGGTAAGCAGCAGGAGTGAGGCCGGGCCCGAGTGAGCAAGGAGGTACCGAATAGGAGCCTCTCAGTCATTCTATTTCCAGCTTTCTACTTCTGTCCCTTAACCTTCTCCCCGATGTTGTTTTTCATCAGGGATTCTTAACCAACCACACGGTCAAGATTCCCAAATATGTCGTTTCAGCATTTGCTACCCCTTCTCCCACCCATCCTCTTCCCTGCAGGCATTCCTAGAAGTAAGGTGGAAAGCTGGCAGCTTACCCGCTTCCCCACCCACAGCCTCGACTGTCTTCACCCCCACCCTCCACCCATCTCAAGTCTTCAGTGATGTGAACAGCAGCCACTCCTTACTAGGATTCTGGGGGACCAGGCGTAAGAGACTCTCTGAAGCCTCTTGCAGTTTATTTATTTATTTTTTTTTTTTTTGAGATGGAGTCTCGCTCTGTCTCCCAGGCTGGAGTGCAGTGGCATGATCATGGTTCAGTGCAACATCTGCCTCCCGGGTTCAAGTGATTTTCCTGCCTCAAGCCTCCAGAGTAGCTGGGATTACAGGCACCCGCCACCATGCCCGGCTAATTATTGTATTTTTAGTAGAGATGGGATTTCACCATGTTGGCCAGGCTGGTCTGGAACTCCTGACCTCAGGTGATCCACCCGCCTTGGCCTCCCAAAGTGCTGGGATTATAGGCGTGAGCCATCGCACCCAGCCGCAGTTTATGTTTATACAGATTCCTTCTCTTTGCACTTTAAAAGACACTCAATTAAACTGTTAATTATTATTAATAATCAATGATTAATTAATTAGTAATTATTAATAACAATTTTACAATTATTTTTAATTGGTCATCTGTTAATAGATTGAGCATCTCAAACCTGAAACACTCCAAAATCTGAAGTGTTTTGAGTACCGACATGATTCTCAAAGGAAATGCTCATTAGAGCATTTTGGATTTCACATATTCGGATTTGCGATGCGCAACCAGTAAATATAATGCAAATATGCCAAAATCCAGACAACTCCCAATCCCAAACATTTCTGGTCCCAAGCATTTCAGATAAGAGACACTCCACCTGTATAAAATCTAACCAGCGCTATCCCCTAGAACCCTGTATGAGTCAGGGTTCTCCAGAGAGACAGAACCAATAGGATATATGAAAGAGGGTTCTCCCCTATTAGGGGGAGTTGGCTCACATAATCACAGAGCGGGAGAGCTCCCATGATAGACCATCTGTAGGCCAGGGAACCAGAGAAGCCAGTAGCATGGCTCAGTCCAGACACCTCAGAACCCAAAACTCAGTCCAGGACCTCGGAAGCTGATGGTGCAACCCCGAATATGAGGTGGAAAGCCATAGAGACCCCCATTAAATGCCAGAGAACCTGGAGTCCAATGAGGGGAAAAGGTATCTCACTACGGGAGAGAGGGAGGGAGACAGAGGGCAGAGAGCAAATCCTCCTTCCACCTGTGTGTTTCAGCTAATTGGATGGCCCCGCCCCTTTGCGGGTGGGTCTTCCTCCCAGCCTGCTGATTCACACATTGGTCTCTTTTGGAAACACCCTCTCAGCCACACCCAGAAACAATGCTTCACCAGCCTTTGAGGCATCCATCAGTCCAACCAGGTTGACACCTAAAATTAACCCTCGCAGACTCCCTACCATGATGGAAATATTCTCAGTCTGTGCCGTTTGATAGCCACTGGCCTTAAGTGGTTTTTGCGCACTAGTGCAATTCAGGAACTCAATTGCCTAGTTTCTTTAATTTTCGTTAATTTAAATTTAGAATTTCATAGCCACGTGTGGCTAGAGGCTACTGTATTAAACTGCATTGCCCTAGACCCTGTCTGGCTTCCTCTCTGAATCACATCCAGCACCTCCACGTCCCCTGACATTCTTTCTGGGACAGAGGTGTGGGCCAGTGATTACTTATGGACATGAAAGTATTCAAGGAGAAAATCCTGGATGAGGTGCTTTGGGACTGACCAGCTCTTGGCTTCTCAGGTCATCTCCTCGCCTGGAGCATTCATGAGATCCCCTCTGTGCCTCAAAAGGAGGGTCCTGGCTCTGGCCAAAGCCTGAAGCAAACCAAGGAGCAAGTCCAGTGTGGGTGCTGGCAGTCACTTGGCTCATTCAAGATACCCAGTGGCCCCCCAGCTTAGCTTCGGGGCTGGCTGGTGACTCAGGTTGTCCAGGCACTTCTCCTTCCTATTGGAAGTTGTTACACGCGGAACATGACTCATCCCTGCTCGGGCGAGTGAATAGAAAGCACTTCAGAGAACTCTGGATTCTCCTCGAATTTTTTCCTTATATAAAAACCGCAGCCTGAGATGATTTTAGTTCAATTTTCGGCCAATTTTCGTTTTGCATTCTCACATCCTGCCCTACTTTTGCTGGGCCCGGAACCAAAATCCTGCACTGGGATGTTCAAGTGAAGCCATTTTTAGAATGAAAAATATAAAAAGAGCATCCACATACAACCAAAATGGAAGAACTCGTAGCCGAGAAAAGCCATGATGGCAATGTTTATTCATTATTGACTGGAAAAGTCTTACTTTATTTCTATAAATATAAACATTTGCTTCCTTTCTTTTTATAAATAGAGAATCTGTATCCTAGATGCAGCCATAACCTCTCCACGTTCTTCCTCCTTCAGCTGTCCGTTTTGCCTCAGGTCTGTGTGTCAGACATGACTGCGTGGCTCCCTGCATTTTTTCCCACTTTTGGCCTTTCTGGAAGTGAAGAGGGATGTGGTTGAGCCCTGTTTTTTTTTTTTTTTGGTGGTGCCAAGGTGAGGGCAGGAAAGTGGCCAGGCCTGCGTGAGCAGAGAAGCACAGGACCTATGAGGGGGTCTGGGTTGATGGAGAGCCTGGCTGGTGTCCAGCAGAGATGGAGCAGAGTTTTTAGCTCAGGAGAGGGCATCATTAATTTCATCTGATGTTGGTCAAAGGGTGCTAAGTTGCCTTTAATGTAAGAGGAGTAAATTCTGGAGACCTGATGTGTAGCACTGTGTGGTGATAGTTAATGATACAGTATTGTAGACTTGAAATTTGCTAAGAGGATAGATCTTAAATGTACTCACCATCAAAAAAAGAAAATAGAAACTATGGGATGTGATGGATATGTTAATTAGCCTGAGTGTAGTAATCATTTCACAATGTGTGCACGTGAAAACATTAAAGCGAACACCTAAAATATATACAATTCCTGTTAGTTTGACCTCAGTAATGCAAAAGGGAAAAAAGGATTTCATCTGAAAATAAGGATTGAGAGACCGCTAGTAAACTTGTTGGGTGACTGCCAATAGTTCTTTAAGACTTGTTCTAAGGAATAGTTCTTTTTTTTTTTTTTTTTTTTTTTTTTTTTTTTTTTTTTTTGAGACGGAGTCTTGTTCTGTCACCCAGGCTGGAGTGCAGTGGCATGATCTCGGCTCACTGCAACCTCTGCCTCCCGGGTTCAAGCGATTCTCCTGCCTCAGCCTCCCAAATAACTGGGATTACAGGCGCCTGCCACCATGCCCGGTTAATTTTTGTGTTTTTAGTAGAGACAGAGTTTCGCCATGTTGGCCAGGCTGGTCTCAAACTCCTGACCTCAGGTGATCCACCTGCCTTGGCCTCCCAAAGTGCTGGGATTACAGGCGTGAGCCACCGTGACTGGCCAGGAATGGTTCTTAAAGAATTTATCTTGAGCTTCAGTTTGATTGTATCTTTTATGTCCTGTAACCACAGGTGGAAATCCCAAATATTCAAAAGCAGAGGAAACACTTAGCCAAGTTGGTGCTGGATATGGATTCCTCACGAACCAGGTAGAATCTCTTTACTTTCTTTTTTGCTTCTTTGAAGGGACAGTGGTCATATTTTGGGCGGGTGGGTTTTAAGCAGGCGAGTGTGTTTTCATTCACCAAGTTTTTCTTGACACCTAATGTGTGCCAGGCCCTGGAGGTAATCATAGTGAACTCGAGACACTGGGTCCCTGTTCTCATGAAGGCTGCAGTGGAGTTTTGGAGGTAGACACCAGGCAAGTGAAGAAACAAGACGGTTCTAGAAAGCTACAAGTCGTTTAAAAAATGTAACACAGGGAGGCCGGGCGCGGTGGCTCATGCCTGTAATCCCAGCACTTTGGGAGGCCAAGGCAGGTGGATCACAAGGTCAGGCGATCGAGACCATCCTGGCTAACACAGTGAAACCCTGTCTCTATTAAAAAACAAAAAAATTAGCCGGGCGTGATGGCGGGCGCCTTTAGTCCCCGCTACTTGGGAGGCTGAGGCAGGAGAATGGCGTGAACCCAGGAGACAGAGCTTGCAGTGAGCCGAGATTGCGCCACTGCACTCCAGCCCAGGCGACAGAGCGAGACTCCGTCTCAAAAACAAAACAAAACAAAAAAAGGTAACACAGGGTAGTTTTGGAAGGGGATGATGGTGAAAGGGAGCAACAGCATTAAGGGTAAAAGAGAAAAAGCTTTTTTGAGGTCGGTCACTTTGGTCTTACACTTAGATGATGAAAACTTGGCAGCCGTACAGAGATCTGGTACAAACCATCTATGGCAGAGGGCACAGCAAATTCAAAGGCCTGTTCAAGGCACAGAAGGAAGGTCGGTGTGGCTGGGGTGGAAGGAGCAAAGGGGAGAGAGGTAGGAGATGAGAGCCAGGAGGTAGGATGAATGCTATGTCCTGTCCATAACAGGAAATTTCGCATTCTGGGGATTCACCTTTTCCTGAAGCTAATAGTGTGGGTATCTCCTTTCTGTAGCCTTTCTCTTAACTTGAGTCCTTTCAGAGAGCAGTCAAGTACCTATAGTGCTGTTCTTCCACACCCATCTTCCACAGTCCACCAGAAAATTCCTGTAGTAGCAGGCGGGTGCCAAAGGTCCTGAGACGGCATTGCCTGTGGCTGTCAGAGCAGGAATTGTGTACATATGTCCTTTTATTTTATACAGTGGGGTATGTGTATATAAGTTGAAAAAGGCAGGTGCATGAGTATTAATATGGAAAGAACTATTTGGTTCTCCCTTAGGTTTTTCGTAGGCCAACTTTATTTTTTAATTTGTTATTTATTTATTTATTTACTTAGTTATTTATTTTTGAGACGAAGATTTGCTCTTGTTGCCCAGGCTGGAGTGCAGTGGCATGATCTCTGCTCTCTGCAACCTCTGCCTCCCGGGTTCAGGTGATTCTCCTGCCTTAGCCTCACGAGTAGCTGGAATTACAGACACCTACCACCATGCTCAGCTAATTTTTGTATTTTTAGTATAGACAGGATTTTGCCATGTTGGCCAGGCTGGTCACGAACTCCTGACCTCAAGTGATCTGCCCACCTCAGCCTCCCAAAGGGCTGGGGATTTTTTATTATTTTTAAAAATTTTGAGACAGGGTCTCACTCTGTGACTCAGGCTGGAGTGCAGCGATGTGATCATAGCTCACTGCAGTCTTGAACTCGTGGGCTCAAACACTCTTTCTGCCTCAGGTCTCCCAAGTAGCTGGGACTACGGGCACTACACCTGGCTAATTTTTTTATTTTTTGTAGAGACAGGGTCTCACTGTGTTGCCCAGGCTAGTTTCAGACCCCAGTGTAGGCCAATTTTAATCATCTTCACATCTTTTTTTCATTTTCTTGAAATAAAGAAACAGAATATATTTGGGCAGACCGACGTAGCATACAGAGTTCAGAATGTTAGATTTCAAGGTTCAGATCAACTATTTTCTAGATATGTGACCTTGGTCAAGTCACTTAATCTCCCAGAATATCAGTTTCTTCACCTGGACACAAGGAGTAACATTCGTGGGTGGCTGTTTTGCGTATTACTATCACTTCCCAAGTGCTTTATAAAAAGAAGCTGAGGGCTGGGCACGGTGGCTCACGCCTGTAATCCCATCACTTTGGGAGGCCGAGGCGGGTGGATCACAAGGTCAGGAGATCGAGACCAACCTGGCTAACTCAGTGAAACCCTGTCTCTACTAAAAATACACAAAATTAGCTGGGTGTGGTGGCAGGCACCTGTAGTCCCAGCTACTCGGGAGGCGGAGGCAGGAGAATGGCCTGGGAGGCGGAGCTTGCAGTGAGCTGAGATCGCGCCACTGCACTCCAGTCTGGGCGACAGAGCGAGACTCCGTCTCAAACAAACAAACAAACAAACGAAGCTGATACTGTAAGTAATTGGTGCACTGGAATTCTGCATCAGGAAGAATAAAAGGTACAGAGCAGTCCCCTAAGACCAGACATAAAACAGGTTAAATCAGCAAAGAAACAAGGGTTTCTTTGGTTAACTTAGTGTTCCCCAAACCCTCAGTCCACCTGAATGATTTTTGCCATCTGTGTTGATATATCTTTTAGGAGAGTTGATTACTTTTTCAAAATAAATCTATTTTAAAAAGAAAGCCTTTAGTGCTACCATGAATTGGAAAGCGGTATCCTTTGCTAGAAATATCAGGTAAGCATAAAAGTGAACAGATGAAAGCAAAGCCAATGTTATTAAATTTTAGAGCCTGTTGACTATGAAAGAATGTCATCCTGAAGCTCATCTCCCTTTGTGCAAAAAGAAGAAGGGGAGGCGTTGAGTGGTTTTAAAATTATTCTGATGCAAATCTGAGACTATCTCTTTAGTGTGCTCGGAGGAATAGAGAGCAGAATGAGTGGGAAGTATTCGATTTGCTATTACTTCTATGACCTTGTGCCACGTAAAATTGCATCCCATAATATGAATGTTCAAGTCCCCTATTTTGGGAGTCATGTAAGATGGTTGAAGAAATGCAGATTGTCCCATTGTTTTCATGAGGTGGACACCGTGCTCCTGGGCAGAGTGACATCCTTCTGTGAAACCTGGGACTTAGCTCTGAAGTCTTTTCTTTGCCTCTACAAAGAAAACCCGCATTTCCACCACAGAGCCTCTTGTTAGCGGGCTGAATGCTAGTATCAAAGCAGGTCATTACCATACATATTTTTGTTTTGTCTTCTTTTTTTTTTTTTTTTTTTTTTTTTTTGAGACAGAGTCTCGCTCTGTCACCCAGGCTGGAGTGTAGTGGCCGGATGTCAGCTCACTACAAGCTCTGCCTCCCAGGTTTACGCCATTCTCCTGCCTCAGCCTCCCAAATAGCTGGGACTACAGGCGCCCGCCACCTCGCCCGGCTAGTTTTTTGTATTTTTAGTAGAGACGGGGTTTCACTGTGTTAGCCAGGCTGGTCTCGATCTCCTGACCTCGTGATCCTCCCGTCTCGGCCTCCCAAAGTGCTGGGATTACAGGCTTGAGCCACCGTGCCCGGCCTTGTTTTGTCTTCTTATGAGAAGGAGAGTTACTCCTGGTCACACTGATAGTCCATTTTGTCTAGTGTTATGTTTTCACTGGTGACACCAACTAGTGTGTAGGTTCTGCAAACGTACACACTGCTTGGTGTCATTAGGGACCTCTCTCCTGTAATTTAGCAAATGTTTTTATATCTTAAGCTTATCTCCCTATATACTAAAATCTGAGGAAATTCTACCTCCCCTATGCAAATTTCTGTTCTTATAAACTTCAACTTGGACCCTTTATAACCTTTGTTGTTTTAGACTAAAAAAGTCTTTTTTGCATTGTTTTCATATAAACTTGATCCATCTCCTTTATCACATCAGTGATGTTTCATAGCCCACTTTGTGTAGTTGTGAGTTTAGGGGTAGGGAATTGCTTTGGGGGATTGTTTGTTTTTTCATTTTTTGGAGATGGAGTTTTGCTCTTGTTGCCCAGGCTAGAGTGCAGTGGCGTGATCTCGGCTCACTGCAACCTCCGCCTCCCGGGTTCAAGCGATTCTCCTGCCTCAGCCTCCCAAGTAGCTGGGAGTACAGGCGTGCGCCACTACGCCCAGCTAATTTTTGTATTTTTTAGTAGAGATGGGGTTTCGCCATGTTGGCCAGACTGGTCTCAAACTCCTGACCTCAGGTGATCCGTCCGCCTCAGCCTCCTAAAGTGCTAGGATGACAGGCGTGAACCACCACATCCGGCCGCTTTCAGGGATTGTTGACAGTACAATCCCCTTGAAAACTCAGTTGATTTCCCCTTCAGGTCTCTGCTTTGGTAACTGTGGCAGGAGATCTAACTCAGGGCCTCAAGTTAGAGATTCCCCATCAGTATCAGTTGATGATACTGGATGAAAAGGGAATTTTTAGCAACGTTATGCTCTTTGTTTCCACTTTACTCTCAGACTGGGCATTTCTAGCCTGAGTCTATCTGTCTTGTAGGACCTTGCTGAACACCATAAGAAGCCAACCCGGCCGGGCGCGGTGGCTCACGCCTGTAATCCCAGCAGTTTGGGAGGCCGAGGCGGGCAGATCACGAGGTCAGGAGATCGAGACCATCCTGGCTAACACGGTGAAACCCCGTCTCTACTAAAAAAATTACAAAAGATTAGCCGGGCGTGGTGGCGCACGCCTGTAGTCCCAGCTACTCAGGAGGCTGAGGCAGGAGAATGGCGTGAACCCGGGAGGCGGAGCTTGCAGTGAGCCGAGATCGCACCACTGCACTCCAGCCTGCGCGACAGAGCAAGACTCCGTCTTAAAAAAAAAAAAAGAAGCCAATCCAACACAACTTTCTGCCATTTTCCCTAACTCCTCACTCTTAGCCAATATGAGGGCTGCATCCCAAGATATATAGCAATGAGAGCGAGATCAAATGCTGTGCTATTGAACAGCAGGGATCACCAGCTCCTCTTCTGGAACAGCTGCGTTCTTAATGCTCCCTGCCCGCCACTCCCCACATTTCTTCATAAAGCCAGTGGCACAGGCTAGCTTCTCATCCTTGCAACATCCTACTTCTCATTACCAAAGATTTCTTTCATATTGTTCTGTCCTTCGCGAAGTACGGTCTGCAGAACTACAACAGTGAATTCCACATACAGCCTTTCAAGACAGGAAGTAACTCTGTATATATTATCAGCACATCTTGAGCAATAGTCCCATGGCTGGATCTTTAATTTCTGCCACAATCCTGGTGGATACTGTCAAATCCCACTCATTTCTCCAGTGTTTAATTAGATCCCAATAAGATGTGTCTGTTTATCACTATTGAAGTAAATTTGGCTTGTCTCCTTCAAAAGCCAATGATACAGACCTCAATATTCTCAGAGAAACTAATGCTTACAGGAAGTTTTACACTGAATTAAAGGTTGTGAATTGAATTGAATGATACACAAATTTCTTTTTTTCTTTTTTTTTTCCTTTTTTTTTGATAGGTTTGGTTTAGCAGTGCTTAAAGAAGGAGTCTAATTTTTCTCCAAAGTCAGCCTGACTTTTTTCTGGTCATGTAGCTCAAGGTTAACCCTCCTGAGCCCAGGACACATACACTTTCCATTTCTGCCGAACCAGCTGCCTCTGGGCCCTGTGGACTGAATGGTATCTCCCCAAAGTTTGTATGTTGAAGCCCTAACACCCAATGTGACTGTATCTGGAGATCGGTTCTTTAGGAGAACCTTATGAAGGTTAAATGAGGTCATAAGAATGGGCCCCTATTTCACTAGGATTGGTGGCCTCGTAGGGAGAAAGGGTGAGCTCTCTGCACACACTCAGAGGAAAGCTGTGTGAGGACAGAAACAGCAGCCATCTGCAAGTCACAGATAGAGGTCTCCAGCCTCTGTCTTCATCTTGGATGTCCAGCCTCCAGAATTGTGAGAAAATAAGCCTCTGTTGTTTAAGCCACCCAGTCTGTGGTGCTTTGTTATGGAAACCCTACCTTCTTTGAAAGCGAGTGAACTAGTGTAAGACAGGAGGGTTTTGGAGTGGAAACTGCAGCCTATGGAATTAAGAAGTGGAATTCTGGAGGCGGGGCAGTGTGAAGTCTCTTTAGAATTGGCAGCGGAGTCTCGATGGCCATCAAAACTCGTTCCTCATCTCTCACCCCTCCTCATACAGGCGTCTTTTTCTCACATCCGATTTCTTCAAGGTCACTGGATGTCGCATGGGCTCATGTCTCCCCGCTGTGAGCCCTCTTCCTTTTGCCCCAATTCTGAAAGTGCCGAAGAGAGGCTCCACTTGTCTGGACTTTGCTCATATGCAAAGTCTTCCATGACTTCCACGAGACTTCCATGACTCGTCAGTTGGGTCAATGTGAGGAAGGATGGCACAGGCTTGACTTGGATCAGAGGCCCTCACCTGGGCCACTCACTGCCTGGATCATGCAGAACCTGGCAGTCCCCTTTTCGACCACACATTCGTGCAGGAGTGGAAGCAGGAACTTAAAAAGTAGGGGATGCCCGTGGCAGAGGAAGGGGCAAGACTAGACAGAAGGAACAGTGAATGCTCCACTGAAGACACTCTCCTGTCTGCCTTTTAAAATTCTTCTTCGGGACATTCCATTGTCCTCAACCGACCTGCATTTACCTTCTTTAGATATTCCTGGTACCTGAAATTTTAAACCCTTCTTCCTCACCCTTCTCTCTCATCTCTCCCAAGCCTTCATTAAAGCTTGTTCCCGTCTTCATCTCCCCCAGATCAAATAGTCACAGTCCTCCTTCCCCAGAGAAGGATGGTGGCACATCAGCCACTTTGGCGAGAAGAAATGATCCTTGTGCTCTTCAACTTTGAAAGCTCTTAGTTTCCTTGGACGATGTCTAGTGTCCCTGTTTTTCCTCTGACAGGGCAGTCCAGCTCTTGAGTTTATGTGTAGAACAAAGGTCTGAAAAGACTCCCAAACCTTGAAATTCATAGTTCTTGTCACTTTTCCTAAAATGACTCTCTGTACAAACTTTTCCCAACATGACTCTCTGTACAAAATTCATGTCACCTTTCCCAACATGAGTATCTGTACAAAACTCTTCTGTTCACACCACAAGAGTTTACCTTGGTATTTTGTTTGCTATTTGTGTTCCACAAAGAGAACGTATTTTGGACATTTTGTCACTGTTTTAAAATATCAAAATAGACCAGGCACGGTGGCTCACACCTGTAAACCCACCACTTTGGGAGGCGAATGAGGATGGATGACCTAAGGTCAGGAGTTCAAGACCAATCTGACCAGCATGGCGAAACCCCGTCTCTACTAAAAATACAAAAATTAGCTGGGCATGGTGGCGTGTGCCTGTCATCCCGGCTACTCGGGAGGCTGAGGCAGGAGAATCGCTTGAACCCAGGAGGTGGAGATTGCAGTGAGCCAAGATCACACGCCACTGCACTGCAGCCTGGGTGACAGAGCGAGACTCAGTATGAAAAGAAAAATTACATATATATATATATAAAACTCACATATTGTTAATTGTAAATAAAATTTCTTATAAAAAGGGGAAAGGTGTATGTTTTTAAAGTATCAAGATATTGACTACAGGATGCAGTTTGGAGGAAAAAATAAATGAGAATAAAAAGAAAGAACTTGGGAAAATGTCTTCATTTTAATATACATATATTTAGTGTGATTCTGTTTTTTAAAAAATTTAATCCTGAGTTACAAAGCCATAAAAATCTACTTAGTGTTTGTAGTCACTTTATGTATATTTTTAACACTTACATGTTGGTTAGTTATTTTTTCTTCAGGTAGCATGAGTCAGATGGTGGTTATAACTTAATTCCATAATCTACCATTGCGTTATAGTTATTGTCTGAGATATAAATTACAGCCATGGCATCTCATATTTTATTTTCCAAAACTCCACAACGCTTTAATACTTTATTTGAAATGACTCAACTGGGAGAGTGTTAATCAAATATATCACTTGTATAGGATAAACCTTTATAAGAAAAAATTACCCAGGAATTCTTATTACTCTTGATCTGTTATTTTTTTTCAATTTAGATGTTGAAACATCTTTCAGTAGAATATTTCCTTTCTAGTTTGCCCTGAATTCTTTTCTTGGAATCAGGAATCTTTCGGAGAACATGTGTTCATCTCTGGAGCTTCAAGCCAGCTTGATGTCTCAAAACCTTTTTAAAGTAATTTTCCCGTGATTGCATTCTTTAAGTGACACAGAATCCTCATTTTTGCTCCTTTTTCTTACCAGCAAAGAGACTTTTAGTTTCCCTTTCTTGTGTTATAGAGTCTTGCATTCTTCTGTTTTTCCTGCAGATAGCAAAAGAGAAAAGAATAGTGGAGTAGAGAAAATACTAAATGATTAGATTCTCGACTCTTGACATGAGAATGACGTTCCACTTTCTGCCCCCGCATCAGAGGCTGCAGACTGATGGTCTGAAATCCAGATAGATTCTGTCTTGTTTGGTCTGTAGGCTATTGGCCTGCATGGTTTTTGAAAGAAATTATTTGTTGCCACACTTCACTGGGAGAATTCACATGACAATTTGCTCCTTCTCTAGTCAGTTGAAACATCTGGCAACCCACGGCCCAGCTTCCTACCCACCTCTGCTCCATCAGCTGGAGCTCGAGAACAGCTACCCTCTCTTAGACAAGGCAGGATCCCTCCTACCAAGTTCCCAGCTCCCCCTGCTCCCTCCTGACTTCCCAAGACTGAAGCCAGCCTTGGCTGCTGTTTGTCCTCCTGATTACAGGATTGTTTTTCTTAGAGCTGAGAAATAGTTTTATATTTCCTGTCTCTATTACAAGTAGGAAATAGAGGATCGTGCGGACTAGTTTTTAAGATAATGGCCCATTTGATTTATTTTATTTTATTTTTTTAACTTGCTGGCCTCTATAACCCATTGAGTTTACAGACTCAGGAGAGGAACCCACTGCTGAGACCTAATTCAGCTACTACTATCTAGCATAATTGGAACCATCTTTTAGGGCCTACTTTTGGTAACTCCCTACCGATAACACAGCAACCAGAAATATTTGTATTTCCCCCTAAAGTTTTCTGAGTAGCTTCGTCAGAAGGCCCAATTTTTAAGAAAACATTCATGAGGAATCTAAATGTTGCCATAAAAATTGTTTTGGGCTTACCAGTGGAGATTTTTGCTATCAGATTTGTTTTTTGTTTGTTTGTTTGTTTATTTGAGACAGAGTCTCGCTCTGTCGCCCAGGCTGGAGTGCAGTGGCCGGATCTCAGCTCACTGCAAGCTCCGCCTCCCGGGTTTACGCCATTCTCCTGCCTCAGCCTCCCGAGTAGCTGGGACTACAGGTGCCCGCCACCTCACCCGGCTAGTTTTTTTGTATTTTTTAGTAGAGACGGGGTTTCACCGTATTAGCCAGGATGGTCTCGATCTCCTGACCTCGTGATCCGCCCGCCTCGGCCTCCCAAAGTGCTGCGATTACAGGCTGGAGCCACCGTGCCCGGCCTTCAGATTTGTTTTTAATCTTACCAGCATGTCTTCTCACTTAGCATCCGTCCCTGGCTTCAGCCAGGAAGGAGAAGATTTCCATACTCAAATTCCCACAGGATAGGCAGGGGACTTAAAGCAATGATAGAGACCGTGCTTAAAGGGCAGTGATAGTTATTTTGAAATATAGAATATCCAATATATTACTATAATCACCCTGATTAAACTTCAGATGTCTCACCACAGAAAGTCACGAGTGAGGTGATGGATATGTTCACTAGCTTGATTTAATCATTCCATACTGTGTGTGTGCGTCCATGTGTACATATATCCCAACACATCACATTGGACCCATCGATGTATATGATTATGATTTATTCATTAAAAAGCACATTAAGTTTTTTAAAAAGACAGCAGTAGCGATTGTCATTTGGCTTTAGTGTTTGGAAGACAATAGTGAAAATGGTGACAAATCGGGGGATGCTTGTCCTATCTGAAGGGGCCGCAGATTCTCAGCTTCAGTCAGCAGTTGACGCATGGAAATGTGGGTCCACTGCCTCCTTGCCTAGTACTCGGTACCTTTTCATGACCTCCCTTTTCAAGTGAGGGTATGTAGTTCCCTGGGTGATGTTTGTAACCAGGTGTTTTCTCAGTGCTCCCATGGGATCCCCAGGGCTCTACCTGTCTCACGTCTCTTTTTCTCCTATTTTCCATCAGGTGGCAGCAGACTTCCAAGTCTTCAGGTTTGTCCAGCAGCTTACAGCCTGCGGGTGCCAAGGCTGATGCCCTCAGGGAAGAAATGGAAGAGGCTGCCAACAGAGTGGAGATTTGCAGGGTACCTGCCCTCTTTGCTCCTCTCTACTGGGACAGGCTGGGGAGCCCTTAGGGATTTCCTTTTTGTTCGCTGGAGTTCTCTTAAAACTCTGCCAGTGAGCCTCTGGTTGAACTGAATGTCCCCAAGCCCACCCGGCTAGCATCTCCAAGGAGTCCAGGATGAACCCAAGGAGTTGGGGCTTTGATGGTGACCTAGACAGGGAGGCAGCATTCAATTATCATTGGTGGTCCTGCATGCTAGGCAAAGAGAAATGACCTGTATTGCTGTGTGAAGCTTTTGTGTAAATCATCTGAGTCCCAAAGAATAAATTCTGGGTACCAAAGGACAGTTGAGAATTTGACCATAGAGGAGCCTAGACTCACTGTTTATACTTTATTTCCTTTTTGGCTGCCTTTTGATATTTCCTGAGTCACTTTATCCATCCTATGCCTCCTGGAAGACATGTATCTATGAAGTTGAAATGCTAGCCATGAAGAGAGTCACAGCAAAGAGAACTTCCCACTTGTTAAAAGAGAGGACATCGTTCTGAAAACTGCGACTCTGTACTCGTGTAATGATGTCCTTTGTTATACTCATTCAGATGTTTCCCATCTCCTTTATTTGCAAATATTTTATAGGACTAAATTAGCAATAGACTGTTCATGATGCTCTGCGTGTATGTACATCTCTTTACCTGCCTATATGTCAGCTTGGGTTTCCAAGGAAACCAAAACTCTATTTAGACCCAAGGAACAAAAACATCACATTTCTGTAACTATTCTGGGAACCTGTCTTAATCACATCCAGTTTTGAAGGAGAATAACCCGTTTGCCTGTGGACATCTCTGTTTTTCATGGCTCTGTCTAGTCTTAGCTTGTCCTTTGGCTTTTTCTCTTACGGCCACCCTGTGCAAGTGGCTTTGACCTTGCATTCAGGTGACATTCAGAATCAGAGAGAATTTCTCTCTAGAATTAGAAACATGGAAAGATTTTTAAAGAATTCACTGTCTCCCAGCCAACAGTACTATGGAACCAAGCAAAGTAAGACTAGTACTTCACAAGCAAGATTTTTTGTGAGTGCAGCTGATTTGTTATTTGAACTCCTGCATAAATGCCAAATATCTGGCATGTGTGGTATTCCTGGAGCATAATTATTCTCTCCTTGCAATTTCATTTTTACTGTGTATTCTTTTTTTATTCTTTTCTCTTTTTTGTTTTGGAGGCAGAGTTTCATTCTTGTTGCCCATGCTGGAGGGCAATGGCACAGTCTCGGCTCACTGCAACTTCCGCCTCCTGGGTTAAAGCAATTCTCCTGCCTTAGCCTCCCAAGTAGCTGGGATTACAGGTGTGCACCACCATGCCTGGCTAATTTTTTTTGTATTTTTAGTAGAGACAGGGTTTTACCATATTGGCCAGGCTGGTCATGAACTCCTGATCTCAGGTGATCCACCCGCCTCGGCCTCACAAAGTGCTGGGATTATAGGCATGGGCCATCGTGCCTGGCCTACTGTGCATTCTTTATCTACCATAGATCTATGTTCCTCTGTTAAGAATTCTTTTTTCTTTTAATTTCTTTTTCAATAGAGAAGAGAGGGTAGTGGTAAGCAGGGATGCTGGATGTGAATATCCAAATAGATCAGAATAAAAGTTCAGTAGCTTTATCCATTCCTGTCTTGCTTCTTGTATTTGCTATTGTGCCAAAAATATATTCATTTCCTCTTCAAAGGTTAATAGTACACGCTCAGCATAATCAGTTAAAAAATACAAAAATATATAAAGAAAAATGCTAATATTCTCCCCCTTCCTGTCCAGCAAACTTTCTGTTTCCAAACAGGATAGAAACCTCGCCGCCAATATTTGTTAAGACTTCGTTATGACAGTGCATTTTGTTAGGTGCCAAGCAGTCATAACAGTTATAAGGATAAGGAAGCCAGTGCTAGATAACACCTGTGATATCATACTCCAAACTTTTCTTCATAATCATACGCAGTCATAGATAGCATTTTTCTACTTATTTATATGTTTGTTTTTGTTTTGTGTTTGTTTTATTTTGAGACAGAGTCTTATTCTGTTACCCAGGATGGAGTACAGTGGCACGATCTCGGCTCACTCTGCCTCCTGGGTTCAAGCAATTCTCATGCCTTACCCTCCCGAGTAGCTGGGACTACAGACGCACGCCACCACTCCTGGCTAATTTTTGTATTTTTAGTTGAGACAGCGTTTCGCTATGTTGGCCAGGCTGGTCACAAACTCCTGACCTCAGGTGATCTGCCCACCTCAGCCTCCCAAAGTGCTAGGATTACAGGCATGAGCCACCACACCTGGCCTATATGTTTGTTTTTAATAAAACGGTCATATTGTTTACATTAATCTGTCATTTACTTTTCTCAGTTAACACCACATCCTGAACATCTCTCTAGGTTAGTAGCTGTAATTGTAACTTAGTCTTTTTTATAAATTGCGTGATATTCCACAGTAGGGATACACACACACACACACACACACACACACACACACACACGATTTATTTAGCTATTTTCCTATTGATGGATGTTCAAACTGGTGTGTTTTTGTTTTATTTTTTAGCATTCCCAAAAATGATACAATAAATATATACTTATATGTATATCCTTATACCCTGGTAATTTTTTTTCTATAGAATAGATTCCAAGAAGTGACATTTTTGGGTCAGAGTCTATGCATACATTTTTAAATTTTCATAGCTATTGACAGTTTACTTCTGTGAAAAGGAAATTGCATTTTACATTTCCACCAGCAGTATATAAAACTGCACATTTTCCTTCGTCTTCTAATGTATGTTGCTCCTATTTTCAGTTTTTGCCAATTTGGTGAGGGAAGAAAAACTACCTCTTCACTATTGTGTTCTTAATTTCCCTGAATATAAATGGCGATGAGTATCATGTATTTACTGGACATTCTTCATGTATTTATACGCATTCTTAATTTGTTGAATTGCCTATTTGCATTGGCAATTGGCCCAGTATTTCTATTGTTTTTCTGAAATATCAATTTATAAAAATTCTCTATATATCAGCAGTTTTAAACTTTTTTCTGCCTGCTGTGCTGCAGATACCTTTTCCAGTCTGCCATTTGTCTTTTGACTTTATGTTGACATCTACCATTAAAAATTTAATAATGTGTTTCCTTTGCATGGGAAAAGATCCTGGGTAGCCCTTTAGGCATCTTCTATGCAAAAGTTAAGTGATTTTTCTTCTTTAATTTTATGTTAAAGTTTTAAATTCATTTTATACACCTATTTTATACACTTTAATACATCTGAAATTTATTTTTGTATATGATGTGAGGTTGGGGTTTCTTTTTTTTTTTTTTTTTTCAGATGGATAGTCATTTATGCCAGCATCATTTGTTAAATAAGCTACCTCCCCCTGACGTGAAATTTCACTATCTAATTACTCAAATTTATTTCTGGACTCTATCTTTCATTAATCTGTTTGCCTGCTCCTGAGACAATAGTATGCAGTTTCTATTCTAATGATTTCATAGCAAATACAATCTTCAGTAAGGTAGCCCCCACTCCTTTTTTTGTAGTTATCTTGGCTAGTCTGTTACATCCATTTTAATATATGAACTTTGAAATGATCACATCCAGTTCATGAAACCCTACTTTGTGCTCAAGGGAGTCTCATTTGTGTGCTGAGCTGATCTCCTTGAGAGTGCTCAGTGCTGATTTTGTTAAAGTTCGCTTCTGATTATTCTTTTATTTTTACTTTGCTGATTGCCAACTGTTTTAAATATCTACCTTGGTCTTCCTACCTCCCCTTGCTGGGGTTCCTTGAATGGAATCTCTTCATGGTTTTGTATTTCCTCAGCAGGCAAGTGTTTAGGATCTCCTATATTGTGGCAAATCAGCCAAGTGCAAATTTGTAGACTGAAAGTTAATGAAGTAGTAATCTGATTCCTCTTTTTTGAGGACCAAGCAGAGCTCCCCAGATCTTTGGGACCCAGAGAGATTTAGCCCACCAGGAAAGCCAAGTCAAGGTGGGTTCCATAAGACAAAACCCACTGAGACCTCAGACAGGCTTGCAGGTGCAGCACTGCCTGCCTGTATTCTTTCAGAAGCCCATCCAAACCCTGCCTTGCTCCCTATTTCAAGACGAGACAAGCCCAACTCTTCATAAGTAGTACCTGCTTTCTCTTTTCTTCCCAAGGCTTTCTATAAAAGACCCCTGAATCAATATATCCAAGGAAGTATAAGTAGTTGATAATTTTTCAGTAAGAGGAGAGAAAGTGAAGAAGGACCCGTGAGCAATGATGTAATAATAGAGGACAGTGACTACAAACCTAATCCACTTGGCGACAGCAGTGTCAGTTTTGTTTTGCTTTGTACAGGAGACTGGCTGCAGTCTTAGGATTTTCACTGTAAGGTGACACTTTCCATCATCACCTTTCCTGCTTTTATCTCCCCATATTTCCTCACATAAATTCTTATCCTTGCTTCACTCACATCTCTGTTTTTCTCATTTAGCCTTGTCGTCTCTCTCTTTTAGTTTGTATCTCTTCTTTTCTATTTTATTCTTCTTCGATGTGTAATCTTTCCTTTTTGAAAATCAAACTTGAGTCTGGGAAAGACAACAACAGAAAGACAGATGTCTAGCTCATTTTTCCTCCCTATAATCTGAAGAGCACATATATTGTTAGACTAAAAGGCAACCTTGAGTCTGAACCTACAACTCCTTATTACAAAATTAGTGCCATGTCATGGGAAGTAAATGAGATCCTGGAAGAACCCATGACTACTCTCTAATTTGGAAGGCTGTGGAATGGTCGAAAAGCATTTATGTTACTTGGAATCCCTTCTGCCAAAAGCATCTAGCCCGGCAGACCTATGGGCAAGCATGGCCACACCCAGTGAGAAGCCAACTGGTGGCAGAGCTTCCACTGGTGTGGATTTTCCTGAAACACGGCTGGGACCTTCCTTGGCGTGTCAGGCAGTAGTACCACAAGGAGTTTGGGCACAGCCAGATCATTTACCTAACATGGAGGACAGAAGACATCATGTACAAAGAGATGTTCCCTGGTCTGTTTACTTCAACAAATTAAAATAATTTTTATTATGATCTCTGAAGTTGACCGCATGCATCCTCTATAGCAGCAGCCCCACAAGATCTGAGTCACTAAATTTATGTCAGACAGAACTTAGGTCTGAGAAGATTCTATCAGAGTGGGTGGGAGGGGCAGGAAAGAGATACTTACCATTTTAAGGTCAAAAAATAATCCTGAATAGATTATTTTTCTATGTTGACGATAATAATAAAGTATGCAAAAATAGAACACTTTTAAAAAGTATTTACATATGATAACAATAAATTTCAGACAGCATGTCTTGGTGCCTCAAATACGACTAAAGAGCATATGGACTAGGCGCGGTGGCTCACACCTGTAATCCCAGCACTTTGGGAAGCTGAGGCAGGTGGATCACCTGAGGTTAGGAGTTTGAGACCAGCCTGAGCAACGTGGTGAAACCCCATCTCTACTAAAAATACAAAAATTAGCTGGGTGTGGTGGCTCATACTTATAATCCCAGCTACTTGGGAGGCCAAAGAAGGAGAATCACTTGAATCTGGGAGGTGGAGGTTGCAGTGAGCTGAGATCGCAACATTGCACTCCAGCTGGGGCAACAGAGTGAGACTCCATCTCAAAAAAAAAAAAAAAAAAGAAGAAATCAAGAGAATGTGGATTTTAGGCACCAATAGATAAAGGTGAGATAAAATTTTCAAGTAAAGTGGAAAGGGAACTGAATGAGATTAGGAAATATTTTTTTAAGTAGAAAAATAATGTAGGTATGGCATCGATTTTAGTCAACAACCGAATTGACACTGCAGAAAGGTAAGCCAATGATGTAGAGAAGAATTTGAGAATTTCTTCTAGAATGTTAAGGTGAGAGCCAAAAAGAATGAAAGAAAAGATGACAGATGTTGAAGATAATGGAAAACCAAGGTACAGATAATAGGAGATCCTGAAAAACAAGCAAAACAAATCAGAAGAGCATAGAAAAATAAAATTGACCTGCATCAGAGATCTCTGTCTCAAATCTGTGATTCTGAAAAACAGAGATTTTGCGCTTTTTTTAACCTTTGAAATGATTTTTTACACAAACCTTCTTGAATCAGTAAACTTTATTTTTTAGAGCACTTCTAATTTTGTAGCCAAATTAAGTGGAATATAAAGAGACCTCCCATATATTTCATTGGCCCATAAACACACACAGCCTCCCCCAATGTCAACATCACACACACAGTGGTAGAGTCTGTTACAATTGATAAACCTATATTGGCGCATCATTGTCTTCCATAGTTCATAGTCTACTCAGGGGTTCACTCCTAGTGTTGTATATTCTGGGAGCTTTGACAAATGTATGCGACTGTATCCACCATTGTAGTATCCTAGAGAATAATTTCATTGTCCCCACATCCTCTGTGCTCCTCCTATTTATTCCTCCCTGCCGACCCTTGACAACCACTGGTCTTTTTATTGTTTACATGGTTTTGTCTTTTCCAGAAAGTCATATAGCTGGAATCCTACAGTATGTAGCCTTTTCAGACTGGCATCTTTCACGTAGTAATATGCATTTCAGTTTCCTTCAAGTCTTTTCATGGCTTAACAACTCATATTTCTTTTTAGCCCTGAATAATATTTCATTGTCTGGATATACCACAGTTTATCCATTCGCCTACTGAAGGACATTTTTGTGGCTGCCAAGTTTGGGCAATTATGAACAAAATGCTGTAAACGTCCACATGCAAGCTTTTGTGTGACATACATTTTCCATTCATTTGGGCAAGTGCCAAAGAGCATAATTGCTGGATCATATGGTGAGAGTATGTTTAGTTTTGTAAGAAACTGTCCTACTGTCTTCCAAAGGGACTCTACTCTGCATTCCCACCAGCAATATATGAGAGGTTCTGTTGCTCCACATCTGTGCCTGCATTTAGTGTTGTCAGTATTTTGGATTTCGGCCATTTCAATTAAGGTTCTGATCCTTGTTCAGTCTCTTTGTTTTTTGCCTTTTACTGTATCTGTAATTTTTTGTTGAAAGGTGGACATGATGTGTTATAAAATAAAGAGTGGTACATAGTTCTTTGGAGATATGGTAAGGTGTGGGAGAAGGGGAAGCATTCGTAGTGCTGTGATAGATCTCTTTCTTTGGTGAGCCTGTGCCTTAGGGCTGTGAATTTCACCAGTGCCTCTCATTTTGTTGTTGTTGTTGTTTTAATTATTATTATTCCTTTCTTAGGTGGGACAGAATGGTTAGAGTGGGTTGGAGTTGAGTATTTCCCTTCCTCCTGCTAGGTTAGGCAATTTCAAAAGCCCCATAGGCTTTGGTAAAATAATTTCTCTGTAGGGCAGACCTTGTTAAAGATGGAGTACTCTAGTATATTTCAAAATGACTCCTTTTTTCCTCCCAGCGCTGAAAGCAGGAGAGGATTTTTCTCTGAAATTCCCTGTGAGAACCTGGTCCTAGAGCTCCTAGAGGTAAAAGTGGGTCCCCCTGGAGGATTTAACTTTCAGACTTGTCCATGCTGGGCCTCCATCAATTAGTCAATTACAGTATTGGTTTTCCTGCCCCAGTACTGATTTTGGCTGAGGTTTCTGCTGGTAGCTTTCTGTTTCAGTGAGTTGTAATTCTTGCATTTGTCTGCCTGTGTCTCCAATTTTCAGGGCAGCAGTTTGCTCTATGAACTCACTTCTCTGCCAAATCTAAGAGTTGTTGACTTTCAGTTTGTTCAGCTTTTTACCTGTTAGGACTGACTTCCAAGCCCCTTACATGCTGGACCAGAAACTGAAAGTCAGCAATAAAAATCAAGGTGTGCTTTTCACCAAGAAAAATTATTTAAAAGACCAGTATTTATAAATACCTTGGAGGTTTTTTTAAACAACAGAATATTTAAAATTCTACCATTGGCCAGGTGCGGTGACTCATGCCTGTAATCCCAGCACTTTGGAAGGCCGAGGTGGGCGGATCACCTGAGATTCTAGAGTTCGAGACTAGACTCACCAACATGGTGAAACCCTGTCTCTGCTAAAAATACAAAAATTAGCTGGGCATGGTGACACATGCCTGTAGTCACAGCTCAGGAGGCTGAGGCAGGAGAATCGCTTGAACCTGGAAGGCGGAGGTTGCAAGTGAGCCAAGATTGCACCACTGCACTCCAGCCTGGGCGAAAAAAAAAAAAAATCTACCATAAAATCATGAGCTATTCTACCACAAACTCATGAATTGTAAATATTGCTAACAAGATTTGACAAGAAGACAATCTTTGACAACAAGAAGACATTATAAAATTGAGAGTTGTTTCTAGATTAGAAGAGTTAATATTATAAACACTTTGAATTTCCCAGAATTAATTTGATTAGTACTGTAGTAAGTAGATATAATTGTAGTAAGTTTTTCAAAGAATGAAAAAAGATTTCAAAAGTTAATGTGGAAGAATTACTAGAGCTTTGAATTACTAGCTCTTAAAATACATTATACAGTCACATGATTAAAACTTAGGAACTATTTCAGAAATTTATAGATCAGTGAAAAAAAGACATTGCAGCATGAAGAAAATCCAAATACAATGTGGTTTCATCTGATAAATAAGACATTTTCATACCATAGAGCAGTCTGCTCAATTCATGAACAGTTCTGGGACATTTGGTTAGCTATAAATTAAAAAAAAAAAAAAAAAAGCTGCCTGGTGGGATTATAGGTTAATTTGGTTACTTTTTAATTTTTCTGAGTGTGGATTAGTTGTAAAATTGGAAAACGTGATTTTTCAAAATGCATTAAATTCTGGTGATTAATGATGAAAGGGTTTTTTACCTTTATAAAGAAAATTTGCTAATGATTTAGACAAGTGAGAATTTGATTTATAGTTTCCTTCTTACTTGAAGTGTGTTTTTTTTTTTAGAATCTATATTGTTAGCTTAATAGCACAGTAGTCCAATCATGCCTTTAAAAATCCTTTCTTCTTCCTGAGGGCACATACAGATTTTTGTAGGGTCATCAGTGAGAGAAGGACAGATGCCAAATTGTTGAAGGTGTATTTGATGCAACATTTAGTCCTTCAGGCCCTCCCTTCCTTTCCTCTGTCTACTGAGCCATTTGTATCACTTAACTCTGTTTTTCTCTGACTTGAAGTATCGTCCTCCAGCTGGCTGGCTGGTGATGGACATCTCCTGAGCACAGCTGCTGCAGGGAAGACAGATAAGGTTGCTTCCCAACTTGGCAGCCTACAAAGCATTTATTTAAGGGACCTCTGGTGAAATGGAGCCGAGGTGATCTTTGAGCCCATTTTATTATTCTTTGGGAAATTTACCATCCTTGAACCTTAATTTTTTTTTCATCTGTTCATTCAGCAAATAGTTGTGGCACCCCTGCTATGCTAAACACTTTGAGACAGTGGGTGACAAACAGATAAGATCCTTGATCTCCTGCTACCTACAGATCTGAAATTGGAAATTCAATACTTAACCTAAGAGAGTTAGAAGAGAATTCCTTGTAACATTGTGCCTGGCATCTAGAATGTTAATTTCCTTTACTCTTTCCTTATTCTGTGAGACTGGACCAAGCATAGCATTGTCTAATCTGTACTTCAAGCTCTCTAGAGAACACATTTCCTCTTTTAACTCTGTGACTCTGTTCTGTTGCCTTGTGTACAAGAACTCTTGAATGATGTTCTCAGCAATTGCTTGCCTGTCACAGATACTGAAAAGGAAACAGATTGCTCCTGCACATCCCAGTGTTCTTAATAAGAATAGGCTTAATTAGCAGCTAGAGAGACTGAGGGTTATGGGGTTGGTGCAGATTGCTTGGGGTTTCATGAAACAGGCTCTTCCTGATGCATATAGTTACCTGCTTTCATTGGTTCAGCATCTAGGTCAGCGCTCTTGTGCTGTTGCCATGTTTGCCCCAACCTGAACACATAGACTCTTCTCTCCTCAACTAAGTGCCTCTTCTAAGGATCTCCATCCTAGAGCGGCTGCACAAGGAGGAACCTTAGAGATCGTATGACTTGAGCAAGCAAGTTCGGACAAGTGACGTGCTCAAAAATACGGTTAATGACAGTCTGCATTCCGCTCAAAATGTACTTCTATTATGCCATGCTATGAGTGATTCCATAGAACTGAAAACTGTTCTCCTTGGAGGACAAAACATTCCAGATTTCAGTGCAGCATTAGGTCATCTAATCTCATGGACAACTGAATCTAATACTGCACCATTAGATTTGTGTGCAGTATTGCAGGAGTCCAGATGTTGCCAAGTTTTGAGTCAACAATCCTTTCCCTGTGCACCTGTCTTATCCAAGCTTCCTCCAAGCTGGTGCATTTCCATCTCTTTCCCATATGCTTGTGATCAACCAGTCAGTATTGAGTCAGTATTGAGAATGAAGGGAAGCAGACCAGTGGAAGGATCAAAGAGAAGAAATGGCATTATCAAAAGAGCAGTAGCACAATGTGTACTTGGAGCTTGCTTCAGAATTGGGGGGCACAAGCTATAAAGATGGATGGAACTAATTTGCACATCAGTCCTCTACACCAACTTTGACTTTCACTCTAGCTGTGGTCCACATGTCAAAATCTCTGGGGAAATGACTGACCTAGGTGTTCTTTGCAAGCTTACACATTCTTCAGAGCTGTGGTTGACAAGTATGGAAATGCTCATGGGAAACTTGTAACATATCAAGCATTATTAAAATTGAGATTAAGCAGTGTTTAAGACTCTTTCCCCTATGATGTGTTGACGTATGCATTAGCCACTCTCCATTGGTTTATGTTTTACCTTGGTTGTATATTTTGCCTTGCACAGGACCAGCTCTCAGCCGACATGTACAGTTTTGTGGCCAAAGAAATTGACTATGCAAACTACTTTCAAACGGTAAGTGCCCAGAAAGGTGAGATTGCTTAAAGGCTGTTTGTAGGAGAAGGGAATGTGGGCATGGAATTAAGAGTCCCTTAGTTGAACACATCATAGAAAAAGGTGGGAACTTTGACCATTTTACTAGTGAATAAATCCTGCCATGCTCCTGATATGGATTTCTCCAAAAACCTTAGAATCAAACTCACTCCCATCCCTCGGGATTATTGCAACTCAGTCCAGTGATTCTCAACCAGGATTGATTTTGCTCTTTCCCCTGGTGGGCAGTTGGCAATATCTGGAGACATTTTTGATTATCACAGTTGTGGAGGGAGGTGCTACTGGCATTTAGAGGGCAGAGGCCAGAGATGCTTGTAAATATCCTACAATGCACAAGACAGCCCCCACACCAATGAATTATCCAGTCCAAAATGTCAGTAGGGCTGACATTAAGAAACTGTGGTCTGTACTAACAAGGGGCTTGAGATAGGAAGGCAATTCCTTCACCCAGCACATTTTTTTTTTAATCTAGATTTTTATGAAAGACAGTGACTGATAGGTAAATGATGATTGATGTGGCCTCTTTGCCTGCCTCTCACCAATCAAAGTGATTTAGACAGTAAGAAACAGGATCTGAGTCATCTAAACTTGAATAAACTGGTGCAGATAATTAAGGCCCAGGTTGTTTACCAGGGTAAATGCAAAGCAAGTTAGAAAACTTTGAGAGAGAAAAAAGTTCAAATAAAAATGATCAGTTATGCTCACCTGCCTTTAAAGTTGGGAATAAAAGGCTAAGACCTAAAAGCTCTTGATATATAATCGGGGAAGGAAAGGAATGATAAGGAGGGAAGGTAAAGAGAGGAAAAACAAGAAATTCTGCAAAGTTTAAAATGCTTTGATAAGTATGGTGGAACAACTGTGGGCTGTTAGCAATTTTCCAACATTTCATTAGTGGTTCAGAATGCAGAGAAGCCGCTTCTACTGGAAAAGGAGTTGATATGCATTACTTCCAACTTGGAAAGTTTATTTAATTTTTTTTTATTGTTATTTTTTGAGATGGAGTCTCGTTCTGTTGCCCAGGCTGGAGTGCAGTGGTGCAATCTCAGCTCACCACAATCTCCACCTCCCGGATTCAGATGATTCTCCTGCCTCAGCCTCCCGAGTAACTGGAACTACAGGTGCATGCCACCACGCCTGGCTAATTTTTGTATTTTTAGTAGAGATGGGGTTTCACTATGTTGGCCAGGCTGGTCTGGAACTCCTGACCTCGTGATCTACCCGCCTCAGCCTCCCAAAGTGCTGGGATTATAGGCATGAGCCACTGTGCCTGGTGGAAAGTTTATTTTAAAGTAGTAGAAATTTTTCAGGTGTATTCCATTGGTTGTATTCATGAAGCTAATATTTAATTTTAGAAACTCTAAGACATTAGAGTTTTACATTAGTTTGACATTAGACGTTACAATTTAGACTTGGAAAGAGAGCCTAATTGTCATTTGGGTACCATTTATTTCAATATTCTGATTTTTTTAAAAATTCATATTAGTTTTACTTTAATTTTACTTAAGGATATTAGTGTCCACCCTCCACAACAAGCCCTCAAACAGATTAATTTCCTCTCTTTTCCTTATACATGCCCAGTTTTGGGGAAGGGACAGGAGGATTCAGTAATCAAAGGAAGTAATTAGTGTTCATGAGTTTCATCTGCTCTTATCAACATGTTGGCCACTTTTAACTAATCATATGGTCAAAATAGAATACTTTGAAGGAATTTGTTCTTTGGACTGCATCATTTTCACCAAAGCAATCTCACCTCCAGGGTATTTGAAGAAGATTGCACATCAAGCCACAAGTTTTCTGATCAGTGATGTGTTAAACTAACTTTGCAGAAACAAAAGATGTGTACAAATTAATGATATTTAACTCGTACATATCTCATAAATCAATTATTTTTCATATTTATTTAAACAAATTTGTTTGTATTTTAAGAGATGGGGTCTTGCTGTGTTGCCCAAGCTGGTCTTGAATTTCCTGGGCTCAAGTGATCCTCCAGCCTCAGCCTCCTGAGTAGCTGGGATTACAGGCATGAGCCATCACACCTGGCTCAGCAAATGTATTTCTAAATGTGTTTTCCGTTTATGTTTGCTACGGTTGCCCCTTTCTTTGTTGCCTTTTGCACTGAGGGTGGGGTGCCACCGGAGGAAGGGTGGTGATGAAGGCAAGCTTTCTAAGCCACGTTCCAGCTCTGAAGAGCTCCCCCTGTTCCTTTCTGGTTCTCCTGCTCCCCAAATTTCCACTTGTAGTGACTTTGTTGTTACGGAGGCTAAAGAGGAAGCACGCTCAATATTTTAGGTAGATTGGAGGAGGGAACGGGCGACTACCTCCTTCCCCATGTGGAAGCACCTTTCTGCAAAACGCTTTGCTTGCCATGGCAGCCTGGGTCCTTGCGCCTCGCTAAGGGTGATGCTTGCCTTGTGTCTTCTCAGCTAATCGAAGTGCAAGCTGAATACCACAGGAAGTCCTTGACACTATTGCAGGCTGTGTTGCCTCAGATCAAAGCACAACAGGGTAAGTGCAGGCCTTCCCTGGAGAAGGGAGGGCTGGAAAGCCTGCTTCTCAGATGAGATGAATTCCCTGTATGTCGTTGGCCCTTACACTCTGCCCAAAGGATCATCTATAGATGAGCCTTTAGGACTTACTTCCAAGCTGGTGCCTTGAGTCGGGGGTGTGTAGGAGTACCCGTAGAACATTAACCCCAGTGGCCCTGAACGCAATTGGCTGGCCATCCCCTGCCCCCTGGCCCCAGTCCTCCTGTTATCCCTAAAACCACAGAATGGAGGCTCAGTTGGGCCTCCTTCTTTTTGGAAATCTCAGGAGAATCTGGACGACAAAGGAAAGCGAGATTCCAGCATGAGTGACCTTGGCGAACAGCTGACTGACTCTTTCTCACTCCTCCCCTCAGAGGCCTGGGTGGAGAAGCCTTCCTTCGGGAAGCCGCTGGAGGAGCACCTCACCATCAGCGGCCGGGAGATCGCCTTTCCCATCGAGGCGTGTGTGACCATGCTGCTCGAGTGTGGGATGCAGGAGGAGGTAGGGATGAGCATGGCCACACGCCGCCCCGGGCAGGTCTCCTCTTGCACGAGACAGAGCCTACAGGATCCTCCCTCCTGTACCATCTCCACTCCAGCCCCCACAAATCTTGATGGGTTAAGACAGTGGCTCAGCCCCGTCTTCTGCAGAACACAAATCGATCCTACCTTTTACCGTGAGCCTTCATTTGTCAAGAAGAGAGGATTACGATGAGGAACAGATGGTCATATTCTAGCCATTCTTTCCTCTGGTTTAACATGTTTGGATAATTTGGGCATTCTGCCTTTTTTTTTTTTTTTTTTTTTTTTTTTTGAGACAGTCTCGCTCTGTCGCAAGGCCGGAGTGCAGTGGCGTGATCTTGGTTCACTGTAACCTCTGCCTCCCGGGTTCAAGTGATTCTCCTGCCTCAGCCTCCTGAGTAGCTAGGACTTACAGGCGTGTGCCACCATGCCCAGCTAATTTTTTTTTTTTTTTTTTTTTAGTAGCGATGGGGTTTCACCATGTTGGCCAGGATGGTCTCGATTCCTTGACCTCGTGATCCACCCACCTCGGCCTCCCAAAGTACTGGGATTACAGGCATGAGCCACTGCGCCCGGCCCTGCTGCTGCTATTACTACTACTTCTCCTTCTTTCTCCTCCTCGTCTTCATCTTCCTTCTCCTCCTCTTCTGCCTCTTCCTCTTGCTTAATAAGTTACCTAGTTTTAGGTAATTTTAAACGTTAAGGCTCTTAATCTTTTTTTATCACAACTCTTTTATAGAGATCCTGAAAACGTGATTGATAGATATATTAGAAAGTACTTTTTAAGAGCCACGTGTAAAAAATGTCTATGAGAAATTGTTTCTTTCTTTTTGAGACCGAGTCTTGCTCTGTCACCCAGGCTGGAGTGCAGTTGCATGATCTCAGCTCACTGCAACTTCCACCTCCTGGGTTCAAGCGATTCTCTTGCCTCAGCCTCAGAGTAGCTGGGATTACAGGCGTGTGCCACCATGCCTGGCTAATTTTTGTATTTTTAGTAGAGACGAGGTTTCACCATGTTGGCCAGGCTGGTCTTGAACTCCTGACCTCAAGTGATCTGCCCACCTCGGCCTCCCAAAGTGCTGGGATTACAGGCATGAGCCACTGCACCTGGCCCAAGAAGTTCTTGATAAGCGTTGTTTTATTGCTGTGTAAATCATTTCCTGGGAGATACATCTCATCTTTGGTTTCTTCCATAGACTATTTGAATATTTTTCCTGCATCTTCCTTTGATCTGATTTGCCAATCAGTATTTATTTAGGGCATGCTGTACATGTTTTATTGAGCAAAGTATGAGATAGTGAGACAGGAGACTATAAACTTATTGCGGGAGATGAGCATAGCATCCCTCAGTTAAGCCTAATTTACGTAAAACAGTCTGTAAGTCTCTAAGGGAGACTCAGACAAAGTAAGGGCTGTGGATGAGAAGGAAGCCAGTGAGCGTGCGGGTGTATGTTGCATGCTTCCTGTAGGCCAGCCTGTTCTAGATGCTGGATATTCGAAAAAGAATGGGAATAAATGTATGTTTTTAGCACATTTTATGTGCCAGGCATTTGCATGTTTGTTATCAATTTTTTTTAGCTTAGCTTAGCTTAGCTTAGCTTATAAGACAGGGTCTTGCTCTGTCACCCAGGCTGGAGTGCAGTGGTGCGATCTTGGCTCAATGCAACCTCTGCCTTCTGGGTTCATGCGATTCTCCTGCTTCAGCCTCCCAAATAGCTGGGATTACAGGCTCCCAGAGCCTGTAATGGAGTTTCAGCATGCTGGCCAGGCTAGTCCGGAACTCCTGACCTCAGGTAATGCGTCTGCCTCGGCCTCTCAAAGTGCTGGGATTATAGGCGTGAGCCGCTGCACCGTGCCTCATTTTAAAACCGAGAAGGTCTGTACCATCCCTGAGAGAGAGTTTTATGGAGAAAGATAAACTGGACCTTTTTTTTTTCCTATCATTTTTTTAAAATTATGGAAAACCATAAACACATAAAGATAAAATAATGAACCTTACCACTCAGCTTATGGGCAATTTTGTTACATTTCTGCCTCCATTTGCTGACCCCAAACCCCTGCCTTGGATATTTTGAAGTACATCCCAGACATTATGCCATTTCATTTATAATACTTGCATATGTATCTCTATAAAATAGAGGATGTTTTAAAATACAGTTTTTGACTGAGCACAGTGGTTCACACCTGTAATCCCAGCACTTTGGGAGGCTGAGGTGGGAGGATCACTTGAGCCCAGGAATTGAAGACCAGCCTGGGCAACATAGTGAGACCCTATCTAAAAAAAAAAAAATAAAAAGAAATTAGTTTAAAAATAAAATAGGCCGGGCTTCGTGGCTCACACCTGTAATCCCAACACTTTGGGAGGCCAAGAAGGGCGGGTCACCTAGGGTCAGGAATTCAAGACCAGCTGGCCAACATCGTGAAACCCCGTCTCTACTAAAAATACAAAAATTAGCTGGTGGTGGCGCACGTGTCTGTAATCCCAGCTACTTGGGAGGCTGAGGCAAAAGAATGGCTTGAACCTGGGAAGCGGAGGTTGCAGTGAGCCGAGATCACGCCACGGCACTCCAGCCTGGAGAGTAGAGCGAGACTCCATCTAAAAATATATGTATATACACATTATTATACCCAAAAAATAACAGTAATCTATTAGTATCATCAAATATCTAATCAACATAAACTGGTTCTTGAAGAGCAGTACCTTTGATGTCTCCCAGCTCCCGTCTCTGCTCTTTCTGGGCTGTTCCATTTCTCAACAGACCTCGCTGTCTCACTTGAATTTTTCCCTGTTTTGTGTCAGCAGTTTTAGTAACAAAGAGGTTCAAGTTTCCCCTAGCCTAAAAAAATATATCTCTTTTCAGCCCAGCCACAGCCTCATATTTCTTCCTAATCTCTCTGGTTTTGTTTTTTATGCTACCCAATTTCTTAAAATAGCCCTCAACATTTGCAGCGCCTGCATCCTTGCCACCACCTACAGATCTTCCTCTGGTGTTGCTTCGCCCCGTCCCTGGGCTAAAACTGTCTTCCGGGATCCCCAGGGACCCCCAGGTTGCCAAATCTGATGACTTACTGCCAGCCTCTTGGGCCACACCACTGCCTGGTGTTACTAATGTAACCCTCCACAGAACTTCTAGCTCCCTCGGCTCCCTGGTTCCCTCTGGCCTCTGACCACAAGGGCCTCAGGGTCCTCCATTCAGCACCATGGTCCCCTCCCTGCCCCGCTAGAGCTGCTCCTCAGCCTCAGTGAGGATTCCCCCTGTGAAAAGGCTTCACTCGTGCTCACTGCCATCCTTCAACATTTCCATGCACACTTTCCTCTAACGCCCCTGAAACAGGACTCCTTAGCTAACATAACAGTCCCCTCCTCCTCCTAGTTTTTATGCTTCTCTCAGTTAGGCAATCAAAAATCTAAAGCCTTGTCTGTGACAGCTGTTTCCTTCTCTTTGGCATTGTCCATCACCAAATCCTGTTGGCTCTTCTTGCATGGCAAGGGCATGGTTTTATGAAGATCTGAGTGACTCCTTTCATGTATTCTGCAGCTTGCTGTCTTTGTCGTAGCAGCCTTACCGATACACTCGTCCAAACGTTCATGTAGCTTCCTCACATATATGCCCAAAGAGCTTTGCACATCTGTTTATCTGATGTACCCTATACTGAGAAGGGAGTTAGTGGTCCTAGCAAGGCATAAGCTTAATATTCCAGAGTGGAAACACTTTTTCTAAAGGAAATTGGAAGTCTCTATGGCCATAAAAGAGTAAAGGAGCAAGGACTATTCTACCTGCTTGTTTATCAGCCTGTGGGTTGCATCACTGAGTGCAAGGAACTAAGGTGGAACAGAAACTGATAGGTCTTTATTTCTTTTTTTTGAGACAGAGTTTTGCTCTGTCACCCAGGCTGGAGTGCAGTGGCGTGATCTCGGCTCACTGCAAGCTCCGCCTCCCGGGTTCACGCCATTCTCCTGCCTCAGCCTCCTGAGTAGCTGGGACTACAGGCGCCCGCCACCACACCCGCCTATTTTTTTTTTGTATTTTTAGTAGAGACGGGGTTTCACCGCGTTATCCAGATGGTCTCGATCTCCTGAGCTTGTGATCTGCCCGCCTCAGCCTCCCAAACTGCTGGGATTACAGGCGTGAGCCACCGCGCCCGGCCAACTGATAGGTCTTTAACCCATGTGTCACTTACCTGTGACATGGTTTCTTTCCAACTCTGATCTGCATTCATTTTCTCCTCCACACAGTCCTCTCCTCTTCTCTTTCGCATCATAACTCTCTTTCACTCTCTAAGGTGCAATGGTTCACTTGGAAGACGTGGCAGTGATTTGAAAATAACTTTTGAAGGCATAGACTAAAAGTATAGGCCAGGCGCTGTGGCTCACGCCTGTAATTCCAGCACTTTGGGAGGCTGAGGCATGTGGATCACTTGAGATCAGGAGTTCAAGACCAGCCTGGCCAACATGATGAAACCCCATCTCTACTAAAAATACAAAAAAAGTAGCTGAGCATGGTGGTGGGCGCCTGTAATCTCAGCTACTTGGGAGACAGAACATGAGAATTGCTTGAACCCGGGAGGCGGAGGTTGCACTGAGTCAAGATCACGCCACTGCACTCCAGCCTGGGCAACAGAGCCAGACTCTGTCTCAAAAAACAAACAAAAACAAAACAAAAAGTATAGCCCTGGTGCCTCCCAACACACCCACACACCCACCCTGTAGACCGTCTCACATTCAACTTACCAGACTGACCAGGTCTTAGTCAAATTATTCTCCAAGATTTATCTTACACATACAAGAACAAGATGTCTAAGTGCCCAAGGTTCATTTATCCTCTAAATAGCTACTGAGCCAGTGTGATGAGCCACCCCTGCACGAGGCTGTGGGGACACAACAAGTTCCTGCTCTGAAGCTGCTTATGTGCAAAAAGGGAGACATTGAGAAAGCAGGCAACTAGGGCATTGGGAAATGGTGTTGGGCGAATGCATCTGAGAGGTTTTGGAGAAAAGAAGCGGGCAGTCGTGGGGTCTGCGCGCTTTGCTGTTGTACCTTGGAGTTGCTGTGCGCTGACCCTCTGTCCTGCTGGTAGGGACTCTTCCGAGTAGCCCCCTCTGCCTCCAAGCTGAAGAAGCTGAAAGCGGCCCTGGACTGCTGCGTGGTGGACGTGCAGGAGTACTCGGCAGACCCTCACGCAATTGCAGGTGGGCACCTCTTGGGCGCTCCTGTGTGCCATGGAGGCTCACAGGGAAGGGATGGGTGGGGAGGCTGTGTGGCTACAAGTCCAGGACACTCGAGCCAGTGGCTGCCCAGTACACTTCAGATGTGTCCACTCAGTGCCCAGTTTCAGGGCTGGGTACTGTGGCCCCTTGAAGGAGGGCCTCCTTGCATGCCAAGGGAAGACGAGGTAATTGCAGGAAGTAAGGGGGGCCAGGTCCCCTGTCAGAGCCTCATATGCATTTCCATAGGAAGCTAACATTAGCTGTTGACATGGTGGTCAGGAGGCCCATCCCCAGATGAAACCCACGTGGGCAGTGCTGGCTGATGGGTCTTGTCTCTGCCATGTCATAACCGTTCAGACCAATATTTTATTCATGCCTAGGAGCTTTGAAATCTTACCTCCGAGAGTTGCCAGAACCTCTTATGACCTTTGAACTCTATGATGAGTGGATCCAGGCTTCCAAGTGAGTACCCCTTGTTTTGGAATGTCCTGTGAGTTCCAGTTTATTTGGAAGTATGTGCTGAAATTATAGAAGCATGTAACCGATGATCTTGCAACCCCGTTTCTTGATCTCGCCATGAAGGAGTGCTTACGCATTTGCCCAAGGTGGCAGGTCCAGGGACACTGATGGTAGCATTATCTGAGATAGCAGAAGCCTAGAAGTCACGAAAGATTCATTGGAGAAGGGGGTTGGGAAGTGGCTAAGTGAACTGTGGAGTGTCTGTACCATGGCACACTCTGGAGCAATTAAAAATAGGTAGAGTTGTTCATGCTAACATAAACAGATAGGAAAGCAAGTTAACAAGGACTCCTGTGACATTCTATTGTTATAAAAAGGAAAATAAACAACCAGCGCACTTAAAACAATAGAATTTTGAAAGGACCTATATTTGTGTGTAAGTGTATGAAAGAAAATTCTGGAAGGGCTCACATAGGCTGACAGCAGTGATTCCTTCTGGCCAGAAAAGTAGGACAAGTGAGTGGGCACAGGGTCTTTACCCTCATCTATAATAACTGAATATGTTTTAACAATAAGTAATAATGAACTTAAAGGGAGGTCACATGTCATGACACGTGGGCAGCGGCCTCTCTCTCTGCCCTCCTGAAGATGCGCCCAAGGGAGAGGCCGCAGCCCAGAGCCAGGCGCAGGGCTGTAGCAATGTGTCGGGAAGAGTACAGCTGCATGGAACAGGTAAAGCCCGCTAGCCCTGATACATGCTCTGGCTCCTACGCGTGGTTTTTGAGTCCTGGCTTATTTCCTCAGTTATGCATGCATCAGGATGGTATTGTATGTTCTCTTGGGCGTAGGTAAGAGCTGTCTTAAGTAGATAGTATTGTTTGGAGGAATGTACTTTTACTGAGCGAACGGACCGGTGTAGCGAGCAAACACACAACACCAGCGTGGGAGAATTGCTACCAGCGCAAAGATGGTGGAGATGAGGGTAGAGAGAGTCCAGGTGGGAGATGAAAGAGGGAGAAGAATGTTTTCTGAGAGCAGGACTAGAGTAAATAGCCACCTAAGGTGGGGGCCTGTGAAAGGAAATGATTTCTAGAGATTTCTAGTCACGGGATTTAGTTGTTGGTGTGTTTCTCAACAACACCGTGAGAAACAGGTGTTGTTTATCATCGCCCGTCAGAAACAACAGTGGAATATGTGTCTGATGCTGCTCCTTCTACTTTTTCAAGAACTGGGCCTGGAAGAGACCCACCTGACCTGGAAGGGAAACCAGGCTCCAATGTGTAGGGCCAGAAAAAGCCAACTCCAATCAAGTTGCCTAATGCTATTTTATTTCCAAAGTAGAATGGAGATCATGCACTTTAAAAGGCTGGCTGAATATATGGTTCTCTTTTATCTCATTATGGAAAGGGAGTGCTGCGTTTCATCATATTAATAATCACAAGTGTTACCATTTATTGAGTGCTTATTAGAGACTTGACATGGTTTTAAGCTCATTATATGTTTTTAACTCATGTAATTTTGACAAGAACTCTGTGAAGTGGGGTGTGCTGTTTCTCCTGTTTTACATTTGAGGAGTTTGAGGTATCGAACAGGTATGTAACTACAGGTTACCTGCTGGCTAATAAGTGGTAGAATGGGAACTTGAATCCAAGGAGTCGGTTTCAGGGCCTTGACACTTAACCGCAGCACTTTTTGCCTCTCTAGGACAAGAATGTGGTCCTAGGGATGAAGCCAAATGAGAACATATCCTTTGATGGAATCTGTCACTCTTATTATTTATTGGATATATTAGTGATCTTGATGATATACAGTTAGATAAAGGCAGGATAGCTCAGTGCTTCAGGACCTGTCCAGAGATACTTGTGTTCCCACTTCTTTTGCAAATGTGGGTCTCCATTAAGACATAGGAATGATCCAGATGACTCAAAGAGGTCAGTGTCTTTGAACCAGGGAAAAACAAGAACCTGTTTCTGCCGCTGGATGACATGCATGCAGTACCTAAGATCACATCCTCTCAACCAAGCAATTTTGCCTAGAACAGTGATTTCCAACCCTCTGCGTGCATCATTGTGTCCTGGGAAGCTTTTTAAAGATACTAATGCCTGAACCTTTTTTTTCAGAGATTTCGATTGAATTGGTCTGGGTTCTGTGATTCAAAGCTCCCAGGGCTATTGGGTTGATAACTATGAACCTGTGATGAAGCTGAGTTTCATCAGAGGCCAACACTCACCTTAACAAGACATTGCACTTCAGGCCAGCTCAGCAGGACACAGACAGATCTGCCATAGGATCGGACATCTGGGAGTCCCAGGAGGAGCCAGGGAAGCAAGGGCTGAACTTAGGGATTACCAGGACAGTGCAAGACAGCCTGAAACTCAAAAAGGACACATCATTGCAAGCCACTTAACGTGATCTGTTTCCATGCTGGAGTCATGAAGAATACAGGTTCAGAATAGCCCATGGGCCGAGCTCCCTGACTGGCGTCTGTGTCCTCCCGCAACCCCATAGCCCTGTCACACCAGAGCAGGTCTGTGGCTCTCGCACATATTCACTTGGGGCCTCTGATGTGTGCAGAGGAAGCATTGTTAAAATAGCACAGGACAAGACAGAAGGAGAACATAGAGGGGTAAATAATAACCAAATTTTTTAATGCTAGCTTGTTGATATGGTCAGTTACAATGGTTGGTATCAAATAGTATAATGATTGGTTAATATGATTTCCAATGAGACTATTGATTCGTGCTCAACCAATGACTTTTCCTATCAATTTCTCAGTATCCAGGAGCAAGACAAGAAGCTTCAGGCTCTATGGAATGCTTGTGAAAAGTTGCCTAAGGCCAATCACAACAACATCCGGTAAGTGGATACTTACCAAGTGTAGACACATGGCTTGGGCTTATGTGAGCCTCAGATACACAACTCCCCAGCTAAAAGTCATGGTAACTACCACGCATAGCATTTTATGATGTCCAAGGCATTATTAACATACGTGGTCTCTCTTTTGTTTTTTGTTTGTTTGTTTTTTTGTTTCCCCCCCCCCCCTTTTTTTTTTTTTTTTTGAGACGGAGCCTTACTCTGTCGCCCAGGCTGGAGTGCAGTGGCACGATCTCGGCTCACTGCAAACCCCGCCTCCCAGGTTCATGCCATTCTCCTGCCTCAGCCTCCCGAGTAGCTGGGAGTCTAGGCTCCCCCTACCACGCATGGACTCTTTTAAACCCCAAACCACCCTGTGAGGGAAGGCAGGGATAATTATTGCCATTTTTTAGATAAGGAAATGGACTCAAAGAAGTGAACCATTGGCTAATTCAGTGAAAGGAGCAAAGGTGAATGCAAGCTATCTTAAGATGTTGGGGATTTATGGTAAAGACAGGTAGGTGTTGGTGGACACCTGGGGGAAGCTGACCTATGTGGGAGCTGGGGGAGGCAGAAGTGTCCTTAAGCAAGTCCACAGGAAGGAGGGGTGAGGGAGCGTGTTCTCCAGTGCTCCACCGTTCCCGAGCCCCAGCTGTGTTCCACGTCTGCCTCTCGCTTTTCTTGCTACCACCCGAGCTTCCACTTCCAGCACTCTGCAGATCCTTCTCCATGCCTTGCCTCCTGCTGCTTCACACTCTGCTTCTTTACCGCTTTGTCTTGCCAGCGCCCATCCCGGCCCTGCCGCCTTTCCTCCCAGCTTCTTAGGAGGCAGATTTTCAGCATCAGCACCTACTGCCATCTGCCTGGTTATTTCTGTTTTCCTGTTAAAAATCCCCAGAACGATGGGATGGCAGTTCCTCAAACAATGAAACACAGAATTACTGTAGGATCCAGCAATTCCACTTCTGGGTATGTACCCAAAAGAATCGAAAGCAGGGACTTAATATTTGCACACTCGTATTCGTAGCAGCAGTATTCGTAGTAGGTAAAAGGTGGAAAACCAAATGTCCATCTACAGATAAGTGGATCAACAAAATGTAGTATGTTCATGTAATGGATGCCATTCTGATTCTTGTCATCACATAGATGAACCTTGAGGGCATTATGCTACATGAAAAAAGCCAAACACAAAAGGAAAATGCAATATATGATTCCACTTATATGAAGTACCTGGAGTGGTCAAACTCAGAGAGAAACAAAATGGGATGGTGGTTGCCAGGGCTGGGGATGGTTGCCAGGGGCTAAGGGACAGGAGATTATTGGTTTTTGTTTTGTTTTGTTTTTCTTGAGTCAGAGTCTCACTCTGTCTCCCAGGCTGGAGTCCAGTGGTGGAATCTCGGCTCACGGCAACCCGCACCACCCGGGGTTCGAGTAATTCTCCTGCCTCAACCTCCTGAGTAGCTGGGACTATGGATGTGCACCACCATGCCTGACTAATTTTTGTATTTTTTTTTTTTAGTAGAGACAGGATTTCACCATGTTGGCCAGGCTGGTCTCAAACTCCTGGCCTCAGGTGATCTGTCCGCCTCGGCCTCCCAAAGTCCTGAGATTACAGGCATGAGCCACCGCGCCTGGCCAAGATTATTGTTTAATGGGGACAAAGTTTAGCTAGGGAAGATGAAAACATTCAGGAGATGGATGGTGGTGATAGTTTCATAACACTGTGAATGTACTTAATGCTACCGAACTGTACATCTAAAAATGGCTAAAGTAGTGAATTGTATGTATATTACAAATCAAGTCCCGAAAGCGGGAATTGGATGGGTTCAACTCTTGGCACGTTGCTGACCATAGCCCTAGGCCACTGGTCAGTCCATGGGTTGGCCTAAGCTCTCAGCTTAAGTCCCACATCTTGGTCCAGACCTGTGTGGCCTCTTGGAGGGTGAGGGATGGCCAGGAGAGGCCGTGGGTGGAGTTTTCACAGTGACAGCTAAGTGATTACATGGTAGGACATGAGTCTGCTGGACTTTCTACCGGGCTGATGAAGGTGAGCAGAAAATCCCGAATGAATCGCTTCGCTATGATCCAAGCAAAATGGGCTTAGGACCACAGCCTGTTGTAACTGAGAGGCCAGAGAAAGCATGTCCTCTGGGGGTCCTGGGGCCTCTTGTCGGGGCCTGGCAGATTTTGAGTGTGGTTTGCCAAAGCTGTTTTTTTTTTTTAATTTGCCCATAGCTTCTTCATTGTATTTGTTTTATTTCTATATAGCTTCTTTGTTGGCTGTTTTGATAAAATAACTTTATTAAGCTATCATTTTCATACTATCGAACCTTTTTAACATGTGCAATGTAGTAGTTTTTAGTGCGTTCATATAGTTTTGCAACTATTAACTGGTGTCTCATTTTAAAAAAGAGATCCCCTTACCCCAAAAAGAAATCCCCTTCCCATTAGCAGTCACTCCTTGTTTCCCCAACCATGCCCCTAAGCAACCACTAATGTACTTTCTGGCTCCATAGATCTGCATAGAAATTCTAGGCATTTCATATAAATGGAATCCTATAATATGTGGCCTTTTGTGTCTGGCTTCTTTCACTTAGCATACTGTTTTCAGGTGTATCCATGTTGCAGGATGTGCCAATACTTCGTTCCTTTTTATGGTTGAATAATATTTCATTGTATGGACATACCACATTTAATGTATCGGATCATCCCTTTATGGACATTTAGATCATTTCCACCTTTTGGCTATTATTAATAATTATGATTCCGTGAACATTCATGTACAAATTTGTGTATGGACAGCTTTCTTTTGGGTAATATCCCTAGGAGAGAATTGCTGGATCATATGCTAAGTCTGTGTTGGACTTTTTCTTTATTAGATCTTTCTAGAGCACCCAACTGAGGGTAACTCCAGGAAACACCACCCCTAGCACGTAGATGTTCCTGCCAAAGGTACTTAGACATACTGTTGATCACTCCTGCACACAGGGAAGATGGCAAGAAGTAGTGGGGTTTGTAAAAAGTGAGGCACTTCAGGTCATTATATACTGAGTCAGAAGGAAAGATGGAGACTTTCTGGCCAGTGTTAGTTGAAGTACATGTTGACACCTGACCCAGTGAGATCTGAGCCTGTCTGTTTTTGGAAAGGGGATGCAGAATTTCCATTTTCTGACACATGAGCCATGTTCATTACATTACAGGTGCATGAGTCTCCTAGTCAGTGAGATATGTGACATGAGAGAAGCTTCTATCCAGTCCCCAGGGGCACCTGGCTGGTGTTGAGCCTTGGTTGAACCTGGCCCTTCTAATTTTCTTTTAGATACTTGATCAAATTTTTATCCAAGCTGTCAGAATATCAAGATGTAAACAAGATGACTCCCAGTAACATGGCAATTGTTTTAGGACCTAACCTCCTATGGCCACAAGCAGAAGGGTGAGTACAGGGTGGAGAAGCGATGTGGGTGATCGAGTGGGACTGCAGGGCCTGGGCAGGGTGGGCAGGACAGCTGGGGCCCCAGCTGAGCGCCAGCCTCGTGTATTTTCCAAACCCTGTTTCTGTGTTGGCCTGCTCCTCTTTTAGGCTGAGGAAGAGGCACAGAATTCTGCAGATCTTTCTTTTTGTTGATGGTCCAAAAGCTCCAAGTCTGGAGTCAGGGTCTTCTCTGAGCTAATTAAGTCAGCATTGGGATGAGGGGGAAGGAGGGCGTCGGACACGGTGACACAGGCCACGCAAGCTCTTACACTGTGTCATAAGAGGACACATCCCAGCCTCAGGATTCGGAGGGATAGAGAGCTGTCTCCAGAGACAGGACAGTTGGAAAGAGGTTGAGAATCACAGGGATGGCAGGGAGGAGAATCACACCTCACGTTGAAAGTGGCTGTGTAGGTCTTGTTCATGTGCCCTGGGGTTATCCCCATTCTGCAGATGGGAAAAGAGAAGTTCAGAAAGGTGAAGTGTCCCTCCCAAGAGAAAGTCTGCTCCCAAACCTCCGCCTGCAGGGTTCCAGTCCAGGGCCCCTTCCTGGGCTCTGCAGCCAGAGGACCTTGGGCCTCAAGTCCTGCCTCAGCTGCTAATGCCACCCTCTCTGCCTCTGCTCTCTGTTTACAGGAACATTACAGAGATGATGACCACAGTGTCGCTGCAAATTGTTGGGATCATCGAACCTATCATCCAGCATGCGGACTGGTTCTTCCCTGGGGGTAGGTGACAGCACCTAGGTATAGGGGCAAGAGGCAGACAACAGGAATATCACTGCAGGTTCTGAGCCTTTGAAGCCAAGTACCACTGCCCACAGACTTTTTTTTTTTTTTTGATTCCCCTATAAACACACACACACACACACACACGCACACACATGCAGACACACACAAAGGCACACACATATCAGGGTACAGTCATGGCAGCTTCCTATTCTGTGGTCTCTATTTTTTTTTATTTTTTTTTGAGACAGAGTTCTGCTCTTGTCCCCCAGGCTGGAGTGCAATGGTGCGATCTCGGCTCATCGCAACCTCTACCTCCCAGGTTCAAGCAGTTCTCCTGCTTCACCCCTCCTGAGCAGCTGGGATTACAGGCGTGCGCCACCACGCCCGACTAATTTTGTTTTGTTTTGTTTTGTTTTTTGTTGTTGTTGTTGTTTTGAGACAGAGCCTCGCTCTGTCGCCCAGGCTGGAGTGCGGTGGCACGATCTTGGCTCACTGCAAGCTCCGCCTCCCAGGTTCACGCCATTCTCCTGCCTCAGCCTCCCAAGTAACTGGGACTACAGGTGTCCGCCACCATGCCCAGCTAATTTTTTTTTGTATTTTTAGTAGAGACAGGGTTTCTTCATGTCACTCAGGCTGGTCTTGAACTCCTGACCTCAGGTGATCCACGTGCCTCGGCCTCCCAAAGTACCGGGATTACAGGAGTGAGCCACTGTGCCCGGCCTGTAATCTCTATTTCAAGGGACACTCTGGCCTGAAGGTGTCCACTGCCTGTACTAACCAGGTCCAAGGATTTTACTGGTCTAATATCCATACCACGGTTTCTTCAAATCTACAAATCTTAGAATGCTGGGGCAGGGAGGAAAGAGAGATCCTGTGACCCAAATCCTTCACTTTGTAGATGCAGAGGGAGACAGGGTCCTGAGATGGATGGGGACTTTTATTCAGGACTTACAGATCACCTGAGTGCCTTACAGACCCCCCTTTTGCTACCCTAGGTTGTGCCCTTTGAGTTGTCCCTCAGCATGTGAAGGTGGGGTTCAATCTCAAAGGCAATGAGATTCTTTCTTTTATTCCTGCTTCAAAATTAGGCTCTGAAGGCAGCTTCCTAAGAGGGAGTTTCAGAGATGTTCTGTGCCACAGAAGCCTCACTCCATAAGCGGATGACTCTTAGTGGTGACAGCTTTGAAGAGATAGCAGTTGTTACACTAAATTCGGCATCTGCTTAAAAAAATAATAATTCGTTCTGTACCTTATGTTTGGTAGACATTAAGAGAATGCTTTTTGCTGTGTTGCAACAGCTGTTAAGGCACGTGGGGATATGTTAGTAATTCTATGCTCTGCCCATTAGAGGTAATCAATTAATGCTGTTCTAACATTGAAGAATTTTGATTGTCTTGCTTTTGCTTCATGTGTTTTAAGGTCTGAACTGCCGACTCCCTAAAAGTTGCTTTGATAACAGAGTTGGGTGGGTGTGGGAAATCGAGATAAAGAAATAAAGGAGATAGGAGTCAAGACAATAATCCTATAGGTTCAGTGGCTGAGCTAATTCATTCCCACTGCAGACAGGCAGAATTGTGCAGAGCTAATTTATTCTCATTGACTAGGAAAGGATGGGATGAGTACTTCTGTGTATCTCATTGACAGCCTAAAAACAACTTTAATGAAATCTCTATTTCTAGTATCTTGAATTTATTCTGTATGGTTTTCCAGAAAGGCAATATCATCTATAAATATTAATATTGCCTCTTTATTTTCTTGACTAATTCCATTGGCTAGCGTTTCTTAAATGGTGTTAAGTAATGGTAGTGATAGTGGGCATTGCCATTTCTCCTGATTTGATTAGGACAGCTGTCGGCTTTCAGTCCTAAGCACGAGGTTTTAGAAAGATGATTTCATATATTTCAGAAAGTATCCATCTGTTTCTGTTTTTACAAAGTTTTTTTTTTTTAATCACAAATTGACATTGCTTTATTAAATGCCTATATAGGTGATCACGTGTTCCCCTTTTTGGCCTGTTAATGTGATGCATTATGTTAATAAGGTGAATTAATATGTGGAACCATGGGATGAAATTTTCTAGGGATGACATATGAGGGAGTGGGTGTCTGGACTCATTCCTTCCCTGACCAGGAAGGGTATGGCAGACCAAGAGTTCACGTGTACCAATTCTTTCTTCCCCGCAGAGATAGAGTTCAACATTACTGGCAATTATGGGAGTCCAGTCCACGTGAACCATAATGCCAACTACAGCTCAATGCCCTCCCCAGACATGGACCCTGCTGACCGGCGCCAGCCCGAGCAGGCCCGCCGGCCCCTCAGCGTCGCCACAGATAATATGATGCTGGAGTTTTACAAAAAGGATGGGTATGAACTGGTATCTCTTTCTCAGCACTGGGGATTGGGGGAGGTGGTAGGGGTGGATGGGTGACACATAAGAAAAACAGAATTATGGGAAGGCTGCACTGACTCTTAGCAGTTTAGGTGACTCGTAGCAATTAAACTGTATCTGCTCTGTCTAGGATGAGTTTCTTTGACTTGCCTCCCTTTAGACCAGAGGTCAGGGTAGCCTTCTTAGCTGACACGGTTGTGATCAGTATTAATTAGTTCTCATCAAAAGAAAGAAAAAATAGTCACTGAGGGGAATTAAAAAAAATACATACACACTTTATTTGGAATCAAAATGTATACATGCAGATCAATTCCAGAATTTGTAGTGGCTTTACTTTGATTATAAATCGGCTCATCTGCATTCTTCAGAAGCATCCTGGCATAAACAATACATTTAATGTAGTTTAACATTCCCAGTTTCAGCCTAAAACTTGAAACAGGCTGAGTGTAAAATCCTTCTAGGTTTTTAAGATGTTTTCCTATCTTTTCATATTAACATCCGTAACTACTTCAATGCAGTTATTAAGAGGCTTGTAAGTACATTCAGTTTAGTTTGCATAGGAACAACCCTGTCCACACTCATGTTAAATTAGTTTATATAATATTGAACTACATAATGATTCCCATAGCAAGAAAGATGGGCATAAACAGGTTTCATAACAAGCACAGCTGACTCACAGTAAGCACCAGCTCAGCCATGGCAACCAGAGGACGTGGACTAATGAGCGTGTTCAGCAAGCTGCAGGCATCCACGAATACCTCTTACAGGAGGATATTGTGTGGGTCAGGCAAGTCAGTTCAGTAAACTTTGGTTAGAAATTAAAAATTACTACTGTAAAATAAAATTTAGCAACTGCTCCTTTAGGATAGATGAGAGCATAAAGCATTGAATGGGAGTATCGGAAATGCAGATAATAGGAAGTAAGCTAGCTAGAACCTTCCCCTTTCCTGACAGACCACTGGGCAGCCAGAAGGATGTGCTTGAAAGGTCCATGGCCTAAAGGGCACAGGAGGGAAGGCTGAAAATCCAAGAACTGTTAGAGGTGTGTGAATCTTACTTTTCACCCCGCTTCTTTCTGAATGGGAGTTGGTATTGGAGAACTAAAGTTGGCAGACTAGACCTAGGCTTGTTTCCTGGGATGATGGTAAAGCCTTCACAATGGCCAATATTTCTTCTTTGTTACTTCACCTATCAGAGACCATTTGTATGTGGCAGGTGGGAGTTGTTTGTGTGCTCTATGCTGGTGTTTATTGTTCTCCACATGGTGGAGAAAGAAAAAAATGGAAATTCTTAGAAATTCAAATGAGTAGGAAAACATTGCATTCTTTTTTGTTTTGTTTTAAGACAGAGTCTCGGCTGGGCGCGGTGGCTCATGCCTGTAATCCCAGCACTGGGAGGCTGAGGCAGGCGGATCACAAGGTCAGGTGTTCGAAACCAGCCTGACCAACATGGTGAAACTCTGTCTTTACTAAAAATACAAAAATTAGCCGGGCATGATGGTGCACATTTGTAATCCCAGCCACTCAGGAGGCTGAGGCAGGGGAATCACATGAACCTGGGAGGCGGAGGTTGCAGTGAGCCAAGATTGTGCCATTGCACTCCAGCCTGGGCAACAGAACAAGACTCCATCTCAAAAAAAAAAAAAAAAAAAAAGAAAAGAAAAAAAAGAGAGTCTCTGTCTGTCACCCAGGCTGGAGTGCAGTGGTGCAATCTTGGCTCACTGCAACCTTGCCTCCTGGTTTCAAGTAATAATTCTCATGCCTCAGCCTTCCAAGTAGCTGGGATTATAGGCAGGAGCCACCATGCCTGGCCAATTTTTGTATTTTTAGTAGAGGTGGGGTTTTGCCATGTTGGCCAGCCTGGTCTCGAACTCCTGACCTCAGGTGTTCCTCGCGCCTCGGCCTCCCAAAGTACTGGGGTCTCAAGTGTGAGCTACTGTGTGCCTGGCCTCAGAAAAAATGTCTTTAATCTATAAAAAGGAATATACTTAGAATCTGAGAGAGACAGAGAAAAGTGGAGAGTGCATTGGAATTTGTTTTTAAATCTTATTAACTCAGGTCCTTTGTGAAATCTCTGTAAGCTGAAGGGATGCTCTTGAGGGTAAATTCTGGTCCTGGCTGGGTGATACAGCACTCCTGATATTCTAGGTGTTTCTACATCCAAAATGTGCCCCTCCATCCCTCCTCCATCCTCTCTGCCAGATCTGTTCTGATTCCAGTGCCTCCTGGGTGCACTCCAAATGGCCTCTAAGAGAGAGTTACCACTGCAGGTGCATTGCGGTACTCAGAGTTCACTGGCCCACTATCTGCAGGCAGATGCAAAAACTTGAGCAATATCTTAAGCAGATGCCTTATATCTGATCAAGCTCTCCTGCTTAAGAATTTTGTAAATGATGCGTCCATTCTGTATACTATTCTTATTTAAAGTTGAAACTGCCACCATCTACTTTAAGAGTACAGGAAATTTATTACATAATTTATTGTTGTACGTGAAACAAAATATATGTTTCAAAATGTGTATTAAATGTTAAATTCAGGCTGGGGGCAGTGGCTCACGCCTGTAATCCCAGCATTTTGGGAGGCCGAGGCGGGTGGATCACCTGAGGTCAGGAGTTCGAGACCAGCCTGAACAACATGCAGAAACCCCATCTCTACTAAAAATACAGAATTAGCCCGGTATGATGGCACATGCCTGTAATCCCAGCTACTCGGAAGGCTGAGGCAGGAAAATCGCTTGAACCTAGGAGGTGGAGGTTACAGTGAGCCAAGATCGTGCCATTGCGTGACAGCCTGGGCAACAAGAGCAAAACTCTGTCTCCAAAAAAAAAACGTTAAATTCAATGAAGGTCTTACTGGTTTAGGGTGGCTCTCCCTGAGTTGTCTGGGGTAGAGCATTTGTGCGTACGTTTTAAGGAATTGTAGTGAATTATAGAAGATCAGTTCTTCCCTGACCTTAAAGAGAAACCTAAAGTTGTGGGTGTTTGCGGGAGAGGAAAGAAATTTACATCTCTTGAGTCCCTGTGTTATCTTAGTAACATTACGGCAGCTCTCTATATTGGCCCCATTTCTGATCTTTTGAAATCTATGAGATGCATTTTAAGGTCTTCACACTGCTCATCGAAACCCTGACAAATTAAAGCTTATGTTATTGAAGGCTTTTGGCCAAGTTAAAAAAACAGATATATATATGAATTATATATCAATAAAGCAGATACTTATTTAAAAAGAAAATTAGAGGCAGAAAAACTGGGTAAAATTGCAAAGAAATGGTAAGTTCCCCGTCTGTGTCAGTGACACTTTCCTAGGCTGATGGCTGTTATGTCCTAGATGTCATACAAAGCGTCTTACTCCCCTCACAACTCTGGGCTTTGGTCCTGATGCCTTTCTGATTCAAAATGATGCAGGAAGCTGGGTTTCTTTAGCAGGGCTTGGGGTCCAATTCAGGAGCTTCTATATACATTTTTCATCATTGTGGTAGGTTAAATAATGCCTATCCACTAAAGAAAAACAGATCTAAAGCCCTGGAAACTATTCATATTTCCTTATTTTGGAAAAAGGTCTTTGCATATGCTCTTGAAATAAGGAGATTGATGATTCTGGATTATCAAGATGGACTCTACATGACATCACGTGCATCCTTATTAAGAGGGAGGCAGAGAGAGATTTTACTGCACACACACAGGAAATGTGAAGATGGAACAGAGAGAAATTTGAAGAGATGGCCACAAGCCAGAGATTGCCAACAGCCACCAGAAGCTAGAAGAGGGAGCAAAGCCTTGCTCCCTTCTTGATTTCCACCTGGTAATACTGACTCTAATTTATTTAGAAAATCAATTTCTGGGCGAGGCGTGGTGGATCATGCCTGTAATCCCAGCACTTTGGGTGGCCAAGGTGGTGGATCATCGGAGGCCGGGAGTTCAAGACCAGCCTGACCAACATGGAGAAATCCCGTCTCTACTAAAAATACAAAATTCGTCAGGCATGGTGGCGCATGCCTGTCATCCTAGCTACTCGGGAGGCTGAGACGGGAGAATCACTTGAACCCAGGAGGCAGAGGTTGCAATGAGCCGAGATAGCACCATTGCACTCCAGTCTGGGCAATAGGAGCGAAACGCCATCTCAAAAAAAAAAAAAGAAAAAGAAAAAAAAGAAAAGAAATTTCCATTGTTTACCAACCTTGTGGTTGGTTCTTGTGATAGCAGCCACAGGGAGCCAGTGCTGTTGTCCACTGCAGCTCCACACCAAGAGCTTTGGTAAAGATGGCAGCAGATGCTTTGATTGTCCTCCCAGAGAGTGTTGGAATCTGAGTGCCCTCCCTTCGAGTCTGAGTTGCTCTGGTGAGTTACTTGACCTAGTAGGATGTGGCAGAGGTGATGTTCTGGGACTGCTGAGGCCAGGTCAGAAGAAGCCTTGTAGATTCCTCCTGGGTCTCTGGGGACAGTCACTCTTGGAGCCCAGTACCATCCTACAAAGAAATCCAAGCAGCTCCTTGGAGAGAAGTGGAAGTCCTCAACCCTCAAGCCCAGCTGAGCACTGTCCTGACAGCCAGCACAACTCTAAGCTCTGAGAAGGAGTCATCCCGGAGTCTTCAGCCCAAGTCAGACCACCTCCGCCAATGCCGTGTGTGCAGACAGGACAGCCTTGCCGAGCCCTGCCAGAACTCTAGACTGGTGATCCAGATAGTCATGCTAAGTTTTAGGGTAGTTTGTTACATAAGAAAGATAGCCAGAACAAGCTTAAAAAAAAAAAAAAAAAAAAGAAAAGAAAATTCTGCAACCCCGTCACCTGTCCCAAATCTCCCCATCTGATTTCAATGTCCTGGCCTGGAATAAGTATGGGATTCTAATGTGCTGGAATTGGGAACCACTGAATAATTTTGCCACTCTGAATAAAGCATTTGGCAATGGTACATTTTTTTTAATTATTATTATTTATCAAAACTTTCCTACTTTAGCTATTGAGTGTTGGTGTGATATATAGGATGTCCTAACTCTGCCAGCACTCTGAGCAACAAAGTATTAAATCACCCTATTGTTTTCTGTGCTTTTTAAACTCCTTCTTAGAAAGTTTTGGGTGCAGACTATGTTTTTAGTGTCTTTTTTGTTTGAGTTGTTTTATTGGTTTATAGAATAGTGAAATGTGTGTCTTAGGTCATTAGTCCTAAATAATAAATGAAAGTAACTCTACAGTCCCTTCTATTTCTCTGACAGTGCTAGACTTCCTGGTCAAATCAATTCGTTTTTTCTACCGCCTTCAAAAGAGTTTGCCAAAGTGTCTACACTCTCTTGCTGGTTGGTGAGGGAGCACCCATGGAGCCAGCATTGGGCTTTGGACTCTAAGCATTTATCAGATGCCTCCACTGGCTGCATACCCAAATGAGCCTGGACAAGCTGGGCCAGGACTGTTGAGGGACCCGTGGAGAAGCCCAGAGGCAAGAACAGAAGTGACAGGCTGGGCACAGTGGCTCACGCCTGTAATCCCTGCACTTTGGGAGGCCCAGGTGGGTGGATCACTTGAGGTCAGGAGTTCTAGACCAGTCTGGCCAACATGGTGAAACCTCATCTCTACTAAAAATACCAAAGAAATTAGCTGGGCGTGGTGGCAGATGCCTGTAATCCCAGCTACTCGGGAGGCTGGGGCAGGAGAATTGCTTGAACCCAGGAGGCAGAGGAGGTTGCAGTGAGCCAAGATCACACCACTGCAGTCCAGCCTGGGCGATAGAGTGAGACTCCATCTCAAGAAAACAGAATAGAAGTGCCATGGTTAATGTGTCCTCCTCCCTAGCATCATGTCCCTCCCTTCCCGATAGCTGTCGGACAGCTACCATCTTCCCCTTCTCTCCTCTCCTCTCTGTCTCCACGCTCTACAAGATGCCCATCTGAGACTTCAGTAGCCCACTGCCCACTCCCTACCTCTGTGTTTCCTCAGTACCTTCCTCCCTACTGCCTGTTTTCTTCTTTCTGGCTCTGGCCCCTGCTCCTGCACTTGCCCTGCTGGCTTGTCTATCTGTTCTGTTGCCCCTGCTTAGTTCTAGCCTCTCATAGCCTGAAACCCACGGATGACAAGGCCCTGAGAGCATCTGTGAAGCTGCCCCACAGACCCCATCAGATCCCGATGGGCCGGCGATCTGCCATGGAGATCCAGCTACCTCAGGCCTTGATTCTCAGAAGACGAACAGCATACAGCTCCTCTTTGCAGGCCTGAAACCCGACGCACCTCCAGCCATTACACTTGCTCCAGCATGGTCTGATCCTCAGGCGTTCTCTACCAGAGCCAGTTGACAGCAACCCAGAAGGTCTATGGGATATTTACACCAGGGCCAGCAGCCTCCCTTGAGCTCTGTTTAGTGGGTAGCCCATTCTCAGACTGTCCTTGAGAGTTGCACTGCAAAGGGCTTGTCCCACTCCGGTGGATTTTTAATCTAGATGTTCAGTAATTTGGAAGAGGCACCCTTGATTGAGAGAGTTCTAGAATAATTCAAGCTGTGCCTTATGGTATACCAGTTTCCACTGGTGGTTGGTTATATTATGAGTGGGGAGGAGGGTGGAATCTGATGTGTAATAAGTTCCTGAAACACCTGATCAACACATTGAAGCCAGTTTCTTTAGTGTATGACTTTTTAGAGTCTTTAACACACTGTTACAAGCCACAGACCTCCACAGGGGGCTGCGGCATGCATCATTTCCCAAATTTAGTAGATCACAAAACCTGAGATAAACTGCACCAGTGCCCCAAGGGACTTGTTTTTGCAATTGCAGACATGGATGTCCTGTGTCAATCCTGTGGTGGAGAGATGAACACCACATTAAAATCCCTGAGGCCAGGTGCAATGACTCACACCTGTAATCCCAGCACTACAGGAGGCTGAGACAGGAGGATTGCTTGAGGCCAGGAGTTCAAGACCAATCTGGGCAACATAGCGAGACATCATCTATATAAACAATTTTTTTTTTTTTTTTTGAGACGGAGTCTCGCTCTGTCGCCCAGGCTGGAGTGCAGTGGCGTGATCTCCGCTCACTGCAAGCTCCACCTCCCGGGTTCACGCCATTCTTCTCCTGCCTCAGCCTCCCGAGTAGCTGGGACTACAGGCGCCCACCGCCACGCCCGGCTAATTTTTTGTATTTTTAGTAGAGACGGGGTTTCACCGTGTTAGCCAGGATGGTCTCGAGCTCCTGAGATCTCCTGACCTCGTGATCCACCCTCCTCGGCCTCCCGAAGTGCTGAGATTACAGGCGTGAGCCACCACACCCGACCTATACAAGCAATTTTTAAAAATTAGCCAGGCGTGGTGGCACGCACCTATAGTCCCAGCTACTCAGAAGGCTGAGACGGGTGAATCCCTTGAGCCTGGGAAGTGGAGGCTGCAGAGAGCTGTGATAGCGCCACTGCACTCCAACATGGGTGACATAGTGACACGCTGTCTCAAAAAAAAAAAAAAAAAAAAAAAAAAAAATCCCTGAAAGAGATTATGTCATGGATAAGTAATGCAATAATTTTAGTTCAGAGCCTGAACCTATGATAAGACAAACTTACCTAGAAAGTCATCTGCGTATGAATATGGAAAATGTGACTCCTGTTTTGGGTTAGGATTGTCTACATGGAGAGGGATGTTTTTGGTCCAGGCTCCTTATCAGCCTTCTCCCTTGGAGTTAGACATTGTCGGATGCTGGGCAAGTCTGAAATGTTGTCAGAGGACTTGGCCTTTACATGTACCAGAGAGGATAAGGTACTTGGTTGCTACTTACTCCCAGAAAAGCTGGAAAATACTGAATTCAGGCCTCACTGGGTGCGTGTAGGCCAGGCTAAGTCTTACGAGTTTTGAGTCTCCTTTTCATTCACCTTCACTGTCCAGGACATCATCTGCTGACCCTGTGGTTCCCTGCCACAGTTCATCTTACAGCCCCTGAATATGCATGTCTACAATGGGTGTTTGAGAAGCTTCTGTGGATATCTGGAAAACTACCAGGTTTCCCTGCCCCCTCTTTCTTGGCCGGCCTGTGCCAAATGTCACTGATCTCTAGAACAAAAACCAAAACCTTCCAAATCTCTATAGACTCGAACACTTCACAGCCATATATTGGCTGACACCTCCTCTAGCTAGGATTCTTCCTGACCGGGAGTCAAAAACAGCACTGCAGATGTCTGTTCTTCAGAGGTCTGTTCTGCTAACCCCAGACAACTCAGCTAGAATGATCCACAGCAAAATTCTGCCTGGCGATAAGTGTATTCTACCTATAGATACCTATTCTTCTTGGAGCTGGGATCTTCCAAATTTTATATATTCTTTTTGGCTTATTTTTCTCCTTTTTTTTCCCCCCTCTTCTTCCTTCTCCTCCTCCTCCCTACTCTGCCTTTTTTTTTTTTTTTTTTTTTTTTTTTTTTGCTGGGGCAGGTCTTTGTTTCTCTTTAATTTTTATAAGGTCTCCATCCAGGATGCGTCAATGGCTGAATAATGGCCAGGGTTAGACTTCGGAGTGTGAATCAGAAGATCCTGATCCACAGCTCTTTTTGCTTTTTTTTTTTTTCGGGGATAAGAGTCTTGCTCAGTTACCCAGGCTGGTCTCAAACTCCTGGACTTAATGATCCTCCCACCTCAGCCTCCCGAATAGCATAACCCATAACTTTTAGTGGGCAGAGACGCAATAGAATGTCATACACGGTGGTTGCAATGTCTGGAACTGAATTTGTCCACGCTCCCCTCCTGCCTCAATTCCTCAACAAAGACAGGCTTATTCTGAACTCTGCCATCATGGAGTGCCTGGGAAGGCATTTTTCTTACATGGTTTCCTTGCTTTCCCCATCACAATACCGGTGACCTTCTCATTTGGAGTAAAAGGCATGACCCCATTTTCTAAGTTCATGGGGCTTAGAAGTGAGCAGACACAATCTTCCACCGGTTTACCCTTAGCTGCTCTAGTTGACCGCTGAGCACCTCCTCACCAACACATCACTTCATTGCTTCCCTCTTGCACCCTGAGCCGTCGTTCCACTGGTCCCGGGCCTGATCCTTTCCCTATGTGGTCTACGAGGTTGTAGACTTTAAAAGAAGCATGCCATTTCATCTCTAGCATCAAGGAGCCATTTATAGCTCTTCTCTTTCTACTTGTCCCTGCTTACACTGTGTGAAAATAATAACCCTATAAGCAGAGTCTGAGCATTAGAATCAGGCTCTCTCTGAGTTCAACTCCTGGTTACTCAACTCTGAATGCCTCAGTTTCTTCATATGCAAAATGGGGAAATCATGGTAAGCACCAACTTGAGTCATTCTGAGCATTAAATGAAATAGTGCTTACGAAGTGTTTAGAATAAAGCTCAGCACATGGTAAATGTTAGCTGTTCTTTTTTTTTTTTTTTTTTTTTGAGACAGAGTCTCGCTCGGTCGGCCAGGCTGGAGTGCAGTGGCTGGATCTCAGCTCACTGCAAGCTCCACCTCCCTGGTTCACGCCATTCTCCTGCCTCAGCCTCCCGAGTAGCTGGGACTACAGGCGCCCATCACCTCGCCCCGCTAGTTTTTTGTATTTTTTAGTAGAGACGGGGTTTCACCGTGTTAGCCAGGATGGTCTCAATCTCCTGACCTCGTGATCCACCCGTCTCGGCCTCCCAAAGTGCTGGGATTACAGGCTTGAGCCACCACGCCCGGCCTGTTAGCTGTTCTTAGTACAGGAAGCAGAGTTTTTAGTGACATCCTATGTTTTTAAGGTGGCAACATGGCAGAGCCCACTGACAAGGTGTCCCGATCAAGCCTTTTCCTTGCCACCTCAGGTGCTTGAATGTTTTTATCTGTCTCCACCTTACCATGAGCAACCGAGCTAATTCTACAAGCACGAAATATACAAACACCAAGGGCTTAGGGACAAAGCACAAAATATCCTAACAGCCAAGGACAGCTGACGGTTGCAGGAGGCTCCCCAGGAGGTAGAAAATCCTTTGTAAGCAGGAAATGCTATGATAATTCCAGGCTGAGCCTCCTGCGCCCTAGTGTATTTTGTTTTCCAAAGAACTTTACAGACAAGATAACTCCTGCCTCCTTTACTGCCCCAATGACCTGGGTTGGGCGGTAAGACTTAGAAGGGTTTGCAGGCATCCCCTCTTTGTTTGTTCCTTAAACCTGCAATCATCTAAGTAGGCTTTTAGCATCCCCTATTCTGAAACCCAAATTGGCTCATCCAACTCAGCAGAGCCCTGCAAGACTAAGAAACCTAGGGAAACGGTGCTGATAATAACCTCCAGTCCCCATTTTTTGTTCCCTGTTCTATTTCTTTTTCTTTTCTTTTTTTTTTTTTTTTTTTTTTTTGAGACAGAATTTCACACTGTAGTCCAGACTGGAGTGCAGTGGCGCAATCTCGGCTCACTGCAAGCTCCGCCTCCCGGGTTCACGCCATTCTCCTGCCTCAGCGTCCCGAGTAGCTGGGGCTACGGGCACCCACCACCACGCCCGGCTAATGTTTTGTATTTTTAGTAGAGATGGGGTTTCACCGTGTTAGCCAGGATGGTCTCGATCTCCTGACCTCGTGATCTGCCCGCCTCGGCCTCCCAAAGTGCTGGGATTACAAGTGTGAGCCACCGCGCCTGGCCTCCCTGCTCTATTTCTATCAGAGAACTCACCCCAAACATCTTTTCATGTTTAGGGTCACTGTTAGGAACGGAAGAAATCCGATGGGAAACCCCATAAATCCGGGTGACATGAGCCGGATGGGGTCTTCCCAGCATCTCTGTCATGCTGTGCCTGAATCAGTAGAGTGTCCTCTTCCCCTCTTTATCAACATATTTTAGACTTGTGTTCATTCTGTTTCTTTCTCTGAGGAGATTCTTAAAAACGAGTCATATGTGCTTGGTACCTATAAGCACAAAGCATTATCACTGACACTACATCTTACTGATTTCTTAGTCAGGGCTAAGGGCTTTATGGCCACAGTTTCATTGGCTCCTTACAACAAATCGAAAGAAGAGAAGCATATTATTCCATTTTACAAAGGATGATCGGAGGATAATCTGATAGAACTCCTCCATATTATAGAGTTAGTCATTGGAAAATCTAGGATTCATACCCAAATTCTCTGCTTTCAAAGCCCTACTGCCCTGAGCCGGAGAGGGTGCGGAGTCACCACGTTATACCCAAAAAACCCAAGCCAGATACTAGGCCTTTATATTCCCTCCATCAAGATGTCATCCGATTCTCTGAATCTCCAGCTTGTCCGCACCATAAAACACCATTGGCTTAGCTAGCTAGACCCTGTTACAACCCACTGTATGACCGATCACTCAGCTTCTGCCACCAGGTCATGGTGCAAGGCCATGCTAAATATAGCTCAGCACTCAATAATTGATTAACTGTCTTCATGGAAATGCCAGAAACAGGAAGGGAGGTATTAGCTCCATTCTATGGACGAAGAGAGAGCTCTACTGAGTCAGCGAATGGTTAACTGGGACTAGAGACCCAGGTCATTCCAGAACCGATTCCGTGATACTGTCTCATGAAAAATACCCACGTGTGCATTATGATAAATCCTATGCAAATATAAGACGCTGGCAGGCAGGGAAGATGGTTCTCCAGTGGGACTACCTAGCCAAAGTGAGGACTTGTCACCTGACTCACGCCCCGTGCATCCCAGTGATGAGCGGTGACCACTCTGGATTCCCTGCCCCTTGGCGTCTTACTCTAAAAGAGAGCAGTGGTCCAGCCTGGGTAACGTGGCGAAACTCATCGCTAAAAAAATTACAAAAATTAACCAGGCGTGGTGGCATGTGCCTGTAGTCCAAGCTACTCGGGAGGCTGAGATGAGAGGATCATTTGAACCCGAGAAGCTGGGGCTGCAGTGAGCCATGATCATGCCACTGCACTCCAGCCTGGGTGACAGAGCAAGACCCTGTCTCAAAAAAAAAAAAAAAAAAGAAGGAAAGAAAAAGAAAAAAGAGAAGAGAAGAAGAGAAAAGAAGAAAGAAAAGAAGAAAAGAAGCAGTGGAGAAAATCATCTCAGGTTCCATTCCCCAGATGCTGTAGGCTCCCTACCTCCTACCACCAGGAGTCACAGAAAAGCCGGAAGGAGGGCTTGTGCCTCCTGCTTACTGATTTCTAAACCCTGTGCTTCACATTCTTGCTGGCCTGTGGCTTCTTGCTTCCACCTTGATTCAACTATAAAGGGATTGAAAAGCCAAATTGTTCTCAGTTTTCAGCAGAAGCATGGGAAATCTTTGCCATCTAGACTGTCCTTAGGTATCCATGCAGGGATGTCTGCTGGAGTCAGATACGTTTTATTAATTCCACTTCTATGTTGCTCCTTTCTTAAGAAACAGCAGCGGTGGCCGGGCGCGGTGGCTCAAGCCTGTAATCCCAGCACTTTGGGAGGCCGAGGCGGGTGGATCACGAGGTCAGGAGATCGAGACTATCCTGGCTAACATGGTGAAACCCCGTCTCTACTAAAAATACAAAAAAAAAACTAGCCGGGCGTGGTGGCGGGCGCCTGTAGTCTCAGCTACTTGGGAGGCTGAGGCGGGAGAATGGCGTGAACCCGGGAGGCGGAGCTTGCAGTGAGCCGAGATCACGCCACTGCACTCCAGCCTGGGAGACACAGCGAGACTCCGTCTCAAAAAAAAAAAAAAAAAAAAAAAAAAGAAACAGCAGCGGTGCCTTGATTCTGGCTACTGTTTCTTTATGCAATAAGACAATGAACAGAAGCTTGTGAACTGCTGATACAACCTTTTGGTTGGATCCCCCCGTCTGTGAGTAGATTCTCCTTCTTGGCGGCACACTGAGCAGTTTTATTATGTCTGTCTTCAGGTTGAGTTTTATCTAGACATTTGAACATTTACATATACCATCTTGCTTTGGAAGGCAAATGCACTTTTAGGCTTCCAAGAGCGTTGCTGCTACCTTTGTGATTGATTTACTGTGTAAAGATTTATATTGCTGTCTGAAAATGTCAGTGAACATTTGATGTGAATTCACAGTGAACATCTGATGCTCCCTCTTATGACAAAGTCATTTCAGCTGGGAAAGTCGTGATTGCATATGGCACTGTAGCCTCTTTGCAAGAGGAGAAGTAGCATGTTGAACTCATATTTCTCAGCTGCTGAAGTTTTGCCAGTGTTATTTAGCAAGTCTCGCCCAGTACCTACCCCATGCCCACCTGACACCTCCCCTTGGTAAACCAGAAGATCACCAAGGAGGCTGATGTCTGAGATTCCTGATGCTAGAAGGTACTGTTGGGGAAATAGAAGGTACCCCCCACCAACTCTGACCCAGACCTTCTCACCAGGTGGAAAACCTTTTACAAGTAGAAGAGAAAGGGGCAAGGAGGAGAAGATGGGGTAGGACTTAACATTTTTAGGGCTCCTTGTGCTGGTCACCGTGTGAAACATCTCACTTGCCTGCAATCCTCATCAACCATTGCAACTAAGTGGTATCAGTTCCGTTCCCCAAGAGGAATGTTAAGCTCTTTGTTCTTTTCATTCCCATACATTCTGAAGCCTGCAGACCACAGTTCGCTGATCCTCGGCAGCCTGCTTTAAATACCAGGGGATGCAACCAGACTCCGTCCCAGAGTTTCAAGTGGCCTCCAAAAGCATTTCTGGATATCCTATAGGAAGTGTTTGTTTATTGGTAGAAGGTTCGCAGACCCCAGATGACTTTGGAAACTATTGGGTCCAGGAAGGAGACATCCCTCCCCTTTCCCTCCATCCCTGGTGCCTCCTTGAAGCCATCCAGCAGAGATGAGCAATAATAGCAATGGTACTAGACATGAGAAGGTGGTCCTAGAAAGGAAGGGGATCAGGAAGCCATTCCCATCCCACTGTGAGTTTGGTTTCAGCATCACTCCCCATATTTCCGTAAAGCACCTAAATCCCACCATCCTACCTGCTACAACCAGATCTCCTTACTTGAACTTTTGGTGTTATTAAATCTTGTTGCACCTCTACAAGGTAAATATGACCTTTCTAGGTGAGCAGGACTTCATGGTGTAATAGTTTTGTGCTTCTGACTAGTGTAGGTGACCATTTGGCAGGGAGGAGGTGAGAGTGAGCACATCGTAGCCCTCATACACCTATCCCTCTGTGTAGATACGTGATAGAGACAAATGCTCGTTGGGAGTGTATGTTTTCTCTCTGAATGAATGAATGTCTCTCCCTTAATGCTAGAAATGTGAGCCCTTACCTTAGTCAATGAAACCTTGGCTGAGGATGACAGCAGCAGTACCTCCTAGACCAGAGGAAAGGGAACTAACCACCTTCTAGTCTGTGTAACTTAGAAGTGAGTGGATAAGGCCAGGCGTGGTGGATCACACCTGTAATCCCAGCACTTTGGGAGGCCGAGGCGAGTGGATCACCTGAGGTCAGGAGTTCGAGACCAGCCTGGCCAAGATGGTGAAACGCCGTCTCTACTAAAAATACAAAAATTACCTGGGCGTGGTGGCAGGTGCCTGTAATCCCAGCTACTCGGGAGACTGAGGCAGGAAAATCGCTTGAACCCAGGAGGCAGAGGTTGCAGTGAGTGGAGATCACGCAACTGTACTCCAGCCTGGGTGACAAGAGAGAAACTCAAATAAATAAATAAATAAATAAATAAATTTTTTTTGAGATGGAGTCTCGCTCTGTTGCCCAGGCTGTAGTGTAGTGGTGCGATCTCGACTCATTGCAAGCTCTGCCTCCTGGGTTCACGCCTCAGCCTCCCGAATAGCTGGGACTACAGGCACCCGCCACCACGCCCGGCTAATTTTTTGTATTTTTAGTAGAGATAGGGTTTCACCATGTTAGCCAGAATGGTCTCGATCTCCTGACCTCACGATCCACCCGCGTTGGCCTCCCAAAGTGCTGGGATTACAGGTGTGAGCCACCACACCCGGCCATAAATAAGTAAAATTACAAAAAAAAAAAAGTGAGCAGATGAATACTTTTACCAATTGCTTTTTCCCTTCTGCCTCTTTCTTCCCCATTCCACACTGATATCAACTCTTCAACTGTTGTCTTTAACTGTGTGCATAGTAGGGTATGACTTGCCCTTACACAAATAGGAGAGACCAACTTTAGAGAGACCAACTAAATCGTATTAATTTTATAGCACAATAAAATCCCACCCCAAGACCCTGGACCGTGGAGAGAGACCCCTTGCAGAAAGACAACCTTTATGTCCAAAGGAAGGCCTAGATTTTTTGAAACTAATATCTGTATGTTTCTGTCCCTGCAGCCTTAGGAAAATCCAAAGGTATGGTATCCTCTGGTAGCTATGAGGCCATGCTCAGTCTCTTCAACTGAGCCACCTATGCATCGTAGTGAGTTCCACCAGAGGGTGAATGCGCCGCGTCTGGTTGCTTGGCCGACTGATTTGAAGCTGTGTGCCCATCATTAAAATAGAATCAGAGCCCAGAGGGACCATAGGCACAAGCAGCCCCTTCCCTGCTGTGTGGACAAGCGGGAGTGGCCTGCAGACGTGTGACCTGGCCAGGGTCCCAGCAGTGGTGGAGCTGGGGCTAGACTCCAAGTTACAAAAAGAAGGATGCATATTTAGATGTCTCCTGCTGTCAGTTCCACGCTCCCCCCTTCGCTGCCCCTCCCACCTCGTCTTGCACTTGGGAGGAGTGTCCCTGCCCCCCAGTTAGGCCACATACCGCTGTGAGGAAGGCTGGCAGTTTACACCCAGGGAGCTTGCCGGGCCATCATCCTAAGCTGGCTTTGGCAGAGGGTTGAAGCACAGCTTGTGGTCGCCAGCGCTGCCGACTGTGCCCTGCTCCTTGCCTCAGTGAGGGGGCCGCTCTTGCCAGGCCCGGGCTGCCCAGGGCTGTGTCTTGGCCTCCGGGAGCAGCCAGGGCACTGGGAGCACAGCCCCCAATGCATCGCTTCCCGGGCCCCCGGGGTGCTAAAGCTGCGCTGCTCTTCTCCCAACGCGGACCTGCTTGAATGTGGGGGAGGGAGCCTGTCACCTGTCATCTGTCACGCGTGGGTAAGCGGTGTCTTTGTGTCCCTCGCCAGCATGGGCGTGAGAGTCATGGACACAAACTGGGTGGCCCGAAGAGGCTCCTCGGCCGGTCGGAAAGCGTCCTGCGCCCCGCCCTCCATGCAGCCTCCCGCCCCGCCTGCCGAGCTGGCCGCGCCCCTGCCTTCGCCGCTGCCGGAGCAGCCCCTGGACAGCCCCGCGGTCCCCGCGCTCTCTCCATCCGGCCTGGGCCTCCAGCCTGGGCCCGAGCGCACCAGGTAAGCGCGGACCAGTGCCGTCCGGGCGGGCTGGTGTGCGGTGCAGGGGGTGTCTGGGTTTGCTGCGCTGGAGGCCTCTTGGATTTCGTCGTTTCCCACGCCCCTGCCCCCATTTCTAAGCATTCACGTTTGGCTTCTGAATCGCGCTGGTACAAAGTAAGTCATCCACGGCTGCCTGGATTATCACACGAAGTCCAGGCTTCCCCAGCATAACATCGCAAGCAAGCAGAAGGTGGCAGCTTGCGAAGGCGGGGTGAGGAGTCTTAGGTTCCCCAACTCTCTGTTTCCCCCTTCCTCTTCTTTGACGTTACAGTGGTCCCCCATATCCGTGAGGGATACGTGCCAAGACCCCCAGCGCATGTCTGAAACAGCTGATAGTCCCGAACCCTATACATACTGTTATTTTTTCTTATACACGCATGCCTATGATAAAGTTTAATTTATACATTAGGCACAGTAAGACGTGAGCAATAACTAGTAATAAAATAGAAGAATTATAAGCATATGCTGTAATAAAATTATGTGAATGTGGTATCTCTCAATTTTTTTTTTTTTTTTTTTTTTTGAGATGGAGTTTCGGTTGGTCACCCAGGCTGGAGTGCAGTGGCGCAATCTCGACTCACTGCAACCTCCGCCTCCCAGGTTCAAGTGATTCTCCTGCCTCAGCCTCCCGAGTAGCTGGGATTACAGGCATGTGCCACCACGCCTGGTTAATTTTTGTATTTTTAGTAGAGATGGGGTTTCACTATGCTGGCTAGTCTGGTTTCGAACTCCTGACTTTATGTGATCCACCGCCTTTGCCTCCCAAAAAGTACTGGGATTACAAGCGTGAGCCACCATGCCCAGCCTGAAAATATTTTATTGAACTGTATGCACCTATTTTTGGGCCACCGTTGACCACAGGTAACTGAAACTGCAAAACCACGGATAAGGGGGACTACTGTATCCTGTTTCGAAGTTTACAATTTCTGTCTTTCTCCTCCGCCTCTTTATAGTCATAGCAGCCATTTTTTTTTTCTTTTTGTGCTGCTAAAATGGGTGCAAGTCAGGGAAGGAATGGAGGTGGCGGTCATTCTGGGCCTGATGACCTTTGCAGCTTGCCACATGGTTGAATTGCCATTATTTTAGGGGAAGGAAAAAGAGAGGAAAGCATTCCCTGGCTAGCTTGATGAACATGAACTGAGAACTTTCTCTTTTCAAAGATAGAAAGACATGATTGCTGCCCTTAAAAAGTTCACGTTCCAGTGAGCAAACAGGCCCTGACAAATAATGACAGCACTTGGTTATGCATCCCCAGGGGGGCAGGGGAGGAGACAGTACCTGGCCCTTCCTTGAAAAGGGCATGACAGGGGAGGCAGATTCTGGAAGTGAGAATTGCACCAACTTTGAAACAACTTTGCTGTTTGTCTCAATCTTTTCTCAAGCAGCAATTTAGAACACCAGGAAAGCAACATGAAATCAGATGCCACTGTGTCTCCTGTTAGAGGACATGGCATTCTTCCATGACCACTGCCAGAAAAGTTTTGGAGACTTTGGGAAGCTGAATCTTCTAACCCAAATCTTTCTCCAAACACACGTGCATACACATAGACACACATCCTCACACACCATCACCACCAGTACACAAATACACACCCACACCCACACCAATCCCCTACATCAGAGGCTTCCACTAGGCTTTTTAGTTTTGTTTCCTTTTGTTTAATGGGCAAAAAATATTTTCACAACCGGGCAGGGTGGCTCCCACCTGTAATCCCAGCACTTTGGGAGGCTGAGGTGGGCGGATCACCTGAGGTCAGGAGTTCGAGACCAGCCTGGCCAACATGGTAAAACCCCATCTCTACTAAAAAGACAAAAATTAGCTGGGTGTGGTGGCATATGTTTATAGTCCCAGCTACTCAGGAGGCTGAGGCAGGAGAATCACTTGAACCCAGGAGGCGGAGGTTGCAGTCAGCTGAGATGGCACCATTGCACTCCAACCTGGGCAACAGAGCAAGACTCTGTGTCAAAAAAAAAAAAAAAATATTTTCACTGTGAAACCAGGAGATGACAAAGGGACAGGGGGATAAATAGTCTTAGAGCATAGAAGGGGGCACCTGACCCTGCATATGCTGGGTTGCTATTGATGACTTGAACTCAGAGGATGCTCGGTCCTGGTTGTGCACTTGCTAGGCCACAGATGGACCTGAGAGCTGCAGAAGCAGGCACAGCAAGTTCATTGGGGAAGCAGAGCCTGAGAATGGTGAGGTCGACCAGGAGGACACAGACACACAGGCAGGAAATGAGCTGGGACCATTTCCTTTTTGGACACTCATCGACTCCATCCTACTTTCCCATCTTAGAAAGGGGACTCAGTGCCATGTGGTATTTGGCATATAAATAATATTTCTAAAAAGTGCTCCTTGAAGATGGATTCCCCCAGGCTCTGAAGGCATTCCAGGAACATTCTCGATGGGTGGTCTCGCAGAGTCACTTGTGGGCAGGGAATGGCACCGTCTGGTTTAGATTATTTTAAAGGTCACTCACATTGCTCTGTGGCCAAATGTCTTTGCCCGGGCTGACCGGTTTTGTAACTTTGCTTTGGATGTTAGTGTTCTTTTTTGTTTGTTTGTTTTACACCACTCTTTCTTCTCTCCCTGCATGGATTTCTGCCAGTACAAACAGGTGGTCCATTGTTTTGTTTGTGTTGTTTTGGTTTGCTGTGTTGTCTGTTTCCTGCATGTTTGCAACCCGGATGATGTTTCCTTGAGTGACCAGATTCTCTTTCTGGCTCCCCCTCCCCTGAGGATGGCAGGCCCTTCCTTCCCTCTAACTGGTTCCCACCCTCCCACTCCCTACTCCAGACCCTGCCTTCAGTTCTTTCCCTGGCTCTGGCCAGCCAGGCTCTGCCTCCACCTCCTGCCCAACTGCTTAGCATGCATGCTAACCCCAAAATTCTCCTTCCTGCTTCTTGGCACCAAGCTCACGGGCTGAGTCATGCTTCTTCAGCGCTAACTTGCCCTCAAACGTGTCTTAAGCGTGCCTTGCTCATGTAGTACCCCTAATAGCCACCCTACATCCCACCTCTCCCCATTGGGTCAGCTACACCTCTGCTAAAGAGAGAGGACAAGACTAAGTAGGTCAATCCTTGTTTCTGTGCTGGAGAAAGTGTGTTCAGGCCAAGCGTGGTAGCTCATGCCTGTAATCCCAGCACTTTGGGTGGCCGAGGCAGGTGGATTCCAAGGTCAGGAGATCGAGGCCATCCTGGCCAACATGGTGAAACCCCACCTCGACTAAAAATACAAAAATTAGCTGAGTGTGGTGGCGTGCATCTGTAATCCCAGCTACTCAGGAGGCTGAGGCAGGAGAATAACTTGAACCTGAGAAGCGGAGGTTGCAATGAGCCGAGATTGCGCCACTGCACTCCAGCCTGGTGATAGAGCGAGACTCTGTATCCAAAAAAAAAAAAAAAAAAAAGTGTGTCCAGTGGCAGGGAACAGAAGGAAGAGCTCATTCCTAGATCCTTGGATAAACATGTGTCCAAAGGAAGGAAGAAGAGTCTACCCACCCACAAGAAGCAATTTTTTGGTTTGCTAGTTATGAGATGTTTTTGGTTGGTTGGTTGGCCTTCCTCTTGATAGTGGCAGAGATGGTTGGAAGGGTAGGTAGATATTTGGCATTGATGCCCGGGTACCTGGTAACCTGGAGCCTGAGGTCCTTGTCCAGCCTGAGTGAGGCAAGGGTTTTCTGTTTCTGTTTTTCATGAACAGAATAGAGAAAGGAATTATTGCTCTTTTGGTTCCTCTGAATAAAATGGTTTTTGCCCCTTGGGGAACTAGGTTTAGTGTGTAAGACTCATCCCAAGTGGGAGAGAATGTGCCTCCACATTGAATGGGATCTTTCCTTTATTTATTTGCATGAGGAAGACGATCTGTGTTTTGACGCCGTGGGCTTCTCCGGCCCAGCTCCCTGCTCCCAGTCTTTCTCACTTCAGTGGACAAGAATGCTCTGTTCCTATTGGAATTTTCTCCAAATTAACACTTGGAGTTTCTAGATCAGTTTAGGAAAGAAATAGGCTGTGCCCGCCTTTTTTTTTTGACAGGGTCTCACTCTGTTGCCCAGGCTGGAGTACAGTGGCGCAATCTCAGCTCACTGCAACCTCCATCTCCCGGGTTCAAGCCATCCTCCTGCCTCAGCCTCCCGAGTGGCTGGGATTACAGGCACGTGTCACCACACCTGGCTAATTTTTGTATTTTTAGTGGAGACGGGGTTTCGCCATGTTGGCCAGGCTGGTCTCAAACTCCTGACCTCAGGTGACCTGCCTGCCTCGGCCTCCCAAAGTGCTCAAAGTGCTGGGATTACAGGCGTGAGCCACCACACCCGGCCCAGGTTGCGCCTGCTTTTGTGGGATAGAAACAGCCATTGCAGGGGATTTCGGTTCCCAGACTCTTCACGCCCCACCTGTGGGCATCAGAATCCAGGTAGGTTCTAGCAAGGATGACAGATAGCTCCCAACGCTGGGGCATCTCCCCTGATTCACTAAAGGCCACCAGGAGTATTTTCTTGGAAAGGATTGAGAACACTGTGGGGAAAGTATGGAGATCAATTAGTCATATCTACCATCAGCGTGTCAGGAGGGCAAATCCCTGGTCTGTGGCGTGGAGTGAGGTGTCTTCTAATACACGCTTCATCCTTAGGAGAAGGCTGAGGAACAGCCTTGCAGTAACGATGGATCCTCTTTAGGACCTGGTGGCCTAGGCTGCCTCGTTGTCAATTCCAGGGGTCAGAGAGCAGAGCCCTAACTGCCATCGACCTCCACCTCTCTCGAAGCCTGGGACTGGGACTCGAACTGGCTCCCATTTAAGGGCATGGCCTGGATCTCTGTCCACCCTAGCCTCCGCTGGAATGGGTATTGAGTTTGAGGATGAGTCCTAGAATACCTCCTGCCTTGGGGGGTGGCTAGAGGCTCAGGGCCAACAGCTGGAAGAGCTGGGCCACGAGGTTGGCAGCAGAAGTCCGTGTCATCAGCACTCGTTGGGCACAGTGGCCCTAAGAAGTCCTCTTGGCTATAGTAGGAAAAACACTTTGGTGTCCCAGTTTGAGAATGTTCTAGAATTCCCGGGTTGATGGCAGGATACAGTGGAGGCGCTCAGGCCTCTGCCCTCACGTTGCTCACCATCTCCTTGAATAGAGGAGGGCAGAGGCATGAAAAGGGTATTGGCAGTGAGTGCCAAGTGCCACAGAGATGGGGGCGGAACCCAGGCCATCAGAGCTCCAGAAAGGACAGTCACCCCATGGGGCACCTGCCGAAGGCTTTAGGAAGGGGTTGAGACACCAGAGCTGGGACATACTTGCACGGGGCCCAGAAGGACACACAGGGTGGCCGTCGGCAAGGCTGGTGCTACAGCTCACTGAGTTCAGGGCTTCTCTTTTGTCTCATATGCTTTCCTTTCAGCACAACAAAAAGCAAGGAACTTTCTCCAGGGTCTGCACAGAAAGGAAGTCCAGGCTCCAGCCAGGGGACAGCCTGTGCAGGGACTCAACCGGGGGCTCAACCAGGAGCTCAGCCAGGCACCAGCCCCAGCCCCAGCCAGCCGCCTGCAGACCAGAGTCCTCACACCCTCCGGAAAGGTATGCCCTGCTTCCCTTCTCCTTGGTCTCAGGCCGGAGGTGGCTATGACATTCCCTGAAGACGAGTTTTCCTCTATTAACTTGGATATTGAGAAACCACGTGGTTTAGTGACTAATGCCCATCTGGGCATTAGAGCTTTGGAAGTTAAAAGGGATCCTTTCTCTGTTATTCCTCAGTTTACTCATTGGACAGGTGGGCTCATTAGGGGCATATAGAGGACAGCGCTTCTCATACATCAAATGTCACCAGGGCCAAATTCGTTGTCCACAATGATGTGTGTTTTCCAGAGACCTGTCAGGCCCTACCTCTGTCATTTGAAAAGCTGTATAGGGTCATCTGCAGGAGCCTCCTTTCCCCCAAGGCAACCTTGCACAGCTGCCTACCCCTAGATCACTCATACAAGGTGACGGGAGGGAGTCAGGATAGCTCCTATAGTACCTGAGTCTCAACCCTGAATACTTCTGCTCCAGAAGGCCCGAGAATGCCCACACTGACCAGTTATTATCTCTTTAGAGAATCGCTCCCACAAGCTAAAGGTCTGCTCCGTGTGACATTTCATAAATGGGGAGCTGTACTGAGCGTACGTATCTGAACCTTTTTGGTTCGTTCTTACCTGTGTCATCTCTTTGCAAAGTCTTTCACTCGTCTGAAATAATACATCATCGTGTGTGTTCTACATTCAGACCGCTCGCACTTCTGGGAGCGGCTTTTAACTCCCGGATTTGTCGAATAGGGCTGGGTTTAGCTCATCCACACGTGCCTTCATGACAGGCCTTTTTCCAGCCCCCTTAGTTCCCATCTGCAGGGGCAGTTTCATTCTCTTTGTCTGCCCTCAAGCCCGTGGATCTTATTCGATCTCTACTCGAGTAATTCCTTCTGCATTCTACACAAACGTGTTAAGTCCTGCTATGTACAGAGCTCTGTGCTTTCCAGAAAGAAAGGCAACGAGAAGGCAAAGGTGTTGGCACTGTGCTGGGAGACACCCAGGGTACAGTGAGGATACCTGGGAGCATGCTTTCTAGACTCAGGAGTTAGGACGGGTGGCCCAGCAGAAACGACATGGTGAAGGTTGAATAGGAGTTGGGCCGAAGTGGTGGCATGAGATTTCAGAATTTCAGAGCATTTCTCCAGCACCAATGGTTTCTTCTTGGTCTAGATACCATATTCTTGGGCATATCTTTCTTTCTTTTTTTTTTTTTTTTTTTTTTTTTGAGACGAAGTCTCGCTCTTGTCCCCCAGGCTGGAGTGCAGTGGCCCAATCTCAGCTCACTGCAACCTCCGCCTCCTGGGTTCAAGGGATTCTCCTGCCTCAGCCTCCCAAGTAGCTGGAATTACAGGCGCCTGCCACCACACCTGGCTAATTTTTGTATTTTTAGTAGAGATGCGGTTTCACCATGTTGGTCAGGCTGATCTCGAACTCCTGACCCCAGGTGATCCGCTCACCTCGGCCTCCCGAAGTGCTGGGATTATAGGCATGAGCCACTGCACCCAGCTGGGCACGTCTTTGTTTTAGAGTCCTTTAATTGGCTGGACGCAGTCGCTCATGCCTGCAATCCTAGCATTTTGGGAGGCTGAGACGAGCAGATTGTCTGAGCTCAGGAGTTTGAGACCAGCTTGGACAACATGGTGAAACCCATCTCTACTAAAATATAAAAAAGTCGGCTGGGCGTGGTCGTGGGCACCTGTAATCCCAGCTGCTCAGGAAGCTGAGGCACAAGAACTACTTGAACCTGGGAGGCGGACGTTGCAGTGAGCCAAGACTGTGCCACTGCCTTCTAGCCTGGGCAGCAAAGTGAAACTCTATCTACAAAAAAAAAAAAAGCCTTTTAACTTTCCCTGCAGCACTACAATACAGGGGTGATGGCTAAGTCATTGTCTTATCCAGTGGGAGAGCCGGGGCTCCGGTAGCAGCCAACCAACCTCCTAATGCCAGTGACAGGTTGACCCTTTTCGTTTGTGTGGCACACCGGACCTGTGCATGCAGTGTAGCCTAGAGTGACTCAATTCCCTTTTCCCAAGTGACCTTCAATAGCTCGGATCCATCTTTTGAAAGGTATACATTTCTTGTGTACTCCCCATCATGCCCACAGATGGCACACTTAGCAGGCCTTTTTTTTTAAAAAAAAATTTTTTTAACACCTCAGTCTTTTGACAGCGTGCCTACAATTTCACATCCTATTCCTGTCACCACCGGAAGTGGTAAATGTCATGACAGACATGGTGATGCATCCTCCGTCCCCCAGGTACTTTGTGAGAAGGCATGTGCGAGCATTGATACCTAGGGTCTCCACCTGCTTCTCATCCAGGGGTACCCCTGCGTCTGTCACCCATGACCACGTGGCTGCCATGAGCTGCAGTAGCGGCTGCTGGAAACACTTCCGCTGTACTCAGGAAGTAGAGTTGAAAAGTGAAATTGGAAAGTTAAGTGGTTTTGTTATGTCGTGATGATGTGGGTACTTGACATTCATGATCTCATTTAATTATTACACTGCTGCAGAGAAAATCTTTTTCCTCCAATTGCATAGAAGATGTTTGAATAAGTTGACCCAGGGAATACAGCGGGTAAGTGGCAGGATAGAAATTTGAGCCCACATTGGTAGGATTCTGAAGGGCATGTCCGTCTATCCACACTGCAGACTGACACACCCAGAGAATACATGAGGTATCCTCCTAACAGACTTTATTCCCTGGAGGGCATGGGGGTGGGGTGGGGTGAAGGAAGAGATTCTGACCTCTCCCTTAGGACTTACAAGGTAATTTCTTCTAGAATCAGACCCACACACGGCTGGGCGCCATGGCCCATGCCTGTAATCCCAGCACTTTGGGAGACCGAGGCGGGTAGATCATGAGATCAGGAGATCGGGACCATCCTGGCTAACACAGTGAAACCCTGTCTCTACTAAAAATACAAAAAATTAGCCGGGCGTGGTGACGGGTGCCTGTAGTCCCAGTTACTTGGGAGGCTGAGGCAGGAAAATGGTGTGAACCCGGGAGGCAGAGCTTGCAGTGAGCCAAGATCACGCCACTGCACTCCAGCCTGGGCGACAGAGCAAGACTGTCTCAAAAAAACAAAAAAAGGAATCAGACCCACACACAGCCAGTCCTCGCTTAAGCCTAACAGGTTAGTGATCACTGTCTCAAAGATATTTGCCCATCAAGTATCTCCTGGACGTTTGAATTTGTTGTCTTTACCAATTCATTTTCAGTTAAAGGTATAATGGATTTGTCATCCTATAGGGTGACTGGGAAAAGGGAAATGAAGGTAAGGCAAAGGAGGTCAGGGCAGTGATGTGCTTTGAAAAATGCAGTCGATTGGCCGGGCACGGTAGCTCATGTCTGTAATCCCAGCACTTTTGGGAGGCTGAGGCGGGCAGATCACCTGAGGTTGGGAGTTCAAGACTAGCCTGACCAACATGGAGAAACCCTGTCTCTACTAAAAACACAAAATTAGATGGGCGTGGTGGCGGGCACCTGTAATCCCAGCTACTCGGGAGGCTGAGGCAGGAGAATTGCTTGAACCTGGGAGGCGGAGGTTGTGGTGAGTGGAGATCATGCCATTGCACTCCAGACTGTGGCAACAAGAACAAAACTCCGTCTCCAAAAAAAAAAAAACAACGAAAAATGCAGTCAATCCACAGACCGGAGGGTACAATTCTTGAAAGAAAAGAACAAGAATGAGAAGAAGGCCTCAGCAGCAAGGATGCAGGATTGAGGCACAGCATATAAAGTAATGGAGGAACAGGGGTTCTGTGGCTGGACGATTTGCTCACCTATCATTGTTAGGGGAGCCAGAAACCACTGGACAGGTTCAGCCAAAAGTCAATTTTGCATCCCGAGGACCTGCCCCTGGGTCAGGGCTCCACTGTCCATTACAGCAGATTGAACTGGAGTCATCCTCTGCTGGACCCTGCCCCACTGACTCACTCTTGCTCTGAGTGTAGCCACAATACGTCTCACCACTGGGAAGGCAGCCCACTCCTGTGGATGGGAAATTTGTTCTCTAGTTTGGCTGGGTGTGCATGTGTAGATCAGGGCAGAAAGCCAGAAAAGAGGAGGAGAAATTAGTTAACAGATGGGAAGATAGGAAAACGTGCAATTCTAGGTTAATTTTTAAAACTTGTATTGGGTGCTCTCCATGTGGCAAGAGGCCAGGGGGCAGGGCAGGGAGGTGTGGTGGGTGGCGAGGGGCAGGAGGTGGGGACAGCTTTGAACGCTGAAGGGTGTGTGAACAGGCCCCACAGTGGCTTCATTTAACAACTTTGTGTTTTGTTGTTGTGTTTTCTCTTTCAGTTTCAAAGAAGCTGGCACCAATTCCACCCAAGGTCCCCTTTGGCCAGCCGGGGGCTGTGGCAGACCAGTCCGCTGGCCAGCCGTCCCCAGTCAGCCTGTCCCCCACCCCGCCCAGCACCCCGTCGCCCTATGGACTGAGCTACCCTCAGGGGTACTCCTTGGCCTCGGGCCAGCTCTCCCCAGCTGCAGCTCCTCCCCTGGCCTCTCCTTCTGTCTTTACAAGCACTTTGAGCAAATCGCGTCCCACTCCTAAGCCCCGACAGCGACCTACTCTGCCGCCGCCTCAGCCTCCCACAGTAAACCTCTCGGCCTCCAGTCCACAGTCCACGGAGCCCCCCATGCTAGATGGCATGTCCCCTGGGGAAAGCATGTCTACAGGTAACCAAGCCACAGGCTCCCTCATCTTTTTTTATGAACTTAGGGGAGGGATTGCTAGTGTCACTGCCAGGGAACAAATTCCTGCGTGCTTTGAGATGACTGGGCTGGCACCAGGGGTAGCTCATAAGATCTCCTTAGAAGCCCACCAATGGACAGCAACCCTGGAATCCATGTGTCCCAAACGGGGGCTTCTTATGGGATCTCTCTCAGTCTAAGCCCACCAGCCTGGAGTTCTGTTTTTGCTTTTAATATCGGGGATTGAAGACACTGAGTCATTTGGAGTGGGGCGTCAGGAGAGGCTGGTTGTGATCACAAAACGGTATCAAAACTCAGGTATTCCCTGGATAGAGCCCGAGCAACCGACAGGTATAAATGCTTATCTGGAGGACGGGCTAAGAACCAAAGATGTTCTTCACTATTAGTAAAATAAACCTTGCTAGAAAAATACGCTTCTAGATAGATATTTAGAGAAGGGTGAATTTCAGAAAACCTGCATATCTCCGTTCCCCTCGCCCAGGTTCCCCCTCCCCGGCCAATTCCCTGAGGAGCTAATTGGACGAACCCACAACGACTTAATTTAGTTTGGATTTAAATTTAGAAACAAAGATAAGTCTCTTCCCCCAGAAAAATCTGTAAGCACAAAATCACAAACACACACCACGTTTAGCCAAAACCGTTCATTGGCTGGAAGGAACGGGACGTATTTGGAACATCTCCCCAGACACTTCAACCACATAAGATTATAAAGTCAGGGGCATATTTGTGGTGGCTGCTTAAAGTCATTTGAGCATTTTCCTTGTTCAGGGAGACAGGCACAGGGGTTGAGCTGTGTCTTGGGCTAGAGCCAACCCACTTAGTAAAGTGCAGTAGCATGGCTTTGAGCTGGAGCATATGTGTGCCTAGTGTTGTCCCAAGTAGCAGAAGGTGAGGCAGCTTGGGTTGGAACACACACACACACCACACACCACACACCCACTCCTTTCAGAGAACAGTGCTGTCCTAGGGTGCACTGGGACTTTTCGCGGATCATGTACTTTTCCCTCCACGTCCTTCTCCAAAAGAGTGATTTATTTCTTCCGTGTTTAGACGGAAGCAGTGACCCTGTGGGGTTCAGCTCCATGCTGCCTTTGAAAAGGCTAGTCCAGGCGGGCGAGGTGGCGGGCGTCTGTAGTCCCAGCTACTCGGGAGGCTGAGGCAGGAGAATGGCGTGAACCCGGGAGGCGGAGCTTGCAGTGAGCTGAGATCCGGCCACTGCACTCCAGCCTGGGCGACACAGCGAGACTCCATCTCAAAAAAAAAAAAAAAAAAAAGAAAGAAAAGGCTAGTCCAATTTGCAACTGTGTGCTGGGTCAGATTTAAATATTACAGGGAAGAGCCATCTGGTGATTTGGCTTCTTTATTGTTGGATGTAATTAATGTTGAAGGTGCAGCTGCTATCATCTACCCTGAGGCTTATTAAAAATTAAGCAAATTTCTCCCTGGAAAATGCACTGAGCACCCCTCCCATCTTGGTGGGTCTTGGTGCTGAGGCATTGTCTCCTCAAGGAGCCCATGATGGGCGGGCACATGCTTGCTGCCCTCGGGGAAGGTCACAGCTGCAGGGGAGCTGAAGGTCACCAGGTCTCCAGGGCCACTCCTCCCAATGTGTCATATCTGCTGACTCTTCCAGCCACCCCAGGGAAGGGACACAAGGTAGTGTCAATACATAAGCAATAGAATAAGCAGAAGATGGCTGGGCATGGTGGCTCACGCCTGCAATCCTAGAGATTTGGGAGGCTTTGGAGAATTAGGCATGGTGGCACGTGCCTGTAGTCCCAGCTACTTGGAAGGCTGAGGCAGGAGAATCGCTTGAACCTGGGAGGTGGAGGTTGCAGTGAGCCGAGATCGCGCCACTGCACTCCAGAGAGAGACTCTGTCTCCAAAAAAAAAAAAAAAAAGAATGAACAGAAGATATCAATGGAGAAGCAGAAGGAGAGGAGAAATTGGGGAACAAAAGTGGGCAACAGAAGGCCCGGGAGGACAGTGCCTTGAGGGCTCTGAGAAGCGGAATGGTTCACGTTCCATCTTGCAGGTTGAAGAACTCCTGACCTTCAGGATTCATAACGTCCCTCGCCCTATGCGGACCCTGTTTTAATGTCCTTTTGGCAGCAGACTGTTTTGTCCTATATGTTCAGGTCTCAGCCAGTGTAGAATCCATCATGGTTTGGTGTGGCCTGCCTGGGACTGTGATATTGGCATAGCTTTTGTGTGTGTGTGTGTGTGTGTGTGTGTGTGAGACATTCATGTTTTGTCATGTTGATTCCTTTCTCCGAATCCTATCATTGTGTTCTTGCAGCTGTGTGACATGAATGGCGCAGTTTTGGATACGTGTGAGGGGGATTTTCAGGGTAAGCTGGTCCCGGCCTCGCCCCTCCACCCCGCTAGCTAGCCAGGCCAGCTGCCCGCTCCTCCCCTCCGCTCCTCCTCTCTGCATGTGGCTCAGACCATCCGCATGGCAGCTTCACTCTCCAGCCTTCCCTGGCCTCAGCAAGGATGAGCTGACCACGAGCTTATTTGGCTTTGGGGGACCCCTAGCCTCTTTTTCTTTCTTTTCATTAGGAGGAGCTGGGGGAGAACCCAGCCAACCCCTTTTCCGTACCTTCTTTCTCACTAGAATCACATCTGCAGCTCCTCCTCCTCCGCTCTCCCTCAGGTTTAGACCGTGGAGCGGTAACACATCTGTTCTTCCTATGAGACGTTTGTGCTGGAGACACCTGTGCCCAGCACCCTGGGGGACATGCACCTGCTCACCTTTGTTTAGGAAGGTGTCCTGAGGGGAGGTCATACCTGCTGCAGCTCAGCACAGGGTCCACACCAAGGCTTGGACCCCATTTTCAGTGGCCCTGAGTTCACACCAGCAGATCTCCCCTTCCAGACTTAGATCCTAACGTCTGGCTTCCTCCAGGCTGAGACTGCTGGCAAATCCTGAAGAATCCGTATCAGAGCTCATCCTGCTCCCCTTCTCCCTCATCCCAAGTGGATATGGCCAGACAGATCCTTTCTATCCAACTCAATAAAATGTGGGGGAGTATTTATATCAGTATCTGTTTGGTCTCCTCCTCCTATAAAAAGTAAATGCTCAAAGCATAACTGAGGGAAGGGCATGAAGCCAGGACTTTGGTGTATTTGCCCCAGTAAGTAGGGGTGGCCAAAGTAAAGCAGGTGTTCCCCCCGATTCGGCCCATGGTCCTGCAGAGACTACCGAGACACACCAGGGTGTCTGGTGCTAACAGACAGTTCTCCTGGCAGGTGCTTCCAGTGTGTCCTGGAAACAAGCAGCCAGTGTCCCTTTTCCCAGGAATGCCGATGAGGGCTTCTTCCCCTGAATCCCATTCCCTTGCATAGTGACTGTTCTCCCTTGAGTCTCTGTAAGGCAGCAACAAGGATAAAGGTATGACAGCTCACACAAGTGCTTGTTCGGGGCCCGTCTAAACTCATCACCGCCCTGTATTATTCCCATTTGACTGCTGAGGCACAGGGAAGGTAGGAAGCTTGTCCAAGCTCATGCTCTTCCTGCCTGACACATTTGGGATTTTTGAATCTAAGCGGGAGAGCTTGTGTTCTTACCTGATAGCGAACCCTGCACAGCGAGGTGGGCCCCGGGCCACTCAGCCTCACACCTGTGCAGAGACATGACCCAAGCAGCCGGGGAAAGGCAGAGGTGGGCCTGAGGCCACCTGCTTCAGAGGAATAAGTGGCACTGGCTGTTCCTCCAGCCCCACCCCCTAAATCTCTGCTTCTCATCAGGCAGCAAAACAAAGACTGGAAGGACATGAGGGCTGCCTAGGGGATGGGGCTAAGGGAAGACCTTTGTCCCAGAGCTTCCATGTTTGTACGATGTCTTTCAGGACAGTGTCCAAATGTATGTCTGTACACTTAGTATGGTATTCCTCAGTCTGAACATTTGTTCCCCTCCTCTGCCTCCTGAAGTGCTGCTCCCAGCCTCGCAAAGCTAAGTGAGGGCCAAAAACTAAGCAGGCAGGCTGGGCGTGGTGGTTCACGCCTGTAATCCCAACACTTTGGGAGACTGAGGCGGGTGAATCACCTGAGGTCAGGAGTTCGAGACCAGCCTGGCCAACATGGTGAAACCGAGTCTCTACTAAAAATGCAAAAAAAAAAAAAAGCCGGGCGTGGTGGCAGGCGCCTGTAATTCCAGCTACTCGGGAGGCTGAGGCAGGAGAATTGCTTGAACTCAGGAGGCGGGGGTTGTAGTGAGCTGAGATGGTGCCATTGCACTCCAGCCTGTGCAACAAGAGCAAAACTCCATCTCAAAAAAGCAAAAAAAAACTAAGCAGGCGAAGGAGGGGGACAGCATGACGAGAGTAAAGAACCCAGGGGATCTGTGTTCTCTGGCTCTCTGGTGTACCACATCCCGGAAGAGTCAGCAAGCACAGCCTTGTCAGTTTCCCCCCCGGGGCGGCGGCTGCAGCAGCAAGGCCATTTTTAACATGCTGTGGCAAACAGACTTTGTGTCTACTCAGCTGCCAGTCTAAGGACTTCTGTCGTCTTTGCCGACTCACAGATGTCCAGACACTGAGCTGTTATTTCGAGTACATTTCTCCTGTTCATCTTGCCGGGGAAAAAAATGACCTTTTAATGCTCCTGATAAGGATGTCACTAGAGGTGGGGGTTTTCCTGCAGTTAGGGACAGTTGGCACCCATGACGACCAGGGTCCTGAGGGAGACCTTCTACTCCGCCCATGTCAGCCACCCAAAACGCAGCCATTTCTTAGAGTGAGGACACTGGTTCAGGGTTCCCCGATTCACTCGTAGACTTGAGAGGAGAAAGGGGTATACCTTTCCACTGTCTCAAGTCCTGTCCCTGCAGATTCTGGGGAATGAAATGCAGTCTGATATACATCCCCAAAGAGATGTCATTGAGACTTAGCATCCTTCTTATCAAGAATAAAGGACCCTGTGGCTTGGCAGGGAGGCGCTGTTCTGGCCTTCCTGTCTGAACCACGGTGGCACATCCTGGGTTTGCTTTGGTTCTGCAAACTTACGGGGTAGAAGCAAAGCAGGCATGACCACAACCTGATTGTGCCACAAAATGCTTAAACCAACCTCCAAATGATCTATCCCTAGAATACCACCACCCCTGCTTCCTAAGGCTGACATTGTTTGCCTGCAACTAGGTTCTCATTTGCCGGGAGGCCCCCTTTGAACCGCCTTTCTCTCTGCCGCCTTCCAGATCTTGTCCACTTTGATATTCCCTCGATCCACATAGAGCTCGGGTCGACACTCCGCCTGAGTCCCCTGGAGCACATGCGGCGACACTCAGTGACTGACAAGAGGGACTCGGAGGAGGAGTCTGAGAGCACCGCCCTCTGACATGGCACCGCCCATCCTGCCTCGCGTGTACATACATCACGGGCCCTAGGAACGCCGCCAGGAGCAGCGTCCGTGAGCTTGCCAAGTGTTCTCTGCTGGCTCTTTCCTGCCACTGCCAACGCGAGGTTGGAGTCTGGCAGGAAATTGTGATCGCCAGTCCGTGTGGTGATGCTGGTGGTGCAGATTTTGTTTGTTCCTTTCGGGTGGTGACTTCGGCCTTTTGTTTGACCTTTGCCTTTTGACTTTGTGCCTCTTTTGATCCACTTTCAGCCTCCATGCCAAGCAACACCCCCCTCTCCATCCAAGGCTGGTCAGGAACGTCCTTTGCAGGGTCGGAGTGGTGCCGGAGAGGCTCACTTTGCCTGGTGAGACCCGAGGGCTGCTACCTTTTCCTCGGACGGCTCATGGCAGGTCTTGCAGGAGCAGTTTAATGGCCACAGAAAGGAAGCAGGACAGCAGGGTCCCTGTCACCCACACCTAGACCAGGTCCGGGATTCTAGCAGTCCTGGGGCACTGACCTTTGCCAGCCACTCGGGGGAGGCCTTGCCACTGGAAAACCTTCCGGGCTGCCCCCATCAGTGGGCTCCAAAGTAAGTGGCTGAAAACGAAAATGTGTTTCGCTTTCTAAGTTTTCCTTTTTCCACTGTGTGACTGAAAGCTCCTATATCATTTTCTACTTCTGAATCTATAAAACAAGCCTGATGGTGTCTGGAGGCCCCAACGGTGGCCTCCATGTCCCCAAATCTATTGGCTATATGAGAGTAATTTTACTCCTCTAGGTACCTAAAGGCACCCAGCTCACTAGTCTGTGGGGTCCTGGAGCCTGCCTCTTCTTTCTGGAGGTTCAAACTGAATAGCAATAATTATGTTACCCAAAGCATGTGGAGGAAAAGTGAAATCGGCCACGGAGACACCGGGCCATGGGCTCGGCCTGCGGTGTGGCCTGCTTTGCTCACCAGCGTCAGCCGCTCATCCCTTCTCATGAAGTCCCATCCGGTCATGGGGACGAGGGCTGGGAGGGTACCGGGGAGCCTCTTCACACTTGGGGATTAGGGGAGTGAGAAAAGATTTGGGCCATGCATGCAAAGTAAAAGTTTAAAATTTTATCCTTTTAAAATAGATATAATATACCTATACATGATATAATATTTGTATATATGAAATCTCTCTATATTTGTTTAATTTGAGCCATTCAATCTAAACCAATGTACAGGTGTACAATGAAAAATTTAAATGCTTAGTTATTTTTCCCAACACAGTGTAAAGTCACCCTCCTCTGAGAGTGGGATGTGCAGACTTTTGATGTTACAGCTTTGCTCACTTCCTGGCAAGGGCAGTTCACGCCTCAATTTGTAATGGGAGTCTGGGGTAAGGGTGGGGGTTGAAAGTTATCTTTAAATACATGTACAAATCGTTGTCAAAAGTAATGTTATTAAAATAGATTTATTATCCCTGGGCTTGGCATCTGTTCTGGCTTTAATAAACCTGCGGGGACGTGGCTGTCAATCTCGAATGTGCGCCCGGTTGGCACCTGAAGGTCACCACTAGTGTAAAGCAAGTCACTGGTTGATCTCTCGCTTGTCGCTTGAGTTTTTAAAGCACTTTTCACGTTCTCCCGGGTAGGGAGAATATACAGCAAGTACTAGATTCGACTTGGAACATGCTCTCCATTTGTCAAGCACTAATCTGTGTCTGTAAATCCCACCAGGAGGACAAAAGAAACCAGCTCCGTGTGCCATTTCTCAAAACCTTCCTTCAAGGGCAAAGTGATCCTCACTCTCAGTATGGAAGCAACAGAGCAAATCTATTGTCTCCACTTTTACCCAGAACAACCAGAAGACTTGCATTTCCCTGACCACTGACACTAGCCCGGCCAGGCTCTCACTGATGATAGGGGAAGCACGCCCTGCTGTGAGCTGGCACAGCTTGAGTTCTGTCAAAAGACTTGGCGAACGAGGGTGGCTCTCTCAGGACAGGTTCCAGAGGTGCTCACTACGATGGGGGATGACTTCCAAGCCAGCCGGGTACCAGGCAGCTGCCACGCTGCAGCGCAGAGAGCCTTCTCCAAGGTGGTGCCCAGCAGACCCTGCTCTGTAGCAGCAGCAGGAGGAAGCAAAAGAACTCACAATTCCAAACTCAATCTTTATTGCAGCTGAAATACTATTTTCGTTGAGTCTCGGTCACTTAGACCCAGTGTTCCTGCGACTCCTCTGCTTGTCTCTGGCGTGCAGGGAATCACTTTGCTGGATGAGAGGAAAGGTGCTGCCGTCTGTTTCCATGACTTCTTTAAATACTGCCTTGAAGTGAAATTAGTTCATTTGCTTGCTTCCGTGTAGCAGCCTCCTGTTCCACGGCTGTGCCAGGCACCAGTCCTAAGAGGCGTCTATAAACTAGTGCTTATCTGGGAGTCCAAGCCTCGGCACAACTCCACACCACCTATCCTGAGCTGCCTCCTGCGTGGACCGTGCTCTTCAGCTTCTACCAGCAAGGAGGGCAGATACGGGTGCGTGCGTGGGGCAGAAGACACACAGCCGTCAGAGTTCAGGGTCACTCCCAGATCTTCACTGGGCTCTGACCTTCTTGCTCTGTGGCTCCTCTGTGTGGGCCCGTTTCTGCTGGGGCTCCCCATCCTCCAGGTCGTCTGTCAGAGCCCTGGACAGGAGGGCCGCCCGCACCTGCCGCAGCTCCCGCTTCTCCCTGCGCTCCTCCATCTCCTCAATGTCGCCAGCAAACAGGGCTTTCAGTGGGGGAATCAGCTTGGGCACTGTTGGAAAGTCTCCAAAGGAGACCTAGAAGACACAATAGAAGACAAGGACATGCCTCAGAGGGGCAGAGGTGGGGACAGGAGCTGGGAGAGATGCAGTCATGCGCTCACACAGCAGCGCCAACGCCCCCTCCTTACGCACAAGCCAACAGGTCACAGTTGAAATGGAAAAAAGCATCGCATGGAGGGAGCCCTCTAAAGAAGGGACAGAGTCTCGCCAGGCCTGGCTAAGGGCCTCCGGAGAGGGAAGGGAAAGCAGTCTAGATGCTCTCAAAGTCAAGCTCCTGAAAAAGGAGGCCTGGTTCGGGCCCCGCCCCTTCATTCCGGAAGGCCAAAGCTCAGGCCTGGCTTTCCCACTCACAAGAGGCAACCACCTGTCTCACAGGTCTGTGCTGAGGCTCAAATGCCATGACTGTGTGAGCAGTCCAGGCCTGAAAAGACTCTTCAGAAATTTCCAGTGGACTGAGACTTAAGACTAGCTGGCCCCTGCAGGAGGTGGGTCTCACCAGCAAACCCAGCGTGGTTCGACCTGGTTAGTGACGGGTAGATACCCTTTTCCCACGGTGGCCCCAAAGAAGAAAGCTAACTCCAGCTGACTGTCCTACTCAGTGTGTAGAATCCCGTCTCCCTGCCCCGTCCCCGCCCCGTGCTGCCCACGTGACATACAGACCTTCATGTGGTCAAAGGCAATTCCCACTTTCTCGTTGAAGTCGGGGCTAAAGAGGGGGACCTTGGCGTAGCGCTGGCTGAAGTGGTTCAGCATGATGAACTCCGCGTTCATCCGCATCCCCACACGGATGGCTTGGGACGTTGTGCTGCGGGCAAAGGACAGAGCAGACTGAAGCTGAACCCAAGTGCAAGGCTGCAAAGAGTGGCACAGACCCTGGCAGTCAACTGCCAGGGTACCTGGGGAAGCTGGTGGGTTTTCTTAATGGGCACCTCTGTAGCCAGCACAATCTCCCCTGAGGGCCAGAGCCTTCACACACTCCCCTGAATGAAGCTCACCCTCTGTATTGGCTGCCAAATCTGTCTATGAGGGCACCCAAAGAGAAAGCACAGGGCCCACCTGGGGTAATGCACTCTTTCGTCGAAATTAACAGCCCAAGATTCAGTCCCCCAGCCCCCACCTTCTCCTGGCAATTCTCTGACGTGGTTTAGAGTTTATTCAGCTATTTCTAAATGCTTTCAAAAAACTGTGCCTCACTCTAGAACCTTGCCTAGAAAATTGTGCAAAAATAAAGGCCAAGGGCCTGTGAGCATTGCCATAGGTCAAGGAAGCCCCCATAGCCCTTGATAGGAAGCAGGGCAGCACCACATCAGTGGAGACACAAATGATGGCTGCTCAGTGTCACATAGTAGGGGAGGGGGAGGATATGGGGGACAAGGACTAACCAGCCTTTGCTACCTGTGTGTCTTTTCCACTGCTTCCTCTTCCAAACCATCTTCCAGGGTGGCTTCATGTATCAGGAGGGTGGCATCTTTCCCTGGAGAAAAAGCACAAGGATCAGGGCGGAGTTCTCTGCAAGAACAGCACACAGGCCTCAGTCACGTGCTGTTTCCTGGTCTCAACACTCGGCTCCCCTGGCCCTGGGTCTGCCTATTAGGATGACAACCAGAGACTCTGAGGGCAGGGACTTGAGTCTCCTGCCTCTGCTGCTGTTTCCCCACAAACTCAGCTGCATTCACCTCCAGCGACACAAACCCCAGAGCAACCTCACGGTGGCTGGCTTCTTCCTCTACTCACCCATCTGGACCAGAGCCTCACAGGGCATGGTGTCCCCGGAATAGACCACTTTCCAGCCAGAGGTGTGCACCAGCGCACAGCCAAACGCATGCCTGCAGTGCCGCACCAGACAGGTCTGAAACTAAAAGGGTGGGGCTGGAGGGCTCTGCAGCTCTGCTCCCCATCTCGCCCCCACGATGCCTGCGGTGGTGCCCCTTACCTCTTCCAAATCACATGTTCTCAACAGCGAACTGATCAATCTTTCCACTGCAGGACTGGAGATCTCAGCCCCTACCTGAAGGTATTTGGCAGGAATCATACTGTAAAAAGACAAAACATTTAAAACATTTCTTGGACATCTGGAACCAAAGTTTAAGTCTTTGGCTGCAGAACCCCAAAATCATTCTTAGGTAGAAACATGATTGAAATCATAGTCCCTAAGATGAAGAAACAGCTGTCAAATACAAAGAGCCAAACCCAAGCCTCTGGGCCACTGGGAGAGACCCAGCAGGTGAATACCGCCTCCAGCTCAGGCAGCACAGGCCACGGGCGACTCCAGCAGAGGGGACTCCTTCCCCTTGGGGTGAGGATGGTGCCACCTCCCGCTGGCCACACACCTGGTCTGGACAGTCTCTGTGCTAGCCACTATTTGGGTGCTTGGCTCCGGAACTCTCATGAAGAAAAGCTTGTCAATGTTTAGAAAGCAGCTCAGAACTCAAATGAGGACTGGGAAGAAATGCTTCTAAGAAAATAAGCATGATGTGGGAACTATCTAATGGTTTCTGTCCTTCAGCCAGAGCACTTCTCTCCTGCTTCTGCCTTCTGGGACAATGTCAAGGGCAAGGCTCCTGGGGGATAGTGGTAACTGCCCCAGTGTCAACCTTGAGCTTCTGAAGGAGGTGGAAGCAAGCAACAACCCAGGGGCCAGGCTGCCCTGGATGCTCACCTGACGTGGTGCAGGACCTCCTGGCACTGGTTGTGGTACTGCTGGAGCCAGGCTTTGAGCTGGGTGGGGGCAACAACCAGCAAAGGGTGAAATGGCTTTCCCAAAGACGCCTGAAACAAAAAATCCAAGTGCTGACTCAACGATGGAACATCTCAATAAACGCTGGAGGCCAACAGGCGTGGCGGATGACGTGTAAACCACTGGAACTCAAAACGTCGATGAAGTGCCGCACTTACCAAGGCTCGTTCTCTCTGCAGCAAGATATTTAGCAAGCCCTGGCAAGGAAACAGGAAACATGCATTAGCCAGGCCCGAGGATGATCTCCTTCGGGTTAGGGTCTGCAGCCCTCCCTCTTGCAGGAGTTGCCAGCCCTATGTCACCCACCAGCCTCCCACATGGCCGCAGTGGGGGTGGCACATGCTAAGCCCCCTGCGCCATGACCCTGAAATGTCATAGGCAGAAAGCAATGGGACCCGTATTGGGAAGAGGGCAATGGCCCAGGGCCCAGCACCCCCAGGAGACCAAGGTGAGGGTCTCATAGCCACACTTCCGGCATCTGGCCAAAGCTTCCTCTGAGCAGGCCATGTGAGATTCAAAATTCAAGGCTGGGTAAACCCAAAGCTGTCCTGCTGCAGGAAAGGAACTAAATAGAGAAGACATTCCTGTGGCACAGAAGGACCATGTGGAGTTTTGTAAAAGACCATTTTCTAGCTAGAGATGAGTAAGAAAAGCTTGGGCAAGTTAGGGAAGCAGAGGAAAAGATGCGGCCAAAGGGCCAACTCAGTGTGGCAGTGCCTCCTCCAGGCTCCAGCTTTGTGGTCCAGCCCAACACTCACCGTGTGGTGATCTGCGTGCAGGTGGGACACAAACACGGCAGCCAGGCTGCCCAGGACCCGGTCCACCTGGTCTCCATAATGACGGTACAGCTGCCCAAACGTGCCCTCACCACAGTCCAGTAGCAGAGACGTGTCGGGGCTACAGAAGAGAAGAGCAAGAGTCACCGCCACTGGGAGGGCTGCCGACAGTTCAGAGGCTGATGTCTGCTTTGGACAAGACCAGGAAGCAGCTGTAGAAATGTCTGGCTCTCATGCTTTTCTTTGAGGAGCTAATATAAAAGCCAATTAATTGAACCGTAAAGGTAATTTTACATGTGTCATCCTGTTTACAGCAAAGGATTATACATGGAACCCTGAAACCCTTTCAAGTATACTTACACAAAGGCTGGGCATCAAAAAAAAAAAAAAAAAAAAAAAAAAAAAAGTTTATAGGAGGCTTAAAGCATTTAGTCCTAACAATAAATCTGACTACACAGACTGACTGTGGCCACAGCCTCTCTTGAGAATACCAGGGCAGACACTGGGCCATATGAGACTGTTTCTAGGCCCAGCTGCTGTCGGACTTTTCCCCCTTTGCATGCGGTCGGGGTTTCCTCAGTTCATGTCCTCAAAGACACCTGGGGCCGGGCGGGCTGCAGGTGCTTCATTCAGGGAGCTAGTTAACGCAGACTCCCAGGTGTCACTCGGGGTTTCTGACTTGGTTTTAGGCAGGGCTCTGGGAGCTTGGATTCTGACAAGCTTCTTGGGCTATTCTGATGTGCAGTGCATTTCAGAAGCTCTGCTCCAAGGCAGAGAGATTGCTGACCCGCTCTGGCCTTCTTCCTTCTCTGGGAGGAGCCAGGAAGACGGAGAGGGCTGCACCCATTTTGCAGAGAGAAGCCTCAGTGCTGAGACATGACCTTCCGGGGAAAAGGGAGTTGGGACACAAGGTGGCAATAGCACCTTCCCATTAGCTTCAGCCGGTTCAAAAGCCACTTGCAGGGGGGTCAGGTCAGCAACTTACAAAGCCCTTCTTCCCCCAGGATCTCAGCCCCCGGGAGAGGCTGGCTCACTCCAAGCTGCTTTATTGCATGTCCTCGTCCACAGAGAAACACACCCCCAGATAGTGTATTTCTGATGTCAGGGCACATCTCGTCACTGCTGTATGTATTTAATGCACTATTTGCTTGTTTCTCATCCATCACTAGCATCTAAGATGACAAAGCAAAATTTAAAAACAAACCTACTAATGCACAATCTTATTTTCTTCACATACTATCTGCAGAGGTAACATGTACATTTCACAACGCGTTTGACTAATTTCTCTGCTGATAAATGACCCCAGGCAAACCCAAGAGAATCAACTAAAAAACATGTCAAGGGGAATCCAATAAAGGGGCTGAACACAAATGTGCAGAACCCTAAAGCTTTTTAACATACTAGCAACAGATAGCTGGGGGACAATACCAGGTAGCAATCCAGACCCCAAGTCCCCGCTCAAACTTCAGATGCCCCACTTACCAGCTGTAGGAACTACAGCAAGTCACCTCTCTGAGCATCGGTTCACCCCTCAACAAAATGGGTAGTTACTCACCACTTCATAGGATTAATGTAAAAATTAAACGAGATGATTTCTTAGGTGTAATGCACACAGTAATATCAGCTATTTTTATTAAAAGACATCATGGGATGAACTGTGGTGATTCCCAGGGTAAAAACATTGCTACTGAGGCTATAAAATGCAGTAAGGCCACGCTCCTCTCCTAGACACTCCAGGCGACATGACAAGTGACAGGGCTTGATACCGCTGCATTTTCAAATCGACTGGTGAGTGCAGCAGGACTTTTGTTTAAAAAGGAAACGCGCCTTTGATGGAAGGATGCTTCCTGGGAGAGCAGCATACCTTATGTTGACAAGTGTGGCACTGACATTTCGAATCTTCATCGGGACGGCAGACCCTGTTCCAAGGAAGACGATTTCTGGGTACTGACTTCTTTTCTCTGTGAAAAAATCCATGTGAAACAATCCGTTCCTTGGGGTCAAAAGGGAGCCAGCATGCAGCCCTGAGAAGGTGCAACGCTTTGAGTATCATTGGTTTGTCCCCAAACCTCATGTGGAAACGTGCTCCCCAGTGTGGCGGTGTTGGGAGGCGGGGCCTAGTGGGAGGTGTTTGGGCTACGGGGACGGACCCTCCTGAGTGGCTTGGAGCTGCAGTAGTTAGGTACTGGCTCTCAGGAGACTGGAGTACTTCTCAAGGGAATGGATTTGTTCCCGGGGGAGGCGGTTGTTATAAAGCCAGGGTGCGGCCCAGGTGTTCCCATCTTCACAAGCGTCCACTTCCTACTTGCCCTCTTCTGCCATGTTATGGCACAGCGTGAAAACCGTCACTGGGAGCTAGGGCCGTGACCTTGCAGAACCACGAACTAAATAAACCTCTTTTCTTGATAAATTACCCAGTCTCACATATTCTTTTATAATAATAAAAAACATACTAAGACAGATGGGTAAGCAACACAGTTCCGTCCAGCTTCCCAGGAAGGGGACTGGCAGGCCCCTGGCAACCGCCCCCACACGAAGGACTTCACACCAGTGTGGGACCCACTGGCTATTTGTCACCAAAGGGCTGAGAAGAAGAACAAATAAATTCTCCAGTCCCTTCTTCAAAAGAATTGCTGTCATTCTTTTACATTTAAAAAATGACATTTCTTTATGCTGGGAACTGTCATTTATTTCAAGAGAGCAGTGTGTGCCTTGCATCCAGCTCTTACTGCAAGACCATGCACTTCGGTCTCATCCTTCCAGTTCTATCAGGTAGGAAATGCTCTGCTTCACAAGGGAGAAACAGACTCAGAGGCCCAGGTTTCCAGTGAAGATGGTAAGAGGCAGGGTCAGGATTCAAAATCCAGGGAGACCCGATGGTTCCAAAGCCTGTGCCCGGCCCTCAGCCTCAGTTGAGTGACGTGGCCAAGATCCTCCAGGGATGTGCATCCACAAAGCCAGGACGAGATCCCTGCCAGCCAAGTCCCTGTTCAAAGCTCTTTCCACAGGCGCTCACTAAACTGTTTCACTCAATGCGTGTCTTGTCAAGAATGCTGGGGTGCCATCGCCAAATGCTCTGATTGGGTGGAATTGGGATTCTTTTTTTTTTTTTTGAGACGGAGTCTCGCTCTATCGCCCAGGCTGGAGTGCAGTGGCGCAATCTTGGTTCACTGCAAGCTCCGCCTCCTGGGTTCACACCATTCTCCTGCCTCAGCCCCCCAAGTAGCTGGGACTACAGGCGCCCGCCACAACACCCGGCTAATTTTTTGTATTTTTAGTAGAGACAGGCTTTCACCATGTTAGCCAGGATGGTCTCGATCTCCTGACTTCATGATCTTCCCGCCTCGGCCTCCCAAAGTGCTGGGATTACCGGCCACCACGCCCAGCCAGGAATTGGGATTCTTAAACTCCACAAAGCCCCCTCCTCCAATGGCCATAATTCTAACACAGAGCCAAAGTAGAGAAGCCCTGGATTAAACTGAAAAGCCAGGTTAGAATGTGCCCCGCCAGCACTCTACTCAATGCTGTGAAAACAGCAGGAGGGGGCAGAGCCCAGGAAAGAAAGGCTGCTCTGCGGGCTCCCACTCACCTGCTGGGGCTGGGCCGTCCTGTGCACTCCTCCTGTACTCCTGCATGCTCTCCTGGAAGTTGGGAAGCTGCAGCGCCTCGTCTATGAATTCCTCAGGATTGCAAGTAATAATGGCATCCCTGCAGGGGGAGAGAGAAGCATCTCAGGTGACGGACGGCGTATATGGCCTCAGCAGACCCTAATGTGGATGTCCAGAATAAATTCAGGGGGACAAGCTGCAGGAAGTTCCTTCCGATCAACACTGAAGGGTAAGTGACTAGGATCTGGGGCAGTTCTGCTCCACCGCCTTTTGGATGCTGCCTCGCTCTGCCTCAGGGCCAGTCACTACTGATGCTCAGGGCAAGACGTTTTTTTCTTTCCCTGTGGCCAGTGCTGCTGTCCTGGTGCAGGACCCCAACCTCTACTTCCTAGGCTGTGACAACCAAAAATGTTTCCAGACATTGGCAAACATCCTCTAAGGGGTAAATGGTCCCAGCTGAGAAGCAGAGCCCCTAGAGGAGGGACTCTGAAACTCACGTTCACATCCAGGAACCTTGGCAAAATGCAAAAGCCAATTCAGCAGCTCTACACTGAGATCTCACTTTCCTAGCAAGCCCCAGATCACACGGAGTGACAACTTCTTGGACAGGCGGCTCTTCAACCTGGCACAGCATTAAAATCATCTGGGAGCTTGTCTAAGTCCCAAGCCTAACTTTCAAGATCCAATTCACTAGGTCTGGGGCAGGCCCTATGCATTATTTTTCACAAGCATGAGGTAAATGTGAATGTCGGCTAGGGCTGGGAATTGCTGCTGTGTGTTAAGAGCCTGTGCAGATGCTGACAAATGGACACCAGGTTCTTTAACCCCGTGATGTCGCTGTGGGCCCGAGTCTTGCTACTACAGTCTCTTAAAGGGCCCCAGGTATCCAACCTCAACAGCACACAGCATCCAGTCATAATCCAGCACATGCTCTATTCTAATGCAAACACTGTGGAGTGGGCAGGCAACTTAAAATCAAGGTTCAGATCTTTAAAAATTAAAACAGGCAGGGCATGGTGGCTCATGTCTGTAATCCCAGCACTTTGGGAGGCTGAGGCAGGTGCATCACCTGAGGTCAGGAGTTCGAGACCAGCCTGGCCAACATGGTGAAACCCTATCTCTGCTGAAATTACAAAAAATTAACCAGGCGTGGTGGCAGGCGCCTGTAATGCCAGCTACTCGGGAGGCTGGGGCAAGAGAATTGCTTGAACCCGGGAGGCGGAGGTTGCAGTGAGCTGAGATCACACCATTGTACTTCAGCCTGGGCAACAAGAGTGAAACTCGGTCTCAAAAAGAAAAAAAAGTTACAATTAAGATGTGGGGCAGTAAGGCTGTTCACTTTCCCGGTTGGAGTGTACTGGAAGAGGCTTTCAAGATGGCATTTTACATTTATTAAGTACCTTAACAAGTGTCACACTCTGGGCCGGTAATCCCACATTTAGGAATGACTTGAAGGGAACAGACTTCCCATCAAAGATTTATATATAAGACATTTATTGTTTCATTAAAACAGCAAAAAATTGGAAACATCCCAAATGAGCAAACATCCCTATTTGGAATACCAATAAAAATCTTGTTACTTAAGACTATTTAGTGACACAGGAAAAGACTGTCAGGCCATAAACCCACATACACAAATCAAGAAACACAAAATGTTATCAACCATTATCTCTGGGCCGCAGGATTATGGGTGACTTTGTTCATCATACATTTCTTATTTTCTATACTGTGAAACACATGAGCTCTATCACTGCTATTTCCATGCAAGGCAGTTTTAGAAAAGGAGAACTACTGGCCGCAATCCGCCCACCTCAACCCAGCCTGGAGTAGGCTGCTTTTCTAAATAAATTCGCACTGGCACACAGCCAAGCCCATTCATTAGCTTATTGTCCGTGGCTCTTTTGTGCTCAAAGCGGAGTTGAATAGTTGCAACAGAGACCATATGGTCTGGAGAGCCTCCTGAAACATTTACTATGTGGCTATTTACAGAAATGTTTCCCAACCCGACTGAGACGATTCCATTAGTTCAAGATGGCACAGACCTCTGCCACTCCCTCCTGGGACGGAGCTGGTACTTGAGGAGGCATTCACCCTGAACCACGGGCACGCTGAGGGTGGGGCCCTCCTTCTGAAAGAGACAAAATGCATTCATGGAGAGAAAGAGAGGGGGTGAGAGCTGGGCCGACCAGGGGCCGGTCTGAGACACTACCTTACGGGGGAAACTGGTGAGCAGGGGGAAGATGTCTGGGTGGATGAGGTTGAGCTGGGTTTGAATCTTGTAGCTGCGAAGGTTGTGAACTGAGGCACAGTTCTCATTCAGGACCAAGTGCTGGGTGTCAGGCCCAAACCTGCAATGAAACAGAGCTGGCATTTGCAGCGTTTGTTAGGAAGCACTTCCCCGAGGAGTGGTGCTGAGCTCGGGAGTGGTAATGTGGATGAGGTGTTCAAACAGTTCAGTGACTTGCCCCAAACAGTGTTACTACATGGCCAAACATGGTCCCACTCCTGCTGTCTCAAAGCCCGGCGTTCCCTAGCTCAGCTGCCTTTCAGGTGTGCTGGGAAGAAAGAGAGGAAAAACAAGAAAAAGATGATGTCCAGGGCATACAAATAGGGGACTCCAACCCTGAGGAATGAAAGAGACAGCAGGAGAGCAGGCCATGCAGCGAGGGGCAGGTAAAGGGGCCATGTGGGGAGACACAGGCAGGGGCCAAAAAGCAGCCCAAGGTCACCCCGCACCCGAGCTCAACTCATACACCTCCACCTGGCCCTGGCCAGCGATGTCCTGAGGAAAAAGTGAAGCTCCCTCTCCTTCCAGTGACTAAACATCTACCTCCCAGGGCTGCTGGGGACGACCCTAGAGGAAATGAAGTGAAATGAAGGGTGTTTCACACACTGCCTCCCACAAAGTGGGCATTCAGTAAATGGAAGCTGTCATTTCATATCTGCAATCTCTTCTTTGGGATTCACTTCTGGAATCCTCAACCAAACAGCAGTATTCGTTCAGACACCCTGAAGAGTGTGGAGGATGTAAAATAAATGGAATCGTGTGGACACTGCGCCACCTAGCGGTGCATTGTCTTCCTAAGTGTTGCACAGATCTGGGACGCCTAGAATTCTGGCAAGGCAGGAATCCCACAGAAAGTTTAGGCAGGCGCAGAAGGGTAGGTAGCATTTGAAAGAGCAAGAGGGGAGGAGAGGGGAATCCACCACTGCCCAGAAGAGTTACCCCAAGTGCCGCTGGGCTGGGCTCCATACCTCTCCATCCACTGCTGGTACCTGCTGTCCGCAAGCACAGATTCTGGGGCCATGTGAACCACCAAGGCCACGGGGGCATCTGCCTTTCCTTGGTACCTGGGCAGAAAAGTGGGGCTTTACAAAGTGATGCAGACTCAGGACACACAAGGACAGGGACCATGCAGTCAGGGAGGGGCATCGTGTGGCCCTCTGTGGGCACTGCAGTGAGGTGACAGGCTCCACACCCAGGCCATGCTCTCACAGCAGACCCTGCTGCTGGGCCATTTCCAATGGACACGGGGTTCCTCTATCTGGCAAGCTCTGCTCTGGGCCTTCCAGTCAGCCTGAGTGATCCTTTCTCAGCACTGCAGTTCCTTATAGGGGTCTGACCTGCAAAGCCAGACCCAGGCTCTCCCTGCCTCCTCCTGCTCCCGCTCTCCTTTCCCTCTCACGAGCATTTCCTCGAATAAACCTCCTACACCTCCAGTGCCACCTTGGTGTCTGTCTTCCAGAGGACCTGAGACACAGGCACGGAAAATGAAAATCGTCTGAAATTCCACCACCTGGACAACAGAGCACTTACTAACATGCCGATGCGTTTCCCTCCAGTTCCCTTTAAAAAGAAATGCACACGGTAGCTACTTTTATCTACCCCACCATCACCATGCATCTGCACATGGCTCTCAAACAACACCTCATTCACTGAAATGAGTTTTGGGCTCTGCTGCCCAACACTTGATTAAAATACAAAGCCCAGGCTACCAGGGCACCCACATTCACCCACAGAGAATAAAGCAGACCAACTCCTAACACTCTGACTCGGAAGGGGTACAGCAGCCCAAAAGGATTTGTTGTGGTAAGTAGAAAAAAACAAGTGAAAAAATCCAGGTAGATACAAACTAGGAACAGGAAAAAAACAAGTAAACCATTAAAAGTGAGGGAAAAGACTCAAACTCAGATACGTGAGTCAAAGATGATTCCACCTGGGGTGAAAGCTGAACTGCAAAACTGGATAACTTTGATGGAGGACAAAAAACAGAGTGGCTGGTGGCCCAAAAGACATTCCCCAGCTGTGATTCCATCCCATAACACAGACTCTTGACCACGACAGTCTCACACACTCTGACTCACCTCATTTGTTTCAATGCAGGTAATGGAAGAAAATTAATTCAGTTCAAAATAATCTGGGCATTAGTTAGAACTCAAAAAAGTTCTAGAATTTCTTCTAGTATAAGAGCTGTAAGAGTTCTAGCTGAATTTCTAGTCCTCAGTGGTTTCTAGTTTTCAACCTTTTCTAATTTCACTTTGAGGCTGTGTACACCAGAGCCCACCAACTACCAACAGTGACTTAAGGCAGGAGTCCTGGCCTGTGAACTGTAAACCCAGACAGTGGGCCTTCCCAGAAACACGGCTCTTGCCACAAGATGCCCATGTCGATGCTGGGCTGTGCTTCAGCTCTCACTTCTCCCACCCTAGAGACCCCTCATTACCTCTGAAAGGTGGCATTCTCACAGATGGGTTGAATGAAGCCTTCATCTGGACATTCTACCACCACAAAAGCAGCACCAGGATCTGGAGGAGTACACAGCTCTTCAGCCAAAATCTGCAAAATCAAAAAAGCCCGTCCACTGCGGTCACAGCTCAGCCACCAAACTGAACTGCCTTCAACGCAACTGCTAACATGACATATCCTATCCAGCGGGCTGAGAGGTAAACAAAGCACAAAACCAACTTTACACATCACCATCAACACCCTTCTGGTCTCTTTGTGGATACCTAAATAGGTAACTGTCAGGCTGAGGCACTTCAGGCCTACACTGGCCAGGAAAGGAGGCTTGGCATTAAGGTTTTCTTCAATCTGTGGCCACTGGTCCTAATCTCCTTAGAAGTCAGAGGAAATATCTTGACAAAGAATACGGTGACATTCCTCTGGACCATAAACCCCAGGCCCATCCATATGGGGTCTGTTGTTAGACACTGTCCTGAGCTCAAGTACCAGGGAAAGCATGCACCCTTTAAGGAGGAGGATGACCAGCTCCTAAAAGGACAATCTACAAAATTGCTCGAATGCAGCCGTGTTGACATGCAGGACAAACACAGATAAAAGAGGACATTTTGTCACTTAGCTGAGTGATGTCCAAACTGTTCTATGTCCTTCAAAAGTGGTGTCTGTAGGGCCTGAAGCAGACAGATCTGCCCAGCATTCCGGACCCTACCTGTAACTGCTGAATCATCAAGAAAACCAGGCATCTCACCTCTCTTCCCTCATGAGTGATGCTTTTCCCCTCCTTGACAGCAGCAATGATGGGAGCAATGGCAGCTGTCCCACTGAAATGAAGAGGCACGGCCTCCGTGAAATGAGATTTCCTTAAGTGGAAAGGTGTACCCAGTGGGTCCCAAGAAGCCTCGCCCCCACACTCACACTGGAAGGCCCAGCTCCTTTGCTTTGAGCACCAGGAAGCTTCCTCTCTTTAAGTGAAGCTGCAGCAAAGAGAACATAAATGTGATTTTAGCGGCTAATGAAGAAGTTTGGTTTTAATCAATTTTCTTAGAAGTGTATTTTTCCAGATTAAAAAAAAAATAACGCTGGCCAGGCGCAGTGGCTCACGCCTGTAATTCCAGCACTTTCAGAGGCTGAGGCGGGAGGATCACCTGAGGAGTTTGAGACCAGCCTGACCAACATGGAGAAACCCTGTCTCTACTAAAAATACAAAATTGGCCAGGCGTGATGGTGCATGCCTGTAACCCCAGCAACTCAGGAGGCTGAGGCAGGAGAATCACTTGAACCCCGGAGGCGGAGGTTGCAGTGAGCCAAGATCGCGCCATTGCACTCCAGCCTGGGCAACAAAAGCGAAAGTCCATCTCAAAAAAAATAAAAAATAAAATAATATTATTTGCTTACAATTCATTAAAACACCTTTATTGCTTTCAGAAGGTATACTATATTCTGAAAAAGTCATTTATTGTCAAATGCTTTAGTACTAAAAGCCAAAATGACTTAAATCAGTGTTTTATTTCCCAGCATTAACTCATAAATTTAATAAAATGTAATTCAATATGAAAGTTAATATCCTTCAAGTATCATTGAGGAGAAACACTGTTCTGTCATTCTACATTCCTCCATAGCTAAAGGAATGTCACCAGGGCACTGCCTAACACAGCAACCAACAAGCAAACTGCCATGTAACATAATATTTCAATGACAGTGATAGGCTAACAAAAGGATGGATGATTTTATTTCTCTTGTATTTTTCAATTATTTGGCAATATAACGTCACTGCTTTTATCTTGGAGAAAAATTACAATAAAAAATCCCTAATAGGCCAGACACAGCAGCTCATGCCTGTAATCTCAGCACTTTGGGAAGCCGAGGCGGGTAGATCATGAGGTCAGGAGATTAAGACTGTCCTGGCTAAGGCGGTGAAACCCCGTCTCTACTAAAAATACAAAAAATTAGCCAGGCGTGGTGGCATGCGCCTATAGTCCCAGCTACTTGGGAGGCTGAGGCAGGAACCCAGCAGGCGGAGCTTGTAGTGAGCCGAGATCGCGCCACTGCACTCCAGCCTGGGCGACAGAGACTCTGTCTCAAAAAAAGAAAAAAAAAACCCCGTAATATATTATTATTTTAGAAAGGCAAACAATAATTCTATCAGAAAACTTCATAATCATTTTAAAGAAAAAAAAAATTTCACACACAGTAACAGAAAAAAGTCAGAAATGACATGTAGGCCTTTGAGTGCCGAATGACATTTGATTTTCATTTTCTCCTTTAAATCTTCATCAACTGAGACGCAAACTACTCTGTCTGACAGCTTTGAAGAGAGCAGTGGATCTCCCAACACGGAGGTTGAGATCTGAGAAGGGACAGACTGCCTGCTCAAGTGGGTCCCTGACCCCTGAGTAGCCTAACTGGGAGACATCCCCCACTAGGGGCAGTCTGACACCCCACACCTCACAGGGTGGAGTACACCCCTGAGAGGAAGCCTCCAAAGCAAGAATCAGACAGGTACACTCGCTGTTCAGCAATATTCTATCTTCTGCAGCCTCTGCTGCTGACACCCAGGCAAACAGGGTCTGGAGTGGACCTCAAGCAATCTCCAACAGACCTACAGCTGAGGGTCCTGACTGTTAGAAGGAAAACTATCAAACAGGAGGGACACCTACACCAAAACCCCATCAGTACGTCACCATCATCATCAAAGACCAGAGGCAGATAAAACCATAAAGATGGGGAAAAAGCAGGGCAGAAAAGCTGGAAATTCAAAAAATAAGAGCGCATCTCCCCCGGCAAAGGAGCGCAGCTCATCGCCAGCAACGGATCAAAGCTTGACGGAGAATGACTTTGACGAGATTAGAGAAGAAGGCTCCAGTCCATCAAACTTCTCAGAGCTAAAGGAGGAATTACGTACCCAGCGCAAAGAAACTAAAAATCTTGAAAAAAAAGTGGAAGAAGTGATGGCTAGAGTAATTAATGCAGAGAAGGTCATAAACGAAATGAAAGAGATGAAAACCATGACACGAGAAATACGTGACAAATGCACAAGCTTCAGTAACCGACTCGATCAACTGGAAGAAAGAGTATCAGCGATTGAGGATCAAATGAACGAAATGAAGCGAGAAGAGAAACCAAAAGAAAAAAGAAGAAAAAGAAATGAACAAAGCCTGCAAGAAGTATGGGATTATATAAAAAGACCAAATCTACGTCTGATTGGGGTGCCTGAAAGTGAGGGGGAAAATGGAACCAAGTTGGAAAATACTCTTCAGGATATCATCCAGGAGAACTTCCCCAACCTAGTAGGGCAGGCCAACATTCAAATCCAGGAAATACAGAGAACGCCACAAAGATACTCCTCGAGAAGAGCAACTCCAAGACACATAATTGCCAGATTCACCAAAGCTGAAATGAAGGAAAAAATCTTAAGGGCAGCCAGAGAGAAAGGGCAGGTTACCCACAAAGGGAAGCCCATCAGACTAACAGCAGATCTCTCGGCAGAAACTCTACAAGCCAGAAGAGAGTGGGGGCCAATATTCAACATTCTGAAAGAAAAGAATTTTAAACCCAGAATTTCATATCCAGCCAAACTAAGTTTCATAAGTGAAGGAGAAATAAAATCCTTTACAGATAAGCAAATGCTTAGAGATTTTCTCACCACTAGGCCTGCCTTACAAGAGACCCTGAAGGAAGCACTAAACATGGAAAGGAACAACTGGTACCAGCCATTGCAAAACCATGCCAAAATGTAAAGACCATTTAGGCTAGGAAGAAACTGCATCAACTAACGAGCAAAATAACCAGTTAATATCATAATGGCAGGATCAAGTTCACACATAACAATATTAACCTTAAATGTAAATGGACTAAATGCTCCAATTAAAAGACACAGACTGGCAAACTGGATAAAGAGTCAAGACTCATCAGTCTGCTGTATTCAGGAGACCCATCTCACACGCAGAGACATACATAGGCTCAAAATAAAGGGATGGAGGAAGATTTACCAAGCAAATGGAGAACAAAAAAAAGCAGGGGTTGCAATCCTAGTCTCTGATAAAACAGACTTTAAACCATCAAAGATCAAAAGAGACAAAGAAGGCCATTACATAATGGTAAAAGGATCAATTCAACAGGAAGAGCTAACTATCCTAAATATATATGCACCCAATACAGGAGCACCCAGATTCATAAGGCAAGTCCTTAGAGACTTAGACTCCCATACAATAATAATGGGAGACTTCAACACTCCACTGTCAACATCAGACAGATCAACGAGACAGAAAGTTAACAAGGATATCCAGGAATTGAACTCATCTCTGCAGCAAGCAGACCTAATAGACATCTATAGAACTCTCCACCCCAAATCAACAGAATATACATTCTTCTCAGCACCACATCGTACTTACTCCAAAATCGACCACGTAATTGGAAGTAAAGCACTCCTCAGCAAATGTACAAGAACAGAAATTATAACAAACTGTCTCTCAGACCACAGTGCAATCAAACTAGAACTCAGGACTAAGAAACTCAATCAAAACCGCTCAACTACATGGAAACTGAACAACCTGCTCCTGAATGACTACTGGGTACATAACGAAATGAAGGCAGAAATAAAGATGTTCTTTGAAACCAATGAGAACAAAGATACAACATACCAGAATCTCTGGGACACATTTAAAGCAGTGTGTAGAGGGAAATTTATAGCACTAAATGCCCACAAGAGAAAGCAGGAAAGATCTAAAATTGACACTCTAACATCACAATTAAAAGAACTAGAGAAGCAAGAGCAAACGCACTCAAAAGCTAGCAGAAGGCAAGAAATAACTAAGATCAGAGCAGAACTGAAGGAGATAAGAGACACAAAAAACCCTCCAAAAAATCAATGAATCCAGGAGTTGGTTTTTTGAAAAGATCAACAAAATTGACAGACCGCTAGCAAGACTAATAAAGAAGAAAAGAGAGAAGAATCAAATAGACGCAATAAAAAATGATAAAGGGGATATCACCACCGACCCCACAGAAATACAAACTACCATCAGAGAACACTATAAACACCTCTACGCAAATAAACTAGAAAATCTAGAAGAAATGGATAATTTCCTGGACACTTACACTCTTCCAAGACTAAACCAGGAAGAAGTTGAATCCCTGAATAGACCAATAGCAGGCTCTGAAATTGAGGCAATAATTAATAGCCTACCAACCAAAAAAAGTCCAGGACCAGATGGATTCACAGCTGAATTCTACCAGAGGTACAAGGAGGAGCTGGTACCATTCCTTCTGAAACTATTCCAATCAATAGAAAAAGAGGGAATCCTCCCTAACTCATTTTATGAGGCCAACATCATCCTGATACCAAAGCCTGGCAGAGACACAACAAAAAAAGAGAATTTAAACCAATATCCCTGATGAACATCAATGCAAAAATCCTCAATAAAATACTGGCAAACCGGATTCAGCAGCACATCAAAAAGCTTATCCACCATGATCAAGTGGGCTTCATCCCTGGGATGCAAGGCTGGTTCAACATTCGCAAATCAATAAACATAATGCAGCATATAAACAGAACCAAAGACAAGAACCACATGATTATCTCAATAGATGCAGAAAAGGCTTCTGACAAAATTCAACAGCCCTTCATGCTAAAAACACTCAATAAATTCGGTATTGATGGAACGTACCTCAAAATAGTAAGAGCTATTTATGACAAACCCACAGCCAATATCATACTGAATGGGCAAAAACTGGAAAAATTCCCTTTGAAAACTGGCACAAGACAGGGATGCCCTCTCTCACCACTCCTATTCAACATAGTGTTGGAAGTTCTGGCTAGGGCAATCAGGCAAGAGAAAGAAATTAAGGGTATTCAGTTAGGAAAAGAAGAAGTCAAATTGTCACTCTTTGCAGATGACATGATTGTATTATTTAGAAAACCCCATTGTCTCAGCCCAAAATCTCCTTAAGCTGATAAGCAACTTTAGCAAAGTCTCAGAATACAAAATTAATGTGCAAAAATCACAAGCATTCTTATACACCAGTAACAGACAGAGAGCCAAATCATGAATGAACTTCCATTCACAATTGCTTCAAAATGAATAAAATACCTAGGAATCCAACTTACAAGGGATGTAAAGGACCTCTTCAAGGAGAACTACAAACCACTGCTCAGTGAAATAAAAGAGGACACAAACAAATGGAAGAACATACCATGCTCATGGATAGGAAGAATCAATATCGTGAAAATGGCCATACTGCCCAAGGTTATTTATAGATTCAATGCCATCCCCATCAAGCTACCAATGAGTTTCTTCACAGAATTGGAAAAAACTGCTTTAAAGTTCATATGGAACCAAAAAAGAGCCTGCATCTCCAAGACAATCCTAAGTCAAAAGAACAAAGTTGGAGGCATCACACTACCTGACTTCAAACTATACTACAAGGCTACAGTAACCAAAACAGCATGGTACTGGTACCAAAACAGAGATATAGACCAATGGAACAGAACAGAGTCCTCAGAAATAATACCACACATCTACAGCCATCTGATCTTTGACAAACCTGAGAGAAACAAGAAATGGGGAAAGGATTCCCTATTTAATAAATGGTGCTGGGAAAATTGGTTAGTCATAAGTAGAAAGCTGAAACTGGATCCTTTCCTTACTCCTTATACAAAAATTAATTCAAGATGGATTAGAGACTTAAATGTTAGGCCTAATACCATAAAAACCCAAGAAGAAAACCTAGGTAATACCATTCAGGACATAGGCATGGGCAAAGACTTCATGTCTAAAACACCAAAAGCAACGGCAGCAAAAGCCAAAATTGACAAATGGGATCTCATTAAACTAAAGAGCTTCTGCACAGCAAAAGAAACTACCATCAGAGTGAACAGGCAACCTACAGAATGGGAGAAAATTTTTGCAATCTACTCATCTGACAAAGGGCTAATATCCAGAACCTACAAAGAACTGAATCAAATTTACAAGAAAAAAACAAACAACCCCATCAAAAAGTGGGCAAAGGATATGAACAGACATTTCTCAAAAGAAGACATTCATACAGCCAACAGACACATGAAAAAATGCTCATCATCGCTGGCCATCAGAGAAATGCAAATCAAAACCACAATGAGATACCATCTCACACCAGTTAGAATGGCAATCATTAAAAAGTCAGGAAACAACAGGTGCTGGAGAGGATGTGGAGAAATAGGAACACTTTTACACTGTTGGTGGGATTGTAAACTAGTTCAACCATTATGGAAAACAGTATGGCGATTCCTCAAGGATCTAGAACTAGATGTACCATATGACCCAGCCATCCCATTACTGGGTATAGACCCAAAGGATTATAAATCATGCTGTTATAAAGACACATGCACACGTATGTTCATTGCGGCACTATTCACAATAGCAAAGACTTGGAATCAACCCAAATGTCCATCAGTGACAGACTGGATTAAGAAAATGTGGCACATATACACCATGGAATACTATGCAGCCATAAAAAAGGATGAGTTTGAGTCCTTTGTAGGGACATGGATGCAGCTGGAAACCATCATTCTTAGCAAACTATCACAAGAACAGAAAACCAAACATTGCATATTCTCACTCATAGGTGGGAACTGAACAATGAGATCACTTGGACTCGGGGAGGGGAACATCACACACAGGGGCCTATCATGGGGAGGGGGGAGGGGGGAGGGATTGCATTGGGAGTTATACCTGATGTAAATGACGAGTTGATGGGTGCTGACGAATTGATGGGTGCAGTACAGCAACATGGTACAAGTATACATATGTAACAAACCTGCACGTTATGCTCATGTACCCTAGAACTTAAAGTATAATAATAATAAAAAATAAATAAATTTAAAAAAAATAAATTAAAAAAAAAAAATCTTCATCAACTATGTGCAGCTTCTTTTAACTCCCTGAAGTTAAAAAGTTACTCATGGCCGGGCGTGGTGGCTCACGCCTGTAATCCCAGCACTTTGGGAGGTCCAGGCTGGCAGATCACCTAAGGTGAGAAGTTTGAGACCAGACTGGCCAACATGGCGAAACTCTGTCTCTACTAAAAATACAAAAAAAAAAATTAGCCGGGCATAGTGGCAAGCACCTGTAATCCCAGCTACTTGGGAGGCTGACTTGGGAGAATCGCTTGAACCTGGAAGGTGGTGGTTGCAGTGAGCCAAGATCGTGCCACTGCACTCCAGCCTGGGCGACAGAGCGAGACTCCACCTCAAAACAAAACAAAACAAAAAAAAGGCTGGGCGTGGTGGCTCATGCCTGTAATCCCAGCACTTTGGGAGGCCAAGGCAGGCAGATCAGGACGTCAAGAGATCCAGACCATCCTGGCCAACATGGTGAAACCCCGTCTCTACTAAAAAAATACAAAAATTAGCTGGGCGTGGTGGTGTGCTCCTGTAGTCCCAGCTACTCGGGAGGCTGAGGCAGGAGAATTGCTTGACCCCGGGAGGCAGAGGTTGCAGTGAGCCAAGATCACACCACTGCACTCCAGCCTGGGCGACAGAGCAAGACTCCGTCTCAAAAAATGAAAAAAAAAGAAAGAAAGAAAAAAAAAGGTACTTGCAGACTTAAGGCAGGGAAACCCATCTCCCTAGAGCTGAACTCAACCCATGGAAATATGTTCCTCTCTGAGGAATGCAGATATTTGGAAGGCTGCTGAGAGCCAGAACGCAGCCCACAACGCCCCAACAGTGCACCAGCTGCCTAAAGCCAAGGTCTTCCATCAGATGAGTTTCTCAGGTCCTCATGCCAGGAGACTCCTGGAACTTGACCTAGCTCAGCTTTATTGCTTTCCAAAACCCCACCTGAGAGCAGCAAATTAATTACAAGAGGGGAAAGGGGTTACGGGCTAATCCAGTGACAGCAGCCCTCAGAAGCGGCAGAAGACAGCAAGGAAGGAGATGGAAAAGCCAGGTCTGGCAGCTGGCAGCCCCTAGGAACGGCTGCCTGATAATAGGGCAACTGCCCGGGTGTGTAAAAGTGAGCTTGTCACTTCTCATCATGCTCACTGTTAGCTATTCAGGAAAAAGCAGGAATATGACTTAAAGATTACCATATAAAACAATTTAAAAAACAGTATAAACATAGATTATCAAAAATATTTTTAAAACTTTAAAAAATGATTTTGCTGTCTAAAACTCAAAAACATACAAGTAATAAGCCTGTTAACAATAGTACTTAACTTTTAGGAAAATCATATTATTCATATACATCGACAGAAATGATACCGGCAATGATCTTGCCACTAAAATTACTACTTTATTATTTTCACTTGTAGGTTTTAGAATTTAGATAAAAATTCCAAATATATTTCAAAATCAACATTAAAAAATAATCTAATCCCACAAGAAGGCAATGAAATCTTTTCACGTATTTAGACAAATTTGTTGCGAATTGTATTGATAAAATTTTAATGTGTAATTCTATTAAAAATAAGCCACCAGTCGGATCTTACAAACAGCTCATTGTAACAAAAATTTTTAATGGGATCTGACCAATTTCAGAGTTACAGATCTAGGCCTTTGTGAATGCTAGCTAATATTCCAATCAATCTGATGTTAGACCTTAGCTATTGCAGGGGAATGAAATAAAGTACAACAGAGTTAAAACTGACTTCAAATAAAGGCCTGATGGAGTTGAAGGAAAACAAACACAGCTGCGTTCAATAATTTCTGAATTCTAAAAGGACCAATCGTTGATAAATATAAAAGAATACGGACCAGGCATGGTACTTCACGCCTGTAATCCCAGCACTTTGGGAGGCCAAGGCGGGTGGATCACCTGAGGTCAGGAGTGAGACCAGCCTGGCCAACATAGTGAAACTCCGTCTCTACTAAAAATACAAAAATTAGCTGGGTGTAGTGGCATGCACCTATAATCCTAGGTACTTGGGAGGCTGAGGCAGGAGAATCACTTGAACCCAGGAGGTGGAGGTTGCAGTGAGCCAAGATCATGCCACTGCACACTCCAGCCTGGGCGATGGAGACAGACTCTCAAAAAAAAAAAAAAAAAAAAAAAAAGGTATGGAGGCTGACAGGGCACTGGAAAAAAATTTAAAAGGAAATAAAAGTATGGGGTTATTTTGAGAAACAGGGCATCTAAACTCTGAAACCTACAAGTGATGACAATTATGAAAGGTCAGTAGTGATACTTGTTGCAGGCTCATTGCCAGTATCATTTCTATAGAATTTTTTTTTTTCTTTGAGATGGGGTCTTGCTCTGTCACCCAGGCTGGAGTGCAATGGTGCAGTCTCAGCTCACTGCAACCTCCTCCTATGTTCAAGCGATTCTCCTGCCTTGGCCTCTCAATTAGCTGGGATTACAGGTGCACGCCACCACACCCAGCTAATTTCTGTATTTTTAGTAGAGACAGGGTTTCACCATGTTGGTCAGGCTGGTCTCGAACTCCTGACCTAGTGATCCACCTTGCTTGGCCTCCCAAAGTGCTGGGGTTACAGGCGTGAGCCACTGCACCTGGACTTCCATCAGTTTTTTTGAAGATCTGCTCTCTCTTCTTGTCTCAGGTAACAGGAGCAGCTACCCTCAAATTATTGAAAAAGTGCACACCAGAGTTCGCTGACCAAGCCCCCAGTCATGTACAGCCCTCCAGAAAAGCTCCCTTACCTTACAGATGAAAGCTACGACCAGGGAAGGGTCCCTTACCCCTCTTCTCTGGCTAACACCTGAGGAAAAACACATTTAATTATCACAAGGTAAATGTGAAAGTTGTCAAGACATCACAAACTGATTACGACCTGATACCTAATTTCACCTCGCATAAAAATTAAATGGACACTACTGTCCCAATACAAAGGCTGAAGACACTAATACACTCAAGAAGACTTTTCTCCCCCTACTTATGCGGAGGTTTTTTGGGTAAATGAAAAACACAAAACTCTCGCCAGAAAAACTTTAGAATGGCAAGTGAAATTTTTTTTAAATGACACATTTCACCTGGGACTGGAGAAGAGAGAGAAAAACATATTGTAATGTGCTTTATAACGCATATAACGTGAAATAACACAAAAGTTCAAAGGCCTGCAGAGAAAATGTTGGGGTCAGTCTTCACCCAGTGCCATCCAAACAAAGACAGCATATAGGGGTCAGCCAGCTCTCAGTCACTAGATAAGACCTCAGGACAGAAAGAGGAGCTGCCGAGCTTTGCCAACGCTGGTCTTCTGTTAAGGACAGCAAACTCCTGAAGCAGCCCAACTCGTGAGTTAATCTAAACTTGGACTTTTAACTCCATTTCCCAGTGGGCTGTCATTCTGGAAGAAGAGGTGCAGATCCTCTCTCTGATTTGACTGTCTCATTGGCTTTGCAGTTATAGTTTCCACATTAAACGGAAAATTTGCATGAAAGTTACATTAACGAAAAATACAAAACGAATCCGTTTGTCAGGCCCTGTTCTCTGGGAAAACAGAACAGTTTTGGGCCTACCCAGACCCTGTGGCCAAAACTGCGGACTGGTTGTTACTAAAGCTCCAGGCTACCACCTTTACAACAACCCTTCTCATTCCCCCCAAGGGCCAAGTCATAAGCAGCCCAGGAAGAAGTATCTGTTTACACACGTGGCTTTCTTATAATAACGACTCTCTTCAAGCATTACGAGGCAGAGAATTAAGAAAACACGAGCTTTTCCGCCGCTCTGTTTTGTTTATACTATTACCACGGGGAAGGTGCGGCTCACTCTCATTTGACTCGGAGTCTGAAGATCGCTCTGGACTGAGCCTGCCGAGAGGCCTTTCTGGACTCTGCCATGGTTGGTGCTTTCCACTCCTCTGTTCACCTGGTCAGTACAGACACCACCACATTACACACTGCACAAGGTGAGCGGAGAGTCGAGGCCCAGATGTTTATATGTGGGAATGCCAGAATGCCAATGAAATCAGCACACCTTTTACTATACAGTAGGAAATAACTAGTTAGTTAACTTCCTACCTGGTTTCTGGGGTGCACTTACGTCCATTAATCTTCATGTTTCTGCTTAGCTCACAGCCTTGACCATGGTACCAGCTCAACAATGTGTTATATAAACAGCATGTGAGTTTTAGACATGCGTATTTGTATTTATTATGACTCCCACAAAAAACATAGGCCTAAAGGGTACCTATCTCCAGAGGGAGCCTTGTTTTACATTTAGTTAAGGCTCAAGATCATGGGGAAAAAATTCGCTGCTCTAAGAAACTAAAGCACAGCTGCAACGATGATGAACATAAGTTCATTCATTGAGGGCTGCCAGGCACTGAAAAAACGATGGTCAGCAAAACTGAGCATGTTAACATCGATCACACAAGTGACACGTGAAAGTTACCTGTCACATGCAATGGAGCGGAGAACAGGGTGCTAGAAATGAACAAAGGGATGCAACTGAGGCTGGAGGTGGCTACAGCAGGCCTCAGGTGTAAGAAGGCATCTGAGCAGGAGGAGCGAGCCAGTCAATGGGACTGCTGATCAGCCCATCACAGCACTGGCCTAGGAGCACCTGTGCCATTGCTCCAACTCATTCCTCCCCTCCCTGCTACCTTCTGCCTTCAGTCAGCATAAGCCTCATCTCCGCCAGGTTCTGGACTTCTCTGGCCTTTGCTGGGTGCTCTGGTCTGTTACCCATCAGCACTACTTGGTAAGCATCGCATCAGTTAGTATTATCAAGGAAATACCCCTACTGCTTGGTACTCTCTTTATATGTAAGTAAAACCAGACAAGAATGTCTTTAGCCAAGCTCAAGGACAAGACTGACTCTTTTCCTAAGCTAAGACCACATCATCTGGCCCTGGTACTTCAGAATTTGTAGGAGCTTCTAACTCCCTTGTAAGTTGCTGTAATCATTATTTATTTTAAAAAATCTATCTGTAAGGCCGGGCGCGGTGGCTCAAGCCTGTAATCCCAGCACTTTGGGAGACCGAGGCGGGTGGATCACGAGGTCAGGAGATCGAGACCATCCTGGCTAACATGGTGAAACCCCGTCTCTACTAAAAATACAAAAAACTAGCCGGGCGCGGTGGCAGGCGCCTGTAGTCCCAGCTACTCGGGAGGCTGAGGCAGGAGAATGGCGTAAACCTGGGAGGCGGAGCTTGCAGTGAGCTGAGATCCGGCCACTGCACTCCAGCCTGGGTGACAGAGCAAGACTCCGTCTCAAAAAAAAAAAAAAAAAAAAAATCTATCTGTGCAAACCTCTTCATGATCCTCTCATCAAAAGAGGGTACTTACGCCTGTGGGAAAAAACCTCCAAGCAATGAATGTGCAAACCTGAATGCAATCTATTTACTGAGAGTGCTTGATTATCTAATATTCCAAAGCAAAATCACTAACATTAGGCATGAGTTAGATGTGCTTATCCGTAAGATTATAAGCTCCTTAAGGGCAGGGGCCATACCTTAATTCCTCAGCTGAAGTTTCTAATCATGCTCAGAACACAAAACAGGGTGCCCAAAGCAAGTGTTCAGTTTCTATGTTCACCCATGTTTTCTTTACTCGGACCTATACCCTCCTCCTGGGAAACCTGGCTTTCATACTCACTGTGTATGGGGATCTGGTAAACTGTCATGGTTTCATCCTTGTATTCGGGGGCAGAGTGGGGCCGCACAGCTACAAGAAAAGCACACAACAGCAAAGCGATTGCATCAGTGAAGATGTGTGGGAAGAGTAATTTCCAGGATCACCAACCACTGAGCAACTGAACTGCCTCAGAATTATGGTGGGAATCTGACATGAAAACCAGACTTTCTAAGGAGATTACCATTTTTAGGAAATAAATAGAAGTGTATTTTGGTCAGCCATTTATATTTACTACAGCCAGATGAAAAGACATTACAATCATTGGTGACTATCCATTAAAAATGTAAGAACAAGAAACCAGTACTCGACTTTCAGAGGCCCAAGTTAACAAACAGAATTGTGAAGCCAGGGAACCCATCATCTCAACCAGAGGAGCTGATGTCTATTCTGAAACAAAGTATTAGTGTTTCTATAAAAGAGGAGTATTAAGCCACAGATGCACACCAGTGCCAGGACAAGGGCCCTGCTAGCATCCTCAGTGAGGCCTCTTCCCATCAAGAGTCTTCCCATCTGCTACACAGCTGGAGCTGCGTTTCAATGTACAAAGTTGGCCATAAAACCTTTAGGAGCCCCTCGTCACCCCCGCCCCCAACTCAAAGCAACTCAATGACGAGAAGCACCTCTGGAACTGAGGCAGAGCCCTGCTGTCTGGAGAATGCTACCCAGCATGTCCACAGGCATGCATCGGCTGTTCAATCACTGCTGCCGACCTGGCCCCTATTTTTGCAGCATGAGGTGGGAGCACAGAAAATGTCACTATTTAGAAAACACATCTCCAGCCAGGCGTGGTAGCTCACTTTCTCACTTTGGGAGGCTGAGGTGGGCAGACCACAAGGTCAAGAGATCGAGACCATCCTGGCCAACATGGGGAAACCCCATCTCTACTAAAAATACAAAAAATTAGCTGGGCGTGATGGTGCGCGCCTGTAGTCCCAGCTACTCAGGTGGCTGAGGCGGGAGAATCCCTTGAACCCAGGAGGTGAAGGGTGCAGTGAGCTGAGATCGCGCCACTGCACTCCAGCCTGGTGAGAGAGCGAGACTCCATCTATTAAAAAAAAAAAAAAAAAAAAATCTCACGGTGGTGAAGCATTTGATTTTGAGATTTAATGTTGATTTTTTAATGGATTCTAATTTGAGAGGTCAGGGTATATATGAGTTAGAAATACCAGATAATGAGTCACAAAGACATACCCAGTTCTATTCCTTTCAATGGACCAGAAAATATTTTGATTGCTTCGAGGTATTTTTCCTAATGAAAAACAAAGAAATGAGCAGTTATGGCTGAACAAACGTAGAACACAGCAACTATTCAAGTATTTAAAGGTTACCAATAGGTATCAACATAAAACAAAGCTTAGTAAGTATTTTGAACATCATTTACTACAAATATTTACTGAGTATCCATTATGTCAGATGCCAAGGACACAGCAGGAAAAAGAGATGGAGTCCTTGCTCTAATCATGCCAGTGGAGGAGACAAAATGAAACATGATAACACAAACAGCTTAGTGGCATTATGCTAAGTGCTCTGCAAGGAAAATGAAAAATACAGAGGGCCGGGATCCAACTTGTCTGGAGAAGGAGACAGTTCTGGAGTAAATGACCCTCTAGCTGAGCCCTGAAAGTTCAGTAACAACACAGGCAGCAATTAGAAGAAGCAGAGGGAACTTGTGGAAGGGCGAAAGTCCTGAAGAAGACAGTTAGAGGGGTGTAAGAGTCAGCCCATGCAGCTACAGCTCAGCGATGGGTACAGATGGAAGTAAGGGTAGGGGCTGGGGCCTACAGGACTTATAGGCCATATCAGGTGTTCTGGATTGTATTGCAATGGGGAGCCCATGAAAGGCTTTAGGGTGGCAAGTGAAACACCACTTTTCTGTCTTAATGTGACCTCTCTGGCTGCTGTGTGGCAGATGGATTACAGGAAGACGAGAATGGATATGGGAGGCTACTGTAGTTTACAGGTGCAGAAAACAGAGATAAGGAAAGCCTCGATAAGAGACAAATGGATGGATTTCAAACGTTATTTTGGGAAAAGACTTAACAGGTCCTGGTGACTTTTTTCTCAAGAACTGGAAAATGAACTGTTACATTCAACAACACACACACGACTTCCCACGAGTGTAATAAGCTGGTCTGAAAGGTAAGAAGACGTCAGAAATGTACTGAATAAAACAAAAGCTGACCTTTCTTGTGTGCCTACTTGGTGCCAAACAAATCTAATAAAGCAATCTAGTGCTTTATATGGGCTACATCATTTAATCTTTAACAACTCTACGAAACATGATAGTAATTTTACAGATCAACAAACTAAAGCTCAGAAAGGTAAAGTAACTCGTTTAAGGTCACACAGTTAATCAGGCTTTGAACTCATTTTAACCTGAAAGGGGAAGCGTTTCAACGACCAGGTATCTCTGGAGGGCAGAAGACTGATTTGCAAAAAAGGAAAACTCTTGTTACTGACATTACAAAAGAAAAGGTTGGTTTCGAAAGACGTGTCAGGAAAGACTCACCAGTTGCGGGGGTCCAGAAAGTACACACTTGGGAAGCCCGGTTTCCTTTAAAGTAAGAATCATTCCTAAAAAGGATGCATAAAATCAGATCTCTCATCAACTTCACCTGCCGTCACTAACAGGAGGAGCACTCTGTACTAATCCAGCTATTTATCTACATCTCCTCCTTCCAGCTTTGGAAGTATCACCAGGGAAGATGTACAGAGCAGAAGTGATGCCAGCCAGAGGTGTAACGGACATCAAAGATTCTTTAAATGCCTCTAGAATAGGCTGAACTGTTACTAGGGTGAAGTAGCAAGGCACCCAGTGTGCAAAATTTAAGGAATCATGAAAGTGAAGGGCGGCACCCTAAGTGCCTCACCCTAGTCTCAGTCCTGAGAAGGGAGATTGGTCTAACACTTCACTCCTTCCTGTACATGCCACCAAGCCCACAGAATTTGGATGCAACACAATCCTGACCTTCTAGTTGAGAGACATAAATGACCGGGTAATCTGGACAGTGGGTATGCGTGCGGCTGCCAATGGCGTCTACGGTAAACACATTAACTATAATCACCACCGCTAGACTCTCCAGTTTACTGCCACAAATCTCTGGCCCCGCAACCCAAGAAACTAAGTGGATGGTAACACTTAGAGGGGGTATCCATATTAAAATCTGTTCTTCTGAGTCACAGCTTTTAATGCTCTGTGCTGCAGCTGACTGGGCTGCTATAAAAAGAATTCCAGCCCAGGTGCGGTGGCTCATGCCTATAATCCCAGCACTTTGGGAGGCCAAGGCAGGAGGATTGCTTGAACCCAGAAGTTTGAGACCAGCCTGGGCAACATGGCAAAACGCAGTCGCTACAAAAAATACAAAAAAAATTAGCCAGGTGTGGTGGGGCGGGCCTGTGGTCCCAGGGATTTGGGAGGCTGAGGTGAGGGGATCACCTGAGCCCAGGAGGCAGAGGTTGCAATGAGCCAAGATCACGCCACTGACAAAAAAAAAAAAAAAAAAAAAAAAAAGTCTAGCTGTCCACCCCACACCAGACGCGGAAAAACAGTCAAGCAGGTTAAATTCCCGGAGACTTCCCACCAGCCTCTGACACTGCAAAGAATATACTCACCACTTAAGCCACCAACATTAGACCAGTGCATTCGAGTCAGGAATATGTTGTCCAGGCGAGCAACTTTCAACCTAAGAATGAGAAAACATTTAAACAGGATAACATGAACAGAACAAGGACCACTTTTGCTATAAAAAACAACTGGCCTCTCATTTCAGCTTTCAAGCCCCGTAATCAACTCCCCCTCCAAAAGCAAGAGACTGACTCACTTGTGCTCCTGCATGAGTCTCTGAACGCCTTCTCCACAGTTGAAGAGGTATCTACAAGACAAACATTACACAAGACATTCAGAAGGTTTTATTCTGTAAACTGACACCAATTAGTTGCTTTATGGTAGACGCTGGAAAAAAAACAAAAAAGAAAAAAAATTAAAAGTCCATGTTGGACTACCGAACCACATTTCTGCTATTAGGATGGTGGGTTTTGAGTCCTCCATAGGAGAGGTGGAGAGGAGTGGGGGCCCGTGTGTGTGGGTGCTGGGACAAAACGGGTTCTTTCCCCATCACTGGCTACACACCAGATCTGTCCACTCCACACGCTAACAAAGACCTTGGGGTGCAAGGAAGAGGGTGGAGCTCCGAAAGTGCTGACAGCCACGCCGGGCCCTAGAGCTGGGAAGAGGACGCTCTGACCCAAGTCTGAAGTTCTTCACAGATCCCCAGAAATCACATGGATGCAAAGAATCTGGGATTTCCCACCCACCATAACTTTACGAACCCCCGCAACAGTGAACCACATTTGTGAAGTAGGGAAGCAGAAGCCCTGGGAGGTGCCCCGATGCTCAGAGGCTGCACCGCACTGAGGGCCCGGCAGGACGGGGTGTGGCTCGTTGAAGGAACCCCAAGCGCGGCGCACTGACCGGTTGAACTCGGAGAAGACGTAGAGCGCGGCGCCCGCGTCCCGGCTGCCCACTGCCACCACCTGCAGGTACACGGTGTTCGCGCCGCCGGAAGACCCCGACGGGCCGCGCTTCTCTCGCGTGCGCAGGTGCCGCAGCGGGTCCTTGGGCGGCCGCTGGCGGCGGGCGGATCCCTGCGATATGGTGCGTCCCTGCGACATGGTGCGTCCAGCCGCGGACCGCAACAGCGAGCAAAGCGCCCACATGCGCCCGTCTTCACTAAAACTAAGAAAAGCCGCCGGTCACCTCAGTCCGCGCGTCCCACGCACCTCCCCCCGCTCCGCGTGGCAGATTCAGCCAATCAGCGCGCCGTGCACCGAGCTGCCCGCCTACGCGAGGCTGCTCATCCAATAGAAAGGAGTCTTACTGCTCGGGCCTTGTCAATTGTCAGCGGCCATAGAGTAGAGGAATACTAGAGCGTCTCAAGCGGCCCCGGTCTGTTCCGGTTTCCTGGCCTCCATTTTTTCCGGAAGCTGTTTTTCTCCTGGGGCGGGACTTCCGGAAGCACCGTGTCAGGAAAAGCCTTTCTGTGGAAGGCGGGTCTTAGGAGTTTGGAGTTTCGCTGAGACGCGCCTGTTCCCACCAGATAAGAGCTGTGCCCTCAGGGCACGTCAGCTGCTTAGAGTTTGAGTTTGAGGTGATTGTAGGGGTTGTGAGGATTAAATGTGAGGAGATCAATTGTATTGAGCATTAGCATAAAAGGCGCTTTTGCTAATTTTGTTTCCATTGTAATTCGTATGCATACGTGTTAGAACATGATCATTTTTACGTGGTGGCGCGCGCCAGTAGTCCAGGGAGGCTGAGGCAGGAGAATCGCTTAAGCCCGGGAGGCGGAGGTTGCGGTGAGCCAAAATCGCGTCACTGCACTGCAGCCTGGGTGACAGCGAGAGCCTGTCTCAAAACAAAAGGAAACAAACAAAAAATTTAGTGTTTTCTGGAAAGAAAAGCAAGAGTAGAGGACAAGCTCTAAAGCAAGAGAGTCTTGGCTCATTCGTTAGCTGCGTGATCTTGACCTCTCAGAGCCTCAGCTTTCTTATCTCTAAAACGTGAGTAATAACAGCAATAACAGTATCTCCTGCTTCAGAATATATTTAGAATTCAGTCACCTGATAATATATCAATAGCCCTTGGAGTGGCTCTGTCACAGAAGAGGCACCCAGTAAATGATAGAAAATTAAAATACAAAATGTTTCAACTCATATACAATATAGCTGACCAGGGACATCAGAGAGGTAGATGTTCCAATACCAGCTCTTTGAAAAAAACACCTAATCCCCTCTTATGTAGCTAATGAGGATTTCTCCCTGAAAGGGATTTCAGTTAAAGTCGCTAGAAATACAGGGAGCTCCCTTAAAAGAGGGAGATAATTTACGTGGAAGGTCCACTCACATATGATTTTTTTAAGATAGTTTACCTGGAAGCTTCACTGAAATATGATTTTTTTTTAAATAAATACTGAAAAATGTCACTTTTATTCAGGAAGTAGAGGAGATTCAAGTCATATAGATTCCTACTCGAAATTCTTGACACCTGACTTTCCAGGATCACATTTTCATATGTAGACCAGTTTCCTCTTGGTTTCTTCAGTTAAGTCAAAACTACACATCCCTCTTTCCCCATATATTTTTGCTCATTAGTGTATTTCTTGAGCTGTTTTCATTCAAATATGAAATTTTTTATGAAAGATCACTACCCACTGTGTGAAAACATTTTGTACTTGAAATAACCATCCCAGTGAGGGGCAGGAAAACGCTTCAGATCTACTTTACACAGTTAGAGGACTTCACAAACTGAGAAGATGATCGTACCACCATCTCCATAAGTATTCAAAATAAAAACGATAGTTTTTAAAAGCTGCTTAAGGGCTGGGCACCGTGGCTCATATCTGTAATCCCGGCATTTTGGGAGGCCAAGGCGGGAGAATAGCTTCATGCTAGTAGTTCAAAACCTGCTCTGTGGCCAGGCATGGTGGCTTACACCTCCCAGCATTTTGGGAGGCTGAGGCGGGTGGATCACCTGAGGTCAGGAGTTCGAGACCAGCCTGGCCAACATGGCGAAACCCCGTCTCTACTAAAAACACAAAAATTGGCTGGGAGTGGTTGCATGTGCTTGTAATCCCAGCTACTGGGGAGGCTGAGGCAGGAGAATCACTTGAACCCCCAGAGGCAGAGGTTGCAGTGAGCCAAGATCGTGCCATTGCACTCCAGCCTGGGCGACAGAGGGAGACTCCATCTCAAAAACAAACAAACAAACAAACCAGCTCTGGCAACAAAGCAAGACCTCATCTCTACCAAAAAAGACTAAAAAATTTAAAAATAAATAAATAAAAATTAGCTGGACATGGTGGCACGCACCTCTTGTCCCAGCTACTCTGTAAGCTGAGACAGGAGGATCACATGAACCCAGGGGTTTGAAGCTGCAGTGAGCTGTGATCATACCACTTTACTCCAGCCTGGCTGACAGAAGGAGATGCTCCTTAAAAAAAAATTATTAAAACTGCTTTTAAAAAGTGTAGTGCAATAGAATACTGATTTTTTTCCTGCGATGAGTGCTTTGATCCTTTTAAAAAAATATATCAAATTTCACACACACACAAAACATTGGTTCCTCTATTTTATTGGTGCCGTATGTTCACGTCTATCCATTGGGTAATCTCAAACTACTTATCTCAAAATTATAGGAGGAATCACTTTTGGTTATCTACTTATATAAAATTCTGAGGGCTGGATGGTATTCAGGTTGTTTCTAGGGCCCAGTGTACCTTTCTGCACTTACACTCTGGGTCATATTTTTATTCCTGGTATATGAAGACAATAGCTAGTACTTCTTCAATCTGAGGTTATACTGGAATGTAAATTTCATGAGCCTGGGATTTGTCTAACTGGTCCTCTGCTGTATCATTATCTCCTAGGACAGAGTCTGGCTTGTGGCCGACAATAAATACCAGGAAATTAGAAGCAAGCCAGTAGCTTAAACGAGGTTTTCAATTTACAACTAAGCAGGGCCTAAAATTCAATCAAGACAACAATGAATGTGTTTTCTGAAGGCAATTGGTTTGACTGGTACCTCCAAAAGGACAGTTCAGAGAGTCTGAAACAGAAAAGTGTCTCTGGACTTGCTGGAGTAGAGGTAGCCTGACCATCGGGACAGCAGAGAAAGTGGAAATCGAGGTGACAGACTTTCAGAAGTCAGTGATATCAACAATTAATATAATCCAGCCACTTCCTCTTGCTTTGAGTCTCTTTTTGTTATTCATTTTGTATATGGGCAGCTTGTGGCTTGAAATAACCTTCAGTTCTTTTGTTGCTCACAGTTCTCTGCTCCTTGCAGTGGCTGCTGGGTGGCTCAATGGGAGTGGAACCTTTAACATGGCCCCACTCCCAGGTGTGGGTCCTGGGTAATGGCTCTGCTGGGGGTGCTTTGGTTCATTTCCCATTGCCTCTTCATCCATGTAGACTGTCCACATTCAGTAGTCAGACTGAGCTTCTTTGAATGGTGGTCAGCCTCCAGGAGGAGGAAGTGAAATTGCAGTGCTTCTGAAGAATTAGGCCCAGAAGTCAATGCAAGACACACACAGCACCCACCTAGATTCAAAGGGAGGAAAATTCTATTCTACCTCTTGAGGGGAGAAGTGTCAAAGTCACATTGCAAAAGGGCCCTTGAAATGGAAAAGTCCAGGCTTTCGTGGAACCCTTTGATTATTCTAGGAGGTTCTATGAAGAGATGGCTGCCAGGCAGAATCATCTGGCCAATGAATGCTGGGAACAGTACATTTTCATATGCCTGTAGTTACAAAGGTATAATTTATAATTTGACTTTCTGCTGTACACGCTAATAACTATGGTTGCCATAAGCTGGTCCACTCATCTATGGCCATTTCTTGGGTGTATTCATAAATCAGACTTTTGTACCTACAAAGCTGGGGCAGTTCCTGGGATCCTCAAGATCTGGTGATCTGACCAAGGGACACATACTTTGGGGCTCTGTCTGAAATACCCTGTGGCCTTCACACAGACGTTCATTCATTGATTCATTCAATACACTCATACACACACACACACACACACACACACACACACACACACACATGAGTTTCTAGACACTGTTCTAGGGTTCTAGATACTGTACTAAGACCTTGGTGTACAGAAAGACCAACAAGGTCTTGCTCTCAGAAAGCTCAGAAAGTTGGTGTCTTGGGCACTAGGATGGGGCCCCAGGGCACACAAGAAAATGTTATAATAGGCCGGGCGCGGTGGCTCACGCCTGTAATCCCCACACTTTGGGAGGCCGAGACGGGCGGATCACGAGGTCAGGAGATCGAGATCATCCTGGCTGACACGGTGAAACCCCGTCTCTACTAAAAATACAAAAAATGAACCGGGCGTGGTGGCGGGCGCCTGTAGTCCCAGCTACTGGGGAGGTTGAGGCAGGAGAATGGCGTGAACCTGGGAGGCGGAGCTTGCAGTGAGCTGAGATCTGGCCACCGCACTCCAGCCTGGGCGACAGAGCGAGACTCCGTCTCAAAAAAAAAAAAAAGAAAATGTTATAATAGAATCAGGACAGGGATGCTTTTGTCTTCATTGGGTCTGAGGTGTTTCCGGTTTAGAGCCGTAGAAACCCAACAACTCCAAACTTGATGGCCACAATGCATCGGAGGGAGAATTGGTTTTTGAAACAAAAGTTACTTTGGGCTGGGCACGATGGCTCACACCTGTAATCCCAGCACTTTGGGAGGCCCAGACTGGTGGATCACTTGAGGTCAGGAGTTCGAGACCAGCCTGGCCAACATGGCGAAACCCCATCTCTGCTAAAAGTACAAAAATTAGCCAGGGGGTGCCTGTAACCCCAGCTGCTTGGGAGGCTGAGGCAGGAGAATCACTTGAACCCGGGAGGTGGAAGTTGCAGTGAGCCAAGATCATGCCACTGCACTCCAGCCTGGGCAATAGAGCGAGACTCAGTCTCAAAAAAAAAAAAAGTCTACAGTCATGTACAGCAATGTCCTAGACCTTCACATTCACTCACCACTCACTGATGCACACTAGGCAACTTACAATCCTGCAAGTTCCATTCATGGTAAGTGCCTTATTCAGGTGCTAATCTTTTTTTTTTTTTTTTTGAGATGGAGTTTCACTCTTGTTGCCCAGGCTGGAGTGCAATGGTACAATCTCGGCTCACCACAACCTCTGCCTCCTGGGTTCAAGCAATTCTCCTGCCTCAGCCTCCTGAGTAGCTGGGATTACAGTCATGCACCACCACACCCAGCTGATTTTTTTTGTATTTTTAGTAGAGATGGAGTTTCTCCGTGTTGGGCAGGCTAGCCTCGTACTCCCATCATCGGGAGATCCACCCACCTCAGCCTCCCAAAGTGCTGGGATTATAGGCGTGAGCCACCACGCCCGGCTTAGGTGCTAATTTTTTATACCACATTTTCACTCTATCTTTTCCATGTTTAGATAGATTTAGATACAGAAATACTTACCATTGTGTTACAATTGCCTGCGGCATTTAGTACAGTCACATGCAGCACTGGTTTGTAGCCTAGGCACAATAGGTTGTACCATACAGCACAGGTGTGCAGTAGGCTGTACCATGTAGGTTTGCGTTTGTGCGCTCTGTGATGTTTGCACAATGACAAAATTCCCTAACAAGGCATTTCTCAGAATGTATCCTTGTCATTAAGTGATGCATGACTGTACACCAGAAACCAGAAAGAAAGAAGAAAGGAAAGTAACTCAGCCTGGCTCAGGCTTGGAGAGGCTGCAGCTCTGCCGTAATTAATGCCACCCAAGCTTTGTCACGTTTAGATCCTCAGGGCCAAGCAGGTGCCCAGGAATTCGTGGAGCTCAGTTAGTGTGTACTGAGGGCATGGAGCACCTGCCCAGCCTGAGTCACCCCAGGCTGCCATCCCCAAATACCACAGACTGAGTGGCTTCCCCAAGATGTCAATTTTCTCAGTTCTGGAGGTTGAAAGTCCAAGATCAAGGTGTGGGCAGGGCTGGTCTCTCTCTCCTGAGGCCTCTCTCTTTGCAAATGGCCTTCTTCTTGCGGTATCTTAATGTGGTCTTTCCTCTGTGCTCACATGGCCTGGTGTGTCTCATGTGTCCTAATCTCCTCTTCTTATAGGGACACCAGTGAGCTTGGATTAGGATCTACCCTAACAGCCTCGTTTAATTAATCACCTCCTTAAAGGCCCTATCTCCAAATGTCGCATCATGAGGCACTGGGGGTTACAGCTTCAACAGGTGAGTTTTGACCAACCTGGCCAACATGGTGAAACCCCGTCTCTACTAAAAATACAAAAATTAATCGGGCATGGTGGCGGGCGCTTGTAATCCCAGCTACTGGGGAGGCAGAGGCAGGAGAATTGCTTGAACTCGGGAGGCGGAGGTTGCAGTGAGCCGGGATCATGGCACTGCACTCCAGTCTGGGCGATAGCCTGGGCGACAGAGCAAGAATCCGTCAAAAAAAAAAAAAAAAAAAGGAATGGTGTCAGAGAAGGCTTCTCACAGAACATATGGCACGATTCGGATTTAGAAAAAATTGAGAGATTTCCAGGATGGCAAGATGAGGAAGGCTATTCTATCCAGAGCGGGCGGCATGGAGACAGGAAAGGTAGGAGTGTGCCAAGAAGCGACAGGACACACAGCAGTTCACTGAGGGTTCACGTCATCATACGCACACTTTCCACACACGTGTCCAGATCACCTGCTCCTCCCAGCACTCTTGTGAGGTGTAGCCTATTGCTATTCTCATTGCACAGATGAGAAACTGAGGCTGAAAGGGCTTACTTGCACAAGATTACAAAACTAAGTGATGCAGGTAGCATGCACACCCGGGCTGCTCAGTTGCTGAGTTCAGTTCACATTCCTCCCAGGCCACTATTTCGCCTCAAACAGTTGCTATTACTGTAGGATACATTCAGGATGAAGTAGGATGAAGGAGGGTCGGCGAGGAGGCTGGCAGTCGGCGAAAGTCACAACATGAAGGACGTTGGAGGTTTCCTTTTAGCCTTTCATCCTTTCATCCTGCAGTCCTGCCTCCAGTTCTCCGGGGTCAAAGGACAGGGCGCAGAATCGCATCCTGGAGGCGTGCGATGCGCGCCCGTGGTCACTAGAGGGCGCAGAAGCGCCGGCTCTGGGGAAGGCTGAGCCAGGAGGCAGGATCTCAGATCGCTGCGAGTTTGATTTATTCTCAGGGATCTGAGAATTCTAGAATTCTTCAGTTTAGCACTTTCCACTGAAGGTATTGTAAGATCATGCACACAATCACTGCAGGGCTGAGGGGGACCCTTACATAACTAGGAATGCTCCTCAAGTCAGTGTCTACATTTGCATTCCTGTTTATGGCGCTAGTGGTGCCACATGATCCCCAAAGGACCAGAGTTTACTGTTTAATTCTTCACTCAAACTGGAGCTCAGAGATGCATTCTCAGGGGCCTCAATGTGTGTGTGTGTCCCTGTGTGTATGTGTTATGTGTGTCTGTGTCTGTGTGTCTGTGTATGTGTGTATGTGTTGTGTGTGTATGTCTATGTGTATGTGTGGGGGGTGTGTGTGTGTCTGTATGTGTTGTGTGTGTGTGAATGTAGGTGTGTATGTGTGGGTTGTGCATGTATGTCTGTGTGATTGCATGTACCTGTGTATATATGTGTGTGTGTGTGTGTGTGTGTGAGAGCATGTGTATGTGTGTTTGTGAGTGTGTGTATGTGTGTGTCTTTCATTTAATTGGGTTCTTTATCTTACTCGCATTTGGGAAATGCCAGTGCAGGATCCCGAGCTCCCTGGAGGTATCCCTGGAGGTGAGCCCAGGTGTGTCAAGGTGTCCCGTCTGGAGACAGTAATAACCCGGCGTGTCAGGAGCTGTCCAGGGAGGAGGGTGAAGATGGTGCGGCTGGTTTCTGTGGAGATGATGTGGTGCAGTCAGGGGTTCATGGACTTTGGGGTGCTGAACCTGACCCGGAACAGCCAGGTAACCTTGGGCAAATGTCTTAACCACTCTGCACCTTGCCCTCCAGGATTGCCATGAGGATGAAGAGGTAAGGAATAGGCATCTCTCCATCCTTCTCCTTTTCCCCATCCTCTCCCTCTCTTTCCAGCCCCCTCTCTCCCTCCACCTCATTCCCTCCCTCTCTCCTCTTTCCGTCTTCCTTCCTTCCTCCCCCTCTCTTCTTTCTCCCTCATTCTTCCTCTTTCTTCTCTCTCTTCCCCTCCCTTTCTCTCCTTCTTGTTCTTTCTTTCCTTCTCTCTCTCCCTCCCTTGCTCCCTCTCTTCCCTCTCTCTCTCCTTCCCGTTCTCTTCCTCCCTTCTTCTTTTCCTTTCTCTTTCTCTCCCTCTCCTTTCTTTCTTCCTTACTTTCCATCCCCTTTTCTGTCTCCCCATCCCTTTCCCCCATTTTCTCCTTCTCTCTCTTTCTTTCCCTTTCTTTCTTTCTCCCTTCCTTCCTTCCTTCCTTCCTTCCTTCCTTCCTTCCTTCCTTCCTTCCTTCCTTCCTTTCTTTCTTTCTTTTTTGACAGGGTCTCACTCTGTCGCCCAGGTTGGAGTACAGTGGCGAGATCTTGACTCACTACAACCTCCTCCTCCCAAGCTCACCTCAGCCTCCCAAGTAGCTGGGACTACAGGCTTGCACCACCATGCCCAGCTAATTTTTGTATTTTTGGTAGAGATGAGGTTTCTCCATGTTGGCCAGGCTGGTTTCAAACTCCTTGGCTCAAGTGATCTGCCAACCTCGGCTTCCCAAAATGCTGGGATTAGGATGTGATCCACCATGCCCGGCCCCTTTCTGTCTTTCCCCCGCTTTCTCTTTCTCTTGCTCCCTCGCGTCCCTTTTTTCTTTCTCCCTCTCCTTCTCTTTCTCCCTCTTTTCTTCTCTCTGTCTCTCCCCCTCCCTCTCTCAATCTCTCTCAGTTTCCCCAGGTTCAGAATGCTTTCCCATTTCTTTTTCTGGCAGTTAATACACTAAGTTGTCATCATTTACTTGTTATATGTCTTTCTAGACTGTGGCTTCAGTGGGGCAAAGGACAAGGAGTTTGTATCTCGTTCTAAGGGAACAGGAAGCCCCCAGAGGGTATATGAGCAGACAATGGAATGATTAGGTTTTCATCTTCAGAGGCTGGCTCTTGCCGCTGTGTGGAGAGGAGGCAGGGAGGACACGGGGTACAGTGGGCCTGTAGGGGCAGGCTTGTAACCTGGACGGAGGTGGGAATGGCAGAGATGAAGAGAAGCGGACAGATCAGGACCTGGTTTTACACGGAACCCTCAGAGCCTGCTGATGGATGACGGGTGTAGTCAGGGGGAAACAGTATTCAGGAATCAAGGAGAGCTCCAAGGTTTTGACCTGGCCAAGTGGGCTGATGAAGTTGCCTTTTGTGGGGATAGTAAAAGACAGATGGGGAGCAGATTTTGGGTAAAAAGCAAGCGTTCTGTCTTCCACGTGTCATATGTGGATTGCCAATTGTAGGTAGACCCAGCACGTGCTCTGTTCTACCCCTGACTCTGGAGTTCTAGGAGAATTTAGGATTCGGGACATAAAATTGTGGTTCATTGACATTCGGATGTTGTATAAAGCCATGGGGCTAGCTGAGATCCCCTAGGGAGAGTCACTGTCTCGTATAGTGAAGAAGACATGTCCCAGGCCCAGCCTGGAGACTGTGACATTCCCAATATTGAAACTTAAGCAGAAGAGTTGGAGCCAGGAAAAGGAGGCCAAGGAGGAGCTGCCAGTGAGTCATTGGAAAACCGGTAGCACGTGGAGTCTCAACAAGAAGAAATGAAAGCATTTAAGTAGAGTGAAAATTTTGGCAAATGCTGCTGAGACGTCAGATTTCATATGAACACAGGTGGGCAAAGCACCCCCACTCTGCATGCTTAGCTACCGGTCATGGCACCGTTCCTTCCCCACACCCATCCCCACTTCACACAGCACCTCAGCTTCCTTCTCAACACAGTGTTATTTCTTCTTATTTTATTTTTTTTGAGATGGAGTCTCGCTCTGTTGCCCAGACTGGAGTCTGGTGGCATGATCTTGGCTCACTGCCCCCTCCACCTTCCAGGTTCAAGCCATTCTCCTGCCTCAGCCTCCCAAGCAGCTGGGACAGCAGGGATCCCCCACCACGCCTGACTAATTTTTGTAGTTTTGGTAGAGATAGGGTTTCGCCATGTTGGCCAGGCTGGTCTTGAATTCCTGACCTCAGGTGATCTGCCCTCCTTGGGCTCCCAAAGTGTTGGGATTACAGACGTGATCCACTGCACCCAGCCCATTTATTTATTTCTATTTTTTGCCATAGACGGAACAAATCAACACAGTGTTTCTGGAAACCACTACTCATGGACTGAAGATGGCATGTAAATGAAATCTATTTGCCATTCTTTGTGTAATCTCATCTCCCAGCTATCTAGATGAAGACATTGCATCCTAAAGAGATAGTTAACTTGGCAATACTTGACCACTACACATCCAATATTCACCTTTCAGTCTAGCAGTGTAGTGATAGGGCCATGAGGAAAGACATATTTGTGTGGATTCTATGACATTTTTGTGGAGTCCTTCTGCTGTTAGTCAGGGTTCTCCAGAGAAACAGATAGGATGTGAAGATGAAACGATAGATACATAGACTAAATAGATGATAGATTTCGGTATCATTTATCTAGATAGAGGTAAATAGATGATAGATTTAAATATACCTAGAAACATAGATGATAGATAAATATACATATAAATATAAATCTTTCGTTATTTATTTGTTTGTTTGTTATTTTTTGAGACGGAGCCTTGCTTTGTTGCCCAGGCTGGAGTGCAGCGGCGCAATCTTGGCTCACTGCAACCTCCGCCTCCTGGGTTCCAGCGATTCTCCTGCCTCAGCCTCCCGAGTAGCTGGGATTACAGGCATGTACCACCATGCCTGGCTAATTTTTGTATTTTTAGGGGTTTCACCATGTTGGCCAGGCTGGTCTCAAACTCCTGATCTCAGGTGATCCACCCGCTTCAGCTTCTCAAAATGCTGGGATTACAGGCGTGAGCCACCATGCCCAGCCAGATACATAGAAATCTTTTAATAAATATTTTAAGGAATTGGTTACAGTGATTGTACAGATAGACAAGTTCAAAATCTGCAGGGTAGGCCAGCAGGCTGGAGACTCGGTGAAGAGTTGCTATTCAAGGCTGAGGATAGCCTGCTGTCAACATTCCTTTTTCCTTTGGGAAGGTCAGTCTTTTCTTGAAAGCCTTCAGCTGATTGGATGAGGCCCACCCACACTGCAGTGAGTCCTCTGCTTTACCCAATGTCCACTGATTTAAATGTTAATGTCACCTAACAGATCTCTCACAGAAACATCTAGAGTAATGTTTAACCAAATACCTGGCTACCACGACCTAGCCAAGTTGACAGAATGAACCATCACACTATTGGTTGACGTTGGTTACTTCTAAGAAACTGAGTTAAAAGTGGTCTCGTTTGATGTCGCAAGGAGGGGTAGGGGTAGAAAGAGCAAGCGTGGTGGATGCTGGCTGTCCCTTGATGAGGAAGTGTACCTCCGCCCGCCACGGTGAACTTGGCTTTGGTGATTTTAAAAGCACTGGAAAATTGAGTGCCCTCATGAAAGCAGTAACAGTTGCAAATTACTGAGCACTTACTGTGTACTCGGCATCCTGCTAGGTGCTTTTCATGGCTTATCTTGTTTGGAATTACTGTGGTCCCATCTGGCAGACACAGTGCACAGCTTTGCCCTGCCTGGGGTCAGCTACCTCCTCAGGCCTCTAACCCAGGAAGTTGGCTGGACACAAGGCCCATGTCTCTGGGACCCGCCGATCTCTCCGATCCCTGCTCCACAAATCGGGAGATGTTTTTCAAGAGGATAACGAGCAGGAGTTTCTCTTCTCCTTCCTTGGCTTTCACTCAAACTTTTTGTCCTCTTCATTTCCTCAGGGGCTTAGGCTTTTGAAACCAAATCCTGGAAGACGTCTTTGTTCTCAGCTCTCTCTTCTGCCTAGTCCCTCCCGAGAGTGGGCCTAGCTGTTTGGTGAGGGAAGGGCACAGGAGGACTTTTCTGGGAAGAAAAAATTGGTTAATATTTTTTAAGACATTACCCCACCTCGTTGGTGACAATTGATCACGTCAGCATATCTCCTTTCCTGGCCATATATTTTACTTTCTTTTCCCTTCCGTCCCTGCTTCCCTGCGCCTCCATAATGTCATAAAGGAAGGGAGATGAGCTCAAAGCTTTGAATATACCTGACCATTACTGACTCAAGACAATGCTACAGGCTCCTGTTTTATAAGAGAAAAAGAATTCATGGAAGCTTTTCTGGAATGCGGCTTTATGTTCATATTCTACCCACCCCTGTCTCTCTCCTCATAACTAAAGGGAGCTGGTAGCAACCACCCTGCTTTGCAGCTCAGCTGGTAGAATGCCTGGAGAGCAGCCAGTGGCCTGGGTTCAATCTCCTGATAAGTCATCAATTTCTTTCTCACCCAAAACATCTGGTTTGGGATCCTGAGTTATGAGCTAATATTAAATATAAAAGTTTATAGCATCACATATATAATGCTGTTGATTAGAAACATCAAGAAAAGTAATTGACTAGAAGGGACTTGGTGTGACCAGCTGCTTGAACATCTGGATGGGATCCAAGGGGCCTGAATTGAATTCCCAATTCATCCATTCGTTCTTGGCCAGCAGTATCTGGTTTGGAATCTTTAGAGATTTGACTCTCTTCCTTGGCTATGGCTTTTTCTCAATGCTTTATATATAAGCATGTGAGTGTGTGTTTCAGTTAACTGAAAAAAGCTAAAATAAAATCATTGTAGTTTTTATCTTCTCTTGCATCTGTTCATTAGACATTTATGGTTTTTATGATTTCCCGAGCCTCAGCGTGTTACCAACAGTGAACACTAGGGGGCAGTGTACACTCATGTTTTTCCTCCATGGGCTAAGATTTCTGAAAAGCCGTCCCAATCCACCTCTCCATCTGGTTTGCAGTTGAGTTGCCCAAGAGCGGGAAGGGTTCCTACCAGCATGGGGCTTTGTTCTCAGAAAGCTTCTCTGAGATACATTACTTAGATACATCCGTACAATCCCTCAGTCAACTGCACCCTTGTGACCTATAGCCTGAAGTTAACCAAGCCTTTTCATGACAGCCTATGTTCTGTTTGCTGAATAGCTGCCTCTGCTTCCTTTCTCTTTTCTGTTGGGTTTGGTTCCTGCCAGAACAACACGGATTTGCCCATCTCCCCTGACACATTCCGGTCCAAGGTTTAAGCAGGGCAGTCATTTCCTTACTGGAATCCCTTCCCAAACAGCTTCTTCCCAAGCTATCAGGCAGAAAGTATTTTGCATCTCCTGTGCCAACTCAGGCTGAGGTAGCTGCTTGGAGTATTGTTTTGAGAAGGTCTCAGGGTCCAGGCTCAAGATCAAGAATGCTGTGCTCGATTGGTAATGTCTTCCTCCCTTCCCTTCCCTTCCCTCCTTCCTTCCTTCTGTTCCTCCCCCGCTCCTTTCCTCCCTTCTCCCCTCCACTCCTTCCTCCTTCCTTTCTTTTTTCCTTTCTTGCTTGTTGAATTCCTTTGAAGAGCGAGGTACTGGGCTAAACATTTCAATAGTGGACAAGATCGTCTTGGTTTCTGCCCTCACAGAATTTACAAACCAATAAGAGAGACAGTGAAAAAACTGGGCACGTGGTAAGCCCTATGCTAGGGAAGCAATCGTGTGCTGTGGGGCACGTGGAAGAGGTACCTCACCCAGTCTTGAGCGTGAAAGATGAAACAAGGATGCATACCATAAAACCAAGGAGGGAAGGGGCAAAGAGACAAGAGTCAAGGGGGAAATGTTAGAGCGGAAAAATGCAGGCAGCTCTCGCTTTTCACTTTGCTGCTCTGAGTCCATCTTTGACTACAAACCACCCATATCCCTCACCTGCGGATGTCTTAGGTGGCTTTGGGCTATTGGAGTGGCAAAGTTTACCGCCTGCAGGGCCCAGGAAGGTGACATGGGTGATCCAGAGGATCAGAGCAAGCCAAGTCTTCGTGCTCCGTCTGAGGGGGTGGTGCTCCGTCTTGGGCCAGGCAATGGTGGCTCTGTAAAATGCAGGCTCAGACGGTATCAGATCTCGGGACTGTTTTGCAATGGAGTCTGAAAACTAGATTTTATGTGAAATTTCCTGAAAATATTTACTAACACTTTATGGGCCAAAAAGATGAGGCATGAAGGCAAATTTGGGCCCTTTAATGGCGCTTTTGCGTCAGTGTCCGCCACCTAGTGGTGGATGTGAGTTGCTTCACTCTGTTTTTCTGTAACAGCAACCGGAACCAACTTCCTTCCTTGCTCCCTTCTTAAATTTGGCTTTTGATTTACAACAACAACAACAACAAAATTGTTATGAAACATTTAGAGTGCCACCCTGATGGCGGTTTTTAGCCTTTCTCTTCCGGAAATCAGTGAAATTGAAGTTGGGGGCGGATGGGGGTAATGTTGAAACGGTTGTTCGGGACTTGGTTGGGGGGTGATGACAGTGACAGGCTTGAACACCTGCTTGGCTGGTGTGAACTTGCAGGCTGATTCCAACTGATTGAATGAAATATGATTAACATCTTGACCTGTCTGGAGTCCAGATCCAGAGACTTCGAGTGCTCCTTGCAACTTTAAGGATATATGATTCCATCGTGAGAATGGGCCTTCTCAGCCAGGGTCTCCAGAGCCTTAGGGCTTTTTTTCTGAATGAGCTTCATGGTGGTCTTTGAGCCCCCTCGAAATTGTGTGCAAAAGTGTTTGCTTGTGCATTTTTCTTGGAGAGAGCTGCTAGCCTGAGTCAGATTCTCAAAGGGCCTATAACTCAGGAAGGGGAAAGGCAAGGCTGAAAAATGGGTTTCTCAAACTGAGTGAGTACCCCAATGCTTGTTAAAATGCAGACTGTGGCCGGGTGCGGTGGCTCATGCCTGTAATCCCAGCACTTTAGGAGGCCAGCGTGGGTGGATCACAAAGTCAGGAGTTCAAGACCAGCCTGGCCAACGTGGTGAAACTTTGTCTCTACTAAAAATACAAAAATTAGCTGGGCATGGTAGTGGGTGCCTGTAATCCCAGCTACTCGGGAGGCTGAGACAGGAAAATCACTTGAACCTGGGAGACGGAGGTTGCAGTGAGCTGAGATCGCGCCACTGCACTCCCGTCTGGGTGACAGAGGGAGACTCCATTTTAAAAAAAATGCAGATTACTGGGTCCCACCCCCAACGTTTCTGATTCAATAGGAATGGGTAGGACCCCAGAAATTGCCTTTCTAGCAAGTTCCCAGGTGATCAGACCACAGGGTGCGGACTCCTGATGGAAAGCAATAGCACTTAGAGAACAGGTCTCATGCATTCTGCCCTGATGCTGGAACTCATAGTTGGGAGTCTTGCTTTCAAGTACAAAGCAAAAAAACAAAACAAAACAAAAAAAACACTGTGTTTTATTTCTTGATGCCGCCTAACTCCTGATCCCATCCTTTGCTTTGTCAAAAAACACTTTAAAGATTCTGGGTAACAACTCTTCCTTTTGGATCTTTGACTTGATTTGCTGCTTAGAAGCCAAAAGACAGTGAGCTGGCTTCTGGAGAATGGGAGGCTGAGGAGTGTGATGGCGCCATAACAAGGATAGGCAGTATCTAAGGGCAATATAATATACACATTAAGAATATATCATATATCCTTAAAGTTGCAAGGAGCACTCAAGGTCTCTGGATCTGGACTCCAGAAAGGTCAAGGTGTTAATCGTATTTCATTCAGTAGATTGGAATCAGCCTGCAAGCAGCAGAGATGCGTACTGCCTGTCTCCTTCCACACCGCTGCCACTGCATTAGAATTTGCTCAGAGGAGTGTCTTGGTGGTGGTGGCATGAATTGGTTCTGAGGGACATATCCCATGTCCCCTTAGTACCCTTGCATGATGTACCTAAAGTTTGTCAAAGGAATGCCTAAGACCCCTTTCAACTCTAGAAATTTCTGAAATCTGTGAAAAAGACACATCAGAATCTTTAAATTCTATTTCCAGGTAATCTTTGTCCACCTGCCATGTCTGCTTTCCTGGGGAAAGCTCATAGCCTTCTGCTGAGAAAATCACCTTGACATAGAGAAAATCATCATCCAAAAGGAATTCAGCCCTCATTGCATGTTAGATGCCTTCCTTGCCAAGGGCACTAAATGTGCCAACAGATGTCAATGTGCTCTGGGAGGTCATATTTGCATAGTGTGAGGCTCCAAGAGTAATGGGGATCCAGGCCTCCCATCCTTCTCTCCATGGAAGCTGGGAAGGTTCCAAGCTTCTAGCACAGCACTCGAGGTGGCCAGAGCTTTGTGGGAACCTGAGTAGGGTATTTGGCCTGCAGAGTCTGGGCCTGTGGAAGTCCTCCATCACCTGACTTCCTATCCCTACCTTCTCTGTTTCAAACTGTCCCTGTCTGTCTGTCTGCAAAATTAAAAGGTGGATGTTTGCCTCTTGAGACTGTTGTTTGAGGAAGTGGAATAGCATGCACGAAAGGGCTTTGGGATCTCTGTGAAGTGGGCTCTGCAAAGTAAGAGAGGGTGGGTTGAATTTTCCAGATGGCAGAAATAATAGTCCTCCAAGAGGTTAGGACTCTCCAGTACTTTAGTGGTGGCCAGATGTACCTAATGAAGTGTCTGGTGGGATCCCTTTGCAGCCAGGAGCTGAGTCAGTGGGTAAAGGGTAAAGTACTCAGGGATGGGATAAGCAAGGTGCCTCCCTAACTTAGGGAAAATGGAATTTCATGAGGGGAAATCACTTTAATCTTTGTAACTGTTCTGCCCTCCACTGGGTGCTGCATGCTGAGAGTGCTTGGCAGTGGGGAGTGTATTAGTCCGTTTTCACCCTGCTGATAAAGACAGACATACCTGAGACTGGGAAGAAAAAGAGATTTAATTGGAATTACAGTTCCACATGATTGGGGAGGCCTCAGAATCATGGTGGGAGGCAAAAGGCACGTCTTACATGGTGGCGGCAGGAGAAAATGAGGAGATGCAAAGGTGGAAACCCCTGATAAAATAATCAGATCTCGTGAGACTTATCCACTACCACAATAACAGCATGGGGGAATCCGTCCCCGTGCTTCAAATGATCTCCCACTGGGTTGCTCCCACAACACTTGGGAATTATGGAAGTACAATTCAAGATGAGATTTGGGTGGGCACACAGCCAAAACACATCAGGGAGATAGGGAAGGGCTGCTTTGATCCCTGTTCTTTTTGGAAATAGAAAGGGGGATGCCTCAGCACTTTGGGAGAGAACATGTGGACTGGGAAGATTCTGGTTTCACAGAATAGCGGGGAGGATGCCACTGCAGGACATTGCAGGTTCACCTTCCTGTACTTTTCTGGGTGTCCCAGCATTAGGTGAAGGAGAGAGGCAGAGTCATGTGGGGAAAGAGCCTTGGATGGGAGTCAGATCCTTCAGCTCTTGTCTCTGTTAGGGCAGAACCTAGATATGATTTGGGACAAGTCTGTTCATCTCTCTGAGACCCTGTTTCTGAAACAGGCCCAATTTCCTTATAGAACTAATATTTTTGCCTTTTTTTTGAATAAACAGAGAAATTGACCCTCCTGTTGTTGAAATGTGAAATTTCCATTTGTCTCATTTTAGTTCCTCCTCAAGAAACCAACCATCAAGCAAGGGACTAAAACTCGTCAAATCACTGCATCCAGATAATGAGATGCCAGGCCCCTCATCCATTCTGATTGCTTCCTTATTCCTCCCTAGTTCCTGTTTTCCCATCTTCCCTGCCATTTTAGTTTCCCTCCAATTTTAGTTTGTTGGAGAGACAGATTTGAGGCTGATCTCCCATTCTCCTTGGCTGTTGCAGGTGATTAAAGTCTTCTCCCGTTGGCAATACTTGTTGTCTCAGTAATTGGCTTTCTGTGCAGTGAGCAATGGGACCTAGACAGAAACCCTGGCATTTTGGTAACATTTGCAGATCCATAAAGTGAGGGCATTGGATCTGATTCCTTAATAAAAATGGAAATCTAACATTCTTGCCTTTCTCTTTAATAGGGAGGATTAGAGAATTTAGAAATTGAAAATTGTTTGTTTGTTTTTTTTAAACACTTGCTTTCAAGTTTATTGAGGTATCATTCCCACACACGAATGCATCCACTTTAAGTGCAATGGATGAGTTCTGTCAGAGGCATATGCCTGAGTAAGCACTACCACCATTAGGAGATAGAAGGTTTCCTCCCCCTGGGATGATTCTCTGTGTCCCTTCCCAGGCAGTCCCCTGTCATCCCCTTCTGGTCCCAGGTGACCTTGCCACTTTTGACTTAAACCTAACTTTTCTGCATGCTCACTGTATTAGTGCCCCATTGCTGCCAGGGAAAACTGCCACAACAGTTAGCTCAACACAAACATATTCACTTACAGTTCTGGATGTCAAAAGACTAAAGTGGGTTGGCAGGGCTACCTTCCTTCCAAAAACTTTAAGAGAGAATCTGTTTCCTTGACTTTTCCACCTTGTAGATGCTGCCAGCATTCCCTGACTCATGGCCCTGCATCCCTTCAGTTTGCTTCCATCACCTCTCCCTCTCTGACTTTGAACTCTCCTGCCTCCCTCTTCTAAGGACCCCTATGATTAGAGTGGGCCCACTTGGATAATCCAGGATTATCTTCTCATAGCAAGATCCTTAAGTCAACCACATCTGCAGAATTCCTTTTGCCATGTACTCATAGGTTCTGGGGATTAGGATGTGGACACCTGTAGAAGAAAGGGAAGGGATTGTTGAGCCCACCACAATTACATAGCCCAGGAAAAACATCCAAGCTGACAGCCAACCTTTCCAGATCAGACTTCCCATCAGGGGGCCATGTTTATCTTCTCAGCCACATCTGCTTTTCTGCTTCAACTTCACAACACAAGGAGGTTTTCTTCCTGTTCAAATAAAAATAGGACCAGCTAATATGTGCTTCATCTCATATGTGCTAGACACTTTTCTGAGCACTTTATATACCCTTAACTCACTTAATCCTCACAGCAATTATATGAAGTAAATGTCATTTTTATTCCTGTTTTATCACTGAGAAAACTGAAACACCAGAAGCCTAAGGAGCTTTCCCAAGTCATGTAGCAAATATGTTGGAGCAGGGATTCAGCTGAAGGAGGCTAATGCTGGCCTTCCTCCTGTGAGTCACTGCACATATCAGACTGCCTCTCTCCATGTTTCCTTAGCCGTACACTTGGGACCAGACAGTTTCCTCATTGCTTGTGAAAAGAATCAGAACAGACCCAAATGTACCACTTAGGCCTATTGATCATCTTGAGTCAAAGGCAGTTGACAAACAGCAGGTGCTGACCTTCTTACCTAAAAACAGGACATAAATTTCCCATGAAGAATGCCCTTAATGTACTAAGAAGAGGAGAACATTCTCATCACCGGAGATGAAGAGCTGATGGCAAGATGAATCTGTACAAAGAAATATACTAAAATAACCCTTGCTTTTTATTAGTTACCCCCATATATTTCCTAGTCACTTTCCCCGTTTACTGCTCCTAGCCCAAACCCTTTTTCCTTTGCCTTGATAGTTCTCCACAGTTTATTGTTAAAATGGTATATAAACTCTCATGCCTAATGATTTCTTTGGATCCTCATTTTTTTTTTTTTTTTTGTATATGAAGGTCTCTATGTACACATAAAGATATTAATATCAGGTGGGGTGTAGTGACTCACACCTGTAATTACAGCACTTTGGAAGGCCAAGGTGGGCAGATCACCTGAGGTCAGGATTTCGAGACCAGCCTGGCCAACATGGCAAAACCCCATCTTTACTAAAAATGCAAAAAAAATTAACCAGGCATGGTGGCGTATATCTGTAGTTCCAGCTACTTGAGAGGTTGAGGGAGAAGAATTGCTTGAACCCAGGAGGTGAAAGTTGCAGTGAGCCAAGGTCACTCCACTGCACTCCATCCTGAGCAACAAGGCAAGAGTCTGTCTCAGAAAAAAACACATACACACACAAAATATTAATATCAAATAAAATGTGTATGCTTTTCCCCTGATAATCTGTGTTTTATCAACTTAATTCTCGGGTCCAACCACAGAACCTAAAAGGGTAGAAGAAAAGTTTTTCCTTCCCTAGAGTTCTCACGCACTTTATTTCCTCTCTATTTCCTCTCTGTGTCTACCTTGATTATTTTTATTATTTTTGTTTTGTTTGGTTTGGTTTGAGGTGAAGTTTTGCTCTGTTGCCCAGGCTGGAGTGCAGTAGAATGATCTCAGCTCACTGCGACCTCTACCTCCCAGGTTCAAGCAATACTCCTGCTTCAGCCTCCGAGTAGCTGGGATTACAGGCATGTGCCACCACACCCAGCCAGTTTTTGTAGTTTTAGTAGAGATAGGGTTTCGCTGTGTTGGCCAGGCTGGTCTCTAACTCCTGACCCCAGGTGATCCACCTGCCTTGGCCTCCTGAAGTGCTAGGATTATAAGTATGAGCCATCGTGCCCAGCCTACTCTGACTATTTTTAAAAGCCACATTCAAATCTCCACTTTTTCATAAACGCTTCCTAGGTCACTACTGGCTTCTTGATGAAACTGCAGGCTCTTCCTCCACCCCCACTTCACCCTGAGGAGTAGGACAATTGTGCATATGAAGGGTGAAAAGCTTGGATGGATGAGACTGGAGAGGTTGGGAGAGAACTCGTAAGACCATCTACTCCCTTTCAGGTGTCACATGGTGTTGGTTTGAAATCTTTCCAGAATGAAAAGAACAACTTACAGGCTTCAGCGAAAAAGAATAGCTACTAGCTCAATGAAGTTTGAGGGCCAGAGGCAGACTTGGTAGGGAATCTTCAGTTATGACAATACCTAGGCACTTGCTATAGTTTGGAAGTTGGACCCTCCTAACCTCATGTTGAAATTTGATCTCCAGTGTTGGAGGTGGGGCCTGGTAAGAGGTGTTTGGGTCATGGGGGCAGGTCCCTCATGAATGGCTTGGTGCCATCTGGTGGTAATGAGTGAGTTGTCGCTCAACTGGTTCCTTCAAGAGCTGGTTGATAAAAAGAGACTGGCACCTCACCCTTCTCTCGGTTCCTCTCTCACCATGTGATTTCTGCACACACTGGCTCCCCTTCACCTTTCAGCATAAATGGAAGCAGCCTGAGGCCCTCACCAGCAGCAAATACTGGTGCCATTCTTCTTGTACAGCTTGCAGAACCACGAGCCAAATAAACCTCTTTGTTTTAAAATTACTCAGCCTCAGATATTCCTTTATAGCAACACAGATGTTCAAAAGATATCACCAGGAATTTGTCTGAGTTCCACGCTCCTCTTTGTTGGTCTAATTCTCAGATGGATTCTACCCAGGAGGGAGCAGATGGATATTGGAAGCTCCAGGCAGATGGTCTATTATCTTAGAATCCCTGCCAGAAAGGGAATGCCTTGTTCACAAAGGTTCCAATAAAAGTCTTGGGGATGAGGCTCATTAGCTTTGGTTAGTTTGGATCGTATGCCCAACTCTGAACCAATCCCAGAAGTAGGAGGACTTCTTTTTTTTTTTTTTTTTTTTTTTTTTTTGAGACGGAGTCTCGCTCTGCCGCCCAGGCTGGAGTGCAGTGGCCGGATCTCAGCTCACTGCAGGCTCCGCCTCCCGGGTTCACGCAATTCTCCTGCCTCAGCCTCCCCAGTAGCTGGGACTACAGGCGCCTGCCACCTCGCCTGGCTAGTTTTTTGTATTTTTTAGTAGAGACAGGGTTTCACCGTGTCAGCCAGGATGGGTAGGGGGACTTCTTATTTGCCAACACAGTTTCCTTGCCCACCTACAGAATGAAGGGAAAGGGCCAGTCCATCCTAACCTTATAGACTGATGGCGAGAAAGAAATGGCCTCCTGAAGCAAAATAGGGACGACATTATCACCAGAAAAAAATCGTCTCTGGCCATCCAAAAATGACAGATGGCTCTTCATACAGTCTTTTGAATCTGGTAATTTTAGAGGTCTGCTGTCCTCTTTCTGGATTGGCCTTGGAAATATCTCTTTTGTCAGAAGACTGGGTCTACCCCTGCCTATCAGACTGTTTCTCCTCTTAATGTTGTTTTAAATTCTGTGTACTTACAACAAAGGAGTCACACAGTCACATAGGCTTAATCAAACCTTGACAAACATCTTTATAGCTCATACCCGTTCCAGGCCAGTAACCGGAAAGCCAGTTAACCAGAATATAAGGTTGTGTTAGATCCTGGCGGGCTGTACCAGATGCCCTTTTCAAGGCTCACACACCCATTTCCTAGCTTTTAGGAATATCGTTCATAGGTATGAGGGCTCACAGTCATGGTCATCACTGAGAGTTGTCCATGGCTAGAGGGAACTGCTTTACCCCAGGTCACGTGCCGTCTCCAGGTTCAGCCCAAAGTCAATAACTGGCTACAACGAGATTACAAAAGTTCAGCCCTCTTACCTCCACTGGAGGCATCTCTGAAGAGTTACTCCAATGCAGAACTCCCTGTTGTGCTGGCTGAGGCCTCAGTTGCAGCTACATTGTGGGTCAGTTTTCCTCTCTGCCAGTTCCTGCCTTCCCTCTTTCCTTACTGGTGTCTTTTCCACAGTGAACTTTCTATATACAACTCATTCCAGAATCTGTTTCCAGGGAACCCAATAAGACATCTGGCCTCCTCTCTTTATGGTCAGTGCACTTATAGCCCTACAAGAAATAAGTAAGTTTCACCTTTTAAAGTCTCTAATTTGGGGAATAGGTTTTCTGTTGTCCTGGTCTAACCTCTGTCTTAGGTAGGCTCTGGGTGCCTGGGCTTTGGGGCATCTTCCTGGGACAGTTTCACCAGAAACAACACACGGATGCAGGCATGCAACTGAATCGGCTGACTTCATATTAGTTGGATGAATATTTGGCTGAATTTTCAAGTGATAAATGCAGAATAGACTCAGGATGGAAGTGAAGTGATTATACTTAGCGGGAGAGAGAAAAGCAGATTTGTTGTTCTGAGAGCTGTTGTCTCATGGGTGTATGCTCCTCCCTCAAGGCTCAGTTCAATGTTACCTCTTATAAGAAGCTTTTCCTGCTTGTTAAAGTCACTTGTCTGGCCTTTCTTTTTATGTTTTACATGTTTTTGTGAAGTCCTTGCACACAGACACAAATCGTTACAATACTGTATAATGTCTCCTCCAGAAAGGTGTTTTCCAAACTTCTTTTAAGAAAACACATGGAACATGAGATTTATTATAGGAATTAGATCCTACACATTGTAGGAGGAGCTGGGGAATGAAGATCCAGAAAGAGGAGTTGAAGGATTGGAGAAATGTCATCCACCAGGCCTCCTGAAGCACCAGCGTAGTGCTGTTACGTTAAGCTTACCCTAAAGTTGTCTTCTTGCATATATTTTACATTCAGTCTCCAAGTTGCTCCCTACATAGTGAACTGGAACCTAAGTGGATGTATAAACAGGTTGTGTCCTGTTCTTGTGCCAATCATGGAATTTTGGCCAATCACAGGCAGCCAACTGTTCAAACCCTGTTCAAATACGGCAGAGGCTAAGCTGTAACTGATTTAGCTGCCGCTGTACCTCACTTCCATTTTCTGTACATCGTTTTCCTTTTTCTGTCCATAAATCCTCTCCGACCACAGAGCAGCGCTGAGTCTCTCTGAACCTATTCTGGTTGGGAGAGGGAAGCGTTGCCCAATTTGCGAATCGTGCTTTGCCCAGTTAAACTCTGTCCATTTAATTTGTCTAAAGTTATTTTTTTTATTTTTATTTATTTATTTATTTTTTAACAGTGAACAAGTCAGACTTTACAGGGCAATCTGGGAGGCAGGCATGTCTAGCCGCTAGATTTTCAAATGTTTTTACCACAACCCACAGTAAGAAACATCTTTCATATCAGGAACCGGAAGGAAGACGCACAAACACATATATGAACAATTGAGAACAAAACTTCCACAAAATAACACTAATTCCTACCTTGTCCAACTGAGGTGTTATCATAAAAAATGTTTTCTCTTTGTTATTGGTTCTTGACACAGAACTCCTAAAACCCTTGGAATTTCCTGAGCAATAGGAATGTCTTTTGTATGCTAACAAGGTGACTCTTGGGGTGAAGTATAAGATAGCTTTAGAATAGGGGCTAGTGGTACAATTAAAGAGTTGGACTTTTCAGCTGCAATCCCCAGCCTCCAAGAGAGCAAAGAAGGGCTAGAGATTGAGATCAATCACCAGTGAACAGTGATTTAATCAATTATGCCCACATAATGAAACCTCTCTATAAAATACAGAACTGCAAGGGTTAGGGGAGTTCTCTTGTTGGTGAACACATCTATGTACGGGGAGGGTGACGCTCTCAGAGACAGAGGCTTCTGAGCCCTGGGTCCTTCCTGACCTGACCTTCTATACTTCATCTGTCTCTTCATTGGCTTCCCTGATAATAAACTGGAATAGTAAGTATAGCATTTTCCTGAGTTCTGTGACTCATTCTAGCAAATAATCAAGATCCTGGTGGGCTGAGGGAGGTCACCAAATGCCGATGGAACCTCAGCTCCAGCCACTGTCCAGACTTGACACCATTATGAGAAGGAATTCAAGGACGAGTTGGAAAATAGTGAAAGAATGGAGATTTATTGCAAAGCAAAAAGGACACACTCATTGCGTACCCAAGAAAGTTACATGCAAGGGACTTTGGGGTTGTTACTTTTATGGTTTTCTTTAACAGGAGGTGGAATATTCGTGAAAGTTCCTGGAAAAAGGAGATTTCTTGGAACTGTGGTGCCACCCAGTTTTACACCAGATATGGGTGTTCTAGGAACTGTCATGGCGCTAGTGGATGTGTGTTGAGTATGTTAATGAGCATATAATAAGGTCCTAGGAGAAACTAGGTCAAAGCCAGTGCCATGTTGGGTCCAGCCTGCTTGGTCCACATCCTATGTTTCAGGGTCTTATCAGTGCAGGTAGCCTGGAGACCCCATTTGTTGTTGGCGTCTGAAGTAGGGGGTAGTCTCGTGGGGCTGAGCCTTTAACCTGTGGGGCCAGTGCTGACTCCAGGTCGTTAGTGTCGGAATCGAATTGAGTGGTTGGACATCAAATTGGTTTGGAGACTTTAAGAATTAGTTGTTGCTGTTGAGGTAAAAGTGAGAAAACACTAACAGTTCCTATTCTTTTTTTTTTTTGTTCTATTTTATTTATATTTTTTACAACGCTGTTTGTGACTAATTTTATAACTCTTTATCGGCCACACTGTAAAAAACACTCTGTAACGCACTGGAAGCTTCTTAAGCGCAGGAACATTGCAGTTTGCCTTAGCATCTCCGTGCCTAACACAATATCCAAGACAGAGATGTCATGTATTACAATTTCATCAAATACATGTGTGACTGAATGAATGAAGTTGTCTGACTTTTGGTATGATTCATACTGGTTCGGGATTCACTTTTATGAATTTACCCAGTGTATTGGTGCGTTCTCACCCTGCTATAAAGAAACACCTGAGACTGAGTAGTTTATAAAGAAAAGAGGTTTAATTGGCTTATGGTTCTGCAGGCTGTACACAAAGTATGATGCCAGTATCTGCTTCTGGTGAGGTCTCAGGAGGCTTCCCATCGTGGTGGAAGGCAAAGGGGAGCCTACATGTCACATGGTGAAAGATGGAGCAAGAGAGAGAGGAGTGAGAGGGGGAGAAGGAGAAAAAAGAGAGAAGGAGGGGAGGGGCCACACACTTTTAAATAACCAGATCTTGTGTGAATTAACTGAGCGAGAACTCACTTATCACCAAAGGGATGGTGCCAAGCCATTCATGAGGTATCTATCCCTATGACCCAATCACCTCCCGCCAGGCTCCACCTCCATCACTGAGAGTCATACTTCAACATGACATTTGGAGGAGACCAACATCCCAATCATATCACTCAGGGACATTCAGACTTACTTAGTGTGAATTTGTTCCTCAAATTCAAGCCTCACCTATTGGAAAGTTAATGTATTAGTTCACCAAGAGAACCATTTTGGGTGGGGTAACTGGTCTTGGTCAGCAGGGGAAGTTTGCTTACTAAGTACAGAATTTATCAAAGGGCATTGGTTGTTCTAGGCATTATTTCCTTCAAGGTGGGGTCACTAGAATTGCCCTTTCTAGATGCTTCTCTCAGGACCTGTCTGCCAAGGGCAGCTCCACCCCTCGTTTCTGAGAACTTCGTAATAATAGATGCCTTGTATTTCTTAAATTTCACTATTCTTCCTCTTCTTCTTCTTCTTTTTTTTTTTTTTTTTGAGATGGAGTTTTGCTTTTGTTGCCCAGGCTGGAGTGCAATGGGGCGATCTCGGCTTACTGCAATTTCTGCCTCCTGTGTTCAAGTGATTTTCCTGCCTCAGCCTCCTAAGTTGCTGGAATTACAGGCGTCCGCCACCACGCCTGGCTTATGTTTTTGTATTTTTAGTAGAGACAGGATTTTGCCATGTTCAGGCTGGTCTCGAACTCCTGACCTCAGGTGATCCACCCAGCTTGGCCTCCCAAAGTGCTAGGAATACTGGTGTGAGCCACCGCGCCCGGCCAATTTCACGCTTCTTAAATGGCTACGGAGACAACATGGCTTCTGGGTGGAGACTGAGGGAACATCTCAATCTTATCTGTAACACATTGCCAAGAGGCAGTTTTCCCCTACTGATGGCTAATTGCTCCAATTTCACGTTCCTTCTTATTAGCTTCAGTCTGAGAAGGTAATATTTTCTGACCTTGTCCTGAAATTCTGGCGCTGAACCTTCTCTGAAACCTGTTGACCCTTCTGTACTGACTACACACAAAAAAATAGTTGCTGAGTCATTAGACTGATATTATCAACCACAGTTTTGATTTGTGGCCGACCTGGTCTGACCTGTGACATCTGGGTTCCAAAGGCTGTTAGGATCATCCGTGGGGTCAGCTTTATCCAAGACGGGTGAAGACCTCTTCCGCGACCAGGTACGAGCCTCCAGCCAATTCACTATCACATAATGATCAATGCAGATTTCCCAGAACAGAAGACGAATGCAGGAAACACACCTCCTATTCATTTTCCATGTGGAGCATATAAAAATGTACTTTCCTCTTGCAAAGGCTCTCTGACTGACCCATCTGGTTTGCATTTGTGTGAATTGCTGCCTGCCGAGAAAAGGGTTAATGACAACAGGGAGGGAGAATTCTGTTTCCAGGCTCTGCTTTGTAGGAGTTCAGTTTCTCCCAGAAGTCAAACCCAATCAAAAAACGATCCAGGAGGCTGAGGAGCACTTCCTGGTAGCCCTGATACAACTCTATGTTAGCAGGGTAAACGTGGCACTGAGAAAAAAGGAGAGGAGAGGATGACATTTTGGCCACTGAAGGAGGCAGCAGCAGCGGCAACTGTGCTGCTAGGAGAAACATCTGCTGCAAGTATGGCCTGCGTAATAACCACTAGCACCGTAATAGCATAATGAAAATCACATTTCTGTAATTGTATAATATACAGGCCCAGGATTTTAGCATCACTTGTCTAAATGTGATACAAATTGGACACAGAAGCTTGGTTCCTTTGGCAAACGCTTATCCAGGGATTATTACATTCATAGAGACATAATTTCAGACTGGACTTTCAGTCTTATTAAGGCGGACTTCCTTTTCAGATGGTCCAGTCTAAACGTTAACCCTTTCATGTTCTCCTTTCTAGTCCTGCTGGAGGTTTTCAAGAGTGTACCATCCACCCCCAAACAAAGAGGAACACTTGGATGTGCGGGCTGGGGCACTCTGGGTAGTTATTTCCTTAAGGGCTCTTATGAGAAAAGAATTCACATGAGGCTAAAGTGAATCTTTTTTCTTTTTTTTTTTTTCCCCAGAAGGGCCAGTCTCTAGAGATGTGTCAGCTGGAAAGATGGCCAAGCTTGAATAAGCAGATTTGTATAAATCTCATTATTACCATATTAATAAAATGAGCCGCTGGGCACAGCGGCTCATGCCTGTAATCCCAGCACCTTGGGAAGCTGAGGTGGGTGGATCACGAGGTCAGGAGTTCAAGACCAGCCTGGCCAAGATGGTGAAATCCTGTCTCTACTAAAAATACAAAAATTAGCTGGGCATGGTGGCGGGCGCCTGTAATCCCAGCTACTTGGGAGGCTGAGGGAGGAGAATCGCTTGTACCTGGGAGACGGAGGTTGCAGTGAGCCGAGATTGCACCACTGCACTCCAGCCTGGGCAGCAGAGTGAGACTCCATCACAGAAAAAAAAAACAAAACAAAGAAAATGAGCCAGGACCTTTGATCACTTCATATTTTACACGGAGGCTGTTATTATAATGCAAGGACTTGTCTTTCTGCTGTTAGACCAGAAGGAAAATAAAATGGGATAGTATATTAAAATGCAATGTGGGACAAACAGTGCCACATGTGACCAGTGAAAATGTTTGCAGTTCTTTCTCTATAAGATGATTTTGCATCCCGTATTTGCTAATACTGCACTCCACTGAGCCCAATGAGAAGTTATCAATGCTTTATCATGTGAAAGTGTGTTGAAATTTCTCATATGTAGTCTAGTTCAGCCTTCAAAGCAGCCATGTCAGATTAGGCAGGGCAGTTATGATTTCTATTTTTCAAATGGTTCAGTGGCATGTGTAGTGCACACAGATAGTGATGGGAACAGCTGCATATTCACACTTCTGTGCAAGTTTCCACCCTACCACACTGGGTGTCCTTTCACATAATTCCCCTCTGCTATCAGCATAATCTGGAAATGCAACAAAGTAACATCCATAACCCCCAAGCAACATGAAAACGACAGCTACTACTAAAATCCATTTGCATTAAACCAGCACTAACATGAAATCCAGACATTTGATTTTTTTTTTTCTTCATGTCGCAATGGATATCTCAGAATAACAGGGCACTTCTGATCTGGTTTCTATGAATTTCTTATGAGCTACAGCTGTGCTATTCAAAGTGTGGTCCACAGATCAGCAGCAGCAGTGTCACCTGGGAACGTGTCTGAATGCAGAAGCTCAGGCTCCAGCCCAGACCCACTGAATACAGAGCCTATGTTTTCATGACAGCCCTACATGATTCATATGCGTGTTGTAAGTTGAGAGCCGCCGCTTCTACAACTCATGCTTTTGCTCAGCCCTGCCTGTTGTAGGTAGTGGGTTTGTGGTTTAAATCTAAGAGGGGAGGAGAAGCGCACAGGCAGGACATATCTGTGTGCTCACTTTCAGTAGGGACTGGAGAAGATACATTGGAGACGGAAAAACTGTGGAAGAGAGAACGTGGAGAAGAGTTTGGAACCTCAGAGGAGGTTGCAGATAGCTGCCTGTGGACATCTGGTTTGTGGTCTCAAGGAAACAGAGACAATATTGATTTTTGAAACAAGAGGGGCTCCAAGTGCCTGTTATTCGGGAGCACTTTGTGAAATATCACTTGAGAAACCCTGCAGGGCTCCTGAAGGGGGACAAAATCAGGCTAACCATTTCTAGATACAGTGACCTGCCAAATGGGCTGTTGGGCTGGAAGAAATGCAGATTGCTTATTGCTTCCATTTATCCCTGGGCTCCTCTCCTGTCATCCTCCCTTCTCGGCTTCTGCAGTCTCAGCTCTGGGCAAGAGACTTACGGCTCCCTCGATCCAGGGACCTCCCCTCTAGCTATACTAACTTGGCTCCCTCTTGAAACTCAGAATTTATGCGACCCAAGCCCGGATTCCTTCACTGGCAGGTCTGAAACCGACGCCCTCCTCTCCTGCTCTGCTCTTCCAGGCCTGCATCTTCGCTTTGCAGGAGGTGCCAGACATCAGATTGCTCCATATTCTGTGGCTTCAGGACCCAGGCAAATGTCCGTGAAGGAGAAACTTGTAACCACTGAGACTCGGGATGAATGCAGGGCCCTGGACTCTGTTGTGGGCAAATACGTTGAGCGATTTGAAATGGCTCTCCCGGGAGCTGGTTGTCAAATTTTTGGTGTGTTCAGGAAATGTCTGCCACATTTTACATCAACATTTTCAAACGGCAAGTGAGTGAAGTGTTGAATTGTAACAATGAGTGAGTGAAATGAATGGATCGCAGCGCCAGTGGTAAACCAGCTTGGGTAGTAGGAGTAACTCATTTTTTAATTACGAAAAAAGAAAAGCAAAGCTTTGGTGTAGCACAACTGTTCCTGGTGCTTTGCTGCATGGAATTTAAATCCCATCCTGATGTCACGTGAAGCCACAGTATGTGGAAGTCTTTTATGTGGATAATGGTTGGAAAGAATGGAGTGCGTTTTGGCTATTTGCCATCCCTCATATTTCAAGGTCGAGAAGGGCCAAAGTCAATCAAAATTGAGTTAAATATGCTTCTAATCGTCTTCTTATTCAATGCCCCTGGGTTTGTTACTGAAGGACTTCAAGGTATTTATGTTATTATCTTTGTGATTCTCAGCTGCTTAGAACTCTACTGAAATTCACCTTCCTCCCTGAAGCCCTCTGCCCAGCTGGGATCAATGTCTCCTTCTATCTCCTGGTACAACTTCTCCAGTTATGTTATGTGAGGTCCTGCTTTCTCATATGCTCTCTGCTGGCTTAGATGCATTCTCTTTGTTCATCTTCCCACCACGCTTGCACAAGAAGAAATGGGAGCTCAGCTCCATCAGCCTGCTCAAGGTCAGGCAGCTATGATGGGGCAGGAGCAGCATTTGAACTCAGGACTATGTGTTCCTGAAGCCTGTTCTTGTCTCTGTACTAATGATTCTCAAAGTGTGGTCCTTGGATCAGCAGCATCACCTGGGAACTTGTTAAAAATATAAGTTCTCGGCCTGGTGTGGTGGCTCACGCCTGTAATCCCAACACTTTGGGAGGTCGAGGTGGGCGGATCACGAGGTCAGGAGATCGAGACCATCCTGGCTAACATGGTGAAAACCCCGTCTCTATTAAAAATATAAAAAATTAGCCGGGCATGGTGGTGGGCGCCTGTAGTCCCAGCTACTCAGGAGGCTGAGGCAGGAGAATGGTGTGAACCTGGGAGGCAGAGCTTGCAGTGAGCCGAGATCGCGGCACTGCACTCCAGCCTGGGCGACAGAGTAAGACTCTATCTCAAATATATATATATTCACACATATGTATATATGTGTGTGTGTGTGTGTGTATATATATATACATACATACACTCAGACCCTACTCCAGACGTATAGAAACAAAAACTTTGTGATTGGGGCCCAGAAATCAGTGTTTTAACAAGTCCCCTGGGGATTCTGCTGCATGCTCAAGTTTGAGAACCACTCTTCCATACCCAGCTTGCTGCTAATGTGTGGTTCTGTGATATATGTTATCTTGGTCACTAGACTGTAAGCTACCTGAGGGCAGGACTTCTGCCTTATTCACGTGGGAGCAAGACACTAAACTAGGTGCTGCTGTGGAAATGTAACAAGAGTAACAACAGACATTTATTGAGCTCTTTATGCCACATGGCATGCTAAACCTTCATGTGGTTTATGTTATTGAATTCTCAGAATAACCCCTTGAGGTCAGCACTGTTATTATCTGGCTTTTACAGAGGAGGACACTGAGGCTCAAACGGGTGAAGTAACTTGCTCAAAATCCAATGCCTTGCATGAGGAAGCTGGGATGTAAACCCAGAGGATCTGACTCCAGAGCCCACACTCTTACCCAGCAGGCTGCCCTGTTCAGTGCCTACTTCCCATATTGACTATAACCATCTGAACTCTTCCATACATCATGTGAAGAAAATGTCTCAATTGTAAATGAGGGGAGAAATGTACACAGAGCAGCTTGTGAGGATAGAGAGGGCATGGATGTCTTTCTGAAAGGAAGGCATCATTTTCTTTTTTTTCCTCTAGAGACAGGGTCTCGTTTCGTCACCCAGGTTGGAGTACAGTGGTGCGGTCGTGGCTCACTGCAGCCTTGAACTCCTGGGCTCAAGCAATCCTCCTTCCTCAGCCTCCCAAGTAGCTGGGACTGCAGGTGTATGCCACCATGCCCAGCTAACTTTTTTTTGGTGTCGTTGGGGTGGGGTCTTGCTGTGTTGCCCAGGCTGACCTCGAACTCCTGGCCTCAAGCAATCCTCCTGCCTTGGCTTCCCGAAGTGCTGGGATTATAGGCATGAGCCATTGAGACTGGCTGAAAGCCATCATTTTGTTAGAGAAACAAGAAGCATTCTCAAGTTCCCTTAATTTCATTTCTGATAGATGAGTTATCTTGACCTCCTATACAGGATAGGGCCAAATCTACTCAGTCCTGTTGTATCCAGGGTACTTAAAGGTCTTGAATTCCTGCACCAGAAGATGCAGGCTTCTGGGGAGTCAGGGTAGGGGGTCAGTGGGGGCACAGGGGAAAGGAAGGTCTACAGGTTAGGACTCCAGCAGAGATGCTTGAATTTAAATCATGATTGTGCTGCTTGAAATCAATGTCACTTTAGATATAAGCTGCTACACTTTCTGGAACTTGGTTTCTTCAACTGTAAAATGGAAATAATGATAATAACTGTTTTATTTGTGTTGAGCATGAATGGACCACTGGGAGTTGCAGCATAGGGAGGTAAGGAGGAGGTGCCCACCAGTCTTGATTTCCAACCTGAGATTCTTTTTTTTTGGTTTTGAGCTGGAGTTTCACTCTTGTTGTCCAGGATGGAGTACAGTGGCGCAGTCTCAGCTCACTGCAATCTCCTGGGTTCAAGGATTCTCTTGCCTCAGCCTCCCGAGTAGCTGGGATTACAGGCACCTGCCACCACACCCAGCTAATTTTTGTACTTTTAGTAGAGATGGGGTTTCACCATGTTAGCCAGGCTGGTTTCGAACTCCTGACCTCAGGGGATCCACCCACCTCAGCCTCCCAAAATGCTGGGATTACAGGTGTGAACCACCATGCCCGGCCCAACCTGAGATTCTTTTCTGCCAAACTTCCTTCTGTAGAACACAAGCATGTGATTTCTCAGTGCTTGCCGGAGATGCAGACCTGTTCCTCTGAGGCTGGAAACAACTTCACAGTCCTTTTCAAACAGTAATTATCTACAGAAAAGTGCCCTGAGACCCTCGGAAACCAGGAACTGAGAACTCTTTATAAGGACACGATGCTATTTCTCATCCCAACCCTCAAGATAAAGTCATTTCTCTGCCTGGATTTGTAGAATCCAATTTGGATGCCTAAGTTCTGGGTTTCCCCCACGGAACAGCCTCCTTCCCTCTCCTTCTCACCCATTCCTCTTCAGGCACCAAAGCCCCTTCCAAAATGTCTTCACCTTTCATGTGACACCAGCACTCAAATCCCCCATTCCAAATAAATGAGAAAGAAACCCCTTTCCACCAGGTTTTGCTTGTGCCCCGGTAACCCAAAGCTAGGATACAGTTTCAAGGCAGGGCACATGTGTGTGTAATTGCTTCTTGAGAGGAAGACCAGGAAAGCCTGCTCCAAATGAGGTGTTAATGATAAGCGCGGTAAGATTTGTTACTGTAGCGAAGTCCCATCTGGATGGACTATATTAAGTTGCTTTTTAATGTGGCCCTTTGATGTGGCCCTTCATAGAGTCCCTCCCCTGCTTGTTAGTTAGGGAGCATCCCACGGTAGAAAAAAAAGCAAGAACAAATCCAAAAACAAGAATAAGAACCACCCTTTTTTCTCAGCTGAAACACTGCAATCATGCTAGTTTACCCACCGTGTCAGCTTCTTTCAGACCCGTGACCACATCTAGGGAGGGGCTTCCTTAGAGGAAAAGAACTTGAAACTGTTTCTGGATGCATTGTTTTAAGCATCAACGATTGAGCAGTTAATGAAGAATCAGAATATCTAGAATTTAGTCAGAAACGTGAGGTTTAGAAAAGACTAACTTGAACAAATTTCAGGAAGATTTATGGGTAGTAGTTTTTCCATCGGTAAAATAGGCTTCATAATACCTGTCCAATCTCATTTTATCCTTCCAAAAATGCTGGGCAAGGTGGCTCACATCTGTAATCTCAGCACTTGGGGAGACTGAGGGGAGAAGATCACTTGAGTCCAGCAGTTCAAGGCCCGCCTGGGCAATATAGTAAGACTCTGTCTCTACACAAAATAAAAATGTTTTTCAGGCATGAGGGTGCGCACCTGTAGTCCCAATTACTCAGGAGGCTAAAGTGAGAGGATCGCTAGAGCCCAGGAGGTTGAGGCTGGAGTGAGCTGTGATGGTACCACTGTGCTCCAGCCTGGGTGACAGAGCCAGACCCTGTTTAAAAAATAAAAATAAAAATAAAAAAAAGAAAAAAACTCTTCCAGGTGATATATCTGTAGAATGGTAACATTGAAAGGAACTATAGTTAGAGTTTAGGTCCAACCACCTCATTTTCTGAAAAACAAGACAGAATCGCGAAAAAGAAAAGCATCCTGCCTGAGGACACAGAATTGCTGAGTATTAGGAGGAAGAGAATTGCTGAGTATTAGGAGGAAGAAGAACCCAGATTTTCCAGCTTTGAGAGGGAAAGTTCAAATTTTGGCCAAAATAGAGCCTTGCTAATCCCTAATCTCTTCTCTGCAAATGACTTCAGTCTCATTTTCCTAAGCAGCAGAACCATTTGGCTGGCGCAAAGTGTGGCTGCGGCCCTGGCATTCTCCACTGAGTGAGAAATTTATCCCACTTCTGTTCTCATCCTACGTGCCAAGCAAACAAACCATCTTGTTGACTGCAGACATGGCCTCGGGAATCCTAGCCAGCCAGAAAAAGCATTTTGTCTCTCGATGAGGAAACCAGTGCCTGGAATTCAATAGATGTAATTTGAATGGGCTGAATCCAAGTAAAATTCTAAATTTTCTTAGCTATGACATCTTATTTACTCTTTCTTTTATGAAGACATGCTGTAGAGTGAATGTATATGTCCTCCTGAAATTCACATGTTAAACCTTAATGCCCAAGATGATGGTATTTGGAGGTGGGGCTTTTAGGAGGAAATGAGGTCATGAGGATGGAGCCCGTCATGAAAAAAATTAATGTCCTTGTAGAAGAGGATTGAAGGAGCTCATTCTTCCCTTCCACCATGTGAAGACAAGCAAGAAGACGGCCATCTATAAGAAGTGGGCAGTCACCAACCACCAAATCTGTCCGTGTCTTGATCTTGGACTTCCCAGCCTCCAGAACTGTGAGAAATAAATGATTATCATTTATAAGTTACCCAGTGTATGGTATTTTTGTTACAACAGCCCAAACAGACTAAGGCAAAACAGGACAATTAGCTTGATAAAATAGGGAATAGTTAGAGCCTTCCACTGTGGTTGGGACCTGTTTGAGTGTCTGCGTTCCTGTCAGAGAAGCGATAGTTTTAATCATGTAGTCCCCTGAAAAAAGGAAAAATTGCGGGTCCAACTTTGGAACTTATTTCAGCCAACTGACTTTGCATAAATAAATAAATTTTCTTTCTCTTGTTTAAAAGCAAAAAGAGATTTCTAGAACGTTTGCTGCGTGTGGCAAATGGGAGACGTTAATGTTTTCTAAATGCTCTCAAGAAAGACCCGATGTTCATTGGTGTTCATCTATATTCTGAGAAGGGATTTGGCTGTAGTGTGCTGTGGTGAACACAATGGGATATGTTTCATTAAGACTGCACCTTCTTCTTTTAATTAACTTCTTGTTCCTGTCTTTGGTGAAATATTAATTATTTTTTAATCATCATTGGGATGCACTTTAAGGAGAAGCAGCTGGAATCATCCAACCTTAGTTTCATTATACAGATAGGTGTTATAATAATTAACTTAATTAGCTTGTCACTGCTTGCATAAAATATGACTGTATTTGGAGAACAGATATTGCTTTGCTGATCCAAGGTTAATTAAAAAATAGAGTGTGCAAGAGGTCAGGGTAAATGGAGTTGGCGGCACCCTGATATCTGGCCAGTGTGATGAAGAATGTTTCTGCAGTGGGCTGGGACCAGAAGCCAGACAGAGCAGGGTTTTGAAGCCATCCTTGGGTGTCCACACCTGAAAGAGATGGAGAGTCACCAGATCTGGTAGACTGTGGCCCACTTGTGATGTTCTCTGTCTGCGTCAGTGGTCCTTATTCTGGACTCTGGGGTATCCACAGGATAGAGGGAAAAATTAATGGAGCACTTTCTTTTTCTTTCTTTCTTTTTTTTTGCTCTGTCACCCAGGCTGGAGTGCAGTGGCACCATCTTGGCTCACTACAATCTCCACCTCTAGGGATCAAGTGGTTCTCCTGCCTCAGCCTCCCCAGTAGCTGGGATTACAGGCACGTGACACCACGCCCAGCTAATTTTTGTATTTTTAGTAGAGATGGGGTTTCACTATGTTGGCCAGGCTGGTCTCGAGCTCCTGACCTCAGGTAATCTGTCCACTCCCACCTTGGCCTCCCAAAGTACTGGGATTACAGGCATGAGCCACCTTGCCGGAAACACTTTCTTTAAGAGGAAGATGGTTCTTTGTCATCCCTTGAGATCTGGATGGCCCTGATTGCAAGATAATAAAACCAGGAAAGAATGTGCTGGGTGGATGCTGCTAACATTTACTGAATGCTTTTGATGTGCCTGGTACTGAGTTAAGTGATTCATATGTCATAATTCACTTAATACTTACAACAATTCTTTTTTTTTTTTTTTTTTTAATAGAGCCTAGCTCTGTTGCCAGGCTGGAGTGCAGTTGTGCGCTCTTGGCTCACTGCAACCTCTGCCTCCCGGGTTCAAGCGATTCTCCTGCCTCAGCCTCTCGAGTAGCTGGGACTACAGGCACGTGCCACCATGCCCAGCAAATTTTTGTGTTTTTAGTAGAGATGGTGTTTCACCATGTTGGCTAGGATGGTCTCGATCTCCTGACCTCGTGATCTGCCCACCTCGGCCTCCCAAAGTGCTGGGATTACAGGTGTGAGTCACTGCACCCAGCTGATCCTCACAAAAATTCGATGAGGCACATAGTATTATTCCTATTTTAGAGCTGAGGAAACTGAGGCCCAGAGAGATTAAATAATTCATCTGAGTTTACATGGTCAGTGGTAGAGCCAAAATTGAAACAGAGTTTGGCTCCAGAAGCTAATTTTTTTTTTTTGAGATAGAGTCTCGCTCTGTCACCTAGGCTGGAGGGCAGTGGCGTGATCTTGGCTCACTGCAAGCTCCACCTCCCGGGTTCACGCCATTCTCCTGCCTCAGCCTCCCAGGTAGCTGGGACTACAGGCGCCCGCCACCACGCCCAACTAATTTTTTGTATTTTTTTTTTAGTAGAGACAGGGTTTCACCGTGTTAGCCAGGATGGTCTCGATCCCCTGACCTCATGATCCGCCCACCTCGGCCTCCCAAAGTGCTGGGATTACAGGCGTGAGCCACCGTGCCCGGCCAGAAGCTAATTCTTAACCACTGCTCCTCAATAATCGCTTTGGAATGGAATACTACTATACTCTGTTGCCAAGTCATAACAGTAATAAAAACAAATAGTTATTCCTGGGGAAAGGAGATCTAAAATGCAGACTCACACCTCCAGTAGCAGAATCCCTTGCAATTCAAACACTGATTTTCTGGTGTTCCAGAATGTTTAATCCTAATAAAAAATGCCGAGGAGCTGGCCTGGGTCTGGAAGAGTAATTTTGCTCACTCCTTGTCAATAGATGGGTGTGCTTAACGTTTATAACTGTTTTTGTTTTGTTTTGTAATTACATAGCAGTTCATTACAAGTTGATTTGGTTCCCCTCTCAGTCAAGCCTTCTAACAACTCATTTGGAAGAGTAAATATCCTGCCCAGAGAAATTCACAGCTTCGGTCACGATGAGATAAGAGCACGCCGCAGCCCTTGAATGTGGCTCGTCTAATAAGGGTTGGGCTGTCTGGAAAATAATGGAAATCTCAAACAGAGGTTGTTACAAAACAGTGCAAGATGCTGTTGGCATCAGCCCTGAAAGGTTAACTGTGCTCTTTGGTGACTGGAAGGAAATTTCATATTCAACAGATGCTACCTACATTATAGACTGAGATGGATGATGATTGACCTGGAAGGCTTGTCTGCATTTCTGAGAAAATGATCTCAAAATCATTTGCTCTGATTCCTCATGGACTCCTGGGTTTGATTTCACATGGTGGTTTACTGACTCTCTCAATTGGAATGACTGAAATTTATTTTAAACCTAACTATTTGCTCAACCCTGCTATTATTTTACTTTAGGCTGTTATTAATTTGCCCTGGAGTGGTGTGTGGTTTGGATTCCACCGTGCTGATGTGGTTTGTCATATATGATGCTAAACATAGGACAGAAGCTTGGAAAAGAGGAGAATGAAAATGGTACCCCGAAAAGTCAGTTACTATTACTGTGACTGAATTAGCTGTCATGTGCTGCTACTATTTGGATCAATATTGTCCTTTTTTAGATTATGTGATCCAAAAGGTGCAGAGTAATTTAGAAACAGGGGAAGCATCATGGGATTTACGTACACAGGAAGAAAAATAAAATCCAGAAGAAAAAAGGATAAATTGCTATTGCATATACAGAATATTACCTCTCACCATGGAAACAGTGATGCCTTCCATGAGACGCACACTCTAGGGTTAGAGGGAGCTTGGCCCTGAGAATCAAACACCATTAGATTTCTTGCTTTAGTTCTCCCCTTCCTTGAGCTGATGAGTGAGGTGAGATGGCAGAAAACATTGTCACCCAGGCAGCCGCGGTAACCCGGAAAGATGTTCTAGTAAAGTGAGTAGATTAACGAAGTATGGTGTGTCTGTATAACAGAATACTACTCACCAATGGAAAGGAATACATTGGCCAGGAGTGGTGGCTCAAGCTTATAATCCCAGCACTTTGGGAGGTCGAGGAGGGCAGATCACCTGAGGTCAGGAGTTCAAGACCAACCTGGCCAACATGGTGAAACCCTGTCTGTACTAAAAATACAAAAATTAGCCAGGTTTGATGGCAGGCGCCTGTAGTCGCAGCTACTTGGGAAGCTGAGGCAAGAGAATTGCTTGAACCCAGGAGGCAGAGGTCTCAGTGAGCCAAGATTGTGCTGCTATACTCCAGCCTGGATGACAGAACAAGACTCCATCTCAAAAAAAAAAAAAAAAAAAAAAAGGAATAAATTGTTGATATGCACAACAACATGGATAGGTTTAAAAGGCCTTACACCAAGTACAAGAAGCCAGACTCAAAAGTAACATATTACAGAATTGCACTTATATGACATTAAAAAAAAAGACAAAACATTTGGGACATTAAATGGATCAGTGGTTGGCAATGTGATGTGACAGGATACCTGACTATAGACGGATGGCAGGAGGCAGTTTTTAAGGTGATTTAATTATTCTTTATTACTATTATAGCATTATTCACACACATCTTTACGCATGCTGAAACTCATAGAAGTGTACGTATACCAAAAAAGTTACAATTACTGCCTGGTCTTTTGAAAAATAAGTATTTAGATGTTTTATTGTTATTTTAATTAAATCACTTCCATATTTAATGCTAACACTGGCTTAAAACCATGTCCCAAAGATCTACCGTGTTTCCATCATGTTAAATTGCCGCTCTGTTTTCTTGTATCTGAGAATTGTCGGGGCTTTCCATGAAAGAATCAAGGAGTCTGGAAGTGTTAGTGGATTGGTTGATCCCTTAGGGGACCTCCACCAATCAAGCCTAGGAGAGTCACAAGGACAGGTGTCAAGGCGCTTTCTCATCCAAGTCAGCTCTTTTTGTTTTTGAGATGGAGTCTCGTTCTGTTGCCCAGACTGGAGTGCAGTGGTGCAATCTTGGCTCACTGCAGCCTCTGCCTCCCGGGTTCAACCGATTCTCCCACCTCAGCCTCCCAAGTAGCTGTGATCACAGGCGCATACTGCTACGCTTGACTAATTTTTGTATTTTTAGTAGAGACGGGGTTTCACCGTGTTGGCCAGGCTGGTCTTGAACTCCTCACTTCAGTTGATCCACCCATCTCGGCCTCCCAAAGTGCTGGGATTACGGGCGTGAGCTACCACACCCGGCCTAAAGCCAGCTCTTTTCAACCATGCTTGCATTCTAGGAACAAGGACCATGCAAAGGAATCGTTGGGCATGTGTTTGTTTTATGAGAACTTCAGTTACCTCAAGTAATGGGGGCTCATTGAAAATGTATGCTAGCATAGAACCCAGGAAAAGCCGGACATGGAGGCCTCGAGAAGAGTTGGAAGTTGTAGGTGGGTGTCTTCGTCCATTCTTGTACTGCTATTAAGAAATAACTGACACTGGGTGATTTATAAAGGGAATAGGCTTAATTGGCTCGCAGTTCTGCAGGCTGTACAGAAAGCATAGCAGCTTCTGCTTCTGGGGAGGCCTCAGGAAGCTTCCAATCAAAGGGGAAGCCGGGCATCTCACAAGGGCAGGAGCAGGAGGAAGACTAGGGGGAGGTGCCACACACTTTTTTGTTCGTTTGTTTATTTTTTAGACAGAGTTTCGCTCTTGTTGCCCAAGCTGGAGTGCAATGGAACGATCTCGGCTCACTGCAACCTCCGCCTTCTGGATTCAAGTGATTCTCCTGCCTTAGCCTCCTGAGTAGCTGGGATTACAAGCGTGTGCCACCATGCCCGGCTAATTTTTTGTATTTTTAGTAGAAATGGGGTTTCACTACGTTAGCCAGGCTGGTCTCGAACTCCTGACCTCAGGTGATCTGCCCACCTTGGTCTCCCAAAATACTAGAATTATAGGCGTGAGCTACCTCGCCCAGCTGCTACACACTTTTAAACAACCAAATCTCATGAGAACTCATTCACTATCATGAAAATAGCACCAAGGGGGATGGTGCTAAACCATTGATGAGAAGCCAACCCCATGATCCAATTACCTCCCACCAGGCCCCACCTCCATCACTGGGGACTACAATTCCACATGAGATTTGGCTGGGCGGGGATGGAGATCCAAACCACGTCAGTGGGCTTGAATCCAAGATGGCTCAGTGGACTTCCATAGCTGGAGCTGGTCAATCTTTGCCCTAGGTTCTACCGTTCATCATGATTAAGCTATCTTCTCCTGTCTCACTACTAAATGGTTTATTCTTTACCTTAATTCTTCATATCCTTTCTCTATCTCGTAGCTTTTATTCACTAAATCCAGCTAATGGCTACAGCTGTACCTCAGTTCAGCTCTCACTGCTAACTGTGTGTTTCTTGCTGCATAGGAACTGGTCCAGCTATGGTTTCATGCCAGTCCACACCTTAGGTTGCTGGCCAGCTTACAAATGGGATCCAGATACTAGGTGTGGGAAACGCCACCTGGCGTTTCATGCTGCATCTTCTTGGGACAGTCTTATTTGGAAGAGGCTGTGGGCTTGGAGGCACCATGGTAATCCCATGGAGGATAATATTCCACAATTAGCAAACTGTATAAGATAGGACATAGCAAAATGACACATTTTGTTTAAGAAACAGTAAGAGCCAGGCCGGGTCGGGCGGCTCATGCCTGTAATCACAACACTTTGGGAGCTGAGGCGGGTGGATCACCTGAGGTCAGGAGCTCGAGACCAGCCTGGCCAACATGGTGAAACCCAGTCTCTACTAAAAATACAAAAATTAGTTGGGGGTGCTGGTGGGCACCTGTAATCCCAACTACTCAGGAGGCTGAGGCAGGAGAATCGCTTGAACCCGGGAGGCAGAGGTTGCAGTGAGCTGAGATGGTGCCACTGCACTCCAGCCTGGGCGACAAGAGCAAAATTCTGTCTAAAAAAAGAAAAAAAAAAAAAACCAGTAAGAGCCAAAGACTGTGAAAAGCCTGCCTGATTTATTTTGTGCTCGTTTTGGGTTGAAGCAGAGACAAATGAGGACATATGATGTGATGGGCCGTAGGTGCCCCGAGATGTGGACATCTGGGACAACTTCTCTCATGGCGATTCCTGCAGTATCAGAGAAGTTCTTAAGTACCTTGAGCTGCCCATGGTGGAAGGATTAGTTCTCCTACCGCACTAGCAGCTTGGATAATTTTTCATCCACAAGGTGTGCCGATGCCTGGCTCCTGGGATAGAAAACTAGGCTTGGAGCCATAATGGGAAGCAAATCTCTCTGGATTGGGGCACATGAAGTGATGAAAAGCTTTGACGGTGGGTGAGAGAAGGAGTGTTGATCCCACAACCAGCGGCATGGCGTCTATTAAAACCAGGCCTCCCGCCCCATCAGCCACACAGGTTTCTCTGCCCATCAGGTATGAAAACTTCTAGGAAAATAGCATTGACCAAAGCCCAGGGCTGCGACTGGGGAAGTGATCCTTGGTGTGCCGAGACATGAGTCCATGACATCTGGAATGATCCTTTGGGGACATTTGGGGCTCCAATTAAATATTATTCAGCCTGGGTGGTCAGGCAAACCCTCAGGGACCCATGTGACCGGCCCAAAGTTTTCACCACTCTCCACACAGAACAGTATTTTCAAAGTAGTTTGAAGCACGTTGTACTCCCATCTAAAAAATAACCCCTTCCAGCCGGGCGCAGTGGCTCGTGCCTATAATCCCAGCACTTTGGGAGGCCGAGGTGGGTGGATCACGAGGTCAGGAGTTCAAGACCAGCCTGGCCAAGATGGTGAAACCCATGTCTACTGAAAATACAAAAATAGCTAGGTGCGATGGCAGGCACCTGTAATCCCAGCTACTCGGGAGGCTGAGGCAGGAGAGTCTCTTGAACCCGGGAGGCGGAGGTTGCAGTGAGCCGAGATCAGGCCACTGCACTCCAGGCTCGGCGACAGAGTGAGACTCCATCTCAAAGTAAATAAATAAATTAATTAATTAAAAAAAATAGCCCCTTCCACATTTAAACACATTTTAAACTGAAACAACCATAGCCCCACTCCTCAGGGATAACCATTGTTTACATTCTGCTGTGTGTCTTTCCAATATTATTATTGTACATATATATGGAGGTAAAATAGGCTCATACTGTCAGTCTGCACAGTTCAATATGGTGGCCACTAACCACGTATAGCTCTTCAAATTAGAATGGAAAAAAAAATCAAAATCAAAATTCAAATTCAAATTCAGTCTCTCAGTTGTAGTAGCCACTCAACTGAAGCTCAGAAGCTGCACATGGCTTTTGGGAAATACAGATAAAGAACATTTCCATTAACTCAGAAAGTTCTGCTGGACAGCACTACCATAGCCATAGTCCTAAAAATCTTTAGTCACTGTGATCATCTTTTCATGTTACGAAATACGACTGTGTAGTATCATTTTTAATGACTGCATAGTATTCCATTGTGTACATCTACAATCACTTTTTTTTTTTTTTTTTTTTTTTTTTTTTTTTTTTTTGTGAGACAGAGTGTCGCTTTGTTGCCAGGCTAAAGTACAGTGGCTCAATCTCGGCTCACTGCAACCACTGCCTCTCGGGTTCAAGCGATTCTCTTGCCTCAGCCTCCCTAGTAGCTGGGACTACAGGCATGCACCACCATACCCAGCTAATTTTTGTATTTTTAGTAGAGACAGGATTTCACCATGTTGGCCAGGATGGTCTTGATCTCTTGACCTCGTGATCCACCCATCTCAGACTCCCAAAGTGCTGGGATTACAGGCGTGACCCATCGCGCCCAGCCTATAATCACTTTTTAAAAACCTTTTCTCTAAAGTTGGAAATTCAAGTTATTTCTAGTTTGTCACTACTATAACAATGGTTCCATAAACCTATTTTTTTTTTTTTTTGAGATGGAGTTTCACTGTTGTTCCCCAGGCTGGAGTGCAATGGCTTGATCTCAGCTCACTGCAACCTCTACCTCTCGTGTTCAAGCAATTCTCCTGACTCAATGTTTATTTGCATGTGTGATTACTTCTTTACTATTACTACTGGAGCAGATTGCAGTTTTTACACATTTTTCATTCCTACTACAAAATTGCTTTCCAGAAAGATTGAATAGATTTACACTCCTCAAAATACGATATGGAAGTGCTTCTTATCCTAATCTAGACAACAATTGAGAAATTTGTTGCCATTTTGACACTTGAAGCAGCATTGTCCCAAAGATGTTTTGCTTTGGAACTCTTGGATTTCCAGTAGGATTTATATCCACTTGTATTTATTTTGTGACTTGCTTTTGCTGAGTTTTTAACTGAAATGTGTATCCCTTTCTAATGGAGTCATACACGATTTTTTTTTTTTGAGACAGGATCTTGCTTTGTCACCCAGGCTGGAGTGCAGTGGTGCGATCTTGGCTCACTGCAACCGCTGCCTCCTGGGTTCAAGCGATTCTCCTGCCTCAGTCTCTCGAGTAGCTGGGATTACAAGCATGTGACACCACCCCTGGCTAATGTTGTATTTTTAGTAGAGACGGGTTTTCAACAAGTTGGCCAGGCTGGACTTGAACTCCTGACCTGAAGTGATCTGCCACCTTGGCCTCCCAAAGTGCTGGGATTACAGGTTTGAGCCACCACATCTGGCCTCGATTCGTACAAGATCTTTATATATGGAGGGGTCAAGTTTTACCACATAACATACAAAAGCTTTTTGTGTTTATCATTTGCTTTTCACTTTTAAACTTACGAATATAATAAAATCATATTTAGTTGAATTTCACAGTGTTTTCCTTTTAGATTTCTGCTTTTGATAAAATACTTTAGCTCTATCCTGCTAAAAATTACACATAAATATTTACTGTTTTATCGTTTACTTTTTTAACACCTAAAACATCTCATACATCTGGAATTTATTTAGGGTGTGGTGTGAGTTCAGTGTTTATTTACATTTACTTTTAAAATTTGTTGAATGATTTATTCTTTTTCTACGGATTTTAAATTTCACCCTTATAGAATACTACACACACATACACACACACACACACACACACATATATATGAAATATATATATACATGGGCATGCTTTTATACTTCCTATTCTGGTTCATTACTGTTTTTCTAATTTGGCGCAAGTAACATATTGCTTTAATTATTTGTACTATGTGTCACATGTTAATATTAGTGTGGCAAGTCCTTTCTGTAACTCTTCTTTTCCAAAATATGTTTGGCTTTTATAGTGTGCATCTCCTTCCATATGAATGTTAAAATTATTTGGTAAAATTTTAGAAAATGGTCCTGTCAAAGGTTTCACTGGCGTTGTTAAATGTAAAACTAAATTTGTAAAAAATTGGTTTCTATCAATACTAAATTTCCCCATCAGAAATATGGTATTCTTTTTTGCTTATTATCACTTTTTATATCTCTCAGTAAAATTTTTTTAGTTTTTTTCCATCATCTAGACCCTGAATATTACTTATGAATTTCACTCCCACTTTGCCAAAAACTTGAATAAAGTTTCATCAGGACATAGTTGGTACTGGGCTCGGTGGCTCAGCCTGTAATCTCAGCACTTTGGAAGGCCGAGGCAGGTGGATTGCCTGAGCCCAGGAGTTCAAGGCTAGCCTGGACAACACAGTGAAACTCCAGCTCTAAAAAAAAAAAAAAAAAAAAATTGAAAATTGAAAATTAGCTGGGCATGGTAGTGCACACCTGTGATCTCAGCTACTCCGGAGGTAGAGATGGGAGGGAGCATCACGTGAGTCCAGGAGGTGGAAGCTGCAGTGAACTGTGATTGTACCTCTGCCTGGGTGACAGAGCAAGACACTGCCTGGATAAAAAAAAAAAAAAAGACATACTTGGCCTTGGCTTCTGGGGAGTAGTGGGGAATTAGGCCATAATAGATAGGAAAATCCATGGATGGAGGCACATGATATGATATAAAACATTTAAAAATTGCTTTTATAAATGAGATTTTAAAATGTCATTGTATTTCTTTGTTTTATTTTGAGATAGGATCTTGCTGTCACCATGGGATGGAGTACATTGACATGAACACAGTTCACTACAGCCTTGACCTCCCAGGCTCAAGCGGTCCCCCCACCTCAGTCCCCCAAGTAGCTGGAACTACAGGAACCACCACTCCCAGCTAATTTTTGGACTTTTTTGTAGAGACAGACCATGATGCCCAGGCTAGTTTCAAAGTCCTGGGTTCAAAAGATCCCCCTGCCTCAGCCTCCCAAAGTGTTAAGATTACAGGCATGAGCCACTATGCCCAGCCCTCCATTATATTTCTGAACATATTATTAAGAAAATATAGGCAAGGTGGCCGGGCGCGGTGGCTCATGCCTGTAATCCCAGCACTTTGGGAGGCCAAGGTGGGCAGACCACAAGGTCAGGAGATCGAGACCATGCTGGCTAACATGGTGAAACTCCGTCTCTACTAAAAATACAAAAAATTAGCCGGGCATGGTGGCGGGCACCTGTAGTCCCAGCTACTCGGGAGGCTGAGGCAGGAGAATGGCGTGAACCCAGGACGCAGAGCTTGCAGTGAGCCAAGATTGCGCCACTGTACTCCAACCTGGGCAAGAGAGCGAGACTCAGTCTCAAAAAAAAAAAAAAAAAAAAAAAGAATAATACAGGCTAAGTATAAATGTTGAATATTTATTTTATATAATTAACTTTAATAGCTTTGTATATTTGTATTAGCTATAATCATTTTTAGGTTGGATATCTTGGGCTTTGCAAAGAGATAATCATATTGTTTGCAAGAAATGTTTGTCAGTACTTAGAATTTTTACTTCTTTTTCTTATGGACCAATATAGTATAGTGCTAAAAAAAAAATAGGTGTTTGAGACAGACAGACCTGGGCTAAATTTCAACCGTACCACCTATTAACTTGAACCTTCTGCAATTCATCTAATCTCTGAGGGTCAGTTTCCTCAAAGAAGCATAATAATACCTACTTTAGGGAGATCTTAGGAGGATTAAATGAAATATTGTCTATAAAGCACATAACCCAGTAGCTGGCACATACAGCTGCTATTATTGCTTGTCTGATTGCATTGGCTGGAACTCCCAGAACGTTAAATAATAATGGTAATTGTGGACATCTAGACTTTAATGGTAATAGAGTCATTTCTAAATGAAAATACCAGGCACTGTTGATGATGATGATGATGACGATGAACATTTATTAAGCATTTGTGCCCCATTCAGCATATATATCATAGAGACAATTGCAGGAAATTACCCCAGCATCTTGCATACTTGCTCTTGATAACATTGCTTTTATTCACTCATTCCCTCATTCAGTTAATTCATTCAACAGACATTTGTTGAGCATGTCTAGAGGCTCTCATTTATTATGCCTCAATTCTAGCTATCTTCATTTTGGATATGGTGTTACTTATGTGTTGAAGGAGGGAGAAACAGATACAGAAATAGTCAGTGGAAGATAACCGCATTGAGGCTTCATGTATAAACCACTCATAGAGCTACCTATGTGCATAGATTATGGCACTGTCCTTTTATTACGTCCTTTCTTGTCCTTTATGCTTGGGCTGTCTGGCCTCATTGAAAGCAAAGAATGAGGTTTAGAGTTTGTAATGAGATGAAGGATGGGACTGAGCTTTTTCTGATGGAAGCTCATCCATTCATTCAACCATCATTGGCTGATGCTAATAAAAATAAGATGGATAAAGTGTGGATTTTGTCTTGGAGTTTTCATAACTGAGAAAACCACGAGTGTGAGGAATATTATTCCAGAACATATAAAGATGATGAAAACAGAGAGAGAGAAGTGCTGGTTCAGGAAGGCGGGGGGCTTGAGGGCTTGTTTGAGGGTGGAGATGTGGGGCTATAGAGACGGTGGAGTTAGGACTGGCCTCCCCAGAGTTCTGGTGTCATGAGAGATTGGCAAGAATTTTCTGGGTGGTCAAGAAAGGGCATACTGGTGGTGGGAACGGTTATGCAAAGACGCAGAGACTTGTGGGAGCGGGTCGCTTAGTCTGCCAATAAACAGCCGTTCTTCCACAGTGGAGTTGTATGGAAAATAAGTGGATTTTGTGACTGAATTTTATTTGATGTAGCCCAGCTACAAATTAGAGCTTATCTTGGAGAGTTTAATGAGGTCAGCAGAGCAGAGAAGGGAAGCAGCTATGCCTTGTTAATATTCATAGTCATGATATTTACTGGGACAAAACAAAAATAAAGCCCCAAAATATAGTCTTTTCTGGAAAAAGATTGGGGACCAAATGAGAAACTGAAGGAATTTACTGCCCCTAGCAAAAGCAAAAAAATGAATTAACTTCCTTCACATTTGCTCAGTCCTTCTATTTCCCTTCCCATTTGTCTTCTCCTAGACCCTCGCTGAGCAGCAAGTTTCTTACAACATGGATGAGAAATATTAGCTGGGAGCATAGAAGAAGATTATTTAACTCTCTCCCTAAAAGCATATGCAAATGGTGTACACAGGAATGAATCCAGAATTTGGGTATTAATTCATTTTTCCTCCAGAGTCAGCTTCTCCTTCCTTCTCTCTGTATCCTGCTTCCTTTCAGGTATGCGGGTTTGGCAGGCTATTCATGGGTGGAACCCACAGACACAAGGAAGTGATTTTATGGGCTTTCTTCTGGGCTCATGTACAATTTAAAAAAATTCCTTTTGATCCTCGAAGATCCCAGCAGCCAACTCTGGTTAACATCACCAAGAAGCCAGCCGCACCCAGAGCTGTCCTAGGAGCTAGACTTCTCACGTGCCAAGCTGCTGGCAGTTCTGTCTCCTTGCCTGAGACAGAAGGCATCTTGAGAAGATTCAAATGAAGGGAAATGGAGAGTTGGAGAATTAGCATATGCATTTAATTAATGTTTACATCTGTGAAAAGCATTTTGTACCAAATAAATATCAGATACATTTCTTAAAACTTCCATCGCCGTCTTCCCCTCTCTTGGGGAAAAGAGTTAACTAGCTTTAATCCTTGTTTTCTATACGGAAATTCCTGCGTGTGGGTCCAGTAAGAGCTTAAGATTGATCCTGTCCTGGTCATCTGAAACTTCTTCCTGTTTTTCTAAAATTCCTAGAGGTGTTTGTAATGGAACAACTCCTAGGGCACATTGAGGGGTTGGGGGAAATGCAGGGAAAGTAGAAGTCTGGAGAGGAGCAAGTGAACAGATTTTCAAAAGGGGATGCCTCAAAAAGTAACCATCCCCGTGAGCTAGAGAGCAATTATTGTCTAATGAGGCTGGACCAGTCCTTTAACCTGAGACTCTCTCCTTTGGCCTTTGATGAGGGCCACTGAGCAGGGCATTTGATGGCTTTTTGAGCCCTTACAAATAAAAATGGCCATGTATTAGTTATGAATGTGTTCCCGACTGGACCCATTCCTTTAATGGGACTACTAGGCTAGTTCTATCAAGGAAGTACTGGAATCCTAGTGTATATTAACCAACATCTTGCTTAACTACTTCATTGAATTTGAGTAAGGTTTCTGAGCTATGCACACAAAGTCTCCCCATGTAGATAAATTAGAAAATTATAGGTTGGTGATAATATAATGAGAAAGAATTGCATGCCATTGAACACCTGGGTTCCAAATATGAAGAACAAAGATTAGCATCAATCGGGGAGATTACCTTATTGCTGAACCGCAGGGCCCTGTCATATAGGACATTTTTATTTATGGCATGTTTGAAGGCAGATTTTGATTCATTATGTTCGTAGATAACATAGTGGAAACACTAAATAATGGAATTGTACCCATCAAATGAGCTGGAACCATGAATCAGAAAGCTATAGCTGGAAACAGTAGAAATTGATCTTCTATTTTCTTCTCCCTCTTTCTCCACATCCCTCTCTGTCTCTCCTTCATCTTTACAGCATGTATAAATTTATAAACTCCATGCAGTACTGCCGAAAAATTAAATGAGATGAGGAAAAGTGGGAGAGGTAATATTATTCCATATACTCTTCAGATGAGACTCAGAATTTTAGGGAGGTCCAAGATCACATAACTCCTAAGTAGTATCAGTAGGGGCAGAATTCAAATCCTAGCTCCCCCTCCTGTTTTAATTTTCTTTTCCTTTCTTTTTTTTTTTTTTTTTTTGAGATGGAGTCTCGCTCTGTTGCCCAGACTGGAGTGCAATGGCACGATCTCGGCTCACTGCAAACTCTGCCTCTTGGTTCAAGTGATTCTCCTGCTTCAGCCTCCCACATAGCTGGGATTATAGGCATCCACCAATACACCCTGCTAATTTTTTGTATTTTTAGTAGAGACAGTGTTTCGCCATGTTGGTCAGGCTGGTCTCGAACTCCTGACCTCGGGTGGTCCACCTGCCTCGGACTCGCAAAGTGCTGGGATTACAGGTGTGAGCCACCATGCCTAGTCTAGCTCCCCTCTTTTGCATATATAGTATGCTGAAGTTCTCTAGACATATTCTTTGAGAATGACAATGGCTGCTTTGCTGAGCACAAGCATTCAATGTAATAAAATGGCGGCTACAGAATTAGGCACACGCTTAATATGTTCTTTCAATCAGGCAACCAGGCCTGGGATAAAGCAACTCCTGCTAACATGTACTTCTGCTGAGTCAAACATCAAAAAGATCCCAGAGCTAAAAATAAAGGGGTCATAAAATGTATTCAGGCCACAAGATCAAGAACCAGCACTTTAGATGGGCAACCGCATATGCTGAAAATAATGATTCAGTGCTGAAAACGAAAATTTTAGAGCAAAAAGGGACTAAAAGAAATAATGTAATGTAATCCCCCACTTGGATGTGGAGAATGCTGAACAGAGAGAACTCAGTTGCTTTGCTCAAGATTACCCAATTAATAATTGGCAGGATTGGTTTCTTGTATCTGGTTCAGGGTTCTCTATTCCATCATAGTGTTCTGACTTATTATAATGGCAATGACTTACATTTGTGAAGTAACTCTTTACACTCTAAAACTTCTATTATATTTAAAAAATGTAAGGCAAATATTATGCCCATATTACAGATGGGCAACTGAGGCAAAGAGAATCTAGATGATTTGCCAAAGGGCATACAACTAATGAATGATAGACTATGACACAAGATTTGTCTTGGACCCTTTGCCAGGCTTGCAGCAGGGGGCACCCAGTCTATTTGGCTCTCTGGGCTGCATCTGGCCTGCACAGTTCCTGCGGTCGTGTGACTGCACACTCAGCTCCTGGTGGGAGGGAGTTTGTGAGTGAGCAAGTGTGGGGTTCAGCTGGCCGCTGCAAGCCCTGACACAGGAGCAAACTCTGTGTGGGGCCTGAGGCCACACCAGGCATGTTGCCCTGAGGGGACCACAGTTGTGTGCAGGCAGGGATGCCTGCAATCCTGAAGCCCCAGAGAGAGTATTACAGTGTGCTAATTAGCTCTTTTAGTTCCACTGTCTGCAGCCCAATAGATGGCTGCAGGACTGGCTTGGCCCTGATGCTTCTTCCATCATGTGGGGTGGCTGCCCTCTACCAGCAAGGGCAGAGGGCCAGTGTCACAGTCTTTCTGGGTGCCCATGTTTGGTGCATCCTGAGCTCTTGTCCCGCATCCAAGAAGAATGAGGTCATGCTGACAATTGAAGGGTGTTGAGGTGGGAGAATTTTATTGAGCAATGAAACTGCTCTCAGCAGAGAGGGGATGGAAAGGCTGGGTTGTCTCAGTGTGGCTGAGTCTGGGGATTTTTATAGGCACAGGATGGGTGAGGGGCAGACCATAGGTAGTATTAAAAAGGATAATATTTGATTGTTTAAAAGGCGTTATTCAGAAAGAGCCAATCAAGAAAGGGCAGACAAACAGGAACAGAAGTTCTCACTCAGGGTCGCAGGTTTCATCTGGAACCAGCAGTCCAGGCTGTTTTTGGCTTGAAGGTGGAGTTTCACCAGGGACCTGACCCTGTTTGCTTAGGCATTTGTCTGCCTCCTGCCGCCCTCAACAAGACAGTCAAACCTAAGTTTTTTGGCTTCCAATCTACTTGCCTCTGAGCTGTTTTACTCATAATACTTCTGATGCCAAATGCGTGGGATTTTTCTTCTACCTCGAAACCCATTCTCTGGTTTTCCTGACACCAGCTATGTGTCCTACAATTCGTTTATGCCACAGCTACCTGGAGTTGGCAGAGACCCCACAGGTCAAGACTCAATCCCACAAAACTACCCCAAGTTCAGACACCAATTGCAAGTTCCAGGTTTCTACCTGTACTTCTGACCAACAGGCTATAAACAGGCTGCTCCCACAACCCAGTTCTCATGTTCCATAATTTGCTAGAATGTCTCTCAGAACTCAGGAAAGAGCTTTACTTAGGGTACAACAGACACATTGGTTTTCCATCTCTTGATGCTTAGGGCAAGGTATGGGGATGGGGCATGGAGCTTCTATGCCCTTTCTTGGTGTGCCACCCTCTCAACACCTCAGTGTGTCCCCATGTAAAAACTCTCCAAACCCCCTTTGTTTAGGGGTTTTTATGGAAGGCTCATTATATAGGCATGATTGATTAAATCATTAACCATCAGAGATTGACTCAGTCTCCAGCCAGTAGTGATCAGAGGATAGGACTGAAAGTTTCAACCCTGTAATCACACCAGAGTCTTTCTGGCCACCAACCCCCATCCTAAAGCTATCTTGGAGCCCTAAGCTACTAGATCTCTCGTAAGAATACAAATGACACTTGCTTTTGCATTTTTTTTCTTTTTCTGAGACAGAGTTTCACTCTGTCACCCAGGCTGGAGTGCAGTGGCGTGATCTCAGCTCACTGAAACCTCGGCCCCCCAGGTTCAAGCAATTCTCCTGCCTCAGCCTCCTGAGTAGCAGGGACTACAGGTGTGTGCCACCACGCCAGGCTAATTTTTTTTTTTTTTTTTTTTTTGTATTTTTAGTAGAGACGGGGTTTCACCATGTTGGCCAGGCTGGTCTCAAACTCCTGACCTCAGGTGATCCACCTGCCTTGGCCTCCCAAAGCACTGGGATTACAGGTGTGAGCAACTATGCTGGGCCACTTTTGCCTTTCTTTAGCATAGAAAAGGCGAGGGTTTTAGGAGCTGTGTGCCAGGGACCAGGGAAAAAAGATGAAATATCTTTATTTTTTTCACACTGCCTATCCCTGCACTTGCCACAGGGGAGGTGTTTGAATAGACTGTGCAGGCTCTTTGGCTGGGTTCACCAGGGTGCACCTGAAGGAAGTGGCCCTGGTCTGCTGCACGTACAGGAGCCTCACTCAGCATCCTCAATACATTCTTGGAAACTGATTTGAAGCAAAGCAACATACAGCAGGTCCTTGAATAACATCATTTCCTTCAAGGTTTTTACTTTGTTATCAAGTTGATGAGAAAAACAATATTGTTTTGTTATTTGTCGTTTTGCTTAGGTTGTAGTTTCCAAGAACCTGTCAGCAACATCAAGTGAGGATTTACAGTACTGCTTCTGCCATCTTTCTCATGGTACTTGTTTGTCAGAGGAAGAAGTGGTGGAGGGTGAGCTATTATCCTTACTCAAAAAATCAGCAATCTTCCCTTCCCTTTCCTTCTCTTCCCTTCCCTTCCCTCCCCTCCCCTCCCCTCCCCTTCTCTCCCCTCCCTTCCCCTCCCCTCCCCTCCCCTTCCCTTCCCCTCCTTTCCCAACTCCATTATGCTATAGATCATGAGTTTTTGTTGTTGTTTACCTTGACTTGCCCAATTCCAATTTTGTTGCTGTTCTGTAAAGACTAACCTCATAGCTAGAGCAAAGGACCGACAACTGTTTTTTGTTTGTTTGTTTGTTTGTTTGTTTTTGCTTACTGTGTTGGGCAGAATAATGGCCCCACCCACTCAAAGATATTTGTGCCTTAATCCTCAGAAAATATGAATACTTCATGTTATCTGGCAAAATAAACTTTGCAAATATGATTGATGAAGGTAAGGGTACAGGCCTTGAGGTAGAAAGGGTATCCTGGATTATTCAGGTGGGCCTAATCTAGCCCTCTCTGACTGTGGTCAGGTCGAGAGAGAGAGAGAGAAGTGATAATGGAAGCAGGGTTAGAGAAATGCAACTTTGCTGGCTTTGAAGATGCAGAAAGGGACTGAAATCCAAAAAATTCAAGGAGCCTCTAGAAGCTGGAGAAAGCATGGAAATTGGTTTTTTTCCCTAGAACTTCCAGAAAGGGATGCAGACTTGCTGATGCCTTGGGTTTAGACTGGTGAGACCTATGTTGAACTTTGAACCTACAGAACTGTAAGATAACACATTGGTCTCGTTTTGAGTGACTAAATTTGTGGTTTTTTGCTGCTATAGCAAGTTACAGCTTCTCCTCAGAGACAGGGTGGACCCCTACTCAAAATTTGGTTCATATGTCAAGCCTGGTGATGATGCCCTCAATATATACATTTGCCAACAGGGTAATAAAAGGTTTGTTACTTACATAATAAGTCTTTCAGTGTGGCTCCCAAGCAGGTCCAGAAATAGCTTGAAAAAGCAGAGAAAGGAGACTGGCTTGCAAGTATTATGGTAGTTAGGCGGTGGGGATGGAGTAAAGGTTCTCGTGCACGGTTTGATCGTCCCATTGGCTCCAAAGGAGAGAGCACCCAGGCTTTCTTAGCAGCTTGCCAAGGTGTGGGGTAGTAAAGGAATAAGGTGGAGTGAGGCTTAAATAATGTCAATAGTCAAACAGCAAGAAATGGAGTCAGACTCTATTATACAGCAACAAGAGAAAGCTGGTACACTAATCTTCCTCTAGCTCCATCTATGCAGACTGTGAATCTGCCCATTCATCCACCCTGTATTCTATTATGTATCCACTGCATGCCAGATATAGTTCTAGAGATTATGGATGTAGCAATGTCCATGAAATAATATTTTTTCCTGTTGTACTCACAGTCTAGTAGGAGTGAACACTGAATTGACTCATAAGTATTTGATTATTTGCTGAGGATCACAGTTGTAGTATCTTGAGGACCATAAAAGACCACAATGGAGAGGGAAACTTTTCTTTATACTAATTTTAGGAGAATTTTCCCTGGAAAGATGAGAGTTGGCATAGTTGAACTGGCAGTTCAACACCCAGTGGTAGAGATGAAAGAATTCTAGGCAGAAGAGAAAAGCAGAGACAAAGGCATAGATGCATGAAGTTATGTCTGTGTTGCAGTCAATGGGATTAAAACATGAGGATTTTTTTTCACCCTTTGATTGTGGGCTTGGGATTGGGGAATGAGGATTAGGGGGGCAGTTTGGAAGGAAAAGCTGGAATAGTAAGAGAGAGTGGGGTTAAAGATGACCCACTGTTGGTTAGCTGCATGTTGACCTAATGTAAGGTTGTGAGTTTGTTTTCAGTCTAAAGTCATTGACTCATACCCAGTTTAATATACTTGAAGGAAAACATGTGAGATCTATAAAGTAGACAAGATTGGAAAGAAATTGTTTCAAGAAAAGGAAGTTAATCAGTAACTGAGTCTAACTGGTATAGACTACAGTTTCTTTTCCAATAATGGCCCAAGGAAATGATGCACAAAGTATGTGGAATTATGATTGCTCATTGAAGAGGGAGTTTGCTTTGGGGGTGGACTGAGGGGTTGGCGAAGGAATAAAGATGCTCATCATGACTCAGATTATGTCTTCTCTCCCTTGGGTCCTCCTCCTGGTGACACCCTAGAACATCCTGGGACATTGCTGTTTTTATCTTTTTTTTTTTTTTTTTTTTAGATAAAGTCTTGCTCTTGTCCTCTAGGCTGGAGTATAATGGCATAATCTCAGCTCACTGCAACCTCGGCCTCCCAGGTTCAAACAATTCTCCTGCCTCAGCCTCCTGAGTAGCTGGGATTATAGGTGGCTGCCACCACGCCTGGCTAATTTTTATAGATTTAATAGAGATGGGGTTTCACCATGTTGGCCAGGCTGGTCTCCAACTCCTGACCTCAGGTGATCTGCCTGCCTTGGCCTCCCAAAGTGCTGGGATTACAGGTGTGAGCCACCGCGCCCGGCCATCATTGTTGGTCTTTAAACTCCATTTCTCCCCAGAGGACTGGTACCTTGGTAGTAGCCTCTACCCTCATGTGGGTATCATCTGGGGCAGTCTGGATTTGTATAAGAATTCCAATGTTAATGATGGAGTTCTGTTGGAAAGAGGGACAAGTCTTCTTTCAAATTCTCATCCCCACCTGGTGCTGCGTTCTCCCTTCTCTCTCCCTCTGTTTTGTATTTTAGATTCAGGGGGGATCTTTCACATATATAACAAGTTCTTGCTTTGAACTTAAAAATAAACGCTATGAAAAAAGAAATGTGTGTTCCAATCTGACTTGAAAATGCCCAAATGTGATTAGTATTAGACTGTGAAATACCTCTGCTTATCTCCAGGAGCCAGCTGCTGGGAGCATTTTGAGGGATCAGGCTGGTTGTTGTGGGTGATGTTTTTTTAAAACAAAACATAAGCCCCAAATGATCTGTGTATAGACTCTCCATGAAGTCCCCTTTGTCAAAAACTCTGTCTTTCTAATTTTTATTCTCCCCTCATTTGTCCCAATCCCAATCATGGAAGACAGTGTGGGAGTCAAATAGGTTCCAGTTTCAATCTGGCAATTTCCCTCTTGCTTCTCTCTGTATTTCAGCCTTTCTCTTTTCTAAACTTGCCTGGCTGCACCTAAGGACTTTCCACTTGAGGAAACAAATTATTTGGGTCATACAGGCCACCACTGCTATTTATGAGCCAAAAAAAAATGCCACTTGGCATTTGGAAAACTGATTTATTAATACACGCAGGGTCTTGCATGTCGACAACTGCAAATTATGGATAACAGATTTGCATCTTCTATAATTTCATGGCCTCATTCAAAAGGACTTAATGAGCTAACAAAAAGGGCTAAATGATAAAATGTTTTTTTTTCTCTCAAAGCTCTTTTTGACTTACCTGCCTACCTCTCCCATCAAAAAGTAAGAAAGAAGAAGGAAAGAAAACAAAAAATATTAATTTACTGAAAAGCTTAACTTTAAAGCATTATGAGATTTTAAATCCGTGAATTACTCTGTATGATATACGAGTCAATTACAAAAAGAATAGGAAATAGTAACAGGTTTGCATCAATCTTCAGCTAAACTATGTTCAGGGAAATGAAGCTAGAATTCAATCGAACAGGGAGCTAACATTAAATTCCTTCTGAACACACTACTCTGGAAGAATATTTGAGGGACACTAAAAGTGAAAAATAAGGTATATTTGTGTTTGGTGAATGTGCACTATATTTGAAGAGACAAGATACTAAAAGTTGTGTATTGACATCGAAAACTTCCTTAGCAATGTACTCCCAAGAGAGGTGAAGCAGCAGAGGGTCATTACTTGGCAAATAAGCAAAAAGGATAATAATTACCGCTAACTGGAGGCATTACTGTGGGATTGTAGGGATCTGTATTAGTCCGTTTTGTGTTACTATAAAGGAATACCTGAGGCTAGATAATTTATGAAGAAGAGAGTTTTAATTGGCTCATGGTTCTGCAGGCTGTACACAAAGTAGGGTGCCTGGATCTGGTGAGGGTTTCAGAAAGCTTCCAATCATGGCAGAAGGTGAAGAGGAGCCAGGCTGTCACATGACAAGAGAGAGGGCAAGCCAGAGAAGGGAGAGGTCTCAGGCTCTTTTAAACAACCAGATCTTATGTGAACTAACTGAGCAAGAACAGATTCATCACCAAGGGGATGGTGCTAAGCCATTCATGAGGGATCCACCCATATCATCTAACACTTCCCAGCAGGCCCCACTTCTAACCTTGGAAGTCACATTTCAACGAGATTTGGAGGGGACAAATAGTATGTCAGAGTCTGCAAGGATTTCTTTCTCTCACCCCAGCCCCCTCCATTCTTTTTTTTTTTTTTTTTTTTGAGACAGCATTTGACTCTGTTGCCCAGTCTGGAGTGCAGTGGCATGATTATGGCTCACTGCAGCCTCAGCCTCAACCTCCCAGGCTCAAGTGATTCTCCCACCTCAGTCTCCCAGTCCTCAGTCTCCTGGAACTACAGGTGTATACCACCATGCCCAGCTACTTTTTAAATTTTTTTTTTTTTTTTTTTGAGATGGAGTCGCGCTCTGTCACCCAGGCTGGACTGCAGTGGCTGGATCTCAGCTCACTGCAAGCTCCGCCTCCCGGGTTCACGCCATTCTCCTGCCTCAGCCTCCCAGGTAGCTGGGACTACAGGCGCCCGCCACCGCACCTGGCTAGTTTTTTTTTGTATTTTTTAGTAGAGACGGGGTTTCACCGTGTTAGCCAGGATGATCTCGATCTCCTGACCTCGTGATCCGCCCGTCTCGGCCTCCCTAAATTGTTTTTAAGAGATGAGGTCTCCCTATACTTCCCAGGCTGTTTTCAAACTTCTGGGTTCAAGCAATCCTCATGCTTCAGCCTCCCAAAGCACTGGAATTACAAGTGTGAGCTCCTGCTCCTGGGCCCTGAGAGGATTTCAAGTAAGAGATAGATTATTTCAAGGCTGGGCGCGGTGGCTCAAGCCTGTAATCCCAGCACTTTGGGAGGCCGAGATGGGCAGATCACGAGGTCAGGAGATCGAGACCATCCTGGCGAACATGGTGAAACTGCGTCTCTACTGAAAAAATACAAAAAACTAGCTGGGCAAGGTGGCGGGTGCCTGTAGTCCCAGCTACTTGGGAGGCTGAGGCAGGAGAATGGCGTAAACCCGGAGGTGGAGCTTGCAGTGAGCTGAGATCCGGCCATTACACTCCAGCCTGGGAGACAGAACAAGACTGCATCTCAAAAAAATTTTTTTTTTCTGGATTTCAAATACAATCAGGATCCTGGTAAGTTGGAAAAGCCAGGAGAACATCTCACAAGAGAGGGGATGAAAAGGAGACTTGCAGAAGGATGTTCTGTGGGTGCTCGGGATTTTGTGTACAGAGGTTCTTTGTTAGTTTGGAGAATTAATGGAGAGATGTGATTCAAAAGAGCATCACAAACATCCAATGCCTAGGAAATGCCAATGAAAGATACTCGAGATTCCTACACAGAAAACTACACACAGTTACTGAGGATAAATGGAAGGAAATACCAAGTTCATAGATTGAAAGAGTCAAGGTTGTTTCTTATTTTCTTGAAATTGATCTATATATATTTAATTCAGTCCAAATCACATCCCAGCAGATTTTATAATTGTGGAAATTGACAAGCTGATTCTATAATTTATATGGGGCCAGGTGCAGGAGGCCAAGGTGGGTGGATCACTTGAGGCCAGGAGTTCAAGACCAGTCTGGCCAACATGGCAAAAACCCATCTTGACTAAAAAATACAAAAATTAGCCAGGTGTGGTGGTGCATGCTTGTAATCCCAGCTACTCAAGAGGCTGAGGCAGAGAATTGCTTGAATCTGGGAGGCGGAGGCTGCAGTGAGCTGAGATCACACCACTGCACTCCAGCCTAGGAGATAGAGTAAGACTCCAGAGCTAAGAATAGCCAACGTCAAAGATGAGTAAGATGTATTAAACTTTAAGATGTATTTAAAACTATAGTACTTAAGGCTTTGGGTTACTAACATGATCCATGGATCATATTAGATGTACTGCTGAAACTATAGTAATTAAGGCTGTGGGTTATTAATAAGTTCAATGGAATAGAGAGTCCAGAAACAGACTCACACATATTTGGTCACCTGATTTATGACAGAGTTGCCAGTTGCATTACTGCTGACTGTAAATTGGTGCACCTACTTTGAAAAACACATGAATATTCTGAGATACAGCAGTTCCATATTTCAGTATATCAACGGAAATGTGTACGTGTGTACCAAAAGACATATCCACGGGTGTCTATAACATCACTGTTTCTTATAACCCCACCCCTCATTACCATTGGAAACAACCTGAATGTCCATCAACAACTAAATGACTAATAAATTATAATTCATTCACACCACGGAAGACTACATAGCAGGTTCGGTAAACTTTTTCTGTAAAAGATCAGATGGTAAATCTTTTAGACTTTGCAGGCTGTTCAGGTTCTGACACAACAACTCATCTCTGCTTTTGAATCATGAAAGCGGCCACAGAGGATACATAAGTGAACATGGCTGTGCTTCTAGAACTTTATCTATGGATACTGAAACTTGAATTCCATACAATCCACTTTAGAAAATATTCTTTTTCTTTAGATTTTTTTTTGACTATTAAAAAATATAAAAACTGTTATTAGCTTGCAGGTTGCACAAAAACCTGTGATGAGACATACATGAAGAAGGACCAGCAACTGCTACACACTCCACAACACGGACAAACCTTACAGATTTGATGGCGAATAGAAGAAAAACAGACTAAAAGCAGCATACACATTATAATTCCACTTATATAAAGTTCAAAAACAGGCAAAACTAATTTATGGTGATGAAAGTCAAAAGAGTGATTACCTTTGAAGATGGAATTATACAGCAGGCTTCTGCACTGTGGCTGATGCTCTGTTTTGTGATCCAGGTGGTAGCTAGTCAGATGGGTTCATTTTCTAAAAGGTCACCAATCTGTACTGTGAATTTGCCGTATCTGAATAGAACAATGTTTTTGGTTTATTTGTTTTAAAGAATCTAGGAGTAATTTAAGAGACAATATCATGCAATATCTGAGAGTGTAGATTCTGTACACAGACTGCTAAATCCCAGTTTGATCATTAGCTGTGTGACCTTGGGCAAGTTGTTTCACCTCTCTGTTCTTTAGTGGTTCTCAACTGTAAAAAAGTGATCACAGTCGTACTCAGTTGACTCAATAGTCCTTGATACTTGTAGTACTGCTGTAAGAATGATGAGTTAAGCCATATAAAGTCACTTAGAACAATGCTGGCATACCCTAAGAACTCAATAAATGTTAGATATTATTCTTGTGGCCAATAACTTTTTTGCTTTAGGTCTTAAGCTCCAGTTTGTTAAGACATTTACAAACTCTTGATTCTGCCACAAATATACTTTTAGATTAAGCAAGGCCAGCAGCACAAAGAAGCCTTTTAAAACTCACATGTGGTCCAGCCCAGCTCACCAGGAATCTGATTCTGAAGAGTCTGGGAATAAAGGCTCAGAGTCATAAATAATATAAATATCCCTTGTCTTATTTAGAATGCACATATTGCCTGTGAATAGTTGCAGTGTCAGTAGGTGTTAGCTGAAGACTCTGAGATCTGGGATTCCAAACAAATATATACTTCCATTCTGAGCTAATCATTTTTATAGAAAACAGACGAGGCTTGTTGGGTAGGTGCATGAACAATATCTTATGCTGCTCGCCTGTTCTCTAGGCCGAGGTCCTGCGTCCAAAGAGTGCCAGAGGCAGGATATCTTGACCTCCAGGAATTTTATAAGGTAAACCCTGCTCATCCACCTAAAATATTTTCCTGGAAAAAAAAAGCCAAAAATAAATAAAGTCCGAAATATCATCTAATTCCTACCCTTTATGCTCCTTAAATGACTACTGTACCATCCTGGGAGGCATTATATTCCATGACTTAAAAAAACGAAGCAAATATGCCAGGCACAGCGGCTCAGGCCTGTAATTCCAGCACTTTGGAAGGCCAAGGCAGGCGGATGGCTTGAGCTCAGGAGTTCATGACCAGCCTGAACAACACAGTGAGACTTTGTTTCTACAACAAACACACCCACACACACACACACACAATTAGCCAGACATGGTGGCATGCTCCAGTAGTTCAAGTTACTGGTTGGAGGTGACAAGATCACTTTTACCTGGGAGGCGGGGGTTGCAGTGAGCTGAGATCACACCATTGCACTGCAGCCTGGGTGCTAAAGCCACACCCTGTCTCAAAGAAAATTTTTTTTTAAAAGAAGCAAATAACATTTTTACCAACTGTAAATATCCATTCATCTGTTCAATCATTCAACAAATTTTATTGAGTGCTTAATATATGCTGTATAAAAGGCAAAGGAAGTTCCCGAGTAAAATAATTTTTTGACTGTATTCTTTGTTTATGGTGATGTTTCTTTAAAATTTCTGACTGTGGAATGCTACAACCCCTTCCTGTTCTTCTTTTTTATTTTTTCTAGTAACACCCATTCATATCACAGGATACACTTTGCGAAATGCTGAGTTAACTAATCTTTTATTGCTGAATACCAAGGTTTCCTAACTCTTTGCTGTCATAAATAACACTGTAGCGAACATTCTTGTACCTACAGCTTTGCACACATGTTGGATTATCTTTTTAGGATACATTTCTAGGAGTGGAATTGTTGAGTTAAAGGCTCTGTTTCTTTTTATGTGCGTAAAAGACCCTATGTCAGTTTTACAAATCTTAGGGAATCACAGACTCGTAAAATATCAGAGTTGGAAGGGATCTTAGGGAGCATCAGCTCAAGCGCTCCTGTCACCGTGGGAAGACCAGGGCTTGAAGCCAGGTCAGTCTTAATGCACTTCTCACAGCTCCACGTGGGCTCCTGGGGCAGCTGTCCAGCAGAAGAAAGACATTACAGGGAAGTCAGCGAGGCATCAGTTAGCATTTGCCCCTTCTGGCTCAGACTACGCTCTCCCTATTTTTCCTCAGGGTCTTTCTGGTTTAAGCCTTTGTGTCATATTTATGAGCCACGGGGTATTTACCAAGAAGAAAATGTCAGGAAAACAAAGATCCAATCTAGCACCCATTCTTCCCCTTGAAAACCAGATAAGAAACCAGGTAGTTTGCAAAGGGCACAGGTTTTGTGTGTGTGTGTGCACGTGTGTGCATGTGTGTGCATGTGTGCACTCTCCTGTAGTAATTGCTTTGGGAAGCTTGGGATAAGACACACACACACTACACCATGTGATACTGATTTCTCTTCAGTGCAGCTATGGCCCTCAGGCTTATACTGCCTTAAGAGAGGGCTAGGTTGGGGATTGTGTGAGTTATTTCCTAGTCTCGCCCGCTGTTTCCAGTAGAATTAGCTGCCATGTGGTGAACGCATGTTTTTGAAAGATTCTTGGTAGGAGGTAGCATGCGGCTCAGGTCAACTGATTTGAGCAGCCTTCTAGGCAGGGGAGCAGAGTCGAGAGTGACTAAACCCAAACCAGACCCAGAAGCTGGGGCACTGGCCAACTCTGCCTCCAGACAGGGATGAAGGTGCATTCCCTGGCGTCTCCCTTGGTATCTCTCTTGGTTGTATTTGATTTGAACAGAATCCAGCTTTCCTCAAAAGGAAAAAGGAGCGGGAGCTTCCAAGTTGCCTCTAACTTTAATTTGGGGAAAAACGACATCTTTTCTCTGTTGTACAGACACACATCACCACATCAGAGCAAATACCCCCGAAGCTCCATTCTGATTTCCGGCTTGGAAAAGTTCTTGATGTTTCACAGAAAACCTTCCCACATCCTACCACACCCATCTTGTTTTTCCACCCGCCTCAGTCATCTTCTGCCTCATTACCGAGGTATTATTAATAGAACGGGAAATTGATGAAGAAATTCTTGTCAGTGGCTGGCTGGAGCTGCCCATCCAATGCCATCTGCCCAGCCTCAAGCCATCCTGGTTTCTGTGGCTCAGGAGATTCCTTTGAGACCTCAGGTGGGAGGTGATGCCAGGGAGGGCCCTGATGGGATAGTTTGTTCAGGGTAGGAGAGCCCTCTTTGGTTTGCCTTGGAGTCAAATTAAGCCCCGATAATACTTGAGACAGAGATGGTGCAAGCATCTCTTTCTTTCCACGGCTTCTCTCACATCCCTGGTCACACATCAGAGATTCAACAAACATTTGTTGAATAAATGAGCAAATGGCTTGGGTCTTGTCTTGATTTCAGATATATAGTCTTTTTTGGTCTATGATTGTGGGCACACACCTGTCTGTGTTTACTTTGACTTCCAGCCATGTTCACCATTTGAGAATTTCATGAGGAGGCAGGACAGGGGATGGGATACCATCTTCAATGTTAGAAAAATCATTTTTCTTCTTTGCGGAGTCCCTTCCCCGCCTCCACCTGTTGCCTGCAGTGATGCTCTTGGGCTTACCAAAAATGAAAGACTAATGCCAGACTTGGTTTCCGGCAGAGATATATTTGACATTGAGTTACAACTAGGCCCTTTGGGAAGCAGAGACAGACAGAAAGAAGAGGAAAAGGTCAAGTCCAGGTAATGGAGTAAAATTTGGACCTGGTTCCAACATTTAAGGTTTCCATGTATCCATGGGCAGTTTGGATATTTCATATGTGCCAGCGGAGGGGATGTGTTGGCACTCATATTCAGCCTACATACAGTATTCTTGACACTACACACTCTGTCATAGGTCAGAAGCATCGTTTTTGTAGCACAAGGACAGTAACCGATCACCAAGTTGGGCATCTGCTCATTGGGAATGGTATGTCTTTCTCTAATTTGCACAGTCTTCATACATGGCAATGTGGCTTGAAAACTCAATTCCATATTTTATGTTTCTCTATTCTTTTTTGAATGTCCTGGATGTGTGAACAGTGAGTGTGTGTGTGCATGTGTGTGTGTGTGTGTGTGTATGTGAGAGAGAGAGAGAGAGACAGAGTGTGTGTGTGTGTCTCTGTGTATGCTCTCAATATGGCTCTAAGGGCTGAATTGAGTAGATGGTATTAAACTAGCACAGGCTCAGAACAGCGGCTCATGTTTGTAATCCCAGCACTTTGGGAGGCCGAGGCAGGAGGCTTGCTTGAGGCCAGGAGTTCAAGACAAGCCTGGGCAATATAGTGAGTCTCTGTCTCTAAAAAATAAACATTAAAACAATTAGCCAGGTGTGGTGGTGTGTGCTGGTAGTGCTACTTGGGAGGCTGAGATGGGAGGATCACTTGAGCCCAGGAGGTTGAGGCTGCAGAGAGCTATGATTGTGCCACTGCACTAAAGCCTGGGCAACAGATCAATACCCTGTATCTAAAAAAATCAAATACATAAAAATAAAACTAATGTACTTGTATTTATGCCAAAATGCCCTCTCCTTTTCTCCTGATAGCTGAGTAGAGAAACAAGCTTTCTGAGTGAATCTCTTCTTTCATTTTCCTGGCCTAGAATGGTGGACAGGTGCGTAACCACCACTTGGCCAATTAAACCCTTCCCCTCCCATCTCCTTTTCCCTGACTTTGCATGGAAAGGAGGGAGGCATAATAATGTGACCTGCAGTGTCTTCCCCATTTTGAGGTGTGGGCTGGGGAGGGAAACTGGGAAGGTTAGAAATGCTCCAGGTGAATTCACCTCCTTCAAATTGGCCACGTCATCTCCTGTGACTTCCTGACTTTGCTCTCTCAGTTTCTAGGAACTCTTTTTATTGCTCCTTATAAATTGACTACTAAAACATGGGTGGCTCTAAGTACTAGATAGAGCCCATAAATCTAAAACCAAGGGGACCTCCCCCTAGTAGTTCCCATGGTCATCCCCAGTCCTCAACTTCCTCATCTTTAAAATAGAAGTGCCCATTGATACGGCCCTAGGATATAAGATGGGCCTGGGAGAAGCTGTGTCTAGTCTACAGAGTTCCTGGGCTCCTAGGCACCTAACATCACAGGCATTGTGCCAGCACAGCCTTTTGATGTCCTCCTGGCTCTGTTCTTTTCTTGTTTTATAAGCTGTAAATCATCAAAGACTCAGCACTTGTGCCTTTTAGACATCACAACTCACCCCTTTTGCTCCTATCCAGATCCCCCTTTTCCTCCTTAACTCTTCCTTAATTTATAGACTTCCATGTAAAGAGAACTACAAACAAACTGACATCTCTGAATGATGGCACATTCTTTAAATCAAAATTCAGGCTCGCGGTAGTTTCACATGAGCAAAGGATAATTCTCCCTTCACGGCGTGGGCTAGGAGTCAGAGGAGATTCAGTTTGCAATGTGGAATCCGGCTTGATCCTCATTTTACCTCCTCGGCCTCCCACATAATGTAACAGCAACATCAGTTTTTTCTTGAGTTGGAACAAAAGTCTCTTAGATTTGCTCTCTTGACTTAATCATCTTTAGGTATGTATGAAATCGGTGAGTGAATGACAAAAACAAAAACAAGTTGGTGAGATTGAGAGTTCGTGGTTCTTGATCTAATGTCCAGGAAGGCACTGCCCCGAGACACTTTGATGTGTGTGTGTGTGTGTGTGCATGTGTGCATGTGTGTGTGCACACAGTCGTATATTCAGAAAGTTTCTTTCCTTCTAATACTCAGTGACTGGCAAGAACAAATTGAGAGCTCCATATATTAAAAAGAAACTTTAGAACAAAGATGTCAAAGAAGAGTAGTTTGAGACAAAGGCAGAAATATGAAATGTCTTACATGCTTTGTAATTGAAAGAAAGATAAAATGATGTCTAATAAGAATGAGTCACAAATAATTTAGTAATAAGTTATAGTCATATAAAGAAAGAGGGAGGAGGGATGGGCTGAGGGGAGTCAGAAACCAGAAGAAATATTAGAGAAGGATGGGGATAGCAGAGGGGAGGTAGAGAGTATGTCTTAGTCTGTTTTGTGTTGCTATCAAGGAATACCTGAGAATGGGTAATGCACAAAGAAAAGAGGTTCATTTGGCTCACAGTTCTGCAGGCTGTACAGGAAGCAGAGCACCAGCATCCACTTCTGGGAAGGCCTCAGCATACTTCCATTCATGTGAAAGGGGAGCAGGCATCACACAAGGAGAGAGGAGGAAAGAGAGAGAGGAGGAGGTGCCAGGCTTTTTTTAACAATCGGATCTCAGGAGAACTAATAGGATGAGAACTGACTCATTACCACGAGGACAGTACCAAGCCATTCATGAGGAATCCGTCCTCTGATCCAAACACCTCCCTTCAGGCCCCACTTCCAGTGAAATTTGGAGGGGACGAATATCCAAACTACATCAGACTGTGAAGAGAGAAAGAGGAAGACAGGAAGAGACAAACAAAGATAACAAAGACCCAGGACACAGAGACCCATTCATTGATTCTACCGATTTTTTTTTTTTTTTTTTTTTTTTTGAGACGGAGTTTCGCTCTGTCTCCCAGGCTGGAGGGCAGTGGCGCCATCTCGGCTCACTGCAAGCTCCGCCTTCCGGGGTCACGCCATTCTCCTGCCTTAGCTTCCCGAGTAGCTGGGGCTACAGGCGCCCGCGACCTCGCCCAGCTAGTTTTTTGCATTTTTTAGTAGAGACGGGGTTGCACCGTGTTAGCGAGGATAGTCTCGATCTGCTGACCTCGTGATTTGCCTGCCTCGGCCTCCCAAAGTGCTGGGATTACAGGCTTGAGCCACCGCACCCGGCGCTATCGATACTTTTTGAGTAGAGCTCAAAACGATTTTTTCCACCAGAGTTCTATATTGCGCCACACCCTTCCCCATGTGTTACTTTCACTCTCTCCACAAAGCCAACATAGGTGGATAAGGGAACTTGACTATGGATGGGTGAAGCAGGAAGCTGAGGTCTGCAAAGGCAAAGGTAGAAGGGAGAGCAATTCTAGGTGTACCCGGTCGGAAGGTGCTGTGTGTGGGAGGGAAGGTTTCTCAGCACCATAACCCACGTGGCTGAAGGTGCTCTGGGCTGCCCAGGCAGATGGGCACCCTTGACCACCCGCCTTGCAAGAGTTAAGTCTTACAGGTGGCATCTCTGACTAAACACCATTTTCCACTGCTGTGATGAAATTTTGAGTGACTACTGGGTAACTGGAGGTTTAGAGAAAGCTGGGCTGAAGATTAAGTCATTTTTATGAGAACCACTTGGAGTTTTTGTTATAAATGCATACACCTAACACCTCACTTCCCAGAACCCAAATTTGGTAAGCCTGGGAAGGACAGGAATGTAAATTGTTGAGGCACCCTGCAAGTGATTCTTGTTTTGTTGCTCTTTTTTCTTTGGTTATTTTGGAGATCTCTGCCACCTAGGTTGGAGTGCAGTGGCACGATTGTAGCCTCGACCTCCTGGGCTCAAGTGCTCCTCCCACCTCAGCCTCCCGAGAAGGTAGGACCACAGGTGCATACCACCATGCACAGCTCTTTTTTTGTAGAGAGGTGGTTTTGCCATGTTGCCCAGGCTGGTCTTGAAATCCTGAGCTAAAGCAATCCACCTGTCCCGGCCTCCCCAAGTTCTGGGATTACAGGTGTGAGCCACCACACCTGGCCCCAACTAATTCTGATGCAGGAAATCCTGGGCTGAAACTGAACACCTCCATTCATTGCATGTTTCAAGCCCCGGCTTCTGCTTTTAGGTTCCATGCTCCCAGAAACGTTAGACTCTGAAAAAAGTCACAAGAAGGGTTGGATGGTGTTAGGAAATGATGAGTGTCATTGATAACTTTAAGGCCATTACTTCCCCTAGATTTATTTGCTTTCTTTGTGTGGTAGACTGTTAATGACCCTCCCATAGATTTTGACCAACCCCGGAAAAAAATCAGAAAACTTTCTTCTGCATCGTAGGTGGGTATTTCCTGTATATCCTAAAATACACCCTCCCTAAAACCCTGTTTCTGCCTGAGTGTTTTTACCTGGCCTCTAGGGTATTCTCAGTCAGTGCTGGACCTTGCCAGAAGCACCAGGGAGTTATCGCTAGGATGGACTCTCATGCAGAGATAAATGGGAGTTGGTGGATAAATACCCCAGCTTCCTTGCCTCCTGAAGAGACAGTTCTGAAGCATCTTCTATTCAGTCTATAAAAAGCCCCAGTTGCCCACGCAGGAACTCACTCAATCATGTCAACAACTTACACCCAAATCATTGTCCCAGAATCTACTTGGGGGGAACCAAAACTAATACTTTTTTTTTTTTTTTTAAATTTTTAAATGCTCCTTGTAGCCTTGAATACATTTTCAAATACAGCTGGAGGGGAGGAGAAACAGCTTTTCCTCACCCATCCCTAGGTTCACGGCTGAGGATCCTGTAACAAGAGACAGATTAACAAGAGAAAAGCATACACATTTATTTAATGTAAGTTTTATGTGACATGGGAGCCTTCGTAAGGAAATGAAAACCCAAAGAAACAGTTAAACTTGTGTATTTTTATACAAAGTTTGGTGAAGAGCGGGTAGTTGTGAAGAACTATAATTGGACAAAGGGAGTCTGATCTAAGGGAATAAACTGGGGAAAACTCAGCAAGGCCTGTGTGATCAGTGTGAACTTTCAAAGACAAGAAAGTTCCTTTCCTCTGGGTACACGAAGGGCAACTCTGGAATGAGAATCTTACGACCTGCTTCAGGAAAGAAGGGTTGGGGGGTGGGAAATGAGAGGGAATTTCCTGCTTCTGTTGTTTTCTCAAATGCCAACATGCCATATTTTGGGGTAGCATGTCCTGAACCACATCATGGCCAAGATGTGTGTCAGCAATAACAGGGCACAATAAAAATTCGCTTAACCGTGAGTCAGAAAAACAAACAAACAAAGAGAAATTTAGTGACAACCTTGCAAACTCCCTAGCTGCTGTACATATTTCCTTGTCATCTTATAATTCAGATAACCGCTCAACCAAAATGGCATATAAGAGACCAAAAAGATTTTTTTGTTAAAACGCTTCATTTACATCTCATTCAGATTTGATCAAGGGGTACACTATTATTTGAGCTTGACATTGCCTTGGCCTGTCGGTGACCAGTGGTGCTGCCACAATTTTCAGTACCTGAGCACCTCCAACTCCGTAATCAACTGGTGCAGAGCTTCACACAGCCACGAGACTACATTGTCACCCCATGGCATTCCCTTGCATTTGAAATAGGCTTTGTAGAGCTTCCATATATGTTATCTTGCTTGTGCTAAATAACCATCTTGTGGAGCAGTCAGGGCATGCTGCTCTATTCTCTATTCTATGGAAATAGAGGGTTACAGAAGGCAAATAGTTTGACCAAAGTAAAAATGTGGAAGTGTCCATTATTCATTCATTCACTGGACAGTTAGTTCAAGCTAAACAGCCTTTCCTAAGCCTGCAGAAAGAACGCTCTATTCAAAATTGTTTTCTAGACATTTTTCTTTTTTGCCTTCTATTAAATGGTTGATACTTTTTATTAAACAGATTCACCCCATGAAGTCACAGGTCTTCACAACCCTATCTACAAATTGTAGAGAAGTGAATCACCTCTGCCCCCTTCTTCCCTATTGTCAGCTTGTCAGCAGCAGAATTCCAGAGATGGTGAGCAACCAGGGTGATCCACAGGTTCTTTGGCACTTCCAACAGGCAAGACCAACCCTCAGCCCTCCTCTTGCCCCCTCCCCGTGCCTGCTGGTGCCCATTTTTTTGAGCCTTTAGGTCTTGTGGGAGTCTTGCTCTCCTGCCCACTCTATAGAAACACACATTCCCACCACTCCCAGCACCCTCCAGCCTTCCAACAACGAGCATTTATAGCTGCAGCACTGCAGCTGGGAGCCATAAGGCATGAATGAATGTGTGTCCACAGTTTGGAGCCGATTTTTGTCAGGAACGTACTAAACACTTCATAAATTAAGTCCTTGGCGATCAAGCTACCTCTGATATCAGATTAGTCATCGCTAGCCATTCCCTGCACAAAACCCAGGGGACAGATACACCGGATGGTGCCAGGATTTTTCCTTTTCTTTCTTGTTCTTTTTAATAGAAAATGTGTGCAGAGGAATAAGCCACTCGTCCTGCACTGCACAATACAGATGAGTGTGATACACATTCCTCCTGGTTTTCCCAGCTCTCCAGCCTTACTGTCCTTTTCTCAACATATCCTGTGTGCAGAATGGCTTTTGGCGGAGTGGGAGAGGCTGGCAAAGACCCTGCCTGCCTTGGACTCTTCCCTAAGCTTTGGGTGCACCAGGAACTGTTGTCAACACTGTGTATGCTTAGAGAAATTCAGTCCTTACTGCTGTCTTACAAGGGACTTCCTGCTATTGTCTCCATTTGACAGATGAGGAAGCTCAAGGACTTGAGTAACTTATCCAAGGCCGTGTAAGTAGTTCATGGCAGAGCAAGGATTCATTCCACCTGCCAGGGCCCCCAGCCACCCACTGCAGTACCTCTGCTCAGGTACATCAGACCCATAGTCAGAGCTACTCTGCAGGCACAACAGGGCAGGAGACGTTGGGGTAGGGGCACTAATCTCAGTCCAGTAATGCCTTCTTATTCATTTATTGATGCAATAAACATATGTACTCAGGACCTAGCAGCAGTTTCTGCTACTCTATTAAATTATATTGAAATATATAATTACTTTACTCCAATATATAAGTCATGCAAATTAACTCAAATATATGTTCCAATAAACAAAGTAATTCAAATCAGAGCTTCCCTCATTGAACAGAAGGTGGGGGCACAAAATGCCAAAATCCCCCATCTCTAGAGGTGGCTCTGAGGCGCTCCTCAAACCAGGTCACTAAGGATATAAATTGATAGTTTTCCACGTATATTTAGGAGGCACTAGTATTGAATATGGGCAAGGGCAAAGCAGGGTGACAATGGCACCAGTAGTTGTGTTTTCTTCAATTTTCTGGAACCCCTGAGCTCTGAACACAAATTCGCGTGATTCTTAATGCATCAGAGTTAGTTAAATGACAGGACAGGTTAAAAACAAAGTGTGCTGTGCAGGACCATGAAACATTTCCGTATCCCATGTGAACCACGGGTGCAATGGGAATAGTTCAAAAAAAATAGATGTTAGTAACTCAGGTACACTGTGTTCCTCTGCAGGGATTCACTAAGGAAAGCACAGTTATAGCTATGCACAGCTTATGGACAACTGTTCTTAAGAGTAATAACATTGAATTCCCCAGTATGCTTTTGCCTGCAAATGAGAAGAACATAACTTAAACTAGCTTAGACAGAAAGGAAATTTATTGACTTTCACAAGCAGGGGACAGCAGTTGATCTGCCCAGAGCACAGTGAAGACTAGAGGTGTTGTCCTTCTCTTTCCTGTCTTTCTTGTCTCTGCTTCTTAATACTTGCTGATCAATTTCTCTCATCCTGCAGGTGGGCAACCTGCATATGCATTCTGGGTTATGGGGTTGCCATCAGCTCCAGCTGCCCATTTTCCCAATACCTAGATTTCAAAGCCACGAATTACTTTCTTACTAGCTCCAACAGAGAACTCTTGGGACCTGGTTGGCTTGGATTGAGTCACATGCCCTGCTCTGAAATAATCTCCAGAGTCACTTGTTCTCTGATTGACTAGCTTAGGTGACATGCTTGCCTTTGGGAGAGGGCAGTGGGTACCATGATTTTCATCCTCCTGGGAGCACAGTAGGAAAGGAATTGTTGCTCAGAGGAAGGGAAGCAACGTCATATATTCACTACGAATTGCCATCATTATTATTTGAGATGGAATTTCGCTCTTTTACCCAGGCTGGAGTTAAGTGGTGTGATCTCGGCTCACTGCAACCTCCGCCTCCTGGAGTTCAAGTGATTCTCCTGCCTCAGCCTCCAGAGTAGCTGGGATTATAAGCACCTGCCACCAGGCCCGGATAATTTTTGTATTTTTAGTAGAGACGGGGTTTTACTATATTGGCCAGGCTGGTCTCGAATTCCTGACCTGAGGTGATCCAACTGCCTCGGCCTCCCAAAGTGCTGGCATTACAGGCATGAGGCACTACACTCAGCCTACAAATTATTTTTTTTATTTTTGGGGGACAAGGTCTCACTCTGTCAGGCTGGAGTGCATTTGCACAATTACAGCTCACTGCAGCCTCAGCATTCCCAGGTTCCGGTGATCCTCCCACCTCAGCTTCCTGAGTAGGTGGGGACTACACGTGTGCACCACTGTGCCTGGCTCAGTTCTGTATTTTTTTTTTCTCTTTTTGTAGAGATGGGGTTTCACTGTGTTACCCAGGCTGGTTTCAAACTTCTGGGCCCAAGCAATGCCCCCCACCTCGGCCTCCCAAAGTGCTGGGATTGCAGGCGTGAACCTCTGTGCCCGGCTACTACAAATTATTTATCAACATTCCATGACTAGAGTGACCAAAAGCCTGAATTCTCTCATTCTTTGATTTATTATTCATTTGTAAAATCTCTGAGGTTATGTACTAGGGGCCAGGCGGTGTCTGTGTTTTGGTGTCCAAATTAGTCTCCTTGGGCTGCCGTAACTAAGTGCCACACACTGGCCAGCTTAAACAACAGACATTGTCTCGCAGTTCCGAAGTTCAGAAGTTCAAGATCAAATCAGGGTTGGTTCCTTCTGAGGGTTGTGAGGGAGGATCTGTTCCATGTTCCTCTCCTGGATCAATCACTGGCAGCCCTTTGGTCATAGAATCATCACCAGGCTTTCTACTTTCATCTCCATGTGGTGCTCTTCCCTTGCACATGACGGTCTCCAAATTTGCCTTTTTTTTTTTTTTGGAGATGGGGTCTCACCCTGTTGCCCAGGCTGGAGTGGTGCAATGGTGCAGTCTTGGCTCTCTGCAACCTCCATCTCCCAGGTTCAAATGATTATCCAGCCTCAGCCTTGTGAGTAGCTGGGATTACAGGCATCCACCACCATGCCTAGCTAAGTTTTTTTTGTATTTTTAGTAGAGACGGGGTTTCGCCATGTTGGCCAGGCTGGTCTTGAACTCCTGACCTCGTGATCCGCCTCGGCCTCCCAGAGTGTTGAGATTACAGGGGTGAACCACCGTGCCTGGCCCAAATTTGCCCTTTTCATAGGGACATGAGTCATGTTGGACTAGGGCCCACCCCAACTACCTCCTTTGAATTTTAGTACCTCTATGAAGACCCTATCTCCAAATAAGGTTACATTTTGAAGAACTGGGAGGTAGGACATAAACATATAAACTTTGGGGGTAGGGGGGCTGAATTCATCCCACAAGGGTATTGTAATCATAGGATAGGTCAAGCAGTCTAAGGAGGGGGCAGGATGAGGCTTAGGATGAAATTCTCCAGCTCTTTATGTCCCAGAAGATAATCCCTCTCCTGTTACAAAAATTCACTGTATTCCTAAACTTTGACTGAGAAGGAATCCTGGTCCAGATATTCTTTTAGTCAATGAGCCTTTGAGCAACAGAAAAGATAATGTTTAAATCTAGTTTTCAACTACTTTCTTTACTAGGGATAAAATTGATCTAAAGTTTCACCTTAAATTTGACCATCTCATCTTAAATAGTTTCGGTGGCTTTCTATTGTCTAAACATTTAGACCTAATAGATCTGGAAGGAAGCCCAGGAAGCTGAGTCACAAATAGATCTTAGTTAGATAATTCTGATACAGGCCACGCTTGGAAAATGCTGGCCCATGGGATAAGAATTACACTCATAAGTATACCATACGAAGTTCTCCGTGACCTGTGTCTTGCTTCCCTTTTCCATCTTTTCTTCCATGCCCCCTCTGACACCTCAACAAACATTACCCTTTAGAAACTCCTTGGCCAGGCGTGGTGGCTCATGCCTGTAATCCCAGCACTTTGGGAGGCCGAGGCAGGCAGATCACCTGAGGTCAGGAGTTCAAGACCAGCCTGACCAACATGGAGAAAACCCTTCTCTACCAAAAATACAAAATTAGCCAGGCGTAGTGGTGCATGCCTGTAATCTGAGACACTCGGGAGGCTGAGGCAGGAGAATCGCTTGAACCCAGGAGGCAGAGGTTGTGATGGGCCAAGATCAAGCTATTGCACTCCAGCCTGGGCAACAAGAGTGAAACTCTGTCTCAAAAAAAAAAAAAAAAAAAAAAAAAAAAAAAAAGGAGGGGGGATGGAAATTAAACTAACAGAGACACAGTTTTATTAATATTTATGTCCACAAGAGTTCACAGGAAATAAATGGAACTCAAAATAGTGGTTAGACTTGGGGGCTCATAGGCCCTTTGAAGAGCTCTGTAAGAGGGTTTTGGTATGAAACACAGCTTGGGCTTCAAGTGATGACACATTGTAGGGAAGTGTCTAGAAAATATATCAGGGACTAAAGGAAGATAAGGGGTATTCTAGTAAGATCCATTTACACCAACTTACCTTGGCATTAATTCCCTGTCTTCAATAAGAAGAGTCACTCTTCTGTCTCTGGTAAAGGAGGATCACCTTCTCAAGGGGAGATATGTCCTACTTTTAGGATATAAGGGGAGGGCAGGAAACTCTTTTTGCATCTATCGATTCTTAGTTATCTTCAGGTTAAAATAATTCTTATGCCAAAATAACATATTTTGGGGTGGCATATTCAATTTTAATCAGGAAGATGGATAAAAATGTCAAGTAAAACAAATAATTACAAATTTTGGCAAATCTTACAAATGAAACAATGACAATATGGGAAATAGGTTGAGAACAAAGCAAGAGACACAGTTTGGATATGGTGGTCTTGGAAGGCCTCCCTGAGAAGGTGACATTTAAGCTGAGACCTGAAAGAGGAGAAGGAGCATCAGTGATCAATGAGGGAAGAGATCTTCATGCAGAGAAAGCAACATGGGAAAAGGCCTTGAGGTATGAGAGACTGAAATACAGACTGCGCTGGTCACGGTGGCTCACACCTGTAATCCCAGCACTTTGGGAGGCCAAGGCGGGTGGATCATCTGAGGTTGGGAGTTTGAGACCAGCCTGACCAACACGGAGAAACCCTGTCTCTACTAAAAATACAAAATTAACTGGGCATGGTGGCACATGCCTCTAATTCCAGCTACTCAGGAGGATGAGGCAGGAGAATCACTCGAACCCGGGAGGCGGAGGTTGCTGGGAGTCGAGATCGAGCCACTGCACTCCAGCCTGGGCGACAAGAGCAATACAGACTAGCCATGGCCAGACCACATAGAAAAATACAACTCGAATCTACAATCTGCAGCAACCTGCACAAGAAACCATTTCATTAACCAGCTCAGAAAGCCAGACAACTTTCTAAAAGTCAGATTTATAGGAAGTCAGACCACTCACAATTGTCAACAATCAAAGAAACCAAGCTAAATCCATATGACAATTGGCTTCAAATGGCCAGGAATATATGAGGGGACTAAAGGAAGATAACTGGCAGTTTACCTAAGTTTTGTTCCTGTTTCTAAATTAGGATCAATCTGCCAGGCTCCATGGCTCACGCCTGTAATCCCAGCTATTTGGGAGGCCGAGGTGGGTGGATCATTTGAGTTCAGGAGTTTGAGACCAGCCTGGCCAACATGGTGAAACCCTGTCTCTACTAAAAATATGAAAAATCAGCTGGGTGTGGTGGCACATGCCTGTAATCCCAGCTACTTCGGAGGCTGAGGCAGGACAATCACTTCAACCCGGGGGCAAAGGTTGCAGTAAGTCAAGATCGCACCACTGCACCCCAGTCTGGGTGACAGAGTGAGACCTGTCTCAACAAATCAATGAATAAATAAATAAATGAATAAAGACGAATCACAGAAGGCTAAGCATGTTCCCCTAACCAATCACAGGATGCCCCACTTTTAGCGGGCCTACCTGCAGCTTCCTTATGCCAACAGCCTCCAATCAGGGCACACGTGAAGCTTTCCCTTTTTCCATTGTAAAACTTTCCCACTCTTCTTCCTGTCTCTGAGTCTGTCAAAATACAAGTGATGATGGCTAACTCCTTTCTTTTTTTTTTTTTTTTGTTTTTTGTTTTTTGTTTTTTGTTTTTTTTTTGAGACGGAGTCTCACTCTGTCGCCCAGGCTGGAGTGCAGTGGCGCGATCTCGGCTCACTGCAAGCTCCGCCTCCTGGGTTTACGCCATTCTCCTGCCTCAGCCTCCTGAGTAGCTGGGACTATAGGCGCCCGCCACCGCGCCAGGCTAATTTTTTGTATTTTTAGTAGAGACGGGGTTTCACCGTGGTCTCGATCTCCTGACCTTGTGATCCGCCCGCCTCGGCCTCCCAAAGTGCTGGGATTACAGGCGTGAGCCACCGCGCCCGGCCAAGCTAACTCCTTTCTAGTAAGCTCTAAGCAGCTAGCTTTGCTTGCTCTCATTTGGTTGGTCTTCATATATTTCCATAGGTGAAAAGGAGAAATAAGAAATCAAGGCATTGAGAAAGCACAGGGACTGAGCCTAGCGGGCTGGAGAGAGTGGGATGGGATGCAGCTGGAGACAGTGAATGAATGGAAGCCGGGTGAGGGAGGGCCATTAGTAGGGGTTAAAACTTTATTCTAAGTGCAATGGGAAGTGCTATGGTCTGAATGTCAATGTTCCCCCTCAAATTCATATGTTGATGCTTAATTTCCAATGCAAGAGTAGTAAGAGATAAGGTCTTGGGAAGACTATGCCCTCATGAATGGAATGAGGGCCCTTATGAGAGAGGCCCATGGAGGCTTGTTTGCCCCTTCTGCTGTGCGAGGGCACACTGAAGTTGCCATCTAAGAGAAAGTGGTCCCTAACCAGACACCAAATGTGCTGGTGTCTTGATCTTGGACTTCTTAGCCTCTAGAACCACGAGCAGTAAATTTCTGTTGTTTATAAATTACCTAATCTAAGGTGTTTCATTACAGCATCCTGAACAAACTTAAGCCATTGAAGAGTTTTGAGCAGACAATATTCCACTCTGATTTACATTTTAAGATCACTCTTGCTCCGGAGCAAAGATGGAAAGGGTCAAGGATGGAACTAGGAAAATCTGTCTTGGACCAGGAGGGCAGTGGAGGTCGAGATACATGGGTAGATTTAAGATAGATTTTTGGTTCAGGCCAAGTGTGGTGTCATTTACAGAGATGGATATGATCGATGGTTGTTGGACAATTAGTTGTTGATGGGAAAGGGGAGACATTTAATTTTGCGATACCTCAAAGTACAGATGACAAATAAGTAGTCAGATATTAAAGTCTGGAACTCAGGGGACTAATCTGAAATGAAAATATGTCTTTTGGCATATCAGCACATGGATAATTTTAACCATGAGAATTGATGAAATCTTCTAGGGAAAGAAATGGAAAGGAAATGGGCCCGTCCATCTGGTGATTGCACAGTGGAAGATGAACCAACTAGACTGACAGGTAGGAGGAAAAGCAAGGATAATGTGGGACAGAGCAGCAAAGAGAGACAAGAGTGATTCACTGTCATGAATGTTTTTGAGAGGGCAAGACGAGACAGGGAAAGATCTCTTCATTGCCATTTGCCAAATAGAGGTCACTGTCAACTTTGTCGAGTAGTTTTTGGAGTGACAGAGTTGGAAGCTGGATGGAAGGGGGCATAAGAATAGAAGTGAGAAAGTGGAGAGAGTATGGCTAACCCTCTTGCAAGGTCAGCCTAGAAGGAAAGTAGCAACACATGGCAGAGTGGGAGACCACAATATGCCTCCCCCAAATATAAAGAATTGTTGAGCTGAAGACAATTAAGAAGAAGCAGATGCAGGAAAGCTCTCTGCTCGCCCTCCATTTGCCTAAAAGCAGGGCAAAGATTTGGAAAGGCAAAAGGTAACCTGGCCCCTCTCTACCAGGGAGAACAAAGCTTAACCACTGACGTCACCTTTACATGTTTATCAGCCTGGAGATGGTACCAGAGAAATCTACGTTAACAAGCTTCACTAGCTAGCCCTTATCTGCCATTTCTTTGCTTTTTCATTGCTAGTAGAGACTCAAGGTTCTTTTTGCTTGTCTTGTCACTTCTCTAAAAATTTACTATTCTTTGTTGAGGGTGCTATATAGACTGGAATTCAAAGTCACCTCTTTGAGAGCTACTCATTCTCCAGGTGTCTTCCATGTAGAAGTAAAATGTACATGTGCATAAAGTTCTGATAGTTTTTTTTTTTTTTCTCATTAATCGGTCATTTGTAACACGGATCAATTCCAACCAAGAACCTCTGCGAGTTACTGTCTTTTCTCTACAACAGAAGATGGTGGGATCATCTTTCTTTTTTTTTTTTTCTTAAAAGAGGAGCTGCATTAGCTTCCATGCAGATGGAAATGATCCAAATATTCATGGTATCTTTGCTTTTTAAAAAATGTCTAATTTATTTGTGTCATTGTAAAGCAATATTCAACATGTTTTGTTTTGCTTTTATAGGTAATAAAAAAATTCAGAAAGTTTCAGTGATTTCCATAAGGCCACATGGCGGGGGAGTCAGTGACTGGATCATGACTTTACCCATGTGGTCTCCAAGAATAAGGCCTTCTTCAGCCTGCCCTGCCCCACTTTCCTGATGTTGATTAAAACTCAACAAACCATTATTAAGTGGCCATATGCCAAGAATTTTGCAAAATCAGAGCGGAGTATTATCAGAAAATGTTTAAACCCAGAGCAGAGTATTATCAGAAAACATTGAAACCCACTACAAAGATACACTGGAGAGAAAAAAAAAAAAAGACAATTTGTGAAATTAGCCAAGGAGGAAAAGGATTCCTTAATCCACCAACCAAGTTCATCAATAGTTAAGTGATAACTCCTTCCCTTCCCCGGCATCCTGTATTTCCCAAACAGGGGCTTATGAATGGAGGGTGGGGAATCTTAAACGTTAACTTCTCTGCACTTTTTTTTGGCTTCATTTGTAGATTTCACACCTTCTCTGCTTCCTTCCTCCAGGGTGTTTTTATTATTGGAGATGAGAGCCAGGTGAGGAAGCAGGGCTTGGGGCTGGGTAGTAGAGGGTTCACCTAAAGGAGGGCTTTGTTGGGGATCCCTTGACACCAAAGATTCCTGCAAGCCCTGCCTAGGACAGCAGATCATTTGTGGGTGAATGAGGAAGCACCCCTTGAAGCCCCTGGACTTGGTTTTCCATGCCTTGTTTTTCCCCAGAAGGTTGTCCCCATAGCCCCAACCCCAAACAGCTCAAGTGAGCAGACTCTTGTTTCAGACTCCACTAAGAATTCTCGGGAGAGTGTCTCCATCTCCCACCTGAATTATCACCTTTTTTTCTCAGAAGGTTCTGTGATGTGTGCGGGTCAATTGTCAGGACGTCTAAGTTAGCCATGGCTGTGTTAGCTTAGCCGTCTCTACTACCCATGGCCACTGTCCTAGCCTCACCAGGCTTCTCTTGGGGAGTCTATGGCTTTGAGTCTACGAAGTCTGCAGCACTGAACCTGGCTCTACTGCTTACTGGGTCTGTGATATTGGTGCTCCTGAACCTCTCCAAGCCTCAGTTTCCTCAAAAGGGGATAACTCTACTCACCTTACAAGTTTAATATATATATAACACCTACTTTGTCAGGCATGCCGTAAACGTGAATTAGAATCCTCATAACCATCCTAAAAGCAGGATTCTAACATCATCAACAAGGAAAAACACTCTATTTTCTCCAAGGAAACAATGCTTTTCCTAAAAAGTTGAGAATTTAGACCCGGACTCAGCTGAGCTGTTTTACTGATTTTTGCAAGAGCAAGAGTAAGATGACCCATACAGGGAAAATCATCCTAGACTAAACTTCTAAAACCATAGATGTTGCCTATCAATTATAACCCAGGTGGGGCATCTTTTCTGCTGCGACATGCGTACCCGTCAGCAAACATGCGATGAGCTCCCACGTTCAGACCTTGGTCTGTCAGCTGTCACCACTCCCTTATCTCCTGCTGGAAAGGCACACCAAAATACAGGCAAGTGAAAGCAATATTTATCCTGGGAAAACTTGGGATTTGCCCGAATTTTCAAAAAGAGTGAACTTGAAACTTAGGCATTTAAATTAATTATTGTGTAATATATTACACGTGTTGGATTAGCTTCTAGTTAAAGCTGTGTGTGGCATTGGAAGGTACTTCGGTGTTTTAAGCAGGATCTGCAGGAAACAGCAATACCTGTAAGACGAGATCTTTCTCATGTGTGGAGAAAGCCGGAAGTTTCTTTGGACAGGAAGTTAGGATGACTCCGATTGGACTCGGTGTGTCTGTAGGTCTGGCCCTGTGGGAGCTTATGACATTGAGAGACCTACAAATCCCCTGACACTCTGGGTCCTGAAACTGTTCCCCACAGCACAGGAGATCTGGCAAAAAGCTGTGTTTGTGTCCTATTTCCTAAGAGAATAACATTTTAAACCAGTTGTCCAGGAATTGTTTCAAGGCAATCTTCTAAGTACTCATAGAATAAACAACTCTTGCTTTCTGCTTTACTCAAATACTTTGTGTCAAAGAGATTCTCAGTTAAGCATGAAAGGGGACTTGATTTGAAGTCCAAGCTCTGGCTCCAACAGCTTTTTTTTTTTTTTTTTTTAAATATATATATATTTAGATTCATCAGCTGCAGGTAAAGGGCTGGATGGCCCCTAAAGTACCTGCCAGCTCTACCTTTCTATGATACCAGTGATTTTGATACCATTTATTGACTGCCCACTGTGTTTCAGGAATTGTTTTGTTGTTTAAAGTGCTATGCTGTTATTAGCTCATTTACTCCTCTCGGTAATTCTTTGATGAAGGTGGTATTTGTACTTCCATTACACAAGTGAGGGATCAAAGGGAGAAACAGAAACCTCTAAGTTCACTTTGTGAAATGGGATCCTCCCCTTTGCAACATGGCTCTGGAGACTTGCTCTTCGCAATGACATTTCCAAGAGAAAAAATTACCCAATGACACTTGGTAAAGCATGGTAAGTGTATTCATCCATTTCCATGCTGCTGATACAGACATACCTGAGACTTGGTAATTTATAAAGAAAAAGAGGTTTAATGAACTTACAGTTCCACGTGGCTGGGGAGGCCTCACAATCCGGAAGTCGAAAGGCATGTCTTACGTGCCTTACGACGGCAGGCAAGACAGAATGAGAGCCGAGTGAAAGGGGGAACCCCTTATAAAACCATCAGATCTCGTGAGACTTATTCACTACAATGAGAAAGGTAGGGGGGAAACCGCCCCCATGATTCAATTATCTCCCACCAAGTCCCTCCTACAACACGTGGGAATTATGGGAGCTACAATTCAAGATGAGATTTGGGTGGGGACACAGCCAAACCATATCAGTAAGGAAGACTATTCAGGACCACTGCGACCGGCATAGGGACCACTCCAACAGGGTCTTGCAATGGGGGAGAGAGACTGAGCTCAACTTTGAATCTAGCATGGGCAAGTGGGAGTTTACAGCCAAAGAACAGGGTGGGGGTCAGTGGGTGGAAAATTACCAACAGAAAACAATACAAGTAAGGGGGATCCTGACTAAACCTACCTAACAGGATTCTTGCTGAAGACCTACCAGGGTGACCTGACATCACCTGGTGGGTGGTGGAGGTTGGGGCACCTGAACACATATCAAGGATGATTTAGATATCCAGGATTGGGTGGTTCTGGCTAAACCGACTTACCAGGGTTCTTTGCTAAAACTCGATTTTACGAGAAAGTGCATAGATGGGCCTAGGAGAAAATTCACAAGTCCAACTAAAGTTTGGCCAAGCAAATAATCTTTGTCACACTGGATTGCCAATTTTTTTTTTTTTTTTTTTTTTTTTTTGAGACGGAGTCTCGCTCTGTCACCCAGGTGATCTCATCTTACTGCAACCTCTGCCTTCCGGGTTTTGAGCAATTCTCTTCCTCAGCCTCCCGATACTGGGATTACAGGCATGTGCCACCACGCCTGGCTAATTTTTGTATTTTTAGTAGAGACGAGGTTTCACCATCTTGGACAGATTGGTCTTGAACTCCTGACCTCGTGATCCACCCACCTCGGCCTCCCAAAGTGCTGGGATTACAGGCGTGAGCCACTGTGCCCGGACTGGACTGCCAATTTTATGAGGCTATAATAGAAATGAGAAGTAAGGCAATGAGTGAATAATAATCATTTATCACTATCAAATCAATAGCCAGTATTTATTGTGCAAAAGGACATGACATTTTCTTTTATTTAAAACATAGTCACTTAGTTTACAGACTTGAATTCTCACATTTTCTTAGCGGAGGAATTAATTTCTTAAGAAACGACAACACTAAGGGGCTATTAAAATGCCAGAGCATTTTAATATGGATGAGAATTTGATAATAGATCATTTCGCTTGAAATAGATGGGCTCTTAAGTTAGGCTTAGACAAGGATTCTTTTTCATTGCTCTTCACGTTTAATACTGATTGATCAATGATAGACAGAAAAAGGAAAGTGATGTACAAAACACGGAAGTGAGGTACAGAAACAGCTGTATTGGGGCCGGGTGCAGTGATTCACACTTGTAACCCCAGCACTTTGGGAGGCCGAGGTGGGCAGACCACTTGAGGCCAGGAGTTTGAGACTGTCCTGGGCCACGTGGTGAAACCCTGTCTCGACTAAAAATACAAAAATTGGCCAGGAGTGGTAGTGTGTAGCCCTAGCTACTCGGGAGGCTGAGGCAGGAGAATCACTTGAACGCAGGTGTTTGAGGCTGCAGTGAGTTGAGATCACGCCACTGTACTGTAGCCTGGGAGACAGAGTGAGACTCTGTCTCACAAAAGAAACAAACAACAAACAAACAAACGAAACAGCCAGATTGGCTGTAGCTCAGCTGTTGTCTTATTTGAACAATTTGAACAGTTGGCTGCCTTTATTGGCCAAAACTCAGTGATTGGCATAAGAGTAAGTTATGGTCTGTGTAGACTGTAAGTTAGACTGTAGTTCACTATGCATAGAGAAACTTGTAGGCCAAACTTAAAATAGGCAAGGAGACAGCTTTAGGCTAAAGTTAAGTTAACAAGTTTATTTACAACCTCTGTGCACAGGGTTTTGCCTCCACCTGCAGCATTTGAAGTTGTTCCTGGGGGTCCAGGGTATGCTCGTGAGGAAGGATAGTCCCGGCCCCTGGAGAGAGTCTTCAGGCCTGGGGAGGCATCCATTGGGCTTCTTCTTTCTTGTGCTGTGTTGCTTCCTTAGCTAGGCGCTGCATCCTGCCTTCCCCCGGACACCGCAGTTACTCACACACTGGGGCTCTGGAGGGACCCGGGCCCCAGAGCGGGGAGTATCTTCCTCTTCCTCTCTGAGACCCTCTCTTTATTAGGTGACAGAACGGTGTTTCCTCCACGAGAGTGCTGGGAGCTTTCAGTCCTAATAGAACTTGATTTTAGTCTCTTTGAAAAGCAAACATGAGTCCGGGAAGGCTGGCCTGGAAACAGTGGCTTGCTGTACACACCATCGTTTTTCTCCTCTGATTGGGAAGTCCTTGTTACGGGTCACACTGCTTCCCTGACACTTTTCTTTTCCATTGAGTTGTGCCTGGACCCTCAGGCTTTCTGAATATAGATTTCTGGCCGACAGCCCCCAAATCGTGTTAGGCATGCTTGAACATGCTTGAACGTGCCTGAACTTGGAGTAGAAATAGCTTAGGACCAGGCTGGGGATAACAGAGCAACCCACATAAGGCTTATTTCCTTAAAAAAATAGATGGATTTGTTTAAAATTCAATTTCCTGTTAAAGGAATTCCCAAGTCCAGTATCCACTGCTCTTCTCTGCAAAATTTTAAAGAAATTATTACTTAAAAATAATTCGTCTAAAGAGACTCTTGACTGCAGTTAATATTTTTAGCAAATATTTTTGGTTTCTTTAGAAAAGAGGTTTTTTGGTTTTTGTTTTTTTTTTTTTTTTTTTGGGTGGAGCGGGGACAGTCTGGTGATAAGTATCAGCTGCATTAACTCTGCTTAAGGGGCGGGGTGGTGCCAGCAAATCCGCCAAACACAGGCTTTCAATGAATCCCTTCATTTTAGGCAACCATGCTTCCCCTCCACCAGTTACATTGTGCAGATGGTCTCTGGTCTTCTCTAACTCCCTCCTGTGCTCCAAGCTGCTGCATTCAGCCGCCTGTTGCTCTGCCCATCCCACCTGTCAACACTCAGGCATTCCTTCTATGTCTTCTGAGGAAATTTGTTGAAATTAGTGATTTCCCCCCTTCCTGTTCTTTTAATTGCTCAAGGATAATGTTTTCATAACGTCTCATTTTTATTTCAGAGAACTTTCAGGAAGGCACCATTGGTCTTGAGCTGGAAGCCCGCCTTTTAGTTTTGAAGAGAGAGGGCAGTACCCAGGCTGTGGGGCTGCCTGGCAGATCGCGGCACATGAGTCCCCTTCAATGTGGCTCTCTTGTCTGCATGCCAGGGAGCTTTCCAGCAAATCCATAGTTGGTTCCAGTTCTCCCTTCAGCCACTTTTATTTTTTTTTATATTTTTTAATCGTGCAAAGTACACATAAAATAAAATTTATCATTTTTATGTGTACAATTCATCAGCATTAAATACATTCAAATATTGTGCAGCCACCATCAGAACTTTATCATCATCCCAAATGGAAACCCATACCCTTTGGCAGTGACTCTCTCTTTTCCCCTCCTTTCTCCCCTGTGGAGAGGAGGAAAAATATCTTTTTCTCTACCTATCCTCCATTCCTGGCTGAGGTCCCACATCGCAAAGGAGATTAATAAGAGAAAAGCATACAAATGTATGTAATAGAAGTTTCTTCATAAACTTCATAAGAAAGTAGAGTCCCAAGAAGTAGCCAAACCTGAATATTTTTATGCTAGGTTTGATGAAGAATGGACCATCATGGAGAAATAGAACAAAAAGAGTGTGATCCAACAGCAATAAACTGGGAGGAACTTAGCAAGGTCTATTTGTTCAAAATCTGTGTCCTTGTGTTTTCAGAGAGGAAGATGTTTCTTTCCTCCGGGTATAGGAGGGCACCTCTCACATGAGACTCTTATGACCTGCTTCAGGGGAAGGTCAGAAAATCCTTCCTGCACATACTCTTTCTCAGATTCCTTTAGCTTAAAATATTCCTTCAGCTTAAAATATTCAATATGCCAAGGTGCCATATTTTGGGGGTAATGTGTCTTGAAATTCCATCATCTGGAAATCACGAATCTACTTTCTGCCTTGTGGATTTGCCTATTCTGAATATTTTATATGAATGGAATCGTATTCTAATCGTATTCTAAAAGGACTTTTGTCTCTGGCTGGCTTCACTTCGTGTAAGATTTTCCAGGTCCATCCATGTTATAGCCTGTGTAAGTACCTCATTCCTTTATTTAAGGCTGAGTACTATTCTGACATATGGATATGACCCAATGGTTTATCCAGCCATCTGTAGATGGACACTTGTTTCTACCTTTTGCTATTGGGAGACATTGTGCTGTGAACATAGGAGTATAAGTTTTTGTCTGGACCTCCAGCAGCATTGGCTCTGTGTTCCCAGAGAGCTCTCTGTGCCGTCATCCCCTTGTTTCTCTTTCAGATCTAGAATTCCTTCATTTCATTTTTAAAAAAATTTTTTGAGAGGGAGTCTCACTCTGTTGCCCAGGCCGGAGTGCAGTGGTGTGATCTCAGCTCACTGCAACTTCCACGTCCTGAGTTCAAGTGATTCTCCTGCCTCAGCCTCCTGAATAGCTGGGATTACAGGTGCCTGTCACCACGTCCGGCAAATTTTTGTATTTTTTAGCAGAGACAGGGTTTCACCATGTTGGGCAGGTTGCTCTCGAACTCGTGACCTCAGGTGATCCACCCGCCTCAGCCTCCCAAAGTGCTGGGATTACAGGCGTGAGCCACCATGCCCTGCCCAGACCTGGAATTCAACCCTGGTGCAGTCCATCTTCTGGAACAGGTAGGACAGGCTGTGGCGGGAAGCAGGAGAGCTACAGGGAGTACCTTGAGTGAGCTCCACACAGGTGCCCCTTCTGTGACTGCAAGTTATACCATGCAAAATGTTTTCTTAGGCTGAATGCCCAACCCTTTCTCTCCCTGTCAAACTGTGACTCACGTTTTATATCTGGTTCAAATGTCACTTCTCTGACTTAGGTTCTCGGCAGTATTCTTTTGGGTATAAGATACTGAAAGAAAAGATGGTGTAAATCCTAAAGAAATCCATAGGCATTAAGGATAGGAGCTATGGTAATAGCCAGGGCTCATAGTAACTGTAAGCAAGGAATGGAAAGCTACCAGAGCCGCGCTGCCACTTTCTTCATCTCCCTTCGTCCCAACCCTCCCTCTTGTCTTCTCTCCATCTCACACCAGATGCCTAAGTATCTTTGTCTTTATTTTTGCTTTGTCTCTACTGTGGCACGTGACCCAACATGGCCATTGCTAGTCTTTCCACATTGTAATCCTTCAACTTCAGTTACTGTTTTCTGGCGACCTCTCTTTCTGTCCTTTTGTTGATTCAATGCATGGATTTCTGGCTTCATCATGGGTAGGTCCCCTCTTGTCATGTGTCCCACTTCCTGGTCTTTGACCCCTGAAACCACGGTCACATGACCTCCTGTCCCCTGTGGGTAGACTTTCCAGATGTATCCACAGGAATCCCCCAAGCATATGTAATGTCTCTTGCTTTTGTATTCTTTTTTTTTTTTTTTTTGCCCAGGCTGGAGTGCAGTGGCACAATCTCGGCTCACTGCAACCTCCACCTCCTGAGTTCAAGGGATTCTCCTGCCTCAGCTTCCCAAGTAGCTGGGACTACAGGCGTGTGCCACTATGCCCAGCTAATTTTTATGTTTTTAGTAGAGACAGGGTTTCACTATATGTTGGTCAGGTTGGGCTCAAACTCCTGACCTCAGGTGATCTGCCAGCCTTGGCCTCCCAAAGTGCTGGGATTACACATGTGAACCATGACGCCCGGCCGCTTTTGTATTCTCATAGCACTTTGTCATGTGGACACATAAGCAAGCAGATAACATTCAAATACCACATTTGCTCTAGGAAAATGAACTACTGCACGGCAGGGACTGTTCTGGGTATAGCTGATATTTCCAGCACAGCAACTTGCATGTTGTTAATACTAATATGCTTTAAAAATACAGAATCAGATGAGATTAAGCTGCTTAAGTTTCTTCCAAATGTATGAGAACATATTTAAGGGCAATGTCAGGGAATTCCAAACTAGAGGCTGGATTTGGACTAATAATTTGAGAGCGCACTGCGTTGATCAGATTTGTTTTCCTTGTCTTGAGCAAGGTGCTTCAAAGCAGAAAGATAGGGGTGTTATTTCTCAGCCATAGGGGTGAGAGAGTCACTTACACGTAGAGAATGTGCAGAAAGGCAGTTCTAGCGGATACAGAGCCCTGCAAAGAGATCGCCTAGCGAGTTCAGAGATGGCAGTGGGCAGGCTGGCGTCTGGGTGTGTGTGTGGCACCCTTAGAGGACAGCACTTTCTCACCCATCATCCCGCTTCCTGCTGGAATCCTTATATGGCAGCCACCAGTAGAACCTTCATTAGGCCCCTCCCTCGGGTCAAGCAGGCCAAGGAAGCTGAAACCTGAGCTTGTACAATAGCAGTCCAACCTTTGTTTAATGTGGCTGGGATTTAATGTGTCTAATCCGGTTGAGTGAGGTTGAATGGAGAGAGGAAAATATTGGCGGTAGGTTTGGTGAGGAATGAAGCTAGCCAAATCGGCACTTTAACCTGATCATGATCAAATGCCTCTGTTCCTACTCCTTTTACTTTCAAATCAGTTTACTCCAGGCCAGGCGAGGGGAGGAGGTGGCTCACACCTGTAATCCTGGCAATTTGGGAGGTCGAGATGGAAGGATCCCTTGAGCCCAGGAGTTTGAGACCAGCCCGGGCAACACAGTGAGACGCCCAGCTTTACAAAGAAAATTAGCCGGGCACAGTGGTGTGTGCCCAGTCCCAGCTACTAGGGAGGCTGAAGCAGGAGAATCACTTGAGCCCAGGAGTTCAAAACTGCAGTAAGCTGTGAGTGTACCACTGCACTCCAGCCTGGGCAACACAGTGACATCTCGTCTCAAAAATAAATAGATAAATAGATAGATAGATAGATAGATAGATAGATAGATAGATAGAAAAGGAAAAGAAAAAACAATCAAATCAGGTTTACTTTCCAATCAGTTTTTTTCTGGCCTTCAGATTCTGTGGTTGTCTGCAGGGAGAAACAGTGCACACATTTCAGGTACAAAGATTAGGGCAGTACCGACATGGCAAATATACTTCTCAAAGTACAGTGGACTGAAAGATGTGGATGCAGTTAGCTTGGGGCCAAATGGCTGCTCTGTGAATACGCAAAGACAGTCTTGGACCTCCAAGAAGAAGTAACTGGGCTGGGCATGGTGGCTCACACCTGTAATCCCAGCACTTTGAGAGGCCGAGGTGGGTGAATCATTTGAGGTCAGGAGTTTGAGAGCAGCCTGGCCGACATGATGAAACCCCGTATCCATTAAAAATACAAAAAAAAAAAAAAAAAATTAGCTGGACTTGGTGGCACACACCTGTAATCCTAGCTACTAGGGAAGCTGAGGTAGCAGAATCAATTGAACCCAGCAGATGGAGGTTGCAGTGAGCCAAGATTGCGCCAATGCACTCCAGCCTGGGCAACAGAGTAAGACTGTTTCAAAAAAGAAGTAATTGGACCAGGCAGTGGGAAATAGAGATGGGGTCTTTGGGATGAGAATAAGGGGAGGATTCTCCTTTGGATCTAGTTTCTAATATTTCCCCAACATGTGGCATGCAAACCAATGATGATAGACTATTGTCATTGGTTGTATGAACTGCTAAGTATTCATTTTAATGTGGATTAAAAAAAGCAACATAACTTGTACTCCAAGTGTGTGATTCTACTGATGTTTCTAAGATCAGGTGAAAATAGGCAAAGCCGTGACAATCCAGTTTATGCAGAACATATTGATCCCAGGCTTGGTATAAGCGCACGCTCATCAATATTTTAAACCTTTAATCGAACTTTCTTCCGTGGTATTTTTGGAAGTACCCGTACAATGAATAACCATTGCTGTATTGCCTTCACACCCAGGAAGCTTTCTTCAGCCCTCTCTCTTTGGGACTATCAGGCTCTGCTGGGGATGAGAGTGATTTGGAAGGACTGTTGAGCCCACTCTCCCAGACAGACCCCACGGAAATGAATGCTTGAGTGAGAGTGGACGGTTCAAGGTGTGTTTAGCCTGCATGGCGGCACCGGACCCTGAAATAACGCCACAGTGAACCAAGGAAAGCCTGGGCCTGTGTCAACAGTGCCCATGCAGCTGAGCCTCTTGGAAACATAAAAGGGGAATCTAATACATGTTTGAGTTAGGGGCTACTTCTTTTCAGCTTAAAAAAGTTATTTAAAAATTCAATTAATTGGCCGGGTGCGGTAGCTCACGTCTGTAATCCCAGCGCTTTGGGGGGCCGAGGCGGGTGGATCATGAAGTCAGGAGATCAAGACCATCCTGGCCAACGCAGTGAAACCCCATCTCTACTAAATATACAAAAATTAGCCGGGCATGGTGGCGCATGCCTGTGATCCCAGCTACTCGGGAGGCAGAGGCAGGAGAATCGCTTGAACCAGGGAGTTAGAGGTTGCAGTGAGCAGAGATCGTGCCACAGCACTCTAGCCTGGCGACAGAGCGAGACTGTCTCAAAAAAAAAAAAAATTAATTAATTTTATTTTTATTATTTTTATAAGAGACGAGGTCTCACTCTAGTGTCCAGACTAGAGTGCAGTGGTGCAATCATAGCTCACTGTAGCCTCCAACTCCCGGGCTCCAGCAATCCTCCCACTTCAGTCTCTCAAGCAGCTGGGACCACGGGTGTTTGCTACCGCACTAGGATAATTTTTATTTTTGTTACCTTTTTAAAGAAAGGGTCTCACTGTGTTGCTCAGTCTGGTCTTAAGCTCCTGGCCTCAAGTGATGCTCCTGCTTCAGCCTTCTGAGTAGCTGGGATTACATGTGTGAGCCACCACATCTGGCTGTTTTTAAATGACCAGTAATAATTGTATAAATGTATTGGGCTCAATATGATGTTTTGATACATGTTTACATTGTGGAATGATTAAATCAGGCTAATTAACTTATCCTTCACCTTTTATACTTCTCATTGTTTGGTAGTGAAAACATTTAAAAGGTACTCTTTTAACAATTTTTAAATATGCAATACATTATTATTTATGGTCACCATTCTGTGTACTAGATCACTAAAACTTATTCCTCTTGTCTTTCTGAATGTTTGTACCCTTTGCTGAACATTTCTCTTTTCTCCATCCAAACCCCTCTCTCAGCCTCTGATAATCACCATTCTACTTTCTACTGCTATGAGATCAACCTTTTTAGCTTCCATATATAAGTGAGGTAATGCAATATTTGTCTTTCTGTGCCTGGTTTATTTCACTTAGCATAATCTCCTCTAGGTTCATCCACGTTGTAGCAAATGACAGGATTCCTTCTTTTTAAAACGCTAAATAGTATTCCGTTGTATATATATACCATGTTTTCTTTTCCATTGATGGATTCATAGTTTGCTTCTGTGTCTTAGCTATTGTGAATAACGCTGTGATGAGCGTGGGAAAGCAGGCATTTCTTGGACATATTTATTTCGTGTGTATACTCAGTAGTGGGGTTGCCAGATCAGATGGTAATTCTCCTCTTAGTTTCTGATGGAACACCCATACTGTTTTCTATAATTGGTTGTATGTGGTGGGGACTTTTGGTGGTAAATTATCAAGGTTTCTTATTTTGAGTATTATTCTAACATTCTTTTTTAGATACAATTTTAAACTTAAGAGCATTATTTTGTTTTTTAATCTCATATACTATTTTGGGCTATTTCTGGATTTTTGACCAAGTGTTTCTACTTTTCTTTTTTTCTTTTTTCTTTTTTTTTTTTTTGAGACGAAGTCTCACTCTGTTACCCAGGCTGGAGTGCAGTGGTGTGATCTCGGCACACTGCAACCTCTGCCTCCCGGGTTCAAGTGATTCTCCTGCCTCAGCCTTCTGAGTAGCTGGGATTACAGGCAAGCGCCATCACACCCAGCTAATTTTTGTATTTTTTGTAGAGATGGGGTTGGCCAGGCTGGTCTTGAACTCCTGACCTCAAGTGATCCGCCCACCTCAGCCTCCTAAAGTGCTGGGATGACAGGCGTGAGCCACCGTGCCTGGCCTCTACTTTTCAAATTGCAGTGGTGAAGGAGTTAAAACCATGCCACCCCCACATATACCTCTCTGTCATATTGACTATTTAAATTAAAGACACTTGAATGACAGCGGATAACAGAAGATTACACTGACCTTTATGCTGTTTCTTAAAAGCCGGAGATGCAATTCCCATGTGAGAGGCATCCTCCCCACACGAAGAGAAATAACATGCTTAACCTCAAGGATATAAAGTTGAGACTAAAAGAATTCTGTAAGCCTCTGTTCAAGTAACTTCTCTTTCAAGTTTCCCCACATATTTCAGATGCTTCTTCACAACTTACTATTCTTTGTTCAATTCAGCACATAACTGACTCTAACTACTTCTCTGGCTCTTCCTTTCCTTAGAAGGGCCCCTGTGCCAGCTGGACATGGTGGCTCACGCCTGTAATCCCAGCACTCTGGGAGGCCGAGGCTGGCGGATCTTGAGGTCAGGAGATCGAGACCATCCTGGCTAACATGGTGAAACCCCATCTCTATTAAAAATCCAAAAAAAAAAAAAAAAAAAAAAAATTAGCCGGGCGTGGTGGCAGGCGCCTGTAGTTCCAGCTACTCGGGAGGCTGAGGCAGGAGAATGGCATGAAACCGGGAGGCGGAGCTTGCAGTGAGCGGAGATCGCAACACTGCACTCCAGCCTGGGTGACAGAGTGAGACTCCATCTCAAAAAAAAAAGAAAAAGAAAAGAAAAGAAAAGAAAAAAGAGAAGGGTCCTTGTGCCACATAAAGTCTGTGTTAAATAAACATATATAGGCATACCACGGAGATAATGGGGGTTGGGTCCCAACCACTGAAATAAGCAAATATCTCAATAAAGCAAGTCACATGAAATTTTTTGGTTTCCTAGTGCATATAAAGTTTATGCTTGCGCTAAACTGTAGCCTGTTAACTGTGCAGTAGAATTATGTCTAAAAACAATGTATAGACCTTAGTTGTAAAATGCTTCATTGTGGAAAGATGCTAAAGAAGTAAGCACCTGATGTTGGGAAAATGGCACAGACAGTCTTGCTTGACTTATGGTTGCCACGAACCTTCCATTTGTAAAAAACACAGTATCTCTGAAATGCAATACAGCTACGCACAGTATGCCTGTATTTTTCTCCTGTTAATCTTTTGGATGTCAATTTAATTCTTGGGTCCAGTCTAAGAGGATGGAGGTGGAGTTTTGTCTTCCCTGTAGTGTGGTTATCAAGTTTCCTTGAAAACTAGATTTAAGGGGTTTTTCTTTTAAAGGTAATTTGTTGTTGTTGTTGTTGTTGTTGTTGTTTTTTGAGACGGAGTCTCATTCTCTTGCCAGGCTGGAGTGCAGTGGTGCTATCTCGGCTCAATGCAACCTCCGCCTCCCGGGTTTAAGCGATTCTCCTGCCTCAGCCTCCCAAGTAGCTGGGACTACAGGCGTGTGGCACCATGCCCAGTTAGGTTTTGTATTTTTGGTAGAGAACGGGGTTTCACCATGTTGGCCAGAATGATCTCTTGACCTCATGATCCACCCGCCTTGGCCTCCCAAAGTGCTGGGATTACAGGCGTGAGCCACCACGCCCGGCCTAAAGGTAATATGTTTTAAGAAAAATATGAAGTTCTGATAAAGTGCCTTGGAATGTGACACCTGGTGCCTCTAGGTGATGTGTGGATATAGTAAAGATCTGGAAAGTAGCAAAAGTTAGGCAGACACCGGCTTATATCATTTACTTTGTTCTTACACCTCCTTCTACTTTTGGAAACTGTGTGTCCCTAGGTCAAGATTGAATCCCACCTCTGTCTTAAACACAGAAGCTGGTGTTCCCCTCATTCCCCTCTCTGAACTTTAGTGGTACTGTCTATCCCATTAGTTCCCAATTTTCTTTTCTTTTCTTTTTTTTTGAGACAGAGTCTCACTCCGACACCCAGGCTGGAGTGCAGTGATGTGATCTCGGCTCACTGAAACCTCTGCCTCCCGGGTTCAAGCGATTCTTCTGCCTCAGCCTCCTGAATAACTGGAATTACAGGCATGCACCACCACGCCCAGCCTTTTTTTTTTTTTTTTTTTAAGTAGAGATGGGGTTTCACCATATTGGCCAGGCTGGTCTCTATCTCCTGACTCAAGGGATCTGCTCGCCTTGGCCTCCCAAAGTGCTGGGATTACAAGCGTGGGCCACCATGTCTGGCCCCAGTGGGCCCTTATAGTAGTGGTCCTATGTGGTTAGTTCTGCTTCTGTATGCTCAAGTCCTGCCTTCCCAACAAGACCTAACACTCCTTGAGGGGAAGGACGGGGTCTATATCTCCAACCCCAAGTAGGGGACAAGAACCATCTTCCCCCACCCATCGCTATATTCACAGCTGAAGCCCCTACAACAAAAAATAATTAACAAAAGGAAAGCATAACACATTTATTTAATAAGTTTATGTGACATGGGAAACTTCAGAAATGAAGTCACAAAGAAACAGGTAAACCTGTGTATTTTTAATGCTTGGTTTGATGGAGAACAGAGTAGACCTGGAGAAGAGTGATTATAGTTTTTAAAAGTATGTAAGAAACTTGTGGGAACTTAGCAAGGCCGATTTGTTCAGATTCTTTTCTGTGACCCCGTGTCTTCCCAGAGAAGAAAGTTCCTTTCCTCTGGGCACAGAAAGAATCCCCGTGGAATGAGAATTCCAGGACCTGGTTCAGGGGAGAAGGGGAGAATAAGGTGAGAGTGGCCTTCCTGTTTCTGCTGTTTTCTCAAATGTGAACATACCATGCTTTGGGGTATCCTGAACCCCATCTCCCACCCACCCTGCCTCAGCCCATCGTCTCTTGTACTGTTTAATGACAAGAGCAAATTCCTTATCCTCGCCAAGATTCGGTTCTCCATCTGTAAACGGAGATAACGATATGCTCACTTCATACTCTTACTTCATTGTTGCCAGGGCTAAGTGAGTGAAGCTGGCATATGCCAGCAATAGATAAATGGTGCCTGATACAATTAATATTTCTTCGTGGGGCCATACCAAAGGACAGAGCACTCTGTTCTTCTAGATTGTTAACTTTCAGTCTTAAATAAAAGAGCTAGGGAAGAAAAAGCTATTAAGGGGCCAGCTTGAGAAAGAGACAGTAAGTAACAGTTTGATTCTCAGGGGGTGCAGCCTCCCCAGGGTATGGGCAGGAATTTACCAGGCAGCACACACACAGGGCACACTGAGCACAGCCCACTTACCTGCTAAGACTCAGGGGGTGTCCGAGGCACTCAGAGCACTGAGCGGGCTATTGTGGGTCCTGAACCAGGAACAAGCGTCCCTGTAACTGAGCAAAATGCACCCTTTCTCTGGGTTAAAATTCCCAAACTCAAAAGTTTTCAAGTGATCTTACTTTGTTATTTTCTTTAACAGAAGACGTTGAGGTGTGAACTGAAAGTCGTTATTCCTCCCTCGAGCTTGACTGTTGGATTACCCAGAGGAGCCCAGTGTCCTGCAATGAATGGGCATATTATGCCTTCCATTAAAAGTTGTGGCTCTTAATTAAAAACGTGATCGTGAGTCTTTACGGAGACATTGTTTAGGTTTTCTTTAGCTGTTAACACGTAATAAATCATTTTAAAAGGACCTTTTCCCCTATCTTTTAATGGTTAGTGCATTTTTAAAAAGTGATTTGAAAATAAAACTGGGATTAAATTTAGTGTTTGACAAGGTGCTAAGGGGCTCACCACCTCTGCCAGGATAAGACAAGGGAGCTTTACTTCATTTGCTACTGACCTTCTTGTTTGCCTGGCTCTAGCCTGGCTTGATCGATTCAGATGGCAGGGTGACTTTGGTGTCAGAAGTTTAACTTGCAGGTTATCAGGAAAAGCTGCAGGCAGCCTACGCTACCCCATTTTCCCTTTATTATCTCGCACTTGCAAAGCGTTCAACTCTGCTGAGAAGAAAAGCCTGCTTCTTTTATGAACTCTCCAGTAATGCTATAAAGCAAGGAATGGCGTGGGTCGCGGGCGGGCGCACGTGAATAATCCATGAATGCGGGAGACCCCGCCCTCATTCTGTGTTCCTAGCATAGGTTCCTTGAATGTGCAGTGAATGGCTTGAGACTTTGGCTCCCAGTCCTCCTGGGAGTTCTGAGCATACAGAGACAGGGACTGGCTTGTGTCTGAATGACGGTCACAAAGACTTCTGCATTTATTGTGCAAATTCTTAGGGCCTGTGGGTTGGATGGAACAGAGGACTCAAGACGGAAGGACAAGCCGGGAGATGTGGCACCGTGGGTGTGCAATGTGCCTACAGGAATGCCTGCAGACAGCATTCTTCTGCAAAGGAGGAAAACAGTACTTCATGCGGGTATTGTGGGAGGACACGTGCGAAAGGGTTTTTACAAACGGAGAGTCACCAAATAGGAGAAATGATGATGATGCTTCTGCCAATTCTGTTTCACAATCATTTGCAAAAATCATTTCTTTGCAAAATTTCTAGTTGGCTGAGAAGACGGTTTCGACTCTCTGCGTCCCGCTTTCTAATGAGATTTCCAGATAGAGAAAGGCACTGTGTTGTTTGCTGCTGGGCGAGATCCTTTCTGTCCACGACATTTTCCTTGCTGCGAGGTGCCCATCTCTGAGCTGGGGTTCGGCCTCAGAGCCTCGGTGTTGCAGTTCCTCGGAGAGGCCAGGAGAGGGCGGGCTGCCCCTCTGCTCGGCCGCACCTGGACGCCGGCGGCTCCTGGGCTCCCCTCTCCCTGTCCTGGCTGTGACCCCCACTCTTGTGTGCCAGGGAGACCACACACATGGCGGGCAGTGGTTTTTCACCGTGTTTACTGAAGGGAAAGGGAATTTAAGAGGAATTCTCCAGAAATTACAAAATGCCAGACGTCTCATTCCTGGTTACAGCCCGTTCCAGCGTTTATCCCTGATTCAACCTGGGCTGCCTCGGCTCAGACTCTCACCTCCCGCAGCCTCTCTCCTCTGGCTTTGCCCAGCCTGCTGTCTGCCTGCCTCCCTGGCTCTCGCTCTCAGTCCTCCCTCTGGGTCCCCCCACCCAGTCCCCACCTCAGAATTTTCTTTTTGTGTCTCAGGCCGGTCTCTCCCCATCATCTCCCCCACCTCAGAGAAGAGGAATGATCTCATTGCTTTCACACGTTTTGAGGAAGACAGTAGCTTCCATCCAGCCTCAGCAGACAACCCCCAAAACTTACGACTTCCGCGTTGACCTGGGAGTGCACCCGCCGACACGTCACTTTCCACTCAGAGAAGGAAGGACCGTCATTCCCTTACACCTCTAGGAAAAGCTCTGTCCTCTCCTAGTCAACTCTGCAGCCTTCGACTTTAGAGAAAAGAATCATCTAGCAGGAGGGCTTAAAAGGGGTCCCTGATGACCAGTCCAGTGCGCCAGGCTTGGAACACAGTGGGTGGCAGTGAGCCCCCGGGGGCAGCTGGTTTCATCTGGAGATCCGTGTTGTCTCCCCTATAGCTGCAGGCCGGTGGTCCAGTCCTTCTCTCTGGAAACATACGAAGTGAACCTCATCATTTTCTTGACAGTCCTTAAGTTATTTGGAGACAGCAGTCACATCTGGCGTGTTTCCTTTTCCGTGTTAAAAAATCCCCGTTTTTGGGCCGGGCGCGGTGGCTCACGTCTGTAATCCCTGCACTTTGGGAGGCGGGGGCATCACTTGAGGTCAGGAGATCGAGACCATCCTGGTTAACCCGGTGAAACTCCGTCTCTACTAAAAATACAAAAAATTAGATGTGCGTGGTGGTGGGCGACGGTAGTCCTAGCTACTTGGGAGGCTGAAGCAGGAGAATGGCCTGAAACCGGGAGGCGGAGCTTGCAGTGAGCCGAGATCACACCACTGCACTCCAGCCTGGGCGACAGAGCGAGACTCCGTCTCAAAAAAAAAAAAAAAGAAGTCCCCATTTCTTTCACCTGCGTTACCACACCAGCTGCATCACACTTGCTAACTTCTACTGTTCACTAATTTACTATGTGCCAATAGTAAGTCCTCGGTAAGTAAAAATTCTAACACTGTTATATTTCTAGTATTATACTCTTAAATACTATCATTTGATCAATTCTCTCTACACAGAAGTGTAAAACAGATGCAATGAATGAAATAGAATGAAAACAAAATCTCGTTCCTTTCCCGGTCTGCTAATTCCATTCCTACAAGAGCACCTGTGCACATTTTGTGTGTATCCTTCCAGGAATTTTCTATGCACGGACAAGTGTACATTTGTATATAATCTCTCCCCCATGAATGACGTTATACTAATAGGTACAGCTATGTCTTATTTTTTTCCCACACAATAATAAAATTGGAACATCATTCTAGGCTTTCCATCTCAAAAAGTAGAAACCTACCTCATTTAAAAACTATTTTTATGGCCGGGCGTGGTGGCTCACTCCTGTAATCCCACCACTTTGGGAGGCCAAGGTGGGTGAATCACCAGGAGATCGAGACCATCCTGGCCAACATGGTGAAACCCCGTCCCTACTAAAAGTACAAAAATTAGCTGGGCATGGTGGTGCACGCCTGTAGTCCCAGCTACTCAGTAGGCTGAAGCAGGAGAATCACTTGAACCGGGGAGGTGGAGGTTGCAATGAGCTGAGATCACACCTCTGAATTCTACCCTGGCAACAGAGAGAGACTCTGTCTCAAAACAAACAAACAAACAACAACAAAAACCTATTTTTATTATATATGCACCTATGTACAATTTGTGGTAAGTGCATGGGTATGGCATATACACTATAGTTTTAGCAGAGACATTTGATACCATCAAAAGAGTAAACATAACCCATATATAGCCTCTGAAGCATAATAGAATGAATACCTGAGACTACCACTCAACATCAGAAATAAAACGTGAGTGATAGTGTTGAAATACTACTGATATTCCTCCCTATTCTCTCTCCATTTCCCCACCAGGAATCCCTCATTTTTCTCAGTCCCTCACTCTTCTTACTAGTTTTAGCATCTATGTATTTGTCTCCAAGTAACACATTGCTTTGTTTTGTCTGTTTTTTACTAGCATAAAAATGGTATCATGTTGAAGAGATCTGTAATTTGCTTTTCTTTTTTTCGAGCCGGAATCTTGCTCTGTCACCCATGCTGGAGTACAGTGGTGCGATCTCAGCTCACTGCAGCCTCTGCCCCCTGGGTTCAGGTGACTCTTCTGCCTCAGCCTCTCGAGTAGCCACCACACCCAGCTATTTAGCTTTTTTTTTTTTTTTTGTATTTTTAGTAGGGATGAGGTTTCACTACATTTGCCAGGATGGTCTCGAACTCCTGACCTCAGGTGATCTGTCTGCCTTGGCCTCCCAAAATGCTGGGCTTGCAGGCATGAGCCACCACAGCCAGTCTGTGATTTGCTTTTAAATTCAACATTACGTTTCTGATATCCATGTCAATGTGCTTAGCCCTGTTTGATTTCCACTATTGAACTTATGTCACTATATAAAAAATTTATCTACTGATTTTGGGTTGTTTTTCATTTCCTGCTATGGTAAATAATGCCATAAAGACTGGATATATCTCTTGTATTTTTTTTTAATGGTTGTATTGTGTAACTGGTCATAATCATTTATTCTTTTATTAATAAATATATGTGTGTGTGTCTACATTTGTTCTTCTTGAGTTATCTTCTCTGTGCAGATAAGGACCATGTGTATGCTAATTCTGAATACCTCTATCTATCTAATTGTTGACCATTGCCTTTCTGCTTGGCAGATAAGAATTTACATTACTTTCTTTTGGAGACAGCATTTCACCCTGTGGCCTGGAGACAGACAGGCTATAGTGCAGTGGTGCAATCATGGCTCATTGTAGCCTTTAACTCCTGGGCTCAAGTGATCTTCCCGCTTTAGCCTCCTGAGTAGCTGGGACTACAGGCAAATGCCTCCATGCCTGGCTAATTTTTTGGAAATTTTTGTAGAGACAGAGTCTCACTATGCTGGTCAGTCTGGTCTTGAATTCCTGGCCTCAAGTGATCCTCCTGCCTTGGCCTTCCAAAATGTTGGGATTACAGGCATAAGCCACTGTGCTCCACCAAACATTTTCATTACTTTTACCACCACCAATCTGGTACACTAATTACAAAATGCTTATATTATTTCCTAGCTCCTTTAGTCACATCTGCAAATTCAAACGTTAGCCTTCAATTCCCATTTCTCCATTCTGTAGTATTGCAAAGTTGTGTGTCTTATCCTTTTCTCTGCTAGTTCTCTTCCCCTGCGACCTCCCAAACTTTATTCAAGTTTCTATTATCAAAGTTTATAATATTTACATGTTGTTACGTAAGTAACACTGCCTCCTCTGCCAGAATTGATTCTAAAAGTTGAAAACTAACCCACAATACTTACCATTCATAGGTATGCAATTGTATGCAATTACTGTTCTCTGCAGAACCAAGTAATGTGCTGTGATTACATTTTGTGGCTATATGTAAAATATGATGATCCTTGGGACACTTACAGGACAATCTTTCTCTAGGTTCAAGTTCAAATGGGGTCTGCTTTTTCTCTATCCCATAATTGTCTTTATCATCTTAACAATATTTCCCCAGTTTTCAATCCTGAGAGATATCCTATCCATTTCCCCTACTCAGCCCCTACCTAAACTCACTCTGTATCTTAATTGGTTATGATCCAAACCTGTTGCTGTCATCCTGGTATGATTATCATACAGAGCTAGGTAATTCCAGAGTTTACCCTGTCTCTTTTCTTTCTTTCTTTCTCCTTCCTTCCCTCCTTCCTTCCTTCCTTCCTTCCTTCCTTCCTTCCTTCCTTCCTTCCTTCCTTCCTTCCTTCTTTTCTCCTTTTCTGTATTGGATTGATTGTCTGAAGATTCCACATCTTTCTCTATCTTGGTTTATCCTCTTGTTTTACAAGTCATTTCATAAGAGTAGGTTCATTGGAAGTAAACTTTCTGACCTCTTTAAAATCCTAAAAACTACTTTACCCTTACATTTCATTGATACATGAATCAGTCAGAAGACAAAGAAAATTGATGTTATTCAATTTGTTTATAAAGTCACTTACTCAACAAACATTGAATAAGTATTATGTACCACGCACTAGAAATAAAAAGATCCTAAAATTTAGCCGCCCAGACCATCAGGAAGGTCTCTCTTCTCCCCTCCCCCTGGGTGGTGGCTAGGATGTTCATCCTCTCCGTCTACATGGCTTCTGGAGTTTGATAGCTCAGCTGGTATTGTTCTTCCTCGAGAACCTTACTGAACTTTCCCTGGTTCATCACCAGCCATCCCTCTGTGGTCTGACCACATTCTATCCCAGAGAACTAAGTGAATCCTCACTGCTCGAGTGACCAACCTGTAGTCACTACAGTCTGGGGAAAATCTCTCCCCTTCTCAGTTGGCCTTAAATCTCTCTCTCTTTCTCTCTCACTCATATACATGCACATCTCTTCTCTCTGAACTCCAAACACAATCTTTTCAGTGAGCTCAGGCTTCTGAAAACATGCAGATCTGTTGACTTGAAGCAACTTCTGTTTTCAGTGCTACAAGAGTCATGAAGGCAAGAAAATGGGAAGGGAGAACACCGAGAAACAGATGTGGGGGCAGGCTAAGTGGGTGCAGATACTCGGGGCGGAATTTGACCATATCTGGTGACAACGAAGACGCACGTGTTCCAGGAGGGCAGCTGGTGGTTTTAGGGGGGCACAGCAGCGTTCGCTGGTTTTTGTATTGTCTACAGCTGCTTTCAGGCCATAATGGAGAATTGAGAAGTTGTGACAAAGACTATTTAGTGTCAAAAGCCTGAAACATTTCCTGTCTGTGTTGCTGACCCCTGCTTCAGATGAACAACTCGACTTCTAGATATGCACGCTTGACTCTCATAGATGTGTTTTAGAGGACACGTTCCCCACAGCACTGCATGTAACAGAAAAAACTGGAAATAAAAGAAGTATCTTTCAATGGATAAATACATTATAGTGTTCTTCGGCTGTGGAATACAACAAAGAAAGAAAAATGAGTGAACTAGGACTGAATACATCAACTTTACTACAAATACCCTGAACAAAATGGTGGCCGGGCGCAGTGGCTCACGCCTGTAATCCCAGCACTTAGGGAGGCCAAGGCGGTCAGATCACGTGAGTTAGGAATTCAAGACCGGCCTGGCCAAACAGGTGAAACCCCGTCTCTACTAAAAATACAAAAATTAGCTGGGTGTGGTGGTGCACACCTGTAATCCCAGCTCCTTGGGAGGCTGAAAACAGGAGATTGACTTAAATCCAGGAGGCAGAGGCTGCAGTGAGCCAAGATAGTGCCACTGCACTCCAGCCTGGGCCATAGAGGGAGACTCCATCTCACAAAACAAACAACAACAACAACAACTACAACAACAAAAAACAAACAAAAAACACCAAAAAAACCCAAATACCCTGAACAAAATGTTGAGAGAGAAATGTGTTCCATATGATAAATCATTTACATTTGAATGAAGTCAAAAGGCATTATACATTTTGTTTACCAATGTGCAAATTTACATACATATTCTCTATATGTGCAATATATATTATATATATGTTATAGAGAGAGGGAGGAATAGAGACAGGAGAGGGAGAGAAAGAGGAAGAGAGAAAAAGAGAGAGATGTGCTATATTACACATCTGTGTAGACTTTAAAAAACACAAAACATTATGGGTGTGTGTGTTTGTGTGTGTGTGTGTGTGAGAGAGAGATCTCCAGAAAAGGTGAGGAATAGCATTGGTGAGAAGAACAAAAGGTGCTTTACCTAGAATGCTTTATCTCTATTATTTTTTTAAAAAATGAAGCTGAAATGGCAAAACATTAACATTTGTTAATTCTGGACAGCGGGTACACAGATAACGTACGTTTATCATTCCCCTTCTGAGCCACTCTTGTACTTTAAAAAGCTTCTTTAAAAAATTCAGTAAGGGCTTAGCAACTTGTTTGAAACGCAGGCCGTGAGAAGGAAGAAGACAAGGGGAAAATGATCCTGAGACATACTTGCAATTTTCTTCCCTGGTTCAGCTCCGTGACTGAACACCGTGGGGGAGGTCACCCCTCCGCGTCTTTCCCTCTAGATGCTTAAGGGTGTTTGACATCCTATTCACATTTCTCTTGAAGAAGTCCTGCTGTTTGACTGCAGTTTCTCCCCAGCAAGGATAGCAATGCAGCTTTACAATGAAAGCCTTTGGTCTGCTTGACTTTCTGTGCTCGGATGTCAGAGACCCACTCTGCCTTTAGTTTAGACTTGATCAATTGCGTCCATGTTTAAGAATCGTCAGTGGAAATCCTCCAATCCTCTGTGATAAACCTGCTCTGTAAGGAATTCAGTGGGGGCAAAACTGTGTTTATTTATATCTCTTAGATCATCAGAAGTGTCTACAAGGTACTCTAAAACTGGTAGAGTGAAAACGGTCACTTGAGCTTGATTCGTTTTGTGACAGCTGTTCCTGAGGGCTAGTTAGGATCTCTAAATTTCCAGAGTTGTTTAATCCTGTTAACGAGCCTGAAAGAAAAATGGATTCTAGCTTAGGCCTGTTTTATACATTAAAATGACAAAACATGAATTTTTTTTTTAATTGAGATTTGGGCTATCCTACATTTGAAAAGTTAAAAAAAAGCGAGTATGGTGAAACTTCTAGTTTCATCAACTTGGACAGAATCACTGGTTAAGTAGAATTGAAAGGAGCTTTGGGAGAAGAAAAGTGTGTCATCTCACAAACCCCCTAAGGAGGAGGCCCGAGACACAGTGAGATGTGAATCCTTATTCCTAGGTCTTCAAATTTCAAAAGCTTTAGGGAAGAAAGACCTGTTATTCCAAATCTGACTCATCATGAAGGACAATAACCTGGAAAGGATAAAATGCCCTCAGAAATTAAATTCTGACAATATCATTACAAATGATTTTTGATGAAGAAAAGAGGGAGGTATCTTTAAAAATCAATATGGCTAGACTGTCTGATTAATTCATGTTTTAAGAGAACATGTACAAGCGATCTAAGGGGAGGCATAGTAGGAGGGACAAATGGAGAATGGTGGCTGGTATGAATGTGCAAAGGCAGAGAAGCACTGAGGCTTGAAAGAGCCTCAGAAGACACGAGCTTCCTCACGGGCATCAGAGAATTATGAAGAATGGATGAAGCCTGTCTTCGAAGCGAATGTGAAATAGATAACACAGAAAAAAAACGGAACGACTCTGGTATTTTAAAACTTATTTTTAATCTGTTTTCTGTATTTGCCAATCTCCAAATTTGAAAGAAGCCGAATGAAATTCTTAAAGTGGGAACTGAAACTCTGAGGGACAGTAATCATACATGCAATATGAACATTTTAATTCTTTTCATATTTCGGTCATCAGAATCATTCTTATCTTAGAAAATGATTTGACATGTTTTCTCTCTTGTTCTACGCTCTGAAACCATCGAATTGACATAAAAGGTAGCTGTTAAATACTTGACAGGATTCATTTTTTATTTTTATTTTTATTATTTTTTTTGAGATGGAGTCTCGCTCTGTAGCCCATGCTAGAGTGCAGTGGCGCGATCTTGGTTCACTGCAACCTCCACCTCCCAGGTTCAAGTGATTCTCCTGCCGCAGCCTCCCAAGTAGCTGGGATTACAGGCACCTGCCACCACACCCAGCTAATTTTTGTATTTTCAGTAGAGACGGAGTTTCACCATGTTGGTCAGGCTGGTCTCGAACTCCTGACCTCAAGCAATCCACCTTTCTTGACCTCCCAAAGTACTGGTATTACAAGCGTGTGCCACTGTGCCCCACCCATCAGAATTCATTTATTTTATTTATGTATTTATTTATTTTTGCTCGGAAGACTTAGACCAAAGTAACTGTGGTTATGAGCTCCCAAGAGAATTCATTTCTAAAGCTGCTTAAAATTAGGACTCTTTGTATGGATAGGTCTTGAACAGTTTTCTTTACTATTTTTTCTATCATTAGGCTTTTGAATTTTCTATGTATTTAGTGTCAATTTTTACAATTTATGTTTTCCTGGAATTTTTTATTAAAATAAAAAGCATTTTTCTTTATTAAAATAAATATATGCAGCATTTGTTTAGGGTTTTAAAAATTATCTCTATCTATGGCTGTAAATGGCTATAATATTCCTGTTTTCAGACTCTGACTTGTATACTTGTGTTTTTCTCTTTTTGATTCATTCAACATTACTTCTGTTTTTCTTCAGTTTATTGACACTTGCCTTTATCCTTATTCATTTCTCTTTTTAGTGGATATATGTATACATGTGTATATTTTTAGGCCTCCCACACGAAAAGTTTTTAGTTTTTGTATTTCCACTTTTCCTTTTGATAATGAAAGGCATTTAAGAATAATTTCTGTAACCTTAAATGCTATTGTTATTTCCTAAAGAGTCTGTGATTATAGGTTTAAAATTTTTAAATTTCAAAATATGTTTGAATTTATAGAAAATTGCAGACCAGCCGTGGTGTGGCTCATGCCTGTAATTCCAGCACTTTGGGAGGCCGAGGCTGGCGGCTCACCTATGGTCGGGAGTTCGAGACCAGCCTGACAAATATGGAGAAACCCCGTCTTTACTAAAAATACAAAATTAGCCAGGCATTGTGGCACATGCCTGTAATCCCAGCTAATCAGGAGGCTGAAGCAGGAGAATCGCTTGAACCTGGCAGGCGGAGGTTGTGGTGAGCTGAGATTGCACCATTGCACTCCAGCCTGGGCAACAAGAGCAAAACTGTGTCTCGAACAAACAAACAAACAAACAAACAAAACCACCCACACAAACTAGATGTTTAAAAAAAGAAAAAAAGAAAGAAAGTTGCAAAAATAGAGAATACCCCAACTTTTTTTTTTTTTTTGAGGCAGAGTCTTGTTCTGTTGCCCAGGCTGGAGTGCAGTGGTATGATCTCTGCTCACTGCAACCTCTGCTTTCTGGGTTCAAACGATTCTCCTGCCTGAGTCTCCCAAGTAGCTGGGATTACAGGTGCCCACCACCACTGGCTAATTTTTGTATTTGTAGTAGAGACAAGGTTTCACCATGTCGGCCAGGTTGGTCTCGAACTCCTCACCTCAGGTGATCCTCCCACCTCGGCCTCCAAAAATGCTGGGTTTACAGGCGTGAGCCACCACGAAACATGAAACATGAAACTTTTCAGAACAATTTCTACACTCATGATATAGTTATTAAAGCTAGGAAATTAACATTGGTACACCAACACTAAGTAAACTACAAACTTTAATCAATTTTTTCCATAATGTTTTCCAATCCAGGGCACCACATTGCATTTAGGTGTCAAGACTTCTTGATCAAACTATATTGTTCCTCAGTTTTGTTTTTTTTTCTTTCAAGACTTTGATGCATTTGAAAAGTACCCATCAGTGAGTTTGTAAAGTGTTACTCCACTTGAATTTGTCTGATGTTTTCATGATTAGATTGAAATAATGAATTTTTGGTAGGAATACCATTGAGGTGATGCACCCTTTCAGAGTACATTACATCAGAAGGTACATGATATTAATGTGTCTTATTACTGGTGATGTTAATTTTGACCACTTGGGTAAAGTCTACTTGGATTTCTCTGAAATAAACTTTCCGTCTTCCCTTTTGTCATATATATCAGGGGATATACCTTTAGAGTATTCAAATATCCTATTTCCCCTCAAACTTTTACCAATTAATTTTATTATGCATTAATGGATTTTGTCTATAATTACTGTTGGTTATTTTCCATCTTCAAATATTTTATTTCCCCTCAAAATTTTGTCAATTAAATTTAATATGCATTAGCGGATTTTGTCTATAATTATTACTGTTGGTTATTTTCCATCTTCCTCTTTTCTTTTGCATTTATTAATTATAATCCTCCTGTAAAAGAATAGCCGTCCCTTCTCTGCCATTGACTTATTTATTCAATTATTTATTTATACCTGTATGGTCTCTTGGATATTGATTTTAATAGATTGATTATAATCTAATACTATCATTGTTTTCTTTCTTGTTCAATTGGTTCCAGTTTGGGCTACTAGGTGCTTTCTCAGATTGGCTCCTATGTCCTTTTGACAAGCCTCCATCCTTGCTTCAGCACTTTCTTACTTTTTAGCACCACACGATGCTACAGGTTCATCATGTGTTTTTTGTGTCTCAACCCAGGAATTAGCTACTTCTCCAAGAAGCCCTGCCACCTTTCATTAAAGAATGGTATTAAGAAACCAAGGTCTAGGCACAGGGTGTGCTCATTGTACTGAGATGTCTTTACTTCTAGGCCCTCTCCATGGAAAGAGCTTGAGAATACTACATGAATATGTATTAACCCATGTAAGACACAGAAACCTGTTTATCAAGCTATCTACATATCTGTTAAAAAACACCCTATGAATTCATATTGATACCTCTAATTCAAATGCCACACCACAGGGCTGGGTGCAGTGGCTCACCCCTGTAATCCCAGAACTTTGGGAGGCCACGGTGGGCAGATCACCTGAGGTCAGGAGTTCAAGACCAGCCTGGCCAACATGGTGAAACCCCATCTCTACTTAAAAAAAAAACACACACACAAAAGTTAGGCGGGCATGGTGGAATGTTCCTGTAGTCCCAGCTACTCAGGAGCCTGAGGCAGGAGAATTGTTTGAACCCAGGAGGCAGAGGTTACAGCGGGTGAGATAGTGCCACTGCACTCCAGCCTGGGTAACAGCGTGAAACTCTGTCTCCAAATGACAAACAAACAAACAAAACAACCCCACAAACAAACAAACAAACAAAAACCACCACAGGACTCATTTTAGCGTTTTTCTTTTCCTTATTTGTAACTTCTTTCTCTGACAAAAGAAACCTGGCTGTCTTATTATCAAAATATACTTATTTCTTCAACAGTAGAATATACATAGTCTTAGAATTATTAGCCCATACTTCCTCAGTGAGAAAAAAATACTGACTAGGGCACAGTATCAGTATACAGTTCTTTTTGTCTTTAGCCCGATTTACCATATCTCTTTAGCCTTATTTACCACATCCAGTCAAATATAACTTTCCAAAGCTACATAGAGTACTTTTCTTTCTTGTACTTTTCATGATGGCTGCTTTATTAATTTGTAAGGCAGTCAGGTTCATTTTTTATAGCTTGGGTTCTATTTCATGTTGTCATACTTGATTTATTCTGAAAAATTCACATATAATAAAATTTAATCACTTTATGGTTGGGTATCTGCCATGCACCTGCCACGACAATTGTGATACAAATCACTTTCATCATCCTCCAAATTCCCTCATGCTGCCCCTTTTCAGTCAGCCCTTCCCTCCTGTCTAACCTCTGACAACTACTTACCTGTTTTTTGTTTGTTGATTTTGCCTTTTCCAGAATAAGCTATAAATGCAACCATATAATATTCAGCATTTTGGTTCTGACTTCCTCTCCTTAGAAAAATGCATTTAAGATTCATCTATGTGTTGTATGCATCAGTAGTTAGCCCTTTTTTTAATTGCAAGGTGTTTGTATGTGGAGGTATCACAATTTGTTCACCCATTCATCAGTTGAGGGATATTTGTTTTTTTCCCCCCAGTTTTGTGTTATTATCAATAAGCAATTACATATTGGTCTTTGTGTGGACATGTTTTTTCATTTCTCTAAAATCAATTCCTCCAAATAGGATCGCAGGGTCGTAATAGGTATATTTGTATCTTATGGGATATTGCCAAAATGTTTTCCAAAGTGACTCAACACTTTCCCATTTTTACCAGCAATAAATGTATGAGAGCTCCCATTGCTCTTCATCCTTGTCAGCACTTAATGTTGTCAGGTTTTTAAGTTTTAGTCATTCTTGTAGATGTGTAGGGCTACTACATTTTGGGTTCAATTTGTGTTTTCTGAATGATTAATGCTTTACAGCAGGGGTGTCTAATCTTTTAGCTTCCTTGGGTCACATTGGAAGAAGAATTGTCTTGGGCCACACAAAAATTCACTAACACTAATGATAACTGATGAGCTGAAGGAAAAAAAAGGTTCTGTGCATAAATCTCATAATGTTATAAGAAAGTTTATGAATTTGTGTTCTGCTGCATTCAAAGCTGTCCTGGGCCGCGTGTGGCCTGCGGGCTGTAGGTTGGACGACTTTGCTTTGAGCATTATTTGTTATCTGCACGTCTCTGGTGAATGTTCAAAACTTTTAAGCTTCTGCTTCTTCTTATACTCATCTTTTGTAGTAGGACAATTATTCTGAGTCTTTTGATTGCATGCTTTTCTTTACCTATTAATTATTCTCATATATTTATTTTTTCTTCACCCCTGAAGAGTTAGTGATGGTGACAACTGCAGCTGTTGGTTTGATGGCGGTAGCAATGGTAGTGCGGGCAGTCATTTTTTTTTGTTTTTGAAATGATTGTCGGAACTTACAATATTGTTCCTGAAGAGGTGAGAACTTGGGGTGGTGACAGTTGCCTTCAACTGTATGATGTGCTTCATATGTAGAGAAACTGCTGGACTTTTTCTGTATCGCTCTAAACTTTTGAACAATAGGTAGTGGGCATTAAAAGGCAGGTTGATGCAGGATGCAGTGGCTCATGCCTGTAATCCCAGCACTTTGGGAGGCCGAGGTGGGTGGATCACAAGGTCAGGAGGTCAAGACCAGCCTGGCCAATATGGTGAAACCCTGTCTCCACTAAAATTACAAATAATTAGCCAGGCTTGGTGGTGGGCACCTGTAATCCCAGTTACTTGGGAAGCTGAAGCAGGAGAATTGCTTGAACCCAGGAGGTGGAGGTTGCAGTGAGCTGAGATCTTGCCACTGCACTCCAGCCTGGGTGACAGAGCAAGAGGACACCTCAAAAAAAAAAAAAAAAAAAAAAGGTAGGTTGATAACAGCTTAAGATGTGGAAGAATTTCTAACAATTGTAAGTGGCCAGTGGTGGAATGAGTTTTCAATGAAGAAATGGGTTCCGTGTTAGATGTAGGTACAGAGGGTCACTTGCTAACGTGACATAGAAAGTAACCTATATGGGGTAGGAAACTGGGAGCGAGAGTAATTTCTGTGATCCTGTTGGACACAAAGATTCTCATAGTCCTACATATAGTCCTATATAAGTTGTGACAAAGTGAAAAACATTATTGGGAGTTCAGTCTTCTGAGTCACAGGCCACCTCTCACCTCTTTTAGAGTGACGTCATGCTTAAGAGCATGGGCTACATAATCAGCTTGCCGTGGGCCACACCCTGGCTCTGCCTCCTGCTAGCTCTGTTGAACACGAACAGATCACTTACTGCCTTTTTGTGTGAGTTAAAGGAGGTAATGCCTATAGGGTGGAGTGTCTGCCTGGTGCATAGTGAGGGCATTATTCATCACAGCTATTGTTATAACAAGTTCCCTCCCTCAACTGCCTCAATCTCTTTGCCTTCATTTTATAATTTTTTTATCGTTTATTTTTGTATTACCTGACAGTCCTTGCTACATTGGGGAAGACGTGATATCTTGGTTCTTTTGTCCAGAGACTCACTGTGTATCTTGGAGCTCCCTTTTGGGGAGACCCATCCCTTAGGCACATTCTGACTTACTGTAGCCTTACTTTTTCAGCTCTGCTACATGAAGTATCATGCTCTCCAAAACTGTGCAGGTAGGAAATCCTTCATCTTTCCCTTCACCTTTGTAGGTAATGAAGGAGCCAAAATTCTCTCACCATCATGAATATCTACCAGGAGTTTTCACAATGCTGCTTGACATTGCTGTCTGCTCTGGGAACCAGATAACCAATTTATTGCACTTCCCCCTAAATAACCTAAGTCATGCTGTTTCTTATCTTGTCTTGGGCCTAGCTTTGGTATTAGTGTTGGCTTAATATCTGAGGAAGATATTTTGTTTAAATTCTCACTTTGATAGAATTTTGGAGCCGAGGGAATTTTTTTTCAAAGGAAAATTTTACAAGCCCTCATGCCTTGCTCCTTAGAGCTCCATCCAGTCTGCAGCCACACCTCTTCATTTACCACCAATAAAAGCTTGGTCTCAGGGTGGGCCACACAGTCTGTTTCCACTTTCTGCACTTTGGCTGACACCTAAATGGGAAAGTTCCCTAAAACCATGACTTGGTGAGATATCCTAGCTGCCACTTCCAAGGGAGTGTTTCATACTATTGTCCAATCACCTGATGTCTGGTCTAAGAGGGCCAACACTGGGAATCTCTAAGTGTCTTCAGGCTTTGTTTTTCAGAACCAATAATTCCATGAAATGTGAAAGGAAAGGTTGATTTCTGCAAGTCCCTGCTTTCAAGTTTCACTGCAAGCCATTTGCACAGGAAGTCAAAACATCTGTATTGGAAGGGATTGGTCATTTTCTGAAAAATTCTATCTTTTCATTAATCAAACATGCCATATCTTCTTCCACTTGGCAGAACTAAAGACATCTGGAAAACTGGAATTGTAGGATCTTAGAGCTGGACAGAACCTTATGAATCATCCAGTCTCATCTTTCCTCAGTGCAGGATTTCCTTAGAAACATTACAAATGGCCCTAAATTCTTTCCTGGGTTGAGGTCTCAGTGCTTCCTAAGACATACCATCTAATTGTAGGCTGATTTTTATTGTTAGATACCTCTTTCTTTTTTGCAGTGGCAAAATGTCACTAATAACTTTCTAGTCATTCATAAGGACGGGCAAAGATTTCGTGACAAAAGAGACCAAAAGCATCATAACAAAAGCAAAAATTGACATATGAGATCTAATTAAACTTAAGAGCTTCTGCATAGCAAAGAAAACTACCAACAGAGTCGACAGCCTACAGAATGGGAGAAAAGTTTTGCAAACTATGCATCTGACAAAAGTCTAATATCCAGCAGCTATAAGAAACTTAAATTTACAAGAAAAAAACAAACAACCCTATTAAAAAGTGGGCAAAGGACATGAACAGACACTTCTCAAAAGAAGACATATATAAGGCCAAGAAGCATATGAAAAAAAGCTCAATATCGCTGATCATTAGAGAAAAGGAAATCAAAACCACAATGAGATACCATCTCACACCAGTCAGAATGACTATTATTAAAAAGTCAAAAAATATTAGGTGCTGGCAAGGTTATGGAGAAAAAGAAACACTTTTACACTGTTGATGGGAGTGCATATTAGTTCAACTAGTTCGATTAGGTTTGTGGAAAACAGTATGGCGATTCTTCAAAGAGCTAAAAGCAGAACTACCATTTAACCCAGCAATTCCATTACTTGATACATATCCAGGGGAATAAAAATCTTTCTGCCATAGACACATATGCACAATTGTTCATTGCCGCACTGTTCACAATAGCAAAGACATGGAATCGGTGCAGATTGGACAAAGAAAATGTGGTACATATAGTCCATGTAATATTATACAGCCATAAAAAAGAACAAGATCATGTCTTTGGCGGGAATATGGATGGAGCTGGAGGCCATTACCTTAGCAAACTAACACAGAAACAAAAAACCAAATCCACGTGTTCTCACTTTTAAGTGGTGGCTAAATGATAAGAACACATGGACACAAAGAGGGGAACAACAGACACTGGGGTCTACTTGACGGGGGAGAGAGAGGGGAGGAAGAGGAGCAGAAGAGAGAACTGTTGGTACTGGGTTTAAAACCTAGGTGATGAAACAATGTGTAGAACAATCCCCATGATACGTGTTTACCTATGTAACATGTACCTTTATATGTACCTCCAAACCTAAACTAAAGGTTAGAAATAAATAAATAGGGCCGGGCACGGTGTCTCAAGCCTGCAATCCCAGCACTTTGGGAGGCCGAGGCAGGTAGATCATGAAGTCAGCAGTTCAAGACTAGCCTGGCCAAGGTGGTAAAACCCCGTCTTTACTAAAAATACAAAAACCAGCTGGTCGTGGTGGCGGGCACCTGTAATCCCAGCTACTTGGGAGGCTGAGGCAGAGAATGGCTTGAACCTGGGAGACAGAGGTTGCAGTGAGCTGATATCATACCACTGCACTCCAGCCTGGGCGACAGAGGGAGACTCTGTATCAAAAAATAAAAGAAAAATTAAACAATTAGAAAAATGAGTGGGAACACACACCACACACACACACACACACACACACACACACACACCCCTTTCTAGTCATTTGTGTTAGGCAAAAATTTGGCCTCAGTGATCTCTGCCTCTTGGTGTTATTCCTGTGAATGTGTTATATTACAAAGGGACTTTGCAGATGTAATTAAGGTTGCCAGTCAGCTTTTTTTCTGAATGATTGTGCAGGCCTAATCTAATCACACGAGGCCTTGAAAGCAGAGCTCTTTCTCCAGCTGGTAGCATAAGGGAAAGTCAGACAGAGATTCATGGCAAGAAAAGGATGGGTTGTGCTATTATTGGCGTAAAGATGAAAAGTGTTACGTGCCAAGGAAACTGGGACCTCAGTCCTACAAGAACCAGAAACAAAATTCTGTCAACAATTCAAAGGCATTTGTACCCTTTGATTTCAGCTTGTGGGACTCTGAGCAGAAGATGCAGCCGAATCACACCATGCCTGGACTCCTGACCCATGGACCTGTGAAATAATAAATGGGTGTTCTTATTGCTTAAGACAGGACCCCTAGAGTCATCAGTGACTCTTGACTCTCCTTCGCATCCACATGCTAGTTGTGACCTGTGCATTCCGCTTCAGGGTGGCTCATGTAATGCCCGTCCTGTCCCTCCCAAATGCCACTGACAGTACTTCAGCCCCTTCCTGAGACTATGGCCATGTTCTTGCCACCTGCTGTTCTCCTGCACCACACCACACATGAACAGTATAACACATGGGTGGCCAACCATCAGTTTGCACAGAACTGAGGGGCTTCCCAGAATGTGGAACTTTCTGTTTTAAAATTAGGAAAGTCCTGGGCAAATCAGGATGAGTGAGTGGATCACTCCGCTGTTGGTTGTCTACACATGACTGAGATGACCCTGTCATAAAGGCTGGTCATACTAGATATTTGTTTCTGGAGCCTTCTTTGCAGCTTGGGCTTGGGCATATAATTTCATGTCGGTCAGTGGTATCAAAGGGAAATCTTCTAGGACGTGAATTAACAGAGATGCGCCAAGAGAAATGACCCTTGTTGTTGGTTTCAAGTGTTTTTGTATAAAGATATGATGCCTGGAGCTGATCATGAGTAGTTAAGCCTAAGGACCAAGTCAATATGCTGATGAGAAGAAAGAGAGAAGGAGCCGGGCTCCTTGAACACATGGTTGGCCCACAGTACCAAGCCTTCAGCCATTACCTTCTGGACATTGTGTTGTGGAAAAGAATGTCATTGCAGCCACCTTTAGTCAAGGATTTTGTTTCTTGAAGTTGAAAACATCCTAATGGATAATATACCATGGCTATTACTCATTCTGCCTCCTGAACACCTGTTTATATATCCATGAGCACTACAGAATAGAGACTTTGGTCATATTTGCATTGCCATTTTGAGTCCTTATTTGAAATTCTAGTATATAGAAATTAGTTTCCTCTCAAAGACAAGTTCAGTAGGTGGAGTAGATAGCAGAGCAACACAGAGACTTTGACAGTGAAGATTAGGAGAGACAAGGGAAGTTGAAGGAAAGCAAGCCAGAACTTCAGAACTGTTCTCTTCCCTCTTTAAAGACAAAAGGTGCTGAGGAGTATATGACAAATTGGCAGTGCATGTAGGGCAAGACATTATCCAGAGCAAGGCTTGGGGGATACAACCCTGCAAATTGGGGGAAATATTACCTGGCATTGGTTAATGTGGGTTTATGTATTCAGCATATCTAACTGCTCCACTCTGAGTCTCAGAGATAGGCAGTCAAGAGAAGAGGGTGCCTACAACGCTGGGCCATAAGTGTGAAGTTACTGAACACTTAGATCCAAGACCAGTTCTGAGGGGAAGCTGCAACTCCATGTGCATTCTGTCAGCAACAATGCACAGTAGATTTACAAGCATCTCGACAGTTGTGTTAGTAAGCACCAAATATGAATGAAAACCAATTTTATCCATTTCAGAGAAATGCCATTGGTAATGTTCATATTTGGTGAAGAGCCTTTATAATTATGAACATAAACATATTTATAAGAGGTTTCATGAGCAACTGTATTTGAAGGTCTTAAGTTCAGATATGTCAGATTTTCCTCCTGTGAGGTTTTCAGGGGGATGACCCTCACAGTTGGACATGGGGTTGCAGAGCAGAGAGTGGATTTGTCTCTGTCTCTGCAAGCATGGTAACATCTTTGTGTTTGTATCTTCAACGTTTATCAGGGACGAGTGATGAATATTTTTCTACAACCTAAATCTTGTTGGATCTTGTTGCTTCATTGCCTAAAAACTTCCAGTAGCTCTCACTTCCTATAAAATTAAACCCTTAGCATGACATACAAGGCCTTCCACAGTCGCATCTCAGCTTATCTGGCCAGCCTCCTCCCCAGATCCTCTGCCATTGCCTCCTGTACCCTCTGATGTTACACAGAATAGTCACTGTTCTCCAAACATAGCTGGCACTTCCTCATCTGTGTGCCTTTACTGATACTGTCCCCTTCGAAAGCATACTCTGTACTCCATGTATCCTGGTAAAGTCCTACACATCATTTATATCTAACTCAAGGCCAGCTCCTTTCCATGATTTCTTTTTGTGCATACGGCTTAAAAGCAGGTGAGCACCTGGCAGAATGCCTGGCATGTCCGATGTACTCAATAAGTGCCTGTGACATTGAGTTGAGATGAGATAAATTGCAATACACCTCTTTGTAAGTTTGAAGATGGGTACTAGCTCTTTCCCGAACATACTCAAGACAAATCCATTGCCTTTTCCACGTAATCAATTCAATATTTGAAGGTAGCCATCCAGGATCTATTTAACCTTTGCTTTTCCAGACTCTTCCAGTGATTACAATGACTATATGAGTCACTGATGATCAATCCTTATTAGTGTGCAGAGCTTTTTACGCATTTATGTCATTTGACCCTCAGACAACTTCATGAGGAAGGTAAAGCAGATAGAAATCTGTCATGATCCCCATGGTAGAGATGAGGAAATTCATTTCTAGAGAGGACGAGTGACTTGCGCAAGGTCACATGGCTATTCAGTTGAATAAGGGGAGTCAGAAGAATGACCTTCTCATGTTCTTTTACTTGCCTTTTTGAGTCGTAACCATCTTGGTCTTTCTATTCTGAGGTACCTCTAGTGTGGATTTAAAGGGTTTTTGTTTGTTTGTTTACTTTTGGTCCTCAAGTTAGACGGCAGTTCTGTTTTTCCTTCTGTGGTTGTCTTATTTGGCATTGGGTGGAGGTTGAGGGGAGCTAGAAAGCGTGGTTGTGACTGAGCACTCTGTGTCTTAGTGCAAAATGGACACTGAGGGCTTGTGAACATCAGGGAGTTTTCTAAGTGTTACTGATCAGTCCTAGTGACAGAAAGTATTGAAATTTTTTTTTTTTTTTTTTTTAACTTGAACCACTTGGGAATCTCCATCTGAAAGTTGCCAGGCAGTGATTAGAGCCAACCTCTGACAGAGTCTCCATGTGTAAGCACCCTAATTGTTCACAAGTCCTGAAACAAAGGTACATCATTTTAGCCAGGTGATCTCAACGGCCTCCCAAAGTTCGAGAACTGTTCTTCTGAGTCCATGGAGATACCACCTTTTCATGTGACAACCAACAGGCTTGGATTTCTCTTTCTTCTCCTAAATTGTGTGTATGCAAATGTGTGCTTTTTTTTTTTTTTGAGATGGAGTCTCGCTCTGTCGCCCAGGCTGGAGTGCAGTGGCCGGATCTCAGCTCACTGCAAGCTCCGCCTCCTGGGTTCACGCCATTCTCCTGCCTCAGCCTCCCGAGTAGCTGGGACTACAGGCGCCCGCCACCTCGCCCGGCTAGTTTTTTGTATTTTTTAGTAGAAACGGGGTTTCACCGTGTTAGCCAGGATGGTCTCGATCTCCTGACCTCGTGATCCACCCGTCTCGGCCTCCCAAAGTGCTGGGATTACAGGCTTGAGCCACCGCGCCCGGCTGCAAATGTGTGCTTTTGTGTGTGTTGTATCTGTGTGGTTAGTGCGTGTGTGCTGTATCTCTGTGTGTTGTGATGTTTTGCTGTGCATGCTGTGCGTGGGTACATGCATTGTGTTGTATGTGTTTTGTTGTGTGTGTGTAGGGAGTATATGTGTTGTAGCCCTGTGTCCTGTTGTGTGTGTTTTCTGCTTGTATGATGTTAGGTGCGTGTGTATGTGTGTGTGTTGAATTTGTCTCTGGTGTTTGTAGGTTATATTACTGTGCATTGTGCTGTGTGCATTGGGGAGGTGTGTTGTGTTGGGTGTGTATATGTTGTATCTCTGTGTCGTGTTGTGTGTGTTGGCTGCTTGTATGATGGTTTGTGTGTGTGTATGTGTGTGTGTTGGTGACAGAGGGAGAAAGGATTGAGGAGGAGGAATCTGTCTTCTTAGGAATGGCAGGGATGTTAAAAAATCTTCTCTAAATCCCTAATCTCTTCACCCAAGATTAAGCAAATAAAATTGTTGGCTTGAAGAAGTCAGATTCTTGATGACTCCAAAGAGACAGCAGCAAAGTGAGTCAAGAAGCTTAGCTTTCTATCAGCAAAGAGATAAAGGGACTTCAGCTCTGAATGACAGTTTGAGCAATATACCCTAATCCGATTACCAGGGAATTCAGTGTCACTCTATATTAATGGTAGATTTTTAAAAATGAGGGCTAAAGAGTTAGTGTTCATTATCCAAAGACTTCAGTTATTCCTTAGGATGAAATCACCCTTGCCTGAAACTCAGGGTTAAGGGGCAGGAGACTGGGGTGAGGCTGGGGCGAGAGGCAGCCCAGCTCATCTCCTAGAAGGGTCCTTTGTTCCCCCAGGCTTTGTTTAAGCTGTCAGCTTCTCCACTGCTCAGAAGAGAGAATAGGGAGTGGAGCCCAGGGGGATGTGGCAAAGTGAGGGGACTGAATGAAACACCAAGTAAATTCTGCTTTGAGTTTTCTAGCTGGAAAATTGTCACATTGAGTACATTTGCTGCCTCCTTTAACCTCCAGGCTAAAACATTTCCTCATTTTAAAATTGTCCTATGGGATTTAGCATCTTTTACTACTTTATTTATTTGGTATTTGGAGGAAAAGAAAGGCAACGTGGTGTGAAAGAATAGGAAAGTATATTTCCATAACAGAGCTAATTAATCTCCAGGGACTTCGATGGAAATCCTGGTGTGAAACCGGGCAAAAGAACACAATTTGCAGGTAACAAACACACTCTTGGGTCCTGAATTTCGTCTCTTTGGCTTCTCTGTTTCAAGTCCAAACCAGGTCCTTAAAGAGCAAGGCTCACTACTTAGCTGGAGCATTGATATTTTGTATGTTTCCTTAATGAAAGACTGATTTCTAGACTGGGTATCCAGAACTTTTATGGACTGGATTATGCTTTGAAAATAGTCTCACCTGGAAAGTGACTGGCAAACAGTTTAACTATTTCTACCCTTGGCCTTTGTTGGGAGGGGATGCCGTGTGAATCTTGGGCAGCAAGCTGGAATGTGGTCTTTATGAAAGTGACTCCCAATATTCCCCTAATATTCTAATGTGACCCTAGACTTGGACTGAGCATTCAGTTCACTTACCTGAGTGAAAATAATTCACTTTTAGCTCTGGTTAGAAATCAAACTTGTGAAGACAAGGAGGAAGCCTTATATGGTTCCATGGAACTTCTTGATCTCAGAGAACCCTTAATTGGAGTCTGTTTTTCCTAACATACACAAAAGTATGTGAAGCAGTCTCATGTAGAAGGTTCTCTTGTTTTAGCAGCTTGATGGTAAAGGGAAATGTCTTCATTAAACTCATAGGAATCTCCAATTTGTTCTATAGGGAGATTGGTGATTCCAGATCTTGTTGATCGTCATCACCATGAGGGTACTGCTGAAATATAGAATCCTGGTTCAATTCTAGACCTAATCACATTTTCATAGGGCAGGGCTCATTTTAAGAGCTCCCCACGTGAAGCTGGTGATGAGCCAGGTTGGGGAATCACTGAGGCAGGACATCTTGAGGCAGAGGAGGACTCCTCAGGGAATGTAGCTGACGTCCTCAAGATGGTTTGGTCCCTTATTGTCTAATGATTGTGATCTTTAAAATGTTTTAAAATTAAAACTTCATTTTGATATATATTACATCTAGTTTGGAAAATCTATAAAGGGTGTAGCTTATGTCAGAAACATACATATTTCTATGGTTCAAATCATTGCCCTTTGTATTTTCCAGCCGATGAATGTAAGGCTTACAAAAAGCAGACAACTTGGTCAGGCTCACCCACAGACTAAGTGGCAGAGGCATGTTTCAAACTCAGTTTTGTCGGGTCCCAAAGAGTCCATGTTCTTTATCCTATATCATGCTTACAAGTAAAGCATGATATGGGTGGGTCCTGATTTCCATGGCTCCTCTTGACCAGGTGGATTTTTAACTAAGGGTGTGTCTTCTTACAGCCTTCTAGTTTTCACTGTGGTTGTTGCTTATGATTACAGAATGCTCCAGAGGAGAATAGGGTCAATTCTTCCTATTTGGCATGCAGTTCTTTAGCTATTTGTGAGGGCTGAACTGGAAGCTGTAGACATGGATGTTATTGGCTGAAATACCACTGGAACATGTTGCTCTTCATATTTATGTATACTATTTGCTAAATTTCTCATTATCCTGAATGTAAGGTGAGTGCTTGCACTCAGTGCAGTTGAAAGAAGTTAGGCTGTTTGATTCAGCAAGAAAATCCTCTTCTTCCCCGAGGAGTTCATGGTTTACATGGCAAAGCACTTTAAAAATTGGGTGAGGTATTCTGCATTCAGGAATAACTGTAGGGTCTCAATCAGGGAAGGGAGTAATTGGGCAGTGCAGATGTGCACTTTGAAATAAGGCTGGTTTGATTCTAAAGGCTGGAGCAAAAATGGATGTCAGGATAGAGAATAATTGTATTGATATGGTTTGGCTGTGTCTCCTCCCAAATCTCATCTTGAATTGTAGTTCCCATAATCCCCATGTGTCATGGGAGGGACCTGATTGGAGATAATTAAATCATGGGGACAGTTTCCCCCATATTATTCTCATGATAGTAAGTTTTCACAAGATCTGATGGTTTCATAAAGGGCTTCCCCCTTTGCTCAGCTCTCATTCTTCTTCTTCCGGCTGCCATGGGAAGAATGATGTGTTTGCTTTCCCTTCTGCCATGTTTGTAAGTTTCCTGAGGCCTCTCTCAGCTATGCTGAATTATGAATCAATTAAACCTCTTTCCTTTATAAATTACCCAGTCTTAGGTATGTCTTTATTAGCAGCATGAGAACAGACTAATACAAGAAATTGGTACCACAGAGAGTGGGGTGCTGCTGTAAAGATACCTGAAAATGTGGAAGTGACTTTGGAACTGGCTAACAGGCAGAGGCTGTAACAGTTTGAAAGGCTCAGAAGACAAGAAAGAAGATGTGGGAAAGTTTAGAACTTCCTAGAGACTTGTTGAATGGCTTTGACCAAATGCTGCTCCTCTCAGATGGAGATGAGGAACTTGTTGGGAACTGGAGTAAAGGTCCCTCTTGCTATACACAGAGACAGGTAATATTTTGTGCCTGCCCTAGAGATCTGTGAAACTTTGAACTTCAGAGAAATTATTTAGGGTATCTGGTGGAAGAAATTTCTAAGTGGCAAAGCATTGAAGAGGAAACAGTGCATAAAAGTTTGGAAATTTTGCAGCTTGGTGATGGGATAGAAAGGAAAAACCCATGTTTTGGGGTGAAATTTACTTCAACTGCAGAAATTTGCATAAGTAATGAGGAGCCGAATGTTAATCACCAAGACAATGTGGAAAGTGTCTTCAAGGCATGTCATAGATCTTCATGGCAGCATCTCCCATCACAGAATCTGAGGCCTAGAAGGGAAAAATGGTTTTGTTGCTTGGGCCCAGGTCCCCCTGCTCTACACAGCCTTGGGGCATGGTGCCCTGCATCCCAGCTGCTTGAGTTCCAGCCATGGCTAAAAGTAGATAATGTATAGCTCAGGCCATTGCTTCAGAGGGTTCAGGCCTCAAACCTTGGTGGCTTACATGTGGTGTTGGGCCTGCAGGTGCACAGAAGTCAAGAACTGAGGTTTGGGAACCTCCGCCTAGATTTCAGGGCATGTATAGAAACGCCTGAATGTCCAGGCAGAAGTCTGCTGCAAAGTCAAAGCCCTCATGGAGATCCTCTGCTAGGGCTGTGTGGAAGGGAAATGTGAGTAGTAGCCCTCACATACAGTCCCCACGGGGGCACTGCCTGGTGGAGCTGTGAGAAGAGGGCCACCATCCTCCAGACACCAGAATGGTAGATCCACTGACAGCTTGCACCATGCACCTGAAAAAGCTGCAGATACTTAATGCTAGCGTATGAAAGCAGCCAGGAGTGCAGCTGTACCCTGAAAAGCCACAAGAACAGAGGTCCCCAGGCCATGGGAACCCACTTCTTGCTTGCATCAGCGTGCCCTGGATGTGAGACATGGAATCAAAGGCGATTGCTTTTGAACTTTAAGGTTTAATGACTACCCTACTGGGTTTCAGACTTGCATGGGCACCTGTAGTGCCTTGTTTTGGCCAATTTGTTTTATTTGGAATGGGTGTATTTACTTAATGCCCGTACCCCCATTGTATCTAGAAAGTAGCTAACTTGCTTTTGATTTCACAGGCTCATAGGTTGAAGAGTCTTGTCTCAGATTAGAGTTTGGACTTGGACTTTTAGGTTAATGCTGGAATGACTTGAAACTTTGGGGGATTCTTGGAAGGGCATGATTATGTTTTGAAATGTGAGGACATGAGATTTGGGAGGGTCAGGGGTGGAATAATATGGTTTGGCTATGTCCCTACCCAAATCGCATCTTGAATTGTAGTGCCCATAATCCCCACATGTCATGGGAGTGATCTGATGAGAGGTAATTGAAACATGAAGGTGGTTTCCCCCATGCTATTCTTGTGATAGTGAGTAAGTTCTCACAAGATCTGATGGCTTCAGAAGGGGCTTCCCCCTTCATTTGACTCTCATCCTTATCCTTCCTGCTGCCATGTGAAGAAGGACATGTTTGCTTCCCCTTCTGCTATGATCATAAGTTTCCTGAGGCTTCCTTCAGCCATGCTGAACTGTGAGTCAATTAAACCTCTTTACTTTATAAATTACCCATTCTCAGATATGTCTTTACTCACAGTGTGACAATAGACTAATACATGTGGAGTCTGAGTTGATAATGAGTTGGTGAAATTGAGAGGAGACCTTGTTACAAATGGAGCAAGGGAGAACAAAGAATGAAGAAGGTAACAAAATGGGTGAAGCTGATTGGAGACAAATGTTACAAATTGAATCAGTGGGAACAAAAAATGGATTGAGACAAATTGTTAAAAATATAGCCAGTGGGAACAAAATATAAAAAAAGAAACAGAGATGGTGGAATTGGGATTAAAAGAGATGAGATAATGAAACGGCCATATGCTTCAAAATGGAAAATTTAGAGGAGAATTAACCTCTGTCAAAATTTGGAAAAATTCTCCAGATTTACTTCAAGAGTTGTGGCAGTTGCCCCCCACAAAATAACTTGCCCATCTGAACTATTCTATTGATGATAAAATGAGCACTAAGTAAACCTTGGATAATAAGTAGGTAATATATGATATACTGATAATAGTATATTCCAAAATGACATACTTTCTGCATGACAGTAATACTTTATACATATAAACTACTTCCCTTTATGTGTCTGAAGCAAAGCTGGGTGGAGAATGAGATTCTCATGGAAAAACCAATGCAGGAAGTGCCTAAACCTGGGTTGTACTGGAGGATAGGGGGCAGTGCCTTTTGATAGGAGAATGTTTTTCTCCTCATTATCTCTAGGGGGCAGGAAGGCAGGCAGCCCTTGGAGCACCATGTTTGAACAGACAGTAGGTTTACTACTGTCTTTTAAGTGAATACATTAAAAAACCTTTAAAAAATATGAGAACTGGAACAGTTAAGTAAGCAAAGAAAAGAAAACAGCAAAGCTAAGTCATAGCCCATAGATGTCAGTAGAATCAAAAGGATCTGGCTAACAGGAAGCGGGATTCCAAGCTGCTTCCACTAACAAGAATAGGGTTTCATTGATGCTGCTTCTACGCTTTGTCTGAGGCAGAGGTTGTATAAGCCCATTCAGCAGGAGTCTCAGCCTTTGGATTTCCATATCAAAGACAGACTGTAGTTCTCTGCTTGCCTTGGTGGCAGTTTGACAGCCAATATCCTACCTCAGATCAATGCACTCTGCCAGTCATGACCACAATGGGGACTTCCTAAGTTATCTGTGCTGAGAAATGTATTCTTTTCAAATTATTTGCGAGGCAAATTTCAGCAGGGAGGAAAAACCCTCGAGCTTTTGGCTCTGGAGGTGAGATGAGACTCTATAATCAGCTGAGCTCACCTCCCTCTATGTTTTCTTCTGGTATCAGAATTAAGTGGCATCTAAGAATAAACAACTGTGAAAGCAAGGTATTTTGATATTTTCAGCTTTAGCTAGTGTTTCCAGCTCTTCAATTGATTTTATAAAACGCACAAAGGCTCAAATGAGGATAAATTATTCTCTGGAGGCAGGCCACACTCAGAAAAGAGATCTAGTTTTCCTTCCTTTCCATCTCTCCTTCCCTTTTCTCTTCCTCTCATTCTTCCTTCCTCCTAGTTTTTCTCCTTCCTTTTTAAAAATTTTCTTTTTATCTTGTCCTCTGCATAAAAAGGGCACAGGAACAGCAACACATCATACAAATGTGATTATTATATTCCAGGAACCACTAGATGACTTGGCCACAATGGGCTTTCTCTAGGAAGGTTAAAGGAGAACTTCATTTATTATATCATGTTATGATAAGTTTTGCTCCAACACACCCTCAAATAATATTTTTAAGGCTCAAATTCTTATTGTAGACATAACTTTTAGATATTGAACTATTAGGAGAGCCAAATCTTTCAAAGAACTCTGGCTGCATTTGGATAGCAAAGAGACTTCTATGTCATTGAGTAATTAAGCCATGCATTCTTGTGTATGATTATATGATAATCATTCATAACTTCTTAAGATTCTTTCCTCCTTTTGTTGCCATACCTTTACGTCAGTGTTTCCCAGACTCTTAAGTATCTAGGAACACTGGTGCTCCTTCTATGAGAAGTAAGTAGGGGTAACTCTAGATAAGCGGCCTCTGGTTGTGTAAGTTTGGGAAATGTCATAACATACTCTAAAGTCCCACAAGGCAAATCTATGTATCAAAGGCTCTATAAAGACCTGCAGTAAATAAGGTTTCTTAACTAAGTTAACCCACTGTTTCACTTACAGATTTGACCAGAGAACATTAACTTGTGTATTCTCCACTAACAATTGTAAATCTAGGGCACTGTTTCAGTCTACCTTTCTCTTCTCTGACCATGTTACCTCTCGCCTCTGAATCTTCTTTCTCCTTTAATACCCAGACCTGGACTTCTTCGGTGCTCAACTTTTACTTCTAGGTCTTTTCTCCTGTGCATTGTTTTGAGGGTTTTATAAACTTCTATGCATTTATACAGAATATAAACTCAACTCCGTGGAAGGTTTTGGTCCTTCTCTTTTGTTCCCATTTGCATTTCCAACTGATTTTCTTATAAATCCATGCAGAAGTCCCACCACTTCACTCTCTTCAACTGAACTAAATTCGTCTTTTTTCACAATCTAGTTTTCACTTCCAATCTCTCTATGTGTTACTGATACCACCTTGCTGCCTTGACAGGAGGAAATCTTGAAGTCATGTTTAACTCCTTTTTCCCCTCTTGGAAATATGATTACTGACATTTCCCATACATATCTGAAGACCTCTTGCTTCTATGGAGAAACATTTAACATTAAAAGGATGATAGCAATCTTTATTTATTGACTTAAATCTTTAAACAAGTTTGAGGAGTCCAATCTGTGAAATTAAATAACTACAAGTAATGGTTGGTATCATAAAATGTCAGTTAAACTGGAATAGCATTTCTTAGGGAACTCTGTTGGAATTCTCTATCCTCCAGCCTCCCACCTACCCCAACTTAGAGTTCAAATGAACACATAAGGAAAATGAACATCAGAATAAAATTAGAAAGAAAGCAATACTCTTTCCCAAACTGGGAAAAAATGGAAGTTGGTGAGGGATACATTGTGAGCAACTGTAGGACATAGGGAGGGGAGAATGCATTGAGTCAGTTCCTGAGTCCAAGGCTGATACATACACTGCTCTGCCACGCAGCAAGGAGTCTTGGTGTCTGTGGCTGTAGGTTTTATTGGGGCAGCAATGCTTATTAATTGGGATTCTTAATATTTGAACTCTCTGTGTGGTCTGGTGAATGGGGGGCCCCCTACATTCCCTTCAGCTTGTTCTTTAAAATGTGCCTTGGTCACATTAGCTAAGCTCCTCATAGAAATTATTTCTTTGAGTTCTGGAGTTCTGTTTCCTAGCTGCCACCTCCCACCTCCCATGGCTTTTTTTTTTTTTTTTGACCTTATGCACAAAAGCAGTACACAGTCACCAAATAAAAATACAAATTGACCAAGAGAACAAATAAATAATACCTGTAATTTTATGCAACCAGATGGCTTGGTTTGTATCTTGCCACCTACGTCTCTGCTCCGGTGTATGTATGTGTGTTTGTTTACAAAGATCATTCTGCTATCATTTCCTAATCTGCATTTTAAGATTTATAATATATTTGAAAATCTTCCCACACAATAAATGTATTTCCACAGCCTTATTTGTGAGGGCAGCATAGTATTTCACTTCCAAAGGTCCTCTGATGTTTTTTGGACAGTGCAATTAATGGAATTTCTTGTGTCATGAACAGTGTTGTTATGAATTCTCACAGCTAAAACTGTGTGCATGAGTTTCGTTTTTCATTTGTATGAAGTATTTAAAGTGGATTTCCTAAATTAAGGACCAGGCAAACTTTTAAGTTTTATAAAGTGTATTCTGACAAATTAACCTCCAAAGAAGCACTTACTATTGCTTCTTTCTCTTATATAAATGTTTTATATGCTTCAAATTGAAAAATATCATTTTATTGTTATTTTTATTTTTAATTTTTTATTACTTATTGGGTTGAATATACCATTACATCTTCATTCTTTAATATTGCTTTACTAGTTAGTAATTCATGGGAACTACTAGCTCATGTCTTTTCTCTATTTTTATTGGGATATTTAACTTTTTGTTATCAAGTTTTAAGGGCCCTTTCTATATTAATGGCTGATATTTTATAGTGAGTAAGGATTTGTTTGGCATTTATTCTGTGCCAGAAAGCATTCTAAGCTTTTACTCATATTATCTTTGTTTTAAGGCTTACGACTTCTTATAAAGTAGGTACGATTGTTATTTCCTTTAGTTTTGGAGGAAGAAATGAAGGCAGCATAAGAAGTTTGTTGAAAGGTACATGGTTTATAAATTTAAGAGCTAAAACTTTGCTGAAGCAATTTGGTTCTTATCCTGCTTGCTATCCAGCCTTTTTAAGAGCATTAATATTAAACACGTTGATCATCTGAGTGTGTTATAACTTAATTTTGAATTTTTAAAATTGACCCACAAAATAGTTTTATTTTATGCAACGAAATCTATTGGTGTTTCCTAGTTTTGGTGTTATCGTTAGGCTTGTATTTTCCCCAATGCTTATCGGTTGTTCTGAAACCTTTTTAGCCTAAAATTGGCAATATCCTCTTTTTCCTATGTAAATATTTATATGTATTTTTGTCGTATCTGGACTTTCTATATTGTTTTATTAATCTATTTCTACATTGGTATCATCCTTTTTGTAGTTAAAAATATATTTTAATATCTAATAGGGAAATCTTTTAAAGAAATCTTTTAAATAAAAGGTTTTATTTTGGGTAAAGAAAAGGTATTGTTTTTTCTTGGTTAGTCTTTTATTTCCTTCAGGAAAGACTTTCCCGTATCTTTAGAAATTTCTGAATATTTCTTTCATTTATTTTTAGGTGATTAAATATGTTCATTAATATTTTGAGACTGATCTTTTCTTTTTATCATTTTTTGTTGTTGTTGTTGTTGTTGGTTCCCATTTCCCATCTGGGGGATGCTCTGCTCCATTCTAGCTATGTGGTTCATTAGGAGCTGTCATGTTCTAATAGACCTCACCCTCCATTTAATTGGTTAAAAGTTGGGACTCCCATCCAAGCAAGGAGAGCCAGTGAATTTCCCCGTATCTTTAACCTTGGGACCTAGAGAATACGTTCCCTTCTGGTAGTAGAAAGAGCCGGGAGCTGGGGAATGACATATTTCAAACCAGTTGGAAGAACCCAAGTTACAATGAAAGACACTGAAGCTGCTGCACAGATAAAAGGGAGTAATGGGGGAGACCATCAGACAGTGTTCAGGCCTTGGCTCTAGAAGACCTGAGGCCTAGCTACTAGCTGTTCCTGATCTTCCCTGACAGCTCATGGGAACAAAGGACCCAAGGTCACATGGGCTGCTAATTATCCTTCCAATAAATTCTACTTTGCCTAATTTAATTCAGAATCATTTCAGTTATTTGCAACCAAAGGAATCTTGAATGGTGTACCAGTCATTATTGATATGTAAAATGTTTTTTACATATTTTTATTTATAAAAATCATATTTATAAGATTTTTGCATATTCTAAGTTATTTTTGCATATTCTAAGTGATCAAACAAAAATCATTTATTATTTTCAATAATTTCTCATTTGGATTTTTCAGATTTTCAGAAATTAAAGCATATCATTTGTGAATGATAATATTATTGCATAATTCCAACATATATACACACATATATATGTATATATTGTATATACATATATATGTATCTATTGGTGTTTCCTGGTTTTGGTGTTATTGTGTATATATATGTATATATGTGTGTATATGTGTGTGTATATACACGTATACACACATATTTACACACACACCATTTCCTTTCTGATTGTGTTTGCAAGGACTTCCAAATTTAGTAACAGCAGTGCTGATACTCATGTCATTCCTGATTTTCTCTTTTTAGTTTTTTGGAAATGGGGTCTCACACTGTCATTCAGACTGGAGTACAGTAGTGTGATCATAGCTTCCTGCAGCCTTAAACTCCTGGGCTCAAGTGATTCTCCTATCTCAGCCCCCTGAGCAGCTGGGACTACGGGAATGCACTTCCGTGCCTGGCTAATTAAATATTTTTCTTTTTTTTTTTTTAGAAATGGAGTCTTACTATGTTGCTCAGGCTGGTCTCTAACTTTTGTTCTCAAGTGATCCTTCTGCCTCAGTTTCTGGGGCTGCTGAGATTACACGTGTGAGCCACTATGCCCAGCTTCTGATTTTAATAAGAAGGTCTCTAGACTTGCAGGGTTAAGAATGATCTTTGGGAGGCTGAGATGGGTGGATCACCTGAGGTCAGAAGTTCGAGAGCAGTCTGGCCAATGTGGTGAAACCCCGTCTCTACTAAAAATACAAAAATTAGCTGGGTGTGGTGGTGCACGCCTGTAGTCCCAGCTACTCGTGAGGCTGAGGCAGGAGAATTGCTTGAACCCGGAAGGCAGAGGTTGCAGTGAGCTGAGATTGCGCCGTTGCATTCCAGCCTGGCGACACAGCGACACTCCATCTCAAACAAAACAAAACAAAACAAAACAAAAAAGAATGATCTTTGCTGTTGGTTTCAGATAGATATATGTTTTCACATTAATTTAATATATTTTATTCTTATTTTACAAAAACCCATGATTTTAAAGAAGTTAACAGCAACTTTTTTATTTAGAAACTTTTTTTAACATCTAAGAAAATGACTATCTTTGCTTACCCACAGTGAATAGTTTCTGAGACCTCTGGTCTGAAACTGAGGATGGTACTGGACTCTATATGTATTACATTTTTTTTTAATACCTTCATACCTATGATAAAGTTTAATTTAAAATTAGACACAGTAAGAGATTATTAATAATAACTAATAATAGAGTAGAACTATTATACTGTAATAAAAGTTCTGTGAATCTTGTCTCTCTCTCTTTCAAAATATCTTACTGTACTATACTTCCCCTCACATGGTGATATGGTTTAACTCTGTTTTCCCACCAAAATCTCATCTCAAACTGTAATCCAGAGGAGGTAACTGGTGGGAGGTGATTGAATCACGAGGGGTGGATTTCTCTCTTGCTGTTCCTATGATAGTGAGTGAGTTCTCATGAGATCTGATGGTTTAAAAGTATGTGGCACTTCCCCCTCACCTCTCTCCTGCCACCATGTGATGTGTGCCTTGCTTTCCCTTCACCTTCAGCCATGATTGTAAGTTTCCTGAGGCCTCCACAGCCAAGTGGAACTGTGAGTCAATGAAACCTCTGTTTTTTTTTTTTTTTTTTTTTTTTTTTTTAATAGATTACCCAATCTCAGGTAGCTCTTTAGAGCAGAGTGAAACAATCTAATACACTTGGATATACTGGACAAAGGGATGATTCATCCCCTGTGTGGAATAGACTGGATAGCAAGAAATTTCATCATGCTACTTAGAACAGCACAGAATTTAAAACTTATGAATTGCTTGTTTCCGAAATTTTCCACTTCATATATTTGGACTGTGAGTAACTGAAACAGAGAAAAGTAAAATCATGGAAAAGGGAAAACTGCATATGCTTTAGAAAATCTTATTAGATTCATCGATATAATTAATTATGTTCGTAGTTTTTAAAAAGGACTGATCCATTTTCACAATTCTGGCGAAAGACTATTGTGCTGTCTTCAATGTATGTGATTGATCGATTGATTTTCTTTATACTACCTTGTCTAAGACTATGTGATTTATTTAATATGTGGTTAGGTTTGTTTTGCTAATATTTTCCTTACCAGTTTTCTTGTATATTCATAACTAAATGTTGGTCTAAGTTTTTTGTTTGTTTGTTTGTTTTGTTTTTAAGGCAATGTTTTTCAGATTCTGTTATCAGGATTCTGCCAATTCTCTGTCCATTTACTCGTTTTGGAGCAATTACAATGCCATATGAATTATCTGTCTCTTGATATTAGCTAGGACTCACTAGTAAAATTCCTGAGTCCAGGTTTATTTAGGGTTCCTTAAAATCATTAACGACTCTTTGGGCAGCTATTTCTGTTTTCAACCTTGTGTCAACTTTGGAACCTTAGTTTTTGCTGGAGAATACTCATTTCATTGAAATACTGGCAAATACTCATTTCATTAGTAGATTTGTACATAGTGTTTATATTAAAATTTTCTTTTACATCTGTGGTTACATGCCCTTTCTCATTTATGATTATTTTTTGTTTTGAAGTTAAGCTGACTTAGAGCTCTGTCCATTTTGTGGTCAGTAAATCAGCTCTTGGATTTATTAATCAATCCATCTTTTATTTCTAGTGCATTACATTTTTCCATTGTCTTTATTAGTACTCTCTAATACTTACCTGTTTCCTTTTTGTAAATTTCCTGTGTTGTATGCTTAGGTAATTGATTTTCATTCTTCCTAGTTTATAATGAAACAATTTCAAGCTTTGTTAAAAATAAATAACATCTTTAACTTTTATTTACTTTATTTGGTCTAAAATATGATGAATAGTGCCAATTAAAGCAATAAAAAAGCTGAATCTAGCCGTCTCCCTACTAATACTTACTAATTATATAACTCATATCTTTTGTAAACTTTTTAAGGGCACTAGTTAATCTTACAATGACTTAGAGAGTTTAATTACAGCTTTTCACTTCAGTGTTTTGTCAGTTTTTCCAAACATTCAAGCAATTTTTCCTTTATTCATTTCAATACAAGCCATTTTGTTTGTAAAGATTCATATCAACTAACTTCTCTGTTAATATTTTCTGTTTTTATTTTTTTAACTGACACCTAATAATTGTACATATTTATGGAGTAGGGTATGATATTTTGCTACATGTATACAATGTATAATGATCAAATCAGGGTAATTTGCATACCTATCACATCAAGTATCTGTTCATTTTAAAGTTTATGAATTTAAAGGGACTCTCCTTTTTCCCGTTTTATAGCTTTTGCTCAGAATTTCACTTGGTTTAATACTAATTCGGGGACTCCAGCTTCTAGGGGTGCCAGTTGTCTGATTCAACGTTTTCATCAATTTAATCTTTCTGATGCCCTTTGTTGAGTATGATACAAAAGTATCCACTGGATTTTGCCACAAGAAGTCCATTGGCAGTGGTGAATCGGGGGGTTTCAGTGGAAATGAGCCTGCCAAACTTCGGAGTGCTGAGCTCTCCTGGCTGTGTGGAGCTACTGCAAGCGACTCTTCCCATGAGTGTGTGTTTGTGAAGAGGGTGTGAGGTGAGAATGAGATAGGATGAGAGACATAAAAAGAAAAATAATTTGGGGCAGAGGGTGCAGGGAGAGAATTAAGCACCTTTAAATGCTAATGGGAAAACCCCAGTATAGAACAGTGTTGAAATCTCAGGTGAGAAAGTAGATCATTCATGAAATTAAATCCCTGGAGGAGCTGTTGAAAATAGGATCTAGATCATAAGGGGAGGGATTAGTTTTATGCAGGAAGAGAGATGCTTCTTCCATCGTCCTGATTAGGAAGGTGAACGTGACCTTTAGAAACACTGGGAAGCTTGAGGTGGCAGCAAAGGAGAAAGCATTTCCTTCTGTCTTGTGAATTCTATTTTACCATAAAATAGTAGGCCAGTTGTCTGTTGAAAAGAAGAAGGGATATGATAATGTACAGATTTTCAGTGAGTTTGAAATAGTCACACTGAAAAACAAGAGTTAGACTGTTGTTGTTTTTTTTAGGTGGAGTTTTGCTCTTGGTGGCCAGGTTGGAGTGCAATAGCATGATCTGGGCTCACCACAACCTCCGCCTCCAGGTCTCAAGAGATTCTCCTGTCTCAGCCTCCTGAGTAGCTGAGGTTACAGGTGTGAGCCACCGTGCCCAGCCAAGAGGTAGATTTGATGAAAGAAAAACAGACAAATTGTCACAGATTGCTGAAAACTCAAGAGAAGGCAGAAATCATGGATTTGAGGTCATACTGTTTCATGAGGTTGTATAATTTCCTTCACTGTTATTTAGCAGCCTGGAAGTAAGAGCAGAGAAAGTGAAAAGTTAAGTTGATCCATGGTGCGTGGATTTCACAGGGCCGATGGAAGAGAATCACAGCACAAGGGAGTTGAAGATATTGCTGAGAGTGGCTGAAATAATAATGGGATGCAGAAGGAAAAAGAATCAGGGCTGGGCTCAAAGAGTGAACTGAAGTGGGGGAGGTTCTGGACCTCAGTTCTTAATGAGATCAAATAACATATGCCATGAAGTAATGGGGAGAAAACTGAAAACGTAAGAAGTGTATTTTCAAAAAAATAATTTTATTTGGAACATAATAATAACAGTTGGTCCTGCTGTCTTTTGTTTTTCTGTTCTATGTGATAAGATGCTTTATTCAGAGTCCTTGAAATCTACAAATTACCAAAACTTACTCAAAAAGAAATAGAAAAGCAAGTCCAGGTGTGGTAGGTTACTCCTGTAATCCCAGCGCTTTGGGAGGCTCAGGCAGATTGATCGCTTGAGCCCAGGAGTTCGAGACCAGCCTGGGCAACATAGTGAGACACTGTCTCTACAAAAAATAAATGAAATTAGCTGAGTGTGTTAGTACACATCTGCAACCCCAGCTACTCAAAAGGCTGAGCCAGGAGGATCAATTGAGTCCAGGAAGTTGAGGCTGCAACGAGCCATGATCGTGCCACTGAACTCCAGCCTGGGAGACGGAGTAAGATCCTGTTTCGAAACAACACCACCACCAAAAAAAAGAAAAGTTAGAAAGCTCTATATAAACAAAATAAATTTAATGTAGAATAAAACAAAACTTCCCACAAACAACCTTCAGTTCCGGATGACTTGTCTGGTGAGTTACATAAACATTTAAGAAAGAAAATAGTACCAATTTCACACAAACATTCAGAAAATACAGAAGGGAAAAATTCCTAACTAATTCTATAAGGGCTTATACTACTCTGATATACAAATCAAAAGAGGATTACAATGAAATAAAACTACAGACCTATATCTTTTATAAAATTAGATTAAAAATTCTTACCAAAGTTTCAGCAAATCAAGTTCAATAATACATAAAAAATAGTACACCATGACCAAGATGTGTTTATCCTGGTCATAAAGGGTTGATTTAACATCTGATAGTCAATCAATATATTTCAACATAGTAAACAAGCAAAATAAGCCACATGATTATGTCAATAGATGCAGAAAAAAATATTTGACAAAATTCAACGCTTATTTTTAATGAAAGCCATCAGTAAATTATTAAAAGAGAAAGCTTTCTCAACCTGAGAAACTAAGATGGTACTCAGTGATGAAAGCTCAATGTTTTCTATAGGAACAAGGCAGGGATGTCCCCTCTCCCCACACCTATTCAAAATTGTGAAGTTCTATTCAATGCAACAAGGCAAGAGGAAATAAATAAATGGTATTCAGAGTGGAAGGAAGTAAAACTGTCTTTATTTGTAAATGTCTTGTTGTTGTATATAAAAATCCACAAAAGAATATTACAAGAATTAATAAAAAGTTTAGCACAGTTACAGCAAGTCAAAAATACAGGAATCAACTGTATATCTCTATACCAGTAATTAACTATTAGAAACTGAAACAAAGTTTCATTACAGTAGCGTCCAAAGATAAAATATTTACGAGCCAACTGAATGAATGATGTTCATGACCTTATATATTAGAATGTATATTAAGATTATAAAGGAAAATGAAAGGCCTAAAAAAAATGATTAGATGTACCATGTTTATGGACTGCAAAGGATCCAGAGATTTGGTACAAAGCCAATTAATACCCTAGCAGGCTTTCTGTTGTTATTTTGGGTTAATTTTTTAATAGACTATTTTTTAGAGCAGTTTTAGGTGCATGGGAAAACTGAGCAGAAGCACATTATACTTCCTGCCCCAACACAGGCACAACCTCCTCCACTACCAACATAAACACCAGAGCAGAATAGTTGTTACAGTTGACGAACCTACACTGATATCTCATCATCCAAAGTCCATAGTTTACATTAGGGTTCGCTCTTGGTGTTGTACATCCTATGGATTTTGAAAAACGTGTGATGACATACATCCACCATTATAGACCATGCAGAAGAGTTTCACTGTCTCAAAAATCCTTTGTGCCCTTCCTATTCATACCTCCCTCCTCCTACCCTCTGGAAACTACTAATTTTATACTATCTTCATGGTTTTGCTTTTACTGGAATATCATATAGTTGAAATTGTACAGCACTTAGACCTCAGATTGGCTTCTTTCACTTAGTAATATACCTTTAAGGCTCCTCCATGTCTTCTCATGGCTTGGTAGCTCACTTATTTTTAGTGCTGAATAATATTTCATTGTCTGGATGTACCAGTTTATCTATTCACTTAAGGACTTTTTTTTTCTTTTTTTTGAGACGGAGTCTCACACTGTTGCCCAGGCTGGAGTGCAGTGGCACGATCTTGACTCACTACAACCTCTGTCTCCCGGGTTCAGGCGACTCTCCTGCCTCAGTCCCCCGAGCAGCTGGAATTACAGGCACCTGCCACCATGCCCGGCTAATTTTTTGTATTTTTAGTAGAGACGGGGTTTCACTATGTCAGCCAGGCTGGTCTTGAGCTCCTGACCTTATGATCCACCAGCCTTGGCCTCCCAAAGTTCTGGGATTATAGGCGTGAACCACCAAGCCCGGCCACTTAAGGACATTTTATTGCTGCAAGTTTCAGAAATTATGAAGAAAGCTTCTGTAAACATCCATGTGCAGGATTTTGTGCAGACATAATTTTCAACCCATTTGGGTAAATGCTAAGGAACAAGATTGTGAAATCATATGGTAAATGCATATTTTGTTTTGTACAAAACTACCAAGCTGTCTTCCAAAGTGACTGTACAGTTTTGCATTTCTATAAGTAATGAACGAGAGTTTCTGGTTTCCCACGTCTTCATAAACATTTAATGTTGTCAGTGTTTTGGATTTGGCCATTCTAACTGGTGTGTGGTGATATCTCATTGTTGTCTTAATTTGCAATTCCCTGATGGCACACAGTGTTGAGCATTTTGTTTTTAAATCTGTTTAGCATCTGTATGTCTTCTTCAGTGACGTGTCTGTTCAGATCTTTCATTCATTTTAAAATTCATATTGCTTATTTTATTATTACTGACTTTTAAGAGTTATTTGTATATTTTGGATAATAGTCCTTTATGAGGTATGTCTTTTGCAAATATTTTATCACAGTTTGTGACTTGACATTCAATTCTATTAAAAATGCTTTTTGCAGAACAAAAGTTTTTAATTTTAATGAAGTCTAGCTTATTGTTTCTTTCATGGATTGTGCCATTGGTATTGTATATAGAAAGTCATTATCAAATCCATGTTACGTAGATTTCTTCTGTGTTATCTTCTAGTTTTATACTGTTTCATTTTACATTTAGGTCTATGATGTCTTTCTAAGCTAATTTTTGTTAAGGTTATAAGACCTCTGTTCAGATTCATTTTTTTGCATGTAGATGTCCAGTTATTCCTGCACTATTTGTTAAAAAGTTTGTCTTTGTTCCATTGATTACTTTTACTCTTTTGTCAAAGATCAGCTAACTATATTTATGTGGGTCTATTTCTGAGCTCTATATTTGTCTACTCTTTCACCAATATCACACTATTTTGATTACTGTAGCTTTATAGTAAGTCTTGAAGGCTGATAGGGTCAGTCCTCCAACTTTGTTTTCTTCTCTGCCAGTACTGCATTTATTCTGGATCTTTTGCCCTGTAACATAAATCTTAGAATCAGATTGTTAATTCCCACAAAAATAACTTTCTAGAATTTTGATTGGGATTAAATTGAATCTGTAGATCAAATTGGGAAGAATTGACATTTTGATAATATTGAGATATGTGAATGCAGACTATATCTCCATTTATTTAGTTCTTTAATTTCTTTCATCAGAATTTTTATAACTTTCCTCCTATAGCTTCTGATTATGTTTTGTTAGATTTATATTTCATTTAAACTTTTAAAATTTTCATTACATATTGAATTTTCAGTGCTGCTAATGCAAATGGTGATGCAGTTTTGTTCATTTTTTTTTCTTGAATGCTGTCTGCTTTCTCCAATATAATGCTTAACATATGAATCATATTTGTTTTAAGTTCCAGGTTTGATAATTCCAACATCCCTGATATATCTGTGTCTGATTTTGATGCTTGCTGTGTGTCTTCAAACTGTGTGTGGTTTGTTTTTTGTTTTTGTTTGTTTGTTTTTGCCTTTTAGTATGCCTTGTCATTTGTTTTGATGGCCGAAGATGATACACTGTGTGAGAGAGGGAGAGCGTTCTGTAGTCCCATGGTTAGGTCTCAGTGTTGAGTAAGCCTGTGCTTCTGGATTGTGAACTTCACAAGTGCCTCTTAGTCTTCCCTCCCTTCCCACATGGGACAGAATGGCTAGAGTGGCCTGACATGGGGTATTTCCACTCCTCTAGGTCAGTTAGCCTCTGATAAAACCCAGAAGGTTACGCTACAGCTAGTTTCTCCTAGGCGTAGACCTTGTTAAGAACAGAATTCTCTGGCGTATTTCAAAATGGTTTCTTTTACCCTCCCCCGATAGAAGCACCAAGAGATTTTTTGTGATTGTTTATGTCAATGAATTGAATCGGTTCATTGAATTCAATGAATTCAGTTCAATTCAATGAATTCTTGTAGGTAATAATCACAGAAGTGTGTGGGCTTCTTCATGACTGGGTCCTCTGGATTCTTAAACTCTCACACTTGTCCATACTGAACCTTCAGATTTTCTTCAATTACAGTATAAGTTTTCCTATCTAGGCACTTTTTCTGGAGCAGATTTCTGCTTGTGGGTTTCTTCTCTGGTGAGCTGTGATTCTTTGCATCCTCCTGTTTTTTTCCAACTTTGGGGCAAGCTCTGTGATCTCACTCTGATGAATCTAAGAAAAGTTATCAATTTTTCTGTTTGTTCAGTTTTTACCTATTTTTAGAATAAAGCGACAATTTCCATACCCCCTGCATGCCAATTGGAAACTGGGAGTCAGAGTAGTATAATATATTTTTATAAATGAAGATTTTATCAGTTGTCTTGTCATACCTCTCTACAAAACATATATTTAAATTATTTCTTTTCATTTGACTACAAGGCTTCAAATATTAAGTTATCATCATAGTGAGAAAGTAATTGATTACACAATATAAACATGTTGCAAATTTGGTAAATAATTGTTAACCATAAAAAGTAAAATTTTCTGATTTAGAACAATTTGTTAACCCAGTCCTTTGCCATTCACCTTCTTAATTTCAGGGAGGTACACCAAGAAGCCTTTACTGAGGTTATTGAAATGATACTAATTTTACTTGTTTTTCATTTATGGGCACCTTTTAAAAGAGCTAAAATTAGATGGAGCTCAGTTTGAACATCCCTACAAAAATTGAAATCATACCTTTATTATTTCCTCCAGAAGCCAGTGAACAACTACTTATTTATTCATCTCAAAGTTTAATTTTCTCTATCATCTCAAAATGCCTTTACAAATAATAGCCAGACACTTGAGAATTTATATATGTAATATATACAAATTATATATAATATACATATACAAATTTTATATAATATGCATATATAAATTTTATATAATATACAATATATGATGTATGTACATATACATGTATATATATATACACATAATTTTATTTTATGCTTGAAAATAATTTCACAGAATTAGAATAACATTTAAAATTTGAGAAGGAGTGAGTAATTCAAATTAAATAAAGGCATTTTCTAAACATTAGGGCATCATTAGATACATCATTTACATTGCATACTGGAACATTTTTGTCTTTATATACATACATTAATAGATAGTCTCTTTTTCATGTGCAAGATTACTGTGCTTGTGGAAATAATATGCAAATAAAGAAGAGAAGATTTGGGGTCACTAGTAAGCTAGTAAATGGGGAGCTTACAACTGACATATTTGCGGTTGCTGTAAAGTGCTATGTAATATGCCAGTGAAACAAATACAAATCTGAGAAGTACATGGTCAAAGTGGATGAACAAGCAGACGGTGAAAAGCAGTCAGCAGGAGACTCTTCACCAAGTAAAAAGTAAATATAGATTTATAGTAGCTCATGACCTACTCTCTGAAGTGAATGCAGTTATTTCTCTTGTAAGCCTAAGTATTTACACAAGGATTTACTCAAAAATCAAGAAAATATAAAATTGTATTTTACTTCTAATCTACTCTTATACTCAAAGTGGTAACATTGATCTTTTGAAATAAATCTTGAGTGTTTTCGCTTCTTTTTCCTTGAAATGATACAAAATGTGCCCTCACTAAGCTCTTTGTTTTTCCGGAGAAGGGTAGCCATGCAGAAGGGATGTGCTTGTGGTAGGTTGGTATTCTCCCTGATGTGGGCGTGTGTGTATATGCAAATTCTGACTACCCTAATATTATGGCAGACAGACAGAGGTAAGGCATGGATCCTTGCCCTGAGTTTGTGGCTTTGTTAAAAGTAAGATTCCACTGCCTTTCGTATGTCATCCTGACAATTTCTTTTCTTTGCTTTCACCAGATTCCCTAAGGAGTGATGTATGCATTGAAATTGTTAGAGGATAGAAAAGGTGAAGTCGTTAAACAGCAATCGCCATATCTCCTGCTGCCCCAATCTATAGAGTATGTCTGAATTCAGATATCTCGACATAGTTCACAATACCCTGCTTTGACTTTAATAGAAATATTATAGCATGAGAATGACTCAAAACCCTGCATGAGTTTCTGGGGCCTTGATTAAAAGAAGTTTTGCAGACACCAACCTTTTGAATGATCTGCCCTCGAGACATTTTACACCCTGGGGTACTGCAGCACAATGAGATTTGGGATGAATGAGAGACATATCTTTCTTTTATAAAGTGAGAGAAAGTGACACTAAAAGGAGCAGTGATAAAAGAAAACACCTGACACCTCTGCCATGGTTCATTTTTAGGCAGCTTCATTTCAGGAAGGAGTCCAAGGACATTGGGAAATCTGCAATTTGAGTCACTTAAATTCTCCTTGGCTACATACCTCTTGGGAAGCGTTTGCATGCCCCCAGAGGAATAATACCTCAACTTACAACAACTTCTCATTAGATGCTAACCTTCTTCTCTACCTATATTAGTTTCCTAGGGCTGTTATCACAAATTTCCACAAACTTACTGACTTAAAACGACAGAAATGTATTCTCTCACATTTCTGGAGGCCAGAAGTCTGAAATCCATTTCACAGGGATAAAAATCAAGGTGGCCTCAAGTAGGGGGGTGCTCCCTAGGGAGGCTCCAGAGTACAATCTGTTCCAGGCCTTTTCAGCTTTTGGTGGCTGCCAGCACTTCTTGGTGTGTGGCTGTGTCACTCTCTAATCCCTGCCTCTGTGGTCACAGTATTTTCTTTTATTCTTCTGTGGCAGATCCCCATCTTGCCTCCCCCTGTGTAAGAACACCTGTGACTGCATCCAGATAATCCAGGATAATTTTGGAATCTCAAGATTCTCAACATAATCACATCTGCAAAGACCCTTTTTCCATAGAAGGTAACATTTACAGGCTCCAGTTGATTAGGACCTGATGCTTTGGAGGCCGTTATTCAACATACTGCTGTAATTAATAAATATTTTTCATCTGCTTTAATTTATTTTTTGCTGTGCTTTCAGCACAGAAGTGATATACACTGAAAGAAGGTAACTAACAGTTACATTAATTTTTTAAGTTCTGGCAGTGGTGAGTTTTCTTGTGTTCTGGACAAATGTTGCTTGTTAGTCTTTATTTTTATAATAGTTATGAATTTTGGTCTGTGTGTGTGCACACATGTATGAAAGATGTCCTCATGGATATTTAATGACGCATTGGCCAATGTGTCACTAAAATATCAGGTGCTCTTTAAAATTTTGGAAAGCAAAGTAAAGTGGGCCATACCAAAGAAAGATAATGCTCATCAAGTCAATGTACCAGGTTCTGATTTTTACAAAACCTTGAGCACTAAATTATATTTCCTGATGCCCAGGCCCTTTTTAGGTACTCCCTAATTCAATCTTTCCTTAAGGTAGTAAATCCCAATAATTATCAATGATTCTAGATACCATGGAACCAATGCCCAGTTCTTTGTTGGGCTATTGCAACCATAGATACTTGGCACCATTTGGTCCTGAGTTTTTGGCGTTCAGAGCCATTTACCCCATAAACATCATGCATTCTAGAAAAAGCCAAACTCTCCAAGAAATAGAAATGATAATAAAATGAAAGTATTATTTGGGTATGAAAGGCCTCTTATTAACTAAATGGGCCTGTGGCATACCAGACAAAGTACTGCAATGGTATCTTCAGCACACAACCCAAGACCAACTATAAATGATCCATTCAAGTCACTTAGGGTCCATGTGTTAAAGGACTTCCAGATGTCCTTGAAGGCAGACCCTCTGTTCTATAATCTGGATCTCATCCACCATATGGTGCTGATTTGGTTGTCGTGATGGAGCAAGGATGAAACACAGGCTGCTTTGCAAGCTCCCAAAGAGTTGGAAAATTGTTTAAGGCCTCATCATTTATCAGGTTGGAAGTCCCAATGGCAAACACTTCCTGACTTCAGTGAAGTAAGGAGATGCATGGCACGCTCTAAGGACAGCCTGTTTATGAAGAATATAAATTATTATTTCAATGCCCTGGAATAACCCCAGATATTTTGGGATCTTAGCAAAATTCTCAGTTCATGGCCAGATGTTTTGAGCTGAATTGGAATTGTTAAATGTAAAATAATTATCAGAACCTTCAGTGTCTATTCATCTTTAGGGGTTTTACTTCATTACTAAAGGTGTTTACTTCTCTTGATTATGGCCAATGGCCACTCCCACTGCAGTGTTTCAGTGACACTTAAAAAATCAGAGACAATTAGAATCTAGTGGGGCATTTAGAGAACATTTCAACACTCCTATTTTCCAAATTAGGAAATAGGCACGAATAAGGTGAATAATTCATCTTTGAGTCACAACTGGAGTCAATGCCTCCAGATTTCTGGTATAGAACCCATTGTACTCCTAGGGATGACCTCTCTGCTGTGGGTTTCCTCTTAAACAAGGTTATCTTGCTGGGCTCAGTGACTCAGGCTTGTAATTGCAGTTGAGAGACTGCAGTGGGAGGATCACTGGAGGCCAGGAGTTGGAGACTAGCTTGGGCAGCATAGTAAGACCTCATTTCTACAAAAAAAATAAGAACAAAACAATTAGCCAGGCTTGGTGGTGCTACCCTGAGTAGCTATGCCTGTAGTCCCAGCTACTCAGGAGGCTGAGGCAGGAGGATTGCTTGAGCCCAGGAGTTGGAGGCTGCAATGGGCTGTGATTACACCATTGCATTCTAGCCTGGGCAACAGAGTGAGACTTCATGCCTAAAAATAAGTAAAATTAAAATAAGAACAAAAACACAAGATCGTCTTGACTTGGCAGTTAAAGAGAAGTTCATTACACTGAAATGCTCTGATTCTGAACTGCAGGCACGTTGAGTTAGACATGCTCATTGGAAGGAAAATCCAGAGCCACCTTGTCTAAGTCTGTTATCGCTGCTATAACCGAATGCTACAGACTGGGTAGGTTATAGAAAACGCATTTATTTCATATAGGCCTGGAGGCTTGGAAGCACAAGATCTAGGTCCCAGCATCTGGTGTCTGGTGACGGTCTTCTTTCTGTGTCCTCACATGACAGAAGGCAAAAGGGCAAGTTAATATAATACTAGCATAAGGGCCTTAATCCCATAAATAAGAGAGGAGCCCTCCTGGCCTAATCACCTCTTAAGGACCCCACCTCTGAATACTATCACCTGGGCAACAGCTAAATTTTGAAGGAGACACATTCAAACTATAACACACCTGTAATCACATTCTTGTCTGCTTTGCTAATGTTTCCAGCCATCAAAGTCCATGAAGTAATGTTCTGACCCATCTGCCTGCCTCTAGTTGCTTGCTCCTTCAGCTTAATTTTCACATTTCTACCAAATATAATGTCCTCTATTCTTCAGTCTTCCCCCTCAAAAGCCATCTGTGGCTTCCTGTTGAATAATGATCAAACTTTGTCTTAGGGTATTCTAAGCCTAGCACCAAAACTGGCAAGTAGGTTTTAATTAGTGCACCAGCCCTGATGGATTTTGTCCTTTCTGCCTGGAGCTTTGTGTTGAAAAAGGATCTAAAGCTACATCTGAATTCAATGAGAAGGCATGTTGTGATTGATTGGGGATTGCTGCCATGACTTTGGTATCTGAGGGCAAAAGCCCAAGGCCACACATCTCCTATCCCTGCCCAACATGACCCAATCTCATCTTCTCATCTATCATTCCATCTCTGTGTCACACTGTATTATCAAACTCTTTTCTCCAGCAACTTCAAATTATGTTCAGTCAAGGGCAAGTAAAAACGTACAGCAATGTCTTCCTCATTAGATTGTCAGATATTTAAGAATATCCATATATTTTACTTCTTTAAAACTTTCGTATCTGTCCCTTCTTTGCCATCCCCACTACCTCTGACTTCATTCAGATCCTTGCTAACTCTCACCTATTCTGTTTTACTACTGTCCTATCTGACCATCATTTATTGTGAATTAAGCCCCTAGTGGCTCTCATTTCAATTTCCTTAGCTTGGTTGGAAGTCCCGACCTGCTAAGCTCACACACACACTTTAGCCAATGCTAACCTTTCCAACATTATCTCTGCCCCACTTTCCAATGCAACCTGCAATGGCAGTCAACTTTCAGTGCAATTTTCTTGAAGGCAAGGTTCATTTCTTACTTATCTTTGTATCTCACATCACCTATTATGTTGCTTATAATACTGTGGATATTCAATCACTGTTTGAATGAATGGATTAGTGAATGAAGAATCTTGAGGATCTACGTTTTAGTAGATCTGTTCTAAGTATAAGAACTGCTGAAAATATGCTGTAACCTCTAAGACTTGGAAGTGGGAGGGGATATTGAGAGCCTTGGCCACACAAAGAATGGCTCACCAGAAGTAAACGAAAGTTCTGGAAAAATTACCTGGTTAGGTAAGACAGACCTTGACCTGCCGACCAGGGGAACTCTAACTTCTGTAAGGAAGGCTCAGACATCAGACTTTGGCAAAGCCAGCTACTTCCCTTCACTCAGGTCTTGCTTCAAGCATTACCTCCCCTATCCATTGTATTCCCTATTTATTTTCCTCAAGGAACCTTTCATCTATTTGCCTTATTGTTTTGACTCTTTATCTATCTTCCATCTTTCCAAGTAGTGTAATATGAACACGAGAGCACAGGCTCTTTTGTTTTGTTTACAGCAGTGTCCGCAGCTCCTAAAACCATGTCTAGTACTATTCAATTTGTCAAATAATTGGATCTATAAACTCTCAGTACTAGTATTCACTCGGATAAGAGAGGGGGGTAAATGAGGCGATCTAGGTGGTGACCAATAATTTAGGGATGGATAGGAAGAGAACGATTATCAAGAGAATTAGTCTATGCACTCTTGCTCCTAGCCTCAGGGAAGAGGGCTGGCAGTAATTAAGTCAAGTCCCTACCAGTTCTAGAGTTTGGGGAAGGGTGAGGCTTGGAATGCTTTGAAGGGAAAGTGGCAAGAGAACTCCTGCGGGCAAGCAACCCTGTGGGGATAGTGAGTGTTCCACAGGTACCAGATTCTGGATCAACTTGGCAGTCCAGAAGAATTGCAGCCATAGGACCTGGTTCTGGGTGGACCACGGTTTTTAAGCCATGAGATTCGTAAGAGAGCTTTGATGTGGGTATTACATATGTCCCAATGTTGCTGGTCTTAAATCAGGAATTACAGGAAGCTTAAGCCCACTAATGGAGTCACATACTTTTAAGGTTGGGGGACTGGGGAAGGCTATAGAAAGACAAAAACAGAGGAGATGAGATTCAGAGAAGGAAACTAGTAATTGTTGAAGCTTGTTGTGTGCCAGTCATCGTATCTGATTACTTACATGAGCCATCCCATTTAATCCTCTTCAACCCTACAAGGTAGATATAATCAACTCCATTTTATAGATGAAGAAACTAGGTCTCAGCAAAATTAAGGAAACTCCTAAAGGAGGTAACACAAATAATAGAGAAACCAGAGTTTAAGCTCAGGCCTAGACAACTCCCAAATCCATGCATATTTTTTTTCATTCAAGTATAGTAATTTTCTGTATTGCCCTGCCCCTTTTTCTTCTGTGATATGTATGACAGATAATCACACCACTGACATACTTCTATGTGACTATCAATCATTGAAGGTGTCATCTGAGACTCTCCCTCTTTCTCACCCAATAATGCATATCAGAATGTGACTATGATATCATGGGAATAACCTTAAATTTGTGTTAAAAAACAGATGACTATTAGATTTCCAATCTGCAATAAAAACTGGTCATAAGACACTAGGATCTTGGATAGGCAGAGGCTGGAAATAGGACATTTAATTTGTTCAGATCTTTTTGGGTCACCATACTTGGTAAGGAGTTAAATTTTCAGGGGGAGCTGGGATTGCTGTCATTAAAATTTACTAAGAAAGGCACAGGGAAAAGAGGAATTGGTCTGAATTTGGAACTCAGCCTGATAAATTTGTCCTGGATCAATAAGTGAGAAATTAGCTGGACTGAATCCACAGTTTGGGCAATTAGTGAGGGAAAGCTATTTTTTTTTTTTTGATAAGTTGGGGTGTATCATGGACTTAAAACAAGAGTCAGGCTGCATTTTGATGCAAAAACTGTCTGATTTGGGCTCTAAACCTACACATGGACAACTCTACCTTGTTTGAATTGTTCTCTGAGTTCTATACAAAAAATTTTTGGAATTCGTTAATTTCATATGCAATAACAACAAAAATGCAATGATCATTTTATTAGTTCCTAGAACTGGAATAAAAAATTATCACAAATTTGGTGAATCTAAATGACAGAAGTGTATTCTCTCAAAGTTCTGGAGGCCAGAGTCTAAAATGAAGCTGTCAGAGGGCTACACTACCTCTGAAGGCTCTAGGGGAGGATCTTTCTTTGCATCTTTCAGCTTCTAGTGGCCCCAGATATTCTTTGGCTTGTGGCCACCTAACTACAATCTTTGCCTCCGTCTTAATATGACAATCTTCTCTGTGCCAGTCTTCTCTTCTGCCTGGCTCTTATAAGGACATTTGACAAATCTCATTTGTTATGAGATTTTGGTCTCATTTGGATAATCTAGTGTGATTGAAATATCAAGATCCTTGAAATAATTACATCAGCAAAGACTCTGTTTTCTAAATAAGGTCACATTCACTGGTTCTAGGGGTGAGGAGGTGGACATATATTTGAGAGGCCACTGTTCAAACCACTATTATCATATTTTTCCATGTAAAGGACATTAAAATACAAGCGAACAAATTTACATAATGTGCAGAGTATACAGAAGGCACCTGATTTTTTTTTTTTTTTTTTGGAATGCAGAATGTATTATAACAGAGACCAGATATCACAAACGGGTATTAAAATAAAGCAGGTGACTGCAGACATCTGGAAGTATGGTTCCAACCCGGAGTGAGACAATGATGCATCTTCTGGAGAACTTCTTGTTGAAAGGCTTGGGAGAAATGTGAGAAAGACTTGACTTCTAGGTAAAGAGAAAATGAATGAAGTGGGTTTTGTAGCAGACAGTGCTAGCTGCTAACCTAAAACCCCTCTCCCTGACTTCACTGGGGCAGCTGGAACAGCCAGAAACTAGTTTTCCCAGCCATCTATGCAATAGGGGTTGCCGTGCAACTCAGTTCTGGCCAGTGACACATAGCTGTGGATTCCCAACTTGTCAGTTGAGAAAAAATAATCCTTATTTTTCAAGCCAGTGTTTGCCAGGTGTTCTGGTCCTTGTAGTTCAAAGCATTCCCTATTGATAGAGTTGCTTTTCTAGAAGAATTCAGTCCCTTTTTATAAACAGGAAAATTCCTAACTACATCACAATCTCCAGGCTTAGAAGGTGAGAACCTAAGGATGGAAGTCTTTCTTTCTGACTCAGACTGACAATAAGCTTATTATTGGGTTTGGTACCTGGATTTTACTGACCTCTCATCTTCAAGGTGCTGGTCAGTTGCTCACTACATATAGTCTCAGGGTAGCCTACTTGTAGTTCTGAAACTACATACTGTCCATACTGAAGCTGGTAAAGGAAGCTTTGCTAGAGAACTCTGCTTAAGAAATCTACTCTCATTATCCAACTAGCATTTTAGATAACCAGCAGTTTAAAGAAGGTGACAAAAAAGGGAAAGATGCACCTGGGAAGAAATATGTGAATTCACGATGGTCCTGAGAGTGGCCTTCAAGCTTTGTGATTATACCTATGTCTCAGGGTACGATCACATTTACTCAATTTTTACATATGCATATTTACCATTCTTTTCCACTGAATATTCTGCGCTCCATTTTTGTGTTCACATACGTGAGTTAATACATATCTATGTTTTTAATTATATGAGAGTGTTATTCCATTCTTGCAAAGAAATACCTGAGACTGGGTGGTTTATAAAGACAAGAGATTTAATTGGCTCATGGTTCTGCGGGCTGTAAAGGAAGCATAGTGGCTTCTGCTTTCAGAGAGGCCTCGGGAAACTTACAATCATGGTGGAAGGCAAAGGGGAAGCAGGCTCATCTTAGATGGCTGGAGCAGGAGCTAGAGATGGGGGAGGTGCTACATACTTTTAAACAACCAGATCTTGTGAGAACTCTATCACACTATACAGTACCAAGAGGGAGATGATGCTAAACCATTTATGAGACACCTCCAACACTGGGGATTGATTACAATTTGACCCGAGATTTGGTGGGGACACAGATCCAAACCATATCAATAAGTAATACATGAATACCTTTCTCAATGTAAAACAAAAAATCAGTAGTGCCGATAAAATTAAGAACATCATTGATTATCCTACCCTCGATGCCCAGTAAACAGAGATAATGACTCATAACTCTTTGGATACTCTTGTAGGTTCATATTTATGTATTTATAAAGTACAAGTCTAAAGAAATTTTTAAGTCCATTTTCAGATGTTCGCATGCAAGCATTTAATAGAAATGATGTCATGTAGTAAGTACTGTTGCAGTATCTTGCTTTTTAAAAAACTAAATGTCTTGTATGTCGTCTCATATCCATACATATGAATCTTGATTATATATTTTTAACAGTTACACAGTATTACCTGATGTGGTGGTTTTAAAATTTGTCCACAAATTCTTCTATACTTCCTTTTGCAAGAGGTGGAGCATAATTCCTCCTTTGTTTAATGTCAGTTGAACTTAATGACTGTCTTCTAATGAATAGAACAAAGTAGAACAGCTCATAACTTCAAAGACTAGGTGGTAAAAGAAAGGCACTGGGATTTCTTCTTTGCTCTTCTTTCTCTACTTCCCTGGGGGAAGTCAGCTGTTATGAACGTTCAACAGCTCTGTGGAGGTGCCCACTTGAAGAGGAATGGAGGCCTCCCTCCAACAGCCATGGAAGGGAAGAAGACTTCAGTCCCAGTCAAGCCTTCAGCCAACTGCAGCCCTAGCCAACATCTTTACTACAAACTCATGCGACCACGAGCCAAAACCACCCACTACCTAGCTTAGCCATTCACAAATTCCTCACCCATAAAACTATAATATAATAAATATTTGCTGTTTTATGTCATTAACTTTTGGGATAGTTTACTACATAACAATTGATAAGTAATACATCTAGTATGGTTTTAATTGACTTTAGTGATCCATTCCCATATTGATAACATTTATATTTTTGCATTATAGCGGTACTAGCTGCCATCCTTTTCTTATTTCTTATTGTAAAAGTTTCTAATATTTCATTTTTAGGTATGACACTTTTTGCTGATTTTGTTTGATGCTTTTTACCAAGTTAATAAAATTCCCACAATAGCCCAAATTTGGAAGCAACCTAAGTGTCCATCAACAGATGAATGGATAAAGAATATGTGGTACATATACACAATGGAGCACTGTTCAGTCATACAAAAAGAATGAGATCCTTTCATTTGCAACAACATGAATGGAACTGGAGGTCATTATGCTAAGTGAAATAAGTCAGGCACAGAAAGACAAACATCACATGTTTTCACTTATTTGTGAGATCTTAAACTCAAAACAATTGAACTTACGGAGATAAAGAGTAGAAGGATGGTTACCAGAGGCTGAGAATGTAGTGGGAGAGGGAGGAGGAGATGGAGATGGTTAATGGGTACAAAAAATAAAAAGAATAAATAAGACCTAGTGTTTGGTAGCAAAACAAGGTGACTATAATCAACAGTAATTTAACTGTACATTTAAAAATCACTAAAAAAATATAATTAGATTGCTGTAACACAAAGGATAAAAGCTTGAGAGGATGAATACCTCATTTTACATGATGTGACTGTTATGCATTGCATGTCTGTATCAAAACACGTACTCAGTAAACACATACACCTACTGTGTACCCACAAAAATAGAATAAAATAAAATTCCCTCATAACTTCAGTTTGCTATGTCTCCTACATAAATGATAAATGAATGGTAAATTTTATTGGCTTCTTTTATTTTACTTACTGAGATGACCAATTTTCCAAACCTATTAATTGGTGGAATACATGAATAGATTTTTTATTAATTAAGGTTAAAAATACTTGTGTTTCTGGGATATATCCAGCTTGGTCTTGATGTTTTTTATACATGTATAGATTTGGTTTCTTTTATAATTGAATTGATTTATAATTTTTAACCCTATGATCATAAATAAGATTGGCCTTTAATCTTCTTCTATTGTCTAAATCAAGTTTTGGTATCAAGATAATGATAGTCTCATAAAATGACATTTTGTCTGTTCGTCCATCCACTGATGGACATTTGAATTATTTTCACCTTTTTGCTATTGTAAATAATGCCGCTATAAACATTTGCATAACTTTCTGTGTAGATGTGTATTTTTGGGTTTATACTTAGGAGTAGAATTTCTGTGTTTTATGGAACTATATGGTTAATCATTTGAGGAACTCCCAGATTTTTTCCAAATTAACTGGACTTTTCTATATTTCCACTAGAAGTGTGTGAGGGTTCTGATTACTCCATATCCTTGCCAACACTTGTTATTTGACATGTAAATTTTACTTAATCTAGTGGGTGTAAAGTGATATCTCATTGCGGTTTTGACTTTGCATTCCCGTGGTGGCTAATGATGTTGAGCATCTTTCCACATGTTTGCTGGACATTTGTATGTCTTCTCTGGAGAAATAATATAATATAATACAACATAATATATAAATATCTCTTCATATACTTTGCCTACTTTTTCATGCATCCAAGAAATTTAAACATAAAGGCACTCTCAAAAATGGTGAAAGTATTTTGGGAGGCCAATGCAGGAGGATCACCTGAGCCCAGGAGTTCAAGACCAGCCTAGGCAATATAGTGAGAACTTGTGTCTACAAAAAATAAAATAAAACAAACAAAAAATGGTGGAGGTTGTAGTGAAGGGAATTAAGAGGAGATTCATAAATCTAATGAAGGTACATCCTGAACTGTAGGCCAGCTAGTTTACAGAAATAAGATAACTGGGAGGAGCCTTCTGTGGTCAGGATAAATATAGATTATTTGAAAATTAAAATAAATACAAACAGAATAAATGCCCTGATACATATTTATACAGTCAATTTCAGCCGGGTGTGGTGGCTCACACCTGTAATCCCAGCACTTTGGGAGGTCAAGGCAGGCAGATCACCTGAGGTCAGGAGTTTGAGACCAGCCTGGCCACCATGGTAAAACCCCATCTCTGCTAAAAATACAAAAATCAGCTGGGTGTGGTGTTGCACATCTGTAATCCCCGCTACTTACGAGGCTGAGGCATGAGAATCACTTGAACCCAGGAGGCAGAGCTTGTAGTGAGCCGAGATCACACCACTGCACTCTGATGGCATCAGAGCGAGCCTCTGTCTCAAAATAAATAAATGAATATTTTAAAAATCAATTTCTTTGCCATCTCTTTAATATCTTGTCACTGGTATTTTCTAAAGGATATATTTTTAAATGTGATTCTTTGAATAAATTTCTTTCAATTACCTTCAAAATTGGTAAACTTTGGCAATTATAGCTTCAATTTCAATTAACATAACATCAGAGCTTATTTGAAATCAATTTTAAATGATATATTCACCAAAGATACTTTTAATACATTTCTGCTTCTAGATTATTAATTTAGTAGAAACGTTATTTTTTCTTGTTACTGTGCTCCATCACAACTTATATCCCTATAATCAATATAAGCTAAATTATTTTATATTAAAATTTTAATTTTTAAATATAATTTACAATATAACTCACAATAATGTCAGACACTTTATTTTTCAACAAAAGAAAATTCCAAAAGGTTTACATTGATTCCTGGTTTTCCAGGCAGATCATTGTGATATTTATAAGTAATAAAATCTCTGCCTCTTATTTTTCTGTCTATTGGTCTTTAACATCCACATAGACCTTCTGAACCAAGTTGAATAAGAGAAATGATAGAGGATTGCCCTGTTTCTAACTTCAGCTGGAATGCTTCTAATATTTCTCCATTAAAACTATTGTACATACTTTGGTTTAAAGAAGATACTCCTTTTCAAGTAGAAGAAATGCCCATTGACTCTAAGTGAAGATTTATTTTAAATCAGGAATCAATATTGGATTTTATCAAATGTTTAACCTTTGTTTCAACAAGTTACATTAATGCCTTTCAAAAATATTAAACCATCTTTCTATTCCTGAGTGTATCCAAGTAAATCCCCAAAAGTAATACAGAGACTAGGTTTCCTTTAAATGTGGAGCAAAAAGCCAGACAATCTTTGATAAAGTGTTGTTGAGGTGAAAGCAGAAAAGATACCTATGTAACAGCAAAAGCACAGAAAGCAGACTAAATATCTGTCAATATGACAAGAGTTAAATAAATTATGGCAGCACTCATACAATGGAATAAATTATAATCATAAGAATCATAAGAAAACTCTCCATTTACCTAAGTGGAGAAATTGCCAAGATACATTATAAAATCCAATAGGTAGTTTTAGAACAGTATGCATAGTGCTAGCATCTGTGAATTCAAAAGGGTTTGGAAAAGACAATCTATAAAATGGGAGAAAATATTCGTAAACTATGCATTTGACAATATATAAGGAACTCAACTCAATAACAACAGTCAAATAATCCAATTTAAAAATGGGCAAAAGATCTGAATAGATATTTCTCAAAAGATGATATACAAATGGATAACAAGCAGATGAAAAAAGTTCAACATCACTAATTATCAGAGAAATGAAAATCAAAACCACAGTAAAATACCACCTCACTCCAGTTAGGGTGGCTATTATAAAAAAAAAAAAAACACAAAAAACAAAAAAACAAAAAAACAGAACAAAACAAAACAAGACAAATGATGGTAAAGATGTGGAGAAAGGGGAACTCTTACACACTGTAGGTGGGAATGTAAACTAGAATTGCCACATTGACAACAGTATGAAGGTCCCCCCAAAAATTAAAACTAGAACTGCCATATGATCCAAAAATCCCATTACTGAATGTATGTCCAAGGAGGTGAAATCGACATGTTAGAGAGGCATCTGTATCTCCGCATTTATTGCATAATTATTCACAATAGCCAAGATATTGATAGAGTCAGGAGACAGCCAAATGCCACCCAGGTCTTTGAGCACCCAAGATGTTCTATTATGCCAGGACCCCAGATACTTTATATTCTCAGTATCACTGTTTATATTCTCTGTAAAGTTTTGATTATGAAAAGGGATTTATGAGGTTAGTCTTAAGCTGTAGCCAATCTGATGTGCTTTGCATGTCTTTTTGTATGGTTCTGTCAGACATAGGGGTACCATAGGATGGGGTGCAGGCCTAGGATTCCATATTCCTACTGTTTAAGCCAGCCTGGCAGACTGATCAGTAGCAAATTTTGCTGCAGGCCTCCATCTTGTTTTCCGTACTTGGGATAACCACGTGGCAGTGCTTTGTTTTAGCCTCCACCATTTTACAAAGGCAGCCTGGGTTCAATCTTGGCTTAGGGAAAGAGCTCTTTCTAGTTAGATGTCTGTGTGACCTTTGTCATTTCTTGATTCTCTTCCCCTCCATGAACTGCCTTGAACTTTGCTTTCTCTGAGCACCTGGGAGGTTACCTTTGTAAAGTTTGAAAGCCAGAAATATTGGCTACTTGGTGCAGCTAAAGTTGGGTAATAAGGGATTTAAATTGATTTTCTTAAAGAGTGCTCAGCTTAATTAAAAGTGGATATCCAACCCTTAGGTATATTTAAAAGGTCTTTATGTTTTTCTCTTCTTGGATCTTGTTTTGCTGGAAAAATGTTTTTTCTCATTTGACTGAACTCTTTCTCCATTTTGTTTTTCCACTCTTAATGCATGCATAAGGGACACTAAGATAATTTCTGATGACCTGGGACTCCTTGGGAAAAACAGAAAAGGTGCCATGGATTCCATTTTGGAAGAGACCTCTGTTTTCCTCATGGACCCCCCTGGAATTAGAGGTGGATAGATCCCTCTCAAAATGTTTTTGTCTTCCAGCTATGTTTATTAGGCCCTAGAAACTGCAGTTTTCTTAGCCTTGTGCTTAAAGGGCTGCACCCAGAGGTGCTAATTGGCCCTAATTGCTAATTGGTCCTAATAGGCCAATTAGGATTTTGGCAATTGAAAAATCGTATAGCTGCTGAATCTTCTTCTGCCTGTCTGTGTAGTTATGTATGTGTTGTGTGTGTTATGTTTATAAAAAAGAGCCCTAATTAATTGACTTAAAGAAGGATAAATACTTGGATCAAATATATTTCAAAGGAAGATAAAAGCTATGGTACTGTTTGGTTCACATGACTTTAATATTTGAGAAATAAAAACAGTCTTAAAGATTATTGGTAAAATGCAGATATCATCAAAATGCAAATTTGTGCCTAGGGTTAAAGAATTGCTTTGAATTAGAAGAGATAAAGTGAAAAGTTTAAACAAGTTGTGGACGGATTGTAAAAACTAATCTTGCAAAAGAAATTCCATGTGTGAACATATTGACAAAATTCAAAAAGTATTATATAGCTTTTCTGTAAATTGATCATTGAAATAAAATCACCACAAGGTTCTTCTAAGGCACAAATCTGCTGTTTAGCAAAATCTGTAAAGAATTATAAAAGGTTTTTGCTTTTTTGAAATTTCTGAGTCATCATTTTGGCAAAATGAATAACTTATGGTAATCTGGAATTCTATTTTATAACATCAAGTGTTTTAAACCTCTAACATATTTAACAGACTTCCCCAAATCAAACTTTAGTTTCAAAAATGGTCTTTTCTGATTCCTACCTTTTGGATGCTATAGAGGGCCCCTGGCTTTTCCAGAATTTGGTAACTAGTTGTGAGTATTCTTAACTTATGGCATTAGTGCATATAAGTTGTTTACATTAGTGCAATAAGAATCTATTTTCTTTTTGCAACAGGATGCAATTAGAGAAGCTGGTTGCTTTCCCAAGGCTTTGACTGGAAAGGTATGCTTCTCTTTAAGGAGTCAAACTTGACTTGCAGAGCCAAGAAAAGCCACTTGGGAAAACTGACCTCATACTTTGTCTACACAGTCTCTGTACAGGGTTCCTAACCTATAGTGAGTAAAGAATCTCACTTTCTAACAGACCCAGAACCCCGTGCTCTTGGGACCTCAAGAAGAGAGGATTTACCCAATTCACAGGTATTTGAGTATACAAACCCATGGCTGGGCTCAGCTTTAGAAAGTCCTATCTGAGATTCCTTGTGGAAAAGAGTTCCATCAAAGTCAATCTAAAATGCCTATGTAAAAATAATTATTATTCCTGCACTTTATGCAAATAATCAGGCCAAGTATAAGACGGAAGACTATTTTGCAAACAACTCAGTCCTATCATGATTTGTTTTTAACAAAAATGAGGGCTGAAAAGAAAGAAATTATATTTCAAAACTTAAACATTTGCCATTAAATCCTAAACTCATTAGTTTTTAATTTTTTTCCTACATTTTAGACTAACCCTGAGTATTCATGTGAACCAACCAGTGATCTCTGACTGTAGCTCAGAAGGAACAGTAGAGATGGGTAATTTAAAAATCTCGATGAATATTCTAGTCCTGAGCAATTATCCTAGAAATCCTGCTGGATGATGGAAATAAATAGGATGTCAATCGCCCAGAGATTTCCTTTTTGAGAAACTAAGACCAAGGGAACTAACTGAAGTCAAGCACCATGCACCCACATCTTAGCAAGCATAACTATAGCCACCAGTTATCTGGGAATGTCACGGGGCATCCTGTTCTCTCCCTTTTTGGAGGAGGACTGAATTCCACAACTTCATCTTAGCATTTAGCCTATGATAAGGAGTCCATGTAACCTCCCCAAGACACATTTTTGTCCCAATTTCAAACTTTGGGTGGAAGCCGTAGGAAAGAAAACTGCAGGTGAGGGATCCAGAGGCAGATGATAACAGAAATTAAAAGGCACAGTACAGGTGAGCATGACTAATTCCTGCTGATTAAGCCAAGCCTCCCATTTCATTGATAAAGATCATGCTAGTATCCATGGAATAAATTAGATCTAGAGAACTTGAAGATTACTGACAGGAGGGGAGATAGAGCATACATGGGTAAGAGTGGACAGTCCCACCCTCTAAGCCCCCCTGTTAACATGGGTGAAAGTCACTTTGACACCCATGGGTGGCACCTTGTCATGCTTGCTGGGACTCAGGGATAAAAGGACAGAAGAAAGAAAGAGGGATCCCTCACTTTCTCTCCCTCATGTATCTCAGGTATTCGCTAGGAAGAAAAAGGAACCAGGGACGCCTGATCCCCTTTTTCTAGATAAGTAGCCGTTCATCTTCAGTCTGTACCCCTTTCAAATGCATCTGGAACCCCTGGGACTCCTTTGAAAAAATGTCTTTTTTTTTTCTTTTTCCTTCTCCGTCCTGTCTTCACTGATAGGTAATTGTGTTCCCACACTACAGGACACTTCCCTCAGATGCATTCTCCAAACTGGGGAAAGTTAATTTCCCAAATCTTAAACTGGTTGGTTTAGGATTGGGTTCCTAAGGGAACCTAGATTTCTTTTTTTAATCAGTCAGGCTTTTGGCCTCCCCTCTCCCTGTGCCAATTGGTAAAAGGTCTTCAGATTTTTCAGCTGTCCTTACTCCACCATTGTTTCATTTTGATACATGTTTTCTAATAAGCTGGTTGGTCTCTTCTCACCTTCAGTCTGTCAAACTCTAAACTGTCATGCAACCAGAGCCTCAGATGATGGCCCCTTTTGCCAGGGACCCTTAAAAAGCCTCTTAGGGAGATCTGACTGCTGTTTTCCCAAAATAGCACCTTCTGCTAGCAAGAAGCAGTTAAGATTGGTCTTCATCCTTTTCCTTATTCTAATGGCAGTTAGATGCTCTTCTTTAGAGCAGGGCATGATAGATACAAGAGACAGCCAAATGCTGACCAGTCATTGTGCACAGGGGGCTTGCCCAAACATGCCCAAAGTGAAAATTCCATCCCTTAACATATATGCAGGAAGGGAAATAAGTTAATGTGGAGTGACTCAGACTGAGGACCCACCTGTGCACTGCGAGAATGGGTTGGAGCCACTAGGAATTCATACCTTATGTAAGGGGGAGGAGCCTGGCCTCCTCAGCTTGTGTGTGGTGGCCTGGTATTCTATCAGTGATGTGGAAGCCTGTCGGCAGGACACCCTTATTTTCACTGAGAGCTTTCTTTTAATAAATTCCCCTCTCCTCACCTTTTAATATGTCCACGTGCCTAATTTTTCATTTTTCCTGGTCATGAGACAAGAACCCAGATTTTAGCTGACCTAAGGAGCAAAAAATCCTGCATCAGTATAGAATAAATCTTAATGTCCATCAGTGGATAAATAGATTAAAAATGTGGTATATAGACACAAAAGAATACTATTCAGCTGTAAAAAGAATGAAATCCTGTCATTTGTTACAACATGAATCAACCTAGAGGATATTATGTTAAGTGAAATGAGTCAAGCACAGAAGGACAAATACCATGTGATCTCACTTATATGTGAAACCTAAAGAAGTCAATCTCATAGAAGTAGAGTGGACTAATGGTTACTGGGGGCTGAGGAGAGTAGGAGGCAGAGGAATGAAGAGAGGCTGGTCAGTGGGTACAAAGGTACAACTAGATAGGAGGAATATGTTCTGGCATTCTATTGCACAGTAGTGTGACTATGGCTAACAAGAACATGTTGTATATTTCAAAAGAGCTGGAAGAGCAGATTTTGTGTATTCCTAATACAAAGAAATGATAAAGATTTGAGGTAATGAATATGTTAGTTACTTTGATTTGATCATTATACATTGTATATGTATCAAAATGTTATTCCATTCCTCATAAATATATACAATTATGTGTTAATTAAAAACAAAATAAAACCTTTTTATTTTATTGTAAAAAAAATTGGTGGGATATATATGTGTGTGTGTGTATATATATATATATATATATATATATGCCACTTCCAAGCTCTGTCTGGAATTCACCTTATTCTTACCACCCTCACTGTGGCCACTCAGGTCCAAACCCCACTCATCTCTTATGGGGGTCACAGAGATAGTCTCCAAAGGGTCACTGCTTCTGCCTTTTCACTCCACTGTTTGTTGTCAACAAAGTGGTCAGGGCGTCCTTAAAAGATAAATCAGATTCCATCCCTCTTGTGCCCTCTGAAGTCTTCTTACTTTCTTCCAAGTAAAAGCCAGAATCCCTGGTTCACTTATGGAACCTCGTCTCCTGTTGTTGTCATTCCATTCCCCCTGATCTAGCCATACTGGTTTTCACAGTCTCACTCAAGCACACTGGGCATGTTCTCATGGGATTTTGTTGTTTTTGAAAGAATCCTATTCTTCCCTTCCTGGACAGCTGGCTCTTCCCTGGGTAGCCACATAATTAGCTCCCCCAGTGCCTCCAAGTCTTATCTTTAAGGCATTTTCTCAGTGAGGTCTACCTTTACCTCTACTTCTAACATTTCAGCCACTCCCACATCAATATTTCATGTCTATCTTTTCTGCTTTTTTTCCCCCTTTGTAACACTTGTAATCATTTATGTTTCTTACCTCTCTCTCTCTTTTCCTGTCTTCCTAATTAGAATGAACATTCTATGATGGTAAAATTACTCTGAGGAAACCTCTTTTTTTTACTACTGAATTGTCATAGCAGGTGCTCAACAAATGTTGTTTTGAAGGAATAACTGAATGAAATATTAAATATAATTAACATTTCAGGAAAACTACAAAGGAAACTGATAACATAGTTGCCTTTGGGGAAAACAACTGGGTGGTCATTGTTAAAAGGAGGACAGGCCAGGTGCGGTGGCTCACACCTGTAATCCCAGGACTTTGGGAGGCTGAAGAGGACGGATCACATGAGGTTGGGAGTTTGAGACCAGCCTGACCAACATGGAGAAACCCCGTCTCTACTAAAAGTACAAAATTAGCTGGGCATGGTGGTGCATACCTGTAATCCCAGCTATTTGGGAGGCTGAGGCAGGAGAATCTCTTGAACTCAGGAGGTGGAGGTTGCAGTGAGCCGAGATCACACCATTGCACTCCAGCCTGGGCAACAACAGCAAAACTCCATCTCAAAAAATAAATAAATAAATAAATAAACAAATAAAATAAAAGAGGAAGATCACTCATTGTATATCCTTTTGCTATGTATTACAAAGTTAGAATATTTTACCTATTGAAATATATATATGAATTAATTGAAACTTTTAAAAATATTTCTTTAATTGGCAACCACTATTACTCAAGAAGTCAGCCTAATTAGCTTATTAATTTTCTGTGTGTTGCCAATGGAATTATGAATAGTGTTCCTTGATTCTGGTTTTAATATACATTTGTATAAGGAGTGAGCTTTAGGATATATGAATATATTTCAGAGTCGTGTATATTTTCTGTGAACTGTATGAGTATACTTTGCTCATTTCTTTGTTAGGTTGTTGTTTTTTAGGTGTATAATTTGCAGGAAAGCTTGAACATTAGTGATAATAGATGCAAATATGTTTTTCCATTTGTTGTCTTTTGCCTTTGCCCGTAGTAGTTTTGTCATGCATAAACTCATGGTTCTACGTAGTTCAGTTTATCTTTTTTTTCCTGAAAATAGTTTTTATTCTTTCCCATGGAACAGTTTAAGTAAAATTGCAGTTATCTGTCCTTTAAAGATTTGGAGGCTTTTCCCCATGAAACTTATGCAGAGTGTAACTCATGACACCCATCTCTATTTCTTCTACAGTAATTGGTATATTTAGACTTTTTATATCTTCTGGTGTCAATTTTTTAATAAATTATATTTTCCTAAAAAATATTTTAAGTTCTCAAATTTATTTTCACAAAGTAGAACAAAGTAGTTACTTGTCATTCTTTAATTTTTCATTGTATTTGTGGTTATTTCTCTTTGTTTCTTGTTTTGATGCTTAAGCTTACTTTAAGTTAGATAAAAGTTAATTTATTTTAATTTTATTTCCGAAGGAACCAGATCTTGAAATTATTTTTTAATTCTTCTATTTTATGTTTTCTTTTCTTTCTTTCTTCTTCTTCTTCTTCTTCTTTTTTTTTTCCAGACAGGATCTTGCTCTGTGATCCACACTGGAGCGCAGTGGTCCTATCATGGTTCACTGTAGCCTTGACCTCCTGGGCTTAGGCTATCTTTCCACTTCAGCCTCCTGAGTAGCTGGGACCGCAGGTGTGCACCATCACACTTGGCTAAGTTTTGATTTATTTGTAGTAAGAGGGTTTCCATATGTTGCCCAGGCTGTTCTTGAGTTCCTAGCCTTAAGCGATCCTCCTGCTGTGGCCTCCCAAAGTGCTGGGATTACAGGCATGGGCCACCATGCCCAGCCTGTTTTGTTTCTAATTCTTTACTTTCTTTTTAAATTAATTTCTGTTTTTCTTAGATTTTTGTAATTTTTAAATTTTTTGATTTGAATGTCTAATTTATCATTCTTTTATTTAAAAATGTTATTGGAGACTATACATTTTCCTCTGAGCACTACTGTAGCTATATTTCATAGAATTTAATACACAACATTTTCTTTATTGTTGATTTTCAGAAATTCTACAGATTAAGTTGGATTGCATCTTTGATCAAATAATTGATTAGAGAGGGTTTTAAAATTTCTAAATGGCTTTTTGTTTTTTGGCTTGATATTAATTTATAGTTTTCTTCTTTTTGAAATGTCTTTCTGTTTACTAATGGCTTAACAAATGGTTAAATTTGAAAAATATTGCTTTCACATAAAAAGGTCTAATTTTTTTCTTTATAATATACAGACCATGGTATGAATTGTTAACTCCTTTCTATATTATTTTTTCTTCCCTCTTCTTATTTACCGTTTGTCTGTTTTTATCCTTATAGTCTGAAATAGATGAATTAAAACATCCCCCCCATAATGACTGTCTCTTTTTTTTTCCCCAAAAAAATTAGCCGGGCGTGGTGGCGGCACCTGTAGTCCCAGCTACTCGGGAGGCCGAGGCAGGAGAATGGCGCGAACCCCGGAGGTGGAGCTTGCAGTGAGCTGAGATCTCACCAGTGCACTCCAGCCTGGGCGACAGAGCGAGACTCCATCTCAAAAACCAAACCAAACCAAACCAAAAAACTTATATATCTTCTTTCTCAATCAATATGTGCCTTTCCTTCCTGATTTTTTTTTTTTTTTTTTTTTTTTTTTGAGAAGAGTCTCATTCTGTCGCCCAGGCTGGGGTGCAATGGTGAGATGTCCGCTCACAACAACCTCCGCCTTCCAGGTTCTGCTGATTCTCATGCCTCATGCTCCCAAATAGCTGGGACCATAGGCATGTGCCACCACGCCCGGCTAACTTTTGTATTCTTAGTAGAGACGGGGTTTCGCCACGTTGGCCAGGCTGATCTCGACCTCCTGAACTCAATTGATCCACCCACCTCGGCAGCCCAAAGTGCTGGGATTACAGGCGTGAGCCACTGCGCTCCCCTACCGCTTTTTTTTTTTTTTTTTTTTTAACTTCTTGAACCAACTAGGATCTATTCAACTAGACTGTTGAATAGATGTGTTGAGAACAGACAACCTTAAAATGTTACTATAATAGAGAGAAAGCAGACCGGGAGTGGTGGGTGGTTCAAGCCTGTAATCCCAGCACCCTGGGAAGCCAAGGTGGGCAGATCACACGAAGTCAGGAGTTTGAGACCAGCCCGGCCAACATGGAGAAGCTCATCTCCACCGAAAACACAAAATTAGCCAGGCATGGTGGTGCGCACCTGTAATCCCAGCTACTTGGGAGGCTGAGGCAGGAGAATCACCTGAACCCAGGAGGCAGAGGCTGCAGTGAGCCGAGACCGCACCACTGCACTCCAGCCTGGGTAAAACGAGTGAAACTCTGTCTCAAAAAAAAAAAAAAAAAGAAGAAGAAAAAGAAAAAGAAAAGAAAATTAGCTAGGAAGTATTCCATCCTCTTTAATTTTCTGAAAATGTTTATATAGAATTAAAATTATTTCATTATTGGATGTTTGGTAGAATTCAATAGTAAGGTAACCTGAAAAGTTCTTTTTGCGAAGGTTTTTAACTACACCTTCAATTTGTTTTGGAGATACATGACCGTTATGAATAGCTTTATCTACTTATTCTTTGTTTTTTTGTTTTTTGGTTTTGTTTTTTTTTTTTTTTTTTTGAGATGAAGATTCGCTCTGTCAGGCAGGCTGGAGTGCAGTGGCCCCATCCCCGCCCACCACAACCTCCACCTCCCAGGACTGTCTCTTATAATATCTCCAATAGTTTTTGCTTTTTGAATATTGATGCTATGTTAAAAAGAGTTACTCATAAGTGCTTTGTTTCATTTTTAATCGCAGAGTACTTTTTATCCTCCTCTAATGTTCTTTGTACAATTCAACTTCTTTTCTTAAAGACCACACCTCATAAGTGCTTTGTTTCATCTTTAATCGCAAAGTACTTTTTATCCTCCTTTAATGTTCTTTGTACAATTCAACTTCTTTTCTTAAAGACCACACCCCATCCTTCCCTTTCATTGACTTTTGTCAGTCCATGGTAGTCAGTCTTTCAAAATCATGTTTTAGTTAGGTTCCACATACAGAACATTTGTTTTGTGATTCAGTCCATATGCCATTTTTTCTATTGATGGATGAATTTAGTTCATTTTTATTTAATGATATGACCCAGATTTGGTTTAAATTATGTTATATACTTTATGTTATGTTTTCTGGTTTTGTAAGTTTAAAATGTTACCATTATAAGTCTACGTATTTTGTTTTGTGGGTGTATTTTATCAGGCATCAGGAAGGTTTGAATACTCATTCTAGTGGTTACTTTAAAAAGTGTAATCTTTGCAATCTTGTTACGTTTCATAATTTCTCTAAATTTTATATTATGAGGAAAGAAGAACTTTCTTCCCATTCATCTCACTTAATTTTAATTGATCGTATTATTTTTCATGGTATATATTATTGTTCTTTTAAATATACTTACACATCAATAGCTAGATTTGTGGATCTTAATTTTTATCTTTGACCCTTAGTTGTTAAAGATTATGAACTCATGCACCTGTATTATACAGAAATAATCCTGAATTTACATCCAGGGATAAACACCCGAGGCAAGTGTGAAGTATAGTTGTTACATCATCCAGTGCCACTGTCCTGGGGACACAGAAGGGAACATCTGGCTACCAAGAATGGACTCTGGCATTCTGTCTGTTTTTAAACACCTACCACTTGGCCTGACTTGTGCTATGCAGATCGTACAGTTATGCTAAAATCTGGGGCATGGTGAGTAAGCAGGGGTGTGATATATTTTGTGGAAGTCCAGTTTTCTCAAGTCATGAGAATCCAGCAGTGCCTAGCCTTATTTTAGTTATGTATTGCATTAATATAACATATTGTTAGAAGCCGGAAGAAGGTAAAGGAAACACCAAATACATTTTCTGCTGTACCACTTCACTTGAGTTTGCTGTTGATGGAAGCCCAGCACTCCCCTAGCATAGCTTTAAAAGGCAACACAAAGCTTATTATGGTTGTGGCTCATCCAGACTCCCACCCAAGTACAGCAAGCAACAGGCTGTGACTCAATGTCCATTTAAAAATATCTGAGTCTTGGGCCAGGCACGGTGGCTCACCCCTGTAATCCCAGCACTTTGGGAGGTCGAGATGGGGGATCATGAGGTCAGGAGTTTGAGGCCAACCTGGCCAACATAGTGAAACCCCGTCTCTACTAAAAATACAAAAAATTGGCTAGGCATGGTGGCAGGTGCCTGTAATCTCAGCTATTTGGGAGGCTGAGGCAGGAGAATCGCTTGAACCTGGGAGGTGGAGGTTGCAGTGAGCCGAGGTTGAACCACTGCACTCCAGCCTGGGCAACAGAGTGAGACTCTGCCTCAAAAAGAAAAAAAAAAAAGAAATATTAAAGCGTACATATATTTAGTAAAGAACTCATGTCCACAATATATGATTCAATTTTACAAATCAGCAACTAAATTTCCGAAGTAAAAATGGGCAAAAGACTTGATCAGGTACTATCCAAAAGAAGGTAATCCAAATTGTCAATAAGCATATAAAGGGCTGGTGCTGAACAATCATTATTTGTTGAGGAAATGCAAATGACAACCCAAATGAGATACCACTACACCCCCACCTGAATGGCTAAAATTAAAAAGTCTAACAATACTAAGTGTTAACAACAATGTGGGTTAACTGAAATGCTCATACTTGACTATTGACACTGTAAAGTGGTTCAGCCACTTTAGAAAACTATTTGGCTGTCTTATTTTTATTTTTTTCAAAGTCAAACTTATTCCTACCCTACCTGATCCATCAAGTCTCCTTCTAGCTGTATACTCAAGAAAAATCAGTGCATATATCTCAAAAAACATTTTCAGAAAAAAATGTTAAAAGCAACTTTATTTCAAAAGACAACATTTCAACAAATGTAGTTTAATGATCTAATTGGCATTTATTTGTGATTCATGAATTAGGCAGCATCTCATCTAAAAATAGAGAAGTGCTATGCTGTGCATGGCAGAACAGTCAGTTTTGATCAGGTAGCTTGAACAGGAGCAAGAAAACAGCATTGTACAAAAAGTGGATTTGTTAACATCAGGTTACTTAAGGTTACTTTCCTTGTAAGGGTTAGAGCAGAGGAAACTTCCTTACCATGTTGACAAATGCTGGGTTGTTCAGGGATCTGGCTGTCATCTCTCCTGACTTCTTGAAGGTCAGATAAACTTAATTTTGATTTGATGACATGGAACTTTAGCACAAGTGACTTAATTTTGGTTTTGTGTGTTGGGGCCTAGGGCAGGAGCTGAGTCCAAACCAGTGGCCTTCCATACATTTTGTTTAACAATTATAATGGCCCAAACTATCAACAACTCAAATGTCCATATCAACAGGAGAATGGATACACTGTGATGCATTCGTGCAATAAATACTGCTCACTGATAAAAAAAGAATGAACTGCTGATACATGCGACACGGATGAGTCTCAGTCTTTAGGTAGAATGAGAAAAGCTCAGCCACAAAGGCATGGGTACTGTGTGATATCAGAAGAGACACCACTAATCCATGATAATCAGAATCAGAATAGTGGCTCGTTCTTGGAGAGGAGTGGTAAAAGGACACAAGGAATTTTTTGTAGAAATAAAATATTTTATGTCTTGTGACATCCAGTGTGCAATGTGCAATGATAACATGCAATTTACTGTTTATAAATTATGTCAATTGAAAAAAAGACAAAAGGAGAAAAGAAAAGAGTAAAGTATATGTCCCAAGCTTATAGAGCACCTACGAGACCTTGGGTTTATACCGAGTTGTCTTTGGTTTCAGACCTCTTCCCTTCCTGTTAGAACACAGACCTTTCCAGGGGTCACCTGGTTTGTTCCCTGGCACTGCTGCTGGGTGTCACCTCATCATAAATTCATCCAATGTTGCTGCACATCACTGCTTCCTAGTCCTCAGGAGGCTAATGCTCCTGACGGGTGCCGTCTGACCATGTCATTGCCTGAAGAGCTGACCTGCTTCACAGGCAGGGGGACAGAGTGGCACATCAGAAAGCCACTGCTATGCACTTTACCTAAAATTAAGTGCTAAGGAATAATAATGGGGCTTTTATGCTTCATGCATGTTTTCCTTTCCATTAAATCTCAGATATGCTGTTTGCATATCTTAGTTCAGGCTGCTTTGAAATCCATAGGGGGAAGAAAACCCTTCATTAAGTTCAGCAGCACAGTCCGGCAATGCAGCAGCACTCCTATTTGTTTTTCCTTCTGTAAATATTTGTGCTCTCTCAGGCTAAGGAGTGGCCTGTGCTAGAGACTAAAATATCCCCATTTATATCCTCCAGGTGCAGCAGGAAATGCCTGACCTCTCACCCTGCCCCTGCAATGACCCCAACCTCACTTATGGGGACCACCCTCTGGGCTGCCCTAATGCAGACCCATGATCACCTCTCCAGGTTGACTGCTGAATAGCAGGAGAAGATGAACCTGAAATTGAATGGTTATTGCAACCCATTTTTTTCGGTCGAAAGGTGAAGGTTACTTAGCTTTTGTTGCTGCCTTCAAGCTTGTTAATGAAAAGATGGAAAAACAATATTGACAACGGTGAAGTCCAATTTGTTCAGAAATGGAACCTGATTTATTATAGAAATGAGACAGAAGACAAATGAAAAAGTAAGATATGAAATAAGACCAATAATAGGAAGAAAATTGCAAAAGTCTTAAAGAAATATTATTTCTTTTTCTACTGGGTCCATCCATCTGGGTTTTCAAATTTCTGCAATTCCCAAGAGGATCATGACTTGAATGTTAATCCAAAATAAGAGTTCGTATTGTAGCTGCTGAGTGTGTTTGCCTAACTACCTCTCACTGCTAACTCAACTTACAGCTAAGGAAATTTTGTTTGTTCATTTAATAAACATTTATTGAACTACCTAACAGTCCCTGTATTTGGTTTATGAATTTAATTTTTAAACTTTCAATTTTTCACCTCTAGAAATTTACTTCCTTTTACATTTTCCCAAGTTTTTATCTTACTAATTCATGTCAAAGCTGTGATGCTCAATGTATTTCTAAGTTACCACTTATGTAAATTGCCCTATCTAGCTTATAAGACCATGATGAGGAAGACATGAAGTAATCTTGATAAAAATATATGAGAATATTTTTTCATTTTGAATACATTCTTTGACTTTTGATGGAAAAGAAAAACACCAAAGACATTAATTTATCTTTATAACTCTAATAAGCTTATACAAATTAAAACAAAAATACAAAAATAGAACAAAATAGGGAAAGTGAATTAATATGAAATCAAAACTTTTTTTACTAAAAAATGTGATTGTGAATTTAAAAATGCAATAAAGTGTATAAACATTGGATGAAGGCCATAAACAGCAAATAGCACTTTGAAATATCTTGTCATATTCTAAACGTCAAAGGAATTCTCAAAAAAGTCCAAAGACAAATAGTATAAGCCATAATTTCTTATCACTTTGCAATAAAATTAGAAATTAAATAAAAAGGGATAAGATGGGGGGAAAAAAACCCAAATCAAATACAAAGAGATTTTAAAATACTTTCTGAAGTAACTTGTAGAATGAGAACTTCAATGATAGCCTATTTATAAAATAATGATTTATCTACCCATCTCCCTTTGTCTGGGTGAGAGCTTGGGGAAGGGTAGTGAGTGGCATATTCACCTGCCTTCTTGTTTCTATAGCTCTTCCAGTAGCTGGAAAGGTATAATCTGCAGTTGGCTCTTGAACAGCATGGGGACATGGGGCATCAATCCACTGTACAGTCAAAAATCCAGGCATAATTTTGGACTCTTCAAACTACTAATAGCTTCCTGTTGACAAAAAGCCTTACTGATTTAATATAAACAGTCTATTAATACATATTTTGTATGTTATCTGTATTATATACTGTATCCCTACAATAAAGTAAGCTAGAGAAAGGAAAATTTTCTTAAGAAAACCTTAAGGAAGAGGATACGTATTTACTATTCATTAAATGGAAGTAGATCATCACAAAGGTCTTTGTCTTCATCGTCTTCATGTTGAGTAGGCTGAGGAGGAGGAAAAAGAGGAGGGGTTGGTTTTGCTGTCTCTGGGGTGGCAGAGGAGAAAGAAAATTCCCATATAAGTGGACTTATGCAGTGCTAACCTGTATTGTTCAAGGTTCGGCTGTATTTCATTTTCTTCGGCAAGATAGGAACACTTGTACTAAATACTCAAAGTTTAGCCCCCGAAACCTATATCATTCAATATAATTATATAGGAGAAGGAGGAATTAGAGACTCTTTTTTTCAAGACAAAGGTATGTCTTGCTGCAAAATCCTACTCTTAAACACCAGAAGCTGGACATTCATTGTTTCAGTCCTCTTATCTGAAGTCCTTTTGCAACAATTCCTAATTACTTCCAGGGCAAGTGAGATGCCTGAAGAGAACAGGGGTGAATATTATTTTTTAGGCAAAATAGTAAATCCCATTAAGAAATTTACAAATATTACTACTATTGTACTTTTTTACTAGAAAAAATGGTAACATAAGAACTGAATTAAATGAGGAAGCAAAAGCCAGGGAATAATAAAATAAAAGTAGAAATTAATAAAACAGAAAATAAAAAAGTAAAATTGATAAATTAGTCAAATGCTAGTTCTTTGAAAGGGATAATAAAATATATAATGTTAAGGTGGAATAGTCTTAATAAAAAAATTAGAAAAAATAGGCAATCTGGGAAGCAGAAGGGATATAAAATCAGATATCAAGAAGTATTAAAACCACAAATAATACAATATAACACTTCATGATAATAAATGTTAATGTTGATGAAATGTTCACATTTCTAGGAAGTATAAATTGCCCAATTAAAAAATCAAATTAATAATAATAAAACCTAGCTATCTATGGAAAAAAATTATGAAAAAAAGAGGCTAAACACAGTCTTATGGTCAGTTTTTCTTGATTTTTATGAAACAGTTACTTATGTCCTGAAATAGGCTAAATCTTATAAAAAAAAAGTAAAAATCTTTGATATCTCTTATGCTAGAGTCTAATAAATGTATAGTAAAAAATGCAACATAGGGAATGATCTGTTTGAAAGAGCAAAAATCTTGTAGAAAAATAACAATCTAGGCTGGGTTCAGTGGCTCTTGCCTGTAATCCCAGCACTTTGGGAGGCCAAGGCAGGTGGATTACAAGGTCAGGAGTTCGAGACCAGCCTGACCAGCATGGTGAAAACCTGTCTCTACTAAAAATACAAAAATTAGCTGGGCGTGTTGGCGTGCGTCTGTAATCCCAGCTACTCAGCAGGCTGAGGCAGGGGAATTGCTTGAATCCAGGAGGCGGAGGTTGCAGTGAGCTGAGATCATGCCACTGCACTCCATCCTGGGTGATGGAGCAAGACTCTGTCTCAAAAAAATAAAAAAGAAAAAAAAAGAAAAAGAACGACAATCTAAATACAGCAGTACGTTAGGAAGACAATTATGTGTAACCAAAGAGGATTTGTCATGAGACTAGAAAGGTAAATATATACTAGAAATATATAATAGAAAAGCTGTTAACATAATTTTTCACAATGCAAATTCACAGAATTCTATGATCTTATATATGAATATCAAAATATTATAGATAAAATTCAATATTATATTGAAATATTGTAGATAAAATTCAATATCCACAACTGATAAAACATTTTGTAATCTAAGGAAACTTTTGAACATCACAGAAACCATCTACCTTAAATTTTGTCATATATGATGGTGAAGTGTGGTATGTGGTGAAGTGTGGTATGTGGTGAAGTGTGATACACGATATGATGGTGAAAAGGTGATATGTCTTTTCAAGTTGGAAGCCAGATAAAGATGCTTTGATATGAGCAATTTTTCTTAATATTTTTCTGAAATTTTTTTATCAATTCGATTAAATAAGAAAACAATATGAGCAGAAGATATAACTATTGAAAACAAGGACAGAAGTTTTTATCCATTGATAATAGGATAGCATACCTGAAAAATTCAAAATGAAATGAAAAGTACCTGAAGATAGTGAGCAAATTCAGAAGATTCTGGGAGTAAAGAAATAAAGCTATAGAATGGAAGGACGTGAAGCAAGAGGGGAGAAATCACAGCATGTTTGTATGCTGATGGGATGATACTGAACAGACTGAAAACTGAGTGACATAGAAAAGAAGAGAATTGATTGGAAAATGTCATAAGCATGAAGAGGGTGTAAAGGAAGAGAGAGGACCCAGAACCTCATGAGTCATGCCAATAAACACATCAAGGATGAGGCAGACAGAATCACCAACAGAAGATCCAGTGAGGTTGAAGGAAAACCCACAGCATGCGGTCACAGAGGCCAGGAGAGGAAATGTTTTCAAGAGAGGGGGTCTATTGCTGAAAGGTCAGAAATGTGGAGGCCAGAGAAGGTTGCGGATTTTTCAGCAGGAAAGTATTTGATGTCTTCACAGGATCATGTGATGTGGTGGAGCATCACAAGAAGAATCTCATCTAGGTAGGTTAGGTAGTGAGTGGGAGGTGAGTATGTGTGATCAGTGATTGATTGCAGACAGCCCTTGCAGAGATTTTGATGTGGAGGGAAGGCGAGATTATGAGGATGTGAGGTTTTGGACATTTTTTTTTTTTCCAAAGAGGATGGAAACTAGATCATGCCTATTTGCGAACAAAAATAATCCAGGAGGGGGTCAATTAACTGTGCTGTAGAGAGGGGATCATTGCTGAAGGGAAATATTTGAGAATGGGAAAGAGAATGGCTTCTTCATAAATGGCTAGAAAAACCTGTTCTTAGATACGAAGATACATGTTATTGCCAAATGAACCTCTGCAAAATAAATAGTAGTTTTCAATTAAAATTTTAACACTTAAAATATTTAATTTGGGCCGGGCGCGGTGGCTCAAGCCTGTAATCCCAGCACTTTGGGAGGCCGAGACGGGCGGATCACGAGGTCAGGAGATCGAGACCATCCTGGCTAACACGGTGAAACCCCGTCTCTACTAAAAAGTACAAAAAACTAGCCGGGCGAGCTGGCGGGCGCCTGTAGTCCCAGCTACTCGGGAGGCTGAGGCAGGAGAATGGCGTGAACCCGGGAGGCGGAGCTTGCAGTGAGCCGAGATCCAGCCACTGCACTCCAGCCTGGGCGACAGAGCAAGACTCCGTCTCAAAAAAAAAAAAAAAAAAAAAAAAAAAAAAAAATATTTAATTTGATAAAATTAAATGCCTGAAAATAGGTAAGATGATTTGGAAAAAAAAAGTCATAAGGAGAGTGTTGCTCTAACATATATACTGTTTATAAAGTTTCAATTATTTTATAATGTAAGGAATAAGCAAACTGGTCAGTGGAATAGAATAGAATTCTAAAATAGAAATTTCTAGAAGTGAGTCTCAAATAATAAGTTAGCATGTGTCAAATCAGTGGAGAAAACATTATTCATTAAATGTCATCTCACTCCTTGTTGACTCCCAACTGGTGACTCATTAAAAAAAGCAACAAGGTGAGATCACACTGTTAAATCATATGTTAAAATAAATTTCAGATAGATTTATGCTTTAATGAACACTATAAACATGCTAAAATAAAACACAGTGACCTTCTAAGCATACTTTCAAAGGCAAATTGAGTTGTGAATGGACTGATAGGTGGATTATGTAAAAATTAAAATCTTCATTATAAGATCCAAAAATGGTAAAGTCTACATGGCTATGAAAAGTATGCAGTAGAAAAGCATTTTATGACAAGGGTAAAATAAATTACAAAAATAATGTATTTCTAAGCCACAAACTAAAAGATTATGAAAGAACCTTCTTGTACGATCCTTATTTTGCAATAAAAATATTTGTGTATGTACACAGCAAAGACTGGAAGAAAATATTTTTAAAAATTAAGTATCCTAGAAATGCAAATCAGAAGCACTTTTCATATTTGCTCATACACTTCACTGAGGGTTAAAAATATTATGAAATCAGCAGAGAGAAAGGATATGTCTTGTGGGGAAGGGTCCTCAGTTGCCTCCTGTGTCTCATTAGAACACAGCCAGGGTAGTGGTGATGGTCAGTGATTATTTGGTGTTATCAGATCTGTAGAGACTTGAACGAAGGGACTCCAGGACTTTTATTGTTTATCCTGCTGAAATGGCTACACCAGGACCCAGAAACAATTTGTTACCATTACAATTTTACTGCTCAAAAAGTTATTGTGTGTAGGACCAATGTCTGAGTTCTGAGCTGTTAAATACTTGGTGATTTATATTTATGTAACTACCATTTTCTTTCTTTTTTTTTTCAGTTCTTTTTTTCTTTTTTTTATATTATAATTTAAGTTCTAGGGTACATGTGCACAACGTGCAGGTTTGTTACATACGTATACATGTGCCATGTTGGTGTGACTGCCCTGGCCAGAACTTCCAACACTATGTTGAATAGGAGTGGTGAGAGAGGGCATCCCTGTCTTGTGCCAGTTTTTAAAGGGAATGCTTCCAGTTTTTGCCCATTCAGTATGATATTGGCTGTTGGTTTGTCATAAATAGCTCTTATGATTTTCAGATACATCCCATCAATGCCTAGTTTATTGAGAGTTTTTAGCATGAAGGGCTGTTGAATTTTGTTGAAGGCCTTTTCTACATCTATTGAGATAATCATGTGGTTTTTGTCCTTGGTTCTGCTTATATGATGGATTACATTTATTGATTTGCGTATGTTGAACTAGCCTTGCATCCCAGGGATGAAGCCAACTTGATCGTGGTGGATAAGCTTTTTGATGTGCTGCTGGATTTGGTTTGCCAGTATTTTATTGAGGATTTGTGCATCGATGCTCATCAGGGATATTGGTCTAAAATTTTCTTTTTTTGTTGTGTCTCTGCCAGACTTTGGTATCAGGAAGATGCTGGCATCATAAAATGAATTAAGGAGGATTCCCTCTTTTTCCATAGCTTCAGAAGGAATGGTACCAGCTTCTCTTTGTACCTCTGGTAGAATTCGGCTGTGATTCCATCTGGTCCTGGACTTTTTTTGATTGGTAGGCTATTAATTATTGCCTCAATTTCAGAACCTGTTATTGGTCTATTCAGGTATTCAGTTTCTTCCTGGTTTAGTCTTGGGAGGGTGTATGTGTCCAGGAATTTATGCATTTCTTCTAGATTTTCTAGTTTATATGTGTAGAGGTGTTTATAGTATTCTCTGATGGTAGTTTGTGTTTCTGTGGGATCAGTGGTGATATCTCCTTTATCATTTTTTATTGCGTCTATTTGATTCTTTTCTCTTTTCTTCTTTATTAGTCTTGCTAGCAGTCTGTCAATTTTGTTGATCTTTTCAAAAAACCAGTTCCTGGATTCATTGATTTTTTGAAGGTTTCTTGTGTCTCTGTCTCCTTCAGTTCTGCTCTGATCTTAGTTATTTCTTGCCTTCTGCTAGCTTTTGAATGTGTTTGCTGTTGCTTCTCTAGTTCTTTTAATTGTGATGTTAGAGTGTCAATTTTGGCTCTTTCCTGCTTTCTTTTGTGGGCATTTAGTGCTATAAATTTCCGTCTACACACTGCTTTAAATGTGTCTCAGAGATTCTGGTATGTTGTGTCTTTGTTCTCATTGATTTCAAAGAACATCTTTATTTCTGCCTCCATTTTGTTAATCACCCAGTAGTCATTCAGGAGCAGATTGTTCCGTTTCCATGTAGTCGAGTGGTTTTGAGTGAGTTTCTTAATCCTGAGTTCTAGTTTGATTGCACTGTGGTCTGAGAGACAGTTTTGTTATAATTTCTGTTCTTGTACATTTGCTGAGGAGTGCTTTACTTCCAACTATGTGGTCAATTTTGGAATAAGTGTAATGTGGTGCTGAGAAGAATGTATATTTTGTTGATTTTGGGGTGGAGAGTTCTGTAGATGTCTATTAGGTCTGCTTGGTGCAAAGCCGAGTTCAATTCCTGGGTATGCTTGTTAACTTTCTGTCTTGTTGTCTGATGTTGACAGTGGGGTGTTAAAGTCTTCTATTATTATTGTGTGGGAGTCAAAGTCTCTTTGTAGGTCTCTAATGACTTGCTTTATGAATCTGGGTGCTCCTGTATTGGGTGCATATATATTTAGGATAGTTAGTGCTTCTTGTTGAATTGATCCCTTTACCATTATGTAATGGCCTTCTTTGTCTCTTTTGATCTTTGATGGTTTAAAGGCTGTTTTATCAGAGACTAGGATTGCAACCCCTGCCTTTTTTTTGTTTTCCATTTGCTTGGTAGATCTTCCTCCATCCCTTTATTTTGAGCCTATGTATGTCTCTGCATGTGAGATGGGTCTCCTGAATACAGCACACTGATGGGTCTTGACTCTTTATCCAATTTGCCAGTCTGTGTCTTTTAATTGGAGCATTTAGCCCATTTACATTTAAGGTTAATATTTTTATGTGTGAATTTTATCCTGTCATTATGATGCTACCTGGTTATTTTGCTTGTTAGTTGATGCAGTTTCTTCCTAGCATTGATGGTGTTTACAATTTGGGATGGTTTTGCAGTGGCTGGTACCGGTTGTTCCTTTCCATGTTTAGTGCTTCCTTCAGGAGCTCTTGTAAGGCACGCCTGGTGGTGACAAAATCTCTCAGCATTTGTTTGTCTGTAAAGGATTTTATTTCTCCTTCACTTATGAAGCTTAGTTTGGCTGGATATGAAATTCTGGGTTGAAAATTCTTTTCTTTCAGAATGTTGAATATTGGCCCCCACTCTCTTCTAGCTTGTAGAGTTTCTGCTGAGAGATCTGCTGTTAGTCTGATGGGCTTCCCTTTGTGTGTAACCCGACTTTTCTCTCTGGCTGCCCTTAACATTTTTTCCTTCATTTCAACTTTGGAGAATCTGAAAATTATGTGTCTTGGAGTTGCTCTTCTCAAGGAGTATCTTTGTGGCATTCTCTGTATTTCCTGAATTTGAATGTTGGCCTGCCTTGCTAGGTTGGGGAAGTTCTCCTGGATAATATCCTGAAGAGTGTTTTCCGACTTGGTTCCATTCTCCCCGTCACTAGCTTCAGTAGCTGATTTGCTCAGGTGAAAGAAAGGGTATCAGTGACTGAAGATAAAATGAATGAAATGAAGTGAGAAGAGAACTTTAGAGAAAAAAGAGTAAAAAGAAATGAAAAAAGCCTCCAAGAAATATGGGACTATGCGAAAAGACCAAATCTACGTCTGATTGGTGTACCTGAAAGTACCTGCCTGATCCTTCCTCTGGAAGCTTCGTCTCAGAGGGGCACCCAGCCATATGAGGTGTCAGTTGCCCCCTACTGGGAGGTGTCTCCCAGGTGTCTACCTGAGGGTCAGGGACTCACTTGAGGAGGCAGTCTGTTGGTCCTCAGATCTCAGACTCTGTGCTGGGAGAACCACCACTCTCTTCAAAGCTGTCAGACAGGGACATGTAAGTCTGCAGAAGCCCCTGCTGTCTTTTGTTCAGCTATGCGCTGCCCCCAGAGGTGGAGTCTACAGAGGCAGGCAGGTCTCCTTGAGCTGCGGTGGGCTCCACACAGTTTGAGCTTCCCAGCCACTTTGTTTACCTACTCAAGCCTTAGCAATGGTGCACACTGCTCCCTCAGCCTCACTGCCGCCTCGCAGTTTGATTTCAGACTGCTCTGCTAGCAGTGAACGAGGCTCCATGGGCGTGGGACCCTCTGAGCCAGGCGTGGGATACAATCTCCTGGCATGTTGTTTGCTAAGGCCTTTGGAAAAAAGCAGTATTAGGGTCGGAGTGACCCGATTTTCCAGGTACCATCTGTCAAGGCTTCCCTTTGCTAGGAAAGGTAATTCCCCAACCCCTTGTGCTTCCCGGCTGAGGCGATGTCCCGCCCTGCTCAGTGGGCTGCACCCACTGTCTGACAAGCCCCTGTGAGATGAACCCGGTACCTCAGTCAGAAACGCAGAAATCATCCATCTTCTGCATTGCTCACGCTGGGAGCTGCAGTCTGGAGCTGTTCCTATTCGGCCATCTTGGAACCTCCCCTCTGATTTTCAGTCATTTACATTTTAAAGTAAATGGATTTCTTAGGGTTTTTTTTGGAAGAGCGAGTTGTGATAAGGTTGAAGATAAAAGTAATTATAATTTAGTGTTGGAGAAAAGAAGTCATCAAAAAGGAGGCTGAAGAAAGAGGAAACATGAAAAGCAGTCTTTTTATTCTACACAATTTTAAATGCTAATAATAAATATTGAACTCTATTTGTATTCATTCAACAAGTATCTGATAAGGTTTGTGTTATGTGTCTGGCTCTGTGATAGAAACTGGAAATAGAGAAGTAAGCAAAACAGACAAGATTTTACTTTCTTGAAGTTTATAGTCTAGTAAGAGAAAGATAATAAACAAGTAAATGAACAAATAATTAAATACACAAACTAAGTGAAGATAGTGGCACTTAATATGAAGAAAATAAGACAAGGTGCTATGATAGCCGTGGAAAGTGGTCATCAAGTGGATTGGATGGCCAGGAAGGACCTCTCGACAGAGCTTATTTTTAGCTGAGACCTAAATGACAAGAAGACACCAGTCATGGAAAGATCTGAGATAATAGCACTACGAAGAGGGAGAATAGCCTGCCATTACCCAAAGATGGGAAGGAGCTTGTTGGATCCAAGGAGGAGGAGAAAGGCTGGAGTGACTGGAGAGAAAGGGAGAGAGGTATGTGAGATTAAGCCAGTGGCAATCAGATCATGCAGAGTTTTGACAAAGATGTGATGAGTTTGTGTATTATTTTAAATGAGTTGAGAACTCCATTGAAGGGCTTGATAGCAACATAACATGCTATGACATGGGCTTTGAACATAGCACGTGGGCTACTGTGTGAAGAATGGATTGTTGGAGGAAAGATGACAACTACTGAGTAGGCTATCAGAGGAATCTAAAGGAGAGACAGTGATGGCTTGGCCCAGAATTGTGAAAGTGGAGTCTGAATGTGGTTGGATTTCAGATATAATTTGGATTTGGGGTATTATTCCTGCGATATTAGATGCTGGTTGAGAAAGGAAGAGGGATCAAGGATCACCTAATATCTTTCTTTGAGCAGCTGGGTTACTGACTCTCAGATGACAGAGATGGATAGGAGTAAGGAAAAATGAAAAGTTCTCTTTGGACATGTTGAGACGCTCTCTTGACATTCCAATGGGAATGTCAGGTTGTAGGTTATATGTGTCCGGAGCTACACATAGAATTCAAGTCCAAATATATAAATCAGAGCACTACCAGCTTATTAAAAACATTAGACTGGGTAAGATTGCCTAGGAAGAGTGGAGGGAAGAAGTAGAGAGACAGAGAGAGAGAGAGAGAAGAGAAAGGGAGAAAAGTATAAATTCATGATCACATTAACCTTCCAAAAATATTTTTTTTTTCTTTTATGAGGGAATTTTCCTACTCCCTTGCTCAAGGGTCTCCAAATATTCTATATTTCCATTAGAATTCTATTTACTTTAATGTTTAAAATGCTGAATGAAAATCCCATGTCCTTTCCGATTCTTCCAGTCCACACTGACCTTTCCATATTCTGGCAATTTTGGTACCCTTTGGTATACTGAAGAATTAACCCTATCTAAAATAAGTTGTGATCTTTCCTCTTAGCTACTGAAGATGATCTCTAGCCTTTAGAATGTCCTGCCAGATAGAAAGGTTTATGTTTGCCTAGCTACAGATCTAACAGTGTGATTAATGTTAAAGCCTTTGGACCACGTGATATCAGTTCTGGCTTCTGGAGGACCAGGGACTAAAGATATTTACTTGATTTCCAGGAGGGCTGGACACAAAGGTCAATGAATTAGTCAGGTTTCTCTAGAGGGACAGAACGAATAGGTTAGATGCATATATAAAGGGGAGTTTAATAACGAGTATTGACTCACATGATCACAAGGTGAGGTCACACAATAAGCCATCTGCAAGCTGAGGAACAACAAAACATGTCTGAGTCCCAAAGCTGAAGAACTGGGAGTCTGATGTTCCAGGGCAGGAAGCATCCAGCACGGGAGAAAGATATAAGCCAGAAGACTAAACCAGTCTAATCTTTCCACATTCTTCTGCCGGCTTTTATTCTGGCCATGCTGGCAGCTGATTAGATTGTGCCCACTCAGATTGAGAATAGATCTGCCTTTCCTAATTCACTGACTCAAATGGTAATCTCCTTTGGCAACACCCACACGGACACATCCCGGAACAATACTTTGCATCCTTTAATCCAATCAAGGTGACCCTCAGTATTAATCATAACAGTCAGCCATGCAGGCAATGTGGGCTTGGGCCTCAGTAAAAACTCTGGACACTGAGGACCTGCCTGGACTTCCCTGGCTGACAATACTGCCTGCATGTGGCCAAACATAGCAGCAGGAGTTAATATTGTCTATGACTCCATGGGGAAAGGATGACTAGAACTCTGTGTGTGAATATTTCCTGGGCACTGCCCTATCTGTCTCTTCTCTTGGCTGATTTTCATCTGTATTCTTTCCCTGTAATAAACCATAACCATGAGTATAAACAGCTTTCCATGAGTTTTGTCAGTCTTTTAGTAAATTATCAAATCAGAGGGAAGTTTTGGGAACCCTCCTGATATGGTTTAGCTGTGTCCCTATTCAAATTTCATCTTCAATTGTAACTCCCACAATTTCCATGTGTTGTGGAAGGAACCTGGTGGGAGGTGATTGAATTATGGGGGCAGGGTTTTCATGATAGTGAATATGTCTCATGAGATCTGATGTTTGTATAAGGGGGAGTTTCCCTGCACAAGCTCTCTCCTCTTGTCTGCTGCCATGTGAGACATACCTTTCACTTTCCACCATGATTTTGAGGTGTCCTCAGTCACATGGACCTGTAAGTCCATTAAATCTTTTTTTTTCTTCCCAGTCTTGGGTATGTCTTTATCAGCAGCATGAAAACTGACTAATACACCTCCACATTTGTATTTGGTGTTAGAAGTGAGGACAGTCCTGTGTGAGGACTTTTATTTCTTGGTAGTTGGCGTAACTCTTTGCACCTAATTGTGGTAGTTAATTAGGTTTTTATTTTCTTTGTTATTTAGCTATTTTATGTGCTTTGAGTCCTTCTCCGCAGGAGTTGATCTCCTAGAGGGCACTTATTTCTTTTGTATCCTCCTTAATGCCTAGCACAATCTAGGGACTCCTAGTATTTACATTCGTACGTGTTTTGAATTTAATTGTTGTGTTGAGTCATTATCTTGCTTTTTCATTTAAAAAAATTGTGTATTGCTCAAGAAATACTTGGGAAAATTTAATCTTTATTTAATTTCCTTTTTGTATTTATTAAAATGAAGGCATTGTCTATATGTGTTTGACCAAAAGGAAGATATAGGAGGGAACAACTTTTAAGAATGTGATTTTCTATTCTGTTTGACCTCCACTGAGTAAATAATGTAGCTGCAATGTCCTGATGCATAGGCTATGGATTTGGGGGGCTCTGGCAACACTAGGAAGAGCCCCAGAAGTTCAGAAACAGGTACTGCTGTATTTGGAAGAGAAGATGCTTCAGGGAGAACTCCTGAGCCTCTTAGTTCTCTGTTTGTTGTAGCTGTACTTGTCCTGTAAACCTATTCTCTCCAATATGGTGGCCATTACCCACACGTGGCTACTGGATGCTTGAAATATGACTAGTCCAACTTGAGATGTACTGTAAGTATAAAATTCAAACTGGATTTTGAAGACTTAGTAACAAGAAGAAAGTAAAATGTTTCATTAATGATTTGTATAAACTGATCTCATGTCGAGATGATAATACTTTGGATATATTGGGTTAAATAACACATATTATTAAAATTAATTTCACCAGCTTCCTTTTACCTTTTTTATTTTAAAACATGACTGCTAGAAAATTTAAAATTACTTATGTGGCTTACATATTTGTAGTACATCATACTTCTGCTGGACAATGCTGATCTAAACTCTGGAATAATTGCTTCCTATCCAGTCCTGCGACTGGGGCATTTATCTTTCTTTCCAGGTGACAATAACTCAAAGCCTACAGGATGCAAAAAGTTCTCTCCCCTTGTTTTGGTGCTAGGAAAGAATGCCCAGATTTCCTGCCTGCTTTTTTGTTTCTAATAGTTATTTTCTTTATGGAATTTTTAAGAGATAGGGAAGATGAAGGAAAAGAGTGAGATTTTTGTTTTCAGTTGTCATCCTTCCAGATGGTCTTGAAAAGGCATGTCTAGAAACAAAAGTTTGGGAGGCACAGCAAGAGCTTTAAAAAAAAGAGTCCAGAAATCATCTTAAACATGTCAACTCTTCTAATACTTATTTAAAATAGAAGCTTCAAAAATGTTACTTATTTTCCCCCTTTTAAGTTTTCTGAAAAACTTTCCAGAGCCGAGCAGAGATTGCATACGCCAAGATTTTGTGAAAAGGACTTTTACTGCAAAGTTACTAGCTTTGAGAATTTGGTTTTAATAAAGAATCCACATAAACTTCCATGAAATGTCAGCAATGTGCTATTTTAGTAATAACCTTACCTGTGTCCTAGGGCCCAACGAATGAGGATCTCCATAACAGAGAAAAGAATAATTGGGGATTGGCAGGTGAAATTGTCTAGTCATGATATTAATGATTTCTTCAAAGAAGAAGCTGGCTCCTGACTTTATCAAAAACTCATTAAATGGTTGTCAATTTCATAAAAGGAAATACCTATTTTATTTCTCTAAGAGTATAGAGATAAGGTGATTTTTTAAAATATATAACTGCAGAGGCTATCTCTGGGCAAGTTTAACAACCACTAGTAAATAACCAGAAGATGATATGCTGGCCATGGCCAGATGTGAACATTCTGCACACACCCCTCGTGGTGTGCAAATGGTTGGTCATTTTCTGGTGGTTATCAACTGTAAGTGGTCCTGACCCTCACAAGTGCAGCGAGCTTAATTATATCCCCTTTTAAAGCCAGTTTAGTCATTCAAAATACATTTTTAAAGGCTTCCAATGAAAAGCATAAAAAGAAAAAAAATCTTTTAACCATAATTTACTAATTCTCCAGCCTTGATTTTTGGCTTTCCTTGCTGCCTAAGTGGTCATATATTTTATAAGCCTTGCTAATTTGCTGTTAAATTTGCTATTTATATGATCCTAGATGATTTGTTGGACTTCGCTGAACAAAAAAGATTTTTATTAGCAGCCAGTGCTTTCAAAGAGGTGGTTTTTTTCACACCATCAAGGCCACTTTCTCAACTTATTGACAGCTTTATGAGTGTAGCTGGATAAAGAACAGTTTCCTGTATCCAAAAGCGTTTTGCATTCCATGGGGCAAAATCTTGGACTTTTAATTAGGATATAAGAGCCTTCCTTTCTCTCCCAACATTCCCCGGGGGCACAGAGCGGTAACACTTGCATTTAGATAGTTAATCACTTTTCCAGACTTCAGCCCACTGAAATTAGGAAGGTTTTCAGGTCAAATGCTTACCTGGCTCTGGGCCATCCCAGGATGGTATTTATTTCTGCACATCTGCATTTTGTATACACACACACACTGTTTCTCCTTTCTAACTAATTGAGGGTATTTTGCCTACTGCAGAAACTGTCAGATGAATCCTGTTTAGAATCTTATTTGATCCTGCATTTGATATTTTTCACAAGAGAATGAAATATACCCTGGACTTTTCTCATCTGAGATCGCTTTCTGCAGGGAGCAGCAGGCAAATTCTCCTCATTCCCTCATTCTTGTCCTGACCTCACGATCCAGCATGTTTAGAGGACTTTTAAGGTTTTATGTATCTGTTAGATTTTTCTTTGTTGTTATAAACCTACCCAGTACATGTTTTTCTTTTTTCAACATGGTATTAGGTCTTTGATTGTGAAAATGATGAGACACCAAACAGTAAGTGAACATTTTGGAGCTCAAAGTGATAGCCTGGTTGATATAATTTGCTAATATTTGTGTGTCTTTCTCCCCTTTGGGGGAAGCATGCGCTTCCAGAATATGCCAGTTGGCTGGCTTGGGTTTCTTGCCCCATCTTTGCAGAAATTTGCCGTCAATATTCAGAATAAATGGGCTTCTGTCGGGCATATAAAAAAGCATAATCTTAGAGTCTTGACTGGTGGCATTGAGCTAATAATAAAGACACTAGGGCCACTTGAGACCTATTTACTTAAGAAACTGGTAGGTTTTTGATATAAAGATGCCCTCAGGAAAGTTTTCTGAGTTGCCCATTTTTTGTTTATTTTGTTACTATCTTGAGAAGACCTATTTCTTGACTGAAAAGTCAACAAAAATTAGCAGCCCCCACTATGCCCAAAACATGGGTTTTTATCCATGGCTCAGAATCTGGTGTTTTAGCAATGCCACTGGTAAACTTCTGCCAAATTTGACTATGTTTTAGATTGTAAAATAGAGACCTACCATAGTGATCTCAAGATTAAGATAGGCATGCGTCTGAGTACTTGGCAATAATTTTATTATTATTATTTTTATTTTAGATTCAGGAGGTACATGTGTAGGTTTATTACATGGCTATATTGCCTGATGCTGAGATTTGGAGTATGATTTAACTAATCACACAAATAGTGAACATAGTACCCAATAGGTAGTTTTTCAACCCTTGCCCTCCTTTCTTCCTCCCCATGTTTGAAGGTCTTGAAGATGAAAGCAAAAGTGCTTTCATCTTTATGTCCATGTGTAGTCAAGGTTTAGCTCTCACTTATAAGTGAGAACATGCAGTTTTTGGGTTTCCATTTCTGTGATAATCCACTTAGAATAATGGCCTCTAGCTGCATCATATTGCTGCAAAGAACATGTTTTGTTCCTTTTTATAGCTGCATAGTATTCCATGGTTTATATGTACCATATTTTCTTTAATTCACCATGGATAGGTACCTAAGTTGATTTCGTATCTTTGCTACTGTGAATAGTGCTACAATAGACACATGAGTGCAGGGGTCTTTTTGTAGAGTGATTTACTTTCTTTTGGGTATATACCCAGTAATGGGATTGCTGAGTCAAATGGTAGTTTTAAGTTGTTAGAGAAATCTTCAAACTGCTTTCCACAGTGGTTGAACTAATTTACATTCTCACCAACAGTGTGTAAGTGTTCGTTTTTCTCCATAGCACCATCATGATTTGTTATTTTTAGACTTTTTAATAGTAGCCATTCTGACTAATGTGAAATGGTATCTAAAATTCATATGGGACCAAAAAAGAGACCAATAGGCAAAATGACCCTAAGCAAAAAGAACAAAGCTGGAAGTATTACATTATTGGACTTCAAACTATACTACAATGGTGTAGTAAGCCAAACAGCATGATATTGATACAAAATAGACATATAGATCAATGGAACAGAATAGAAAACCTAGAAATCAAGCCACATGCCTACAATCAATTGATCTTCAACAAAGTCAACAATGGAGAAAGGACACCCTATTCAATAAATGCAAACTGGATATCAAAGGAACATACCTCAAAATAATAATAGCCATGTTATGAAAAACTCACAGCTGACATCACATTGAATGGGCACAGTCAGAGGCATTCCCCCTAAGAATTTAGAAGACGACAAGGATATCTACCACTCTCATTATTCAACATAGTACTAGAAGTCCTAGCACGAGTAATCAGGCAAGAGAAAGAAATAAAAGGCACCCACATAAGAAAAGAGGAAGTTATATTATCTCTCTTCACTGATGATATGATTCTATACCTAGAAAACCCTAAATATTCTGCCAGTACTCGTAGACCAAATGACTTCAGTAAAGTTGCAGGATACAAAATCAACTCACAAAAATCAAAAGTTTTTAACTATCTTCTCATACTTTTTATTTCCATCTTATCCTCGGTGCACACACCTACATATACACACATTAACACACAAACATTTGCAAACATCTAGGCAATTTACAAGTGCGAGAAAACCCAAACTAATTCTGAATGTATTGCTCTATGAACCATTTGCTTAGAATGTGCTGACCACTGCACTGAAGTAATGAGAAAAGACACAGGATGCAGTAAGCACCCTGAACACATTCTGATTTAGAGCTTGGCTGTATCAATTATTTGCACAAAGCTTTTAGCATGCCAGTATTTGCAACTAAGACAACTAATGCTGAGTGTTAGTCTATTTGCTTTTTTAACAGATTATGGTGAAAGTTAGATCTCTTCTAATCTGTGTGAAATAAATATTTTCTTTACTGGCAACTTTGTATTGATAATCAGAGTCGGAACTTCAGCATCTCTGGGGGAACCCACTCTGCTCTCCTTGAAATCAATAAGACAAGTAAAATTGAATCTTAATGTCTTCCATTTCTGCACTTATGATTCTGGCAATTACATTTTTTTTTCCTTCCTGGTCTAGGCAATCACTCTGCTTGCTCTAGTTTTAGCAACTTATCTCCTAGTGTTTCCTTTTCTGCTACGAGTTCCTTCTCTCACACATGGGTGATCTTCATCCTGTAGAAAGGAGGTCAACCCAGGAGCTAGGGAGTCTTTTGTTAGCTCTGCCCCCTATTAGCTGTGATGACTTAGGCAGATCAGTTCCTCTGGGTCTCAAATTCTTTACTCACCTAGTGAAAGGAATTGGAGCAAATGCTTCCTACGGTACTTCCCAACTGTTAAATTTTGCTCTCCCCCAAAGGCAGCTGCATACATTGAAATTCTTGGTGCAGAAATAGGCCTCAAGGAACAATACATCTAGACTTGTTTCAGAGCTTCACTTTCCACCATTTTGCTACAGGGTGTGTTTCAGAAAAAAACTCTCAAACTGTGTTGTCCTCTGCTCTCACCACAACAACAATCAACACAGAAAACTTATGTGTCCAAATGTAGGGGTTTCCCCCCAACAAAAAACATGCAGTTGATTCTGCAGCAGACACCAGCTGGGTGTCTTCCAAGTCAATCCTGAGGTTATCTATCTGGATTCCACAGGTTGAGGGCTCCATCCTCAAGACCAACCCCTCCCTCCCACCAGTCACAAGTCTGGATCTCTAGAACTTTTGACGTCTTCATCTGGCTTTAAGTTGGGGTTCCCATAATCCCATCTGAGGGTTCAGTTAATTTGCTGGAGCAGCTCACAGAACTCGGGGAAACACTTATGTTTACCAGTTTATTACAAAGGATATTTTGAAGGATACAAATAAACAGTCAGATGAAGAAATGCATAGGGCAAGGTCTGGAAGGGTCCTGAGTGTAGGAATTTGTGTCCCAGTACAGCTGGGGAGTGCCACCCTTCTGGCATGTGAGTGAGTTCTTGTTAACTTCCTATCCACTTTCACGTGTTCAGTCATCTGGAAGCTCTCTCAACCTTGTCTTCTTGGGTTATGATGGGCTTTATGATGTCAGCATTCCTTCCCATACGACATAGAGCAGTACCCTGGAATGACAGTCATACGACCCACAATCACAAAGGCAGGGAAAGATTGGAGTCCTGCCTTGGGTCAGGAGAAGAAAAGGCAGGAGAAGGATAGAGAAATTGTCTTCTGAGACCTAACACACCCAGTATTATAACAAAAGACCGTAACAAGAGCTATGGTAGTTATGAGCCAAGACCCTGAATGAAACCCTATGCATGTCTCATAACACAACAGTGCCCTAGAAGATTCTTGTAGCCAATTTAATGAATTTGATGTATGGAATATTTTGGAAAATTTTTTTTAAGATTCCATCTATGTAATTTCACTTTAGTTCTTGGATTTTGTGGCCTTTCTAGTCAAACAATGCACACTTTTTTTTCTTCCTTTTCCTCTCTCTTTTGCTCTTTCTTTTTCTCTCTTTCTTTCCATCTTTCCTCCTTCCCTCACTTGTTCCCTTCCTTCCCTCCCTTTCTTATTTTTCCTTCCTTCCTTTCTCTTTTTCTTTCCCTCTTTCTTTCTCCTCCCTCCCCTTCCCTTTATTCTTTCTTCTCTCTCCTTTCTCTCTCTTTCTTTCCTTCTTTCTTTCTCTTTCTTTATTTCCCTCCCTCTGTCCCTCCCTCCCTCCCTCCTTCCTTCCTTTCCTTTTTTCCTTCCTTCCATCCATCTCTTCTTCTTCTTCCTTTTCTTCTTCTCCATCTTCTCCTCCTTCTCCTCCTTCTCCTTCTCCTTTCCTTTCCTTTCATTTTTTTCTTCTCCCTCTCTTCCTCCATCCCTTCCACTAGTGACAAAACAAGCTATTCACTCCTCACTTGTTTCATAGAAAGATACTCTTTGACTCACTGTCCCCTGCTTATGCTGATATAGGCAGCCATACTCTCTAATAAACCTACATACCCTCAGATTATACATATAGGAGAACAATTGCTACCTCTATATTTACATAGACATAGTGCATAAGGATGTATGTGTCTCTGTATGTGTGTGTGTGTGTGTGTGTATGCACATGTGCATGTGAGGAAAGAATACAGCAGACTTTTGCTCCTTCACCTCATCCCCATTTCCTGCTATACAATTTAATGTTGGGTGTGCCAAAAGAGACAGTCATCATTTTTTTCTAGATAGCTGTATTAGTTATTTATTGCTCTGTTACAAATTACCCCAAAATGTATTGGCTTAAAACAACAATTTTTTAAAAAATCTCACAGTTTTAGTATGTCAGGAATTTAATCTGAGCATGGCTTAGCTAAATACCTCTGGCTCAAGGTCTTTCATGAGACTGTTGGATAGAATGGAGCTATGGTCTCATCAGAGGACTTGAAGAGGAAGGGTGGGGTCCACTTCCAAGTTCCCTCACTTGGTCATTATCAGGCCTTTGTACCTTACAACATGGGTCTCTTCATAAGACTGCCTTCTGACATGGCAGCTGACTACCCTCACAGAGATAGACTTGAGGTACTGGAAGAGTAAGAGTACACATACGAGAGAGAGAGAGAGAGAGAGAGAGAGAGAGAGAGAGAGAGAGAGAGAGAGAGAGAGAGAGCCCACCCATTACTTTGCCATATTCTATTTGTTAGAGAGTTAGAGGTGAATCAGTAAATCCAGTCCATACTCAAGGGGAAGGCATTACACAAAGGTGTGAATTCCAAGAAGTAAGGATCACTGGGAGTCATTTTAGAGACTACCTATCTCAGGCCTCTAGTATCTAACACTTTATGTTCTTCCCACATGCAAAATACATTCACCGCCTCCCAACATCTTGAAAGGTGTGAACTCAGAGTCTAATATATCATCATCTAAACCAGGTTCTGGTGTAGAAGAGGCTCCTGGAGTGTAGTATCTTAAGTACTTCTCTTTGAGTATAGTTACTCTTGGTTTGTCTACCTGAGAAACTAAAGAGACAAGTTATCCCACTTACCTGTGCCCAGAAAAGAATGGTGGTACAGGCATAGGATCACTGCAATAGGTATTCCAATTTAAAGGGAGAAAATGGGAGGCACAAAGGAATTACTGGTCCATAGCAATTCTGAAACTCAGCCAGGCAAATGTTGGAAGTACTTTAACTCAGTTTCATGGAGTGGGAGACTTTTCTGTGGCTCTTGGCTCTGCCTTCTGGAGTCTCTGTTCTGAGTCATTTCTTTTCCATGAAAGGTAGCATATGTTTATAGCTGAGAAACTCTTTCAATCTGCTTCCTGCCAGCAGAATTCTAGGAACCTAAAGGCCTCTTCTCATTTCCCACCATTTCTGTCTCCTTTTGTCTCTCACTGTCTTTATATCTTTTAAGAAGTCTGTGGTTCTGCTGTGCATCCTCTTCAGGTACATTCCACCAAACAAAAACACCCATCCACAAATCTCTTTGTGGTGAGTTCAGCCCTGTTGTTTGATTGAGACAGTCTGTGAGGCACACATACTCTTAGTTTGTTTTAGAGGGCTTTTGTCTGAATAAATGGTACTCTGAGACATACTTTTAATCTTTCTCTGGACTTAATAAGATATTTCACAGTTGTACCCTCAGCCCCTTCTTTGTAGCATATTTGCTGATGGTACTCTGGATTTGGTCTTTTCCCAGGAGAAGGCATTTCTTAATTTTAAAGCCATCACTTGCCATTGGGAAGGGGTGAGACTTTTCAAAATCATCAAGCCTTAGTTCTTTTTTATTTAAGAGTCCTATTCTCTATTTATCTCTGTCACATTTTACCATAAGCATCAAGGTGAAACAAATGGCAACCTCAATGATTTGCTTAGACATATTTGCTATATTACCAGTTGGTTAACCATGCTGTCCTCTCTCTACATAACTGCAGACAACAGTGTTGCTATACTGTCTGCCCCTTTATAGTAAACTTTTTTCTTACTCCAGTTTCCAATGAGATTTTCTTCATTTTGTTTTTCTTTTATTTTTTTGAGGTACAGTCTTGCTCTGTCGCCCAGAGCGGTTCAGTGGCGCAATCTCGGCTCACTCATACCTCTGCCTCCTGGGTTCAAGCAATTCTCCTGCCTCAGCCTCCCAAGTAGCTGGGATTACAGGTGCCCACCACTGCATCTGGCTAATTTTTATATTTTTAGTAGAGATGGGGTTTCACCATCTTGGCCAGGCTGCTTCGTTTTTCTTTAAGCCTTCAACTGTAGTATCTCCAAAGATTAGTAGTTTCTTCCAAGTACTTTCATTACCACTCTCCATAAAGTCCGCTGCCTGCTTCCAAAGCCATTCCTACATTTTAGGGTTTTTGGTTTTTTAAAATGGAAGAACAATTATAATATTAAGGATTCAATGTACCTAAAGAGAACTATTGCTGTGTCTATCCTTGATTAAAGTGTTCAGCAAGACTCTGTAACTTTTCTGGAAGTCAATAGGGCTAAGATAAAATTTCCAAGTATCTAGGAATGTTTAATCTTGTACTTTTTGAGGGAAGGGAAATAAACTTGCTAGCCTTTTATGTTTCCTTATGCAGACAGACTCAAGAATTCTGGAATAGCAGCTCATTGTTCTTTTTAGATTTTGATATTTGGCAGGTTTTTCTGAGAATACTTTGACTGTGGGTAGTGATTAATGTAGATCATATCTATTTAAGGTTTTGGCCAGGTAAGACATTTAGACTGAGGGTGGCATAACCACCTTAGGACTTTCCCAAGGCTCCAGAATAAAGGATAGAATAAAACCAGGAACTTTTCTATATTCAACAGACAATGATATGCTTCTTATATTTACCCATTTGCCTTAAGTTTTCTCCTTTATTTCTTTTACATACATCACACATGTTCGTGTATATGTATCTCTGTGTGTTTATGTGTTAGGGGTGGCTCTGGTGGTGAGAAATTCACATTATTAATAGTTAAGAAATAAATAATTTTGCTTGAGAAGCTACCTACGTTTTCTTGTTGCCAATAGTAACCTTCCTAACTTTTCTTCAAAAAAAGTTTATGCCTAAGCTCTTCCTACATCAATATACACCAATATATACATAACTATTTCTATCCAATAGTGTAAATGTTAGTTTTCTAGGCATTTGTTTAAGAATACAATGCTACTGGGGGATGTGGTAAAAATCACAACTATTTGCCCAGTAATTCAGGCAATGTATCTTCAATTGGTTTACTGCTACTGCTCAGAATCTTCTCCCAAAGTAAACCTCATTTGGTTTCAGCTCATTGTACAATGTCTTTCTCCCAGGCACAATTTCAACCTTCATTCTTTCTATAAATATTTATTAAACACCTACTATGTACTAGGTAGAAACACTAACCAAGAGAGTTATGATCTCTACTCTTAGACAGTTTAGCGTGTACCAAAAATGTAAAAATGAAAATGAAAATAAATAAGTATAAGGTTGGAAAATGTGATACATATTTTGACAGATAAGAAATATCTGTGGTGGGCAGGAATAATGAGGAATGTCCTGGTTACAGACTGGTTAATCAGGAAAGATTTCCATGAGAAGAAAAGGATGAGGCAACAGAAATGCTGAGCCAAGTGTGTGGTTGGTGTGCAAACAGATACAGGGGTGGGAAGGCTTGTTCCATTTTGCTAACTCGAAGCAATTTATTGTTTCTGGAAAATCTAGTCTAACTAGGGGAGTGGCGAGAGTTCACACTAGAAATGATGGACAGAGTATGATTATGCAGTCATTATACATTATGTGAAGGAATTTGAATTTTATGCTGAAGTTAAGACGAGGTGACTTAGCCAAACATATATTTGGAAATAATCGCTCTGATAACAGCAGTGCTGGACCCAGGTTTTGTGGGGCCTGATAACATAAAATTTGGGAGCTCTTTTTAAGAAAAGAATAGGATGAATTTAAAAATACAGAATTAGGTTCACAGTGAATATTTGTTTAGAATGAAAAAAACACAACAAATTACACATTTTAAACTGCTGACACAAATCAGAAAATCCAGAAAATAAACATATTTTATGACTTTATTGCCAGCACATGTCTGTAAAAGATTTTCACCTATGTTTGTAGACACCAAACCCTTTCATTCATCTCTTCATCGGGCAGTGATTTTCTTCTATCACTTCCCATCGACACAATAGAAAGATAATGTAGTTTTTCCTCCATCATGACTAATAGCAATTTTATTATTATTAACAGTTTATTTTTTATTTTATTATTTATTTATTTATTCATGTTTTTTAGAGACAGGGTCTTGCTCTGTCACCCAGGCTGGAGTGCAGTGGTATAATCACAGCTCACTGCAACCTCAAATTCCTGGGCTCAAGCGATCTGCCTGCTTCAGCTTCCCAAATACCTGAGAATATAGGCACATGTCACCATGCCTGGTTACTTTTTCTTATTTTTTGTAGAGACGAGATCTTGCTATGTTGCCCAGGCTAGCCTTGAACTCTGGCCTTAAGCCATTGTCCCGCCTCGGCTTCCCAAAGTGCTGGGATTAGAGTTGTGAGTCAAGATGCCAATTATTAATAGTTTAGAATAATTTTTTCATTTTCACAATTTTTTGGTTGTGTTATACAGATTTTCCAGTTTGTCTGCCAAATTTGAGAAAACCACTAAAGGATTATTTTACATATTATGAATCATAAGACTTTCACTTGGCATATCAAGGTATCTTACCTTGGCAAATTTGACAAAACATATGACCATAGAAACATACTAAGAAGACTCTCCAAGTCTCAGAAGGGGCTGGTGCAAGCAAGGGACCAGGAAACTCAAGTCTTAGCAGTCTTAGAATACTTCTGCTGCTCATCAGCAAAAGTGAAAATGGACCGAGGAGATGTTGCTTGGACACGGGAATCTCAGTGAGGCCATGGGCTAAGACGTGTTACTAGGAATGAAAAAGAAATAAATGTTTGATTTTCACACATCTCCTTTAAGGAGGAATATAATTGATAGGATTTGGGTAACTGACTCTTTGTAGGGGTTATGCAAGGTGGAAAGGGAGCAAACAAGGAACACTGGCAACTTTCTGACTTGAGTCACTGGAGGAGTGGATGTCATTGAGGCTTGAAACATGACTAGGAGATAAGATCTGTGAGTATAATTAAACCTGAGGGTCTGTGTGGTAACTGAGTCAGCAATGTGGGTCTGGAGAGCAACCTGAGTAGTGATGGTGAAACTGATGGGGTTGAGAAACTGATGGTGCCATCAATCAGCGGAACTTTGGAGTTGGAGTCAGGGATTTGCCCCTTTGCTGCAGCCAAAGAAGCCCTATAATTACTGAAAGCCAGGCTGATGGCCCTAGAAGTATCATAGAGACTTGGCATGCAGCAAGCCCTACCTCTCTGAATGTGCTGGCTAGAGTATATCATTCACTGTTTCCACTGCCACCACCACACCCTCTTGTTAAACCTGATTTAATATGTCTCATGACAAAAAACCCCGAGCCCAAATTTCATAGGCTTTTAGTGGGAAAACTGTCTCAGTTTACAATCAGGTAACAAATCAGGGCATTTTTTTTCCACTTCTCTAAGTTCTAGTTGATTCTTTTTATCATCCTCTCTGGTTATTGTAACCAGTCTTTTTTTTTCCTGACTTACACTCTCTTATTCTGACTTATTCTAAAATCATTTTAAACATTCTTACTTATGTTTTGTGTCTAATAAAAACAACCTGTGAAGTCTTTTCTGTTCTACTGTTCTTTACTACATCAGCTTATTCTCACTCATGGTGTCTTTTTTGTTGTATGCTTTGTCGTTGTTTTCTAGTTTAGTTTAGTCTTCATTTTGACCTTGTATTCACTGGAAATTTCTCAGTAGGACAGTAGGAATTCTTTGAGGTCTGCAGTGGGAACAAATTCTCTGAAAAAGATTATGTTTGATCCTGCCTAGAGGCACTGTTAATTCCTAGAATTACTTTAGACTAAATCTCAATTTATTAGTTACTTTGCTTGTTTTTAGAACACATTCTTATATTTCCAATCCATGTAAAAGCCAGCCCACAGCGGCAAATTATGAAGGGAGGCTTTTGCTCTTTACCCAAAGACAAGGTAGTGGTAGGAAACCGTCTTTGCTGTCTTTCTTCATAATGTAGATTTCAGTATTTTTTCTTCCGATTCTCTATTTTGCAGAGGATTTTCCAGATCCACAGGAAGTTTTGTATCCAACTCTTCACTTCATCAGGTATATAAAGGAAGTTTTGTTGGGAAGGTGACACGTTCCTAGACTTAGACTTCTTCCTCTGGACAGTTGCTAAAAGTGAAGATTGGGTAACAGAGTAATACAGATGCCCTTAGGGTAGTCAGCAGCTTCAGAGCTCACTTTGCTGGATTCATGAATTGGCTCTGTAATTGGCCTCTAAGGATTTTCCTCATTTTTCTCGCCAGCTCAGACACACGTGTGGGTTATTCAGATTATTGCTGGACCTGGAAGTCAACCATGATTTTCTTATACGTTTCCCAGCCCTGCAAAGCATTTCTAATTGCTTTCTTTTCTCTTGTTGACAAGAGCATGGTGCATTTTTTACTATACACTCCAATTATCTAGCTTGTCTTTCATATCTATACGGAATCTATTTCCTTCACAACCATTTCTTGGAGACCTTTTTATTGTGTTTCAACTTTTATTTTAGGTTCAGGGGATACATGTGCAGTTTTGTTACGTGGGTAAATTACATGTCATGTGGGTTTGTTGTACAGATTATTTTGTCGTTGATAAAAGAAAAACTTTAGCTGAATTCAATTTAATGGAGTTTAACTGAGCAATGAACGATTCACAAATTGGGCAGCCCTCAGAATCACAGCAGATTCACAGAGACTCCAGCACAGCCGTGTGGTGGAAGATTATAGACCGAAAAAGGGAAATGACTTACAGAAATCTGTACCTCTTACAGTGAGGTACAGAAACAGCTGGATTGGTTACAGGTTGGCGTTTGCCTTATTTGAACGCAGTTTGAACACTTAGCAGTCTATAAGTGGTTGAAATATGGCCATTGGGATTGGCCAAGGCTCAGTTATTATTACAGGCACATACTCCTAAGTTAGGTTTTTAGTTGTCTGACTATTAAGGTAGGTTATGGTTCATCCACAAGGACTCAAATATAGAAGTACGAAGTCCTTCTCAGGCCATATTTAGTTTGCTTTAACATATTCAGGTAATAAGCACAGTACCTAATAGGTCGTTTTTCCATTCTTACCGTCCTCCCATCGTAAACCCTCAAGCAGGCCCGTTGTTCCCTTCTTTGTATCCATGTGTAGTCAATGTTTAACTCCCACTTGTGAGAACATGCGATATTTGGTTTTCTGTTTCCTGTATTAATTGGTTAAAATAATGGCCTCCAGCTGCAGCCATTTTGCTGCAAAAGACATGATTTTATTCTTTTTTATGATTGTGTAGTATTCCATGACGTATATGTGTATACCACTTTTTCTTTATCCAGTCCACCATAGATGGGCACTTTGGTTGATTCCATGTCTTTGCTATTGTCAATAGGACTGCAGTGAACACATGCATGCATGTGTCTTTATGATAGAACAATTTATTTTCATTTGGGTATACACCCAGTAAGGAGATTGCTGGGCTGAATGGTAGTTCCGTTTTAAGTTATTTGTGAAATCTCCAAACTGCTTTCCACAGGGGTTGAATTAATTTACATTCCCACTAGCAGTGTATAAGCATTCTCTTTTCTCTACAATTTGTTATTTCTTGACTTTTTAATAATAGCCATTCTGACTGGTGTGAGATGGTATATCCTCGTGGTCTTGATTTGCATTTCTCTAATAATTAGTGATGTTGAGCATTTTCTCATATGCTTTTTGGCTGCGTGTATGTCTTCTTTTGAGAAGTCATTTCTTGGAGACCTTGAACCTTCTACCTCATCATGAACCAGTGACTTTTCAACTACCGTCCCAAGATCTCTTTTCTCTTACTAGGGTGAACCAACTATTTCCTGAATCTCATGGCTTCCAATATTTTGAAAGTTTCAACATTTTCTTTCTCATTTCATTAGACAACTTCTCAGTTATTGGACATTTTTACATCAATTCACATCTAAAAATGTCTTCATTTCGCTCTCAAACTTGATGGATTATTTTGTATGAAGTATAGGTAAAAATAAATGACCTGAGCTTCCAGTTTTACTTCCAGCATCTGAAGAGTTCAGAAGTCATCACTCTTGTCCTCACAACAAGAAGAAAGCCGAACACATTAATAATCAATAATTTTTCTTGGACCGTATTGAGAATTGAAGTCCCAGGGCAAACCACCTTATAAAATCTGGAGAGGCTAGCAAATTCAGAGTCACAGCCAAGATATTTCTACTTAGAGCAACAGTCACTAAAGCGTTAAACGTAAATCTTTATCACTAAAGATATTCACATGACAGCGAGTATCTCCTAGGGCTGCACACTCATGGGTTTTACTTTCAGGAACCCCACCAGGTTCTTACAGTGAAGAACTAGGAAAGATCTCCTGGTTATTCAGGCAGGGGGAGGAAAAAGGTAATCTTTTGGAAATGCCTGGAGTATTCTCTATAATAAAGGACTACTCTCTAAGGGGCATGACTTTTCCAGGGCCTATGATAGCCAAGGAGAAGGTCACTAACCCACCTCTGGTCCTCTCTATCCTTCCTGTCTCACATAAGCAGAAAGAAGGAATGCTAGGAAACATTTGTGAAAGTCACATCCCAAGAGCACAGTTCTACTGAAATATTTAATCATAATATTTTAGAGTGCGTTCACTACCCTACACTTTACTACCATATCAACAGGGCTCCAGTATAAAAACTGTATATCAGAGTTGTAAGAGGAGCAAGGTGAAGACTCTATTTAAGAAGGAGTTCCTAGGGAAGCCCAAAGACAATAGGGAAGGCAAAACTACAAAAACAGGGACACTAGAAGAATTTGAAGCTTCTGCCCACGTACATCTACAGCTAATGTTAAATAGCCCAGCACCTGGACAGATTAACATAAAAACTCGCATTAAAGGGCTTTTACCTCAGTTCATACAAGCAATACATAATTCCCAGCTTTCATTAAAAAATTATGAGGCAAAAAATAACACAGAGTGAAGACAGAAGGCAAGCATCAGGACCAGATTCTAATATGCACATATTTTAGAATTATCAGACTGGGAACTTAAAATAAATAAGGTAGTGGCTCAGATAAAAAAATGACAAGCTGCAAGAATGATTAATAAAGAGATTAAAACCCTAAGAATCAAAATGTTAGAAACCAAAACATAGTAACAGACATGGAGAATATCTTTGATGGTTTCATGAGTAGACTGCATGTGGCTGAGGAAAGAATCAGTGAGCTTGAAGATATGTCAATATCAGCGTTCTAAACTAAAATGCAAAGAGAGAAGAATTTTTTAAATACAGAAAAAATATCTGAGAAGTGTGGGACAATTTCAAAGGTATAAAATATACACAATGGCAACACTAAAAGAAAGGATAACAGAGTAGAAAAATATTTGAAATAATAGTGGCTGAAAATTTTCCAAAAGTAATGACAAACACAAAACCACAGATCCCAGAAGTTCAGGGAATGCCAAGATAAATACCAAAAACTATGCCTACTAGGCACATTACATTCAACCCGAAAAAAACTAAAGATAGAGAAGATCTTGAAAAAAGCAGAGCTGCGATATGGGAATTTACCAACAGAAGATAAGTTATATAAGCTAGAAGAGAATAGAGTGGAATATGTAAAATGTTGGGAAAAGAACAGAACCCACCAACCTAGAATTCCATACACAGAGATTATTGTTTTTTAAATTTCTAATTTTTAAAATAAGAAAATAAGTGCTCCTTTTTCTCCACAACCTTGCCAGCATGTTATTTTTTGACTTTTTAATAATAGCCATTTTGACTGGTGTGAGATGGTATCTCACTGTGGTTTTGATTTGCATTTCTCTAATGATTTGTGATTTTGAGTTTTTAGAAATATGTTTGTTTGCTGCATGCATGTATGTCTTCTTTTGAAAAGTGTCTGTTTATGTCCTTTGCCCACATTTTAATAGGGTTGTTTGTTTTCTTCTTGTAAATTTCTTTAAATTCTTTTTAGATGCTGTATATTTGACCTTTGTCAGACGCATAGTTTGCAAAAAAATTTTTTTCCATTCTGTATGTTGTTTACTTTGTTGATAGTTTCTTTTGCTGTGGAGAAGCTCTTTCATTTAATCAGATCCCATTTGGCAATTTTGGTTTTTGTTGCAATTGCTTTTGACTTCTTTATCATAAAATCTTCGCCGGTGTATTCCTTGGTATTTTATTTTTTTGTGGTAACTGTGAATGTGATTACATTCCTGATTTGACTCTTGGCTTGAGAACTTGTTGGTGTATAGGAATGCTAGTAATTTTTTGCACACTGATTTTGTATCCAAAGACTTTGCTGAAGTTGTCAGCTTAAGAAGCTTTGGGGCTGAGATTATGGGGTTTTCTAGATATAGGATCATGTCATCTTCAAGCAGGGATAGTGTGATGTCCTCTTGTCCTATTTGGATGCCTCTTTTTTTTTTTAATCTTTTGGTTGTCTTGTCTGAGACATCTCATATGTTGAATAGGAGTGATGAGAGAGGGCATCCTTGTCTTGTGCTGGTTTTTAAGGTGAATGCTTCCAGCTTTTGCCTATTCAGTATGATGTTAACTGTGGATTTGTCATATATGGCTCTTATTATTTTGAGCTATGTTCCTTCAATACCTAGTTTATTGAGAGTTTTTAACATGAAGGAATGTTGAATTTTATTGAAAGTATTTTCTGCATCTATTGAGATAATCATGTGGTTTTTGTCTTTAGTTCTGTTTATGTGATGAATCACATGTATTGATTTGCATATGTTGAGCCAAACTTGGATCCCAGGGATAAAGCCTCCTTGATCATGTTGGATAAGCTTTTTGATGTGCTGCTGGATTCAGTTTGCCAGTATTTTGTTGAGGATTTTTGCATCAGTGTTCATCCAAGATATTGGCCTGAAGTTTTCTTTTCTTTTTTTTTTTTTTTTTTTGTATCTCTGCCAGGAATAAAATGAATGCTTATACACTGTTGTTGGGAAGGTAGATTAATTCAACCATTGTGGAAGACAGTGTGGCAATTTCTCAAAGACCTAAAGACAGAAACACCATTTGGCCCAGCAATCCAATTACTAGTTATATACCCAAAGGAATGTAAATCATTCTATTAATAAAGACTCAAGCATGTACCACTATTCACGATAGCAAAGACATGGAATCAACCTAAATGCCCATCAATGATAGAGTAGATAAAGAAAATGTGGTACATACACACCATGGAATACTATGCAGCCATAAAAAAGAACAAGATCATGTCCTTTGCAGGGACATTATCCTTAGCAAACTAGTGCAGGAAGAGAAAACCAAATACTGCATGTTGTCACTTATAAGTGAGAGCTAAATGATGAGAACACATGGACACATAGAAGGGAGCAACACACACTGAGGCCTATTGGAGCAGAGAGGGTGGGAGGAGGGAAAGAATCAGTAAAAATAACAGTAATGGGTACAAAGCTTAATACCTGGGTGCTGAAATAATTTGTATAATAAACGCCCATGACACAAGTTTTACCTATATAACAAACCTGCACATGTACCCCTGAATGTAAAAGACAAGTTAAAGAAAATTAGGATGAAATAAATACTTTCTTAGGCAAACAAAAACTGAAAATTTATCATTAATGGAACTTCCCTGCAGAAAATGCTACAGAAAGTCATTCAGGAAGGAGAAAAACTTTATAGGTTAGTAACTTGGATCTACATAAAGAAGGAAACAGCATCAGAAGATGCATAAATGAAGGTAAAACAGCATCTTTTACCTCTTAAGTTCCAAATAGACCTAAAATAACTTTATCTAAAGCAATGATAGTGACAGTGTATTGGGCAATTATAGCATATGAATAAATAAAATAAATGGCAGCATCTTGCCTGGGACAGGAAAGAAGAATTAAGAAAAGTCTGTTAAGGTAAATGCACTACATATAAAGTGGTAGAATATTATTTAAAGGTGAAATGATGCTAGTTGTAAATGTATTGCAAACTGTACGGCAAGAACTAATTTTTGTTAAAAGAAATTTAATTGATAGACTAAAGGAAGAGCTAAAATAGAATTATGCAAAATGTTTAATTAAAACCAGGGAAGACAGTAAGAGGAGGAAAAGAAGAAAAGAAACAACAAATACAATAAATAAAAAACTGTCACAAGCATGATGGATATTCATCCAAGTATTTCAATAATCACTTTAAATGTGAATGGTATGGATAAGCCAATTGAAAGACAGAGCTCTGCAGAGTAAATTTTAAAAAAAGAAGCTTAACTGTATGTTTACTCCAAGAAACTCACATTAAATATAAAGATAGACCAAAAGTAAAAAGAAGGAGTGACATATACTGTGGTAACACTAATCAAAAGAAAGCTGGAATTGCTATATTAATTTCAGGAAAAAATTATCAGGGATAAAGGGGATAATTACATCATAATAAAAGGGTAAAATTTCTCAAAAGATATAACAATCCTTAACCTAACAACAGAGCATCAAAATATGTGAAGCAAAAACTGATAGAACTGGAAGGAAAAAAATACATTACACCACTATTATTGTTGGAGACATCAATACCCCTTTTTCCATACTGATAGATGAAGGAGGCAGAAAATCAATGAGGATATGGTTGAACTGAACAGCTGTATCAATAAACTTGACCTAATGGGCATTTATAGAGAGCTCTATGCAACAACAGAAGAATACAAATTCTCAAGCTTATATGGAATATTCACAAAATTCTGTGCCACAAAACACAGTTTAACAAATTTAAAGTAATAGAAATCATACAAAGTAGTTTTTCAGACCACTACGGACTTAAAATAGAAATCAGTAACAGAAAGATAGTGGAAATATCTTAAATATGTGAACATTAACTTTTATCTCAGTTCATTTTCTGCTGCTATAACAGAATTACAACAGACTGGGTATAATTTATAAATAAAAGAAGCTTATTTGGCCTGTGGTTCTGGAACCTGGAGAGTCCAAGAGCATGGCATCAGCATCCAGTGCAGGTCAACCCACTGGAGAAAGGTGGAAGGCAAAAGGGCAAGAGAACACATGTAAGAGATCTCACTTTTGTAACAAAACTAGAGCAGAAGTCAATGAATTTAAAAGCACATAATAATAATAATGAAAATCAACAAAACCAAAAGCTAATTATTTGGAAAGACCAATAAAAATGGGAAAACTCTTGCCAGGATAGCCAAGGAGAAAAAAGATAAAAAACACAAATTACCAATAGCAGACATGAAAGAAAGATCATTGCCACTGATCACATAAACATCAAAAAGAATAATAAAGAAACAGTATGAAAAACTGCATTCCCACAAATTTGATAGTTTAGATAAAACGGATCAACTCTTTGAAAGACACAAATTATCAAAACTCAAAGAGAGGCAGATAATTTCAACAGGACTATATCTATTTTAGAATTAGTAAATAATCAATAACTATAAAAAGAGATCTCCAGACTCAGATGGTTTTAGTGGTGAATTCTAGCAAACACTAAGGAAGAAATAATACCAATTTTCTACAATCTCTTCCAGCAAACAGAAAATTTAACACTTCCTAACTTATCCTATGAGGCCAACATATTACCATAATACTAAAACCAGATAAACTAATTATACGAAAGAAAAACCACAGACCAATATTTCTCATGAACATGTGGTAAATAGAATTATGCACCCTCTCACCCCTCACCCCCAATGGTATCCATATTCTAATCCCTGGAATCTGTTACCTTACATGACAAAAGGTACTTTGCAGATATTGTTAAGGCCCTTGAAATGGAATGACTATCCTGGATTAACTGAGTGGGACTAATGTAATTATAAGGATCTTTAAAAGAAGAAACGAGAGTGTCAGAGTCAGAGAGGAGACGTGATGACAGAAGCGGATGTTGGAGTAACCGTCTCGGAAGATGGAGGGCGGGGCCAGTAGCCAAGGAATACAGTAGGTCTGGAAAAGGCATATAAGTAGGTTATCTCCTGAAAATTCCAGAAGGAATGAAGCTCTGCCAACATCTCAGTGTTAGCCTGTAACACCCACTTCACACTTCTGACTTCCAAAACTGTAAGGTAATAAATTTTTGCTGTCCTATGCCATTAAGTGTGTGATAACTTTTTATAGCAGAAAAAGAAACTTATACAACATAGATGCAAAAATCTTTAAGAAAAAATTAGCACAGCATGGTACTGGTACCAAAACAGAGATATAGACCAATGGAACAGAACAGAGTCCTTAGAAATAATACCACACATCTACAGCCATCTGATCTTTGACAAACCTGAGAGAAACAAGAAATGGGGAAAGGATTCCCTATTTAATAAATGGTGCTGGGAAAATTGGCTAGCCATAAGTAGAAAGCTGAAACTGGATCCTTTCCTTACTCCTTATACGAAAATTAATTCAAGATGGATTAGAGACTTAAATGTTAGACCTAATACCATAAAAATCCTAGAGGAAAACCTAGGTAGTACCATTCAGGACATAGGCATGGGCAAAGACTTCATGTCTAAAACACCAAAAGCAACGGCAGCAAAAGCCAAAATTGACAAATAGGATCTCATTAAACTAAAGAGCTTCTGCACAGCAAAAGAAACTACCATCAGAGTGAACAGGCAACCTACAGAATGGGAGAAAATTTTTGCAATCTACTCATCTGACAAAGGGCTAATATCCAGAACCTACAAAGAACTCAAACAAATTTACAAGAAAAAAACAAACAACCCCATCAAAAAGTGGGCAAAGGATATGAACAGACATTTCTCAAAAGAAGACATTCATACAGCCAACAGACACATGAAAAAATGCTCATCATCACTGGCCATCAGAGAAATGCAAATCAAAACCACAATGAGATACCATCTCACACCAGTTAGAATGGCGATCATTAAAAAGTCAGGAAACAACAGGTGCTGGAGAGGATGTGGAGAAATAGGAACACTTTTACACTGTTGGTGGGATTGTAAACTAGTTCAACCATTATGGAAAACAGTATGGCGATTCCTCAAGGATCTAGAACTAGATGTACCATATGACCCAGCCATCCCATTACTGGGTATATACCCAAAGGATTATAAATTATGCTGCTATAAAGACACATGCACATGTATGTTTATTGCGGCACTATTCACAATAGCAAAGACTTGGAATCAACCCAAATGTCCATCAGTGACAGACTGGATTAAGAAAATGTGGCACATATACACCATGGAATACTATGCAGCCATCAAAAAGGATGACTTTGTGTCCTTTGTAGGGACATGGATGCAGCTGGAAACCATCATTCTTAGCAAACTATCACAAGAACAGAAAACCAAACACCGCATGTTCTCACTCATAGGTGGGAACTGAACAATGAGATCACTTGGACTCAGGAAGGGGAACATCACACACCGGGGCCTATCATGGGGAGGGGGGAGGGGGGAGGGATTGCATTGGGAGTTATACCTGATGTAAATGACGAGTTGATGGGTGCAGCACACCAACGTGGCACAAGTATACATATGTAACAAACCTGCACGTTATGCACATGTACCCTACAACTTAAAGTATAATAATAATAAATAAATTAAAAAAAAAAAAAAAAAGGAAAGAAAGAAGGGAGGGAAGAGAGTTCTAAAGCCAAAGCAACAAAATAGGTAAAAATGTTGTCAGCGCTGCAAAAGCCCCAGTGGTCACATAGCCTTTCTGACAATCTCAATATGTATCCTACAATAAGAATTTCAGAATATTATGACTTCAATATGTTTCAAAGTCAATCTGGTTTGCATGATAAGGCTCATTTCTCTTCAGCTCTTCTAATGTACATACTGTGCTTTCATGCTGTTTTTTTTTTTTCCTGCCTGTATATCTACATTTAACTCTTTACCTCCAAATAAAGAATGTCATCTCTGACCATAAAAAAAAAAAAAGAAAAAAAAAGAAAAAATTAGCAAACTGGATCAAAAAAATGTATATAGAAATTATACACCACGAGCAACTGGGCTTTATTCCAGGTATACAGGGCTGGCTCAACATTTAAAATGAATTAAAGTCATTCACAACATCACCAAGATAAATTAAAGTCATGACCACAACATCATCTGGTCATGTCAATTGATAGAGAAAAAGCATTTAACAAAATCCAATACCCATTCATAATAAAATTCTCAGCAAACAAGGAATAGAGGGGACTTCCTCTACTCTGTAAGGAATACTTACAAAAGTCCAACAGTTAACTTCATACTTCCTGGTGAGAGGCAGATGCTTCCCTACCAAGATCAGGAGCAAAGTAAAGATATTCCTTTGCAGCACTTCTATTCAACATACTACTGGTAATCTTCGTGCAATAAGACAAGAAAAGGAAATAAAAGATTAGAAAGGAAGAAATAGAACAGCCATTGTTCACAGATAATATTATTTTCTATGCATAAACTCTCTCCAAATTGACAAAAACAATCCCCCAAACCCTTCTGAAATTAACAAATAAACGTAGCGAAGTCATAGGACTCAAAGTTAATCTATGAAAGTCAATTATTATTGGAATTTGAAATAAAAATACCATTTACAATGGTATTTATATATATATTTTATATATATAAATTGTACTTTATTATAATTAACAATTTCTGCTCTGCAAAAAACAATGTTAAGAGAATAAAATGTAAGCCACAGATGGGAGAAAATGTTTGCACAACACATATCAGATAAAGTACTTGTATCTAATATGCAAAGAATGCATAAAACTGAACAATAGTAAAACAAAAAATCTAATGACTAAACATGCAAAAGATCTGAACAGATACCTCACCAAAGAAGATGGTGACATATAAGTTTATGAAAAGATAATCAATATTATTTGTCATTAGGAGACCCCAAACTAAAACAATAATGAGATACTACTACCCACTAATTAAAATAGCTATACTTTAAAAAATGACAATACCAAATTCTGGAAAACATGTATACCAACATTGCCGGGTTAAATGCATAGTGATACAGCCATTTTGAAAGACAGATTGGCAGGTTTTTTTTCACAGTTACAGTTTTGCCACAAAACTCAGCAATGTACTTAGATATTTGTAGCAGCTTTATTCATCATCACCACAAAATGGAGGCAACCAAGATGTCCTTCAATAGGTAAATGACTAAATAAACATTTGTACATTCATACAACAGAATATTATTTGGAATTTTCAACATTAAAAAGAAATGATCTAGCCATGAAAACACATTGAGGAATCTTAAACACATATTACTAAGTGAAAAAAGGCAGTCTGAAAGGGATACACTTTAGATAATTTCAACTCTATGACATACTGGAAAATACAAAACTAGGGAAAAGACCAGTGGTTGCCACATGTTTGGGGGAAAGTGGGGAGGATTGAACGGGTAAAACCTAGATAATTTTTTAGAGTGATGAAACCCTTTAGTTTGATACTATAATGGTGGATACAGACATAATGCATTTGACAAAACCATAGAATGTTATAGTAGAGTAAACTTTGACGTGTGCAAATTAAACAAAATCAATCCAACCTCAGTGACGTTTATGACAGGAAAAGTTCAGACCTAAGTAACTCTGAAAATGGGTGGATTCTGCAATTCTAAAGGTAAAAGGAACTGCACAAAAGGACTATACCTTAGTTGATAAAGTTGCTTCCCATGGGTGTAGAGTTAACAATTCGGATACTGTATATGTATACTGGAATTGAACAATTAAGTAACTGGATGGCAGATAGTGGAAAACAGGTTTCTTACTATGGGAATGGTAGTTTACAGATAAGCAAGGAGGGAGTTAGAATAATCCATATGGTAGTGAATTATAGCTGGAGACATCAGTACGAATTCATATTTAGCTTAATATAGACCCAGATGGTTACTTATAGAAATATTTATAGATGTGTGCATAAATATGTAACAGTATACACACATATATTTCTTTGCTCTGCCAGCTTAGAGAGCCTGGAAGCAGTAATACCCCAGTAGTAAGGAATACACCTTCCTCAGATCTTATTTTCAAATACTACCTTCAATAAAAGAGGCAAGGCTCTTTGGATAAATGGCTGATTTTAGGATCAGGTCAGGAAATATACAAGATGAGCCTGGAGTAGCTTGTCATGATAGAAAGTAAGGAGGTGCTCAAAAACCAAAAAAAAAAAAAAAAAAAAAAATTCCAAACAAAACCACAACAAACACACATTGATGGGGTTATGTCAAAGGTACACAGAAGCCAACAGAAAGCACTCCTATGGCCAAGGCTGGAATAATTTGAGTGAAGTAAAAAAGTAATATTGGATTATAACTCAAATTATTAAATGAATATCAGTGAGTCCAAACTGATATAAGGAAATGATTGATTAATGGGGGAAAGAGGCAAATCTCTCAGCAGACATAGTCTAAATAACTTATATGGATGTTCTACTTTCATGGAGGTGGATCATGAGTCCCCATTCCTTAAACGTGGGCTGTGCATAGTACAGTATGAAAAGGGGGAAAAAGAGTAACGTTACCACAGGAAAATCTGACAAACCTTACCCTAGCCAGGTGATAAAGGTCAACATCCATAGTGATGTCTTGTTGATAGTATTTACCCTTGGTAGGAAGTGATGAGAATGATGCTTTACTTCTGCGATCTTCTTCCCCTAACCCCATAACCTCAGTCTACACATGAGAAAAAAATTAGGCACCTTGTAAGAGAAGGACATCCTACAAAATCAGACCAATACTCCTCAAAACTGTCAAGGTCATTAAACACAAGGAAGTTTGAGAAACTGTCACAATCAAAGAGAGTCTAAGAAGACATGACAAGTGGCACACTGGATGGGGTCCTGGAACAGAAAAAGGACATTGGGTGGAAGCTAAGGACATCTGAATAAGTATGGTTCATTCATTGTAATAAGTGTGCCATTGTAACAAATGTAACAAAAAGATTGAAAAATATTAATAACAGAGGAGGCTGAGTGCCAGGTTTATGGCAACTCTGTAAAATATCTTACAAATCGTTCTGTACACCATCTTATAAATTATTCTGTGTATCTACACATGTTCTAAAACATGAAGTCTAAGTTTAAAAAATTACCCTCAGAACCATGAAAGCAGTATCTTTTAGTAGCCAGTGGTGTTCATGAGAAATCAGACTGTTGCTCCTTTTGGGAGATAAGAATTTTTCTCCCTTTCTCTTCTGGAAGTTTTCAGACGTTATTTATTTTGTTAAATCCATGCCGTTCTTAAGTTTCCTGACACCGTTTCAGATGTGGTCTTCTGTCATTTATCTTAATCTTCACACTATACTCTTTTGATGCTGAATAATTTTGTATTTTTTTCTGGAGTTTCTTTTATTGCACATTTGATCATTTTCTTTTCCTTTTCTTTTCTTTCTTTTTCCTGCCTTCCTCCCTTTCTCTCTTTTTTCTGTCTCTCTTTTTCTTTTTCTTTTTTTCTTTCTTTCCTTTCTTTCTCTTTCTCTTTTTCTCTTTCTTTTCTTTCTCTTTTTCTCTCTCCTTTTTCTTTTCTTTTCTTTTCTTTCCTTTTTTCTTGTTTTTTCTTTCTTGCCCAGACTGGGATGCAGTGGTATAATACCGGCTCACTGCAACCTCCACTTCCCAGGTTCAAGCAATTCTGGTGCCTCAGCGTCTTTAGTAGCTGGGATTACAGGCGTGTACCACCATGCCTGGCTAATTTTTGTACTTTTAGTAGAGATGGGGTCTTCCATGTTGGCCAAGATGGTCTCAAACTCCTGTCCTCAGGTGATCTGCCCGCCTCAGCCTCCTAAAGTGCTTGGATTATAGGCGCGAGCCATTATGCCTGGCCTCCATTTTCTGATCTCTTTTCTAGTTACTTCTTTTACTAAGATGTTTGACTGCCTGGAACTAACTCTTACTTGCCTTCTTCATTCTATTTACTTCTATAATTCTGATCAACGTTTTAGGAGACGTACCCTAACTCTATCTTGCAATCATTCTACTGATATTTTATTTTTAATTTCTAATAACTCTTTAATATATTTTTATTTTTCACCTTCTAGTACCCTATTTTTCCTTTTGTAAAGTTTTTTTTTTCTTCTTTTAACTTTTATTGTACGTTCAGGGGTTTGTTATACGGGCAAATTCATGTCATGGGAGTTTGTTGTACAGCCTATTTCATCATCCAGGTATTAAGGCTAGTAACAAAACAGTTATTTTTTTCTGATACTCTCCCTCCTCCCGTCCTCCACCCTCAAGTAGGTCCAGGTGCCTGTTGTTCCCCTCTTTGTGTCCATGTGTTCCCATCATTTAGCTCCCATTTGTAAGTGAGAACATGTGGTATTTGGTTTTCTGTTTCTGTATTAATTTGCCAACTTCCTTTCATGTTCCTGCAAAGGACGTGATCTTGGTTTTTTTTTTTTTTTATGGTTGCATAGTATTCCATGGTGTGTATGTACCACATTTTCTTTATCCAGGCTACCACTGAAGGGCATTTAGGGTGATTCCATGTCTTTGCTATTGTGAATCAGCATTGTATTTTTAATAGATTCATTTCCTCTCAAATTTTATTGAGGCTAAGACATATAACAATCTTATTTGTTATTATTTTACCTGATTTTGGGGGTTATTTCTGCTCATTTATGTGGTCTTTCTTTTTTCCACGCTGCTGGTTTTTATCATATACCTTATACTTCTTGGTTTCCTTTTTATATGTAAGAATTAGGAAGCATGCTGATAGTTGTATGGAGTTGATGTAAAGTTTCTGTGTACATTTATAGGTAGGTCTGTCTTGCTGCTGGGCTTCTGGGAAGAGGGAGGCTGGTTTCCCTTCAAGGTGGCCTAAAGTAACAGAACTTACTGCCTATGAAGTTAAGGTTATTCAAGTGCAGAACCATAAGGGCTTTACTCAGTACCACGAGCAACTCGTAATAGAAACTCTTCCTGGGAAATTTGTTTACCTATATAATAAATCCCTGAATGTAAAAATTAAAAAAAATAAAAAATAAAAGTAACCAAAGAAAAAACTAGGCTGCTAAAAAGTGAAAAATAAAAATCATAGGTCCTCATGGATCTACCTGGAGGTGTCTCCTGCCAGGATGCCCAGTTCTCTCCTCTATTTCACTCCGTATACACTCCCATCTGCCTCTGACATCCAAAATATTCTGGAATTGCTTGTCCGCTGGCATCAGCCATTCCCCTTCCTATGTGGCCATGGGTTTATTTCCTTGCATAATGACACCGACATTTTCCTGAAGGTTGGAAGAGAAGGGGAAGAGGAGGCGTGTGATGGACCCGCCATCTTGAATGGAAGGCCTCAAATTACTTCTCCAATAAAAAGACTTCAAAAATCAATAATAAACTGGTGAATTACTAAATATAACACACATTGATTTAAGTTGCTTTTGTCTTCCAATTTATAAACAGATGGGAAGGTTATCCAGGATTGCATTTTATATTTATATGTCTCCTCATATTTTATAGGACTGAAGGGACCCTTGGAGACCATTCCGCCTGTATCCATGAGGAGACCAGAGTGCTGAGCAGTGAGCTCTTAACTGACTGTGGAGAAGCCCTTCGGTTCTGGAGTAAGATCCGTCCCACTTGAATTGTAGCTTTTATGCTGACTGCGAGATTTTGAGCAAGTACTGATTTCTCTAAGAGCCATTCTCTAATCTATAAAATGACATATTAATGGAACATGCATAATAGAATTATTATGAGAATAGAATGAGATTACGCATGTAAAGTGTTCAGTACCATGTTGCACCTAATACATACTGCTGTTATCATTAATTATTATTACCAAGCAGGTTTAAACTGCTAGTGTACCCAATTTGTTTTTATGGTAAATGATCATCTAATTTGTTATCTGTTCACTTTGTGACATTATAAGTGATACAAGTTGTATAAAAGTTGTATAAGGGAAACGAGAAAAGAAATTTAATTTTGTTAGGAAGAAAGATTAAGAGAAAAGATTACTGCTACAATGAGGCAAATAGAACAAAAAAGGAAGAAGCTGGGAGCAGAGTCCATGTGAGCAGTCCTCACAATCCCTATGTGTTTGTTTGTTTCACCTAAGCATTTTGTTGCCTTTGTAAATGCCAATTATTAAGAACAACTTTCAAATGTTTGACAATAGCAGAACTTGGAATTAAGATTAGAAGAAACTAGATGGATGCAGACACAGTGTTTTAGAGCAATTGGATGGAAGAAAGAGAAATATTAGGAAGCATTTCACTTTTCAACATGGGACTCGGTCATAGTGTAATTATACAAACAGCCTTCTGAGCACAGAAAGCAAAACAAACCAAACTTCTGAGTGGGAAACAAAAAGAAGCCTTAGGACAACCATAAATGAGATAATGCAATGGAAAGAGAGAAGAAGCCGTTGGAGCCAAGATGGAGAGCGGGGTCTTGGGACTTGACACATTTAACCTCAATGTCCAAACGCAAAGATCAGTTCTATACTTATGATTCAGGGGCTCTCATATCATATAGTTATAATTCAGATTCCCTCTTCTCAGTGTTGTATTCATTTTACAGGGTCTCCCTGCTGACTCTCTGTTTTTCCCATTTGTTTGACCAACACAGGCAGGGTATGAGTAAGCTCCTCCTGGCGCACATTGTCCCATTTACTGGGTCAGTGTTTATATTCACAACACACTGCCCTATATGAGGTGCTCTTTCGGTTAACCCCACACAGCTGCTAATTAGCAGGTCACTTGCGGGTTAGAGGTGCGCTTGTGTTGTGCTTCTTGGCTGGCTGTTGTGTTATTATAACAACTGTAAATGCCATATGCAGCTGCCATACGGGCTGTGCTCAGAAGGCTGTTTGTATAATTACAGGCATTAGCCAGAGATGGAGCCTGCCAGCTGACATTCAGGAGGCAATAATAACTTAATTTCCCTCACAGCCAATTGGCTGTCTAATAGGGAATTTAGTTATTCTCCAGACTTAGGGATGGCTTGAGAATTCCAGCGAGCACATTTTAGTCCAGTTATTATGATCAGGGGCAGGGTAAGCACACTCAGAACCAAGTCAGTTTCCTGCCCTAAGATCCACTAAGAGGTGCAATCACTTCATATGATATCATAACTCTTCATTTCCAAAGGAAAATAATATATGTATGTAAATAAATAAATATATATATAAAACATACTTCAAAGAATACGTAAGCATTCCAAAGATGAGGTATCTAAATATACAGATGTGTGTTTGTGTGTGTGTGTGTGTGTGTATACAGTTGTCCCTTGGTATCCAGGGGGAATTGATTCCAGGACCTCCCCTGGATACCAGAAATCAGTGGATGCTCCTCAAGTCTCTTACATACAATGTTGTAGTATTTGCATGTAACCTTTGCATGTGCTCCCTAACACTTTAAATCACCTCTAGATTACTTATAATAGCTAATACAGTGTAAATGCTATGTAAATAGCTGCTGTGCTGTATTGTTTAGGGAATCATGACAAGAAAAGGAAGACTGTACTATTTTTTGGCTACAGAAATAATTTTTTTTGGAATATTTTCAATCCGTCATTGATCGAATTCATGGATGTAGAATGCGTGGATATGAAGGGCCAACTGTGTGTGTGTGTGTGTGTGTGTGTGTGTGTGTGTGTGTGTGGTATTCAGGGAAATACACTTCATTTGGCTTCAGTGAGGGATTTGTCACCATAAGAACAACTTTAAAGGCGCCATGCAAGATTGTTGCCCACCGAATGTCTTAGTAGTGGGCACAGTTCAGAAAATTCTATCAGTGTTTGGAACTGAATCAATTTGAGATTCATCTGGGAGCATACTGCGACTGGAGCTGCACTGTGTCTTCGCTCATGTTTTCTCTCAGACAAAATATTTTCCCTTCCATTCTCCATCCAACAAACACTAGTGAAAATTCCATTTCCTCTGTGACAGCTGTCTTTCTCCTCCTCTTTCTACCTCCAGAGAGATAAAAAGATCACATGATCTCTTTCTGTTTGGTATTTTTTAGTACAATCATTAAAACATTTTACGTCCCTTATATTATAATTATTTGTGCCCGGATCTGTCCCCGCGTGTTGACCGGGAGACTTTTCTAACAGCATCTGTTTCTTATCCATCTTTATAACACCTGTGGTGCTTTTCCCCAGCAGGTGCTAAAAGCAATCGTTAAAATGATTTAAATATGTATACATATGTATATATATAATATATAATGATAATCATTCTGCATTTTAAAATTTGCATAGAATTTCAATTACATGGCAAGGACAGAAATTGTTTTAAAAAGTATAATTTGGATTTATTTAAAAATAAAACCTACTTTTTGTGCAATATGTATAAATATATTTTATTAAATATGTATATGTTATATAATATTAATATTTCATGTAATGTTTGTATGTATATATTTATACATATATTTATACCTATGCACATTCCTAATCGTATTTATTCATTTCCGTATCTACGATTTGGCTATTCTGTGCAATTTAAATAAGATTATAAAACTTTTAATGATCTAAAAAGATGTGATATCCTCTGAAATGACAAAAGAAAGTTACAAAGCATTACACGCACTATGAATACAGCTTTGTATTAAAATAATCTAGTAATTAATGTTTGTGCACCAAAAGTCTAGAAAGATAAGCATAAATGATAATATTGAGTGTTTCTATGTGGTAGGATTTAAATTGCTTTTTATTTTGCTAACTGTATTTTGTAAAGTGTTTACAATGTGTATATAATGCTTTTGTATTCAGAAAGAAATTACTATTGATATATAATTTGATTAATATAGTCCCAAAATTCCATATGAAGAAAAATTTTAGCATGTCTAAATTCTCTTTAAAATTATGCCCAGATCATAAGTGTTAGTTTTCTATGGTTAATGAACAGGCTTAATTTATTTTCTATATATTAATATCTCAGGGTTGAGACAGGTGGTGTGTTTCAGAGCTCACAGGTGCAACAGGGGGTGGGGGCAGGAAGTCAATATATTTTGAAGAGAAAATGCCGGCACTGGAGTTAGAGTAATATTAAATGAAGCACAGGCTTTGTGTGTTTAGCTATTCATTTATTTCTTGTTTATTTTGTAAGAGGGTCAAACTTAGATTACATAGTGTCAAAGGAACAATCAGCTAAAGCTTGGTGAGCTTATACCACATTTCAGACAGTGCTGTTCATACTGAAACCGGGTCTCTTTTAATCTTTATAGCTACTCTTTAAAGTAGGCTTTTACAAAATAATTGTGTCCATTTTACAGAAGAGAAAATTTAGGCCAAAATTAGACAGTTTTCTCATGTCATAATTGTGGAGCTAGAACTCAAAACCAGTCTGTCTGACTCTATAGCCCAGGCTATGTTTGCCTTCCAAATGGCAAATATTGGTGAGCAAAGAGGGCTTCAGTGTGTTTTGATGTTGTGGTTCTTTATGTTTTGCTCTCAGGTTGATTTTATATATTATGTCATGAGCAAAGGCTGTACTGAGTGCAGTGGATGTGGCTGGTGCCCTTACCCACATCCTCTTCTCAGGGCCAGTGGTAGTCAGGGGAATCACCTGGTCAGGAGATTGCATCCTCCCTCCTCATCCCGGTGGCAGAGAAGGAAGGCAACCAGAGGCAAATGATTGACATGGGAGCATGAGGTGGGCACTTACTAAGTTCTTATATTGTTTTAATGGTGTTTTGAGCTGATTCTCTAGTATGTTTCAAGAGTACAATCATATCATATACTACGAGTGACAAGTTTACCTCCTCTTTCCCAATGCTTTCACCTCTAATTTCTTACAGTTGGTTAATAATATTGGCTGGTGCCTCCAGAATGGGGAAGAAAACAAATGTCCATGATCACTATTGATGAACATTCTTCAATTGTCCCTGATTTCCATAGAAATCCTTCAAGTATTTTTTAATGAGGTAGGAGGCTGGCTTCTGGATTGAGTATTTTTGCATTTATGCACCTCTTTGTTTTATTAATTTATTAAAACAACAGAATTGTTAAATTGCAAAGATAGAGGAATCAACTCATTGTAAAAGTTGGTTAAAAAAAAAGGAAGAGAATCAACCATTTATTCTGTGTTTCCCTATTTGATCTGTGCCATGGGTTGCTAATTAGTAGGTGAGAGAAAACATCTCTTTTCAGAGTATTTCAACTGATTCATGAGAAAAAGAAATGAGAGAATTAGATTATTGGTATTTTGCAATCTCCAGTGAATTAATGGATCTAAGCATTGGGCATCAATGACTGAACATTGTAAGGAAACAAACAACTAGATATTACATGTCTTCTAATGAGAGACCACAGTGCCACCTTTATCTTGTGGAAGTGTAAAACCCGAGTCTGATCAAGCCTTTAGATCTAGATGCTACCATGCAGGAAATACAGAGGACAGAGGGCTATATTAAATTGCGCCATGAGTGTGCAATCTGTAAAATTCAGGCTGTGGGAATATTCATGCGTCAAAGGCTTATGTTTCTCAACAGATAAATTGTAAGAAAAATAAAAGAATAAAAGGGGAACTTATCGATTAAAAGACACTTAACAGGGATATCACGTTTTTTTAAGTTCACAAGTATGGTAAAATATATAGATATACACTTGATAATAAAGCAATACAGAAGTGCAAGGAGGAATTACTCTAAAGGTTAGGACGGTGATACTTTTATAGGGAGGGATAGGCTTATAATTGAGATAGAACACATGGATTTGTGAATTTGTAGAGGACTTGGTCTGGTGAATATTCAAAGCAGCCAGCTTTACAAAGCTAAGATTACCAGGAAGACAGTTATTTAGGAAGCAAAGTAGATGCATCATTGGCACAGCAGGTTGCTGGCAAACCAGTCTTCTGATAAAGCGAGACCTGATTGGTAGCATTTTGCTCATTTTTATGGTGTAAACACTCCAACCATGGCCATTTTCAAGCTACCAAGGAGATGTCACTAAACATGGAGATAGAAGGTGTGTTTATATATTCATCCATCTGACATTTCACTGGCTTGTGAAAGCCACTTCCAGGAGACTGCTGAGAAAATGGTCACCGAAGATAAAGCCCATGATCTTCCACATTTGCACTTGTGGGGTTTATCGAAATGTGTTTTTATGAACATGAACTTTGCTCTGTTTTGATCAAAGCTCAACCTAAGATAAACGACCTTTGTAAGAATCAAGTCAGGAGATCAGCGGACGCTTGATCCTTTCCTTCCTTTCTCCTTTGCATTAAGAGATGTCAACCCTTCTACTGGAAGAGGGGCAAGAGTATTTCTGAACCCTGATCTTACGTTGTAATGAAAAAATTCTTAGAAGAAAATGTAGAGGGTGAAGCTGAGCGGGTAAATAATTTAGAATGCCTGAGTTATGGAAGGGCATGGAGAGAGAAGGCTAGGAAGTGAGATGCTGGTGACTTGAGGGATTAAATATATCTGCCTCTGGGTGGAAAATAGAAGGAATGCAGCAAAACTCCAAATGTCTGTATGTGCTACCCTGTGGATTAAGTCAACGTATACCTTTCAGGGAAATCAAATTTAATGGCTTAATGACTTTTGAAAACTGATTTAGAAGACATGAAATATTAATATAGCCTACCCTGCAGGTCTCCAGGCTTTCAGGGCAGCGAGAAAGCTCATGAAGCAAAGTTTCTCTAGAATTGCTGTATTGCTGTTTCCAAGGTCACCAGAAGCTGGGAATCTGGCTCTGCCTCTGAATTATTTAAAATCCAGCTTCCTGGGCCCCACTCCAGAACTACCGGATCAAAGGATTTTCGGAGCGGGACCTGAAAATACCTATTTTCCAAAAAACCTCTCCCATGGGTTCTTAGATGAGCAGTTCAAAAACTGGCATTTTGGAAAGCAAAGAAAGTGGTAAAACCCTTAGAACATTACATTTAACAGAGTTTAACTGAGTGAAAAATCATTCACAAATCGGGCAGTCTCTGAAGCGGAATAGATTCAGAGAGGCTTCAATCCTGCTGTGTGGTTGGAAATTTACGGACAAAAACAGCCAGATTGGTTGCAGCTCAGCGTTTGCCTTATTTGTTACAGGGTTTGAACAGTTGGCTGCCTGTGATTGGCCAAAACTCAGTGATTGGCACAAGAGTAAGTTACACGTCCAGTGTAACTTACACGTCCAGTTAGGTTAGTGTTCAGTATGTACAGGTAAACTTTTAGGCTGGGCGTAAAATATAGAAAGAGGCAGCTTTGGACTAACTTAGTAGAAGTACTAACAGCTCATAGAAACATATTTTGGGGCAGAAAACATGGCAGGAAGGAGGAAGGACTGGAGTGAAAAAAAGAAGACAAAAGGAACAACTATTTGCCATAAAGCTGGACCAAAATGTGGTCCAGGGACTCAGCCTGCGGTTCAGCGCCTCTGGCACCCTTTCCCACGCGGATGACATCTCCTTGTCTCTGGTCTGCCCCATTCTAACTTCACGTTGAGTTTCTCCAACCACATATATGCAAATCTAAGATAAATATTTCTAGCATGACCCTGCTACCACTCCTGGTCCCTGGCGCTTTCACAGGGGATAAGCGATTTAAAGCAGCCATTAATCTTGAATTATGGACCGTCAGACACAGCATGCACAGGGGCAGCGGGGGTCGCGGACTTGACTCAGGGACTCTCTGAGATGGTAAAATCACAGCTCATAAATGCCTTTCTGTGAACAAAATGTGCCTTTCCTAACACTAAGGAAAATCAGGTAAGGAGTGAGAACAACACAGTGAAGAAACTATTTCTCTCAGTTTCCATTAGACCGAAGTTTCACCTTGTTCATTTCACTGAAGGAAATGCAGTGTGTTAAGCCTCCAGTCCCGTTCCTTGCAGACAGTAAACCCTTGGTACAGGAGAATCGCCTTCCCGTTCTCTGAATCCAGTGGACCCTCAGAAAACATGAACAGTCTGCAGCTGCTTCAAGAACAAGATCCGGGAATGTAATTATGCAATATACTTCAGTACTTGAATTTTGCTTCCGAGTCAAGGGGGGACTGTGGAGTTGAGTCCCTAAGTTCAATAACTGTGGATGATTTCACTGAAGTACTGGAATAAGCGCAGGGCTTTTCACACTGGCCTCTGTTTTCACATCATTGGAAAACACTGTGAAGAGTTGTGGTTAAGAGCACAGGGGCCGGGCGCGGTGGCTCAAGCCTGTAATCCCAGCACTTTGGGAGGCCAAGGCGGGTGGATCACGAGGTCAGGAGATCGAGACTATCCTGGCTAACATGGTGAAACCCCGTCTCTACTAAAAATACAAAAAACTAGCCGGGCGTGGTGGCGGGCGCCTGTAGTCTCAGCTACTTGGGAGGCTGAGGCGGGAGAATGGCGTGAACCCGGGAGGCGGAGCTTGCAGTGAGCCGAGATCACGCCACTGCACTCCAGCCTGGGAGACACAGCGAGACTCTGTCTCAAAAAAAAAAAAAAAAAAAAAAAAAAAAAGAGCACAGGTTTTGGAATTAGAAGGTGCTGAATTTGAATCTTGACCCTTTATGATCTTAGTTACCTTTTTTAGCCTTTCTGAGACTTTCTTGCTTGTAAGATGGGTATGTGTAAATATGTGCACTCTTGTATATACATTGGTAATCATATATAACAATATATTCATACATATGGATACATTTGCTTCATGGAGCTGTCATAAGCAATTACATCATGGACATGAAGAACAGAATTCTTTGTACTTTTCCTCAGTAACAGTAATTGCTGTTTACATGTTATTACCTTCTAAATGTGCTCTCAGTACTCCGCCATATATAAACTAGAAGGCAGAAAAATCTATCCTTATCATCTTGTTTTGAAATCCAGGTGATTAGAGGCTGTTAGTCGCAAATTGATGGTATCATTCTTTGCAGTATCATATACTACTATACTATTCTCTCTTCAAAATTATGTTCTTGTATTATTTACACATTTGGCCAATTACTGTGTCTTTGTGAGCGTGTGTGTGTGTGTGTGTGTGTGTGTGTATGTGTGTGTGTGTGTTACATGAATAACTGAGGGGTTTGAATTTCTGTGTCCCGTATCTGTAAGGGGAAAACATCGCAGACAGCCTGTCATTTTAACAAATCTCCCTGGTGATTTTTTTAATACACTGAAGTTCCAGAGTCTTTCTGAATTCTCTTCTCTTATGTATTCATTCATCTGACAACTATAAACTGAGTGCCAACTTTGTCCCAAAAGTCAAAAGGGTTTAAATATTGCCGAGAGAGTCTAAGTTCACTTAGGCTGTTCTCTAACCCTCAGAAACCTTGACTTTATCACTCAGGAGATGAGACCACTTCCTTCACCCTGGGACCACAGTAGCATTCTCTTTGGCAGGCACATATGAAACCATGACAGCATGAAGGGACTGATGTCTGCCTGAAACAATGACTGTTTCAGTGTGGATAGACATTAAGGTGTGCTGGACCAGGCCTCAGGGAGGAACAGAGTCCTGAGAAATGAGCCTGGAAAAGGTGGGTAGAGGGCAGATTGTAAATAACCGTTCTGATTTAGACAGTGCCACCGCGTGTCTGGCACTTTGCTTTACAAATGTTATTTTATTTAATCAGCATAACATATAGGTGTTATTATAACCTGACATTAGCACATCAAGCGTCTACTTTTAACTCCAGCCAGGGCAAAGACACTTGGAAAACAGAAGCATTCCAATCAGGCAGCCACGCTGGGCAGCAGAAAACCGTGCAAAGCAAAACGGAGATCCAAAGTCTGAAGTGTCAATTATATTTCTAACAATTGCATATGGACTTCATTAGCCGGCTAAATGGTACCTATTTTAGCATCCCGCCAGCTGGAGGGATTTCCAGTAGGAAACGTGAGAAGGGAATAAGTCTAGGAATCTCAGGTTCCCCAGGGCCTTTTGGAATTCATACAGATGAAGCAAGATAAGGTCAGCTCTAACCTCCCTTCCCTTCTTCCTGCACCCTCTTCGTAGTTAGCTCATGAATGAATAAGAGCAGAGCACCTGTATCTGTCTCTAGGAAGCCGGGGCTGCTTTGCTCACATCCCTTTGGGCCTCTGAGGCTGAGTTCCCCTCAGGGATGGTAGGCAGAAGCAGAAAGAATCCATTCAGCGCCAGCTCTCTGTGGGAAACTTGTATCTCTTTGACATGAGGATTCTTTATTATATGCTTCCTATTACATCTTTAGCGGAGCTTTGTGTTGGCTTTTCCCATAGGTTAAATATAATGATGGGTAACCTAATCCTGAAGGTAACAGAATAATCTTAGAGGACACAAGGCTCTATTTAATTCTTGCCAAATGACAGAATATACCCAGGCTTTGAACAGGCCCCTGCAGAACTCCAGTAAGTTTTTGTGTCTTGCCGAGCTTGGAGCCAGCGTCTTCCCTTTCTATTCTTTTTCCCACTCCCAGGCAGGATCTGATTTCACACCAATTGGTCTGTAAGAGGATAATGGTATCACAATTCAAGACAGGCAACCATGGAGAATTGTTTTATATGCTTCTGATACTCAAGAAGTTTCGGTGGCCCGGGTTTGTTCTCAGTTTTCAAGGAGAGTCAATTCCAGGGCAGAGGACAGTGTGGCAAAGTAGAAAAAACACGGGTTTTGGAATCAGGTTGACATGGGTTGGAAACACAGCTCAGTCTCTTGTTAACTATGATCTTAATCAGTGTCTGGGCCACAGTTTTTTAATTAGTAAAATAATGATAGAGACATACCCCGCTAGTAGAAATTATGCAGGAAAAAGATGAAGGAAATGTGTAGAACGCCATTTAGCGGCGGGGGTGGAACATCTTTTCACACGTGGGTTCATTTTTAAGATCATTTGAAAATAGAGTGTTGCCCAGTCAATTCTTCCCAACTTGGGATTGCAGCTTTTTTTTCTGCACAGCCAACAGTCATTGTGTCTGACATTGGCAGAGTAGGAGGTAATAATTTTGATATGTTTGGAGACAGATTTTCTACCTGAACACTCTCTCTCTCTCTCTCTATTTATATACACACACACACATATATATACACATATATACACACACACACATATATATACACACACATAAGTATACACACACATATATGTACACACACATATATGTGTATATATATACACATACATATATACACACACATATACACATACATATATACTATACCGAGGACTTTTTATATAGTGAAATAGACATTGTTTTAGGTGCTGATGGTTTATGTAAATAAGAAATGCACAGTCCCTGTCCTCAAGGAACTTACAAACTGATAGGGGAGCTGAGTGCTACAGAGATGGTGATAGATAGCACGTGCTTGGGCTGCAGTGGTTGACGGAGAAGACTGAAGTCAATTCTGTCAGCAATGGGAGAGTCAGGAGAGGCGTCAAAGAGAAGGTAACTCTTGAGCTAAGACTTAAGGATGATTTGCTGTTCTAAAGGAAGACGATCAATGACAGCAAGTTCTAGACAGAGAGAGCTGCTTGGGTAAATCAATGGAACTGTCTGGGCAGACCAGGAAATGGTTAAAAGTTCACAGTGGCAGGAGCGTGGAGCAGGAGGGAGTCCACAGATGATGCTGAGAGTTGTGCTGGGACCAAGTTCTGAAGGGTTTCCTGAACAAGTTAAAAGTTAGACTATGATCCCCAGTGCTATTATGGAATAAACAGAATTTTCTCTGTAAGGAAGTGGGATAATTATATTTCCGCGTTAGTAAATTACTTTGGCTGTAATAATGAAGAGCATCTCTTAGAAGTTAAGTTGTCTGATTCACATTTTCTGCTTGGGGTTCGTAGTATTTCTTGTGTCTTTGGCTTGAAGTTTTTCATCCAGTTTAGAACGTTCTTAGCCATTACCTTTGTGATTATGACCTCTGCTTCATTCTCCCTCTGTTCTTTTTCTGTAAATTTTATCATGTGCCATACGTCTCTTAGAATCTTTTCCAAATTTTTCTTCCTTTTTTCTTTCTGTGATTATGTAATCATTGATGTAATCTGTTTTTGTAAATGAAGCTTTATTGGAACCCAGCTATGGCCACTCATTTGTTTATTGTGAATGGCAGCTTTTGCAGTCCAATCAGAGGTGAATAGTTTCAACAGAGACTGTCTGGCTACAAAGCCTAAAACATGTACTATCTGGACCAGAAAAAGTTTCCTGATCTCTGGGCTGATCTATCATTAAACAATCTGTTGTGTTCTTTGCTTCAATTATCCTGTTTTTAAGCTATGCAATTTCTAGTTGATTCTTTTTGTTTCCAGTTCTTTGCTTAAATTCTCCTTCTTTGAATTTTTAAACATATCTATCAATTAAGACTATTTTAAAATTGATGTCTAAATAACATCAATCTCTTTTTGGCATCTCTTCTTGGCTTGTACGTAGATGTTTTTCTTCTCTTGTGTTTTCGCCATTTTGTGTCTGATCCCCCGGTGTAATGTTCATTAAATGGTGACTGGTTTATGATATATTCCAGGGTAATTTTGAACCTTTTGTCTAGATAAGATTTTTTTTAGTTTAGATAGGATCCACTAGAGTTTCTTTCTTTCTTTTTTTCTTTTTTTGAGACAGAGTCTCGCTTTGTCGCCCAGGCTGGAGTGCAGTGGCGTAATCTCAGCTCACTGCAACTTCCACCTCCCAGGTTCAAGCGATTCTCCTGCCTCAGCCTCCCGAGTGGCTGGGATTATAGGTGCCCAACACCACGCCTGGCTAATTTTTGTATTTTTAGTAGAGATGGGGTTTTTGCGATGTTGGTCAAGCTGGTCTCGAACTCCTGACGTCAAGTGATCTGCCTGTCCCAGCCTCCCAAAGTGCTGGGATTACAGGCATGAGCCACCACACTCGGCCAGGATTCATTACAGTTTCTAATAGGTAACTAGTTTGGGAGTAGATATGAGTAATCCCACCAGGGGTTGAGCTGATGGGAGGTTGTTCTTCAATCTTGTGAAGGCTGGTGTATTTCAACTTACCCGTATTTTTGGAGACAATCTCTTTGAGAGTCACAATAAAATCCAGAGATGTTCACCAGGGTTCCTCTTCCCTGGTGGGCTCTGAATTCCATCTCCCATCCCCACTCACAGATGATTACGTTCTGCTCAACTTCTGAACCACTGCTATCTGTTTACCTTGTTAGCTTGCTACCTCTCAGCTGCTGCCTTCGAATCAGCAAATACGTTGAACAGAAAAGCACTGCTTAATATTAGGCCCACATCTTTGCCTTTCCTTTCTTTCCAAGATCATGGTCCTTCACGACCTCTTGGCTGAGTAACTCTGTAAGGATTTCAAACAGATTTATTTGTATTTTCTTGAGCTTTTATGATTGTTATTAGAAGGGGAACTGGTCTACATCTAGCTACTCTGCCATTACTAGAAGTAAAACAGTGGATTCTACGTAACTTGCAATGCACAGAAATGCAAGACCAGTTCAGAAGAAATTGCATCCATTTGAGAAATAATGATGACTTGAACCAAAGGCTGTAGTAGTGAGTGATGAGTAGGATACACAGATGGAAAATAGATCCATGAATGACGTTTAACATCATTAGCCATCACAGAAATGCATACTAAAATAATAATGAGATACTACTACCTACCTATCAGAATGGCTAAGATAAAAAATGACAACACCAAATACTGGTGAGGATGTGGAGAAACTGGATCACCTACATTGCTGGTGTGAATATAAAATGGTACAGTCACTCTGGAAAATAGTTTGGCAGTTTCCTATAAAACTAAACAGGGTATTACCATCCAGCAATTACATTCTTTGGCATTTACCCCAGAGAAATAAAAACTTATGTCTATATTAAAAAGAGAACATGAATATTCATAGCAGCTTTATTTGTATTATCTCCAAATTGGAAACAACTCAGATGTCCTTCAACAGGTGAATAGTTCAACAAACTTTGACACATTTGTACCATGAAACACTACCCAGCAATAAAAAAGAACAGACTGTTGATCTGCACACAAACTTGGATGAAGATTGAGAAAATTTTGCTTAGTGAAAAAAGCCAACACCAAAAATTTACATGTGGTATGATTCCTTGTGTATAACATTTTTGAAATGACAGAATATTAAAAATAGAGAATTGTGGTTGTCATCGGTTAGAGACCAGTGGTGGAGATTGAGGGTGCAGGAGGGAGGTGGATATGATTTTAAAAGGCAACTTTACTTGTGGTGATGAAACTCTTCAGTGTCGTGACTACAGTGTATACACACAAACACAGATCAGATGTGATAAAATTATATAGCACAAATTGTATAGCACAAATACCCATGGACACACACACACACACACACACACACACGTACTAATAGAACTGGAGAAATCTGAATAATGGTGGTATATTATGTCAATGTCAATATCCTGGTTGTGATATTGTACCAGAGTTTTGCAAAATGCTATCATTAGGGGAAACTGGATAAAGAGTACATGGGATTGCAGTCTGTTATTTCTTACTACTGTTTGTGAATATACAGTTATCTTAATAAATAATTTGAATAAAATCCAACAAACCAACAACAAAAGAATGTCACTCAGAATTTCACAAAGTTTTAAAAAATTTATTTTTGCATATTTTGTTACGCACACACATTTTTAATGGAGGGTACATTATTATGCAAATATTTTACATTCTGATCTTGTGAGCACATTGTTCAACCAAATATATGATTCAGGGTCTTTATTTGTATGCAAAATAGTCCTTTATGTTTCGTTGAAGCAGAAGTATCTGTTAAAGGATATTAAGTAGTTTATGTAATCTCCAGGAGAGCCCTGGTCCTTCTCTAGAGAACGTGTGTGACTCTAGACTGAATCCCAGAAGCTCTGGGACTGCTGCCCTGAAGGTCCAGACACCTCTGTCCTCATGCCTGCCAGAGGTCAGCTGTGTGAGCGTGACTTTTGACTTTTCTTGTTATTTACTTCTTAATCCAAATGCCCTCTGGTGTATCTAATATGTAAAACCTAGACCCTATGTCTGTATCTTTGAAAGTGGAGATTAAGTTTTCTGGATTCTACCTTAGTTGTTCAATCAAATGTTAATCTAGTTATTTCTATAAAGATACTTTATAGATATGATTAAAGTATGATCTTTTAATGTGGAAAATGAACAAAACCTAGGGTGTGTATTTTTTACCAATTGTTTTTCAAATATTGAAGATTTTAAGTTTTGTTTTGAGGCTGAGGCACTGGTCTTACTCTAGTAATTAGACATGTGTGTTGTCAGACTTGTGTGATTCAGAATGCGAGACAGCAAAATCTGTGTTGATGTTTTAACAAAATCCTCCCACTGCCTACAAATAATTTCACCCTCCATAACATGACATTCAAGACCTGTGTTCTCTTCCCTCCATCTTTTCACAGACCTTGTGCTGCAGACAAATCAGCTTTTCTTCCCTGAACATTCTATTCACTTACCTGTGTACATGTTTTCATTTAATGCACTTTCCTCAGCCCGGTCTACTGTTATCCCCTTTCTCTTCTTAACATTTTAAAAATCTGTAAGGCCTCAGAAAAAAAATGTCCATTATTAAATGTGCTAACGTCTATGAAAATATCAACATAGTTTCATGCACATAATCAATAAGAATTAGTTACTTCATTTCCTCCATTTCTGACACAGTTCATGAAGCTTTTCTTTATTCTCCAGTTATAATTATTATGCTTACTTCTGTTATATTTTTAGCCACAACTATTGTGAATTTGCCTGTGTCCAGTTCACTGTATTGGGTAGGTATGCATACATAAATGATATGTAATTTAAAAATATTTTTACCATTGTAAATTTTATTCCATGTTAATTTAAAATTTTATTCAAATATGTTTTTGTAATATGATTTGATATATAGCTTTCAATGATATATGTACAAAATATATTTATTAATCTCTCCTTTTGAGGATATTGCTTTCTTTATCTTCCTTTCGTCCTTTTTCTTTCCTCCCTCCCCACATTCCTTCCTTTTTCTTCCTTTCTCATTCCTTCTTCTGTTTCTCTCCTTCACTCTTTCTACCTCCTTTTCTCCTCTTTTCCTTCCTTCCTTCCTTCCTTTCCTCCCTCCTTCCTTCTTCCTTCCTTCCCTTCTTTCTTCCTTCCTTTTTCTCTCTTACATTCATTCAACTAGACTAAAATTAATACCATATATGTTGTACGTGTCAGGAATAAATTAGAGAAACGAAAGCAGTAAAAGATTATATGTATACACATATATATATGTGTGTGCGTGTGTGTGTGTGTATGTATGTGTGTGTGTGTGTGTGTGTGTGTGTGTGTGTGTGTGTATATATATATATGGAGAGACAGAGAGAAAGAGAGACAATGAGAGAGTAAGGAATTGTTTTACAGGCTGTGACGATGTCCAAGGCAGCCACCAGGAAGAGCGTACTGGATATCTAAGGTACAGATAAAATTTTTTCTTCAGGGAATCCTTTAAGAGTTTTCAATGATTGAATCAGGCCTGCTCAGATTATCTAGGATAATCTTTTTTTCTCTTAAGATTGCTTGATTATGGACTTTAATCATATCTATAAACTATATAGAAATAACTAGATTAACGTTTGATTGAACAACTAAGGACTGCTCAATCTGGCCCAGCCAGATTGACAAACAAAAATAAGTGTCATATATGCCTTTGGGGTGCATAAATGTGAGAGATTCTCTAAGTTAGACATTCAAAGGTGAAATCACCAGGACACTAGCACAATCATTTTCAACTTTATGAGATAGTCCCTAAAGTGGCTGAACAGATTTCCGCTCCACTATCAATTATGAAAGTTGTTGGCCAGGAGTGGTGGCTCATGCCTGTAATCTCAGCACTTTGGGAGGCCGAGGCAGATAGATCACCTGAAGTCAGGAGTTCGAGACCAGCCTGGCCAACATGGTAAAACCCCTTCTCTACTAAACATACAAAAATTAGCTGGGCGTGGTGGCATGCACCTGCAGTTCCACCTACTCAGGAGGCTGAGGCAGGAGAATTGCTTGAACCTGGGAGATGGAGGTTGCAGTGAGCCGAGATTGCACCACTGCACTCCAGCCTGGGCTACAAGAGTGAAACTCCATGTCAAAAGAAAGAAAGAAAGTTGTTATTGCTTCTTATTCTGTTCTGGACCCACTTTCTCTGGTTACACTGGGGTAAGGAGTCCAATAGGCCTCTCCTGTATTATGTGTGGCATTTTCAGTATCCACTCTAGGAACACACTTCTGCAGTAGGAGGAGTTCCTATCAACATAGGATGAGTAAAAGTCACCCACAGAGAGGTGGAGGAATCTAGGGGAAGGGGACAAGTCATCCCCAAAATAATTTATCTACTGGTTTCCAGCCATCTCTGAAACTTCTAAAGATGATGAAAAGAAAGAAAGCTGGAGTACCCCAGGAAGCAGCAGAGTCCTCCTTCACAAGCTCACCAATCTCAGCCCCATCAAAGTTGTCTAGACTAGTTCACAAATTGGGAAGAAGACCATTCACAGCTAGGTCCCACTTGCAGATAAGAGACCCAGCAGGATCGGCTTTTTTTCAGAAGCAATTTCAGAGCCATTCCTACTACAAAAACAGTGGTCCCGCCATCACAGAGTACTGAACATTGCACCTAAGACTGTGTAAGGAAGTGGCATACAATCGTCATGGAAAATAGCAGGGAGTGATCAAGACCTAGGGGTGACTGCTACCATATTTGAGCCCAAGGAGACAGTTCTCCTTAAAGCCTGTCACACAGGAACAGAGCAGAAAGCTGCATTGATGGTCATGGCTCAGGGAGATATTTTTAGAGAGTCAAATTCTTTAATGCAGTATGAAGAAAACCATACACTCTCAGAATGAAATACTATCTTCTGCTTAAATTCTTCTGCCACCTGACCTAGTAGTGACCTCACTGTGTATTCTGTGATGTCAATTATGCTGCAGCCTGAGACTCAGTCAAATGGAGCCCCATCTCACACATGCTCAACCTGAGTGTCCCTACTTGTCCAAACCCCCTATAGATTTGATTCTCCATGAGTATGGCTAAAAGTCATAGATTGAGAGCTGGAAAGCACCACCATCACCATTTTCCTCTCCTCTTTCCCCAAAGAGCCCTGAACACACACAGTGAACATTTAGTCCAGCCCAGGGAAAGAAAGGACAGAATAAATATGTATCCTATTTGATATTTAAGGGAGGAAGAAGAGGTGTGACTGTTTATCCTGGCCATTAGCATAGGAAAGTCTGTATCATATCTATTTCTTAACGTATAGTTTATTCTTCCCAACTTATTTGGGTTCGCCATCTTAGGAATTTCTGGGCCGGGTGCGATGGCTCACGCCTGTAATCCCAGCAGTTTGGAGGCCGAGGTGGGTGAATTGCCTCAGTTCAGGAGTTCGAGACCAGCCTGGACAACGCAGTGAAACCCCATCCCTACTAAAATACAAAAAATTAGCCGGGTATGGCGGCATGTGTCTGTAGTTCCAGTTACTTGGGAGGCTGAGGTAGGAGAATTGCTTGAATCTGGGAGGTGGAGGTTGCAGTGAACCGAGATCACACCGCTTCACTCTAGCCTGGTCGACAGAGTGAGACTCTAAAAAATAAATAAATAAATAAAATAAAATAATTTCTAAGTGTGTGTGTGTGTGTATGTGTGTGTGTGTGTGTGTTCTATACAGGGAAGGTTAAGGTCGGGGTAGGGGGATTACAGAGTACAGCTACTCACTACTATCTGGGGCTGCCTAAACATCCAGCTTGAGCAGATGAAGCTTTCCAAATAACCATGTTAGCAAATAATTGTTCACGTAGTGACTATAAAATTACACCAAGTTTTCCTGTGTTTAAGAAAAAGATACAGCTCTTAAGAAACATAAAACTCAGGAGCCAAATAAAGATTGAGCTGGAGGTGTAGAAATGGATTTCCACTGGGGATGATAAAATTACAAAACGTCATGAGGACTTTCTCCCCCAAAATGCGAAGTAAGGGAGCAGTAAAGAAATAGCAACTTAAATTTATTTTCTTAAGAGACTGAATCAAAGTTTCCGTAAACTTTGTTTGTTAAGACAGAAGTTATGGATGCTTCATCACTTGTTTGGCAGCTCCCAACAAATATTAAGTTTTAGACTTCAGATTCAACAAATGTTTATTGATGCCCAGACTTTCTCAGGCATGGAGCACATAATTTCATTTAAACCTCACCGTATTTCTTTGAAATAAATAGTCTTACTAGTGAGGCAGCTGAATACCACTGAGTTTAAGTCATTTGTTAAAGCTCGCATAGCTACTAAGCCACGAAGCCAAAGTTCAAACCAGGTATGGGTCCACGTAAGTTAATGAATCTTTTGATAGAAAGAGAAAAGTAATGAGTTATTTCTGGAAAGTAGTCTAAGAAAATTCGTTCAAATACTATTATTACTTGAGGTGAGACACCCAGAGAAATGGAAAAATGACTATGAGCAAAAGCTGGGCTGGCCATTCCTTTCTGAAGTTTATCTTCTGTCATTCAAAAAAAAAAAAAGAAGAAAGAAAAAGCTCCGTGATCCCCAGACAAAGAATAATTTTGCAAAAGTTCAGTGGGCTTACTTGTTTCCCATCTGGATTTAAGCTTGACTTTGACTCTCTAACACATAAAAAGTTAAGGAGGTTCTAATGATCTGTGCTGGAAAAAATTACAAATGATAAATAAGGATAATTGGTTTATCCTATTGTAAGATCATTGGAAATGCCCTTTACCTATGGATACCCAATTTTTCAGCTAGTAAAGCAAGACTTACGTTTGGTGGTTCTGACATCAACAGTGTAATGATGGAACACTAAAGGTTTGAGGCTATCAGGCAATGAAGGTCGCACCAGTATTGGCAATGTAACTACAAGAATTTTGGGGGGCCAAATCCTCAGAACACCTGAGTTCTGGGTTTCAGATCAAGTCTCATTTTGGCGGGTGGGGGTGGAATATGTAACCTTGAGGTCTTTTGCAATGATTTTTATTTTTTTCATTATATATCACAATTTTGTTTGTTTGTTTGTTTTTGTTTTTGTTTTTGTTTTTGAGACGGAGTCTGGCTCTGTCGCCCAGACTGGAGTGCAGTGGCCGGATCTCAGCTCACTGCAAGCTCCGCCTCCCGGGTTTACACCATTCTCCTGCCACAGCCTCCCGCATAGCTGGGACTACAGGCGCCCGCCACCTCGCCCGGCTAGTTTTTTGTGTTTTTTAGTAGAGACGGAGTTTCACTGTGTTAGCCAGGATGGTCTCGATCTCCTGACCTAGTGATCCGCCCGTCTCGGCCTCCCAAAGTGCTGGGATTACAGGCTTGAGCCACTGCGCCCGGCCAGTATCACAATTATTTTTAAACACAGGTGCTAAAATTTGTCCTACATGGTTTTTCAAAAGAATAAGTATTTCTTTTAAAATACCAAATACAAAGTCTATAAAAATAAGTAAACAGTATTATTTTAAAAATATAAAGATGTTTATTATTATTATTATTATTATTATTATTATTATTATTATTTGAGATGGAGTCTTGCTCTGTCACCCAGGCTGGAGTGCAGTGGCCAGATCTCAGCTCACTGCAAGCTCCTCCTCTCGGGTTCACGCCATTCTCCTGCCTCAGCCTCCCCAGTAGCTGGGACTACAGGCACCCGCCACTTCGCCCGGCTAGTTTTTTGTATTTTTTAGTAGAGACGGGGTTTCACCGTGTTAGCCAGGATGGTCTCGATCTCCTGACCTCATGATCTGCAGGTCTCGGCCTCCCAAAGTGCTGGGATTACAGGCTTGAGCCACCGTGCCCGGCCAAAGATGTTTATTATTAATAATTTACAATATTTTTAACTATGCAGGTCTTTTTGATATGAAAATATTTTTAAATTATTTGAACGTCAGAAAAATACGTATATAATGATCTACGTTTTGATTTTCCTCCTATGTCATAGATGCTTATCTGGTGCAAAATATGGTTTGTTTCAACTAATGGTCTTGATATACTTTAACACCACTGTGTGTAAAAAGTTTATACTGTGTGGAAAAAGTTACACTTAATAGTACAAATTATGTTGTGTATCACCTAGGAAATGAAGCTAGAAATTATATAAAGCAATCTTTAGAGCAAAAGCATAAATTAATTCAATTTTTATTTCCCATGTAAAGCTTCATATATTTTAAAACAGAGTTTTAAGACATTTTATGTACTAGATGTTCTTACAATTAAAGATGTAATGTATCCTTATTAATTAAAGGATGTCTAGATTTTTTAAAAAATAATAAAACTGGCAGTTGATTTTCTTTTTGCTCTTCCATCTCCAGGTAATCAGTGTATAAAACTTAGTATGTGTTTTTCTACAACTTTATCCTTGTTCATACAGTTATGTGCAAACAATTATAATACCTACTACTGTTTTTTTTTTTCTTTTTTTTTTTGAAATGGAGTCTTGCCCTGTTGCCAGGCTGGAGTGCAATGGTGCAGTCTCGGCTCACTGCAACCTCCACCTCCCGGATTCAAGTGATTCCCCGCCTCAGCCTCCCTGGTAGCTGGGATTACAGGGGTGCACCACCACGCCGGACTAATTTTTGTATTTTTAGAAGAAACGGGGTTTTGCCATGTTGGCCAGGATGATCTTGATCTCTTGACCTCGTGATCTGCCCGCCTCGGCCTCCCAAAGTGCTGGGATTACAGGCGTGAACCACCGTGCCTGGCCCTTACTAAGTTTTTTTTAATGAACCCTCCCATACATATTACTTTGTTTATTTTGTAAACTGCTTTGTATCTTTATGTTAAAAAGTATATCTACATACAATTTCAACTAGCTATAAAAGTCCCACCTGTAGGTCGCAGCATTTGGAAAATAAGGAAATAACAAGTAAACATATAAATTACCAGTAATTTAATTACTCAGAGAGTGCTACTTTTTTGCTCTTGTTGTTGTTGAGATGGAGTCACTCTGTCACCCAGGCTGGAGTGCAGTGGCACAATCTCGGTTCACTGCAACCTACCCCACCCCAGGTTCAAGCAATTCTACCTCAGCCTCCCGAGTAGCTGGGATTACAGGCACCTGCCACGGCACCCGGCTAATATTTGTAGTTTTAGTGGAGATGGGGTTTCACCATGTTGGCCAGGCTGGTCTTGAACTCCTGGCCTCGTTATCCACCTGCCTCGGCCTCCCAAAGTGCTGGGATTATATGCGTGAACCACTGCGCCTGGTGGAGAGCTGCTGTTTCATGTCTTTTTATTATAATTGTTTTATATTGGAACAGTTTAAAAAAACCCGAAGCTGTAAAAATGGTACAGAGAGATTCCATGAGCCCTTTGTTCAACTTTACATGACCACAGTACATTCTCAAAGTGAGGGCATTGCCATTGGTATAATACTGTTAACTACCAAACTATAGACTTCATTTGCATTTTACCAGTTTGTACATGCACTTTTTTAGTGTATATTTCTCTGAAATTTTATTACACTTATAGGTTCACGTAGCTATTACTACAACCAGGATACAGAACTCTTCCATCAACACAAAAAAACTTCCTCCTCTTACCCATTAGTAGTCACACTCTCCCCACAACTGTAACCCTGGCAACCTCTGATTTGTTTTCCATCATTACAACTGTATTACTTTAAGAATATTATATAAGCAGAATCGTAGAAAATTTAAGCTTTCGAGATTCCCTTTTTTGGTTCAGTATAATGCCTTTGGGATTCATCCAAGTTGTTGTGTGCAATAATTTGCACTCTTTAATTGCTGAGTAATATTGTGTTGTATGGTTGTACCACAGTTTTTTTTTTAGCCACTCATCCATAGAAGGTCATTTCAGTTGTTCCTAGTTTTTGGTTATTACAAACAAAGCTGTTATGAACATCCGTGTACAGGTTTCAGTAAGAACATACATTTTCATTTCTCTAAGATAAACACCCAGTAGTGGGATTGCTGGATTATATCATAGGTATATACTTACCTTTATAAAAAAAACTACTACACTCCTTTCTAGAGTGCCTGTATCATTTCGCATCCGCACAAGCAATATAGGATTCACACCTTTTAAATCTGTATCCTGTATATAAAATTAGGTGCTTGTTATGTAATTTGATATCACATCTTAAAAATTCCTTGAGTATTCTTTGAAATCACTATTTTATTGTCTGCAAACTATTTTATCTTGTGGGTATACACAATATATTTTATCAAACCACTCATTACTGGATATTTAATTTTCAAATTTTTGTCAGGAGAATTATCGTTACGATCAATGTCTGTATTAGTCAGAGATTGGCCGGGAAATGAGAAATCACTCTAGGTATTTTAGAAGGAATTTAATCTAGGGAATTTACGCTGCAGGAGGAGCTGAAAAACCAGTTGCTGAGCAACCCAGCATCTAGAGAGAGCAGGAGGTTGCTATCAACCCTGGAGGAGGAGTGATAATATGGGGAACTGGAAGGCAGAACTACAGAGTGGGAACTGGAAATATGACAAGGACTGCTTGCAAAGTAGTGGAAACACAGATTTCTGTCTGCTAGCAGCTGAAGCATAGATAAGACAGAGCTGCTTCCATTTAGGTCACAAAAGCAGGGACAGAGTTGAGAAGTATCTTGGATTCTCCCCTCCTCTGATCTTCTTTTCTGCTAGTGCCTCCTACAGCAAAAACGCTCCAGAAACCTGAGGACAAGAGAGCTTGGGAACAGTTTCCCAGCCTTGGGAACAGCCTGAGCAGTTTCCTCAGAATGGCAAAGGTGGGTGTGAATTGATAGTAAACAAGCCTGAGGTTGAAGAGCACATCATCCTGGCACACAAGTGTTTTTGATTATTTCCTTAGGATGCATGCTTAGAGATGGAGCTGTAGAATGACCAGATCAAAAGAAAAACCATTTTGAGGGCTTTGATATGTATTTGTTACATACCACTAAGTTGTCCTGTGGAGAAACTGCACCATTTACCCATGCCTCACAGTCCCTGGCACTGAAACTGCCATTTGAAAACAATACCCCCATGTGATAGAAAAATAAATTATTGGCCAGGTACAGTGGCTCATGCCTGTAATCCTAGCACTCTGGGAGGCTGAGGCAGGCAGATCACCTGAGCTCAGGAGTTCACGACTAGCCTGGCCAACATGGCGAAACCCCGTCTCTACTAAAATACAAAAATTAGCCAGGCATGATGGCGGGTGCCTGTAATCCCAGCTACTCGAGAGGCAGACACAAGAGAATCGCTTGAACCTGGGAGACGGTGTTTGTGGTGAGCTGAGATCGCACCACTGCACTCCAACCTGGGTGACTGAGCCAGACTCTGTCTCAAAAAAAAAAAAAAAAAAAAAAAAAAAGAATATTCAAATGTTTTTAATGTGTTTTACCAAAACTTTATCCTTTTCATGAGAATTGATGGCTGACATTCCTTCTTATTTCCTTTGAGATGTTTACTCATTTTAAAAGCAGGTTTATGGAGGTATAATTGAGATACAACAAACTGCACATATTTAAAGTGAAAAATGTGATAAATTTTCCTTTATACGTACACTGATAGAATCATCACCATCAAGAAAATGAACATATCCATCAGCTCCTACACTTTTCTCTTGCCCCTTTGTAATCCTCCCTTCTACCTCTGTGCACCTGCCCAAACTATCCTCAGGCAACCACTTATCCACTGTGTGTCACTCTAGATAGCCTTGCATTTTCTGGGAACTTATATCAAATTGAATCATATAGGCTATTCCCTCTACCTCTCTCTCTCACTCTCATTTCTTGTTCTGGCTTATTTCACTCAGCACGATTATTTTGAGATTTATCTGTGTCATGTTTTTTGTTCATTTATTTTTATTCCTAAGTAGTATTCTATTATATAGATGGACCACATCATCCATCTACCTTTTGATGGACACTTGGGCTGGTTCCAGTTTTTGGCACAAATAAAATTGCAATGAACATTTGTGTGCAAGCGCGTGCATGGACAAATGCTTTTTATTTCTCTTGGATAAATAATTAGAGTGGAATGAAAAGTATATGTTTAACTTTTAAGAAACTGCCAACTGGCTGTTTCAAAGTGGTTGTGGCATTTCACATTCCCTGTGGCATCTGGGAATTCCAGTCTCTCCCCATCTCTGCCAATGCTTGGCATAGTCAGTCTTTTATATGTTTAAACATTTTTCCTCATGTATGTTGCAAATGTCTTATTGTTTTGAAAGAGCTGCTTTTCTTAGCTCCCGTTTGATTATTCCATTTTCAGTGTGGACTATGTATTTTAATCAGGTTTTCTAAGTTGGTGCCTGGCCTGACTTCACCTTGGTCCCACCCAGCAAATTCCTCATTTCCCTCAGGGATTTCATAAAACTCTGTGTTCTTCTACAAAAGAGATCATTCCCATTATCTTCATGGTTCCTCAAAATAACCATGAATTTTTGTAAGCTAGAAAGCAAGCTAGTGTAATATCACAATGTGATAATCTCAGTTTCTTCTAAGCCTTTTTATACTGCCCCCTGTTTTTGGTCAGAGACAAGGTCTACAACTTCAAACATGGCCCTCAGAGGCAGTTGCACGGTCAAACTTCATTTTTCATGACAGCGATACCCAAATGCAGAATTTAAAGCATCTGGTAAACAACACCAAACTCTGGATGTATTCCCCATGTCACAATGGCACATTTGCAAATTGAGTTGCAGAGTTAGCCGTAGGGAGCTTCTCATTGGTCTCCAATGTAAATGTAAAAATGTAGCTCTCTGAACAACCGTAACTGTTGATTTGTGGTATGTGTTTGGAAAGCAAAGCATTTAGGCACTGGCCCAAATGTAAAGTGCAAATAAGGCCTACAAGGCAGATGTTTACTATCCTCAAACAAATGGACCAGAGGGCTCCATGGACACCCCAGCTGTTGATTTGCTCCAGTTTCAGAGAAAAGAGAGTCCCTTCGTATAAAATCACAGTTGCTTTTGCAAAAACAGTTACGAGTGAAAAAGACATTGCCTTTTAGAAATATAATCTGATGATGATTTGTTTGGAAATACATTGAGTCCAAGCTCCTTCTCCACTCTCACAGGGAACAGGATTGCATTTTCTAAATAAGTGAATGGTTATTGGAATGTATGATATATATTTATTAAAAAGTTCATTTAGCAAAAAATTATTCATAATGTATGTCATACACTTTCAAACAACCTTTGGACTCATACAGCTTAGATTATAGAAGTAGAAGACGGATGTTATCTAAAGAACATACAAACAGATATGTGATTAAAATGGAGATGAATGTCTCCACGGGAAAGTACAGAATGCTATGTGAAGGTGTGTATCTGGGACTTGCCCTCGTCTGGGGTTTTCTCTGAGAAATGATACTTGATTTGAAACCTGAATGATGATTAACTGAAGGAAGAGATGAGAGAAGTGAATTCTAGTCAGAGGAAGCAACATATCCAAAGGCCCTGTATCGGGAGGGAACAGAACCCTCTTAGCCCCTGAAGAAGGCCAGTGTAGATGGCATGAAAAGGAGGGTGATAGAAAAGGCAGGCAGAGGGCTGGCACTGAGGGTTTTATTGACCATGTTAAGTTGCTTGGGTTTTGTCCTAAAAGAATGAGAAAAGTCACTAAAGGGTTTGAAGTCGTGGTGATCCATCTGATTTATGTTGCTGAAAGATTGTTCTGGCTGCTTTGTGGAGAGCTGTTTAGAGTGGTATCTGATTGAAAGCAAAGAGACGCTGGGGCAGGAAAACCCCGGGTGCCGGAAGAGCAGGTTTGAGAGTTCAGTTCAGTTTCAGTCATGATGAGTTTCAGGTGACTTTGAGGCACTCTGAGGGAAGACAGATGGGCAGAGCTATGTGTGGCTCTGGAGCTCAGAAGAAAGACCTGAGTTCGAATGATGAATTTGGCTGTCACTGTCGCACAGATGGTGGCGGAAGCTGTTGGTAGGTATGCCTTGGATTTCACAGACTTTACAGAATTGATAGTAGGTTTAAAACCAAATCATGAGGGATCTCAGTATTTAATGTCTGGATATTTAGGGCTTAGGAGGTCAGGAGAATGAGAAGTGTTCTGGAGGGTGGGGAAGTACCAAGGGAATGTGGCATGAAAATCAAGGGAGAAAAGTGTTTTCAGAAGGGGGTGGTTAATACCACCACCAATTACTGAGAGGTCAAGGACTATGAGGCCTAAAAAATAATGTACTAAGTTTAAAATATTTTATCAATTATTATTGAAACAGGTGGGTTTGTTTTACCCCTATAAGTATGTTTTATGCTATATTCTTGTTATCTCCTTTAAGTTACGTTTTGATCTATATGGATTTTTTTTGTTGTTGCTGTGAGCTTTCTCTGTGTTTTGGAAAGAATATATATTGCATATAGTGGTATATGTATATATTTTAAATACTGGTTTAATTTCCACTTTTCCTAATTGTTAGAGTCATTCCATAATTATTCCTAAGTTCCCTTACAAAAGATGAGAAATTAAGCAATTTATATGGTCTCTTCCTGCTTTCCGTATCTACTGTGTTAAAAAAATTACATCATCTGGGATTATTTAGTACATTTCACATATTCTTTTTTAAGAATTTGTTTTACATTTACATTTTTTTGCATTTACAACGAATAGGCATCCTCTCTGTGTATGTTTATTTTTCTTTCATTTTCTCTTTTCTTTTCTTTTCTCCGTTTCCCTTTTCTTTCTTTCTTTCTTTCTTTCTTTCTTTCTTTCTTTCCTTCTTTCTTTCTTTCTTTCTTTCTTTCTTTCTTTCTTTCTCTTTCTTTCTTTCTCTCTCTCTCTCTCTTTCTTTCTTTCTTTCTTTCTTTCTTTCTTTCTTTCTTTCTTTCTTTTTCTTTCTTTCTTTTTTTCTCTCTCTCACTATCTTTCCCTCCCTCCCTCCCTCCCTCCCTCCCACCCTCCCTCCCTCCCTCCCTCCCTCCCTCCCTCCCTTCCTTCCTTCCTTCCTTCCTTCCTTCCTTCCTTCCTTCCTTCCTTCCTTTTCTGTCACCCAGGCTGGAGTGCAGTGGTGCAATCATTGCTTACCGCAACCTTGTACTTCTGGGCTCAAGCCATGCCATACCATATCTGCCTTATATCTTTTAGACTATATCTGCCCCATTCTTGGCCTCTGCATTTTTTCATTTCTTGATTAGATTGCATCTTTAGTTATATTTAAATAAAAATATTTTAAATGTGTGGATTATAACGTAATCGTCAAAACAAAATCCAAATAATGTAGAAGTTTAGGCAATGAAAAATGAAAGATCTTCACACTTCCACCCTCGGTGCAGAACCACAATTGAAAACAAAATTTCTTAGTTTCTTTTTTCTTTGAAAACACATGAGATGGGGATGTCTAGATTTTAGCCTACTTGGCAATTTGTGGCCATATTTAATGTGAAATTTGTACCTCTCTAAACTTGTAACTGTTCACTCCTGGAAAATTCTACTTCGATGATTTCTTTTCCATCTTTTCTTCTTTCTGGAACCCTTTCAGCTGGTTGTGGAATCATCTTCAGTCCTCAACTTACATCAGGTAACACATTACACCCTTCCCTCACTTCCACCTAGTTGTTGCAAGTTGCGACCCTGGAATGGATTCAGGCAGTGAGACTGAATAGACACAGTGATCTGTTATACGGCTGCCTAAAAAGTAATGCCCCCATGAGAAGGGGTGTTCTGACTGGTGTAGCCCTAGATTTCTGAGCTGTTTGCAGGAAATTGGAAATGAAGAATCTTCTTCATTTGTAGGAGGTTTGTAGGAGGTCTCTATTTCAGGTGAAAAAGTCAAGATATGTGTTTCTCAGTTGAGTTCTATGAGTCTCATAGTCAGGAGTGACTCCTTCAGGTTTCAGGCATTTATATTGCCTATCATTTTTAGTAAAGTTGCAAATTTTTATATTTCTGAATTTTGGATTATTTTAATGGACTGCCTTAGGTTTAGTATTTAAATGGGAAATCTCAAAACATGTTTACTGAATACAGATTATAGAAGTGACACATGATTAACCTCTTTTATTTAAAATGTAAATGTGAAGAATGGTAAGAGAAAGGTACAAAGCTCCCGATTTTATATCAGAATAATATTTTTGCCATTCTGGTAACTTTTCCCCTTGTCTTAGAGTTTACTATAGACAAAAAATAATAATAATAATAAAAAAAAAATCCCTCTAAAATATCTATTGCTTTGACATTTTTAAGTAGCAGTGAACCGGCCTACAAATTTATTCTACCAGCATCCACAGCATTTTGCTCTCACAACTGTCCTGCTGGAATCAATAAACTGTTGATTAAAAACCTTGTTACTTAATACACTTAGTAAGCTTAAACTGTTTTTTAGAAACCTAATCACTTTCATGTCACTAGCTGCTGGGATAGAGACAAAAGCTGGGGCTAATTATTAACAACTTCACAAAGCTGATATTGAATTTCTAATGTATCCCAAATGCCCGTTTTCTCTGATTAGTTCCTGTGTCCCACTAGCTAGCACATTGTTAGCTTGGAGAATTGCTTCATGTTTAAGATCCTAAGGTTTCAGAAAAACTTGAAACAGTAACAGACTCTCTGGTCGTTTTGAAACAGTCTTGTACTGATGCAACATCTGGATACCAAGGGGAATAATCGCTGGCTGGTAGACCGCCAACAGCATCCTCATACACCACCTGTTTCAAGATGGCTGACTCCCAGCAGCTGAGTAAAGAGGAGGAAGAGGATCAGAATTGCCTTGTAAAACAGGCCAACCTGGTTTAGACATATTCTAACTCTGAGATATCTGTCTCCTCCCTTGAATTCTTTCCTGAGCCCCAGAACTGTATTTCCAATGGCCAAATACACAAATATTCTCCAAGTTGCAGAGGACCACAGCTATCTGCCTGAAACACTATATTGAAAATTGGAAACTGGAGACTGAGATTTTGAAGTGAAAACCAGTCATCAAGCTGTCCCTGCGGTTATGTCCTGGGAGTAAAGGTGACATAATTAAGGCATCCAATTAGGTTGGCATTTATTGGTGAATATTCTGACTTCTGAGTAGCTCACCTGCGTACGTCATATAATCTTATACTCAGAGCATGCTGGAGTCATTATGCTTCAGACATGAGTCTCACTGGTAGAACAAGGTCTAAGGGCAAGACAGAAAGATCATTTTCCCCTGAAATCTGCCTATCTCATTAGCCTTTTCATGGGTGATAAAACTTCGCCTTCTCTCCAAATATGCAGGGGTCCCGTGGCTATCAATACTAAGCATGCCATTTCCATTACTGTTATAAATTATGTGCCAAGCCCCTGGAGACCTTTGTCCCAAGGTACAGATACTTACTGAAGATGAACTATTATATGACAGCAGAAGCAAAAAGGAACTTTAGGAAATAAAACTAACAGACTTTTTAATAAACCATTAATCCATTTAACATGTGTAAAATGGTCAGTTCCAGAAAGTGGAGTACCTAGTTCACAACGATTATTCCTGAAATTACCACACACACAGACACCCCCCCCCCTTTTCAAGTAAATAAGACCAACAGTTTAATATTCTAATTTTTATTAATGGTTTTGTTTGATTTTTTTCTACCTTTTCTAATTCTTCTGATTGAATAATCTCTGTTATATTCTGCCCATCCTCCCAGATTTATTTTTGGTTTTCTATTTTTCAGGATCTGAAATGCAGCAGAGCTAAAAGTTGATCCTGCTAGTTGTATAACAAAGATACTGTGGAATTACATTGTCATATTATTTGTAAGCCCAGATGTATAATGGCATTGGAGGTTCTTGGTTAAAATTTGATAAAGTTGCCACAAAGTGAGACTGGGTTTCCCATCAAGGTGCTGTGCATTACATGCTTTGGTCAAATGACCAAATCACCTCCACAATTTTATACAACATGTTCATTTCAAAATACTTATTTAAATAACTCATCTTATATCTTTACTTTCTATCGCCAATCACTGTCTTGAAGATTTTTACATAAATATAAATAGTTACGAGTGGAACCAATACACAGATAAGGCCAATTTCCTTCCTAAGCTAAATATTAGTTTTCTTTCATCCCATGAAACTTTAAGAAGAAAAGTACTATTCCTCAACAAACAGTGAAAGAATCTGTTGCTGGCTGATCTGCCTTACAAGCAATACCAAAAAAAATCTTTCAGCTGAGAAGGAAATAGTACCAGATAGTAACTCAGATCTGTATGAAGAAAAGAAGAACACTATAAATGGTAAGGGAGTAGTGAACATATAAGATTGCATAAAGGTGGGCAGATCACCTGAGGTCAGGAGTTCGAGACCAGCCTGGCCAACATGGGGAAACCCCATCTCTACTAAAAATACAAAAATTAGCCAGGTGTGGTGGCGGGTGCCTGTCATCCCAGCTACTCATGAGGCTGAGGCAGGAGAATCGCTTGGACCCAGTAGGCAGAGGTTGCAGTGAGCCAAGACCATGCCACTACACTCTAGCCAGGGTGACAGAGACAGACTCCGTCTCAAAAAAAAAAAAAAAAAAAAAAAAAAAGTTGCATAGATATGTATGGTACTACCTTTTCTCTTTTCTTTAAAGATTTATAATTATGCATCGTATTGTTGAACTTCTAACAGAAAGGTGCAATATGTATGACAGCATTAGCACAAAAAAAGAAAAGGGAGCTATACTGGGGCAAAGTTTCTGTATTTTAGCTGAATTAAGTTAGTATTCATTTGAAGTACATTGTGATAAACTAAGATGCAAATTACTATTCCTGAAGAAACTCCTAAAAATTATAAAAATATGTATCACTAAAAAAGACAAAAGAAAATAATACACTAAAAATAGTCATTTAATTTAAAAGGCAGCAAAAAAAGGGATAAATATATGAGACATATAGCAAACAAAAGAGTATAATAACAGATATAAATCTACCCATTTGGATGATTCTATTAAAAGGTGAATTAAGTAAACAATTCAATCAAATGGCAGATTGTCAGGCTTGATTTTAAAAAACAAACAAACAGAATCCAAATATATGCCTTCTGTAACAGATACATTTTTGATTTTAAGAAGTTGAAAGCAACATCCAACAGTAAGAGATATAAAATACTTATGTAAATAACAGACAAAATAGACTTGAAGACTCCAAATATGACTAGAGACAATAGGCTACAGCATATGAATAAAAGGATAAATTCATCAGAAAGATGTAATAATTATAAGTGCATACACAACTAAAACATAGCCCCAAAATGCATTAAGCAAAAGTTGTCAGAACTGAAAGGAGCAATAGATAATGCAATAATAATAAACTTTAATATTCCACTCTCAGTAGTTAATCAAACAGCTAGACAGAAAATCAGCAAGAATATAGGGGATTTGAACACCACCATCAACAACTTTGACCTAACAGACATTTATAGAACAGTCCATACAACGACAGGAGAAAACACATTGTCTCAAGTGCCAATGAAATGTTCCCTAGGATAGATCATATACTGAACCATAAAACCATTAACAAATTTAAGAAGATTTAAATAATAAAAAAAAGTTCTTTGACTACAATGGAATTAAAGAGCAATGAAAAAAAACAATGGATGCTTGAGGGGATGGATATGCCATTCTCCATGATGTGCTTATTTCGCATTGCATGCCTGTATTAAAACAACTGTTGTACCCCATAAATATTAATATATATGTACACCAACCATGTCCCCACAAAAATTAAAAAATAAATAAAATTTGAAAAAAGAAAAACAACAATGGAAAGAAAACTGGGAAATCTCCAAAGACTTAAATAAACCAAGGGTAAAGAAAAACATTACAATGGAAACTAGGAAATATTTTAAACTGAATGAAAATAAAATCACAATATAGCAGAATTTGTGAGATGCAGCTAAGTTTAGAGAAAAATTTAGTGCTTTAAATGCCTATATTAGGAAAGAAAAAAAGATCTCAAATCAGTAACTTGAGCTTCTACTTCAAGCAACTAGAAAAAGAAACAGCAAACTAAGCCAAAAGCAAACAGAAACAAGGAAATACTCAAGACTAGAGGATACATCAATGAAATTACTAACAACACAACAGAAGTTAAAAGGATGACAAAGAAATACTACCCAAATTTAGTCCAATAAAGAAGATGACTTAGACAAAACTGAAACATTCTTAAAAAGATTCAAATTACCAACATGAATAAAAGAAGAAATAGAAAATCCAAGTGGACCTATTACAAATAAAAAACTGACTTGGTAACTAAACTCTCACAAAGAAAAGTTAGACTCAGTAGGTTTTGCAGATGAATTTTATTAAATATTTAAATAATAAATAATATCAGTGTTTTTTTTTTTCAAACACTTTCATGAGTCAAAAGAGGAGGAAGAACTTCTTATTTATCCTGGGGTAATATTAACTTGATATGAAAGTCAAAAAAGACATCACAAGAGTGGAAAGCTACAGGCCAATAGTCTTCATGAATATACACACAAAATTTTTTAAAGAAATATTAGCAACATAAATCCAGCAATATATAGATAAGATTATACACTATGGCCAAAGGGGGGTTTGTCCCAGAAAGCAAAATTGCTTTAAGATTTAAAAATCAATTAATGTTGTATACCAATTATTAATAGAATAATAGACAAAAAGATGTAATTATCCAAACAGACTCAAAAAAGTATTTGACAAAACTTGACACCTATTATGATAAAAGCCCTTAACAAACTAGGAATAGAAAGAGAAAAAATATCTATGAAAAATCTGCAGCTAATATTATACTTAAAGGTGAAAGACTGAATACATTCCCCCTAAGACTGGGGACAAAGTAAGTATGATTCTTTCACCATCTTCTGCCAATAAGGCAGGAACAAGAAATTTAAGGCATGTGGATTAGAAATGAAGGAATAAAATAATATTGTTCATGGGCCATTTGACATGAATGTAGAAAATTCAAGAAATTCATTAAAAATCTAGTAGAAATAATAAATGTATTCAGCAAAGTTATAGGATACAAGATCAAAATATAAATATCAATTGTATTTCTATATGCTAGTAATAATTTGAAAATGAAATTTAAAAATAATTTCGTTCCAATCACATTAAAACTAAGAAGAATAATGTTAGCACATGAATTATAAAAGTTTTACACTAAAAGTATAAATCTTTGCTAAGAGAAATTAAAGAAGATTTAAATAAATGGAAAGGCACACTGTGTTCATGAATTGGAAGACTCAACATTGTAAAGATAATGACCCACTGAAATTGACTTGTAGATTTAATACAATTCTCATGAACATCTTATATATATAACACAGTATAATCCCTTATCAAAATACCAGTAGAGTTTGTGTAAACCTTGAGAAGAAGATCCTAAAATATATATGGGAATGCAAAGGACCAAGAATAGCCAAAACAATTTTGAAAAAGAACAGAATTAGAGGATTTTATTACCCTATTTAAAACATATTGTAAACCTCCAATGTTTGAGACAGTGTGCTCCTGGCATAAGAAGAGGCATTATAGATCAATCATACACAATTGATAGTCCACCTAAGACAAGGTGACAAGGTGCCAAGGCAATTCAATGAGCAGGAATAGTCTTTGTAACCAATATTGGACAATTGGACATCCAATGGACAATTGGATAGTCACAGAAAAAACTGTGAATTGAAACTCTTACCTTACACCATAAATACACATTTACTCAAAATGAATCATATACCTAAGTGTAAAGAGCTGAACTATAAAAATTCTAGAAAAAAATCTTATGAACTTGGCTTAGGCAACTCATTCTTAACTATAATACTGGAAGCATAAAGATGAAGAAAAAAATTAAGCTTCATTAAAGTTTAAGAACATAAAAATACAATGCTGAAACCATACAAATAGTTACAATCATATATCTAATAAGAGATTTGTATCCAGCATATAAAAAACATTTACAACTTAATATGAAGACACACAACCCAATTTTTTAAATGGATAAAAGATTTGAATAGAGATTTCACCAAGAAGATATATGACTGGCCTAATAAGTACACGAAAAGATGCTCAGCGTCAGTAATCATTAGGAAAATATAAATTAAAATCATACGATACCACTTTATACCCACTAGGATGGCTGTAAGAAAAAAGTCAGAAAGACAATAACAGGTGTTGGAGAGGATGTGGAGACACAGGAACATTGCTGTTGGGAATATGAGATGGCACAGCCATTTTGAAAAGGAGTCTGACAGTTTTCCAAAACAGTTAAACTGTGGATTAGAAAGAAAGAAAGAAAATTGTCTTATTCATAGACTATTTGACCTGAATGTAGAAAATTCAAGAAATTCATGAAAAATCTACTGGAAGTAATACATATGTTCAGCAAAGTTAAAGGCTACAAGAAACCACATACAATCTGCAAGTAGGTATCTACTCAAGAGAAATGAAAATATATGCTTCCAAGAAAGATACGTCTGTAAATATTCATAATCTTGTGATACATCATAGCTAAAAACTAAAACTTCCATATGTCAGCCAATTGGCAAATAAATAAAATGTAGAATATCCATACAATGAAATATTAGCAATAAAACCCCCAAAATTATTGACACATATTAAATATGGATAAATACGGATAAACCATAGTCAGGCACAGCCAGGTTGAATCAAAAACCCCAAGTTGCTGAAAGGGCTCAAGAATAGGAATTGGAAAATGAGTGTTTGAGTTGTGGCTCTGCCACCTACTGTCTGACGAAGCTTCAGTGAGTCAGGCAACTAACGGGAAGAGCTTCAGCATCTTCACTCAAAACATGAATGGCTTGAACTGAATTGCATCTAACCTTCCAACTATAATATCATAATATAATATTGAAAACATTCGTATTTAACTTAACAATGTATCTGTAGGCAATGTCATTCTACCCTCCAATATAATTTTTACTCTTCTCCCGTTTTGCAGTAGCCACACATGTGGGGTGGATTGAGCCTATCTTCTGGCCACTGCAATTGATTCCGTGATGTGAACTAGGATCCAAGCCTAAGCCAGTTGTTTGTTGCTTGTCATTTTGCTGGACAGAGAACTGGTTCTAAAGCTCTGGATGTCTCTCTCTGTCTCCTGGAATTTCAGCTATAAGGCTTGTCTTGAACTGCTGCTGGCAGCTGTCTCTGCCCCACAACTGGAAACCAACCTGAGGGCACAGCTGGAGTGTAGAGAAAAGCAGAGGAGAGAGGCATGCAGAGCAGTAGTGCTAAGGGCCTTGATCAAGCCATGCCTGAAGCCAAACATATCTTCAGATCTTTTATTCCCATGATTGAGTATATGCCTCTTATTATTTAAGACCATTCTCTATTACTTGCAATCACATGTATTATGTCTGATAAAATGGCTGTGCCTTAAAAATCTAAGTCCCAGGTCATTAGAATCTTAAACTAGAAACGTTGAGGATGAGAACTTGTTCTCCCAAACATTATGTAGTACTGGTTTGGCTCTCTGATATGTGACTGCAAAATGATGGGGTGAGTGAATTTACTCAAGACTGAAACCAAATACTTTGGGTATATGTTTAGAGTACAGACTCCAGGAGAGGATGGGGATTTTGTATATATTACTACCTTAAAGATGAAGAATAGTTTTTAGACCCTATTTGGCAGTTGGCTGGTTGGCACCTGGCTGCCTGGAACATCACAGCCACTCAATAAATATTTGTTGAATAAATGAATAAATGGATGAAAGGAGATGAGGCAAGAAAGCAGGGGGATGGTGGAGAGTATGTATTAGCATCACAGTTGTACTAATGTGGGCAATTTTATAACGCAAAAGTGGATCAAACTAATTTGAAAGTTTCCCAGTAGTCCATGGCCACATCCATGATTTGTCGATCTGAGACTTGTATCTCTCAAAACAAGCTATAAACCTTATGACAAAGAAGATTTAACTGATGAAACAACTTGATGACAAAAATCAGAAAAGAAAAAAGTTGGCTCAGTTAGAGTCTTTCATGATGTATGTAAGTCAGGACATTCTTTAGTGAGCCCTTCATCCTGGCTCACATTGCAGTCCCACATAATTGTATCATGAGACTGTGCTCCTTAATTCTGTCTCCCACCTTAGTTTCCATTGCAACCCTTAGCACGATTCATTCAAGAGGAGGATATTTGCTTATTGACTCTGGTCTTCTCTTCTTATAAACGAAAGGTCCATTTGCTTCAGAAATTTCCCATTTGGTTCTCTAGGAATATGTACAAAGTAAGCTCACAAACTCTTGAAACAAAAGAACTTTAAAAACATATATTTGAAAGAAGACCACACAGGTGTCATTGGACATGAAGACGAAGTTTCACTTTTATAGGATATGACAACAATCTGCTAAAGGACTGGGCCCTAAATTTGAAATCTCAGGAGGAGAAAAGCCATATAAATAAATTAAACATGTTAACTGAACCTTGGTATTTGTGACATAAAGCGGAACAAAATTTTATAGCATTCGATTCCACTTTTTCTTCACGAAAACTATGTCCTGAGATATTTTGGACTCAATTTTCTTTTAGTCATTCAGAAAAAGAAACATAATACCCCTGTATCCATTTCTGCCAAGCACTCAAGATGGAGTGTTTTCTGAAATGTTAAAAAAATGAGTCCAACATAAACTTGATAGTAATACAAATAATTTTTTTCCTCAGACTAATCATTTCACCTACATGATCTCATTCTTCTTTACAGCATTTCATGTGATAGGATGTCATGTAATAAGGCTATAAAGCTCAGAAGAACCATATTTCAGATAAAAATGGAAGTTGGTAATAAACAAAGCTGGCTTGTTTCACTGAGGATGGAGTGGTATACTAAAATGTAAACACCCTGAAAACTAAGCCTGGGTAGAAGGGTTGGAAATCCTCTCTAACACAGGCAAAGACAGCAACTCTCTTATCCTTCCACTAGAAAGAAAGAGTGAAGCCTCTGATTTGGTGTTGATACATAATACACCCAGAACTATCTCCACTACCCCTGTGATTGCCACTCACCTTAGAATGACAAGACTTGGCCAACTGGCTTCTGTATAATGAGCCGAACACCATTTTAGAGTTTTATTTTGCTGTTGCTATAAACCCAGGGGAAGACACCAATCCCAACTGAAATCTAAGAAGGAAGAAAAGAAATGAGATCTCAGCTATGAACAATCCATCAGCCTTTCCAGAGGGGAGATGTTGGCAGAGGTCACTCCGGTCAAAGCTGAGAGTGAATCCCTCTTCTTCTTATAAGAAATCTGCGGGCTGGCGTTGCGTTAGCTTGCCACAAATGCAAAGCCTTAAGTCTTCCATCAGTAGCACCTGGTCTGCTCCTGATGGACGAACAGAAATAATTAAAGGTGTCAGAACTTTCTGGAAGAAATCCAGGTGACAAAATTCTCTGGGGTGAGTACAAAGTGAACAGAGCTTAGGAACACATTTCCTCGCTTTCACTTTATGTCTCTTCTCATGTCTCCCCAGGAATATGCAATCATTCGCAAATCACTCGTCATGGCAGGAACTGTGTCTGGGCTGAAAGCCTAGGGAACAGAGCAGCGTGGATATGGCCTCCTTCCCACAACCCATGCACTTTCCACACCTCAATGGCACGTTTCTTCTCAAATAACACACAGTGCATGCAAGCTGTGAGAAGGGGTGGGTGCAGGTAGGGAGTTATATTGAAACCAAACCTGGCTTATGCCTGAAATAGGAGGCAGCAAGTATTGGTTGGCATAGCAAAGACCTGGGTTGACAATTTCTAAACTCTACGAATATAAGGAGATGACTGTGCTTTATTAACAGGACTTTTGCCCTCCTGCAGAAAGTCTGCAAGGTGTCAGTCCAGACTGAATCTAGTGAACAACAGAAGAGACACATTGCTCAGCAGGTAGGTCCTGCCACCTCTTCTCCCATACAAGGCTCACACTCTTCTCTAAACAAATGTTGGACAAATAGTTAAATAGTACTGACTTGAAGTGACGGAAAATGCATGGCTTGACTAAGATCGTCTACATTTCTCTCTCACCTTCAATCCAGGAAGACAGATGTGTGCTTTTCAGCACAGAAGGAAACAGCATGAAAACCAACAAGCAAGCAAGGAAACCAATGAATATAATAACAAAACTGATTATGTTGGGAACCTGATGAATACTTGAGGAGGAGGAGGACTTGAGAACTTTCTGGCACTGGAAGATCTTCACATGAAGGAACCAGGAGGCAGGGAAAGAACTACTCCAGGAACACTTAACAATCTAGACTCGTCCACTGTTACAGTACGAAGGAACTAGAAATTCTGGTGTTTGGAAACATTTTCTTAGTAGACTTCTTCTTGCTTTGTTTTGTTCTTCAACATGGTATAGAAAGCCTGATACTGAAACAGAAAACTGGGTACTTTTCCTGTCGGAGTGAGGGAGGAAGCAGGGGCTTGTGTCTGGAGGGTCCTCTTGGATGACTGTCAGTGGTGTAATTCCACAGGACCAAAGGTTTGAAAGAACGCAAACTGGGCTCATTTTCAAATGAGAGAAAAAGGCCTCAAGGTTCTTATTAGAAAGAGTTGTTGATCTATTAAATAAAAATAAAACCAAATAAATCCAATTCAATGAATTAAGATTTTCAAGAGATGTCAGATGTGGCCCCTGTACTCATGGACTTTTTCATCTGGCAAGGAGGAAAGATGTGTGTGAAAACATACTATGGGCCAGGTACGGTGGCTCATGCCTGTAATCCCAATACTTTGGGAGGCCAAGGTGGGTGGATCACCTGAGGTCGGGAGTTCGAGACCAGACTGGCCAACATGGTGAAACCCCGTCTCTACTAAAAATACGAAAATTAGCTGGGCGTGGTGGCACATGCCTGTAATCCCAGTTACTTGGGAGCCTGAGGTAGGAGAATTGCTTGAAACCAGAAGGCGGAGGTTGCAGTGAGCTGAGACTGCGCCACTGCAATCCAGCCTGGGAAAAAGAGTGAGACTCCGTCTCAAAAAAAAAAAAAAAAAAAAAAGAAAGAAAGAAGGAAAACATGCTGTGAGCTATGCAGTGAAGAGAAGCAGATCATAGGCTCTGGGAGTTTACACTGGAGAAAGTTTTCATTCAACCATGGAGATACTCAAGGCGATCTTTAAACAAGGTCTGATATCATGGGTAATGTTGGGGTCTATGCAGAGGTGGACATCAGGTAGGAAAGGATCAAGCAGAAGAACTGAGAAACGAAACGTAAAGTGTGTACAGACCGCAGTCGGCAATTGGGATTTATATTCTGCATGAATAAATTCTTGGAAAGTGACATTTAAGATTTTAAATGTGAGCTCAAAGAATGTAACTTTTACTCTGTGGGTGAAGTTCTGTTTTGAGATGGGAAGTGACAGAAAATCAGAGCTGAGATTTAGGAAGATTAGTCTGGCAGAGGTTTTCAGAATGGCTGATGGTAGGGACAGACTTCAAAAAATTAAATAGTGACAGAATGGAAAGAAAAAGACATGTGTGAGATGAATGACCACTGAGTTATTGTTCCAACACGGTCAATATAATGCAAGCACGACCCAATAAGATGGCACCTGTGAAAAAACTCCATTAACTTTTAGTGCTAATTAAATGGCAGAGAAAGAAGTCATTAAGGGAAAGGGTGCTATGGCTCAAAAATTCGGAATTCTAATCTCAACTTTGAGGCCCTGACTAGTGACTATGTGTAACAATTTCCTCATAAAATTAAGAGGTAAAACAGTGTCTTGGGAAGAATCAAGTTAATAACACAGGTTTAACCTGAGTTTCCCAGAGGTTACAAAGCTGGGTGCAAAGGCGGTCCAAGTAGCATTAACACCAAACAAGCAAAGAAACAAAACCCAAAACCTCAAGTCTGAATCTCTCTCACTGCAGGGCTCTAGGACCTCAACTCCTTCTGAAATCTATGCCTCTTACTTATGGTACTTTCCAGAGAGGGCTACCAGATTTAGCACACATGTACAAAAGTTGCAAAATGCTCAAGTAAATTTTAATTTCAGATAAGCATGCATTTTTTTTTTAATACAAATATGTTCCAAATGGGTATCCACCTTGGTCACCTCTCTACTCCATTGGTGAGGGAGGAGTCTCACCTTATGGTTATGGGGATGGTCAAACATATGACACCTGACATTAGAGAGATGACATTGGCAGCAACTTATTAGTCCCTTACAACCTGGCATGGGAGAACTCTGCACACCACGCAGCGCCACCTGGAGGTTAAACCTGGAAACCGAGTAAACATAACAGGAGCCCTGGGAGGCAGGCTTGGTAGTATCAAGAGGGTGAGGTGAGCCCTGTCTCTGGCAGGAGAATGAAATTGACTTGTTTGAACAATTCCATGGGCTGGCAAGGAACTGAAGCCCATTATCTAGGGAAAGGCAGGCACTGTCCCTGGTTTTCGTGATAAGGATGGCTGATTGGCTGGCAAAATTTATCTGTGGAATACAGTGAAGAGGGGAGCTTGCAGTTAAGCCACTTAAGACCCTCTTAGTTTTAAACGTGAAGGCAACACGTAATACTGATTTTAAGTCTCATACCACAATATCGTTCATTGTTCATCTGAAATGAAAATGTAACTGGTGGTTCTATATTTTATTTGACCAACTTGTTTCTGTGGATTGCTGCACATGAATAACCGTCAGCCTCATTTTCCTTGGGGAGAGTTGGCCACTTGAAACGCTCTGTGACTAGTGCCATTCATAAGAACCTTCTCTGAGGCCTGCCTTGCCCATCATTAACCACAGCATCTCTGCAGGTGTGAGCCTACGCTCCTGGCTTTCAGGGCCAGATGCTTTGAAACCTGTGGCAGGATGTGTTAGGACCCTTCCATATCAATATCTCATTCTTTGAATGGGCCTGAAGAATCACGGAGCCTATAACCAAGACTCAAACATCATCCAGAAACACAATTACCCTCGCTTTTGTCCTTAACCTCTTTATCCTCAGAGTTTAAATCTAATTCCTCAGGCTAACCTAAGACATAGATGCGTCTCCAATATACCTTTGTTCTTCCCCAAGTTTTTCTTGCTCAAACACAACTCCTCTTTCAGCCACCAATATAAACATGCAAATATATGTTTATATGTGTTATGTATATTATCTATATATTATAAACATGCAAATGCCTATAAGACATTCCTGGGGGAACATCTCTGTGTCTTCTCTACACAACGAAGATTCCCTGTAACCTGGGTGAGAACCCTTAAAGAGCTACTTACAGGTGTTACAGGTGGCAAAAGATTTTCTTCTTCTTCTTTTTTTTTTCTTTTTTTTTTTTGAGACAGGATCTTGCTCTGTCTCCCAGGCTGAAGAGGGCGGTGGTGCGATCATAGCTCACTGCAGCCTGGAACTCCCAGGCTCAAACAATCCTCCTGCCTCAGCCTCCCGAGTAGCTCCCCAGAACCACAGGCATATGCCACCACGCCTAGCTAATTTTTTAATTTTTTGTAAAGATAGGGTCTCACTATGTTGCCCAGGCTGACCTGTAAGGTGTCCATTGGTATTTTCTTTCTGGGTCTGTGGGAGGCTGAGGCAATCAAGCTTTATGTTCTGCATTGTTGGTGCTTTGTCTCAGCGGATTGTTAATGGTTTTGGTGTAACAGGACAAAATGCCTCAAATCTCAGAAGCAGAGATTTTGGTGGGGAGTGTGCTCTGATAAGCCTACAGGGGTTAAAGGGTTTAGATGATTTGTTTGTTTCTTTGTAACTGGCAGAAACTCCTACCTCTGAGAGGAAAGAAGACCTTTTGTGGGATGAGTCAGGGATGCAGGGTTATGAGAGTTGTGACTTTGGAAGCGTCAGGGAAGGACCCACTTGCTTCTCATGGCAACAGCTGAGCTACCTGACTTTATGCAACTGTGTGTGCTTGGAAAGTAGCCCACTGGGGAGGACCTCAATTGTTATTCATTATTTACACAACAAATACATATTGAGGATCTTCTGTGTGTCACCTCTCGGGTGAGTGCAAAAGACATATTTTACTTTCTAGAGTCTACGGTTTAGTAAATCACAATCAATTCAAGCAATGAACAGTGTTGGCCTTCTGTAATTGGTCAAAGAATTCGGTGCTTCTATCAATAATTTATATGAAAACATAGAAGGTAAGGGAGGTTTTAAATATGACCATGTCATATGCTTGCTTAAAATCCTTCACTGGCTCAGCATTACGTCCAGATAATTTTTTTTTTTTTTTTTTTTAAACGAAGTTTTGCTCTGTTGCCCAGGCTGGAGTGCAATGGCGCAATCTCGGCTCATTGCAACCTCTGCCTCCAAGGTTCAAGCTATTCTCCTGTCAGCCTCCTGAGTAGCTGGGATTACAGGTGCCTGCCACCTTACTTGGCAAATTTTTGCAGTTTTAGTAGAGACGAGGTTTCACCATGTTGGCCAGGCTGGTCTCGAACTCCTGACCTCAGGTGATCCACCTGCCTCGGCCTCCAAAAGTGCTAGGATTACAGGTGTGAGCTACCATGCCCAGCCTGAGATAAAGATAAAATTAATGAGTACATCCTTGAAGGCCTGCTTAATCAGGCCCACCTGCGTCCTCATTCTCATCCTGTTCCACACTGGCTTTTGTTTTCTCTCCCACAGGTCTTGTTCTTCCTGCCAGAAAGTCAGGACACACACGGTCCCCTCTGCCGGAGGGCCCCCCTCTACTTCTCACCTCATTAACTTCAGTTGCACTGCCCCATGTTGAAGCCACAAGCCACATGTGGCTATCGAACATTTGAAATGTGGTTTGTCTAAATTGTAAAATAGACTCTAGATTTCAAAGACTTAATGCAAAAAAAGACGTAAAATACCTCAATAACTTTTTACTGATTATATGCTGAAACGATATTTTGGATGTAATGGATTAGGTGTAATATATTATTAAAATTAATTTCCCTTTTTTCTTTTTTAGCAAAACAGCTCTAACAACTCTAGAAAAAGCTTTAATAAAGAAGTCATAAAATCTCACCACTCAAAATTCTTGCCCTAGATTTTGTTCCTTTCTTCCATTCTTTATTTTGAATGTATTTTTTATTCTTTTTTTTTGTTTTTTTAATTGATAAAAATTGCTTACATATATGGTACACAACATTATGTTGTAAAATACATTGTAAAATGGTAATTAACATAAGAATCACCTCACATACTTACCATTTTTTGTAATGACAACGCTTAAAATCTAGCCTCTTAGCAATTTTCTTTTTTTCTTTTACAGACAGGGTCTTCCTGTGCTGCTCAGGCTGGAGTGCGGTGGCATCCCAGTTCGGCTTACCGCAGTCTTGACATTCTGGGCTCAAGCAATCCTCTCGCGTCAGCCCCCTGAGTAACTGGGACAATAGACATAAACCACAATGCCCAGCTAATTTTTAAAACTTTTGTAGAGATGGGGTCTCGCTGTGCTGTCCAGGCTGGTCTTGAACACCTGGGCTTATGTGATCATCCAACTTCAGCCTCTGAGTGCTGGGATTACAGGCATGAGTTACCACATCTGGTGGCAATTTTCAAGTATACAGCTATTGTACCATGCTGTACAATAGATTTCTTGAACATATTCCTCCTGTCTGGCTGAAATTTTGTGCTCTGTGACCAGTATCTTCCCAATCCCTCACACATCCCTCAGTCTAATTTCACTTTTAAAAAATATGTTTTAATGTAACTACTAGATGATCTAAAATGGTATATGTGGCTCCTATTATAGACCTCTCGGACAGCTCTGCTCAGCTCTCTACCCTGTCTTCATTATTTCAGAAAATTCTTCCCTGCCCTCCCAGACTGGATAATTTGTAAAGAGGTATCAAGTCTTCTTTTCAGGCTGGCTAAATTCCTTTGGAATCACTCTTGTCCCTTAGAGTGATATAAGATACACCAGATTTCCTCTGACGAATACACAGTTCAATAGGAAGATTCCTGCCTCCACATGGACAATAGGATTTACATTATCACTTGTAAGAACAGCCTCACAGCAATGGCTATCATTGAGTTTGTAGTTAATTAAAAGCCTAGGGCTGACATAAACTCACATGTGTCTTGTCCCCATCCTTCACTGATACAATTGATTTTGTAAATCTATGCACTGGACTATGCTTTTATTTGCTGAACAAAATAAGAATGTTTTTCCTGAAGAATTGGGAGAATATGACATTCAGTTTTCAAATATTAGAAGTTATTCTATTGAAGAGAGACACAGGCTTTCTTTGCTTTGTTCTGGATGGTAGAACTAGGATCTGTGAGTGGCAATAATGTAGTACCAATTTTCAGCTTCATAGAAAGAACTCTTTTTTTATTTTTTGAGATGTAATTTCACTCTTATTGCCCAGGCTGGAGTGCAATGGCATGATCTCGGCTCACTGCAACCTCCACCTGCCAGGTTCAAGCGATTCTCCTGCCTCAGCCTCACGAGTAACTGAGACTACAGGCACCTGCCACCACTCTTGGCTAATTCTTTGTATTTTTAGTAGAGATGGGGTTTTACCATGTTGGCCAGGCTGGTCTCGAACTCCTGACCTCAGGTGATCCACCTGCCTCGGCCTCCCAAAGTGCTGGGATTACAGGCGTGAGCCGCTGTACCTGGCCTATAAAGAACTTTTGAATAAAAATTCCCCAGGGATTCAGCATTTTACAACACAAAGTAATCAGTTTCTTGTTATCCATAGGTATCTAAGCAGAGACTCAGCATAGAAGAGTTTCTTTAGATCTGGCTAAATAATGTTATGGGGCACCTACCAGAGGCAGGGAAGTCTATCTCCCATAGCCCCAATTCACTGGGTTTGGGTGATCCTCAAGGGGTTGTCAACTCTGTCCTGGACAGAAGGTGGGTGAGAGGCTGCCACGGAGCCACTTGGGTTGGGAGTTACTGCCCAAATTCCCTTTCCCAGAAATGACAGGGCATGTGTGTGCCTGGTTCACCCCAGGGGACAGAGGGTGATGGTAAAAGGCAGAGTTTTTCTCCCCTCAGCTGACATGGTCCAGTTGCCATCTGGGCAGCAGCAACCAGCGATGTGTGGAAGGTCAGGGATGGGGAGGCACGGCAGGGCCTGGGACCAGGAGACAGAAATCATGCAACCAGAAACCCATCCTGGGGAGAGTGGGAGGCAGTGGGAAGGGAGACTAAATGTGAGTCGAAGCTCTAAGTTGCCAGAGGATGTTCCCTGGTTCCATCAGACACAGTTTGCAAAATAACAATTCATCGATACAATTATCAAGAATGTAAGACAGCTACTGCAGAGCATTAAACCTCAGGCCAGCCCTTCTGAGCGTGGGTCCCTGTGTGCATGAGTTTCAGCTTACTGGTTTTGGTCATGAAGTCTTTTCAGGAGAATACTGGATGGCTTTTTTTTTTTTTTTTTTTTTGAGACGGAGTCTCACTCTGTCGCCCAGGCTGGAGTGCAGTGGCGCGATCTCGGCTCACTGCAATCTCTGCCTCCCAGGTTCACACCATTCTCCTGCCGCAGTCTCCCGAGTAGCTGAGACTACAGGTGCCCGCCGCCACGCCTGGGTAATTGTTTGAATTTTCTGTTAGTAGAGATGGGGTTTCACCGTATTAGCCAGGATGGTCTCGATCTTCTGACCTCGTGATCTACCTGCCTCTGCCTCCCAACGTGCTGAGATTACAGGCGTGAGCCACCGTGCCTGGCCCTGGATGGCTTATTCTTTGGTCAATGGCCAGTCTGGTTTGGATCTGAATGCAGAGTTCAGGGGATAAAGATGACATTGAGAAGACCATGTCAGCCGCATCAGAGGAAAGATTTTCCGCTAGAACAGGTGATCAGATATTCCAAGAAAAGGGGTGGAAGCCCTGCTGTGTGAATGATGAGAGTAGCTCAGCCAAGTCCTACGGAGGCCTTGAAGAAGGGAATCGCAGTTGCTTTGAGCTGAGAGAGTGAGCGCAGGAGACGCTACCTGACCCTTCGACTTCATCTCTGGTTTCAGTGACATGGGCCCCTGTCCACATTTGAGAGATTTGTTTCATCCCTAATAACACATGAGCACATAAAACATTTTTCTTTCATGCCCAAATCAAGGCCACAGGGCTCAGTATCTGTTCTTCTAACTTCTCTGTGGTCTCTCAGGTATTTGCCCAGTGATTATTGAAGAATTACTTTATGCTCATTCTCCTGGGAATACGAAAAAGAAAATCACACTCAAGTTTTCATTGTCTGAATTTAAATGATAATAATTTAAAACATCCATGTCTTAAAAAGCAACCAACACCGTCTCTGTTTGGTCATTGTAATGGGGAGGAAATAGCTCTTTCCAGATTTCTGTCATTATACACACTTATTTGTTTCTATTTATTATTAAAATATTTTCCTGCTATCTCATATGGAACAGCTTTTGAAGATTCCTGTGAGCCACAGCTGGAAAATTCCTTCTTTGAAGTGCCCCATTTATTCATCTTTTGTCAGTGGCAGCCTCTTTATGCTCAGACATTTTGCACTTTTCACAGTTATTTCAAAATCTATTTCATTTGACGTTGAGTCAATTTATCATTCTGTACACATTCCCGTTTCTCTTTTCCCTCATTTCTCTCACTTTGGCATTCTTCGAAGTTCATCCGAGTGCCCTTTTTTTTTTTCCTTTCAAGCTGTATTTTGGAGCCTTGAAAGACCCTGAAAGCTGCTGCTTCAAAATATCCATAACTGCAATTTTTCTGTGGGTCCTGATTAGGCCCAGAGCATATCAACGATGACTAAGAAAAGCTGAAGACTGAAACTTACGAATTCGCCTAATAATAAGACCAACTGCTCTCTGACATAAATCGGAAAGTGAGTGGTTCATTGAAAAATATCAGCTTGATTCTATTTAGATTTAGTGTGTGGCTGTGATTGGTTAGCCTGGGAGCTGAATATTGCTTCCCCAGGCTTTCTCAATGGACCAGTTCTGCACATGGGCAAAATTTGCATCAAGTTGTCGTGGTGCGAAGTGAACCAAGGTGATAATCCCATGGTTCTGAGACGATTCCAATTTTAGCACACAGTATCTTGTAGCAATAGCTGTACAAAAGGACTTTTTTTTTTTCTACATTCATTTTAACTGAGTATGACTATTTTCAGTTGACTTAATCAGGAGAAAAGGCAATTTAGTATAATGGAAATCCAGATAGTTGATACCTTGGGATCATTCTCTTATTTGGTATGATAGCAGACACAGCATAAACTCAGCAAAAAATGCATACCTACTAGCTAACTTCTAGCTACTAACAATACAAATAACATTTAAGTTTACGTAAATCTTAGGAGGTAATCATTTCATTTTACATTATACACATCAGAACTCTGAGGAATTTCTTTTCAGTTTGGAAAAATTCTCGTAAGAGCTTCTTATAACAATCTTTTATTAATTTCATGATATATGGTCAACTTTCATCAATGTTCTATAGATGTTTGAAATGTAATAAATCTTTATATATAAATTCAAAATATAAAAAAAGTTAAATTCTTAATATTTTTTACTGTGTTCATTTACTTTTGCCTAATTGATTTATCAAAGTCCAAAAAGACATTTAAAAGTTTCATTCAAATTATATTTTTATTAATTTCTCTGTGTTTGTTTTATAGTTATAGTGGTATCTGTAATTTGGCATCTAAATATTGATGACCACATCTTCAATGTGGGTTATATTTTGATTGATTTTCTAAAATAAGCCTCTTTCCAGCACTTAGTATTATTAACGTTTACCTTCATTTTCTACTTTGGCCGCATCAGTAAGCAGCTCCCATGCATGGGGGGTTGAAGACTAGTTAAGTTGACTCCTGGTTGGAGCAGACGTTGGGACAATGAGTGGCAGGAGAATGTCACCCTCGAGCCACTCTTTCATGTCCTCTCTGATTTATTAGAAAGGCTCTCTCCTGGTGGCCTTTGAAGTGGATCCGCGTAGCTTTTTCAATCCAGCTCCACTGATCTTAAACTTAGCAGAAGTTTCTCTAGAGTCGTGTCACTACCTTGCTGGTTGGACATAGTTTTCAGTGTTGTCATGATTTTTCTTGGTTTACTATAACAGAAAATATGTGTATTCAAATAATACCAAGTTTATGACGGTGGGATCCAGGAATGAGAATAATCATATCAGGTAGCAGGAGGCTATGGAAACAGCAATTAGAACTAAATGCAGGGATTAAAACCCTTTTACAACTCAGTGGAAAGTATCTTTTTCTCTTAAGAACCAGGCAAGTAATACATTTACTCTGTAGATGGAACACATTGGATTTTTTTTTTTTTTTTAGACAGAGTCTCGCTCTGTTGCCCAGGCTGGAGTGCAATAGCATGATCTTGGCTCACTGCAACCTCTGCCTCCTGGGTTCAAGTGATTCTCCTGCCTCAGCCTCCTGAGTAGCTGGGATTACAGGCACGCACCACCACGCCCGGCTAATTTTTGTATTTTTAGTAGACACAGGGTTTCACCTGGTTGGTCAGGCTGGTCTTGAACTCCTGACCTCAGGTGATACACCCACCTCGTACTCCCAAAGTGCTGAGATTACAGGCGTGAGCCATAGCGCCTGGGCCACATTGGAATTTAAAAACTAAGTATGCGGTTAAGCTTCCCCTATCAGTACCCTATAATTATGAAATTCCAAATTTCTAATTAGTATGACAGTGAAACCCTAGGATTCCCTACCATAGCTAAAAGTGATTTTGCTCTTAAGATCTAGGTCACAGTATTTGAGAGGAAAATGAAGAAGTCAGGTTGCTTTTCCAGAGTTAGCATCAGATTGGTAGAGGATGGTGAAATGACATGAGGGACTGCATTTTAATCATCTACCACAGCACATAAAAAATTCTGACCTCCATGATTTGCTTTTCCTTAGACAAGAAGACCTTAAAAAATTCCTTCACTCCTCTCAATATTGCAAGCTTATGTTTAGGCCTGTTACTGCCCAGAAATACTCTAATTTCTTTTTTCTAACTCAGAACTTTGCAAAAGTAAAGTATCTAACCAAATGACATCCGAGAGTAGAAAGTCAGCCCCTCTATCAAAGGGGAATCAACCAAAATTGGGAAGAAATGAAGCCTGAGTCAGTCTTATTTTAGATACAATCAGAATCAGATCTAGATACAATCTGAAAGTTGGAATTTAAAATATTTGGGCAATTCCTCATCCTTATCTTCATCATGTGCACGCTTGGACTGGAGGTCTGGCTGATGCATACAGCACTTACCATCCACACCAAAGGAAATCCCAGATCTTTACAGTACTTGGAGAAGAAAGTCATCATCCTGACACACTATTTGTTATCGTGAAAAGTCTTTGTATAGCCATCTGTTTCTTATAAACGTGTTTATTTGCTCACCCTCGAGGAGCAGGGTCTTGGCTAAGGAGTCCCCAGTGGCATAAGGAACGTCATGATTATCATCAGCATCTTCAAGGGCTGTTGATGAAAGCCATGCTGTTCAGTTTCTTCATCGTGTAAATCAAGACACACAGGTCTTACTAAATGTTTGTTCAATGACTCATGTCGATGTAGCCAATGTCTTCAAAACTTGTTTTCAATCTCACAAAGATCCAAAGGTAAAAACATGAATATTTTGTAGTGTAGTGTGCTTCTATGCATTATCAAAATAACTGGTTTAAAAGTGAAAATTTATAAGCATATAGCAAAGGCCAGGACACGAGGGAATGGTATTCTTAAACGCTGTGTTGGGGACAGTGACCTGGTTCGGCATTTGTGGAAAGGAATCTAGCAATGTCTATCTACAAAAGATAGACATGTTCTCTGACCCAGCAATCTACCTACATAAATTTGGTGCACGGAAGTGAGACCTAGGATTAAATACGTGTGTATGGAGCACCTGTTCTGTGCCATATCTGAGTTGGTGGCTTCACATTTATCTCATTTAATATATCTAGTGTAGTCAGAAATGCGTCAGTTGATTTCATGGCTCTTTGTAAGCAAAGTTTTAAGTAGTTGCAAAGAAGAAAATGTGGAACATATGATGCCTTGAAATTTTAAAATTTGCTTCTGTGAATTTCACGGAACAGTGCTCAACAAACAAACAAAAAACAAGGACAGGAAGAAGGAAAAAGGAACCCAGAGATAATTGTGAGCTGAGAAACCAGAATCAGGTCTCCTTAGAGACTCATTTTTAACAATTCACATAGTTTTAATAAAATCTACTCTGAAAAGAGCTGTTTGTGACATATTGCCAGGTGTCAGTTATTTCACTTGAAGAATTTCCATGTTCTTTACTTCCTTTTTATTCCTTTGACCCGTGCACACCCGTCTCAAAGCAAGGTACTTTTCCTTAAAATACACACACCCACACATACACACACACTCACCACCTTTGCTGGTCTACCGTGATATGCTGGTCTATAATAATCATACAACTTGTTTTTACATGTGGACATTGATACATAATCTGCTTTAGATCATAAACATCCTGATTCGTGCCTTGCACTATCTCCATAACATGAAGTCTGGTTGAATTTTCAAGTCCATTTGTATTTCCAGAGCTCCAGTTTTAACTCCCCCAGCAGTAAAGGAACATCATCACCAGATCATGGGGTTCTAGAAACGAATGAGAAGAATCCAAACCTGAGAGTCAAATACTCAATGTCTCATCTTGTCTTGGCCAGGGACTTTCTGCAGTGCCAATCCCTTTTGTTAGATTTTCTTTTTCTCCACAATGATAATCACAAAGTCCACTCTCCAGGCCCCCCCGCCCCCGGCCAATAGTCTGGGAACCCAAATATTTGTTGTCTGGATATTCTCAGTCTTCGGTTTTCTTTTGACTTCCTTCTCATTAACATTTAAATAGAAATGGCTTGGGATATGACAGTATTTTCCCCCAAATCTCTAGAATTAGGCAGATGGGTGGACGTTCCATTTTCACTTTCACTTTGTGAGTTTCTGGCCCTCTGAATTCCCAGTGGTCCTCCTTCCATCACAGCACCCAAAGCTGAGATCTCACTTCTGCTCTGCTCTGTCCCACTCATGGGAACCTCTCTTCCTGTATCCCACAGAGCCCCTGATGATGAGAGTTTTAATGATGTTTAGCAGGTAGGCAGTGAGAACTGATTATATCACAGAGAAGAGAACAATTTCCAATCTAATGTCAAACATTATAATTTTATAAATGTATTAGCTACTTCCTGAGAGAGAGACCCTCTTATAGGTTGCATCCCTTTATGGAACCTTCTGCTTCAGTCTCTCTATATCATGGTTCTCAGTCTTCGCTGTGTATTAGAATCAACTAAAGAGCTTCCAAAAATCCCAGTGCACAAGCCTTACCCCAAACCAATGAAATCACATGCATTTGGGGTGGTATCACCAACATTTTCAAACCTACCCAGTTGATTCTAGTGTTCAGCCGACTTTGAGAACCACTGCTTTAGATCTTTCTTATATATGTCTCTTATCTTCTCACACGCTTGAAGGCTTCTCTCCCAGAGTTCCCAAGAAAACCAAAAATTTATCTCATTTTATTAAAATGAATCAGATCTTTTAGGTATGTCTGTGTGTCCATTTATACTTTTGGTCTCATACTAACTCATTCATGCTGTGTACACGGGTCTTCATTTTTCCCTCATGGGTCGGGATGGGGGAGCAAAAATAGGCTGAAACAAAAGAACTATTTACCCCAAAGATGAATTATGTCACTGGCCGAGAAAGCAGACACAGCTGCAGTCAGGTTTTGTTTAAATAGCATTTTTTTTCCTTAACAGTACACATGGAAAAATTTCCTTCGGCCCCCTGAAAATAAAGGGCTTTGCACATTTAAAAGCTGTTTCTGTTTGTACAATGCCTACCTCTGCCTCCTTGGGAGATCAGAATTTCCTTCTGTACAAGCAGTGCGATCTCAAAGAGAGCTGTCCTCACCCCAAACACACAAAACCAGACCCTCCAAAGTGAGACCCAGGGCATTCTTGCATTGGTGCCTGGGGCTGGATAAAATGAGCTGTTAGGTCTTTTTGATCTTTTAACTCCTGAGATTCTGACTCATCTGCACGTGGGGGGAGAACCTGGAGCGAACTGACCCACAGGTGTGAACTGAACCTGACTAACCTCTCCTCTTGACATGTGTTCTCTTTGCATTGGTGTTATTCGGCGTTTTCATGGACACTTTTATTGAGAATTGGACAAGAACAGATGCCAATGAGAAAGCATGCTTTTCTACAGCTTCGTCCATCCAAGCTTGCTCTATCGCCCAAGATTTGGCCTTTCCAGAACAAACAACATTTTCAGCCTCTATATCCAGGTGCTTTGGAGGTCTCATAAAGATGCCAGCGAGTGCCTGTGGCTGTGTTTTTGGAAGCCTAATTACTAAAGCAGCCTAGCAGCGATCCAAGACACAGGATTCCTTCAGTCAATGGGACACCTTGTGCCTTCCACATGGACAATATAGGTGGTCTTCTGAAGTCTTAGAAGGAAAATAGTTTTCTTTTTTAGAAACCACCAGTTCTCAGCTAGAAAGTTGTGAAACACTATTGCCTGATGATAATCCACTGTTGGATGTTTCTGTAATAATAGTGATTTAGTGACAATATGTGCAAATAATTTGCCTTTTTCATATGTTTGAGTAGGTTTAAGATTATTCCTATTAAAAAAATATCTGTCTGTTACCTGTATTCCAAAATACTTCCTCCAACCTGAAAGAAAGGTATGAAGTTACAGTGAAATCTTGGGAGTCGGGCACGGCAAAGTGTACGCACATGGTAATGGGTTACACATGCCATCCATCATGTGTGTAGGGGATAATTAATGGGGTAACAGGCAGTTAAGTTCAAGAAGACTTCAGTGAAAAGCACATGAATGATCACCTTCTTTGCACACAAGCTGTTTCTTTGCGTGGGTTAAGATTTCTACACCTAGGAAGTTGTATTCTTTGTCCTCTCCAATTTAATAGTAATTTATCCCTTGTTCTTTGAGATATTATGTACTTCACTGGGGGGTTTGGGCATGGCTCTAGAACAAAATCCCTGATCAAATTTTCACTGAGTTCAATTTATTACCAGGTAAATCTTTCCCAGTCTAAACTGGAGCCAACAGAAAAAGACTACGTAATTAGGACTAAATATTTCTTGATGGAATAAATGAATTTCTACTGCATATAACATACAAAATGTGGCATGCCTGCAATCCCAGCACTTTGGGAGGCCGAGGAGGGCAGATGACGAGGTCAGGAGTTCGAGACCAGCCTGGCCAATATGGTGAAACCCCATCTCTACTAAAAATCCAAAAATTAGCCAGTCGTGGTGGCAGGTGCCTGTAATCCCAGCTACTTGGGAGGCTGAGGCAGAAGAATCGCTTGAACCCCAGAGGCAGAGGTTGCAGCGAGCTGAGATCGTGCCATTGCACTCCAGCCTGGGCAACAGAGCGAGACTCTATCTCAAAGATAAATAAATAAATAAAAAACATAAAAAAATGTGACCTGAGGAGGTTACTATTTCCTACGAGCACAATGTACTCCTTTTTCTCTTTCCATTTTCGCTTCCCTACCATAGTACATTTTCTTGCATTTCTCTTACTTTCAGTGAAGAAAGTAAGACTGCTTTGATACACCGCTAAGCTAAATGGTAAAAACAAATCTCTTCTCTTGAAGCGAGAAGAGTAGAGTGACCCCAGCCCCAGGCCCTGATAAAGGATAGGATCTGTTAGGGCCCATTGTGGGCATTGGTTCCTGCATGCCAGAATGTCTACTGCTTGCATAGTAGCTGTTCTTGCAAAGTCTGTTCTCCTTCTACTCAATACAGATTGTATTCTTTGATCTCTTTTCAGTCTTGGAAACTACCAAGATTTTCCTCCTTCAACTCACCTCTGTGAATTTCACGACACTATACTCTTCCAGACTTGTGTCAACTCCTCTGACTTCTCCTTTGGCCCCTACGCTGATTTCTTTCTCTCCCTGCTTCTAGCTGTCCCCTAGAAAGTCACGTAGAGTCTAATTATTAGCCTTCTGCTTATTACTTCATGTTTTCCCCTGAGAAAACTCATGGCATTTTTTGTCATCTCTATTTCTTATCAGCATTGTTTGTCATCTCTATTTCTTATCGTGGTGTCCCACATTTCTAAATTTGTATTAAGAGATCTCAACATCCTTGAGCCCCAGTTCCAAAGGAACACTTCCACCCGGAAGCCCCGCCATCATTTTAAGATCAACTTACCATGGAAGGAAATTATCACCCACGTCTTAGACTGAGGGCCTTACCCAGGCTTCTGTCAGAGCAGGAGAAAACAGGGTAGGGTATGGAAGAAGGGGTTCATTATGGAGATGAGACTTTACTACACTGTGGGGGCTGGTGAAGCAATTTGCATGAGCCCCTTGATCCTGCCTCTAGTGTTTGAGCTTGAATTCAATAGAGTCAGCAGTTGGGAAGAAATGATGGCTGCGATGTGTAAGAAAGCAAGGGAAAACTGAAACCCACATCTTTTTCTTGCTCCTCTAAATAGCTGACTTCAAGGATGTGGTGGGTCTGTTGGAGCACCTTCTCATGAGCTAAATATACAACTAGCCCAGTCATCATCTGAGAAACTGAAGGCGATGTGGCAGGAACTGGAATTACCGTGGGCTCATGGCAGCATGTATGAGCTGCAACAGGCACCGAAAACAGCCGATCATGAACACGACTGTGTTCATATCTGCCTTTCAAATCCCACACAAGAATCTCTTGTGGCCAACTCCAACCCATAACCCTGCAGGGAAGAGAGATCTGGGACCACAGCTCTAGCTTAGTCATGTGCACACTGTGCACGGTCACCACAACAAGTGCGATCACTGGCCCTCCCCATCATGTTTCACTTTTCCATTCAGTTGATTATTTCATCACCACGTTATTAAAAAAAACAAAACAAAACAAAAACAAAAACAACGCAAGAATTTGGCACTGGCTGCCGTGGTGCTTTTTTGTTGTAAGTGTGTTTTCTCTACAGGGATTTTAGGTGTTCTGCAGGAGGCACCCTGGGGGTTCTGAGTAGATCAATCTCTGGGCCCCTCTTCCCTTCTTCTTCAACCAGAATAGTTTTGCCTTTATCTGCTTTACATGTTTAACTTCTCAGTGAGGGCTCATTTGTAGGAAATTTACCTGTTGGTACTTACAGAAAAGAAATAGGGAGAGGAAAGAAAGAAGAAAAGAAAGGAGAGAAGGAAGGAAGGATAGAAGGAAGAGAAGGAGGGAGGAAAGGAAGAGAGAAGGAAGGAAGGAGGCAGGAAAGGAAGATAGAAAGAAGGAAGGAGGGAGGAAAGGAAGGAAGGAAGAAAACCAGTAGCCCACAAAATCAAGTCTTAGTTCTCTCACCTTAATCCTCCCATCTTGATCCTCCATATTCATCCAACTTTGTCTCCTATTATTAACTCCAGTGGGAATCTTCTGCTTTTGCCTGACTGGGTATCTTACCAATTTCTCAAAAGACTGTATTCATTACCAATTTTATGCTTTGACTCTCACACTTCTTCTTCTTTTTTTTTTTTTTTTTTTTTCGGCCTACAATGTCCCATCTCCCTTGACCTTTTCTAAGACAACTGTAGGCCAGTGCTATTTCTGGATCAAGGTAGAGTGGTCTAGTCTGGTCTCTAGAAAACAGATGAAGGTGGCAATGGGGTGTCATTTCATTTAAACACACAAACGTACACATAAAAGCTAATGCATGCACACACACATATGTGCATATATGCACAGATATATACAGTTACTTGTATATGCAGTTTAATTTAATATTAAAATCCTTCTATAAATGACTTTATATCTATAAATTTATATGTAAATAATGTTATTTCATGGAGGTAAATAAAGATTAAAAGATACCAGGAACCATTTAGAAGAAGAGAGGAGGAATGTTAGTAGCATTTATTAAGTCCCTCCTAGGCATTAGTCTCATGACTTTAACCTCATTTAATTTTGAAAGTAACCATAAGATGTAGAAGTCATGAGCCTCATATAACCAGTTTAATGAGGAATCTAAACTCTTTGTAGGACAAACTTGAAACGGTTTTATTTTTTCTAATTATCTTGTCAACCACATTCTCTATTCTGGGCAGCGGGGATGTTTAATGACATCTCAGCTTAATTCTCTGACTTTTCAGTCTCTTGGTGTTTTGAAGTGTCTCATTTGGGTTCTTAAGAGTCAGTCCTGTTTATTTAAAACCTTCCATCTAATTCCTAATAACCTCTGTCTTTCCCTTCTGCCTGGGTGGGCTAGGTCTGTGGTTACGGTGGCTTTGGGAGCAGAAGGGATGGGCTGGGTGGTCGTCTCTGACGCAGCGCCTCCTTCCCTCCCTGTTTTCTGCCCTCCTTCTTCCCCTTCAGTTGTGGTTGGGAGGAGAGAGTGAAGACAGTGCCTTTTTACTGAATCCTGTGAATGAGCTCACAGTTCTTGAATGGGAGAATTCTATATGCTGTTTTGACTCATTTCTTTGAACTCTACATTTCTGAGCAGCAGCTCCTGCATGCCTACTTGACAAGGAAGTCATCCCCAGCAACTCCCTTAGGTATTTACGGTCCCCTGTAAGATCTCTTCCCATCGCTCTGGTATGTGCACCTTTCTGTCCTCAGGTGAGACTGTCTCTAGTAAAACAGTTACTGTAAATCACATCTACCCTTCATATTTGAGTTTGGAGTTACAGGTGTCCATCTTGCATACTTCATTGAATCTGAGAACTTGAAGGCGGCTGCTATCAACTGAATGTTTTCACCTCTCCCACCCCTAATTTATATATTAAAACCTAATCACCAAGATGATGGTGTTTTGAAGGTAGAGATTTTGGGAGGTGATGAGACCGTGAGGGTGGAGCCCTTATGAATGGAATTAGTGCCCTTATAAGAGAGACCCTGGAGAGCTCCTTTCCCCTTCCACCATGAGAGGTACAATGAGAAGAGAGCTCTTCATGAACCAGGAAACAGGCTCTCACTAGACAGTGAATCTGCTAGCACCTCTGTCTTGGACTTCCAGACTCCAGAACTGCGAGAGATAAATTTCTTGTTTTTATAAGTTACCCAGTCTATGGTATTTTGTTATAGGGGCCCAAACAAATTACAGGGGCAATCACAAATAATAAAGGACAAAGTATTTGTGACATTCCATAGAGAAAGTTACCAGTATCATGTCCAACTACCTAATCCCTCATTAAAATGCTTCCTTTTCTGATGAGAAAAAAAGGGAGGGGTATGAGGTGTTGGTTTTTATTGCCTTCTGTAACTCCATACCACTGAATCAGTGATGGAGTTCACTGGGTCATTTAGCAAATATTTACCAAATATGTATATGTAATGTACACCATTTTGATGTTGGGTATGGATAACTCCATAACGAGAAGTTTACATGTAGGTAGAGAGGTAGAAAAATTAAAAACTGTACTACTCCAATGTACAAAAAAATAGCCTAGCTTTTTTGTTTTCTGTAATTGATATAACCTTTCTTATATGCCCTTATCCTGCTGTATGTTGACTAGCGGCAGGGAGAGCTATCTAAACTTTCCAATTAATATTTCAGTGTTTGGGGTTTTAAACAGTCCTTTTATACTTATTAGACCTTTTAGCAAAATGTTCAATCTATGAGAGTATCATTGACCCAAATCACCCATGCCTGTCCATTCATATGAGGGCCCTTAGGTGACCTCATGGCAATGGGAGGGACCTCAGAGCCATGTGTTGACTTCACAGCTGGCTGGGCTGGGCTGGGGGTGGAATTTGACCCCACTGAGGGCGCTTTGTAGGTACCCAGAGCTGTAGTCTATGATCTTGGTTCTTTACCTCTGGTAACTAATTCTCAACAGTCTGTGTCTCCATTTAAAATCCAAGTGAACGTGAATCCCCAGACCCTTTTGGCACCTTAACATTTCATTATTTGTGGTATAGAAATTTCTGACTCTCTTGCACACCATATTTAGGACATGAGCCACATTCAACAGTGTTAGCTCAAGCTTGTTTGTCTAATTCTCTCCATCCATCAATGCTGCACCACTCATGATCTCTACAACCTCCCTTTTTTGTGAATCGGCCCACACATGTGGAGGAGAGGATTTATACCTGATCTTCTTCTTCTACCTCAGTCACTCTTCTTCTTCCCCATACTTTTCTAGGTTGGAAGCAGCCAGTCTCTTACTTACTGTCAAATTGGACTTCCTCCACCACATACTTTCTTCTTTCTAGGGACTCTACACCTCATGGATTAGCTTCCTGCCTCAGTGGAATGATATGACACAGGAAGAGACACAAGCTTCTGATAAAGGAAAGGGAACACACTGGGTGCAGTTATTAAAAATATGATTCTTATTTTTCAGTATAAAGAACTTTTTATATTTCATCTCAATGGAAGTTTAATAAAGCTTTAAGAAAATATTAAGGAGGTTAATAAAAGAGACTTTGGAAGGAAAAATAACTCTAAGCCTCTGTAAATCCTATTGCTGTAACACTTCAGCCAACTAGAAAGAAGACCTAATACCCCAAACTGATGAAGCATGAAGTTAGATGTGCTGCCTCTTCCTGACACACAAATGCATGGTAGTTTACAGAGTCTTAGAGCACAAATCTATCATAAGATGTCTTTGAAGGTGCATTTTCAAAGTTAACATTTACAGGTGGTTCAGTGGGAATTCAAATCAAGTACAAATTTCTGAGGAGTTCCTGAGGAGTAAGTAAGAATTCAAAGCGTATCTTTAGGTAGTAAATGTTTAAGTCGATGCCTAGTTTTCTTTCTGTACGTAAGCATGGGGTAGAAATTCCTTATTCGCACTATACACGATTCCTGTGATATGAAAGCTGAGATTCTGAATTAAAACCGAGAGACGTAAAATTTATGGTCAAAGATTTACACTATTTCTGTGAAACTGCAGCTGGATTAGGAGATAAAAAATAAGTTAAGTTTTAACAAACTCCAGAAAAACCATTATCTCCGTAAATGGATGTTTTAGTGTTCATTACCTGCAAATAAGTGATTTGCTTATGGCTGGTAAAAATTTAGTCAAGTTTTGAGATCAGCTTCCTTACAAAACCTAGGTTTTAACTTTGAATGAATGCAAATGCTTCTGTTTAGCTTTATTTTGTATTTAATAGTATCTACCATGTGTTGTCATAGTCCCTGTCCTCAAAGAATTTCTGACCTTAGGAAAAGAGACATATCATTCAACTAAGAAATCACATGCTTTGACTCTTGCATGTCTAATTCTGATGGTTCTATGGGATTGGGTTGTAAGGGGTTTCAAGCAGGTAGCATCTTAGATCAATTAAGAACAAAGCGGCCAGGCGCAGTGGCTCATGCCTGTAATCCCAACACTTTGGGAGGCAGAGGCAGGCGGATCACAAAGTCAGGAGATGGAGACCATCCTGGCCAACAGGGTGAAACCCCGTCTCTACTAAAATACAAAAAATTAGCTGGGCGTGGTGGTGGGCACCTGTAGTCCCAGCGACTCGGAAGACTGAGGCAGGAGAATGGTTTGAACCCAGGAGGTGGAGATTGTAGTGAGCTCGAGATCACACCAGTGGACTCCAGCCTGTTGACAGAGCGAGACTCCATTAAATAAATAATAAATAAATAAATAATAAATAGCAAAACTTGATAGAGAAGATTTATTTTAAAATGTGCTTTCAGTTATGGAGATAAAACTGCCTGCTACAAGGAGTTTGGAGGTAAAACTGAGTGCTCTGTGTTTGTCAGTGAATGAAAGGTGAGGAAGGTGTGAAGCCCCCCACCCTCATGTGAGCCACACACTGGATGTTAACACAGGAGAAGGCAGGGTCCCAGTCACAGTGGACGGTAGCAATGGGCCAGTGTAGAGAAGCTCTAAAGTTGAGAACAGTATCTATTATAGCTTCTGCTTGATGTACAAAATGCATTTTTGAAGAAAAAAATGTGGATCCAGTAATTAAGCAGTTAGAAAGACGTTATTTAGGCTTTGTTGCATACAGATGCCACCAATTTTCATGCCAAAAAATTTTTGACTTTATCATTTTTTTCTATTCCAGGCACTCTCTTGGGTTGAATCAAGAGCAAACTGGTGGGCATGGTGGCTCATGCCTGTAATCCCAGCATGTTGGGAGGCCCAGGCAGGAGGATCACCTGAGATTAGGAGTTTGAGACCAGCCTGTCCAACATGGTGAAACCCTGTCTCTACTAAAACTACAAAAATTAGCCTGGTGTGGTGGCAGTCATGTGTAGTCCCAGATACTTGGGAGGCTGAGGCAGGAGAATCACTTGAACCTGGGAGGTGGAGGTTGCAGTGAGCCAAGATTGGACCGCTGCACTTCAGTCTGGGCAACAGAGTGAGACTCCATCTCAAAAAAAAAAAAAAATCTGGTTGAAAAGTATAGACATTTAGCTAGGAATCTTATGCAGTTCTCAACCGGACATGTGACTGTTGTGAGGCAGAGTTTGGTAGCAGCTGAGATGCACAAAGCGTTGGATTGGGAGGCATTGCAAAGGCAGAATGTTGGTTCTTAGGAGTCAGAGAGCGTATGGGGGATAAAGAAAGGATACAGATTGTTGAAACAACACTCAGGTCTGAAAATTGTATAAAAGGTACCATGACAGTATTGTTACAAGACAAAGAAAATTAACGTTGTTGAACAGATTTTACAGGGAGGAGTCGACTTGTGCTGAAACTTGTTCACAATGGAGTAATGTCAAAGTTAAGTTGAGATATATGATTGAAGGCATGGGGTCAGGACTGCAGAACGAGATTTGGGACCTAAGGGACAGTAGTGGGTTGAATAATGGCCCCAGAGGTGTTTGCATCCTAATCCCCTGAAGCTGCGAATGTCACTTTATGTGGCAAAAGGGAATTAGCAGATGTAATTAACTCAAGGATCTTGAAATGAGAAGATTATCTTGCATTATCCTAGTGGACCTGATGAATTACAGGGGTTCTTATAAAAGAAATGAGAGAGATCAGAGGGAGGTAAAAGGTAAAATGATGGAGTCAGGAGTTGAGTGATGTGAGGTAGGGGTCATGAGCCAAGGAATGTGGGCAACCTCCAGAAGGAACCAGCCCAGCTGACACCTTGACTTTGGCTCAGCGAAACTGATTTCAAGCTTCCGACCTCCTGAACTGTAACATAGGTGTGTGTTGTTTTAAGTCACCAAGTTTGTGGTAATTTGTAATAGCAGCCATGGGAAATAAATGCAAGGACCTAGTGAACACTGAAAAGAGAAGATCTTCATTTGCTGTAACTAAAACACATCCTTTTAGATGTTTGGAGGTTCTTTCAGTTCTGTTTCAATAGCCTGCAACAGAGTGGGAAGTGACAAAATTTCACTCAGGTCACCCAGAAATTCAGAATCATACATAGGCTGCATGAGAACACAGACGATCTGTTGCTCTCCACTCTGTCTTTTTTTGACAGAGAGGGAAATCCCTAATGAGCTTTGTAGGCCCAAGGCCTGTTACGGTGCCTGATATACGATAGGTGTTTAAAATACATCAGGCTGGGCATGGTGGCTCATACCCATAATCCTAGCACTTTAGGAGGCTGAGGTGGGAGAATCACTTCGGGCCACAAGTCTGAGACCAGCTGGGGCAACATAGCAAGATCCCATCTATACCAAAAAAGAAAAAATAATAATAAAAATTTAAAAATATACATATATTATTAATTTCTCAAACTAAAGAGAATTTCAGAATTTTATGTTTTTTAGTTCTATGGAAGTATTTTGCCCAGCATAAAAATACAATTTACTTTTATTTTGCATTGAATATTTTGCACTATAGGCCATTTTCCTAAGGATCAGATTTTCAGTTCTTAAGTCAGTGTTTCTCAAGCAAATGTCCACGTATCCTGGTTGTGGGGGGTGGATCTGCGGATATATATCCTTGGGGCTTTAAAGACACTTACACATTACTAAAGTTTGAGGAACACCGAAATACGCACATGTTGAAAGAACAAAGGGATAAAGAATACATGTTTCCAAAAAACCCAGTTTGGTAGTTAATTTGGTGGGAAACAAATGTAAAGCAAGCGGTTTGGTGGTGTGGAAGTCAAAGAACTAATTGGCATATTAAACTATTTTATATTTCAAACCGGAACAATCATGTAGACATGGCATTGCAACACTTTTCTCCCCACTATTTGTTTTCTCTTTTACAATACTAAGTGTACTACAACAGTAAGAAGTAATATCTTAGCACCAGAGTACATCTTGCACCTATTATCTGTCCTGGCTGACAGTAAAAAGTTAATGGCAGCATCCCCCTTTGGGCCCCTAATAGACGGTACATCATTGTTTCAGAACACCTGAAAGAATGTCTGGGTGCACCTCCCCAAGCACCTGACAAGGGAGGGGTGGGGGCCCAAGAATAATTGCCATGTCACTGCCATGTGATTTATTGCGATGCTTAATTATGTCTACAGGGCACCATCTGGAGACCTAATTTGTGTGCTTTATGAGCAAAAATTGCAGTCAAAATGTTCCTTCTTCTGAATGTAACTGTGTCCCACTTTGGACTTCTTGCACATTAAAAAAAAAAAAAACTGGGTTCCACTTTGGACTTCTTGAATATTACCTTATGCTTGATCCCTACACTATGTCCTAGTTCTTTTAGTTTAGAGGGTCCCAGCCACACAGAGCAACTCTTATTCTAGAGACAAGGGGGTTTTCCTTCTTATACTATGTTATTTAAAGGGTTAAACATGTAGGAAGTTTTGTCTTATACCAAAAATTCTAGAGTGAAATCACAATCAACATGTTTCTGAACTATTACTGGCCATCAACCAAAAGCAGTATTGCATTTATTGGCAACTATTTTTTTTTCTAATTACCAATTGGCAAGTAATTGTCCCCAAAATATTTGCCTAAAACAAATGATGGCAAATCACCATTACATGATGAGGATTGCTTTTGAAATATTATTCAGTTTTCAAATAAATTTTAACCTAGTCTAGGAATCTTTTTAAAAAATCATATTACTGTGCCGAGTTGATTTAAGAAATGCTTACTCCTTTCAATTAAAACCCAGAGCATTAATCAAATGTTTGACACTATAAATGTTTCCAATTAACATCTAGCTTAAAACCACATGTGTTCCAAGTGAAATTCAAAAGATCTATCTGTACAGGTGACCTCAGAGAAACCATTAACACATGGCTGGAGACAGCAAGAAACATTCTCCATTTGCGAGTCTGAGATAAAAAATCACTTTATGACTGATTAGTACTTCAAACATCCTTTTCTGATGTGAGCTTCTTAAACTGGAAGTTGAGTGTTTCTCACTGAGTCAAAAAGAAAAATTGAATTACAAAAATATATAGAGAGAGACTGAAGTTTAAAACAATCCTATCTGGATGAGCAGTTAGTAGTTCCAAAACCTAACAAAGGCAAATGGTTGGTCACAATATGAGCCTGATCAGTGATCTTAGGTCTAAGAGAAATTTTTTGAGTTCTTTTTCACTTCCTCATGCAGAGGTTGCAAACTCAAATAGCTCCAGAGTCCAAGCAGGTTACCTAAAGGAATGAAATGAGTGTCAGGTGTACTGGAGGCCGCAGTAAACTAAAGGCAATGCCTCCTTCCCAAATGGGAGATCTCCTACCCAACTGCAACCAACTAGTGTCGTGTAGGATTAAATATTCTGCTATTCCAAGAGAAGTCAGAAAAAATCTTTTTCATGTGAACTCATACATTTGAAATGATGGCAGTCAATTCAATGGAAAACAAAAACAACACAGACGTCTTTGCAGCCTGCTTGTGACCTTTGTGTCTGCTGCTGTGCAGAACTGGGAGTGGGGCTGGCACAGTCAGAGAGGGGAAAGGCCAGTATGAGGATGAAGGTGAGCCCCTTTCAGTAATAGGTCAGCACATCACAAGCTTTGGAGAGCATGCTTTGGCTGGCCCACTGTTGAATCCACCAGCTCCTGGCAGAAGAAGAGAGGGCACATACTTCCCAAACAATTTCTCAACTGATCGGTCAAATGTAGTTCAATTATTCCAGGTGTGCTATGCAGGGGGTTATTATGGCCATAAGGAAAATGGTAACATTAAGACAAGCCCATTTGCCCAGTGACCTGATGAATTGCATTCTCTCTCTTCTGTCTCTCAGTGGCCTATCAACAGCTGGGGTTGTCAATCCCACAGTGAGGACGGCTAACAAACACCTAGGCCTAGTCTGCTACGGCTAGAAAGATACATATTTCTCTTTCTTTTCCCCCTTCAAATATCTTTCCAAAAGAGAAAAAAGCAGAGGATCATAGTAAGATAAATGCCTGGCAGTCTACACAGAGAGAAATATTTGACATTCAGAAACAATTTCAAGACACCAAGAGCTATTACATTCATGTTTGTGCAAAGATATTTTTTCTATTTAAAGCAAAGCCAGGGTCTGTATGCCTTTGGTGGAAATTGTTCAATGGTTTTGAAAATAAGACAGATGATTGTTTTAGCTTATCAAAGAGATGACTCAGTTCATATCTAGAGCGAGAAGACTTGGGTTTTTGTCTTTTTTTTCTGCTCGTGGACTAGCTACATGGTTGTTGAGTAATTTGTATTACTCTTCCCATCCTTAGTCTAAAAAAAATTGATCAGATACCAAATTTTATATGTAAAATGTAACTAACAACACCTGAGTAAATAAGATCAGATAAAATAAAACCCATAAAGCAATGTGTAAACACTAGCTTGTTTCTTTATTTGAATTTTTTTTCTGAAAATATTTTCTGGGTGTCCTTGAGGACTTGATTGCAAATGGCAGGAAACCTAATTAAAACTAGCTTAAGCAAAAGAACAAAACAGACAAACAAAACGATTATCTTTCACAACAGAAAAATCTGGGTATGGACTTTAGGCCTGGCTTATCCCAGGTGCATAGCAAAGCCACTGTGACCCAGTCTGTGTCTACATCATAGCACCCCCATATCGGCCTCACTCTCTATAGTTGGATTCTAGGAGTTTTAGGCTCATATTCAGTTCTACTTGAAAGAAATACCCTCATTTTCTTAATGTAGGAGTCTCAAATTGGGCCAGAGTAAGGTTTAATCTAGTGATAATTTGGTCGGAATGTTCAAGCCAATCTTCGTGTCTAAGGTAGTGTGACACTTTGAATGGTCAGGACTCAGTCACCATGTGAAACAGGGGTACGGTTAGCCCTACCTCAGTATGTGGAGTCTTTTGTCAGAAATTGGGGAGAACGCATATCCGTTATACTCTATGACATGATATATACTTACAGAGTTTCAGCTTAAAGCAACAGTTGAGACACCTTATACCTTCAATGAAAGTTAAAGAAACATCTGCTTTCCTAAAGAAACTGACTTTGCCTAATATTCCTTTCTTTGACTGTAGGAAAATTTTAAAAACGATTTTGTCCAAAATGTATTCTGCTAAAACCAGTTCTTCTGAATTAAAGGGTATTTATTTTTCACAGAATAGTTTTTCTCATGACTAACATAACTTTTTTCTTTTTTTTTTTTGTTTGAGATATAATTTACATATCACAAAATTCACCCTGTTGAAGTGAGCAATTCAGATTTTTAAAGTGTACTCACAAAGTTGTGCAACCACGATTGCTAGCTGATTCCAGGACATTTTCATTGTCCTAAAAAGAAACCCTACATCCGTGTGCAGTCAGCATCCATTTACTTTACTCCCAGGTCCTGATAACCATGAAGTTATCTTCTGTCTCCATGGACTTGCCTACACTGGATATTTCATATGTGCCTGTATCAACCACGTGGTTTATTTTCTGTATTCTGAGGCTTTAACATCTGGGGTCTTGCTGATCCTGGAGGGTCTGCTCTTTCTGGTGTTAGTTACCCAGTTCTTAAAGATAGTAAGCAGTTCGCCCATTTTTCAAATGTGGATCAACCAACCCACAGCCTATGCCCCCAGCCACCTTCTCTATGGGGCTCTCACGCTATCCCTTGTGCTAATCATCCCAGACTATGTACCAGGCAGTTAGTGTCAGCCCTTGTACTCCAGAGCCTGATAAAATTCTTCCTATTAGCCAATCTCAAGCCTGTTTATCTTACCTTGCCTGTTTCTTCCCATAGAAACCATAATAAAGGTCCTTGCCCACATTTTTCCCTTCCTTCTGCTGCCTGAGCAACCCAGGTGCTTTCTCATGTGGCCCCCTGTGGTGTGGCAGGCTCCCTCCTCTTGGGAACTGTGACTAACAAGCCATCTTTTCAATGGCAGTCACCTGATGCGTTGTTACTGCTGTATCTAAGTAATCATACAACCTATATGAAAACAGTATATAAATGGGGTCCTACAATATGTTTTATATCTGCTTGCTTTCAGTTAACAATGTCAAAAGCTTCAAAAAGGTTTGTAAACCAAAACGTATCTGAGACAAGTCTCAATCAATTTAGAAGTGTATTTTGCCGAGGTTAAGGTCATGCCTGTGACACAGCCTCAGGAGGCCCTGAGAACGTGTGCCCAGAGTAATTGGTTTTATATATTTTAGGCAGACGTAGACATCAATTAATACATGAAAGATGTACATTGGTTCCACCTGGAAATGTGGGACAATTGGAAGTGGGGACTTCCAGGTCATAGGCAGATTCAAAGATTTTCTGACTGGCAATTGGTTGAGTTACTATCTAAAGACCTGGAATCAATAGAAAGGAATGTCTCCGTAAGGTAAGGGGTTATGGAGACCAAGGTATTATCATGCAGATGACGACTCCAGATAACAAGCTTCAGAGAGAATAGATTGTGTTTCTTATCATACTTAAAGCATCTGTTCTATCAGTCTTTTTTTTGGTGTGTGTCTGGGGTGCGGAGTCTCAGTCTGTCACTCAGGCTGGAGTGCAGTGACACAATCTTGACTCCTTGCAGTCTCCGCCTCCCACGTTGCAGGGATTCTCCTGCCTTAGCCTCCCAAGTAACTGAGATTACAGACATTTGCCACCTTCCTGGCTAATTTTTGTATTTTTAGTAGAGACGGGGTTTCACCATGTTGACCACACTGGTCTTGAACTCCTGACCTCAGGTGAACCACCCACCTCGGCCTCCTAAAGTGTTGGGATTACAGATGTGAGCCACCACACCCCAGCCTGTTCTATCAGTCTTAAGATCTCTGTTGATGTTAATGGTAATGAGGCATGTCTGACTCCCCCTTCCCATCATGGCCTAAACTAGCTTTTTAGGCTAACTTTAGAATGCCCTTGGCCAAGAGGAAGAGCCCATTAAGATGGCTGGGGGGCTTAGATTTTTATTTTTCGTTTACAGGTTCATCCATGCTGTAACGTATATCAGTACTTTCTTCCTTTTGTGACTGAATAATATTCCACCATATGGATATGCCACATTTTGTTTCTCCATTGGCCAGTTGATGGGAAGTTGGGTTATCTCCACATGTTGGCTATTATGAGTAAATGCTTCTCTGAACAAATTTACAGTATAGGTTTTTGTGTGGACATGTGCTTTCAGTTCTTTTGGGTGTATACCCAGGATTGGAATTGTAATATCATATGGTAACTCTATAGTTAACTTGCTGAGGAATTACCAAACTTTTTCCAAAGGGGCTACACCGTTTTATATTCCCATCAGTAATATGTAAAAGTTGCAATTCCTGGTTTTGATATGCATTTGCCTAATGAATAGCAATGTTAAGCATCTGCTCACATGCTTATTGTCCATATATATTTATATATTGGCCATATATTTATCTATATATAATTTCTGGACTCTCAATTATATTCCATTAATCTCTAGGTCTATCCTTATGTCAATACCACCCATGGCCTTGATTACTTCAGTGTTGCACACTACCTTTTGATGGTGTTCAGGACATGCTACCTACCCCAAAATATGGCACTTTGGCAATTGAGAAAATAGGAAAAATTGGAAGGTCACTCTTACCTTCTCCCACCTTTTCCCTTGAAACAGGTCATAAAACCTAGAAATAATTTTCTGATCTTCCCCTGAAATAGGTCATAAAATCTTCACTTGAGAGCTGCCCTCTCTACTGCAGAGGAAAGGTGCTGAAGACAAAGAGATGCCAAGAAGAATTTGGACAGATTGGCTTTGTTAAGTTCACCCCGATTTAGTATCATTAGGTCATACTTTCTTTGTCCAATTATACCTCCCCACAACTGTTCACTCTTCATCAAACCAAGATATAAACATACACAGGTTTCCTTATTTATTTGGGTCTTCATTTTCTCATGAAGACTCCCTTATCATGTAAAACCCATATTAAATAAGTTGGTATAGTGGTCTCCTGTTAATCTGTCTTTTATTATAGGAGCCTCATCCATGAAATTAGAGATGGGTGAGCAAAGTCAATCTCTTCTCTCTTGTAGTTTAAATTCCACCATAATGTTTTGAGATAAGTTTTGTTGTTTTATTGTCAAGGTAAATCAGTAAAGTTATTTATTTTCTGCTTTCAGCAGATGATTTCCAGCCACTGCCAGTTTCTCTTTCATATATCTGATGAATTTTGTGTTCATAATTCTATGATTCTCTCATTAGGAGCTTTAAGCTACATTTCTACAATATTGTGATTTGACTCCCCTAAACTTTAAACTCAGGTTCCTATATTTCAGTGCAGGCCTCCATAATCTTAATTTCAATATTTTACTTTTCAAAACATTAAACTTTTTCATTGCCAAATTCAATTACTAAAGTTCATATTAAAGCTTGTAGCAATTCACACTAAGCCTTGGTTAAAATTCAGAAAGCTTACTTACTCTCTAGTGATACTATTAATGACTAATTGAGTTGTTATTCGGGAGGGACTCTGGGGCTATAATTATCCCCTATGATTTTCTAAAAATCAACTTTTTGAGTTATAACTTACATATCATAAAATAAACCCACATAATGTATACAATTCAATGGTTTTTAGAGTATTTAGTATATTTACCAAGTTGTGCAACTATCAGCATAATCCAACTTTTGAACATTTAGGATTTTCATCACTCCATGAAGAAACTTCCTGACTCACAGCCACTCCTCATTCCCTCCACCCTGCCAGCCCTAGCTACCAGCAGTCCATTTTCTCTGTCTATAGATCAGTGGGGCTTCCTAGGACTGGCTGCTGGGTCAGCATTGCTTAGTGTTCAACCACTGCTTGGTCAGAGGTGGTATTTGAGGCCCTTTTTATGGACTGAATGTTTGTGTGTCTCCCTCCAAATTCATACACTGAAGTCCTAATTCCCAGTGTGATGGTATTTGGAGATGGGGGCTTTGGTAGATAACAGGGTTAGATGAAATCCTAAGGATGGGACCCTCATAATAGGATTAGTGCCTTATCCCATCAGTGTATGCACATGGAGCCAACTCTCCCCCTCTCTCTCTTTCCATCTGCACACACTGAAAAAAGACCATGTGAGAACAGAGTGAGAAGGTGGCCATCTGCAAGCCAGGAAGAGAGCCCTCACCAGAACCCAACTTTGCTGGTGCTTTGATCATTACTCTTAGCCTCCAGAACAGCGAAAAAATTATTTTTTGTTGTTTAAGCCACCCAGTCTATGACAGTTTCTTAATGGCAGCCAGAGCTGACTAAGACACTTCCGGGATAATCAGATTTTCATCTTTTGCTGTTGGATCAGTATGTAGCTTGGAGACTACGTCCACGGTTCAGAGAATTTATAAGTTTGCTTTGCATGTAGCTAGGGGTTGTAATTGCCTGATGAGTTCTTCCAACCTGTTGCACAGGCAAAGCCGGTTCATTGAGACCAATGAAGTATTGCATTGAGGTACTGCAGGTATTGTTGTAAAGTAAATACCTCATTGAGGTATTTCAGTAAAGGAGTTTAATTGACTCAAGGCTGGCCACTCCAGAGATGGAGTTATCAGTCAAATCAGTCTTCTGAAAGACTCATGGGTTAGGATTTTTCAATCATAGTTTGGTAGGTAAGGGGCTACATAATGGGGAATGCTGATTGCTTTGGGATAAAACCATAGGGTTTGCTTTGGGATAAAACCATAGGGGGTGTGGAAAACGGTCCCCATGCACTAAGTCCACCTCTGTGTGGGAACCACAGGACTTTTTGAGTCAGGAGTCATCATTCTGGGTGGAGCCAGCTGGTTGTAACAATTCAAAAGTCTGAAAAGTCACCTCAAAAGGCCAATCTTAGGTTCTACAATAGTGATGTTATCTACAGTAGTAACTGGGGAGTTTACAAATCTTGTGAATGCCAGAACAATGGCTGGTTATTGTTAATGCCTGCATCTTAGCAGAATTCAGGCCCCTCTCGTAACCCTAGCTTTGTGGACTTTCATTAGTTTTACAAAGATAGTTTAGTTTTGGGGAGGGCTATTATCATCTTTGCTTTAAGGTTAAACTATAAACTAAATTCCTGTCAAAGTTAGCTTGGCCTATGCCCACAAATGACCAAGGGCAGCTTGAAGGTCAGAAGCAAGATGGAATCAGCCATGTCAGATTTCTCCTACTGCCATAGTGTTGCGAAGTCATTTTCAGGGTTAGTAGCTCAGAAGTTCTCTTTCTCATTGCTACTGAGATGGCATAGCCTTGGGTATGCTCATGGTCTTCCCCAGACCACTAGACAAGGCTGTGAATTTAGCAGGGTCATCTTTGACCATCTCTTACCTTGCACTCCCCATTAAACTTCTGATTTTTTGGATGCCATTGGTGTTAACCTTGAGCTGTTAGCTACCAGTGATAGACAGCTGATTGCTGTATTGTTTTTGACAACATCCTGGGCATACATTTCTCCTTGGTCTTATCCAAATTAAGTATGGCCCCTTGGGTTTACTCAGATTACATCTCCCCCACCCCTATGGAATGGGGCCTGGGAGAGGAGATAGCTACTCTTTGCTGGCTGTCCCGTGCGGAGTCCCCATCCCCTTCTCCAGTATAGATTAGATTATATTGTCAATTCTTCTCATAGTATACATCTCAAAGAGCTTGCTCGGAGATACATGTGTCCCCCTAAAAGAAAGAGACTAAAGCAAAAAGTATTATTTAAAGAGTTTACTTGAGCCAAAGTGAGGACTAGGGATAAAGTGAGCTGCTAGGGACATAATTCCAAATTGCCTTGGGGAGTGCTTCATCAACCTGTGTTACAGGCAGGTTTTTGAAGGCAAAGGGAACAAGGAGTGGGCCAATACAAAGTTGTTTAACAGGAATCCTTGTTTGTTTACAGATAACATTGGTTAGTAATTGGCTGTACATTGTTGAACTATAGGGTATGAGTTACAGTGTCCAGCATATGTGTTTATGGCTATTTGGTAACAGTTAGTTTGGAGCCCACATAGTAGGTGCGTTCAAGAGATCATTATTTAGGTCAAGAGGGAATGAGGCATGACTGCTATTCCATTCCAATGCCTATCTGACCAAAAGGGGCTCACATTCCTCAGATGAAAATATTGATTTTTCTTCTTTCTCATTTTCCCCTTTTGATAAAAAGTCTTTCTTTTTGAAAGCACTGGCAACAAAAATATGAGGGTCAAGGTGTCCCTCTTTACTGGGAAGGTTCATTCCCAGGTGGTCCTGAAGAATCTTTATGAGTGCCCCAAAGCCAAGTTAGTATCCTACACTGGCATAAGTGAGACCTCAACCAAGTCATTGATTTTCATAACTGCTTCGTTTATTGAGTCCCTCTGATCTTTGGAATTCCATGATTTTCGTTTTCTTGGAAGAAGTAAAATGAGAGATACAAAACATTAGTAATGCACTTACAAATTACAATTACAAAAAGTATTTGTATACTAGAACCTATTCCATTAGGAAGCCATCTAAAAACCTTGTGAAGAAAATTAAAACCCAGTTTTTCTGTAGAGATTTGTATCAAGATTCCATCCAAATTGTAGGATACTAATAAAAACTCAAAAACAATGAACAGGGCTAGAATGTAATAACAGGTGTACTATACTTTTCTTCTGAAATATAATTTTTCTTTCTTAGATGTCAGCTCTGCCATTATCTTCCCTTTGCTTGTGTTTGCATTACAGATGCTATCTTCAGTCTATCTGATTTGTCTTTTTTTTTTTTTTTGAGACAGAGTCTCGCCCTGTCACCCAGGCTAGAGTTTGATGGCACGATCTCAGCTCCCTACAACTTCCACCTCCCAGGTTCAAGTGATTCTCCTACATCAGCCTCCCAAGTAGCTGGGATTACAGTGTGCGCCACCATGCGTGGCTAATTTTTTGTATCTTTAGTAGAGATGGGGTTTCACCATGTTGGCCAGGCTGGTCTCAAACTCCTGATCTCAGGTGATCCACCCACCTCAGCCTCCCAAAGTGCTGGGATTACAGGCATGAGCCACCGCACCTGGCTTGATTTGTCTTTTAAAGTTAGGTGATGTTGTGAAAGGTAGCTGAGTTGAAATTGGATAATGTCATCCATAAATGCACTTGACCTGGCCCTTGGAAACTGCAGGATGTCACAATGTGCTGGGAGGCAGGCAAACAAATGGGTGCCATTGTGTCCCCATCCATGCAGTGATTTTCTCTCTCATCCCTCAGGACACTTCAGGCTAAGCGTGACATGTGACTGGAGGGGCACTCAGCCCGTGTAAAGAGAAATGCATCAACCTACACTTTAAGTATGAATAAAAATTAATACAACATTTTGGGATAAAAATTAATACAAATGGAAAAGTAACATTTTTTTTCTTTCATCTCAATAGATTGCCTTGTGCACTTCCTGGGTTGCCCACACCTCAGGCAATTTGAAAATCATCCATCTCAAAGTTTGTGCACCAGTGTTTCTCAATCTTGGCACTGTTAATATTTTGGACAAGAGAATCCTTTGCTGTGGGAGCTGCCCTGTGCCTTGCAAGATGTTTAGCAGCATCGCTGGCCCTCATCCACTAGATAGTAGGAGCACCCTCCCTAGCTGTGACCATCACAAATGTCTCCAGATATTGCCACATGTCCCTGCAGGGTGGGGAATAGGAAACAGAATCATCCTTGGTTAAGAATCACTGTTGTGTCCAGAGTAAAGCCATAGACATAGAATTGCTCACACTCAACACCTTCTATTGTACAAAGATATCTGCTGCTCACACAGATATATTAAATAACCACAGTGTGCACACCCTGAAGTTCACCTGTATTTTCAGATCTTTTGGTACCACCATATGAACACATATTACATAGAACATTTGAAAAGTAGAAGACACAAAAAAGAAAATTTTAAAAACTTATAACTGAACCTAAATGTGTTGTGTTTTCTTACAATTATTTGTGTAGAATTCATTGGCTGGTCAGCTCTTCCTTCAGTTTGGTCTTGGATGTAGCATATCTTTTTTTTTTTTTTAATTTTGAGATGGAGTCTCGCTCTTGTTGCCCATCCTGGAGTGCAATGGCGCCTCCCGGGTTCAAGTAATTCTCCTGCCTCAGCGTCCCGAGTAGCTGGGATTACAGGCATGCGCCAACACGCCCTGCTAATTTTGTATTTTTAGTAGAGACGGGGTTTCTCCATGTTGGCCAGGCTGGTCTCAAACTCCCAACCTCAGATGATCCACCTGCCTCGGCCTCCCAATGTGCTGGGATTATATGCATGAGCCACCGTGACCAGCTGCTTGTAGTATATCTTATAGAAATTCATTTATATTTCTATCACATAATTTTAAAATTCTAACATATAAAGTCAATACTTTCCCAGTTGTCAGCACTGATAGAAATCCCCCTTTTATATAATCTTTTAGTCAGACTTTGGAGAGAAAGAGAATTAAAGCTGGAAGCTAAACATGACATGAAAGGCAACCATTAAAAATATAAATGTATTTTACTACAATGAAAAAACTAATTAGCTTAACCTGCAAAGCATAGTAAGCAAAATTAATATTCAAATGACAAAACCCTGAGAAAACATTTACATCTATAAAGTGACAATATTAATATTTTCTTAACACATAGAACAAAAATGAAATAACATAATAAATATATAATAGACTTTAAAAAGTTTTAAAAGACAAATATTCTACTAGAAAAAAGACAAAGTAACAATCAATTCAAATACAAGAAATATGAGATCTCACTTTCCCGTAAGATAGAAAATGTTTTTATAATAATGCCCTTTGTTAAATGAAATATCTCTTACACTGGCGATAGAAATATAAATTGATACAAAGCTTCCAGAGAATAATTTGAGAACAGGCACCAAAAGCTTTCAAAATGTACACATACAGCGTAGAAATTTACTCAATAATTCTGCTACTACAAACTTATTCTAAGGAAATATGCATGGGTTGATGTGAAAAATTCACCATAATAAAATTCATCAGACCCATCTTCATAATAGTAAAAAACTTAATAATTACTTGTGTTCAATATTAAGATATTTTAAAATAAGTTACATGACAGCACCCTAAACCATTATTAAAATTGTATCTTAGAAAACTATGTAATGTTATGAGGACTATTCACATGTATTAAGAGAAAAATATCATATGGTATTATGGTATAATGCCAAATAGTAAATATAATACATTTTAGTAATTTTAAAAGTTTCCATGTGGAAAGATCTACACCAAAATATCCATACTTCTGAATAGTGAATATCCTAGTTTATTTAAACCGTCTTCTATTTTTCCATTTATATTTTCAAATATTTCCACAGCAAACATTCGCAATAAAAATGCTAAAATTTGTTATAATAATACAGTGAGCCTCTTGAATTTCTTTTTTTGGTTCAGAAAGAAATACAGAACAGCGTTTTCCTTTCCAAACTGCCACCAGCTGGGAAAATCATCATGTAAGTTGTTTCACACAACATGCTTCATCTGAGAAGGAAGCAAATCTTGAGAAGGACCTTATGTTCATGGTCAGTGATGTTCACTCAGGGATCCTTTTCATCGTTTTCCCCACCTGAGCCAAGCACGTCCACCTTCTGCTTGAGCAAAACTCTTTCTTGGAAAGAAGCACATTGGTATATTGAAAAGATGACAGCGGTACTTGGAATGAAACTTGAATGAATTTTCAGAGAAAATGTAGTTATTACTCGGTATCTAGGAAAATGTAGTTATTATTCGGTATCTAGTGGCTTTTTTTTTTTCAGACAGAGTCTCGGTCTGTCGCCCAGACTGGACTGCAGTGGCGCCATCTCAGCTCACTGCAACCTCCACCTCCCAGGTTCAAGCAATTCTCTGCCTCAGCCTCTCGAGTAGCTGGGAGATGCCCACCACCACGCCCGGCGAATTTTTTCTTTTTTTAGTAGAGACGGGGTTTCACCATGTTGGTCAGGCTGGTCTTGAACTCCTGACCTCAGGTGATCTGCCTGCCTCGGCCTCCCAAAGTGCTGGGATTACAGGCACGAGCTACCGCGCCCCACCTGAACATCGTATTTTAAGAAAGCCATTGACAAATTAGAACATGTTCACAGAAGAGTTGTTAAGACAATGACAAAGACTTGAAGTCATGCTACTTGGAGCAATAAAGAAAGCTGTCATCTTAAACACTGCTGTGACCAGTTTAATGGTTCTTCTCATATCACCATGCTAGTTCACTAACAATCCCAAAACAGTGAATTAACACAACCTCATTCATATTACACATCTGTCAGGGATTGATGGGTTGATGGGGGTTTTGCTCTACAGTCATTCAGATACCTAGACTGATGGAGGCTCTGCCATCTAATACCTGCATCATCTGGAACATTCAGCCTTGTTAGTCACGTGGCAAGGTCAGAGACAATGGGAAAGTTGCACACAAGCTCCAGAATGCTCCTGCCTCACAGTAACATGACCCCACGGACCTGTAAAAAACTGGAAAATATGGGCAAGCATGTAACACCTTATTAATCTTGTATTTAATCTTTTTTTTATTTTTATTTTTGAGACAGAGTTTCGCTCTGTCGCCCAGGCTAGAGTGCAGTGGTGCAATCTCTGCTCACTGCAAGCTCCACCTCCCAGGTTCACATGATTCTCCTGCCTCAGCCTCCCGAGTAGCTGGGACTACAGACGGCCGCCACCGCACCCATCTAATTTTTTTATATTTTTAGTAGAGACGGGGTTTCACTGTGTTAGCCAGGATGGTCTCGATCTCCTGACCTCGTGATCTGCCCGCCTCGGCCTTCCAAAGTACTGGGATTACAGGCGTGAGCCACCGCACCTGGCCTATTTAATAATTTTTAAATGGCCCAATGCTTAGCTTTCTCCTCAACCTTAAGAATAGTAGCTGGGAAATCATGGATTTGCTTTATCCTCAACCTTAAGAATAGTAGCTGGGAAATCATGGATTTGGTCTGCTATTATATTTTCTCTAATACGTGTTAAAATAAATGACTTTTAGAATTACAGAATTTCATCCACATGCCACCTAAAATCATTCTACCTGCTACACAGTGTGTCACTTTTAGAGGAGAAACTAGCTTGCTGAATGTAATCCGTTGCAGTAGAGGAAGAACGAAATGACGTTACATGGGAAGGACAGCTCAAAGAGACTGTGAAATGCTGTGGGGTTCCTGAGTGGAAATTTGGGATCAAATTTGAGAAAAACAAAATGACAATTATGTCCCCAGAGTAAGACCATCATTCTGTTCTTTGTTTTGATTGTTTTGAGATGGAATCTCCTTCTGTTACCCAGGCTGGAGTGCCATGGCACGATCTCGGCTCACTGCAACCTCTGCCTCCCAGACTCAATAATTCTCCTGCCTCAGCATCCTGAGTAGCTGGGAGTACAGGCACCTGCCACCATGTCCAGCTAATTTTTTTGTATTTTTAGCAGAGATAGGGTTTCACCATGTTGACCAGGTTGGTCTCGAGCTTCTGACCTCAGGTGATTCGCCTGCCGAGGCCTCCCAAAGTGCTGGAATTGTAGGCGTGAGCCACCACGCCCTGCCAGGATAATCATTCTAACTTGGAAATATTAAAGAAGACGGAAATGCATAAGAATTCGGCTACAGAAGGTTAATAATACTATTAAATAAATGGAACATCAAAGTGAGTTTGAAAATTTGGGTTTTAAATTTCCAGTTTAAAAAAATTTTGTTTTAATTTTTATTGAGACTGGGTTTCACTCTGTTGCCCAACCTGGAATACAGTGGTGCTATCACTGTATTCCAATGGCTCACTGCAGCCTTGATCTCCTGGACTCAAGTGATCCTCCTGCCTCAGCCTCCTGAGTAGTTGGGACTACAGGCGGATACCACCAGGCCCAGCTAACACATTTATCTTTTTCAGAGATTTGAATTAGCCATTTAACCAGGCTGAGTAGTTGAGTAAGGAAAGCTGCTTCACTCAAAAATCACTTTGCTTTGATGATAGCAATCAGTGGTATTTGTTATCAGATGTTGCACAAAATTCTTTTCCCACATTATCTCATTTGATCTTCACAACAATGCTATATATTAGACTCGATTACATATAGCTGTATAGATGAAAAATCTGGGGCCTATTTACAGTGAAATACTTGCACAAGGTCACAGAGCTGAGGCTGAATCCCAGGTCTTTAACTAAAATCCAACCCTTCAAAGGAACTCGAATTTCCCACCTGGTTTTAGGGGCTTTCGTTATAATCTTTCCATCATTTTCTTGTCTCTTACTATCCTTTTGGATCTAAGCAAGGTGTAAACAGCAATCATTGAAAATTTACAGAGTCAGTTCTAAGTTATCACTAACTAAGGACCTTAGTTAGATTGAAGTGGGTGGCTGGGATGGAAAGAAATTTTCTATTTAACTTAAGACTGTTAGATAGATTTTCTGAGTGGTTACTCTGTCTTGTTTCATTTTCTTACTTTTATATTTTCTTTCTTCCTCTCTTTTAAACATTTTTCCAGTCTAAAAGCCAGAATCAACAGGATCAAAAATCAAACAAAAATTCTGAGCTTCCCTAAGGACACACATAGGGGATTTGAGAATGTCAGCTGTACAAATATGACACCATCTTTAGACAAACTGTCTGGAAGGATGAGTTGGGGGGGGTGGATCCAGCCCCCATGTGTTACATGCAGATGTCATGTGGCCATGCCTGTAGCCAGCTTTATTATCTGACAGATACGGAGCACAAATATTGACTTTTGCTATTTTTACTGTAACTGCAGCCATAAACATTGATTACTTCAGGAGAGTGCAGACGGGAAGGAGGCAGCAGTGTCTCCATGGCCCAAGAGAGCTTTTGTCTTTGCCTCAGGGCAGCCCAAAAAAGAGTAGGACTATGCATACGATCCTTACGGAATGATTAAATACAGAAATAGTAAAATGGTGATGATGTGAAAGATCCCGCAGGTTTGAGGGACTTAAAAATATCCCTATGGGTTCTGTACTGTCATCTGTGTTCATTTAGCCCAAGCAAATTCCGAATGCAGGAAAGAGGGGAACTCAAGAGCATTTAAAAGCCTCCCTCCTTCCATGGCGCATGCCTCTCCTCTGGGCAGACTTCCTCCCTTCTGATGGCAACACACAGTAATTGATAATTACATTTTCCAATTTCTTCCCCTCTACACCCCAGACTGATTCGCTTGGCAAGAGAAATAATCCATCGAACAATGCATATTGCGTTGTCGGTCCTTCGTAGGAAATGAAGGGATGCCTTTTTTGGTGACAATCTGTTTATTTTGCAGATGCAAAAAAAAAAAAAGCAAGGGATATTTTCTGATCTAGTGTTTTTGTTGTTGTTGTTGTTTGTTTGTTTGTTTGTTTTAGATTCAGAGCCTAAAATTTATGTCTCCAGTGTGGAGTCACCCAGATTTCCTTTTGGATTAGGTCTAATGTGTTCTGCGTGAGCGTCTGGAGTTAGAAAGATGATAGTGAACATTATGGACACTAACAGCATGATGGTGGGACAGACAGCCAGAAACTTGAAAGTGGGTCTAGAGGATGACTGGTTTCCATCTGCAAGAAAGGTTCTGTTGCCCCCTCGTATTCACTTCAACTGAACTCAGCATCTCAGCCAGGCACGCAAAAGGCTTCAATCAGTTTAAAGCGGAAGAGTCTCCATTTCAAAGTGCATCTCATGCCAGCGCCCAACTCTGGCCTAAATCAGCCCAAAGCAAACAGACTTGAACTTTCTCTAGAGATTCAGGGAGTAGGAATGAAACCAACCTAGACACCTTTTGGGGTCAAAAATCATTCAGCTAGATCCAGAAGAACAAAGCAACGAATGGTTCCTCGTGGCCTGGAGGGGAAAGAGGGCCGTGTGTTAAAGATGGAAGTATGTATTGTAGGTTTTTGTTGTTGTTGTTGTTTTTTAGACGGAGTATCACTCTGTCGCCCAGGCTGGAGTGCAGTGGCATGACCTCGGTTCCCTGAAACCTCTGCCTCCCGGGTTTAAGCAGTTCTCTGCCTCAACCTCCTGATTAGCCGGGATTACAGGCACCCACCACCACGCCCGGCTAATTTTTGTATTTTCAGTAGAGATGGGGTTTCACCATCTTGGTCAGGCTGGTCTTGAACTCCTGACCTCAAGATTCACCCACTTTAGACTCCCAAAGTGTTGGGATTACAGGCGTGAGCCACCTCACCCGGACTATTATAGGTGTTTTAATGAGACGTGAAATCTTTTCCTTTGGAGTCTGGCTGTCAGGTGGCTTAAGACATTGAGCACATTTGCAGGACTGGCTCTACCACCAAACCTGCTGGTATCTGACTTTAGAAGAGTCATTCATTCATTGATTAAATACGCTTGACCGAGGAGTTTCCACCCATACGTGGGGTAGAGCATAGGAACATATCACATAGAGGAAAGGGCATCCAGGTTCAAACACATACACTTTGTGTAATTTCGTAAAGATGTCTTGTTTTTATTTTGAGCCTTGTTTTCATTATCTACAAAAGAGAAACACGACATGGTTGTTGCTAGGCTGAAACGAAATAATATTTGTACAGTGTTTAGCATATACGGTAACCAAAATACCTAAGTCCCCACTCACGGCTATAATTGCATAGCAACTTCCTCATTTTCTCTTCACCAATATCTGAACTCTTTTACTTTGGATAACTGTTATTAGATAACAACGAAACAATTTCTGTGTTCAAAAGTGTATTTGATTTAAGTGTGTATTTTGGTTATCGAAAATGTTGGGCTATTTTGTAAGTTTGTGGACTGATATTGACATTAATTATTAGGCCAATTGGTTATGGCAAGAGTAAAGAAAGTTTACTCCTACTCTTCATTTTCATCCATCATCCCCTGTAAGAAATATTAATCAACAAAATACAGAACGGTATCTATCAAGTAGTTTGTAGCATAGTTGGGGCCTAAGCTTAAATTTAAGGCAATCCAGTGGGGCCATTTACAAGGTCTTAGAAAATTGGCTGATATGTCCTATTTGCAAAGAAGACTGAAGTACCCCGTTTGTTTAAAATTAACATAAAATGTTATCCTGCCTGTCTACCTTTGCATGTACCTTGTAGATCTCCTTCTTTGAGCTTTTGTAAGGTAAGTAGAAAGATGCTATATTTTAGAGTTACTCTCTAGCACTGGTTGCATAATTCACCATGATAGGAAGGCTGTTTTCCAGTTCTCAGCCTGTAAGGCTTGCTGTAATTTCACACTTGGTAATATGAGCTTGTTTTCTGGATCATCAGTGTTGGGGGAAAAAAAATTCTGTTAATGGATGGCAGTCTCTAGAATTTTCCATTGAGATTGAATAATACAATTCATTATCCTAGTTACACATCTTAGGTCTCTACTTGGAATCACGAAGTTCTTGAAACCAAAATACCTAAGTCCTCACTTACTGTTATAATTACATAGCAACTTCTTCATTTCCTTTAGCAAGATCCACTGAACTCTCTTACTTTTGATAATTGTTATTAGATAACAATGAAACAATTTTTTGTGTGTGTTCAAAAGTGTATTTTATTTAAATATTCATTTTGACTATCAAACATACCAAAAATGTTAGGCTATTTTTGTAAGTTCGTGCACTGATGTAGACAGTAATCATTAGGTCCATTGGTGGTAGTAACCAGTTTCTTCCAATAGTGAGTCCTGCCCTCGACCAAATTAGCAATATAATGTGTTATCCTCTAATAAGATGGGCAGATGGAAGGAGTAAGGACAAGGTCAAGATATATGATAAACTTACTTAAGCTCAACCAGTTAGAATCCAGGGCAATGGACTAGTTCTAGCAGGGGCAAATTGGTGAAGACAATTATACATGCTGGGTGGACAAATAGTTCACTAAATTTCTAGACCTAAGCTTATGCTCAACTTCATACAGTAGGAAGCTATTTATAGACCTTTCCCAGTGGGGAAGGAGGTACTGTTTGTATCATTTCAGGGTTTCAGACAAATATGACCATAAAGTGGCTTGACTTGGATAGAAGTGGCCTTACAAGGATACAGGACTATTAAAATAATACGAGAATGAACACTGCATTTGAAATCAAAATATCTGTCTTTATTTCAAGTTCCACCAGGTGACCAACTTAAAGCTCTGTAAGCTTTGGTTTACTCATCCATAAAATGTGGATAGCCATTTATGCTGCATAATATTCAGAGGATTAAGTAAAATTATGTATAAGAAATAAAAATAATGCCGGGCATGGTGGCTCACACCTGTAATCCCAGCACTTTGGGAGGCCGAGTCGGGTGGATCACGAGATCAAGAGATTGAGACCATCCTGGTCAACATGGTGAAACCCCGTCTCTACTAAAAATAGAAAAATTAGCAGGGTGTGGTGGCACACACCCATAGTCCCAGCTACTCAGGAGGCTGAGGCAGGATAATTGCTTGAACCCGGGAGGTGGAGGTTGCAATGAGCCGAGATCGCGCCACTATACTCCAGCCTGGCAACAAAGCGAGACTCCATCTCAAAAAAAAAAAAAGAAAGAAAGAAAGAAAGAAAAATACAATGGACATATATGGTCTGTTTCTCTCCTCTATCCTTCACCACCTTCATGAAACATTCAAAAACCTTTGGTGACTTTCTGCTAAAGATAGTTAAAGCCAAAGATGTTAGCTTGCCATTCAGGATCTTAACTTGCCAACTATTATTTCCCACTATTTTTCCCCATACAAATATTTAGCAGACAACAACAACTCAATGTTTCCCTCGATGAGTCAGTTGTATTTGAGAGGTCTCATGAGGGAATCTGCTTGTCCAATTACACAGGACATCACTTCTCACTTTACACCTGGGAAGGAGAGAATCCTTGACTTTCAGATGTGGACACTCTATGTGATCAGAATCCTGGCCCAATGCCTGCCCGTGGATCATGCTAAACAAGTTCTGGAGAGTTTGATATGTGAGCCTGAAGGCCAGTTCTTTAACTGTCAAATTTTTATATTATCCTACATCAGTATCCTTATGGAAGTTCACACTATAATAGGTTAGTTAGATGACTATGAAATCAGAGTGACCGGGTGCAGTGGCTCATGGCTGGGTACGGTGGCTCACGCCTGTAATCCCAGCACTTTGGTAGGCTGAGGGCAGATCACAAGGTCAAGAGTTCGAGACCAGCCTGACCAACACGGTGAAACCCTGTCTCTACTAAAAATACAAACATTAGCCAGGTGTGGTGACACGCGCCTGTAATCCCAGCTACTTGGGAGGCTGAGGCAGGAGAATCCCTTGAACTTGGGAGGCAGAGGTTGCAGTGAGCCGAGATCATGCCACTGCACTCTAGCCTGGGCAATGGAGCAAGACTCCATCACAAAAAAAAAAAAAAAAAAGAAAAGAAATCAGCGCCAAAAAAAAAAAAATCATTTGATGATATTACCAATGAGTGTGATCCTACTTCAATTATGTGTCATCATCAAGGAGGTCCAGACCTCAGTGGAAAATGGATTTGTGGGTGCCCCTGAGAGGCTCAGACTCTGTTGACAGAGCTCAAGGGGGCGCAGTTGTCACCGGGTGACATGAGTTGGTGGGACCTGGAACTGCTCTCACGCAGACAGAGTCTGGTAGACGGGAGACACACAAGAAATTAAATGTGTGTGTGTGCTTGCAGGGGCCTGTCTTAACCAATCCCCCAGGGGGCTCCTACTGGAGAGAAAAAAACAATGTAGTATTTAGCCATGGGCAAGTGTAGAAACGGAGGCTAGGAGAAATCCCTGCACACCTTTCTTTGGTCAGCTCATGAGTCATTCTCCCCCCAATACACAAAAACTCCACCTAAAACACATTAGATCACATTGCTTTTCTTAGCAGCATGTCATAGATTTTCTTCTCCACTTGTCCACGTTCTGTCAAAGATGAGGAATGATCTTGCAGAGCTCTTGGAGCTGAGAGCAGAGTGGAGCCAACCTGATCCCATAAGCTGACCTGGAAGCCTCCTGGGAAATTCTTCTTGAAACATCCCAGCCCCATTTCAGGGCCTCTCTGCTTTATCTGCAGATAACAATCTCAGCTCCTTACAGCTTGCCCATCACCTCATCTGTAGTGTTTGCCACTCTTAGTTTGTGTCAAACTCTAAGGAGTTGAGGGAAAAAAAAAAACCATTTTGGGGCAGATAGTTCAAGGAAAAGTCAACATTGAGAGGTGACTTGGTTTTTCTCCTCTTACCCACACTACAGACCAGACTAAACTCAAAATAATACTATGAACGCAAAGAAAATCAAACCATCCTGACTCCTTTGCTATGTTTGAATAATCATGAGGACTCTTGTAGGAGTTTTCCACTAATTCATAAGGAAGCCCGCTCTAGCTTTTCTGAATGAGTTTATCAGTCCCTATTTTATTGTAAGGTCTATTGTGTTTTCTCAGCTATTCTAAAATGCAGCTGCGTTATCACTGTATATGGAGTATAAATGTTTAGTCACCTCTGAGTTATTGACTGGAATGCTCCTCGGGGACATGTCACTGCTAGGTGAGGTGGGGGTGGCTGAGTGGAGTGGCAGCCATCTGGTTATGTTGAACATGCCGGGACTGGGAGGAAGCACTACGAGAGAGAGTGTAGCTTAAAAAGGTGTATTTAATGCTACAATTGTTTATTTGTTTTCATTTGTAATATTTGTTTAGAAATTTCAAATAACACTAAAGAAGAACTCAATGTTTTAGATTTCCAATAGAGGGCATAGATTTAAAAGGCTGGAAGATACCACTTAACAAGCTAATCCCAGAGCAAATACAGAAACAATTCTTAACTATAATAAATGCTTTACCAGTGAATAGCTTTATCACTGAGTATAACGGTAACAAAATACAGAACGTGAAATTTTAAACAGGAAAATCTCGTGGATATGTTCAAGGTTTTTTCAAGGTTTTTTTTTTTTTTTTTTTTTTTTTTGACACAGAGTCACTCTGTTGCTCAGGCTGGAGTGCAGTGGCACGATCTCGGCTCACTGCAAACTCTGCCTCCCAGGTTCAAGTGATTCTCATGCCTCAGCCTCCCAAGTAGCTGGGATTACAGGTGTGCACCACCACATCCAGCTCTTTTTGTATTTTTAGTAGAGACGGGGTTTCACCATGTTGGCCCAGCTGGTCACGAACTCCTGACCTTAAGTGATCCACCCGCCTCAGCCTCCCAAAGTGCTGGGATTACAGGCCTGAGCCACCATACCTGGCTTTCAAGTTTTTTTTTTACATTTCTGTAATGCTTTGCTCTCAAAGTTCAGCACTCTGAGGGAACAATGTAACCTGGTAAAAAAAAGACATGGGAATCATTCTGCAAGAAGCGATCTGCAACTTGCTTTGCAAATAATATGAACAGAATAATGCTATTTTTTAAAATCAATATTGCATGAAGGAATACTCTGTATCTCTGCAGATACACACATGAAAGAGTCAGGAAGTGAATCTTCCATGCTAATAACAATGTAGTTCCTCCTGCAGAGACAGGACAGTCCAGAGAAACTTTATTTTTAGACTATTGGACTATTTGTTTCATATGATACTGTTAACACGTATTTATATATTATTTGTAGACACTAAATATTGATAAAATTATTTTTAAAATGCAATAATAATAATCAAATGACCTCATGACATTGCTAAGCCTGCCACGTTGGGCAATTTGAGGAATTTCCTCCAGGTTTTTGGACCTCAGTTTCCCAATCTGCAGGAGATTAGAGAATTCTTCATGGGGTCTTGTGGGTCTCCCATTGCTCCTCAAAACAATCTCAGCCACAGGGAAGTGGGGAACAGAGAGGTATGGGAAGGTTGATGAGAAAACTGAGTATATGTGTGGGAGGGGACGCCATCATTCAAATCCAAGCAGCTCTGCTCTCCTTTTGGTTTTTTAGAGCATTTCTCTACATTCGATCACGTTTGAACAATAGTAGAGTAAAAAAAAATCTATTGATAACTCCAACCTACAAACTTCAAACCAAACAAAAACAGCCTTTAAGAGAATCATCTAAATCGGCAAGTAGCGTGCTCTGAGCTTCAATGTACAATTTACATAAAAGTCAAAAGGAAGCTCTAGCTTCCATCTCAGTCTCTGTTTTCTGCCCCTGGAGGGAGGCAGCAAAGAAAATGAAGGCACATCTGAGTGTCCAGACCTCATTCACGCTGGTTCTTCTGGCCACAGCAGCGGGCTTGCATGTGGAAGTCTCATTCTGATGTATTGTGATTCTTTGTTTTAAAACTCAAGCTTAGCAATTTATTTTTTAATCAGTTGGAACCCTTTTCATGGCAAATGGTAGAAAGCTCAATAAAATTTACGAAAGAAGAAAAAGGTTGGCATTGTTTCACATGACGGAGAAACTCAAGGCTTTAAGCATTGATCCATCCAGTGCCTCAAGTGACATAATTGTCACTTCATTTCTCAGCTCTGTGTTCTATGTTCCATGCAGTGACAAAGTGGCTGCCTCACAGGTTCAGTTCAACCTAGGAGGGAACATTGCCTTCTAGTCATCTCTGGCCACTCCCATGAAAATCAAGGGACTTACTGATTGCCCAACTTGAGTCATCGGCCATGGAGACCCCAGTCACCAAGAGAGGAAGTTTGTGTTCTGATTAGCCAATGTGGACCAAATGGACTGGGGTTGGGGATGGGGGATACTCAAGGAAAATTTAGGGCACCATTTCTTGAAAAATGTAGAGAAAATAGTGAACCCATGATAATAACATCCCAGTTGGCCCTGTGATTGTTATTGCAAAGCATTTTGAAGACAGAAGGAAATATGAGTGACCACTTCTGGGCTTCCTTTGTCCTCTGTGAGTCTTAAGAAAAGGAGCAAATGTCATCTCGCTGCAGCTTAAATTTCTTAACAGAGTTTACTTGTTTAAAAGATTTTTTAACACAATATATCCTTTTTTCAAAACATTATTATTTTCAGATTATATAGACATGTATCAGAACTCTCTTAAATGGACTGCCATAGACAGGTTCTACAGAGGGGTGAAGCTGCAAAATAAGTCTAAAGTAGAATAAAAGGAGAACCAAAAAGAAAATTGAGTGTCTTATTTCATGAAAAATAGTAACTATGCCCAATTCACATAATGAAAACCGCTGAGCATGTTATCCTTAACAAAATAATTTTATTAAGCAAAGTCCTTCTCTATTTAGCACAAGGAAAACATTATTTTAGTCAATTAATAATTCCCAAAGTGTTTTCTTAATATTTTGACAGTAATTTCAAATGGATCTGCATGCATAGAAATGATTATTAAACTAAGGCATATACACAGGCACACACATACTCACACCCCCATGATTATTATTATTACTCGTTGAAACTACAGCCTGAGGTAACAAGGAAAGTAAAGGTCAGACTTCCAAACAGAAAACACATGTATGGTGAGAGCACCATAAACTGCAGGGAAGACACAAATTTATTCTCATATTTTTCATCAAGTCTTTTTTAGAGTTGTGGACAACAGAGACCTTTCTTATTGATTAAATTTCATAATGTTGAATTTGATCAAATCATAAGACATCAATTCGACTATAATTTTTAAAACATTATGAATGATAATAAAGGACAAATGGAATCATTATCAAAGAACGCCCTAAGTATTAAATTATCCCATCTTTATCTTGTTAAGAAAACTTAGAAATCGTCTGTGGGTGCTGGTGTGTTTTCAATTACAAAGAGTGTGTCCTCTTCTCATAAACTCACGGAAGCCATTTTCCAGCGCTCCAAGCGCAGCATAGCTATAGGTGGGCAACAAATATTCTTCTTTTCCGTGTGCTATCTAGGTATGGCTTCGCAGGGTTACCCTGTTGACCTTTTAAAGAGTCCAGACCAAGGCAGGACCATCCTTAGCTGAAGAGTTCTTGAAGAGTTTCCCTGATGTGGAGCTGTTGTACTCAAATTCCTGCTGGCAGTTTCCTAAGAAACGCTAAAAGTTCCTTAGGAGTCTGAATTAACCTGTTAATAGACAGTGTCTTTCTCCAACTGGGAATTTCTCCACTTTCTTCAAGCCCCATCAGTATTCTAGGGGAGAGATTTTAAGTACAGGACAGACTTACTACTCATTGCAGAACCAGAAGGGGGTGCCATAGGGCAAAGGAATCTTAGGCCATTCAGACTGTTTCTACAGGGATGAGTAATAATCACCACACGGATTACGTAACTTCCGGCCAACCACGGATGAAGCAAGGGCTATGAACATGATATTCTCTAAAGAATATTTGGGTTAAGATGGCTGTCTTTACTTTACCGTTTACGTAGCCAAGAATGAACAGAGAAAAATCTTTACCAAACTTATAAATTGTTGTTATTATTATTATTATTATTTATTTTTATTTTTATTTTTGAGCCGGAGTCTCACTCTGTCGCCCAGGCTGGAGTGCAGTGGCGCCATCTTGGTTCACTACAAGCTCTTCCTCCCGGGTTCACGCCATTCTTCTGTCTCAGCCTCCTGAATAGCTGGGACTACAGGCGCCCACCACCACGCCTGGCTATTTTTTTTTATTTTTTATTTTTAGTAGAGACAGGGTTTCACCGTGTTAGCCAGGATGGTCTTGAACTCCTGACCTCATGATCCACCCGTCTCGGCCTCCCAAAGTGCTGGGATTACAGGCCTGAACCACTGCACCCGGCCCAAACTTAGAAGTTATTGATGGTTGCCATCAATATGGCGGAAATAGTAAGGCACGTTTACAACACGAAGTGAAGAGGAGAAGCTATTGGCTAATGGACTTCACCGCTTGAAGGAAATGCCTGGCTGAGGCATAAGCTGAAGGTCCTCGGGAAGAACTCCATCTTATCTGGAAACGACTCCTGAGCTTAGACCAATTGGCCCCAGGGAAAGATGAGCCTTGATTGTACCTTTGGCAAAAGCTAAAAGTGCAAGAGATCATCCCGGGCAGAGGAGCCGGGTGTGGCACTCGTTCTTGACCTACACCTAGCAGGGATGGAACCAGTATTGCAGGAGGTGCTGGTCCAGCTGACTTCTCGCTCTGCAACAAACCCAGGAGTGTAACCTGCAGCAGAAGGTGGTGCCCCCACTTGCTGTTTTCTACTGCTTACTGAAAAGCAGATCTCAATTTCAGCGAAGCACTACCAGATTTTTCATCCTTCTTTTTCATGGATCTGAGAGACGTAAAAGTATTGTAGTTAGATTCAGACGGAACCCATTTTAAACACACTCTGTAAACAGAGAAAAAGATAAACATAGACAAAGAAAATATTCTGCCAAAGAAGGGAAACGACCCGAGAAACCTAGCAAATATAGAATGTGAAGTGAAATTCCTAACATGAGATAGAATAAAGTATTAGAAAATCTCTCATTGATATTTTTGACCAAGTTTGAGAGGATGTGGCATCTGTGGAGCTAGAGTCAACAGTTATGAAAAGGTACAGATCTGAAGTCAGGATTGTTTAACCAACTTTTATTTCAAATTCAGTAGATACTTGTGCAGGTTTTTTACCTAAGGGTATTGCATGATGCTGAGGTTTGGGGTATCAATGATACTGCCACCTAGGTACTGAGGATAGTACCAGTAGTTTTCAACCCTTGCCCCAATACCCAGTAATCACCAGTGTGTAGTGTTGCCATCTTTTTAAATTTTATTTATTTATTTTTTGAGACAGTGCCTCACTCTGTCACCAGGCTGGAGTGCAGTGGCGCGATCTTGGCTCACTGCAACCTCAGCCTCCCAGGTTCAAGTGATCCTCCTGCCTCAGCCTTCAGAGTAGCTGGGACTACAAGTGCGCGCCACCACACTCAGCCAATTTTTGTACTTTTGGTAGAAACGGGGTTTCACCATGTTGGTCAGGAGGGTCTCGATCTCTTGACCTCGTGATCCACTCACCTTGGCCTCCCAAAGTGCTGGGATTACAGACGTGAGCCACCGTGCCCAGCCGTGTTGCTATCTTTATGTCCAATGTTTAGTTCTCACTTATAAGTAAGAACATGCAGTATTTGGTTTTCTCATCTTGGGTTAATTTGCTCACGATAAGCCTAAGCCTCCATGGATGGCCTCCAGCTATATCTATGTTGCTGCAGAGGACATGATTTCATTATTTTTGCAGATGTATAGTATTCCATGATGTATATAGCATATTTTCTTTATCCAATTCACTGTTAATGAGCATCTAGGTTGATTCCATGTCTTTGCTATTTTGAATAGTGCTGTGATAAACATGTGAGTGCATGTGTCTTTTTGGTTAGAATGATTTGTTTTCTTTTGGATATATACCCAGTAATTCTGGGTCAAATGGTAATTCTGTTTTAAGTTCTTTGAGAAATTGCCAAACTGCTTTCCACAGTGGCTGGACTAATTTACATTCTCACCAACAGTGCATAAGCATTCCCTTTTCTCTACAGCCTTGCCAAGTTGGTTATATTTTAAAATGTCATGAAAGAAGTGAACTGGACATAGGCTGTGTAGAACATTGAATCAGTCAAGTAAAAGGAAGTTTAAGAAACTCTCCTAGAGCTCAGAGAGAAAGCAAGCTGACATTTAATGAATATTAGGAATTCCAAAAGTAAAAAAGAAAGCCAATTAGGAAGAAGAAATAATCAAAATAATACTGGAAGATAATGTTGCTAAAATGACTAAGGATTATGATCTTATTTTAAAAGGCTTAGCAAGTACCAGGAACAACTTATTTTAAAGAGCCACTTGAATGAAAATTATTGAGCACATTTGTATTACAGGCACTGAGTGAAGCCAAAAAAAAGTATTAGATGAAATAAACATGGTCCCTATTCCAACTGAGTTGAATATACCTTAGAAGACAAGCAAATCACAATCAGTAGCATAGAGTATGGGAAGCGCTATCACAGAAGTGAAAAGCTTAGCAGAGGTGCACTTTAATTGGCTTCGGGGATCAGGAAAATATCACTTTCCACAAGAAGTGATATTTGAGCAGACTTGAGGAATATGTAGGCATTATCTAGATAAAGAAAAATGTCTTCGGTGAGATGGGAAGTAATCCAGACAGAAGTAAAAGCCTGGGTAAAGTCTCAAACCTGAAAAAGAACATGCCACATTTAAACAACTAAGAACATTTCTGTAAGGTTGAAAAATCAAAGAAAAGGTGAGTTAATGAGGTTGAAGGAAAAACAGAGGCTACCTTATAAAAAATTTCATCCACTCTATACATCGCTTTACTCATAATCCTGAGATGAAGATTTGGACAATGCAGCACAAGGACCAGGACTTTTTATAACGATCATATGTATATTTTCAAAAAGGCTCTCTAGTGAGTGTAGACAATGAATAGCAGAAGAACCAGACAAATGGTGAGAGACTGATTGAAGGTCATCACAGGAATTTAGGGAGGAAAAGGCAATGTAAACTAGGAGAGTAGCCACGGGAATGGATAAAAATAGGTAGATATGAGAAATTTTTCAAAACGTAGAATCAACCTTAATTGGATGTGGGCATTAGGGAGAAATATGACAGTCAGGTATCTGGTTTAGAGCCGTTAAATGCCATTCTCTGAGGTGGGAATCTCAGGAGGAAGATTGGATGATGACTTCTGCTTTGAACATGTTGAATTTAATGTGTTGAATAGGCAGTTGGAACTGGGGAAGGAGAAACTAGGGTGAAGATAGGGCCTTGTGAGAGCTTAGTGTATACATGGCAAATGTTTCCATGGGAGAGGAGATCTTTGCCTAAGGAAGTACAGAGAGTGGGAAGAGAATAATACTAAGAAGAGAAATCCACTAAGAGGATGCCGATGATACCTGCAATTAGAGGCATGGGGAAGGCTTTGCAATTCTTCTTATACAGTAAGGGGGTCATAACCCGGAGATGACGCATTCGGAGGCTGCCAGGATGTAGTTGAAAGGCTGAACCTTTGAATAGCATGTGGAAAATCTTGGCCCTTTGAGTATCTGAAAAAGCTGCAGGGAAGGGTTTTCTAAGGGGAGAATGAGGTTTCAAACATGCCATGAATATGAAGTGATTAGAGGAAGTAGAATTTTTCATTGAAGGGGAGTTCAATGGTTACAGTAGATATGCCTTGGAAGAAGGGAGGATATTTGAAAAAATGTACAAGAACTACATGGAGGAGAGAAGATAAATGAATGGCAGAGGGTTGTGTCCTCTGCATTGAAAAAGGACAACAGAGATAGGAGGCATGATGAAGTATGACAAGAACCACATTGAGTTATATTCTAAATATTGGTTTTAAAATTTCATGTTTAGTGGAAAAAATACATTAAGCATCTGAGTGGAAGGAAAATAACTACCTAAATGAGAACTGAAAGCAGTTTGTCACCAGAATGTGTCTCCTAATATCAGATAACCATGGAGCAACACCCAAGGAATTTTGAGATGAAAAGATTGTGAAAATAATTTTATACCCAGCTGTTGTTTATGTGAGATGATACTAAAATTCTCGGATATGCAAGGATGCCTACATATCTAGCATGTGTATGGATACAATACAGTAACAAACATATACATCTTGGAAATTTACTCAAGAAACTCTAGTAAATTAAGAAATTAATCAGTTAGGAACCTAATCTCCATATCATCAGGATGGACAAAGCACACATATACCTCTCCATTTTTTCTCCAGATCCCAGTAAAATGACTAATGAAGTATAAGAATGAGATTAAATCCTTAGCAGTCCTGAAAAACAGAGGAGGTTTTATCAGCAGATCCAACATTTTAAGGAATTTTGGAAAACTATAAAGCAGATTGGTTTGACAGGGAAAATAGCGCCAAGAAAATCACAAACAAATAAGGACATCTGGAATGGGTCACTGAAGAAGCAAGTACCAGCCTTCCCCACAGAGCCCTGGAAAAACTCCAAGATCATCATCAGCAAGGGCTGGAAATATTTGTTGAATGATGTTGAATGAATGAGCAGCCTGTGTGGCAATTAGCGACATAATTAATTGAAGGAATGCCAGCCCAGCTGGGCTGGTCCTCAGCTCTGGAACACAGAGAACTGGCTATGGTATTTTCTCCTAAGATATAATAGATAAGATGAACTCTCTCTACATAAGTGGTGGCTCTTCCTTTAGGAAAAAGAAAAATAATAGAAAAGCAGCTTTGTAGAGGAATGAAATGTCCTGAAACTCCCTACTCCCAGAGAAATGTCTTCCCTGGCTTACTTGGATTTATTGAAGCAAATCCTTAACCTACTTACATGCTGTTTGTTTGTTCAACCTGGAAAGAAATCCATTTGCATCCCACCCACCTACGCAAAGAGGACTGGAGTATGCTGCCATTCAGGAGAGAGCTCTGCTGTAGGGATGGTACCCTCTACCATTGCTGAAGAAAGCCAGTTGAATGATCAATAGCGACCACTGTAGTCCTTCAATCATAATTACAAATAGCCAGACATTGAGGAAGAGTAAATCATTAATTAGAAACATCTATAGGAACAGGTGTAACAGATGGTCCTTGAGAGATTAACAACGGCAATAGAAGTTAATTTAACATTTCCATTAAAATTATTAAAAGTATTTGACAGAATATTGAATATGTGAAAAAGGACATACTTCTTTGAAAATGAATCAAATGAATAAGAAAGTTTGAGAAATTAAAATTGTGAATAATTAGAGAGAAAAAACTGAGAATGGCTGATTACTACAATAGACAGAGCTAAAATTAGTGATAAAATCTTGTAGAATATGTAATAGTAACAAAGATTAAGAATATTACTGTTGCTTTGTTATTAACCTCTTCTTCTCAAAACATATTAGATTTTTCTATCTTGGGGATTCAGCAGTTTATGAGTATAAGTAAGTAATAGTAGCAAAGATTAAAAACATTACTGTTGCTTTGTTATTAACCTCTTCCTCTCAAAACATATTAGATTTTCTATTTTGGAGATTCAGCAGTTTATGAGTATAAATTGTATCATGTTATATTACCATAGTTTATCTTTTTTTGAACAGATGCAATTTCTTTTAGAATACTGCGATCTTCTTTTCCTCTTCTAACAACAACCTTTTCTCCTCGTGAAACTTCTAATTCATGCTTTTTGAACTACTGAACACACTTGTCATGTGTCTTAACTTTTCTGTAGAAATAGCACTGTCTCGCTTTTATTTTAAAATATTTAAGGATGTTCATGTGTTTCGAAGACAAAATTAAAGATTCTTATTAATTGTATTTTCTGTTGGTTTATCTGAATTTTTGAAAACATCAGTATCACAATATTTTAAGTAAAAATGAACATATTATTTATAAAAGTACATGTTTGAGTTTAATTCTCTACCCTTTTTACTGTCGTTCTTTGCTCTTTTTCTTTTGCAGGGAGAGCATGGGCTATTTTATTGTAGGTACATAGGCGCACACTCCAGAGAGCCAGTCGGAGCTACAAGATTTGTTATGTAAATTATCTGTCCCCTTCAAGTCCCTTTCCCCAAAAACCAGTATCAACTCTTATAGCTGATCCCTGTGGTGTTTCTCTGCTTGTGGCTAAAGAATGCATTGGTCTTGCTGCTTCCTGATTTTTCAGCCTTACATATTATTTATTGACTTCCTGCTATGTCAAATGAGGATGTAACTTTGCTTTTTGCATCCCTTTGGTCTCTCCAAAGGAACTCTCCCTTATCTTCCCTTCAATCTTTCAATGTAATTATACTGTAATTTTAGTTTCCCCAAATATTCATTGCTTAAATTATTATAATCATGTAAATGCTATCGAGTGCTGAGCCTAGTAAACTGATAACTTTTCCTTTCCTGCACAACTTTTTACATCTCCTGGAATCAATCCGTATCTTTTTCTTCATTTGTTTGTGTGGTTTTCTATGTACTTAGCAATTTAACCTAAACTCTCCAGCAATTACCGGAATCTCTTTCCAATAAGTTCATTGACATTAGGCATTTTAATGCTTTCATCTTCTTGGAAAAATTTCTCTGTGACCCTTCTGACCTGTCAATATTGGGAATGGTTGTCCTTTGCAAGAGTTATGCTAACTTCTCTGACTTTCATCACCAATCTGGGATTTTTCTTTATTTCTCTCTTGTATTAGGTGCCTTTTTTCTTGGATCTCATGTCTTCTTTTAGGATTCCTTCAGAGGAATACAAAAACCTTGAATTTCTGAAACTTCTTTTTACCTGACACCAGATAGTTTTGCTGGGTACATATTTTTAAGAATAGGAATAGGAAAATATTGCTTGTTTCTCTTCTAGTTTTCAATATTTGCTATTGAGCAATCGGAAGCCACTGAGATTCCTAATTGGTTGTAAAAAACTTTTCATTTTTTTTTCTTCTCTGAGAACCTGTAGAATTTCCTCTTTATCTTCAGTCTTCTGAACCTGCAAAAGCAAGAGCTCTTCAAGTAAAGAGACTTAACATGTACCTCTTTTCATTCACTCTCTGGGACACCCAGATGATGGGTCCTTTGAATCTGGAAACTTTGTTCTGTCAAATATTCTTGAATTATTTTGTTGATAATTACTTCTCCTTTATTTCATCTGTTTGTTCTTTCTTGAATTGCCATTAGAAAATTATTGGACCTCTTGGCCGGGCGCGGTGGCTCACGCCTGTAATCCCAGCACTTTGGGAGGCTGAGGCGGGCGGATCACGAGGTCAGGAGATCGAGACCATCCTGGCTAACACGGTGAAACCCCGTCTCTACTAAAAAATACAAAAAAATTAGCCGGGCGTGGTGGCGGGCGCGGTGGCGGGCGCCTGTAGTCCCAGCTACTCGGGAGGCTGAGGCAGGAGAATGGCATGAAGCCGGGAGGCGGAGCTTGCAGTGAGCCGAGATGGCGCCACTGCACTCCAGCCTGGGCGACAGAGGGAGACTCATCTCTAAAAAAGAAAAAAAGAAAAAAAAAATTATTGGACCTCTTAAACTGATTTCCCCAATTTCTTACTATTTTTCAATTTCTAATCATTTTGTCCCTTTAGTCTGTTTTCTAGACTATTTCAACTTTTCTTCCTATTTTTCTGTTTACTTTTCAATTTTACTTTTAATTTCTCAGAAATCTTATTTCTGAATATTTATTTGTATAGGATTTTTAATGATTGTAACATATCATCTTATCTATCTGAGAACTTAATGATAGTTTTTATTTATTTTTTTCCCACTTTGTCTCTGTTTTCTCCAAGTTGCTTTTATCGGTCGGTTTGGTTTCGTCTCTATATTTCATCCTAGGCTTTCTTTACATGTTTGATAATTTTCATTTTTTGTCTGCTCAGATTTATTGGGCAACCTACAAGCTGATTGGAAGCACTGAGATGGCTAGCCTGTCTTATTAAAAACTTCCAATATTTGTTGGCCTGGTGCGGTGGCTCATGTCTGTAATCCCAGCACTTTGGGATGCTGAGGCGGGCGGATCAGGAGGTCAGGAGATCGAGACCAGCCTGGCCAACATGGTGAAACCCCGTCTCTACTAAAAATACAAAACTTAGCTGGGCGTGGTGGCACCCACCTGTAGTCCCAGCTACTCGAGGAACTGAGGCAGGAGAATCGCTTGAACCTGGGAGGTGAAGGTTGCAGTGAGCCAAGATCACACCGCTGTACTCCAGCCTGGCGACAGAGCGAGATTCCATAAAAACAACAACAACAACAACAACAAAATTCTGATGTCTTTCCTCTTGAACTGAGGAGGCTCTTTAGCTTGAACTCTTCCAAGGATGATGAGTGAGGAAAAAGGTTGAGGGTTGTATTGATCTATTTTCACACTGCTATAAAGGCATACATGAGATTGGGATATTTATAAAGAAAAGAGGTTTAATTGACTCACAGTTTCACATGGCTGGGGAGGCCTCAGGAAGCTTACAATCATGGTGGAAGGGGAAGAGGCACATCTTATATGGTGGCAGGCAGGCAAGAGAGGGCGAGTAAAAGCAAGGAAAACTACCTTATAAAACTATCAGATCTTGTGAGAACTCACTCACTATTATGAGAACAGCATGGAGGAAAACATCTTCATGATCCAATCACCTCTCACCGGGTCCCTCCCTCGACATATGGGGATTATGGGGATTACAATTTGAGATGAGATTTGCATGGGGACCCAGAGCCAAACCATATCGGGGCATCTCAGAATTTTTAGTATACATGCTCATTTAACCCATCTCTCTAAAGTTCGAAAATTTTACTTCTAATCCATTCCCTAGACACCCTCTGGTTTACTGTCTTCAGAACATAACCCTCCAATCTTTTGCCAGGGAAAGGAATTGGCCCAGACATTGAATAGAAACTAATTTCTAAAATGCCCCCCACCCACTTTTTTTTTTAAGACAGGGTCTCACATTGTTGCCCAGGCTGGAGTGCAGTGGCATGATCACAGTTCACTACAGCCTCCACCTCCCAGGCTCAAGTGGTCCTCCCACCTCAGCCTCTCAAGTAGTTGAGACCACAGGTGTGTGCTACCATGCCTGTCTAATTTTTATGTAGAGACGGGGTTTCACCAGGTTGCTCAGGTTGGTCTGGAACTCCTGGGCTCTAGTGATCTGCCTGCCTCAGTCTCCCAAAGTGCTGGGATTGCAGGCATGAGCCATTACACTGGGCCTCTAAATGCTTTTAGCCAAGTCTTGTTATTTTAGCCTCCTACTCTCTCTTTTTCTTCACTTCCGGGGGTAGCTGGTTTGCACACTTGCTGAGATTTTTGAGGGTTCTGTGGCATAATCTCAGCTTCTACTGCTGGCTTAGTTTCAACCTTCTTAAATAACCAGCCCTCTATTATTTATTTATTTGTTTTTGAGATTCCAAAATTCTGTTGCTGTTGTCCCCTCTGCTATATCCTTGTGGGTGTATGTCTTACAAAATCTCCCTTAATTGCCTTTTAATGGAGTTTCAGGAGGGATGGAAAGTACATGCATATGTTTAATCTGCTATCGTTACCTGGAAATTGATTTTCAAATATATTTGCTAATTGAAATAGTTATGCAAAGTTGCACTTGATAATATCTGACCTTTCTAAATAAAATTTTGAATCTGTATTAAGGCTAATAGGATGCTACAGCAAGACCAACCCTTGAACTTCAGAGTTTAACACGACAACAGTTTAATTCTCACTATCACTAGATGTCCATTATGGATAGAGGGTGGCTCTGTTTCACCATGCCTGGGAATTGATAGAGGTGGACAGAAACTCAATTATTTCGCAGTTGTACAATCTGAAGTGTATAACCTTGGTTCACATAGTAAGGACAGAGAGAGCTGGAGGGTCTCACATCAGCAAATAACTATTTTAGCCTGAAAGTGATATGCTCACATTTCATTGGCCAGAATGTTTCATGGGCCTTATTTACTGAACGAAACAGGAAAGTATAATCCCCGCTGGTGTTTGAAAGAAAGAGATATTAAGTGGGCATTAGAAGGCTCCAGCCTGTCACTTTTAGATATGCAGCCATGTACCATATAATGACTTTTTAGCTGACAACAGACCAAATGTATGATGGTGGTCCCATAATATTATAATATTGTCTTTTCACTGTACCTTTTCTATGTTTAGACACACAAATACTTACCATTGTGCCACAATTGTTTCCACTATTCAGTACAGTAACACACTGTCCAGGTTTCTAGCTTATGACAATAGGTTAGACCATTGTGCACAGCCTAGTACTAGTAGGCTATGCACAGTGAAGAAATTGCCTAAGAATACATTTCTCAGAACATATCCTTGTTGTTAAGCAACATATGACTATACATTGAGCTGAGAGAATGTATTTGCTAGGGTAAGACTAGACTGCTATAAAAAGTAGATCCAATTCAATGTAGTGGCTTAAAAAGAAATGCAGTTTATTCATTTTCACTGAAACACACCAAAGGTAGCATCCAATGCCGACAGGTGGCCATGGTCCCAACCAGATGCTTCGACTGTGTTCCTGCATTTCACTCTTACAACTCTGTTCTAAGTATTCTAAATGAATAACTTGTGTGCTAATGTTCACTTGAAAAGCCTATGACACACACATAATGAAAGGGTAAAGACAGAATCTTCACATGAAGAACTTACCGTTGAAGAACCTAATGCTAAGTCCCAAACCTTTCTTCTTACATGTTCCTATTTGTCTTTCAGTCTTTCATGACTGAAAAGATGTACCATGGAGATGTGCCATTGTGTTTGAAAACACAAGAGAAGGTGTTCCTGGAGAAAGATGGAAGCTGCTTATGAGAGACAAGACGGACCCTGTGGAAGTTTAGTCATGAGGAAGATAAAGAAGATTTTCTGGGGGGATCCTCTAGAAACAAAACAAAACACAAATTGTAATGCATCTGTAGTTAGACTGCTAGGAACTTTGACTCAATGGACTGAAAGTTTAAGGCTTTGTTCTTTACCTGTGCTGCTTTCAAAATATGTGAACAGTGGATCCATTTTTGCAAGCAGAAGTTGTTTAACCATGAGATGAATGTCCCATGATTTCAAATGATATATAATAAACATTTTTCTTTTGTGTTTGGAATCTATTTTCTTTCAGCACATTACCTTAGTGGATTAGTCCATTTTCACACTGCTATAAAGAATACACGAGACTGGGTAATTTATAAGGAAAAGAGGTTTAATTGACTCACAGTTCCGCATGGCTGGGGAGGCCTCAGGAAACTTATGATCATGGTAGAAGGAGAAGCAAGCACATCTTACATGGCAGCAGGTTGAGAGGGAGAGTAAATGAGTAAGGAGGAACTGTCAAACACTTATAAAACCATCAGATCTCATGAGAACTCACTGTCATGAGAGCAGCATGGAGGAAACCGCCCCCATGATCCAATCACATCCCTCCCTCGACATATGGCAATTACAGGTCCCTCCCTTGACACGTGAGGATTGCACTCTGAGATGAGATTTGGGTGGAGATAGAGAGCCAAATCACATCCTTTGGATGAAAGTGATAATCAAACTTTTAAATGTATACAGTTGAAAGATAAAGTCTTAAAATACTTGAATTCAGAAATGTCAAGGAAAATAATGGAGAACTGAAGTATTTCTACACTGCCAATCAGATTTCCCTGTTCCCACTTGCTCCTTAGTGTCTCCTGGGAATCTCTAGCTTTGACCTGATTCTAATCCCTGATTAATTATAAAAGGCACCATGGAGTGGGGAAACACACACCATTAAATATAATCTCAGATAATAAGATGCTTTGATTTCAAGTTCAGAAATGTCACAAGAGGAGAAAATGTGAGTTTCATGATAGAAAGTGCTATATTAAGTGGATGATTATGACCACTGTTGGGATGTAATTATCAATTGATTAAAGACAGGTCAGCTAGAGAGAGTTTGGCATAATGTATGCAGAAGTGCTTCTAGATCAGCTAGAGCTAAAGATCCAAGGAGATCCTTTCTCTGGGAAGGCAGAGAATGGCTGTGGGAGTAACAGAAGAATCATTTCTGCAGAATCCGAAGGTGAACTCGGAGCCTTAGAAAATGGATCTTGAAGTATAGCCCTGACTGAGAGAAGAAAATTACAACTGGAGGAGCTAGATAGATGGTCTTCTCAGTCACAGAAGCTTAATTTTGATCAGAGATTAAAACATCATGCTATGAAAAAGAAATCCCACATTTTTCTGGGGGCTAAAGCCTGGGGTCTTTTTTTTTTTTTCTGAGATGGAGTTTTGCTCTTGTCATCCAGGATGGAGTGTAATGGCACAATCTCAGCTCACTGCAACCTCTGCCTTCCAGATTCAAGTGATTCTCCTGCCTCAGCCTCCCGTATAGTTGGGACTACAGGTGAGTGCCACTATGGTCCAGAAAATTTTTGTATTTTCAGTAGGGACGGGGTTTCACCATGTTGGCCAGGCTGGTCTCGAACCACCCACTCAAGTGGAGACCCACTTTGGCCTCCCAAAGTGCTGGGATTACAGGCATGAGCCACTGTCCCCGGCCTAAGCCTGGACTCTTTAGAGAGTTCACAATTGCTCATAATTCTCAATTTTTGATCTTTATAACAGACTGTATGGTAAACATGGTTGCTTTCACTGTTGAAAACAAAAATAACTTCAGAAATAAAGACAGGACAGCAAGTCACCTGTCCAGAGTGATTGTTGGGCTTAGATGTCTGTGTCTACCCAGGTCAAAATGGAAAAGTTGGCAAAAATGGCACTTTTACTTACCCTACATGGTGTCTTCCCTCTCTTCTGGCAGTGCCCCCTCCCACCCAGGCACTCTGTCTACCTCAGCGATTATTATACCTCCCAAAGGGAATCTTATGCCAGGCATGAACTCATGTGCTTATTAATAGAACATTTTCCAGAGTATAAGGGAATTTCAAAAGAAAATAGTCTTCAGAAAAACAAAAGGAGGCTTTCACATAGCATGATGGATTTTTGGCCTAAGTTGAATGGTGTGTTCACCAAAAGTGTGGAATAAAGAAGAAATCAGATGCTGAGGGACTCACAGGAAGATACCAAGAGTGACCTGCACCAACCATTGATGACCAACCCTGAACTACGCATCATTTCATTTAACCCTTCCCAAAAAAAGCCCACTAAGGTAGATGTGTTCCTGTCTGTATTTCATAGACGAGGGGAAATCTATGGTGTAGGAACCTTAATGTCATTTTCAATGTCTTCCAGAGGTTAAGTGGCTCAGATCTGCTTTGAACAAATTATCACCTGTCAACAGAGCCCATGTTCTTCTTTCTCCACAAGAAACCTGGGGTCAGAACAATGGACAGAGGTCAGCCCAGCCTCCTTGTGACAAGCACCATTCCTCAGTATCAAAGGATTGCCTGGGGTGATCCCTGGGAGGCTGAAGGATTCCGCGATATTCTGAGGCCTTATATGCCAACTGAATCCCACAATTACTGATGATTTTTATTAATTGCATTTATTTCTAAAAACATTAAAGAGAAGTGGGATTTCCTGCTGACAAGAGTTGATATTTTGCAGTCAGAAAATTTTGCATTATCCAAATGTTGGCTATTTTGCATGGCCTCATTCTACATATCCGCTCCACCCTGCTTCCTGTCCCCACCCAACACTGCCCACATCAATGGCCAAACTTTGGCAGAGGCATGCAGAGCTGGAGCAGTCAGTGTTAACTGTTCCAAGAAGCCAGACTCCGCAAGCGTTCTCGGCATCGGTACTTGTCTGTGTAATGGAAGCTCCCCGGGGAAGGTTCCTTGTTCTTTGGAAAATAGTGTCTGCTCTTCGCAATAGCAGTGAATCTAGAGTGAATTGCTAGTCACTTGATGTGATAGGAGTAGGAACTGTAAGGAAATGAATAAGCTTCTTGAAGATGTAACCCCACAAAGAAGCCCAAGTTTCTTAGGAGAAACCCTTGTCTTGCCAGCTTCCTTCCTCTGCTTGAGCTAAATGTATAAGTAGAGAGGTCAGCCTTTGTTCCTCTAGCATGTTGCTAAGTCCTATACAAGACATGTCCAAAGACTTACTGAAACAAACATATGTAAAAATATTTGTGTTTGTTTTACCATAACGCCAATTAGTATGTCATCTATGACAGCATTTTGGACTCTGTAAGGCACTGCTAAAGAGTGAGGTACATTATTTTTTCTATCAAAGTACCTGAACTAATGATTGTGTTCAACCATCTGTCCATCCTAAATTGAGATCCTTCCTTTCTTATTCTAGTTGGGTAAAGTATTGACAAAGCTAACGCTAGAATTTTAACAAACCAAGCTAATTGCCTATGTATCAGTCCCTGCTTTGAAGAGCGATGATCACAGAAGTGACATTTTTTTTTTTTTTTTGAGATGAAGTCTCTCTCTTGTCCCCCAGGTTGGAGTGCAGTGATCTCAGCTCACTGCAACCTTCGTTTCCCGGGTTCAAGCGATTCTCCTTCCTCAGCCTCTGGATTAGCTGGGATTACAGGCACCTGCCATCACGCCCGGCTACTTTTTGTAATTTTAGTAGAGACGGGGTTTCACCATGTTGGCCAGGCTGGTCTCGAACTCCTGACCTCAGGTGATCTACCTGCCTCGGCCTCCCAAAGTGTTGGAATTACAGGCGTGAGCCAGAGACGTGACTCTTTAGCTAGGGCTGAGGAATCTTCTGGATTCTTGAAACTGGGGGATGAGGTGGGAAAGCATCCCCTGATGTCTGAGACTAACCTGATGTTGACAGATAGACCTTGATATGATTGCAAGCCAGTCTGATGCTCATAGCTAGGTCATTTTGTTCTCCTGTCTCCTATAATCACGAAATACCAACTTCAGACAAGGTTACCGTGAAATCATAATAAAATAAAACAAGTCCACTTTATAATTTTGTCTTCGCATAGATGAACAAGGTCACTGTGACATTCGCAAAATACACAAATTATACAATTGCCCTCCTTTCTGACAGCATCCAAGCTAGAAACAACACTCACTTCTTTAGATCTTTCTCCAAATCACATGACCAAAGTTCAAATCCTATAATAGGTTCTTTCTAATACTCTCTTGCTGAGATAACCCACAGTTTTCTGTTGTGTATGTTCTCTGTCTCATGCAATGAGTAAAAAAATCAGCTTTTTAAAGCCTAGATGTATTCTTGTAGGACTTTGGCTGTAGGGCATTGATAATCTCATAGTAAACACTCAGCTTCACCACTGCTAAGCCAGAGTGATTCAGAGTTTCCCTCTTATTATCCTCCCTCACCCCATGCAATGCCTGTGATGTTCATGTGTATAAAGGCTGTAAGGGTGGAGCATGCAATTTTCCTTGAACACAGTGTTTCTGCATATCTGAGGCCAATTTAAAGCCTCTTATATCTAGGCAGGTGGTCAAGGCCCCTGCTTACCACTGTGGAGCTCAGAGTCTTTTCCGTCTCCTTCAGGAGGGCTCCCGTGATGGGCCTTGAGAATGGCCTTCATTCTAGAAGGCATATATACTCCCCTCTTATCTCCACAATGAGAGACAGCAGCCTTGTGTAGGGATTCTCACGGAGATGGTGAGTGGAATAATGGGAGGTACACCCTATTCAGCCTCTTCATACACAGAGAAATGTTTGTAGTTGGGTTTAGGGTCAGGAAGTCAAATGACTGCAGCGTCAAGTCTTGTTTGTACGTGAATGAAGTGGGCCAGGTCTGATACAATACAAGGGCATGGGGTCTTTAGTAAACTGGCAAGAGCATGTCCTCTCTAAAAAGGCACAACTTAATTTCTTAATTTAACCGCTGCTGGTGGCTGCCATGAGGCAATGAGATTCCAGCGTGGCCAGATCATTTGATTCCTTCCTTCCTTCCTTCCTTCCTTCCTTCCTTCCTTCCTTCCTTCCTTCCTTCCTTCCTTCCCTCCTTCCCTCCTTCCTTCCTTCCCTCCTTCCTTCTTTCCTCCCTCCTTCCTTCTTTCCTTCCCTCCTTCCTTCTTTCCTTCCCTCCTTCCTTCTTTCCTTCCCTCCTTCCTTCTTTCCTTCCCTCCTTCCTTCTTTCCTTCCCTCCTTCCTTCTTTCCTTCCCTCCTTCCTTCCTTCCTTCTTCCCTCCCTCCCTCTCTCTCTTTCTCTCTGTCTTCTTTCTCTCTTTCTTCTCTCTCTCTTTCTTTCTTTCTTTCCTTTTGAGACGAAATCATACTCTGTCACCCAGGCTGGAGGACAATGGCACAATCTCAGCTCACTGCAAACTCTGCCTCCCAGGTTCAAGCAATTCTCCTGCCTCTGTCTCCTGAGTAGCTGGGATTACAGGCGTGCACCACCACATCCGGCTAATTTTTATATTTTTAGTACAGACAGAGTTTCACCATGTTAGCCAGGATGATCTCGATCTCCTCACCTTGTGATCCACCCACCTTGACCTCACAAAGTGCTGGGATTACAGGCATGAGCCACCGCGCCCGGCCTCTCTCTCCCCTTTCGTTTTCTTTTTTGGGGGAATAGAGTTTCACTTTGTTTCCCAGGCTTCATAATTACATGAGCTCATTCTTATAACAAATCTCAGCTTACATATTTATATACATCCCATTGGTTCTGTCTTTCTGGAGAACCTCTACGAATACACCTTGCAAATCCTTTCCCTGGTGCTTGTTATTGTGACAATTGTTATTGTGTGCTTGTTTAATAGCTTTTCTGAAGTAATTCTGCATAATCTATATGCTTTATCATGCATTGCCACTGAGCTATTGCTTGGTTAGCTCAGTGGTGAGCTAATGATTGAACAGAGATTTACTGAAACGCCTGTAACCGATAAATCTCCCTGTGTTTGTAGCTGGGTCTTCTGTGCATATTGGGGTATAGTTTGCAACTCTGTCTTAGCTTTCACTTCCCACTTGTGTAGCACCTCAAGGTCAGCCAGAGATGAAACCTTAAGGCCCTCTCAGTTCTTTCCTGAGCATGTTCACAGCCCTAAGTATGTATATAATCCTATGTATGCATGCAGCCTTCCCAACTCCTAGCAACATGACAGAGGTTTTCCAAGTTATTCCCTGAATTTTTCTTTAAAGCTTTTTTGTGCCCCGAGTGGTACTGCTGCCTCTGGCAGTCATGATGTTAAAAAATTATCTCTGATTGTTTTCAACAAATGTCTCCAGGCAAAAGACTGTTCACACTGGGATAGCTCTAAGTCAAGTCAAATAAAGGTAGTCCTTTTCAAATGGGGTTTCTAGAAAACCAGCAGGCAGGAGGTGGGTCTTTTAAGGAGTTTCTACCCTGATCTGTACTTTCTAGTGGCTGCCAGGCTGCTGGTTTTCGTTGTGACTGGAGCCTGGCGGCTACTGCAAACATGGGGAGAAGGTATGGAAACAGGAATAACTATAACTCCACAAAGCTTGCTGTTCTTACCAAGATTCAGTCATTTTTTTTCTCGAATAAATACTCCCTGGATTACTGGAAGTCTTTGGTTCATTTCCAATGTTGTGAAACAGTTGATTCTGACAGCTTTGCAAGTGTTCTTCTGGCTTTCATGGAAAAAAGAAGTTTTGGAAGTCCTGAGTCTACCATTTTTATTAATATCATTTTAAATTAAGGTTTGAAAATGTTAAAATCATTCATTGCAATCCTAAAACTGTCTAATGTGAAAATTAATCATAGTTCCAAAAGGTATTATATAAACAACACAGCCACGAAAGCTTTCTCAGCAACTTAACAAGATTTGCTTTCAAAGTAGTAAATGTAGACACTGCCTGGTTAAGACGAGCAACACTGTCTTCTCCTCTTTCTGATTTTTGAGTTTTCAGTGATATCTAAACATCATTAAGTGCTTCTGATTTGTTGATTATTATCTATGCCTAGGAAGTCTACATGCTGCTATTTATCCCAGAGAAATACTTACCTTAAAGAGCTGAGCCTGGCTGAGGTGGGCGAATCATGAGGTCAGGAGTTTGAGACCAGCCTGGCCAATATGTTGAAACCTCGTCTCTCCTAAAATACAAAAAGTAGCCAGGCATGGTGGCACGTGCCTGTCGTCCCAGCTACTCAGGAGGCTGAGGTGGGAGAATCGCTTGAATCCAGAAGGTAGAGGTTACAGTGAGCCAAAATCATGCCACTGCACTCCAACTTGGGCAGCAGAGAAAGACTCTATCTCAAAAAATAAAAAAAAAAAAGAAAGAAAAAGAAAGAAAAAGAAGAGATGAGCCCAAGGATTTGCAGAGTAGAAACAATTGGTAACAAGTTGAATTTCCATCTATATCAGGATAGTTAAATAATTTATGATTTTATGCAACAGAATATTATGCAGCTAATGAATGACTTAGTGGAACTTTGGGGCTTGACATGGAAAAATATTTATGACATAATTTTAGGTTAAAAAAGGTAAAGAATTGTACATTGTAGTCTTTTGATGCTAATTGTGCTTAAAAACCAAAAAGATAAAACATTATTTCTACATGTACCTTTGAGTTTGTAACTCTCTGTAAAAACATCTCAAAACTTATGCATAAAGTTAGTATTAGTGGTTACTTCTAGTGACAGTTGTGGAACTGAGGCCAGGTCTGGGTTGAAGCAGGGGAGGAAAAATGCAGGAAAAGGAATAGTAACTTTGTTTGAGATTTTAAACATCAACTATGGGTGTAATTAACATAAATTAAATCTAATATGAATATAACAAAAATAAAATATTATATGTGAACCTATAAAATGTATTTTAAATATACAGCAAAAGCCAAATAGTAATTACACCTATGGCTTTTGGAGATCAAAGGTAAACTTACTTTTCTTCTATATACTTTTCTATTTTTCCATAGCTTTCTATAATAAACATATAATAAACATTGGAATAAGAAACATGTAAAAATTGATACAAACGTGTGTCAATAACAGTAAACAAGAAATTTCCAAAAATTATTATAAAATATTGCTTAATAGGACAAAAATGATAATTTTCACTCAAAATTAAACACTAGTTCCTCTTCTATCTTGCAGAACATGAGAAACCTATTTGTATAATAATACTTTGAGAAACCTATTTGTATAAAACTAACCCCTCTCCCCATACAATTATTTCATTAGTAAAATCAAATAAATCAAATTAGTAAAATCATGTCGAAAACAATTTTTGCTTGTCTTTGTTTTTGAATGGGACTTCTACATATTATGACTGAGAGTTACTTAGAAATTCATGGAAGGTTCTCCAGGAAAATTATACCTCTATCCCTAGGACATATTAAAATCCAACTATAGGACTGGTATGAAATAGTATATACTTTAATTGAATATATGTGGTTAAATCCTATAAGATGAACAGAAGTTTACTGAACTTTTCCATCAGAAGTTCTTACGCCCTTTGAAGTTATAGATTGAAATACATTTTATATACACATGACAGATGTGACTCAGGAAAGTTCACTATTTTTGTATAAATTTCCGAAATCATTGCCCAGCCCCCAAAAGCAATCTCTTATAGGTTTGTATTTTGTTCTTTTTTTCAAGAAGCTGATATTCTTTTTACAAAAATCACTGTAATCACGGGACTGGCATCAAAGAGTTTCTAAAGATGTCTTGAAATACAGCAATCTAATTACAGAGTCTATTCTCTAATCCCTCCTGATGTGACCTGGTTATTATATCCACCACAACGTTGCTGAAAGAAGATGACAGCACCAACTCTCCTTGCCCCAGAGGAACATCAAGTTGATTTAAATGTTTTGGGTGCCCTAATGCTACTCATCTCCTCCTCTCTTCCAAACTGATGAGTGTGAACTAATGTCAGCTCCCTTCCTGGGGTTGTAGGAAAGAAAATGTGACCTCAATGAAAAATGTATTGCAAATGTCAAAATAAATTTCAGCTAAAAATGACATTTTTTCAAGGAGATGTAATGAGAAAACTGTTCAAAAGGCAGAGTTAAAGTTTCCTGGTTCCGTATTTAATTAACTCAATCTGACTTTTATTATGCTTTGTATTATGTGTTTCCCTGTTCAGTAAACAAACAGCAGAAAATTAAACCAGGGCAACTGCCAACCAGCAGTAAATTTCATGGAAAAATAATGAATTGCCATGGGATGCCATAGGGTCCTGGGCAGATAAACTTATTTTTCCTGGAAGGTTTCCACTTGCCTTTGTCACAACTTGATATACAAAAGGAGCAAAAGAAATGAAATATAGTAGTTGGTGGTAGGTGTACACAAGTGTAATGGCCTTGGAGAATAATTCAGCGACTGGTTTCTGGGATTTTCAACAGATTAGTCCTGTTTCTTCTTGAGGAACATGGTTGGATGCCAGGGAAATTCTCACCCTGCTTTTATGGATCTGTAGGACCTGCGGAAACTGTGCTCTGTCAACTTTCAGCCAAAGGGGAGCCCACTGCAAAAGAAGGATGACCCTGACGATAAGGAATGTACATGATTTCGGGAAAATACAGACTTCAAACCAAAAAAGGCTACTCCTAAATAACTCTATGTTGTGTGACTAATAACTGCTTAAGTCCTTCAAACTTGATAGGAATCAAAGGTATTTCCAAACATTCAGCTATTTGGTTTTCCTACTTGATACGGTTTCCTGATGTATAGGTACTCTTCTAATGATTTGAGTTTATGTCCAGGCAAGAAAGGGTTTGGATTAAATCAGGAAAATAGAAGGTCTTTTTGAGTGACATGAAAATGATTACATAGGGTTTTCTATCTCATGGTGTAAAGGTCAGGTGTCTCTTTATCTGATTGTAGAGCATACCTCCCAGGTTCAAGTACTCATAGTGGAAGACAATTCTGGTTTTATCCCCACCAACTTCCCCTGGCATGAGTAGAACCACTGGGTTCCACAGAAGCGTAATCATTCCAGTTGCTGAGGAGGATGTTAGTCAGTTATTCTCCCAGATTTCCAGAATAATTCCCATGAAGGGACCATGATTCTTTCCAGCTTCTCTTGGAAGGCTGTTTGGCATGAAATCATCCACTATTTGGTGTTAGGTATTAGTTGAGTCTATACTTTTTCCTTAGTGGTTAAATAGATTTTGAAGAGTCATTGAATAAATAGTCTTAGCTGGGTTTGGTGGCTCACACCTGTAATCCCAGCACTTTGGGAGGCCAAGGCGGCCGGATCACGAGGTCAGGAGTTTGTGATCAGCCTAGCCAACGTGGTGAAACCCCATGTCTACTAAAAATACAAAAATTAGCTGGGCGTCATGGCATGCACCCATAATCCCAGCTACTCCGGAGGCTGAGGCAGGAGAATTGCTTAAATCCAGGAGGTCTTAATGAGGTTTCAGTGAGCCAAGATCGTACCACTGCACTCCAGCTTGGGTGACAGAGCAAGACTCTGTCTTGGAAAAAAAGAAAAAAGTTTCTAAGCACCAATTTTATGCCCATCCCTATTCTAGGTGCTGGGGCCACATCAGGGAGCTGAAATCGAAAAAAAAGGAAAAAAACAACAACAACAAAAACCTGACTTCAAGGAACTTACTTCTTCTTGGGGAAAGACAGACAAGTAAAGTAAGTGAATATAGTATTTCATAAAGTGATAATTACTAAAGAGAGATATGTGGAGTTTGAGAAATCAGCCAGTTGCTATGGTAGACCTTCCTGAGAAGGTAGCATTTGAGAAAAGACTTGAAGAAAGGAAGGGCATGGCTTGAAGGTACCTTAGGGCAGAGCATTAGGGCAGAGGAAACAGCTGGCTGCACCTTGGCAAGGTTCTGGGCAGGAGCATGCCTGGTGCTTCCAGGAAGAGCACAGAGGCCTGTGTGGCAGAACTGGAGTGAAGGAGGAAGGAGGTAATCTGCAGGTGTAACAGTGGCAGGGCCTCTGCAGCCACTGTAGAGATTCTTAACTCTAAGCAAGATGTCAAGCTACTAGGGTGCCTTGAAAAGAGGTGACAAGATGTTATTCTGGCTTCTGTGTGGGGAATAGATTATAGGAGGTACAGGGGAATGCAGGCAATGCAGTTTGGCCTTGCTGCAAGCATGTAGGGGAGTGATGGTGGCTTGGTTCACGGTGTTCATTGGGAGACATGAAGAGCTTGGAATCACCTAAACTTTTCAGCCAAGTTCATAATCTAGACAAGGAAGAGATAAAACCTGTTGTCTTTAGTTATCTTGAACTTTGAAACACTATATGGAAAGTGCTTGCCACATAATATGGGGATCAATACATGTCTGCTGTTTTCCATTCCAAAACTTCTCCCCTAAAAAGTTAAGCATGGAAAAAAAAAGACTTTGAATTTATAATTTGTAGTTTATGTACAGAGTTTTTAAAACACACACAAAGAACAATACTGATGTCCGTAGAGAGTTAAGGAACACATACATGTAATAAAATTATACATTTTTAAATAGTAGTAGAGCTTATAAATCAAATTCAGGATAGTTGTTGCACGAGGAAGGGGTAAAGTGAAAGGGACAAAAGATAGTGCTCAAAAACCAACTCCCTTCCCTTCCTTCTTTGATTTTCTTAAAAGTCACTAAAAGAAAAGTATCAACAGTTGTTAAGTGTGAGTAGTATTAACATGTCTTTATTATATTAATCTCTGTTTTAAAATAACATATACAATTTGAATTTTAAACTTAGTTTAAAATTAAAATGGAAAAAAATAGTAAGGAGGAAAGAAAAATAAAGGGAAGGCATAAGGCAGGGAAAGAGAGAGGGTAAGAAGAGAGAATCAATTGGATTCATCGTCATCTACTTTAAGTAGACTTTACGGTAGTCTGAAATATGGCTATTTAAATATTTACCAACAACTAGATGTGAATTGAAATTATCTGCATAATTAGTAACAGTTTTAACTGATACTGAAATAGCACTTTATAAACTGTAAAATGCTTTCGTGTAATTTAAGGCATTCAGTTCTCAAAGCAACCCTAAAAGATAATGTGGCCACGATGAAATCTGTTTTGGAGATGAAGAAATTAACATTCAGAGTTGCTAAATGGTTTTCTCAAGGTCTCCTGGAATGCCACAGAGCCGGGCCTGGAACCCAAGCTTTCAGGTCTGAGGATTCACATAGCTTGCTCTCTTCTCAAGCCTTCGTCAATGTAGTAACTGTAATTTCCAGTTTAATAGTAAGTTTAATAGTAAATGTAACAGTGATTTTGTTCTTTTTACTTCATGAGAAACTTAGGGATTCTATTCTTACTGTAAAAATTCAATAGCAAAGGAAAGCTAAGTACCCTCTTGGTTCTCCAGCGTCTCCTCCCAAGCCCTGTGACCTAACTCAGTTCCACTCACCTGGGAGGTAAATGCCCTTAGCATTTAGGTGTGCTCCTTGGAGACACATTCCAGAACACTTTCATCATACAATTGTACCAATGGAGATCGAATTTTATCTTATTTTTTAACGTAAGGAGGATGAAATGATATCTCACTCTGTAATAGCTATGACTTGATTGCCTTTCAATGGCTAAACTGATGGTAATACCACGTAAGAAACAGTTGTCTTACATTCTTGCCAATACTCGCTAGGAACTCTTTTATCTTCTGTTTTACCATTTTGAGAGGGGAAAACCCAATGCTACTTTAAATCATATCCCCTGAATTGCAGGGGAAATGGAGCATCTTTTTATTTGCAACATAGGCCACTTGCATTTCTTCTGGGTCCTTTGCTAATTTGTCTTTTGGGTTGTTGGAGTTCTATATTTTTTTGTTGCTAATTCTTTATGTTTACATGTGTTTCAAATGTTTTTTCAGTCTTTGTGTTTTAACATCTTTATGGCATCTTTCTCATATAAGTGAATTTTATATGTTTATGTAGCCAGACTTTCCATTTGTACATTCTTTTTGAGTCATGTTTTAGGCTATTACTTTCCAGAAATAATAAACACTTTTTACTTTTATATGATTTTGTTTTTATGTTTAGTTCCTTAATTATACTTAGAATTTATTTCTGTGAGAACTCAAAAATCTGTTTCCTAAATGAGAATACAGCAATTTCTGAACCTTTAATGAAAAATGTATACTTTCCTCAATGATCTAAAATGCCACCTTTATTCTGTACAAAATTCTCAAATAAACTGAATCTATTATGAACTCCGTATGTGCTAGAATTGACAACACATTTAGACTGCCACATTTTAGAATCCATTTGTTAAGTTATGTACGACTCCTGTGCATTTGAAAACTCAAGTAATTGAGATTACAGAGCTAACACTTCAATTCCTCTTTCACTTCTATCCACCTGCCCCAATTCTAGGCTCCTCTCTAGCAATAAACACTACTATTGGTTATTATTATTGGTGTGTGTTTCTTCAGACCTTTGTCAGTCTTAAATTTAAGAACATTAACAGTATATGAATAGATCCTCTTTGTAAAAAATGAAAATGTTAAGAGAAGACCCCATATGCCTTTAATAATCATTTTCAACACCAATATCCTTTTTTATGGGCAGTAACTATGAATAATTTGGAATATTTCCTTCCAGACTTTTCACATGCATTTACATTTCATAGGCATATCAACAACAACAACAACAACAAAAACCACATACGCCCGAGGTTTACAATGGTATGGGTTTTATCCGTTATTAAAATATTGATATACTTCTACACCATTTTACAGAGCGTTTCTGTCTCTGGCTGCCTGACTATCTCCCCAATATGCTGGGCCACCCACACCTTTCTCAGTGCCCCACCTCTCAGCCCCTGCAAATTCCTCATGAGACAGTAGCCGATTATGAGGAAACCTCAATGCCTCAAATAACAGTCCTTCAAACCCCAACCCCTGCACTACAGCTAGCATCTATTTTAGTCTATTGGTTTTCCTGCATATTGACTTGTTAAACGTGTTGAATATCATTCATGACTACATAGTACATGTAGTAGATCTCTAAGACCTACTAAATTGGTGTAAAAGTAATTGTGGTTTTGGCCATTACTTTAAATGAACAAAACCACAATTGCTTTTGCACCAACCTAATACAATTGAGTGTTAAAAAATCAAGTCAGAGAATGTGGTAGGCAGAATTATTTTCCGATTAAATGTTTGTCCTAGTCCCTGGAACCTATGAATATGTTGTGTTCTATAACAAGGGAGGATTAAGGCTGCAGATAGAAGTTGCTAGTCAGTTGACATGGAGATGGGGAGATAATCCTGGATCATCCAGTGAGACTGAGCCAATGACAATTTTCCAAAAAAGTAAACGAGAGAAGTTGGAGTGTCAGAGTCGGAGGGAGATTTGGAGATCTGAAGATGCTACATTTCTGGATTTAAAGATGGAATGAGGTCACAAGCCATGGAATTCAGGTGTCTCTAGAGGCTGGAGAAAGGCAAGGAAATGGATTCTTCCATAGAGCTTCCAGGGAGGAATGCAGCTTTGCCAATACCTTGATTTGATGCCACTGAGACTCTTAAGACTTTTTTCCTTATGTTCGGAGGGTACATGTGTAGGTCTGTGACAAGGGTATATTGCATAATACTGAGGTTTTAGCTTTTAATGAACCCATTGCTAAATAGTGCAGTGCAAAATAGATAGTTTTTCAACCCTCACCCCTCTTTCTATCTCTCTGCTTTTGGACTCCCCAGTGTCTATTATTTGTATCTTTGTGTTCATGTGTACCCATTTGTTTAGCTTACACTGTAAGTTAGAACATGTGGTATTTGATTTTCTGTTTTTTAGTTATTTTACTTAGGACAATGGCCTCCAGCTTCAATCATGTTACTGTGAAGTACATGATCTCATTCTTTTTTATGGCTGCATAGTATTCCATGGTGTATATGTACCACATTTTCTTTATCTAATGAACCACTGATGGACACTTAACGTTGATTCCATGACTTTGCTATTGTGAATAGTGCTGCAATAAACATACAAGGGTGGGTGTCTTTTTGATGAAACAATTTCTTTTCCTTTGGATGGATACCCAGTAGTGGGATTGCTGGGTTAAATGGTAGTTCTATTTTTAGTTCTTTGAGAAATCTCCATACTGTTTTTCACAGGGATTGAACTAATTTAACTCCACCAATAATATATACACATTACCTTTTCTCTTCATTCTCACCAACATCAACATCTGTCATTTTTTGACTTTTCAATAATACCTATTCTGATTTGTGTGAGATGGTGCCTCATTGTGATTTTAATTTGCATTTCTCTGATGATTAGTGATGATGAGCATTTTTCATATGTTTGTTGGCTGCTTGTGCGTTCTCTTCTGAGAAAGTGTCTGTTCATGTCCTTTGCCCACATTTTAATGGGGTTATTTGGCTTTTTTCTTGTTAATATTTTAAAGTCCCTTATAGATTACGGATATTAGTCCTTTATTAGAAGCGTAGTTTGCAAAGATTTTCTCCTATACTGTAGGTGTCTGTTTACTCTGTTGATGGTTTCTTTTGCTGTGCAGAAGCTCTTTTGTTTAACGAAGTCCCGAACTGTAATAGCATTCATTTCAAAACACCTATGCTATCTCTGATCTCTAAACTCTCAGAAAACTGTCCTTTTAATGACCTCTTCATTGTGACGCTTAACGAACAATCTTTAGCTCCTCTCTGATGAGACCTGTGGCACTGTAGAGACTTGTTCTCTAGAAATACCCTCCTCCTTTAGTTTGTATGATTCTATTCTTTCTCTCTCAGTTTTCCTCCTGCCTCTGTCACTACTGGCATTATCTCACAGCCTCTTCGTTTTTTTAATCCTTTGCTGCATCTAAAGTATCAGCATTCTACACATTTCGTTCCCTCAGTACGCCATTGGGAATCTATATGGCCTCCTTTGGCAATCTCACCCATGATGGCTGTACCGTCTCTGGGCTAATGACTCTCAAGTGCTTGTCTCCTGATAATTATGAAGATAATCATATTGTTTCCATCTTCCCTCTCTGCTCTGATTTATGATTCTGTGATCTCCATGAAATGGAATAGTACTTGAAGTTGATTCGCAGTTATTAAAGCCCTTATTCTTTCCACGAAGTCTTCTTGCTTCTCCTCCTGGCTGCTCAATCTGCTCTCTTGATTTAGTCAAGCCTAAAGGAATTAAGATACCCTGGATCCCATTTTCCATCCTGTCACATAGGCCAACAGTGTGTTCACATCCATTCTAAGGTGAGACTGTAGGTACGATGAGAGCCTGCGAGGACTAATTCCCAAACACAAGTGTGGAAAAGACAGGAAGCACATCATCATTGTAATCATCATCATCATCATCATCATCATCATCATCATCATCACATCCTCTTTACTACAACAGCAAATCATACTTGAAAGGCTTCAAGTTCTTCTGCTACCCAGTGGATGGAACTTTTGAGAAGATTGGACCAGTTTGAGAGAATAAGGAAACCCCATTTTCTCTGGCAGTCTGATTTGTGACATAAGTCATTCTGTGACTACACCACCTGAAGAGTGTGCCTAGGAGATATCAGAACTGGGGTACAGCATGAAATTAGCATCACACACTGACTACAAAACAAAAACAACAAAATTTAAGAGCCAAGTTTTATTGAGTCTTGAGTCCAGGGTGGGTGGGACTCAGAGAGAGAACTATCTACAGAGGCAAATGCAGGAGAAACATCTGATAAAAAAATCTGTAGGAGGCAACAAGGGAAGTTGTCATTTAGACCCCCATGGGCTCCACAATTTTGCAAGTACTGAGCTTTTTAAAAACCTGGTTCTGCCCAGGAAGCGGAGCTTGCAGTGAGTGGAGATGGCACCACTGCACTCTAGCCTGGGTGACAGAGCAAGATTCCGTCTGAAAAAAAAAAAAAAACCCAACCTGATTCTAACACTAGCCACTGCCAGACATAGTTGGAGTGCTACTGGGCCTTATAGAGAGAGGTTGGCTCCCATGACCAGTCCAGAAAGAAAACTCTCAACTAGCAAGACCAGATCTAAGTCCATTTTGAAAGATCTTGATAAGCCAGAGTGGGGAGCCTTACTGACTTCCCAAGACTTAGCTTGGCCAGGATCTGTTTGCCCATCAAGTTAGAAGTTGAAGCTACAGACAAGACAGAGAGAGTCGGGGGAGGATGCGAGAGAATGAGCACGGGGTTGGAGCCAATCCATATCTTCTGTAGTCTTTCAACAGAGACAGTTGCTCAATTCTGTTTGATCCAATGCAAGGAAAGTTTTGTCTGAACATACGGCTGAGCTTCCTAACTGGGCTCATATGTTCAGTTCTAAGAAAAAGCTACATGTTAGCGGAATAAGAAACAATCCCTATTACAGGAGATGCATAATACTTCCCATCAGTACCCACTTAACCCGAACACATAGAGAGCCTGGAGGATAAACCAAAAAAAAAAAAAACAAAAAAAAAACAAAAAAAAACAAAAAAAAACAAACCAGATTCTAGTCAGAGGGAGACCTAGATTTCTCTATCAGGGATTGGAAAGTCCTCTTAGGCAAGAGTGTTTGCCTTTAAGGTGCCGTGGAGACTAACTTGGAAGGAGAGGTCAGGGAATAGTGACAGGCGATTATTCTGAAAAATCGTAATGAATCTCTTTTGCACTTCCAGGCACAAACTCTTCTTAACTCATTCTTAAATAACTACCTTAGGAGTGGAGTGTAGGTGATTACTTCTGAAAGAATATAAAGAGGCCGGATGCAGTGGCTCACGGCAGTAATCCCAGCACTTTGGAAGGCCGAGGCAGGTGGATCGCCTGAGGTCAGGAGTTCCGGACCAACCTGGCCAACATAATGCCATCCTGTCTCTACCAAAAATGCAAAAAAATTAGCTGGGCGTGGTGCAGCGTGCCTGTAATCCCAGCTACTTGGGAGGCTGTGGCAGGAGAAATGCTTGAACCCAGGAGGCAGAGGTTGCAGTGAACCGAGATAGGCGCCATTGCACTCCAGCCTGGGCAACAAGAGTGAAACTCCATCTCAAAAAAAAAAAAAAAAAGTGAAGAGAATGAAAGCCTTCAGTTTTTGGTATCCAAAGTAGGATTCTGGAACAAATGATGAGCTGGAAAGCCAAGCCTTCGCAGAAAAATTTCCGGCTCACTCAGATCATTTTCCCTAAGTGCAGAGATGATACTCTTTCTGCCTGAGTTATAAGATGGCAACTCCCACCTGCCTTGCTGGACCCTTCCTGATCAGGAAAACTTAGTGAATCAGTTGACCCTATTTTGTTGTCATGTCAGTCTCCATTCTGCTGTTTTGCTGCTGCTGCTTGGTGCTTGGACAGGAAGTATCTTGGTCGGATGCAGCATCTCTCGCCTATAATCCCAGCACTTTGGGAGGCTGAGGTAGGTGGATCATTTGAGGTCAGGAGTTCAAGATCAGCCTGGCCAATACGGTGAAACCCCATCTCTACTAAAAATACAAAAAATAGCCAGGTGGTGGTGGTGCGTGCTTGTAGTCCCAGCTACTTGGGAGGCTGAGGCAGGAGAATTGCTTGAGCCCGGGAGGCAGAGGTTGCAGTGAGCCTAGATCGCACCACTGCACTCCAGCCTGGGTGACAGAGTGAGACTCTGTCTCAAAAAAATAATAAATAAATAAAAGTGCAGCGTATCTTCCTTCTGCTGGGAGTAGCCACCTCCTTACCTGCTTCTTTTGCAGTGTTGACACCTTATCCCCACCACCTGCACCCCCGCCCCACCCCTGCACCTTGCTCTTTCATGTGGTCAGAATGGGGCGACTGAAGCTTCTGCATGAACTTTCCCTCTACAGCCACAGTGGTTATCTAGGGGAAAAAGAAGAAAACTCAGCTAAACCAATGAGTCTTTTATTGAGATTTATTTAACTATATTAAGTGGCATCTTTTCCTTCTCTGGTGGTAAAGCTGGGAATATGTAAGAGCTAAAATGACTGAAAACTTTGCTCTAGTGTTGAAGGAAAAGTCATATGACAGGAAAGAAGATAGTCACTGTTCAGCCTGAAGCAGAGTCCAGCAATGCTCAGAGAGAGTCCTGGTATCATTGCAACCCTCCATTCAGTCATCCCGAAGATACCAGGATCCCGCCCTTCCTGCAACTTAGCTACACACGTCAATTCAATTTCCATTTGGCCTAAGCTTGTGCAAGTTTCATCTCTTTTGCTTGCAGCTAAGAGTTCTGCCTGTGTCGTGGTCTTATAATTATCTGAATTAGAGCAACACTGAATGAGCCTACTTGCCCTTTCTCAGGCCTAAAATACCATATAAAATATTTGTGAGAAATTAATATGCTTCCTAGAAAAGACTTAGCCAACGCTTGTCCTTTTGTAGGATATTTTAAGTAGCCTTTAAACAACAATAACTCCCTTTTGGAATGAACAGACAAAAGGAAGAACTGTTCTTCAGAGATATGAGATCCTGGGATATGATTCAACAGGACTTTGCCTGGGAATGGTTTTGCTGTATTTCTATTTTTCAGAGGGCAGAAAAGAAAAACCATGTTATTTTCTTTTATTGTATATTATAAATGCATATAATTTCCAGAAAATCAACAAAGACTTCTGATGTAAACCTGTATTAGTTTCAGCTAAGCTTCTTTAAACGCCGTCACATACCTAAGGACTTGGGGAGACATATCTATTTTCACAATTCTTTCCAACTCTAACGAGCTCTGAAAAGTTTATTTCAAAATAATCCTTCTGTATTAAGCGCTGGCTCATTGACAGGTCCCCTTTTATCGTAATTTCATGAAGTTTATTTTCCAAATGAAGGTTTATTTTTGCATGGAATTCTGAGGTTCTGCATTGTGTATATGAAGCAATTAGTTTGGGATTTCTGGAATTTATTTTAGACCAGACAGATGTCTTCAATTTACACACTCTAGGAGGTGACAAAACCTATTAACATTTGAAAGCTATCAATTTGCTTTATCTTTGTTCTTAAGCACTCCCAGCTATGATCCAGGGTAATTCTTTTTGTTTGTTTGTTTGTTTGTTTATTAGTCTTGTGTTTTTCTGTAGACAGAAGTAGGAATTTAAGGAAAACACAGGCGATAGCTTTAGTAATTCTATCACTGTTAAAATCTAGTGGGTTACTTTAAGAGCCATGAATCACACCTGGATTAGAAATGTATTTTTTTTCCGACTAAAATTCTTTTCTTTTAGTAACCACCATTGAAGTCTAATACACATACATGGTAGCTGCATATTTTTTAAAGTTTTTCTTTATCATGTTGGTGACTTACGCCTGCTATTCCCTTGCTTACACTGTCTTTTTTAAATCAATGGTTGTTTTACCAGGTAATATAAACATATCTCTAACCTGCATAGACTTCAGCATGAATCCGAGTATCTTTTATTCATTAGTCAAATCCTTCGTAGTCAAAAGTAAGTGCACCCCCAATGTGTAACAAGTCCTAGACTGTGTTGATTCGGGAAGGAGGGTTCAAATGATGTCCCCATTGATTTTTATTCTGAACTTGAAGACCAAACCAGTGGTATTTTTTTTTTTCCGATGCATCCTGCAGCCACTAGATGGCTCAGGAGATATGCTCAGATCTTCTCCAGAGTCAATTACTTCGAAACCTAACCATCTAAATCGCTATTTATTTCTCACATTGAAGTCCAAAACTGCATGCAGATTTTCCTGATTATAGGATTTTAAAAATGAGAGTAGGACTCAGAACTTGATCTGAACAAACTCAGCCCACTATTGGGAAATTTTGTTTACAAAATTTGCTTTTTATTATGACTGCCATATTTTATTTTCAGTGAATGTGGGGCATATTATTACTGGCAAGGAGAAAGTTAGAGTCTAACAGATGTCATCGGTAGTGTCAGATCCAGATAAAATGCAGAATGATTATACATCCTGACACAATTGTTTTTGAAATATAGGATAATCCATTATGGACAGGATGTCTGACAACTCTAGTTTTAGTGACATTGTACTTGGCTTTGAACACATGCTGTTTCCTTTATCTTGGATTAAGTTATTTACGTATGAGTCCAATAGAACTCAAAACGCTTAAACTAAGATTAGAAGGATACTTTCTTAAATACTTCCAACTACCTCAAAAATATATATCAAAAGGTATTTAATGGTGAAATCTCATAAATATTTCTGTTAAAATGAGGAGGAAGAAAAATATGCTTACCCATCATAATTTAAAATTTTCCTCTGGATATTTTAGATAATGCAGCAAGTCAAGGGAAATAGAAAAGGTATTACTGGAAAAGGAGAGACCAAATTACCATTGTGTGTAAATCATAATTTCTTTCTCCTAAAAAAAAAGAAGGTTGCGATAAGAAAATAGTGTAAGTCAGTCAGTTACAAATAAATTGTACAAAATCTTTAAATTTTTAAAAATAATTCTACAAAAATCAACTTCCTATATGCAGCAATTATCAATTAAATTATAACAAAAATATATTATATTACAATATTCAAGTATACTGAAAAGGAATGTATATTACCGTATGGCAATTACCATAAGACTCTCCTGAATGGCATAGAGACACTTTAAAAAAATGAAAAGATCACCCTCTTTTTGGATGGGAAAAATATTATAGATATATTAGTTCTACCTTTAGTTAGCGCATAGTTTTAATGATAGTCCAACAAATATTGTTTCAGAATTTTTTTTTCAAATTTCGCAATTTTTTTTGGAAGTTCATGTGAAGAACCAATGGAAGAAAAGATCCAAGAAAATAAGGATGAGAGGCAATTCCATTGTTAAATACTTTGTTTATAATTTATCATCAACCTAATCACAAAAGGCACTAACTACTCAAAGTGAAGAATCAGTATTCATAGATATACTTGTGAGTTAGTATTTAGTAAGGTAGCACTACAAATTTTTGAATAAAAAATAGATTAATTCAATAAATTCTTTAATATTTTTAAAATAACAAATTTAATTCCCTAACAGGTACAGTATTGCAAAATAAAATCCAGACGGACTACGGAGAGAAAATGATGAAACATAAATATATAAGAAAACTAAAAGTGCTGATTTGAACATTTGCTCAATAATAGGGTAAGAAAAATTTTTAAGCACTTACAAAGTATTTACATATTAACCAAACTGTTTTTATCTGAAAACTAGAGAAAGATAACTGAAATTATCAACAAGAAAATATTTTTAAGAGATTAATGAAAAGATGCAATTATCCACAATACATTGAAGTCTTAGAATTCTATGTTAAAAAAAAGTCAAAACACTACAGCAGAAATGAATAACAAAGACATGAACAATCAAATTACCAATGAAAATATACAAATGGCAAATAAACAAATTTAAACATTGTAAACTACACTAGTAGCCAAAGAAATGAAAATTACAATTAAATACTGTTTTTGTCTCAAATTTGAAATTACTAAAAGGAATAATTACACAAGTGTTAGGCAGGGTACAGAAAAAAAAAAATGGACACTCTCATATTCCAGTGGTGGGTATGTAAATTGGAACATCATTTCTGCAGGGCAATTTGGCAGTGCATTTCAAACACATTAAAATGTGCATATCTTTTTACCGAGGAATGTCACATTTAGGAACTGATTAGATGTATATAAAAGCATCTGTACAAGGATGATCTCCATTTTATTTCTTATTACTATGAGGATTTGAGCCAAATTTAAGTGTTCAGAAATATGAGATTAAACAAACTATAGTATGTACTTAAAATTCTTTTATCTAGACATTCAACAAATATTTACTTACATTTACAAAGAGAAGATGCATTCACTAGAGATTTAAGAGATAAAGGGCTAAGAAAATGTTCCACAGGATACTGCTGGATGACAAAAGCAGGTCATAAAACAATATGCAAGAGGAGATCCCATTTTTTATGAAAGCTGCATTCCCTGGCCTTCAAGAGAGTGAGGTTACAAACAGCGTTATGGGAGCATTAACACCTGTGTTACGATGGCTTGTAGAGCCCATGATCGCAACTGTAGGGTTTTAGATCCCTTCTAAACATTTCCCCTAACTGGTACATTCCTGATAGTTTTAGAGATTTAACTTCTCATGATATTCTCAATGTTCCTTTCTTCTTGTCTACCAAACTCCAAACTCACTAAATAGTTTTGAGTTTGACCTCTCCTCTCTACCAAAGTCAACCTACACTGGAATATCACACCCCTCAATTTTAAAATAAATATCCCTGCTATGGTCTGAATGTTTGCATTCCCCCCAAATTCCTATGTAGAAACCTAATCACCAAAGGATGGTACTAGGAGATGGGGCCTGTGGGCGGTGATTATGTCATGTGGTGAAACCCTCAAGAATGGGATTAGTGCCCTCGTAAAAGAGTCCCCAAAGAGGCCCCTTCCATTTCCACCATATGAGGACACAGGGAGAAGGTACCATCCATGAATCAGAAAGTGGGCCCTCGCCAGACACCGAATCTGCAGTCACCTTGATTTTAGACTTCTCGATCTCCAGACCTCTGAACTACATACATTTTTGTTGTTTATAATCTGCCTAGTGTACTCACCACACACACAAAGCACGTTTGTGGGTAGCAGCTTTACTGGATGCTTGGGATGACGTGGTAGGATATGGCTCACAGCACTCAAAGACCTTTGGCTACCCACCTCACCCGGGAGTCCTCATGGATAGACAGTTCTCCACCTCACCTGTCTCTTGGTGACCACTTATATTCTTCAGGGTTTTCCAGAGAAACAGAACAAAGAGGATCTTGTGTCTCTTCCTTTTTTATATTATAAAGGCACTATCTCATCATGGGGGCTTCACCTTCATGAACTTACCTAAACTTAAGTACCTACCAAAGGCACCATTTCCAAATACCATCACATTGGAGGTTAGGGTTTCAACATACAAATTTTAGGGACAGAAACATTGAGTCTATAGCAGATGAATAATAAAGGGAATATGCTTCTCAAATCCAGACTGCAGTGGGAGTATTTATTTCTCAACGAACTTTTGCTTGATTTTTGACACAAAGTCCTGAGTTAAATAATCAACCATATATATGTGTGTGTGTATATATATATGTATGTGTATATATATATATATATATTTACCAGAACTTGAACTTAAGACCTCAATATTTTTATGAAGATATTTTGATAAGCACTATTTTGTGCTTACTGTGAATAAACTAGATGAGTAGCAATCTTCCTACAAAGCTGTCTTATCCCTAATAATAGCGGAGTCATACAATGTTTTAAGAGTTATGCACCTGTGTGTGTTTATATATAGTATTTGTATCTGTTTTGTTTTTATTTTTTTTAGACAGGGTCTCATTTTGTCACCCAGGCTAAAGTGTAATGGCGTAGTCTTGGCTCATTACCGCCTTGACCTCCTGGGCTCAAGCAATCCTCTTGCCTCAGCTTCTAGAGTAGCTGGGAGCACAAGTACGAGCCACCACACCCGGCTAACTTTTTGTATTGTTGGTAGAGATGGGGTTTTGCCGCGTTGCCCAGGTTGGTCTCGAACTCCTGAGCTCAAGTGATCTATCCGACTTGGCCCCCCAAAGTGCTAAGATTACAAGCCTGAGCCACTGTGCCCAGCTTGTACCTTTAAAAAAAACAAAAAACAAAACAAAAAAAGAACTAAAGATAACATTTGGGTTTAACTTAAATAATATTTCTTTTATATGGAAATTTGGTCTCCTGTGCAATTAATAATCAAAGTAACCCAGTATACATTCCCTCAAACTTAGTATTTGTCTCAAAATATCTTCCCAGCATTATTCTTAAATCTACACATGCATCATACAATAAATATAATAGATGTGCAACAGATGTAAAAGCACTGAAGAAAAGCATGAGGAAAAAAATGCTAGTATGTTTATATAAAAATAAAAGAATTGTGTATGTTGGAAATATCCCTCCAAAATTAAAATCAAAATGCAAGCTGGAACAAAAATCAGGTCACATTCTCACTACATATTAACTCCTTATAAAATAAGAAAATGACAAATTTCCTAGTAGAAAAATGGGCAAATGTATAAGGAGAAATTTACAAAAGAAGAAACAGAATGGTCAATAAACAAGAAAAATTGCTCATACTCATTATCAACTGAATCATGGAAAATCATTAAAAGTTAAATACGGTTTTTCACCTGTAAATTATGAAGATGAGAATAAATTATAATACTCTGTACTGTAAAATATGTGAGGAAATGATACTCCATGTTATTAATGGTAGAAACTGACATTAATACTAGCTTTTTGATGGACTGCAAGCATTCAGAAACAAAGATGTTCATCACAGTCATGTTTTAATAATCAAAGGTTTAAAATATGTTGTCTAAATCTATCTGTCTTTATCTAGTAATATACAGCACAATGTTTTGATCAATATTTGCAAGCATAAAACTTAAGAGAAAATTAATACATAGATCAATTTGACTACATAAAAATATTAAAGTTCTATACTAAAAAAGCAAAACTAAGCACCAAAAATGAATGAAAAAAAGTAGAAGCAAACTAGAAAGGAGTTGTTATCTAAAAAAAAAAACACCCCAGTAGAAAAATTAATAGACAATAATAGCTTTATGAGTTCTAGGCATGGAAAAAACAGAAAAAACATAAAGCATTAATGTACTAATTAATATTACATTTTTTATATTAAAATATTAGAGTACATGAAATAATGTAAATTATGTTAGAAAAGCCAGTTTCAAAGCAGGAGAAGATATTTTCAATTTATAAAACTGACAAAGACCAGTGTCCTGATATTTAAAAATGTCTGCAAATTAATGCAAAAATTATGACAAAAGAAAATACAAGCAAAGAAAGTTAATAGAGAACTCATAGATGAAGAAAATAAATGGCCAGTGAATATAAGAGAAGACTTTCAAACAGATAAGTAGTTGGCAGACTTAAAATTGAAATGTCTACCTAATCCATTAGGCAGAAATAAGGCTTAACAACACTGAGTCTTGGTGAGAATGTAGAAAAATAGAAAATTTTAGAAAATCCTGAGGGGAGAGCAATTGTTAGGATTTAGAAAACTGAAAATGTCCATGCCTTAATCGTTAACAATATCAACTTTATTTATTTATAGAGAAATATTTGTTCATGTGCACAATGAGCTCTGTCTAATAAGGATGTTCACTACAGTACTGTTGGTAATGGAACAAAAAAAGGAAACACACCAAAATCCAACTGCTGAATGTTTAAATGCATTGTGATGTTTAAGTGTAATGAATTCTAATACAGTAGCTAAGAGAAACAAACTACATATATATGCGTATCAACACAGATTTTTTTTTTTTTTTTTTTTTTTTGAGACAGAGTCTCGCTCTGTTGCCCAGGCAGGAGTACAGTGGCGCAATCTCGGCTCACTACAACCTCCACCTCCTGGGTTCAAGCGATTCTCCTGCCTCAGCCCCCTGAGTAGTTGGGATTATAGGCACGTGCCACCATGCCCAGCTAATTTTTTGTATTTTTAGTAGAGACGGGGTGTCACCATGTTAGCCAGCATGGTCTTGATCTCCTGACCTTGTGATCCACCCGTCTTGGTCTCCCAAACTGCTGGGATTAAAGGCATGAGCCACCTCACCTGGCAACACAAATAGATCTAAAAACATACTACTGAATGAAAAACAGTAGAATAAGGAACATAGAATTCTAACATTTTTATATGCTTTAAACATGCCAATAAATATTGTATAGGGCTCATAGCTACATATGCGGAAGTATATAAAAGTAAGCAAAAAATACGGTCAAAATATACACAGTAAATTCATGATAGGACTTACCTCTGTGGGAAGAGAATAAGAGGAATGAAGCAAAGATGGTGGATGAAGGGAATTTTAATTTAATTATTTTATTTTATTTTATTTATTTTATTTTGAGACAGTCTCACTCTGTTGCCCAGGCTGTAGTTCAGTGTGATCTGGGCTCAGAGCAACCTCTGCCCAGGTTCAAGCAATTCTCAAGCCTCAGCCTCATGAGTAGCTGGGATTACAGGTGTACACCACCACGCCTGACCAGGAATTTTAATTCAATCTGTAGTTTAACATTTTAAAAGACCAAGCAAATATAAGTTACAAATGATTATGAAAAGTATATATGTGCATCATATTACTTTTTAATTTCTCAAAGTAAAAATTGTGATAAAATAAGATAAAATAGGTAAGTTGGCAAAAAAGCCAAAGTTGATAACTCATAGAAGAAAAAAGTGTAAATAACCTAAAAGCATAGGGGAAAAAAAACATAATTAGTAGTCAAGGAAAAAGATAATAAAGAACAATTGTTGCTCTATTTGTTTAGTCACAAAAATAGTAATTGTTACTGTTGATAAAGATATGACAACTTCTTATATTGCTTGGGGTGGTTTAAATTAGCAAAATCTTTTGAGGATCAGTTTTTAAAATATTTCAAATAACCAAATAGTCACATCCTTTGAGTCAGTTATAAAAACATACAATTAAGATATTCAAAAAAGATTTGTATGTAGAATGTTTATGGAAATGTTATTCACGAAAGTTTAAAATTAGAAACAAAATAAGTATCTAATAATGCAGCCATTCAAAATCCTGCTGTGGAATAGTGTGGAAAGTTTACTAATGTACTAGATGTTACTATATAGTAGGTTTAGATATATTTATATACACATATGTATTTTATATGTATGTGTGTACACAGTGTGTGTGTCATGTATGTGTCATTAACCAGAAGGTGGACTGACTTGCCTGAAGCTTTTGAACACTGTAGAAAAAAATCACTATTTTCTCAGAATTATTTCTAGAGATCCAATGTGTATGATCATAGTGAGAATCAAGTCTTCACACATTCTAAAAGAGAAGTCCCCATGTTTGCAGCTAGGCCATTCTTTCAAGACTCATCAAGAGGTAGATGAATTTGTCCTATTATCATAACTCCATCACCATGTACGCAGGAGACTAGAAATTTGAGAATGTATTAGTCAATAGTTATTGCCACCACCATTGGATGGCAGTGCTTTCCCACGTCCCTAATGTTCTACCCACCCACCCATAAGTTGAGTGGGGAGAGGTCTGAAACAATCACTTATCAAGACTAAGCATCTATCACAGTCCATTTTGTGCTGCTATAACAGATTGTCTGAGACTGGGTAACTTATAAAGAACAGATATTTATTCTCTCATGGTTCTGGAGGCTGGAAAGTGCAAGAGCAAGGTGCTGGCGTCTGATGAGGGCCTTCTTGCTGGAAGGTCACACGGGAGAAGGCTAAAGGGTTAGAGAAGGTGAAGGTGGTGTTCTCACATGGCAGAAGAGCAAATTAGCGCAAACCCATTCCCACAAGCTCTTTTTATAGCGGCATTAGTTTGCTCATGAAGGTAGAGTCCTCCTGACCTAAACCCCTACTGTTGGGTCCCACCTCCCAGTGCCATTGTTTTGGGGATTAAATTTCCAATACACGAATTTTGGGAGACACATTCAAGCTGTATCATAGTCTGAAAGAAGGGGAGTCTGGCATTGTACCCCTGGCTGCCACCTTGCAGAGCATCTAAATCCAAGAGCTCATCAGCATGCATTCACCAGACCCGGGAGCAGTGAACTGGTTCTAAGCTGAGTCTGACAAGAGTCACAGGGAGTGTGAGAACATCCACGAAGGTTTCTTCTTGCCCAGAAAATACTGCAGTGAGTGTCTTATTTAACCCAGCCCATGGAGGCAGGGCGAAGAGAAGGGGAATGGAGACATTCAATTTCCCATGCCTGGGTTAAGTGAGCGTGCATTTGTTTTAAAACATAGGTTGTATTACTATTTGGTATGATGAGGCCAACAGATGAAGAGGTAACTACTGTTGAAAAGATAGTTTGTTAAAATGTAGAAGAGAAGGAGATGCACCACACCACACCACACCACACAGGGACACCTAGGGAATCACCAGGGTCAGTCAGGAGACAGAAAGAGTCAGGGAAAAATGTCAGCAGGAGCTTTTGTTGTGGTTTCTGCCGGAAGGATTGGGAGAGGCAGGGTAAGCAGATTCAGCCTTAGCTAGTTTGAATAATTTCATCAGGCTCCAGGGCATAGGGACTGTCCCTAGTTTTCTGGGACCTGTCCTTGGGTAATTAGGGCAGACAAAGAGTGGTCCCTGAGTGTGAGAGTCCAATAGAGGTGGAGAGGTGTGAGGAAGCTGGATTGGCTAGTTTGCATATGAAAGGTACACTCTGGGGCCAGTTCTTTACTTTCTTTAGAACATGGCTAATCCTGGGAGGGGCAGTCTCTCTAGGGTCAGCAAAGCCACAAGATGTCAAAGCATCGGAACTACAGAACATAAAAAGCCATGACTAATACAGCATTTGAAGAAAAGCATGCAGGGGCATATCTTCCCCAATGGAAAAGAATGAAGTAGGGACTTTCAGAAAGCCTCTCTCTATACCCCCTGAAGGTGCCCTCACATGGATACCTGCCATACAGAGGACACCCATGACCAAGTCAGAAGACAAAGAATATTTAGTGACAAGTTCTTGCCTTTTCCCTCTAATTTTGCTCCATTGGCCTGGCCCTATCCTCAGGGAGCAGCAGAGCCATGAGAAGAAGGAGGATGGAAATGGAAAGAGAATGGGGAAGTGAAAAGGGAATATGGCACAACACCCATTGCCCACATCCTTATCCTTAGGGCCTGATGCGGGCCTGAGGTCTGATTTGAAGGAAACTGAGTAACTGTATTGCCTGTGAGATTGAGCTTGTTCTTCTTTTCTTTTGCATTAATTTCTTTTATTAAAATATACATAATCATTGTAATTTGAACCATCTGCAATTATACAATCCAGTGGCGTTACAGTCAGTGGTGAATTTTCCTCCTGGAATTACAGCTTAGCTGGTATGAGAATGTCTCATGACTAAAAGTGACCAGAAACATTTGACCTATCCAACGCGTTACCACGAGGCAGGAAAGGAAAGGATGGAGCCACATTGAGCATCTTCATCACTAAAGAGGAATTTTTTTGGTGTGGTGGAGTCATTCTAGCCTACCTATACATGATCTAGTTTTCCAGATGATTCACTTCCTTTTCCTCTGTTTTGTGTTCACCAAGGCCCCCTTTGATCAGAGGTTATGCTTGATAGGTGCACCAAAACTTGAGCTGCCATGCATGGAAAATAAACTTAAGCATCTGATAATTCTTCACATTGTTATAAATAAAGTTTCAGTGCTGCAAAAGAAACAGCACCCAAATATAAAATTTTCTTTTTAATTCTCAGCAAGGCAATGTACTTCCGTAGAAGGGTGTGCCCTTACAGATGGAGCAATGGTGAGCACACACTTGGACAAGGGAGGAGAAGGGGTTCTTATCCCTGACACACCCGGCCCCTGCTGCTGTATCATTCCCCTATTGGCTAGGGTTAGACCGCACAGGCTAAACTAATTCCAATTGGCTAATTTAAAGGGAGTAACAGGGTGAGTGGTTTGACAGGAAAAATGGTTATGGCAGAGCAGGAAATCAGAATGAGTCAGGGTGGAGAATGAGTTAGGGTGGAGAATGAGTTAGGGTGGAGCAGGTGATCAGAATGAGTCAGGGTGGAGCAGGTAATCGAAAAAGGCTGCTTTACAAGGAAGTTAAGTTTAAAAGTAGAAGGCAAATAATTGAATATACTGACCTATTGATTCTTTGAAGAGAAATTTAGAACTCATATTTAACAACATTATGGCTCTGCCATTCTAAATGATTTTATCAGCTTCATGTGCTTTCACTGAGTATCATTTAAGCAAGCAAGAAATACCTTTTCCAGATAGTCCATTAAAGTCCAAGGTCTGGATCTGGTGATGTAGAGAGTGACTATGAACTGCCTCCAGTCACTGACCATGGCACCAACAGGGGTCCTTGGGCACATCTCCAATAGCAATTACTCAGTCTTACCATAAGAGGTGTGTCTTCTCTCTCTCTCTCCTTTTTTTTTTCTCTTTTGAGACAGGGTTTTGCTTTGTTTCTGTTGCCCAGGCTGGAGTAAGTGGTGCGATCATGGCTCACTGCAGCCTCAATCTCCTGGGCTCAAGTAGTCCTCCTGTCTCAGCCTCCTGAGTAGCTAGGACTATAGGCACACACGGCCATGCCCAGCTAATTTTAAATTTTTTTGTAGAGATGGGATCTCACTGTGTTGCCCAGACCGGTCTTGAACTCCCAGGTTCAAGCTATCCTTCCACTTCGGCCTTCCAAATTGTTGGGATTGTAGGCGTGAGTCACTGTACCTGGCCTTGTGTTATTTTCCAATTTAGAAGTCCCTACCTCAGAGCTACCATATTCTCAGAGTCAGTCACTGTGTAGCACTGTTCTTTACATATGGTGCCTACTCAGCAATTACTTACTGCATTTCACTAGATAGAATGTTTCCTAGATGTTTTTCTCAATTCATTGCATCAGAAGATTACCCACTATCTCCTTGTGGTCTGAGTCCTTTTTTTTTTTTTTTCTGGAAGTAGTTCATTCTCAACCAGCTAAAGGTCAAAATATCTCCTCCAATTAGTGATCCCCTGACAGAGGGGCCTTTAATGCACTTTTTATTTTTAGACAGAGTCTCACTTCTTCACCCGGGCTGGAGTGCAATGGCGTGATCTCAGCAGACTGCAACCTTCGCCTCCCGGGTTCAAGCAAGTCTCCTCCCTCAACCTCCCAAGTAGCTGGGATTACAGGCACGTGCCACCACACCCAGCTAATTTTTGTATTTTTAGTAGAGATGGGGTTTCACCATGTTGGCCAGGCTGATCTCAAACTCCTGACCTCAAGTGATCTGCCTGCCTCGGCCTCCCAAACTGCTGAGATTACAGGTGTGAGCCACTGCACCCAGCCTATGCACTTCTTTTCCTTTTAAAAATTATTTTTAAAAATTGAGATATAATTCATGAACCATAAAATTCACACTTTTTTTTTGTTGTTGTTTGTTTGAGATGGAGTCTTGCTCTGTCGCCCAGGCTGGAGTGCAATGGTGCAATCTCAGCTCACTGCAATCTCTGCCTCCCGAGTTGAAGCAATTCTCCCACCTCAGCCTCCTGAGTAGCTGGGACTACAGGCATGTGCCACCACACCTGACTAATCTTTTTGTATTTTTATTAGAGACGGGATTTTACCACATTGGCCAGAGTGCTCTTGAACTCCTGACCTCAGGTGATCCACCTGTCTCGACCTCCCAAAGTGCATTCACACTTTTAATGTTTGTGGGTTGGTGATCTTTAGTGTACTTACGATATTGTGCAACTATCACAATGCTCTAATTCCAGAACATTTCCATTACCTCAAAAAGAAACCTCAAACCCTTCAGCAGTCACACCCCATTCCCCTCTTTCTTATCCCAGAAACTGCCAATCTCCTGCCTGTCTCCATGGAGTTACCTATTCTGAACATTTCACATAACTGAAATCATACAACATGTAGGCTTCTGTCTTTGAATTACTTCTGATTTCAACTTAACAGTAATTTAATGACTGATCCAAACAACTCATTAATTCATCTGACAATCACCCTCAGAAAAAAAAGATGAAAATAGTTCATTTCAAAAAGGTTAAAGCCGGCTAAACAAAGACACCTATCTCCAACTTTTAGGTAGGGAACTAAGCCACAATAACCATTTAGTCTAACCCTCCCTTCACTCGCTTAGTTTATTCCAATTTATTATTGCCTAGACGGTTCAAGCGAAGGTGACAACATATACAAGTCTATCATCAAAATCCACACACTGCCCAGGGAACATATCCCTCTGGAGACAAGAGCTCTGGGGTCTGGAGTCCTAGTACTTGACCTCGAATCTTTCCTCCACCACTTTCTATCTATTTGAATTGTGGCCAAATTAATTTACCTCTCTGTTGTTTCATCTGTAAATTAGCAGTTCCTACTCCATAGGGCTGTTGTGGAGACTAAGCGAGTTAATGGATATTGAGAATATTAAAGAGGGCTGGCCTCACATGGCAAACGCTCAAAAGCTATTCATGTGGTAAGAGGAATAGATTGCTGTGGAAATGTTGTATTTAGTATTTATGTCCATTCTATTAACTATGCTCATGTAGGTGATGGCAGAGATCATTTCTCACACTTCTCAGAACCACACCAGTCTTTAGCAAAGTCTATTGTCATATCCAGCAGCGAGATCCAAAATAGGTAGCAGATCCAAAATAAGAGACAGGCTGTGCACGGTCAGCACTGGCAGAGCTGCTTTGCAGAAGTACCCTGATGTGAACCTTTTAGCTGGATTGTGGGAAAGCCCGGGCAGGAGCGGCTGCTGACTGCTGGGATGCTTGCGGGCAAACTCCGCAGGCACTCTGGGAAACAGCTTTACCTAACTGAAGGGAAGTGTTTCAATATTTTGCCCACTGGCAAACTGAATGTCAGCCTGACTTTATAACTACCGAATGAATCACGTTCTTTCTTACTACCCTAAACCTAAATGAAGCAGGAAATCAGTATAATTATAAAATAGTTAATGTCATTTACACTCCACCCAGTTCCAGGGGAGTTACAGCAAATTTTCTTTTAGTGAAAAAAAAAAAAAGTATAATGCAGAATTGTGTTTAGATTTTGTGTATCTCTTACACTTCCCAAAAGGATAAATGAACTAGAACCTGGGGAAATGGCCCTGAACTAACCAGTTCCCTCTATTCGCTCATCTGTGTAGCATAAGTATGTTAGACGAAGTAGGAGATGGTTTAGATTCTTTCATCTCTTTCAATTCTGTTATTTTTTCTTCTTTAGTTACACAGCTCCAGTCAAAGCTGTAGCCCAGTGCTTCAGGGCACAGTCCAAATCCAAGAAAGTGGGAATGCTATGAAAAATCCATTGGGTAGAAAAATGCACCCAACCCACAGAGTGATTCATTTGCCCCCAAAAAGGGTTTTGCTGTTACAAATTTTTGTACAGAACATCTGAGCCGGCAGTAGTTCAGTCGAGACACAACGTGGTCAACATTCTTTGAACAAATCTGCTTTTAATGTGTAGAGTGTTCTTGTTTCCAGTTATTATTCTGAGTGATTAAAGAAACTGCCAAACTTTCACTGCAGTGGTCATCATTTATTACTGAGATAGTTACTGGGGACTTAATAGCACTCCATTGGAGACAATATCTTGAGCCTTATGCATTCAAAAGAAAAGACATGTATTTTTGGCACAAATTGATAGGGTTTCAACATACACAATCATATTGTTGAGTTGAAAGAAATGTGTTTCCAATAAGCAGTATTTACTGGAGTTTAACAACGATGTAACAGTTACCTGTCTATTACATGGTAGTCAAAGCTAAAGAAATGTGTTTTTAATAATCAATTGGCATTTCAAGTATATAAGATAACTGCCATATGAAATCAGAACCTAGATACAACCCACATTTGAGACTTGTTTTTGAGAGTCTCATTCATGATTCTGAAGTATTAATGATTGGTTATTGTAAAAGGAGTATTATTATCAAAGGGATAATAATTTGTATTCATTTCTCTTATACCATCTCTGCTTTTCTTCTTTTATTCTCTATTCGTTTTACTTCTCCTTAGCAGTTATTTTATTACACCTTCTATTTTAATTGGTTGGGATTGCATTCGGCCTGTATAAAGAAAACGATCCTTCCTCCCAATCAGAAAGAATAAAAAGTAACTGAGTAAATACCTTTGGCTTTTTTAATCCATGCCAAGAGGAAGAGGTGAGACAAATCAGAGAGCCTCAGTGATGGATATACATGCACTGACAGATTCCCTTGGGATTAACTCTGCCTGTAACTTTGCAATAAGAATTTGTGCCACTCTGCCGAGTGCGGTGGCTCATGCCAGTAACCTCAGCAGTTTGGGAGGCTGAGGCGGGTGGATCACCTGAGGTCAGGAGTTTGAGACCAGCATGACCAACATGATGAAATCCTGTCTCTACTAAAAACACAAAAATTAGCCAGGCTTGGTGGCGCATGCCTGTAATCCCAGCTACTCAGGAGGCTGAGGCAGGAGAATCACTTGAACCTGCGGGAGTGGAGGTTGCAGTGAGCCAGGATCACGCCATTGCACTCCAGACTGGGCAGCAAGAACAAAACTCCATCTCAAAAAAAAAGAAAAAAGAATTTGTGCCACTCTCCCTCCTTGAGGCCATCCCATTCTCCAACATTCCCGCAGATGTTACCTCTTATATTCATCCATTAGGCAAATATTTGCAAGATGTCTTGCTGAGGCTAAATTGCTCTACCAGATGCTGGTGCTACAAAAACAGAAGGCAGAGTACCTGCTTTCAAGGAACTCTCAGTCCAAAGGCGAAGTGGGACTACACAAGCCGTAAGGAGAACACAGCGTGGAAAGAAGTGGGCACCATCCATGGGAGCCCGAAGGAGGCAGTGACCCACACAGCCCCAGCCAGCTTCATTCTGTAACACACACAGGTAGAGTGTGGGGTGAGGACCATTCAAACAGTGATCATGGTGATGAGGCAACCAGCTGTCCTGTATTTTGTGGCTTAGAAAGCACCTCCTCCCCAGTCCTTCCCTGGCAGGAGCTCTCTCCCTCTTGCTGTCATTCCTCTGCCTGAAATGCTCCTTCCCTGATGCTCTCCGTGGCTGTGCTCTGTTCATGCAGTACACATCTCAGCTCAGATCAAAAGAATCTACTTGAGCATCCTCTCAAAAAGGGTCTTCCCAGTGCCCACACCCTCTCATTTTTTCACATCAGACACCAAGCGCAAGCTGTAGTGATCCCGTGAATGTAATGTTTTGTCAGCTGTCTCTCCCTGGAGTAATGCAGGCTTCATAAGGGGAGGAGCTTCTTTCAACCCGGTTGACTGCTGCAGCCCTCACAGGCAGATAGAAGCATATCTGGCGGTGGCAGGAACTTCATTCTCTTTTGTTGAATGAAAGAATTCATGAATCTGCCATGTCGTGTAAACTGCATGGCACCTAAGAGCCACCCAGGCAGGCAGCGCTGAGGCATTTTGGGCAAGGGAATGCCCTCTTCTTGTGGAAATAATGCACTATTTAAGGTATGACCCAGAAGGTTGGGTAATATATACCGCTTTGTGTCCATCATATGATTGCTTTGCCACCTGCCTAGCCAGCACTGCCTCTACAATAGAAACTTAGAGTGCTTCGTCTAGGAAGGATCCCTGGACTTTGAACTGAGCATCTTGGACTGGAACTCTGGCAAAGAGTGCTGACACCCAGATGTGGCCTCATGTGGCTTCTTGGCATGGAGCTATCTGCAGCCTCCCCAGCCCCTGCTCTGAGAGTGGAGGCAGATAACTGGAGGAAGAGCAAGGAAGGAAGTATGCTCCTGTAATGCCAAAACCTCTTAGGAATGAGAGCTCATTCAGAGGATGTGCCTCGGCTCCCCGCCTCTGCCAAGTGTCAAACTTCATTAGAAGGCTCCGGGGCAGATCAGTTGCAGAACATGGCTCGTCTGGGCCAAGGCAGGAGTTCTCTCCCCAAGCGCAAGAGGGCTTTGCTTAGCAGCTCTGCAGATATTGGCAACTGCGGTTGAACTTGTCAGACTGTGAGCTTTCTTCAAGATTTATCCACCCCAACACGTGCACATTCTGAAAAGTAGAAATCTGTTGAGAGGTGATTCATTCCTCTGTGGGGCCTTCTAATTCTGCCTCCCACCACTCCCAGCCTGTCTTTCCTCTCTTTTGGAATTCTGAGAGCCCCACGTTAGGAAGTGTTCTTTTGTGCTTAAGGTTATTGATTGTTGGAAGAAGTTTACTCCAATAATAAAAATGGTACCTTGAATTATCGCCATCCTTTGAAAAACGAGGAATAATGTTTCTACAGGTACTTTTGAAATTATTGCTCCATAAATGTTAGCTCACTGTGGGTTCTGAGCCTGATGAAAAATGTTAAGATAGTGTCATGCCAATATCCGTGGAAAGAAATTGAGACTCAGAGAGGTTAAAAAGTTGGCCCAAAGTCACACAGCTGATAGGCGATGGAGAAGGAACCGCAAGGCTTCTGTTCCCTCCACCATTTCATCTCATTGTGAGTCTCTTGGTAATTTCCCTCTGGATATGATTTAGAGAGACAGAAAGTGAAAAATGGCTTCATAACTTGGAAAATACTCCTTTCTTTTAAAAAAAATACAGTAGCATACGTATCACAGATAAACTGTGAGATTAAATATATCAGCAAACATTCACATATAAGCATGTGTCGTATGTGTAAATGCAGCTTACGCAATGAGGTATATGTGGTTTTCATAGGCATTTTTAATATTTCAGAATATGTCCCGAAGGATGAATGCTCTGCAAATACACACTTAAGTTTCTCTTTACAAAGACCCACAATTTTGTAACTTAATATTTACAAGAAAGTGATGGCTAGTTTTACACTGTTTCTACTGTTTTACACAGTATTAAAATTATTACTTGATATTTTAAGCTTTTATGAATAGTGACCTTTTTATTAGTTTCAGTAATACACATCAAAACTACTTAATCTGAACTCTACTAATTCAAAATTTATAACCGTTCAAACATAGACTCTTACCTTTGGTTAATGGGAAAAACAGGTAGGCAAATGTAAAATGTAAACTCTTAAGTGTTTGATACACTTAAAAAATACATATTTCAATCTCTTTAGAACCAACTGGTTATACTGTATACACATTTTATTTATTAATTACGAAAAACTCCCAAGGGTTTCTGTGTGCTAATAATTATTGGTTTAACTATAAATTATGGCATAATCTTGAGAGTAATGCTAATGATTTTTTTCCAACTATATTTGTGAAATGTTACTGATCCAGGCTACTAGTTCAGATTAATAGCATTTAATAGCAGTGGAGTTTGAAGCCAGACAGATTTAATTTGAATTCCAGTGCTGCCAGATTTTAACTGATTGTCCTTGAACAAATGACTTAATCCTGATGAATTTTGTCATCCTCTAAACTGAGACATTTCTGAGAGAGAGTAAAGGAGGTGTCAATTACTCTGGAACAAGCATCATCAGAGGCTGGCCTGGGCAAGCGAGACACATGGTTACTATATCAAAATATGACTCTCCCAGTCTTTGGCTTATCTAGGTTGTTGGTAGATGGTGGATGGTGTTTTGTTTCAATTTTTCTGTCACTGCTTTCAACTATAAGGAATAAAATCTTATCCAAGCCCTATGATGTCATCTTGAGTCTGTCACATTGAGTCTTAGGAATATTCTTTTTTTTGTTGTTCCGAGACGGAGTTGCCCAGGCTGGAGTGCAGTGGTGTGATCTCAGCTCACTGCAACCTCTGCCTCCCGGGTTCAAGCGGTGCTCCTGCCTCAGCCTCCCCTGAGTAGCTGGGATTACAGACCCCGCCATCATGCTCAGCTAAGTTTTGTATTTTTAGTAGAAACGGAGTTTCACCGTGTTGGCCAGGCTGGTCTTGATTTCGTGACCTTAGGTGATCCGCCCTCTTCGGCCTCCAAAAGTGCTGGAATTACAGGCATGAGCCGCTGCGCCCGGCCAGGAATATTCTTATTGAGTCACACTTTCAGGCGTAGAAAAGTCCTGTAGTCGAGTTGAAAACTTTATATGTTAATTCAAAACTTTCCTTCTTCCCCATATGAGACTCCACCTGTGGCCCTAACACAGGGGGAAGTGTATTCTCTTTTTTCACTTATCTTTGTCCTTTTAATCCTCCTTCCTCTTCTCAGTCTACTACTTCCAGTTCCCCTAGGGTGAGGGGAGTTGAAAAGGAGATTGTGGGAAAGGGCTGGTCCCATCTGCTCCAGGCTTCCTCGGGCAGTGCACCTACTCTGCACCATAAACGGTATCAAAAATCTGTGCCAGTGGTGGCTTCGATTTGCATCCCTTTGGCTAACGGAGATGCTGAGTATTTTTTCACTTGTATTCTCTGTAGATGACCTGTTTATGTTTTTGGTTGACTTACCTTTCTTGGTTTTTTGTAATCATGTTTTACCCTCTTAACATAAAGAGTAAATAAACAACTATCTCTATACCTAGAAATAATAACTATTAACCTTTTAAAACATTTTATCTACCTTTTTCAAAACAATTTTATTTTTTAGAGCAGTTTTAGGTTCACAGCAAAATTGAACAGACGGTACAGAGATTTATTTCCCCGATACCTACTGCCCCCACATGCACAGCCTCCTCCACTATCAACATCCTCCACCAGGGTGGTACATTTGTTAGGGTCAATGGACTGCCATTGACACAACATTTTCACCCACAGTCCATAGTTTACCTTAGGGCTTACTCTTGGGGTACATTTTGTGGATTTGGACAAATGTATAATGACGAGTATCTACCATTATAGTATCATACGTGGCAGTCTCATTGCCCTAAAAATCCTCCGTCCTCTACCTATTCATCTCTCAATATAAATGGAGTAATTGACAGTGAGCCCACAGAGTTTTGCATCTCTGTCTGTTTTTAATAGAAGAAATAAAACACTGCAGATAAAATTGAGGCATACTTTAAAACCATCGAACCATAGAACCATGAATTCTAAGTAGTATATTATTAATGTCTATGTTTTAAATTTATATAAATGGTAAAATACTCTACCTGTATTCTGTCATTTACATCCTTAATCAACAATGTGCTTTTTAGCCAGGAGTAATGGCTCAAGCCTGTAATCCCAGCACTTTGGGAGGTTGAGGCAGGCGGATAACCTGAAGTCAAGAGTTTGAGACCAGGCTGGGGAACAGGGTGAAAACCTGTCTCTACTAAAAATACAAAAGTTAGCCGGGTGTGGTGGCACAAGTCTGTAATCAATCCCAACAACTCAGGAGGCTGAAGTACAAGATTCGTTCGAACCCGAGAGGCAGAGGTTGCAGTGAGATGAGATTGCACCACTGCACGTCAGTCTGGGTGATAAAGTGAGACTTCCTCTCAAAAAACAAGAACACAATGCACTTTTTAGAGCTTTCCATTTTATACATAAATATATATTATCTCCACTATAAATACATATTTATAAATACTTATTCTTTCCACTGTAAGACTATATTTATATATATTTGTATATTTATATACAAGTAAGAATATATTTTCTATATTACATAATTATACATATATTTATGTATAACAATATATTATATATTTATATGTAAGAATATATTAATATATAATATTTATATATAAAAATAAATATGATATTGCATTTATAATAAGTAAATTTATAAATATGTAAGTATATTTAAATATATATTATATATAACAAACATATAAGAAGATACATTCTTTTAAAAAGTCTCTTTTAATTGCAGCATAATATTCCAGATGTGTATATGATTATTTGAAACCTTATAGCTGCCCTATAAGATTCTATCACGTTTCTAAGGTTTGACTATTACAAACAATGCTTCAGTAAACAATCCTTGCACTTATTTTCCTGTGTTTGTGTGCAAATATTTACTGAGGATAGTTACTTAAAGTGGACTCTCTGATAAGATATGTGCATTTTAATTTTATGTGCTTCTGACAAAATTCCCCCACTCCTGTAGCAAAGCAAACCCCATGACTCCATATTCTTATTAGTAAGTGACAATAGTACCAAATATTTTCATTTTTATGAATCTGACGAATGAGATCGTTGAACTAAATCTGGCCTGCGGATGCCTCTGGACCTGGAGTCCTTATGTAATAAACTGCAACCTAACTTGTTACACAAACAAGCTGAAAGCCTAGCCTACGAGTAGTCTCAGCCAATCACAGCAGCTGAGCTTTCCCAATCAAAGACTGCAAACTGATCGGACCGTGTTCAAGGAAGGCAAACCCGGAGCTGTTATCAATCAAGCTTTCTTTACCTCACTGGTGTTTTCTTTCCGTAAATTTACCTCCATGCGTGCATCCACATAAAATAAGCATAAAAGCACTATAAAAATCATAAATGAAAAGGCTGATATAAAATTGCACAAAAAATTAACATTTAATGCCTACACACGTTTCAGAAGTACTTCTGGTTCTTAGGATGTCCAATTCGAGAATTGCTCTTTGCTCAATGAAACTGTGTTAAATTTAACTTGTGCAAAGTTTTTATTCTAACAAGATATAAAATTGTGTTTTAATTTGTAATTGATTTATCATGCCTCGCTGTCCATTATTTCATTAATACTGAGTGTGACCAATATTTGGCATGCTTAATATTTTCATTTTTTGGCCAACTTTTCCTTCAGGATAATAGTTTTTACTGATGTTTTAGTAGATCTATACTTACTCAGCATATTAGCCTTCATTTTGTTCCAGCGTATATTTTACTTTTAAGTGTTCTCATGGTGTTTTGGATACTTAGAAATGCTAAGTTTTTGTGTAGTTGTATACCTGCCTTTTTCTTTATGATTTCTATAGTGCTTTTATACTATTTATGATTGGATACATGAATGAAGCTGTTTTCAGATAAGGCTGGAATTTTATTTTAAAAATCCACACTGATGGGGGCGGTGGCTCATGCCTGTAATCCCAGCACTTTGAGAGGCCTAGACAAGTGGACCTCCTGAGCCCAGGAGTTTGAGACCAGGCTGGGCAACATAGTGAGATCCCATCTCTACAAAAAATACTAATAGGTGGGCATGGTGGTGTGCACCTGTAATTCTAGCTGCTCAGGAGGCTGAGGTAGGAGGATCACTTGAGCCTAAGATATTGAGGCTGCAGTGAGCCGTGATTGTGCCACTGTACTCCAGTCTGGGTGACAGAGTGAGACCCTGTCTCAAAAAAAAAAAAAAAAAAAATCCACACTACATAAGTCATATTCTTAAACAGAATAGGAAGTAAAATTACATGAAAAAGTTAATGGAAATAAGTAAAAATATTACCTGAATTTTTAAAAACACATGTAATTTGGGTTAAGGCCCCATATCATGAGCATAGCTACTTATCTAGTTTATCCTTTTCAGGTACCAGGATAGTCCCAGTTCAGTGAACCCTAAAACAATGCTTATTGCAATGATTATTTCTGGGCATCATGTCAAAAACAATAAAAATGTTTTTAAGAACTATTTTGTGACATTGTACATTTGAGTAACATATTCCTTTCAGTGTATAGATAACCAGCAACATAAGATTATTCCAGGAATCATTAGACACAACTACAACATAAAAACAAGTAAGATTATCATGTGGCCAAATGTAAACAAACATAAACATAATCAGCCTCTTTTAATAAGTGACATTTGAAGTTAGCACAGTGAACCTTCCTGATATTACACAGAGCCATTATCTGACTGACATTTCCTGTGTGTAAATTCTACTCCATCTGTAATTGTCGGAATTGATTATTTAAGACTCGGCCGGATGCTATACTTTTCTGGACCTGGCATGTGTCTGAGTGAGTCACTGCCTCCCAGGATACTATCCTTCATTCGGTGTGCACTAGTGTTCTGCACCCTTCCAGGACAGGACACCCGGAAAGAAACCCAAGATGCACAGAACAGATTTGCATGGTGTGCTACCGGCGTGGAGAAAACACAAATTGGCTACTGGACCATAATAGATAAAAGTTAGAAGTAAACTATTGGTTTCCAGTGACTGGCGTAAAAAAAAATAGGGCAACAGAAATTCTCATCCACAGTTACTACATATTAAAATAGCTCCACATCCAAGTCACTGAAGTTACCCACAGGACAGACACTTTGTGATTCCATAGTTGAAAACAAGCTCTAAACCCAATGGGACTCTTTACAGCGAAGCTGGCCTATCTGTCATTAATCAGCTGAGGGATATGGATTCAAATGTTTTCTGCTATATCTTTATATGGGACAGTCTTATTATCTTATTTCAATTGATTCTTTGAGTGAAGATTATTTTCTCAATTTTCCCTGTGTTTGTTACAATAATGTCATCACTTTTGCTTCACGGAGAATTCTTTATTTTTTATTTATTTATTTTTTTAGACGGAGTCTCGCTCTGTCACCCAGGCTGGAGTGCAGTGGTGCGATCTCAGCTCACTGCAAGCTGCGCCTCCCAGGTTCACACCATTCTCCTGCCTCAGCCTCCCGAGTAGCTGGGACTACAGGCGCCCGCCACCACGCCTGGCTAATTTTTTGTATTTTTAGTAGAGACGGGGTTTCAACAGCAGAGAATTCTTTTTGTACCTGGTGGCATAAGCTCTCCTATTTCCAGATGTAGACAGGACAGAGCACTTTTGGAACACATACAGTGTCATGAGCTCAGCGTGGGCTGTGTTTTTAATGCAATTTGTTATTTAATCCTCACAACAACTCTGCAAGCTTGAGGTTGTGGTCCACAATTTTTACTGATTGAGTGACTGAGATGCAGAAAGGCCACAGTTACTCAGTTTGTATGTGAGCAGTCCAAGGTTCAAATCTATGTCTGTTGGACAGTAACTACTTTTCTTTTTACTGTTACACTCTTATTGTACCTGTTTGGTATGCGCATTAATATATGCAGCTGAGATATATGCAGCTGAGTGATCTCGGCCAAGTCACATTATCTTTCTGGCATACCTTATAGTGCATAAAATAAGAGGAGTGAATGAAATAAGTCTAAGTGTTTAACCTCAGTTTTCTTTCAAATATTTGTTCAGTATATATGATGTACTGAGAATCAAAATACTTAATAATAAATTGGCATTTCACTAGTAGCAAAATACATAAAAACATCCAAGAGTTAATAAGAAGTGCTAGTGAAAGCACTATCAAACTGACATAATTAACATTCATAAAATATACCATCCCAAAACAGCAGAATACACATTTCTCTCCAGCTCACATGGAACAGTCACTAAAATAGACCAAATTCCAGGACATAAAACATACCTTTCTAAATTTAAAATATAGAAATCATACAACATATGTTCTTACACCACAATGGACTTGAACTAGAAATTATTAACAGAAAGAAAGGAACATTCTCAGATTTTTGGAGATTAGACAACATGCTTCTAAGTAATACGTGCATCGAAAAAGAAGTCTCAATATACACTTAGAAAATATTTTGAACTAGGGCCAGGTGTGGTGGCTAATGCCTATAATCCCAGCACTTTGGGAGGTTGAGGCTGGTGGATCACCTGAGGTCAGCAGTTCGAGACTAGCCTGACCAACATGGTGAAACCCCATCTCTACTACAAATACAAAAATTAGCTGGGCATGGTGGCGTGTGTCTGTAATCCCAGCTACTCAGGAGGCTGAGGCACGAGAATCGCTTGAATCTGGGAGGCGGAGGTTGCAGTGAGCCAAGATCGGGCCATCGCACTCCAGCCTGGGGGACAGGGCGAGACTCTGTCTCAAATAAAAAGAAACTATTTTGAACTAAACAAAAATGGAAATACAACTTATCAAAACTTGTGGCATGTAGTAAAAACAGTGCGTAGAGGGAAATTTATGGTATTAAATGCATATGTCAGAAAAAGAAGATCCAAATCCAATCTTATACCTTATGAACCTAGAGAAAGAAGAGTGATTTAAGACTAAAGTGAACATAAAGAAAGAAAAAATATTTAAGTGAGGGTAGGGGGTGGTGCGAGAGTTGAGAAATTACCCATGGGCACAATGTTCACTCTTTGGATAATGGGTGCACTAGAAACTCGATCTTCACCAGTACGCAATATATCCACATAACAGACATGCACATGTACTCCCTGAATTTAAAATAAAATAAAATTTAAAAATTAGATTAAAAAAATCAACCAAATTTAAAACAAAAACTCAATAGAGAAAACCAGTGAAACCAAAAGTTGGTTCTTTGAAAGGATTCATAAAATTCATAGACTTCTAGCCAGGTTTACTAAGGTTAAAAGAGGAAATTAAAGAGGAGTCATCATTATTGATCCCATCAACAAAAGGAATTACGATATTCTACCGGATTTAAGGAAGGGCTTGGCCTTTTAAGAGAAGAAAGAGCTGGTGCTGCTATCAAGATGATCATTTGATTAACAGATGGGTGATGCTGGAGGGGAGAATGAAAACATTTTTAGAAGAATGTGTCACATCTCAGGAAGAACCAGTAGATACTGTGGGACCATCAGCAAGTGGACACATGAGAAATGAAGGAGCTGGACATACCAAGGTCAGAATTGGTGGAAACAATCCAACCATAAGGGCTATGCCACTCCCCTAAAAGAGAAATGGTGAGTGGTACAAATGTCAATTCCAAAATGAAAGTAACGGGTGCTTCACAGCGGCTTGGATGTAGGTTTTCCTTAGTACCTTCCAGTCCCCTCAAATAAACAAGCAATGTGTGTAAAAATAATGAACTTGCTATTCATGTGCGGTTTTAAGGAAGTCTCCTAGACAAATCCTTCTCCCCGAATAAAAGGCTGACCCTAGGACCCTCCTACGTAGAAATTCTGAAGTGGTCATTGCAGCCAGCAAAATCAGGAATACCAAGGAACTTATTTCAGCATCCAAAGGAGTTCCCTATGAGGATGGGTCACAGCTGCAGGAGCATCTCAAAAATCACAGCCACCCACATAGATGACACAGCACCTCATCATGGTGCCGGCTGAGCGGATGAATCATCACCTCCCCGGGGATGAGGCATACAGACCAGGCCCTCAGCAGGAGTTCTCAGTGTCAGGGAGCTTGCTAGTGCTCTGTCACATTCATGGTAAGGCTGCTTGGGGAAAACAGGGAGAACAGAAAAGGAAGACAGAAAATCTCAGTGGTGTGGACACGGCGAACAAGAACACCAATTCCTGCCACAAACAAAAGTGTGTTTCAGATCCCAACTTCAAGCAATTTAATTATTATGATGTTGTTCATTTTAAAGCTAAGAAAACAGGTCAGAGCAATCACTTAGTATAGCTAATACAGTCATGTAACAATTAAGTGACAGAGCTGATTAAGACTCTCTGAACTGAATGAAGATTCTCTGTCTGTATCACCATATGGACTTCCTACTATTAATTCATGGTGTCTAATCATCACTGTCAGCTGTTGCCTTCCCCAGCACCAAGTTTCTGCAGCCGTCAAGCTGACATTCACACTATTTTCCAGTCATTCATGAGCAGGTGCATATTAACTTCTCTGGAGTTGTTTATTCCTAAAATGAGAGTAGAATTAATAATATCAACATTAGCAGTTGGGAATATGATACACTATTCATTAAGCTAATTGTAAGTGAATCTAAAATCTAAAAGGTGTTATAATCTAAAACCTTAAAATCTAAAAGGTTTATACATATATTTGGGTAAAAGCTTCTGTAAAGATGCATCACCTGGGGGCATAAGAGATATACGTAGCAATGAGAGCTGTAAATACAAACACACTCTTCATAGGAGAAAGTTTAGATTTTATAGAAAATAAAGAAGCTAGGAAGCCATTTCCTGTTGGGGGTGGAAAAACCTAGATTATCTATTGTCATGAAATCCAGGGGCAACAAGTTCTCAAAAAAGCATGGAAATCCAGTATTGTTAAAAGCCCAGTACATTCAATGGAAGCAAAGTAACCGGAAGTGGTTAGAAGGAAACCTTTGACGATCTTGATGAGAGAATGATCAAGGAAGTTATTAGAATGAACCCCAGACTGCATGGAATCAAACTTGGCTTGAGGAAAGTGTAGCAGATGGCATAAATGACACAAAACTTGGGGTAAGGACCACACACTATTTGCTCAAGTATCTGGGCAATGAAAGGAAGAAACAGCAGTAGTAAAGGGAAGTAGTAGTTTTCTTAATAGCTGATGAGATCTGTGCAGTAAAAGAGTAGAGATGTAAAAAACAGATGGACTTAGTGTTGGAAGCAAAACTCCCAGAAGCTAAGAACGAATGGGATCATGAGCATGACTAGGGGTATGAGACAGTCACCTAGAGACACAGCTACGTTTTGATGAAGAATGAGATGGATAAAGTTACCGAGATGGTTTCTTTTACTAGAAAAAACTTCAAGTTAGATTTCCTGTTGGGTAAATATTTCAGGAGTAAGCTCTATACCAGGGATCTCAAACTCAAATACCTTCTGGAACCAGGAAGGTGATAGCATGAGTGAGCTGATGTGACAGGCAATTATTTAAGAACCTTGCATTTCCTCTAAGTGATGTGCTCTCTTCCATTTTTCTTAAAGCACGCAAGCAACTTTCTTAGCTTATCTTTTACTTTCTGAATTTTGATAGAGACATGGTCAGGGAGGAGGGTTTTCCTTTATTGAGAAAACCGACATCCCATGTATGCTTATAAATGCAAATGCAACTTGGTCTCAGAGTCAAAGACACAATACTGAGTCCAAATGGAATTAGAATCTGCATCCTACAGAGAAAGGCCACTAACCAGTTCCTACCCAATTTAATCATGTAAGCGTGTGGGCCAGGAACTGTCAGATATTTTAAGAGAAGCCAGAACTCTACATGTTTATGTGAAATATTCTCATTTTCAATGTTGGCTCAATTGAAAAGCAAAACAAGACTAGGTAGGCCATCTGGGCAGCAGACCTGCCTATGCATCAATCTCCATCCTCTGTTGCACACATTCAATGAAACCTGTCACAGACCGGGAAAACCACTTTTGATACCTGAAAGTCAAAGTTACTCATGGTTTTCTTTGGTTACACTGATTAAAGGAAAGAGGGGAAAAAAATCCTTTAATGCCAAGTGAGCAATTTGGGATTAACGGTTTACCTGGACAATTGCTAATTGGGAAAACAGAATAAGAGGCTTAAGCTAAACAGGTTCTGTAACAGTCGAGCAGTTGTTTGTTTGACTTGGATAATAGAAGGCATTCTTATGGTCGAGGTAGGTTTTGCTTTACCTGCTGTGGCAGAATTACATGATGTGGTCATCCAACCATGGGGTCTTGGTAAAATAAATTATGGTGAAATGCTATGCAGACATTAAAAAAAAATGATTTAGAAAAAGGTTTATTTCTCTGGGGAATTTCTCATTCTATGTTGGTTATTGTTCCAGACAATGTTATCAAAATGTTAAGTTTTAAAGCAGATTAAAATATTATACACAGCATGATGCCATGGTTTCAAACATTATTATCATTATTTTCTAAAATTTTCTAAAACAAGGACTTCTTTTTCCTAGTAGTGTCTTGTTCAGGCTCTGGGATAACATGAACTGATGCTGCAGAAAGCTGTGACTCAGGATTGTGGAACTTTAGGAAACTTGGGAGTTATTTTACATCATTCATGCCAGGGGAGCCAAGAAATATCCACATCTATGCTCATTTCAGAGACTATTTCACAAAGATGCTCCCAAATTCCACATTACAATACCTTTTCAATTTCCTCCCTCCAGTTCTGCCTCCCTCCTTTTTTGGTGGAGACTGTTGTTTGTCTTCAAATATCCATTTTGCTTCCGATAGAATTTTAACCGGGCACTGGGATGCTAAAAAAAAAAAAAAAAGAAAAGAAAAGGCAAAATTTCGTCTTCCTTGGCAACTAGAAGTAACATATGACTTCTTTTTTTCTTGGCCAGTGTGGTAAAAGAAGAACGCAACTTTCAGAAACTGTCCTATAGGGCTGTTGTCCCCTGACCTGTGCCCCTTCCTCTTTATAATCTCTTTCTGCCTCTTCCTACCTATGTGTGAATGCGGCCATCTTGAATTCCATGGATGACAGCTATGCTCTAGGGATGACAAGGTTTCATCTGGAATAAGAAAGCTGAGAATATTTTGAAGCAGAGCTTCCAACCTCTCTGAGCGATATCCTCAGAGCCCAATTCCTTCCTAAGAAATATACCTTCTTTACTTACTCTTGAAATAGATATATCTGATGTGTGTGCTGGGATGAGGCCCCTTATGAACCACAATCCTGCTTTTACTATTTTAGACAACTAATGACTAGATTCCTTGACACCTCCATTTAAATTTCTAAAATACTAAGTTGGTATATTGGGTAAGAACATCTACTCTCTATTTTTTTTTTTGTCGTAACTTTGCTTATGGTTTTAAGAACCAAAATTAATAATGCAACTAAAAATCTGTCAAAAGTCCTTCTATAACCCTATTTACCTTCATTAGCATTTTTTTGCTTTTCTTATGACTTTATTCCACAAAGTAAACATTAAGATTCTCATATTAAGTGTCCTCAAAAATTATGTGAAATTTTTAATGGCATTTCATTCAAGTTATGCTAAAATAAAGAGAATCTATCACTTTTCTATAGTAAACCTTTTCTCCCAATAAAATATTTTCATGTATTTATTCAAATTTTTCCTGTGCATAGCTATGGCTATCTATTTTCAGTTTGTCCAGGTTTTTCTTGTTATAAAAAAGGACGTGATGGCTTCTAAGCTCTTTCGCTGTCAGGGCTAAAACTGGAATATCTAAGTCATTTTGAAACACTTCTTTGTATCTCATGACCACTCCAATCTATGGCCTTATTAGTGTTTCTCCATAGCTTTCTAGGAGCTTCCTAATTGGCCATTCTGCCACAAGGCTCTTGTATTTCCTGACATACAAAACCACACTTCCATTGTGCCATTCCTCTGCTCATCAATTATCAATGGCCAGTAGTTGCCTACTTACAAAAATAAAACTTTTTTATTCTGACATTTAAGGCAGCTTATAGTTGCTTTGGTTTGAATGTGTCCCCCAAATTTATGTATTAGAAACTTAATCCCCAAATTCATATGTAGATTGGAGGTAGGGCCAATGGAAAGTAATTAGAATTAGACAAAGTTATCAGGTTGGGACTCCACGATGGGACTGATGACTTTATAAGAAGAAGAAGAGAGACCTGAGCTGACAAGCATGCTCTTGTCTTCTTGCCATGTAATGCCTTCTGCCATGTTTTGACACAGCAAGAAGGTCCTCACCAGATGCTGGCCTTCCAAGCCAGACACTTGGACTTCTAAGCCTCCAGAACTGTAAGAAATGCATTTCTTTTCCTTATAAATTACCCAGTGTGTGTTATTCTGTTATAGCAATGTAAAATGGACTAAGACAGCAGTCTTTCTTCATAATTTGCCTTTGGCTACTTTCCAAGGAGAAGCTCGTGATCCAGGTCAGGAATGCTGTGTCATTGCCCCTCCAATGTTAGCTATGGTCATGTTGACTGGAATACTCAATACACTTTGTCCAAAAATTCCTACTTTTGTTTTAAGTATTGTCCAGTTCCATCTCCATGAAGCATATACCTACTATTCTGTGTGTCATACGTTTTTACATGGATAAAAATGATAATATTCCTGGAAGAAACCCCAGAAGTCTTTGGATTCATGAGACAGGTGAAGGGGCTTTCTCAAGGACATATAACTAGTTAAAGTCAGAACTAGGCTTACAACTCACTTCCCTTTTTCTTTCATCAATTTTGGGTCTCCTAAAGTAGTGATTTGCAAACTCGTTGGCATGCAATGAGTTTTAAAAAAGAGAAAAAAATATATTCCTGAGCCTATCTCCTGAGATTCTGACTTAGTAAATGAGAGTTGGTGCTCAAGAGTCTAAATTTTGAGCAAAGAACTCTGATGCTGGTGACTGAAGAATTCACTCACTGTCAAACACTGTCATAGAGGACATTTACAGAACATAGAGTAGTGGCTGGCCTTCAAGGAATATCTGGGCAACTGGACTGGTAAAAGCATAGTAAAGAAAGTGACTTCCACCTGACTCTATTAAGTTTGTCCAGAAATGGCTGGGCACGGTGGCTCACACCTGCAATCCCAGCACTTTGAGAGGCTGAAGCGGGTGGATCATAAGGTCAGGAGTTCAAGACCAGCCTGGCCAAGATGGTGAAACCATGTCTGTACTAAAAATACAAAAATTAGCCAGACGTGGTGGCAGGTGCCTGTAATCCCAGCTACTCGGGAGTCTGAGGCAGGAGAATCTCTTGAACCTGGGAGGCAGAGGTTGCAGTGAGCTGAGATCGCACCACTGCACTCTAGCCTGGGTAACAGAGCAACACCGAAGTCCAGAAATATATTATCAGCATAAAAATATTCCATAATGAAGACAACATTTCAATTCATTGGGGGAACAATGGATTTGCCAGTAAATGATATTGAAGTCATTGGCTCACCAATTTGAAAATAGCAAGCTAGATGTCTTCCTCATACCCTTTATGAGCATACATTTTACAGGAATTAATGATTTACATTCAGAGAAAAAATAAAAGTTTTATAAGAAAAGGCAGGTGATTACATAATTTTGGGATGAGTGAAGAGTTTTCTAAGGACAATATCAATGGCATCAATCATAAAGGAAAATACAGTGGATTTGACTACATGGAAATTAAAACCATTCACATATAGAAAAGGAATAACTACTGAGAGGCTAATTATAAATTTGAAAAATGTTTTGTACAACTAACAAAAGGTAAGTCCTTTTCATATAGAAAAGACCCCTACAGGCCGGGCATGATGGCTCACGTGATGGCCTGTAATCCCAACACTTTGGGAGGCTGAAGCAGGTGGATCTTGAGGTCAAGAGATCAATACCATCCTGGCCAACATGGTGAAACCCAGTCTCTACTAAAAATACAAAAATTAGCTGGGTATGGAGGCGTGCACCTGTAATCCCAGCTACTCAGGAGGCTGTGGCAGGAGAATTGCTTGAATCCAGAAGGTGGAGGTTGCAGTTAGCCGAGATCGTGCCATTGCACTCCAGCCTGGTGACAGGGCGACAGGGCAAGACTCCGTCTCAAAAAAAAAAAAAAAAAAAAAAAAAACCCTTATAAATAATTAAGAAAATAATAAACTCCTATTAGAAAAGTGGGAAGTGGAGACCATATAGGGAATAGGATCCATTTTCTGTTATACATTTACTTATAGGTATATATGCTTACATAAGTTCTTTGTAAAAATATGTATTTCTATGAAAAAGAATAAATTTTATAGTTAAATAAAAATAACTACAGAGATTTATCCCAAATTATAAAAAGTATAACAGGGTGATGGGTAATTTTTATTTGCTTGCTTTTTATCTTTCTGTAATTTCCAAGTTTTGAGTGATAAATAGATTTTACTTCTAGAATAAGAAAAAAGTTTTTAAAATAGAAGAAATATGAACAATTGGTGAATCATGATCTAAGTTTGTTGTCTCTATCTGGTTTTCTCTTGATGCTTTGATTTGAGGTGGCCATAGAAGCTTTTGGGACACTCTCTGAAGGTCCTCAGCGTAGCGTTCCCTGGAGCCCCTGGATGTCCTGGGCTTGGCCAAGAGCTTGGAATGTGTTACACAGAGGAAGCCATTGTCAGAGTTGGGCTTACTGGCCCAGCCTGTCTCCTAAAGGCGGGTTCCTGGGACCAAACCAGAGCACAATGAAGAAAGAAGGGAAAATAGCCATTGGCTTCTATCACAATAAAGAGAGAGCATGGCTCTAAGAACTTTCCAAGGCGTTTCCAACTTGACATTTCCTTCCTTGACCTTTTAGCTTCTTACTTTCCTTCACATACAGTGGCCCAGAGCTAAATTTAGCATTATCTTTAGAAAAAGGCAATTTTCCCAAGAATTCAAACTACAGACTTCTGAACTCAAGAAGACAGAGTCAGGAATAGCGTTGCATTTGGCTTATTTAACACAGAGTTACACATCCTTGGAGTAGCTCCTGCCTAACTCAAGAGAGTCAGCAAGTGTCTTCCCAGGATTGAGTGAGACTTAGGTATTCTGTGGTCTGCTTCTTGTACAAATGTCTGATGTGCTGGAGTGATAATGCAGACATTATTACAGCATTCTGCAGTGTCTCCTCCTTGCTATCCCTTGATCTGCATCCAAACAAACATAAGGAAAAAGATGTTGCTCTTGACTTTAACACTGATGGCAATCTTGGTACTTGGGGTGATGTAGGTGCTGATAGAAGTCAGCAAGGAAGGTCAGATCTTTATGGCTTTGGACCTGTCTATAGCTCCAGCATTATCTCTCAACAAGACCCGGTCACTTCTTGCCCCCTTTGTTTTGATTTTGCAGAATTTCTTGGGTTGTCTCAGTGGCCCATGTTCTTTGAAAGCTTCTGGTCTTCCTTTTGGAACACTGGCCTCACCTCACCCTCTCCACCAGCAAGGCATGCCTGACCTCTTAGCTTTGCTCAGAGGCTCTTGCGAGCATCCACTGATTTCCTGGAGCCAAGACTTTATACGTTAATTTCCTATTTACTCCTCTGGCTCCCCTACTCCCTGTGTGCTAAATAAATGCCAAGTGGTATGACAACAGACTGCCTAGTGCCTGGCTTGTAGCATCCAAACACCCGTGTTCAAATCCCTGTCCTGGACTTACATTGTGGTCTGTGTGCATTAAGTGGTTGACTCAACCTTTTACCTTCTCATCTTTCACTTCTACAATGTGGATGAGGATAATGAAACCTGTCTTATAAATTTGGAGTGGGGAAAGCACGTGAACAACTTAGTCTAGTGTGTGGTTTCCTAGGAAACAGTCAATAAGCTTTAGCGAAAGCAATTAGCCAGTATCATTCTTGTCAGTTTATAGCACGCCACATACAAGGTGCTACTCATATTCCTGTTTGGTCGCTCTTCTCTACACTGTCTGGCCACACTGATCTGCATGTTCCTAATACAATTAAACTGTTTTCTGCCTCAGGGCCTTTGCACTCGCTGTTCCCCATGTCTGGAGCACATTTCTCTGAGTCTTTCCGGGTGTGACTGACTTCTCCTCTTCCTAGTTCAGCTAAATTGCCACCTCCTCCAAGAGCATTTTGGGCTAACACTATTTAAAGTAGATAATCCCCCTACCCTCTGTTTTATCTGCTATAACAACACTAGATTTATTTCTCCAATAGTTACTTTATTGATTTACTTCTAGAATGCCTGTTGCTTACACTAACCTGTGTAACCCTCTGAGGACAGAGGCTTATCAACCTTGTCTCTCGATATCTCCAGCGTCTGTCTAGTGTCTAGCACCCTATGTAGGTATTTGTTTGATGAATAAATGAGTGAATTAATACATGGACTGAAGGAATGCATGACTTTCAGAAAATTCAGCTAATGCAATAGTTGGAAAACACCAAAAGGCCTAGCAGAAAATCCAAGCTCTCCTGCAGAGTCAGCTGCAAATATAGAAGTCTGTCTTCATTTTTCCTTATCAAGACTGACAAGAGGATACAAAGTCCTCTGAGCTCTTTGGAGGGGAATAGCAATGCATAAACACAAAAGATAATCTTGTTTCTTTTTATGAATTCAAAATAATTTTTGAAAAGGAACAGGCCCTCTCAAAGCATTATGCCCACACAATCTTTGCTTTAAGTAGCAAAAAAATCCCAAATAGCTTTACGATCTCTAATGTAATGCAGATGTAGAGGGTAAGAATTTGATGGTCAATTAATTTAGAAAGTATCCAGGGCCTAGCAGAGGTTCAACTTATTGACTTTGAAATTTGACTCATGATTCCAACGTTGCCCCCACTTTTTTCCCCATCTCTAGATATAAAAAGAAAGGAAAGCTTGTAATATTGCTTATGGAATGTTCTAGAGGGGTTGTTAAGCTGTTCTTCATAAAAACTCTTGGACCAAGTTTTCCTAGCCCTTTCCAACTGGGACTGTTCCTGAGCATTGAAGTGAAGTAATATTAAACTGGCAGGCTGCTGAGAGCTGATTATTGTGGGGAGTTGAAAGGAAAGGACTGGCATCTTTGTGCTTCATTAATCTTCGAAGGAAAGCAAGCTCTGGCCACTGGACCAAATGCCCACATGTCAGAGCTTGATTTCCTGTTCTTCTGGGTTTCAGTCTGAATGCAAAGCAAATGTTTTAGGGAGCTCCAAGCAGCTAGGAGGTATGTTCCTTTCCCATGTGACCAGGCCTTAAAATCATGAATTAATATCCAAGTCTGAGAAAGCTGATAGTTATCCAGGCTAGAGGCAATATGGTGCCGGGAACTGTAGGCACAGCTAGTAATTAATTAATCAATGAAATGGCTATTAAGCTTCCTTGATACTATTGGGCAAAAGAATATCCTCCTCTTGTTTTCCAAAATTCTTCACGCATACCTCCATGTATATACCATGCTACTAACTACATGGTAATTTGCACATTTATCGCATTTGAATATAAAGTTTTCCTCAAGAGAGAACAAACTATAGAACTGTATATTTTAGTAATAGCTTTATTGAGGCATAATTCACATATCATACAATTCATCCATCAAAGCGTACAATTTAGTGGTTTTTGGTATATCCACAGTTGTGTAACCATCAACACGATTAATTTTATAACATTTTCATCACCCAAAAATGAAATTCTATACCTTTTAGCTATTGTCTCACCATAACCCATATTGGCTCTCCAGAAGCTCCTGGCAATCACTGATACACTTTCTGTTCCTATAGATTTGCTAAGTCTGGATATTTCACATAAATAGAATCATACAGTATGTGGTCTTCTGTGACTGGCTGTAATAGCATTTTGTGTGACTTATTTATCTTTGTGACAGGCACAAAAAAGGTGCTAATCAAAAATGTTAGTTGAATAAATAAGCGAATAAATAATTGGTTTCTACTATCGATTAATCACTGTGCAATAACTGTACAGAAGGAATATATGACATAAATCTTGACCACAGTTATGTTTAATCCAGATGATGAAGGAAGATTGATCCAAAATACTAAAATTAACTAAATCATATACCCTAAAATGCTCAAATAAGTGGCACGTAGGCGGGAAAAATAAGATGGTATATTGCAAGATGCTTTTCTAGAGCAAATTTTGGGGAAAAATTTTTAAATATAGATGTAATTTAAGCTTGGTGAAAACAGGTAAACCAACCAAGCATGGTGGCTCATGCCTGTAACCCCGGCACTTTGGGAGGCCGAGGTGGGTGGATCACCTGATGTCAGGAGTTCAAGACCAGCCTGGCCAACATGGTGAAACCCCGTCTATACTAAAAGTGCAAAAATTAGCCGGACATGATGGTGGGCACCTGTAATCCCAGCTACTCAGGAGGCTGAGGGAGGAGAATTGCTTGAACCCGGGAGGCGGAGGTTGTAGTGAGCAGAAATCGCACCATTGCACTCCAGCCTGGACGACAGAGTGAGACTTCGTCTCAAAATAAATAAATAAATAAATAAATAAAATAAAAACAAAAGCAAAACAAAACAAAAAGGATAAACCTTTGGATTCCAGGTTAAATTCTCATCAAAATATTACTCTTGGCTCCTCTATCTATATCTATATTTAAACATACATTTTTATCATCTAGTTCTATTTCTATACCCTCATTTTCATCTATAATTTTCTATAAAATATTCATCGTGTTTTTGGAAAAGCATCGCAAAGTTTATTTTCTTTTAGTCATTGCCATGATTTCTTCTCCTGAACATAAATAAGGAAACCCGCAGTTTGATTGAGGACTACTAGACAACCTCAAATAAAATAACACTTCAATGGCTCCCATTCTCTAATTTATTCTTCTTCTGATCCCTGATTGGGTGGTGTCTAAATCTAGTCTTCGATTTGCTGACTTACTATGCAGTGCTCTACCTTTCTTGGAAGCAGGAGCCCTATTCTGACAAGCCTTTCCCACATGGATATCCCACTCTGCTTCAGACTCCCTGTCTTTCAAGCAGAGATGATTTCCATTTTTTTTTCTCATACCATCTTCTTCAGTCTGTTTCAATGAAACCATGTGTGCTTGAAACCTGAGAATCATACTTGGCCCTTCCTAGTTCTTCCTACTCTATATCCAATTAATCATCAAAGACTATTAATGCCTGCTGTAGATTATATTTGACCAGTTATTTATTTTTACTTGTGTCTAGCTCCCTAGTTACAAAATGCAGATAACTATTGCCAACCTCACAAAGGAAATTGTGAAGAATAAAAGACACAGACGGTCAGCTCTTTGCTTTAGAGTAGAGAGTTCACATTCCTAAATAAGAGTCCTGATTCTGGAGTCTGCCTGAGGGTGGCTCTCTGGCTTTGGAGCAGTCACTTCTCTGTGTCTGACATAAAATAGGAGCATTGTGTATCAGTAATTGCATGGGGTGGGGGTGATCATCAAGAAGGCGACCTATGGACAGTGTGTGGAAGAATGCCTGGAAGTATTCAGAAAACGTAACCTCTCGGTAGATACGCACATTTTTTGTGCCTTCCTTTGTCAAACATGAAGCCCTCATGGGCTGTCCTAAGTACAGGTCTGAGGTGTATGACCTCCACCTGCATTCACATGGTCATGAATTTACACAAATATATGGCTGTGGCTCCTTTTATGCTCTGGCCAGTAAGAGAGAGGTAGAGTTTAGGGCCTATGAATTTGCCTGAGATTATTGGAGCTGTACATCAATAAAGAGACACATATTTAGAACCATTTAACACCACTCCCTGCTTTAGATTTTTGTTTAAAGGAAAACGTTTGGAATTTGCTGGGAGATAGTGAACGCTGGCTGATATTGAACAAGCTTCTACTAGCCACTTCAAATGGACAAATCCATGTTACACGAAGTCAATTTTGAGTATAAAGGCTAATCTCCAGCTTCCACAGGAACACTAAGACTTACCCAAACACTAAACCAACTCATTGCATTATAGTTGTGTCTCACGCTGACTCTCTCACTCTTTCTCTGTCCTTCTTTTCATTCTTCAGCCTAAAAGATAAGCATCCATGTTAATTATCCAACCTATTTTCTATTGTACTTCTGAGTGATTTTTGACCCTTTTCAAAAAACGTGTGTCACAGGCTTGGGGCCATGCCCACAAATAATCCAGAGAGGATATGAGCAAAGGAAGCACAGTTTTTATAAGTGCATGGCTTCCCAAGTGTCCTGTGTTCAACATTTCTGAATTCATTCATGTTTATATTATCCGATATGTTTGATATAAGAAATCAGAGTCATCACCTACACACATTGGGAGGAAAAAAACTCCAAAAATCTCATTATCTTTGAATAAAATCAACCTGTCTTTATCCTAGACAGCCATTTCCAGGAAAATCTAAAACAGTCCATTCAGCAGGAATGCCTATGTGGCTTGAGAAGGAAGAAGAGTTCTTTAAAAAGCTCCCTAAAGCAGCCAGTTCTCCACTGGACTCCCGAATCCTTTCTCCACTGTGAGTATCAGTTACAAATGCATCAGGAAGCCTAATGGTTTTACCATCTTCTCCTAACACAAACATCCAACAATATCACAGGAAGAGCTGTAGAAGCCCACTGCAATCTACAGGCCTTCAGCTCTCCCGTGGTAAAGAGCCACCACTCTCTGAGGCAACAGCACCTTCTCTGTCCCAAGATGTGGGCAGCAAACAGCCCTTAAGTCTATGGATATGAGACTTGTCCACTCTTAGCTCCAAATGGCAAGGAGATGACAATCATTAAAAAGAGATCATTACTAATAGCGTATTTTTAAAACTCAGCCTGGTTTCCTATTTTAGCCCTCATGAAAGTGTAATGTAAACCAGTCCTACGGCATTGGAACAACTTTTAAATAATGCCAGACACTCCCCAATAACAGCCCAAGAAAAAGGAAAAGTGTTGATTTAAGAAAACTATCCCCTTACATGTGTTTCTTCTTCTTTTAGTATTTTGATGGGCATTTAGTAATTACTATGTACCAGAAGCCAAGGAGCAAGACAGCCATAGTATCTGCTGTCAAAGAGCTTACAGTCTAGTAGGGTGAACAGAAGAAAAAACTATTAAGAGAGGGTAAGTGAGGGCTGTAAAAGCACGTAGAGAGGCATTTAATCCAACTGTGGGAAGGTCCAGGATGGCTTGCTAGAGGCAGTGTAAACTAAATAGAGATGCCAAGGATGTAGGGAGAACACTAGAGAAGAAAGAATATTCCAGACACAGAGAAAGCTTGTACAGAAATCTGAACGTGAGAGACAGAAAACACATTGGAAAAACTGGATTGCAGAAAGAGGAAAGAGGGAACAATCTTCTGCAGATTACATGAAGGCATTAAGGCATCTTGAGCAATCTGGGGTCAGTGTATGTCTAGGTTGGCAGGGGCTAAGTAGAGGAGTGAACTTACTGGATTCGCCCTTTAGACAAAGCACTATGCAGAATGGATGGGAGGTTGTAGGACTGCAAACGGGGATGCCAATGGCTGGTTGGTATCAAAATCTAGACAAGGGGATGGTAGTCTGAACTAAGGTAGCACTAGTGGTGATCAGTAGACAAAGTCAGAGTTCAAGGTGTCCAATAACACAGACGCTAACAACCTTCCAGTTGCAAGAAGCTCCTTCTATGGAGGCAGCCTCCCTGCTATTGATGGGGCTGCTAAGATCTATTAATAGGAGACATATTTGACTAGAGATGCATTCCTGTGGATGGTGATGGTGATGCCAAATATCAGTTGATTGGGTTTGTTTTGTCGCTTCCAGATGGGAGCATGTAGCGAGCTAGGATGATTGGGATTTGGGAGATACTACAGGCATTGAGCTTTTATCTTTAGGCCAATATGACAATTTTTTGAATACTATAGCTTTAAAACAAGTCTTAAAGTTAGGCAGAATTAGGTCTTCAGGTCTGTTTTTCAAAGTTGTTTTGATTATTCTAGAGTCTTTATGTTTCCTATGGATTTTAGGATGAGTTTGTCAATGAAAAAAAAAACAAAAAAACCTCTAGGAGCTAAAATGTAATTGCAGGATAGCAACCATGCCAAGATTAAGAAAATTTGCCTTTCACATACCATTCTGAGGAAGATATTTGAGGATTCACACCAGCAAAAATAGAGAAAGATCAGAGAGGAAATTGTGGAATGCAGGAAACAGCCCTAGATTCCCCTGGCATCCACAAAGTCTAGAAAACCTCTGGTCTGAATTGTAGCAAGAGGTCAGAGGGGTGGATGGACATCCCCCAAAAGACAGTGAATTCCTTGCATTAGTAGATGACACAATGAAAAGATTGGAATATTTTGAAGATATAATGGGGGCATATTATGTTTTCAGAAATGAGAAAAAAGAAAAGTGTTTAGAAACTCCTGGCAAGGCAAGGGGAAGCTATCAGGAAATCTGTGGTTAGAACATTAAACAATCGTTTAAAATGAAATTTTTAGAAAAACATTTGTTAGAGTATAAGTAAAAGAAATCTATTTCATCTTGATTCAAAAAATATTCTACTTCGTGTAGTGCGGAGATTACATTGAAGCAGTAAAGGAAATGCAATGCCTGTACAAGACTGGGCTAAGCAGTAAGAATTACTAACAGAATTAGGAGTCTTTGCTGTGTGCCATGGGTTAATTATAGAATCCTCACAACAACCCCAAGAGATTGATATTATTTACCCTTTTTAGAGGTAAAGAACTGATGGAAAAAGAAGTTAAGTGACTTGTCCAGGATCATAAAGCTAGTAAGTGACAGAGCAAATTTCTTAAACATTGTTATGTGCTGTTTTTGTAAATATAGATATATTTATATGTGAAATATTTGCTATATAGATAAATAAATAATATTTCTGGTTTATGTAGTTTAGAATCAACTTATGGATATGTCATTCTAGAACACAATGCTAATTGTATCAATCTTCGCAATGTATAGATACTGATATTGTTAGTGGAAGTTGATAGCTGGGATAAGGAAAGATGGAAGATAGGGTAAGAAGAGTCATATTCCCATCTTACATGGGGAATGTGTCTAAATTTAATAATGTCTAAATCTGATAAACCAGACATAGAAGCATAAGCATATTTTAAATTATAAATACAATCAATGACAAAACATTAATAATTATGTAACTACCAAAATAGAAAGCAAGGAATAGGAAAGATGGGGATTGTGTAAGTAACTAAGTCTTCAGTTCATAATGGCAAAGTAATGATAGTATCTACAATGGATGTTGAGCAATTTTTGTGTAAGTATATTCTATAGCTCAGTGGTTCTTAACTCCCACAATGCATCAAAATTACCTAGTGGGCATTAAAAATAATACGACTGCTTGAGTCCCACCTCCAGGGATCTGGATCAATGAATATCAGGGAAAGGCAAGTATGGGGAACTTTCAAAAACTTCAAGGTAATTTTTAATATGAAGTCATAAATGAGAACCTCTGATTTAAAAATAGGAAGATCTGGCCAGGTGCAGTGGCTCACACCTGTAATCCCAGTACTTTGGGAGGCCAAGGTGGGCAGAGCACAAGGTCAGAAGATCGAGACCATCCTGGCTAACACAGTGAAACTCCGTCTTTACTAAAAATACAAAAATTTAGCTGGGCGTGGTGGCGGGCGCCTGTAGTCCCAGCTACTTGGGAGGCTGAGACAAGAGAATAGCCTGAACCCAGGAGGCGGAGCTTGCAGTGAGCTGAGATGGCGCCACCATACTCCAGCCTGGGTAACAGAGTCAGATTCCATCTCAAAGAAAAAAAAAAAAAAATAGAAAGATCCACTAGAAATATCAAAAACAAAAACTGTTAAAACTGGTCACGTCTAAAACGTAGGATGTGGGTTGGACAAAATTGGAGTGGAAGGCTATGTTTTTATTAGCGTAAAACCATTTCTATAATTTGATTTTTTATTATATGCATTACTACACTTTATAAATATCAAAGAAATACATATACATAGTTTTGTAAAATAGTATTTAGATATAGATAGTAGATCACAAAAGAACTATACAAATAATATCATCCCAATCTTGTGGGAAATATATTTCCCACAAACACGCATCAAAATGTTACCAGTGGTCATCTCAAGGTTGCGCTGTTTAGGTTTATATTTTTGTTTGCTTTTTGTTTTCCGAATTTCTCATGAAAGTGTTTGTTCTCAGCCTGTGGTAGAACCCTATTTCTCTTATACTTTTAAATGAGAACACAACATTTTGTACATATCTCAGAGAATATGCCATAGGGCATATATTTCTCAGTTTAAGAAATAATTTCTAATGATACTAAAGTTCTGTGATAATATCTCCCAACTGTGAATTATCAGTGCAAAGCATTTTTCATAGTGATGGCACAATAGAATATTAAAATGGAACTCTCAAGATTAGATTCCCAAAGCTGAGAAAAATACAATAAATCTCAAGTATCCTCACTCCTAAACTAAGGTGCAACAGCCACCAAAAGATTGCAAATTAGGTTCTGCCAACATTAGCCCATAACCCACCTTGAAGGTATGAAAGAGCTGATGTAGAAGAAAGGCATAGAGAAAACTGCTTTGGAGAGAACTGTAGAAGAATTGTCGTAGTTATCTATCTTCCTTCTTCCCCAAGATGGAGAGAAGAAGGTACCTTCCTTATACCTAAGGCAAATAAAAGCACTTGAAGATTTTGGATCTATGTTCTCTGATGTTGGAGGCACAGTCTGTGTGTGACGCATTCCTGAGAAAATGAGACTGACAGAAAAGAAGACAGGTGAACAGTTGAAAGTGGGTTGCATTTCCCCTGGTGGCAGAGGGGGAAAATAAATACAGGTTTTCCTTGGGATTAGATACGGATCCAATAGAATGAAGTCACCCTAGAACTGTTTTTCAAAAGGTTCCCATCCAAGAGGATGTCTGCAGTGGAGAAGGGATTTCGATAAAGAGTTAGACTCCACAAAACCCAGGCATAACTCTATCTGAGTTAAAACCACAGTTGGAAGACCCCAGAGGAAGCCCTATGAGAGACCCACAAAAATGCTGTATCAGAAAAATCAGTCATGGAATCTGCCACAGTCAGAGAGTTCCAAGATACATTGATTATAACTTTGCCATCTAAGTAAGTTTTTTTTCCCTGCCCTTTCTCCTTCCCCTCTTTTCCTAGGTCCAACGCTAAAAGACAAGAGCTGCTACTAAGGAATTGGGAGTTACAGAGCTGGGACACAGTAAAGAAGCCAACTCCCCTGACCCTCTGTTCTGGTCTTCCTGATCTGAAGCAAGCTGTTTATTTTGTACTGCTGTAACAGAGTACCATAGACTAGATACTTTATAGAGAACAGAAACTTATTTCTCACAGTTCTGGAGGCTGGGGAGTCCAAGATCAAGGCACTAGCTTCTGGTGAGGGCTGAGCTCTGTTTCCAACATCGTGCTTTGAAAGCTGAGTCCTCCAAAGGGAAGAGTGCTCTGTCCCCACAGACAGAAAATAGCAGGGCAAAAAAGGGACAAATTCCCTTCCTCCATCAAGCCCTTTCATAGAGGCATTAAACCATTCAAGAAGGCAGAGCCCTCATGACCTGAACATCTCCCAAAAGGCCCCAGTTCCCCACCCTGTTGCACTGGGGACTAAGTTTTTAGCACATAAATTTGGAGGACACATTTAGATCTTAGCACAAGCCAAGCCGAGGGAGGAGAAAAGGTTTTAAACTTGAATGGAATTTGGAATTTTTAAATTACTCTGAATTGGAGTTAAATGTTGATTAAGAAAGGACTGAGATTTTTGTTTTATGACGGCAACAGAAAAGGCTACGGAACCCATGTGAGATTAGAGCTAGGAGCAGATAAAGAACTTTTTTACAGGACAAATTTAATGGCAAGTGGTTAAAAAGAATAAGGTTGATTTCAGCCTACATCCCATTGAGTACCCCTCACTCAATGAACAAAATAATTTTTTGAGTTGTTGTTAATTCAATGTTTTTAAAAAAGATTTATTTGAGGATAGTTTTTGTATGCAGACCAGTCCATTCAGAAATATTTCTGGTTTCTAAAATTAATATTAGTTATAGTTACAAAGTTGAAACCCTAGTTTTTCCTTATGCTTTTAAATTCTGCTTGTAAATTATATTATTCTCTTTATTCTCTTAACAATTTTTAACATTCACTTTTAAAGATCTTTTGATGGTACATTTCCCAATTATAAACTTAATAATGTAATTCTTTTGAATATTTTAGAATACATATTTAAATTTGATATATTTGATTTTCTTCTTAAGTGCTTTAATTGTCTAACTTAACAAACAAACCTTTCCTTATAAATCTAACGAACAAACTTATAGTGAATTTTGAGTGCTCATAAATGTTCCAATAAATGTTGTCAACCTAGAAATATTTCAAATTAAAATCACAAGTTTAAATTAAATATTTAATTACCCAATTAAATTTACGGTTATTGGATGGTCACTTTAGTAAGCCAAGAGTTCTTAAACATAAGTTCATAAGCACCAACTATTAAAACTATGGTGTTCTTTTTCTTCTACATTTCTTGCTTTTTTTTTTTTTTTTTATTTTGAGACAGAGTTTCACTCTGTCACCCAGGCTGGAGTGCAGTGGCGCGATCTCAGCTCACTGCAACCTCCACCTCCCAAGTTCAAGCAATTCTCCTGCCTCAGTTTCCCAAGTAGCTGGGATTACAGGCACCCACCACCACACCCGGCTAAATATTTGTATTTTTAGTAGAGAAGGGGTTTCACCATGTTGGCTAGGCTGATTTCGAACTCCTGACCTCAAGTGATCCACCTGCCTCAGCCTCCCAAAGTGCTAGGATTACAGACCTGAGCCACCGTGCCCGACCTCTTCTACATTTCAATTGTGAATTCTAACTCTTTTCAGAGTTATGAGATACTTACCACTAAGGAGGATATTTACCCTTTTGAGTAACTGATGTGAATTTAATCAAAACTTCTAATGGGCATAAGATACATAGAGAGTTGCATGCATTCAGGACAATTCTTTCTGCCAATTAAGGATACTATTATATAATCCCATGTATGATGTGGCATTGCTTTCTCAGCACACTTGGGGTTGCAAAAAGAAAAATTTCAGACAGGATTGCTAACGGAATTCTTGTCAGCAACTTTGATGTGATGTATTAAACCCTATTGATAATTTTTATGTCAGTGATTCTATAATTCAAAGGAGGTTTTCACATGCTTCAAGACCTCTAAATTCAAGTCTCATACATTGCCTCATTCTTGTTTCTACTCATAGACATCTGTAACTTGAACTTAGGTTGATTACCTCATTAGATTTCTGTTTCCTTGCATCTTAAGTGATGGAGGTATATTTTCTGCCTACTTCTAAACACGTTTGAACTTGATGGAAGGCTGCACTGTCTCATCATCCTGGACCACCCAACTCTTATACATATTAAAGTTATAACCAATTGCATTTTCAATATCTCACATAGCTACCAGGTCCTTCTATTAACAATTTGTACAATAAGAACTCAAATAAAAACATAAACAGGAATGTAGACATTAGTCTGAGAGACCCGGCTGTGACCAGTTTTGCATCTTTCTGTTTAACAGTCATAGGAATTAAGCAGCACAAATGTCTGTTTATTTTCTGAGTACATTTGTATGCAAAAGGCTAGATAACATATCCCAAAACATGTCGATCATAAGTAGCAGAATTAAGACCTAAACCCAGTTCTGATTACAAGTGTACTACGTATTCTATTGTACCTCTCCTTAAAAGTTCAGCAAGAGAGAAAGAATAAACCTTTGAAAGTTTTCCAATATCTTTTGAACTGCATTTTAAAAATAGAAAAACAGCTTCAAAAAAGGGTCCGCGCTGTCCTTGTTTAGTCTCTCTGACCAACTTTGAGTCTTCGGGAACATGCCATGGTGTGGAAAACGTCTCTGTTACAAGTGTCCTTGATGATCTATTTGGAATGGATTTATGAAGAGTTGGTGACTCCATAGGCGGGAGCACTGACATTTTTCTTTGCTGTATTTCAAACTCAAGAGCCCAAGCGTTTGAGATTCCAGTGAGCTCAGATTGTGCCACTGCACCCCAAGCTGGGTGACAGAGTGAGGCCCTGTTAGACTCTGTAGAAACTTCTCAGAGCACATTCACAGAGGCTTTTGATAGAAATCCATCCCATGCCACAGGTTGGTGTTGACTGTCGCTGTCCCCAAAGGCATGGAATAAAAACCTGAAAAGCAAAGTGTGATTTTATAGATGTGATTTTCAAGTTTCTCTTACCCTTCTTTTTTAAAGCAGTGGAACTATTTCTTCACATTAAATCTTGTTTAGAAAGCCAATATTGGGAGACGGAGGCAGCAGGATTGCTTGAGGTCAGGAGCTGGAGACCAGCCTGGGATATAGAGTGAGACCTTGTCTCTACAAACAATGAAAAATCTAGCTGACTCAGGCATGGTGACACACATGTGTTGTTCCAGCTACTTGGGAGGCTGAGGAGGGAGAATCTCTTGAGCCCAAGAGTTTGAGATTCCAGTGAGCTCAGATTGTGCCACTGCACCCCAAGCTGGGTGACAGAGTGAGGCCCTGTCAGAAAGGGAAGGAAGAAAAGAAGGAAGGGAGGGAAGGAGGCAGGGAGGGAGGGAAGTAGTGAGGGAAGAAAAGAGAGACAGAAAGAAATCTAATTTTTAAAAAGCTAAAAACAAGGTGACTCTAGTTTAAATACAAGTGAGAGATCTGATTCCTTTCCCCTCTGTCTTCCACTCTTATGCATTTCCTCAACACCCACAATTGTCTGTGAAGTACGGTTTAAATTACGGTGTCAGAGAAAGAGCATGAGGGTTCTAAGCATACCACTTCTCCAGAAAACACCTAAGGTGATCACTTCTTAGAAGCGTTCTGTCTGCCCTAAGGGGAGGAAGCTTGAGCGCGGTATCTATAGAGGTAGATGTCATTCTGACTCCTTCTCCATCATCTAATATTAGAAACAAGAGCATCATTGTTCCAGCTGTACAGAAGCCTTATGTGATGTTTGCCAGATGCAGCACATCTCTACCACTTCGTGTAAGGCAAATATGTATTTGTCAAAGAATAATTCCTAAGTGTGACTGGTAGAGTCAGGTCCCTGTGGGAGAAATTTTCCCTCCCTTCTGTTTCACTTCTAATCCCAGATGTGGTTTTTGTAAGTTAAGGGGGTTTATCAGAATAAAGCTTCCCCTTGAAAGGGGGTTAGTCTAGTTACTCCCTAATTCTGCTTTTCTCACCAAATCTTAACTGGCTATTAGGCAGCAGGCAGAGAAATAATGAAAAAGGAAGAAAATGTGTCCAGGCCAACCTTGCCAGTTAACCACGGCCTTGTGGAAACCCAGACTCCACAATGCTTGAATGCTCAATGCACATGTAATTTATAGTGCAGTTATTGATTGCTTCTGCTACCTCAGAATTATGGAAACATTCTGGGAAGTCATCAAGCAAGCAAAAAGGTAGAGACTATTATTATAGCGCTTACACTATCCAATAGTTTGTGGTTTTCCTTTCACATAAACTTGGGAGTTGAAACCCAAGGCCAAGTGGGAATCACAGCCATAAAAAACATGGGCATCTATTTTATTCCCTCAAACCATATTGAAGAACTTTGACTATATTATCCAACCTAAAGTCCACCCCCCAAAAAATTTCAACCCCAAATCCCCTTAAAGATTAACAAGCTGACAAACCTTGCTAATGTCAGAGAGAGGAAAACAGCTCCCTGCTAACTGCCGGAAATGGACTCCAGACTTCCTCTTTCTTCAGCTGAGGACACTATGTAACTGTTCAGAAATGTGAAGGTTTCTTAAAGCATGATGACTATTACAGGACTGAGACAGAGGCTCCTCCTGGAGCCAGGTAGCCACATTCAGCCAATGAATCAGACCCCAGTCTGGCCTGATGTTCAACAAGGAGATGATTTATAATGGGATACAGGGACAGCCGACGGATACACCTCAGAAGTTGGATAATCCAGACCAGCTGAGCGTAGATTGTGACATTTCTCTCTCTGTCCACATCATTTTCTTTCTGCATCATGTGAGGAGAGCAGATCTTTGAGAGGGCAGCTTACAGACACGCAGCACATAAAGATTCAGGCTTATCAAGAACTGGTCCAATTATACATCCTTCTGAAACCAATGTCAGCCTGGAGGAAATATCCCAGCAGAAATTAGACTCCATGGAATTCTGGAAATTGTAAAAATGTCACAATATATAGAAAGACTATTTCTTCCTTTCTGTATTTTTGGGGGTGGATGGCTGATTTTATAGAAAATCAATCTTTATTTCAAAAGGTTATTAGTTTTGTAATGTATAACATACTCTGAGCCATAATAAGTATATAATTTTGGGTCTGTAGATATGTAATATTATATTTTAATTACCTACCTTGAATAAACACTATATTTACTAACATAGCAATACATGAGGTATATAATCTTATTGCTTCAATAAACAAACGTGTTTAAATAATGTACAAACATAATTCTGAAATACATGAAGCCTATGGACTGAAATATAATAGAAAGGACAATGTTCACAAAATAGTAAAACATACATATCGTATTTTCAAAAATATCTCTAGACCTTTCTCTACAGAAAAAAATGAAATTTTATTGTGATCTTATTTCCAGTACCTTAACTGAATCTAAACCCATGAAGCTGAGTAAACGTGAGCCAATCAATTATAGCCAGGAATCTCCATCATATTTTCCTCCTCCCTGTTCTTTTCTACCCTCCTCTTTCCCCTTCCTGAAAAGAAAGAAAAATAACTTTTTCCTCCTATACTCACACATTTCTGACACCAAGTATGTGGGATTATTTTTCCTCCACACATCCATCAGTTCTCCAGTTCTCATCATTTACTGACTGGGTGTCCTCTAATTTGAGTCAATTCTGACACTTTCTACCTGAGGTTAGCATCAGATTCCACAAGTTAAGGGCTCAGGCAGTCCCACAACACTACGCCCACAGACGTCAGACACCAGTCACAAGTCCAGGTTGCCACCTGTGGTTCTGATCCACCAGTTATAAATCAGAGGTTCCCCTGAGCCCCTGTTCAGGTTTGGTGATTTGCTAGAGCAGTTCATGGAGCTCAGCAAAACAGTTTGCTACCAGGTTGTAGATTTGTAATAAAAGGATACAACTCAGGAACAGCAGGAAAAGATGGTGGAGGCAACCAGAGCTTCCACACCCTCTCCAGGCGTGCCACCCTCCCAGCTCCTCCATGTGGCCACCAACCCAGCAGCTCTCCAAAGCCCTTCAGTTACTGGTTTCTTGTGGGGGCCTTATGACATAGGCAGGGACAATTGTTAACTCAGTTTCCAGCCTGTCTCCCCTTCTTGGATGATGAAGAATGTGTCTGAAAATTCCAAGTTTCTAATCAAAGTTTGGTCTTTCTGGTGACCTGACCCCATCTTGAGGCTACTGAGGAACCCAGCAAGCATCACCTCATTAGAACAAAAGATACTGCTGTCACTTAAGGAACTGCAAGGGATTCAGGAGTTGTGGGTCAGAAACCGTGGTCAAAGACCAAATGTTAGAACAAAAGATGCTCCTAGCATCACTTAGGAAATTACAAGACTTTGGGGAGCTCTGGGCCAGGAACTAGGGACAAAAACCAATATATATTTCTCATTATATCACAGTATCACCCTCCTGTTCACTACCAGCTCTCCAACAGAATACATATTGCCCTAAAGTAGCTTACAATTTCCATCCCAGTGCTACTCTATACTTTTGGAAAATGCTCTCTAAATAGCTTTGTCTTCTTTTTGTGTGATAAGTTATCAAAGCTAAATTAATATCTAAATTAATTTTTTTTGAGACGAAGTTTCACTCTTGTCACCCAGGCTGGAGTGCGATGGCACGATCTCAGCTCACTGCAACCTCCGCCTCCTGGGTTCAAGTGATTCTCCTGCCTCAGCCTCCCAGGTAACTGGGATTACAGGCGTGCGCCACCATGCCCAGCTAAATTTTGCTGTATTTTTAGTAGAGACGGGGTTTCACTATGTTGGCCAGGCTGGTTTTGAGCTCCTGATCTTGTGATCTGCCCACCTCTGCCTCCCAAAGTGCCGGGATTACAGGTGTGAGCCACTGCGCACAGCCTGTAAATTAAATTTTTATAATTAACATTATGTTTTGAAGTTCACAGGGAGAATACAAAAGCTTGTTATACAAAGAAAACTATCTAGTAAATTATTTTGCAAAGGATATAAGAACCAGGGAGGGCTGAGACTGCTCTCCTTCAGGATTAATTGCTAAAAGATATTGGAGAAATCCTTACAGACCTTTAAGAGGAAAATTTGGGAACTCCAAATTCCTGGACAAATGTTATTCATGTGTGAAGACAATGGAAGGAATTTCCAAATGTGCAAATTTCATAGAGTATATAATCCACATACTTATCCTGAAAAACGTCTCCCAAAGATGAACCCCAATGTCATAAGAAACTGTAACAATTTTTAAAAACTCAGGCTCAGTAAAGAGGAAGTAGAATACAAAGGTTAGAGTAGAAATTTGACATTGTTTAAATATATAATTTGGTTTCATAAAATTAAAGTTACAAAGCACTACGAAAATACCACAGTTCATTGAGAAAGAAAAGATAACGCTCTCGAATGAGAATTATAGTAATAAGCAGCTTCTAAAATCTCATACATAAACTGGGAAGTGAAAAAAGAAAAGACATTTTCTAGTTTTCTTTCCTGAACTGCAGAGACTATTTTCTACCCGAGATTGACCATTAAAGAGCTAAGGGATGCAGTAAAAAAGTAAACTACAATTACATTAAAAATAGGATTTATATCTTAAAATTCCATAGAGAAAATAAATAAATATACATGGTCTATATAAAAAAAGATAGGAAAAGAAAAGCAATGTACAAGCATATATTAAAAACACATAAAGCAAGATGGCGTGTGGATAGCAAATGTAAATTAGAAACTGGTTAACCATAGAAAGACAAAGACCATCCACTTGTATTACAAAACAGAAGGCAACTATATTCTGCATCCAAGAGCACACTGAAAACAGAGGAATCTAGAAAATTTCACATTCAGAGGGTGTGAAAACATGTCAATGAACGCAAGTTAAAAGAATCGGCTGGGCACGGTGGCTCACACCTGTAATCCCAGCACTTTGGGAGGCCTAGGTGGGTGGATCATCTGAGGTCAGGAGTTCGAGACCAGCCTGGCCAACATGGTGAAATGCCTTCTCTATTAAAAACACAAAAATTAGCTGGGCATGTTGGTGGGTGCCTGTAATCCCAGCTACTCGGAAGACTGAGGCAGGAGAATTACTTGAACCTGGGAGGCAGAGGTTGCAGTGAGCTGAGATCGCTCCATTGTACTCCAGCCTGGGTGACAGGGCCAGACTCCATCTCAAACAAAACAAAACAAAAAACATACCCCAACAATCACAGTGGTAGGACAACCATTCAGGAAGCAAGACTCAGAACATTAACAGTTACAGTACATGAAGAAATTTCCAGACTAAAAAAGAATGATTTCAGTTGGAATTCTCACAGTTCCCAATGAAATGACCAAATCAACGTATTAGAGAAAATTCTGTATGACAACCAGAACTTAGAGAAAGATGCCACATATTTAATATTACATAAATGTGGCAATAAGTGGTGAATGCAAAGGTAGACAGAGGGAGAATCCCCTACAAGGGAGACTGAACAGACAAGAAGAAGCACTGACTTCCTGCCAAAGCACAAGTAACTGTCCATGAAAAATAACATACTGGGAACGATGATACTAGTGGTAATTAACTGCTAATCAAAAATAACTATTTTGGCCAGGCATGGTGGCTCATGCCTGTAATCCCAACACTTTGGGAGACTGAGGTGGACGGATCACCTGAGGTCAGGAGTTCGAGACCAGCCTGGCCAATATGGTGAAACCCTGTCTCTACTAAAAATACAAAAATTAGCCAGGCATGGTGGTGTGTGCCTGTAATCCCAGCTACCTGAGAGGCTGAGGCAGGAGAATCCCTTGAACCTGGGAGACAGAGGTTGCAGTGAGCCATGATCATGCCACTGTACTCCAGCCTGGGTGACAGAGCGAGACTCCCTTTCAAAAAAAAAAAAAAAAAACTTTTATACTTCATGTTTTATTAAGATCAGAAGGCAATGGGACATCCTTAAAGTGCTTTTAAAAGGAATTCTATGTGCATAAACGATATCCGTCAAAAAGAATGATGAAATAAAGATATTTCAGATAAATTAAAAAACAGGAAATTTGTTACAAAGACCTGAACTACAATATATAATAAAATACACTCTTTGGACTGAAGGGAAATGGTACCAGATGCATATACAGGAAGGCAAAAAAGCACCATAAATAGTAAGTATGTAGGGAAATAAAAGGTGACTGACTATGGTATATAGAAGTAAAGTATTTGGCACTGGCACAAAAGAGGCAAGAAATGGAATTACACTCCGGTAAGGTTCTCCTTACATAGTGCGTGAAATGGTATATTAATTATAAGTAAACTGTGATAGCTTAAGAAAGCATACTGTAATCCCCCAAAGCCCAGTAAAGATAAAATAATAAAGATAAAGACAGAAATCAATAAAATGAAAAATAACGTAGAAAATCAACCAGGTTAATACTTCATGTTTTGAAAGGATTAAATAAAATTGACACAGTTCCTAGGAAGACTAATCAAGAAAAAGAAGACACAACACAAATAACCAATTTCAGAAATAATAGAGCTGATATTATTACAGATCCTATAGACGTTAAAAAAGAGATGAGAGGGATATTATGAACAACTTTACGCTAACAAATATAACATACATAAAAAGGACAAATTCCTTTAAAAATGCAATTTATCAAAACTGACTCAGGAAATAACAGAAAATCAGAATAGCTTTAACTGTATTCATGGTATTTAATTCGTAATCCAATACTTTTCCCCAAAAAAACTCCAATTGTATGAAACATTTAAGGAAAAAAATAATACCAATCTTATATGAACTCTTTAAAAAATATTGGAGGAAGAAATACTTCCCAATTTATATGATGAGTCCAGCATAATGCATATCCCAAAACGAAGCAGGCATTATATTGACTCATATGACTTAATAAAATCAGCAAATAAAATCCAGCAATATATAAAAAGGATAATAATATCACCTGGGTTTGCTCTAGGAATGCATGGTCAGTTTAACATCTGAACTTGTTTGGAATTTTGTGGCTGTTGAGTTACATTTTGTTAATTTCTTGTTTTATTGTATTGTAACCACATAAGGTAGCCTGTATGTACTTTTCCTTTTAGAAATCACTGGCAATTTTTTGGATTGTAGATTATAATCAATTTTCAAAATTATCCCTGGGGCTTTGTAAAGAATATCTATTCCCTGTTGGTTAAAAAGTTTGACATATCTAGTAAATCAACCTTATTTCTTTTATTATCCAATTAAGCATGTTATGTCTACTTGACCAAATGTGGTGTGTTAAAACCATCAACATTCATATTTCGGTTAATGCCATCGTCTACACTTAACAAGAGTTTTTACTTTATAAATTGTGAGGACATTTAATTTGACAGATAAAGTTACATGCCAATTATATCTTTATTGCAGTTGATTATTATCAAACTGAAACAATTTATTTCCCTTTTAATGCATTTTCTCTGCATTTCATGTTTTATGTTGTATAATGGCAATATTGTCACTTTGTTATCCTTTTTGCTCAAAATTATGTAATATGCTATACCGCTTCCCCCCCGCCCCCCACCCCGGAGTCTCCCTCTGCCTCCAGGCTGGAGTGCAGTGGTGCGATCTTGGCTCACTGCAACCTCTGCCTCCCGGATTCAAGCTATTCTCTTGCCTCAGCCTCCCAAGTAGCTGGGACTATAGGCGCGTGCCACCACACCCGGCTAATTTTTGTATTTTTATTATTTATTTATTTATTTTGAGACGGAGTTTCACTCTTCTTGCCCAGGCTGGAGTGCAATGGCAAGATCTCGGCTCACAGCAACCTCCACCTCCTAGGTTCAAGTGATTCTCCTGTCTCAGCCTCCCGAGTAGCTGGGATTACAGGCATGTGCCACCGTACCCAGCTAATTTGTGTGTGTGTGCGCGTGTGTGTGTGTAGTAGAAATGGGGTTTCTCCATGTTGGTCAGGCTGGTCTCGAACTCCCAACCTCAGGTGATCCGCCCGCCTCACCCTCCCAAAGTGCTGGGATTACAGGTGTGAGCCACCACATCCGGCCAATTTTTGTATTTTTAGTAGAGACGGGGTTTCACCACGTTGGCCAGGATGGTCTTGATCTCTTGACCTAGTGATCCACCCATGTTGGCCTCCCAAAGTGCTGGGATTACAGGCATGAGCCACCGTGCCTGGCCTATCACCCATTTATATACATATAGTGATACTTAGGGGTGGAATTCTTGCATTCATCATATAGCTGAAATTCTTAAAATTAATTTGTGTGCTTGCAATTAAATTTTTTTATTTTGAAATAATTTTAAATGAACAGTAGAATAGAAAGAAATTACAGAGAGTTCCTACACATTCTTTAAACAACTACTAATATTAACATCTTATAGAACCACAGTTGTTACACAGATTTCACCAGTTTTTTCACTAATGTCATTTTCCTTTTCTGAATCCAATCCAGGGCACTATATTGTACTTTTTTATCGTGTCTTTTTGTTCTCCTCTAATCTGTGACAGTTTCTTAATCGTTCCTTGTTTTTCATGACTTTGGCACTTTTGAACGGCACTGTTAGGGTCTTTTGTAAACATATTCTTCAATTTAAGTTTGCTTCATGCTTTCTCATAATTAGACTGCGGTTATAGATTTTTGTGGGAAAATATTACACAGGATGTACCTGCTCATCATATCAGGAAATACATAGCATCAACATGACTTATCACAACTGATATTAATGTCGATCATTTGTTTCAGGTGGTGTCTGCCAAGTTTGTTCACTACAAAATCATTATTTTTCTTCTCCATGTACTACTTGTTGGAAGTAGTCACTAAGTGTAGCTCAAATTCAAGGGGAGGGGAATTAAGTCCTACCTCCTGTAGGGAGGAGTACCAAGGAATTTGCAGACATATGTTAAAACCACACGGGAATTAATAAATGTGATGGGGAGAACTTCGAGCCTATGAAAACATCCTGTTTAAAATATCCTTAAAGTTTCACCCACTAATTTTAGCATTCATTGATGGATCTTGCCAGCAGCCATTATTACTTTGGTATTCTAAGAGTGATATTTTAATTCCCTCATTCCTTCTCCACTTAGTAACTGGAATTCTTCTGCAAGGAATATTTGTCAGTCATTCAGTTCTTCATTCATTAAATCATGTGTTTATACCAGTATGAACTTGTGGATGTTTGTTTTCTTCTTTGGGTTATAATTCAACACTAAATGTTATTACTTATTCTGTTGATCAGCTTAGTTCAGGTTGGCCATTGGGAGCTCTTTTGGGTTAAGTTAACTCTTGCATCCTTTTGACATGCCCTCATCCTTTCTTTTGCTTTTTCTTCTTCTTCTTTTTTTTTTTTTTTCTACATGTTTTTGCTTCCTGACACTAGAAGATCCCCCAGGCTCATTTTATATTTTCTCTGCCCTGGCCTGAACCTTATAATTTATCAGGTATTTCTTTTGAGAGCCCTGTTTCCTTTTATTGGAGAATAGTATTTAAAAACTAAGATCTAGGTGCTGGATATGCTCATTGCCACTGGGGTGTCACTTTTAGGGAGCACTCAGCATGCAATATATGTATGTGTGTTAACTCATGCATACTGTACAAACATTTCTGTATTTCGGTATCTACCTGCCTGTCCATATATCAAATATCCATAAATTCACACTGGAAGCTCTGACTTTTATCCAGCACCAAAGGGGAACTTCTAGCCTTCCCTCCTTCCTTGTTTCTAACTTCTTTCTCTGATAGTGAGAAGCTGATTCCCCTTAACTACGTTGCTCATTTATTTCTTCGGCTGTAGCACACTTGTAGTTTCAGAATTGTTAACTCTTACTCATGTGCAAAGCAACTTTATTAATATTTGTGTTATCTTCATTTTCCTTAAAGCAATCCATCAAAACTCTATTCTCCAATTTCCCTCACCCACCACCTTTTCCTCCCCACTCTGCTTGTGTTTTCGCGAAGGATCGAAACACGAAAACTCTGTGGTCTTTTCTCACTCTTTTCTGGAATTTTAAGAGCAGAGAAGAATTCTGATACTAGCCTGATTTTTACTTCCTTGAGTTTGGATTTCTTTTCCTACCTGGACATATTTATAGCAAATTCCTTAAACTTTAAAATATAATCAAGATAAGTTTGGACTTTAGTCTTGTTTCTTAGAATTAACATGATGTCTTTCTTCGATTTGGGGAAAATTTTACTTTTTCATTTGAGGCAAACATGAAAACTCTCTACATGTGAAACGCCTGCATGCCGGGGCAGGCACTGGGATGAGGAAGGTGGTTTCCTCTTAAGAGATGAATACAGGTTGGGTGCAGTGGTTCATGTCTGTAAACTCAGCACTTTGGGAGCCTGAGGTGGGCGGATCACCTGAGGTCAGGAGTTTGAGACTAGCCTGACCAACATGGTGAAACCCCATCTCTTCTAAAAATACAAAAATTAGGGTGTGGTGGAGGGCGCCTGTAATCCCAACTACTCAGGAAGCTGAGGCAGGAGAATTGCTTGAACCTGGGAGGCAGAGGTCGCAGTGAGCTGAGATCGCGCCATTGCACTCCAGTCTGGCGACAGAGCGAGACTTGCCTCAAAAAAAAAAAAAAAAAAAAAAGATGAATACAAACACACACTGGGAGAGAAGCATACTTTGCCTATTTTGTTCTTAGCCCCAGTAAGTTTTCAAGGGGGCCCTTACCAACAGCCATTCTTTCTGAAAACCCTGATGAAGGCAACAGAGCCATGACTGACATCATCGAGGCTGAATTTACCCAAACTGGAGCTGATAACCATGGCTAAAATTAGCGTGGCTGTGAACGAGACGCCACTTATGAAAAACAAAATCAGTAAGTGGCCCTTGAGCTAAGACTTTGTGGTAAGCTGACTGCTATTTTAGTCTCATGATAACAGCTGATTCGACATTAGTATAAAACTCAGCTTGAGAATTGGTGAAGAGGCATGTACTTCCATGCCCACCAGACACCGTGGAGACAGGGAGATGCTGGGGATTGGCTGCAATGGCCGTATATGTAAGTGTGAACTTGTGAGTAGATGCTCGGGCACTGCTGAGCCCCTGAGTGTCTGAATCCCCAGAACACACTCTTGAGGCCATCTCCCCATGTCTACTCCCAATGTGCTGATCCAGTTCCCAAAGGTCAGGAAGTCACCTGCACTCCAAGCATGGAAAAGACAGCGATGCTGGCACAAAACAATGAAGATTGGGAAGGATTGGCTGGTTTCTATTCAGTTACATGTCGCAAGATCCCTCTGGAAGGGAGGCGAGTACGTGAGTAAGAGTGAGTAGGAGTCTTTGTTACGTAAACGATGTAATATTTGCTGCACAACCTCAGAAGAAATAGATCATTCTCAACTCCTCCAGTGTGGGAAGAACAGAGTCTCAGAATCTCAGATTACTCAAAGCACATCTGGAAGGTTTTACTGCCTGGGTCTATGACCCTGGTAGATGCCCTGCCTGGATTTGGGTCCTGGGTCTTCCTCTACGTAGTCTCAGCAGATCAGTCAGTTTCTTCAACCATAGAATAGGGACAGTCATCTTTGTCCTGCCCACACGGGGATGTCCTGAGGCTCACACAATAGACAGAATGTGAGCACGTGTGAGGAAGGCTGGCACTGCAGATACAGCCGTCCGCCATCGACAGACAAGGTGATGCAGCATACAAGAAACAGCTCTGGACTCTGACACCAGCATAATTATCCCTGCTTTGGCCCTCAGCAGGTGTGAACTTGGAAAGTTGCTTAATCACTGTGCCTCAGTTTCCTGGGAAAGGGACACCATCCGTCCCTAAAATTTTAATAAGAACCTGGTACATGGAAGCCACATTTCGCTGTGCCTGGCATATGGCAAGTGTAATTAAACAGGCCCTATTAACCTGGAGCTGTTAACCAGCCCCAGAAGGTTCCTGCATGTATTGAACAACCTGAACTTTCAGAAATTCCTAGATCATTCCAAATTAATTGGAAGAAAGACATAGAACTAACTGCCTTCTGGCCTCCTGTGAAATATATGCCTCCACGGAGTCCTCCTTATTTTCCATTTCTTAAGGCATTCCATGGTTTGCTTATCATGGATAGTGGGTTTTAAAACTAAAAGGGATATTTTGGTTCCTCCAACCCAAATCCATCCGCTTGTAGAGAAGGAAATTGAGTCAGAAAGTTCACACAACTTGACTACAGACACATAACTAAGTTTCATGCTGGAGCCAGGCTTTCTCACCCTGAGGCTAATGTTCTTTCCATTAAAGCTTAACATGTTTCAATGATATTCACAGGGCTAAAGTGCCCTTAACATCTAGCAAAGACTGGACTGAACCCCCTTTCTCACGATTTGTGGAAAGTCCCTAAGGTTTCTGAGGGTTTCCCAAGAGCTTGGATTCTTATTTCTCCATGAGTTGGCGTCCTCTATGAATGCGCTTCCCGTCTTGCCTTGTGCTGACCTTATTCCATGCTGGGCTGACCTTTTCGGTTTCATTTCGGTTTCAAATTCAGTTTCTTTTCAGTCTCCAATTCAGTTGCACGCTCTCCTCTCTGACTTCTCTCTTTGCTTCAGGCCTTCCTCTTTCCTTTCCCATCCTCCTTTCATAATGCTTTGTGTTTTACCAGACACCAACCCTCGTCTTTCAGTCCCTCATATTACTCTCAGACTAAGTTCTTGTGTGGTAGCCCTTTAAAAAAGGATTTGGTTTAACAGGCATTAGTTAAGAAAAGCAAAAACAAACAGAATAATTCTCACTTTCTCATATGGAGCAATTCAACTGCTAAACCCAGTTCTGGGCCACCTCCCTTTGGCACTCTAGCTTAGAATTCACCACTTAATTAGATTAAGCTTGTAGACCAAGAACTCTTTTTTTTTTTTTGCTGTGTGATGCAACATGTCTCCCACAGCCCCTGAATCATAATTCAGTTGTTTAGCAATTCTACCTGCAAGAAAGTTTCTTAATAGTCCTGGTAGAAAGCCACCTGAGAAGACTGATTATCCTAACTTGGGACAAATGTTCATTCTTGGACTAAAATTTATGGCCAGAGGTGGGGTTCACTCTGCCCAGACCAGGGCAGCAGGCCCAGGCCTGCAATAGTGGCACTGTGGTTTGCAATCATCCATCCCAGCCATGAGGAAGTGGTCCTTACTGGGAAGAGGACTTCTAGCATCAGAAGTGGGGGAAGGAGTGCTGGACCGATAAGAGTGATATCCATCTTGGGCACCAACATTAAGGCAAGGAGCCCCTCTGCCTATGCCATTTTTCCACATCACCACTGTATTAACCTCCCCAAGTACTGCAGTTCTGAATTTCTCCCCTATTCAAAAACTTCCAAGACTTCCCTTTGCTCAGTGATAAATCTGGTTCATGAAGTTCAGGAGAATTATTCAAGGTCATCTACAACTTGCCTCCAGTTTACCTTTAATTTTAGATCCTCTATCTTCTTCTACCCTCTTTTTTTTTTTTTTTTTGTTTTGAGACGGAGTCTTGCCCTGTCGCCCAGGCTGGAGTACAGTGGCATGATCTCAGTTCACTGCAGCCTCTGCCTCCCGGGTTCCAGCAATTCCCCTGCCTCAGCCTCCCGAGTAGACTAGCTGTGATTACAGACGTGTGCCACCAAGCCCAGCTAGTTTTTGCATTTTTAGTAGAGATGGCGTTTCACCATGTTGGCCAGGCTGGTCTCGAGCTCCTGACCTCAGGTGATCCACCTGCCTTGGCCTCCCAAAGTGCTGGGATTACAGGCGTGAGCCACCCTCCCCGCCTTTCTACCCTTTCTATAAAGCTTTTCCTCTGGACAGATTGGTCTGGATGCTGTTCTACAAATACATTTCATGTAGTTCTGCAACTGGGTCATTACAGAAGCTGTTGCACCTTTGGAAGGGCTGCCCTCCTTCACCCATCAAATCCTTACCATCTTAAGAAGCACTTTCAAAACCCCCTCTTTGTGAAGCCTCCCATGATCACTTACTTTTCACCATCCAGTAATAGACAGGGAATGGAAGATATGATGTCTATGGACAGAGCTTCCTCCTCTCAATATAACTGCTTAGGAAGCATCATGTTTTCATCTCAAGTTACTCACACTGTTACTCTTCAGCAAAACAAGAGTGTTGGACTAGATGATTTGCAAGGTTCCACCTAACTCCAAGGGACTCCAAGGGATTGGCTAGGAGAGTTGTTTTCAGGAAGATATAAATAAACACCTGCCACTCACAGTGTTCACCGCCCCCCTCAAACAATAAATGGAAGACAGAGTTTGAATACCAGCTTTTCTGCCTATGTGGGGAGAATAGAAATAAAGTTCACTTTGATACATATCTGTTATTTTCCAGTCAAATTCATCAAATTTCAGAATTGCACTTGTTCATCCATTGGCTTTCATAAGGGTGGGAGAGTGACAAATTCTGCCAAGAAAACAAGAAGCTAAGTATAATGAATAACAGAAACAGCTCAAAAATTTGCATCCAAGGTGATCTTTAAATTATGGTTTATTAAGCATAACATATGAATACATTTCCAAGAAATGGGCTACACACAAAGGTATAATGAATATAATAATCTTCATTTCCAACATTTCATTTTGCAGCTCCATTTACTTGAAATGATCTGAGGCAAAAAATATTGTACAACGTATTTCCTTTTCATGAATATACTTATACACTATGAGAGAATATGGGATCATTTCAGTTTGATGGTGGGAAAAAAGTAAGGAAACACGTAGTGTAGATTTCAGGCTCAATTCTGAGTATTGTATTTTGTTCCGCAGTCAAATGAATTTCATATTATCTTGTCCCAAGGTTTCACTCCCACTGAAGTATTGGGAGGTATCATCCCACCGTCATCCTGTCTGACAATCATATTAGTAAACACTGGCAGCTCAATAGGTCATGCACTGCTCTGGAATACTCTGAGAGTGTATTAACATACACAGTATCACTTTGTCAAACCTGCTTGTTAATCTACACTTACAGATGTACAGTAGTTAATGGGGTTGAAATGCTTCCCTGGTCAGGGTGCACAATGGCCCCAAACCAAAATCAGTAGCAGAAACACTAAGCAAGTCTTCAGGTTGGAGTGGAAGTTACCTCCTTTATTTGATGAGTTTCAATATCTGCAGACTGCCGACAAGGCCTGTACACTCAGGTTTTTCTAACAAATGGTTCTTCCAAAAGAGCTTAAGAACATCAAACAGATACCACTTTTCTTTCAATATAGTACAGAATGCATATGAACTAGGAATCAGTACTTCCAGTGTATGCTACTTGTATGGCCTTTCCCTAGCAAGGTTACTTAAGTGCTCAACCTCAGTTTTCTTATCTGTAAAATGGGGATTCATCCATCTACCCATTGATCCATTCATGGACATCCTGCCTTCTGAAACTCACATGTTCCAGAGATGAAGAACTCTATGATTTTATTTACTTTTTATCCTTTACTCTGTTCCTTCTCCCATGTAACCTGACCCCCTTCCCATTGCTACCTATGTGCTAGGTCTTAAGTTCTCATGTGCTGTCGGTTACCTAGTAGGTTACCATCTCATATTTTTCCTTGTTGTCACTGTATTACCATCCTCCCTGCATTCCTGCCATTTAAAGTCATAGTCAGCAGTGTTCCACTGTCTATTATCATAAGAGCCAGCCCTCTATAATTTTTGCAGGTCATTAAGTGGGGTCTCCTTATTTATGTAGCATGCCTTCTGCTTTACACACACCAGTTGTCATTCCAATCCACATTGGAAAAACATGTAAGTCGTATTGAAGAGTATACAAGCATTGGCAACGTAGGGAGAGAGATACCTCTATGCAATCCAGGAGCATGCAAGCCTGGGGCTGAAACAGCGCCCAAGAAAGAGACTGAACCATGGACAATGGCTGGTGTAAGAAATATCCGACCAGGGGAATAAGCAGAAAGAGAATGCCAGGTCATGGAAGCTAACATGAGAATAAGAGACATGCTGCTGATTGGATAAGTCAAAACACTCAGACAGATGAAAATGGTAATGGTGCTGCATTTATTGACGTCTTACCATGCCCCAGACCCTGTGCTAATTGCTTCTCATGCATTGTCTCATGTAATCCTCAAAATGACTCCAGGGTGATTATTACACCTACTTTAGAGATGAGGAAACTATGGCTCATGGTTAAGTAACCTGACCACAGATGCACACACACTGCCAGTAAGTGGTAGACCCAGATTCAGACTCGAGCCAGACCTCAGGCCCTTAGCCACCACTTTTACAGTCTCTCCTCAGCCAAAAATCAAAAAAGAAAGACCAGAGTTAGGAGTGGCTGGAAACACAGTATTTCTATCCCCATTCATGTTAGAAACTTCCACTCTGCATTTTTGCAGGTTTACTTTATCTATCCAAAGAAAGGATTTCTGCTTATTCCTCTTTTTCTTCCTCAGGCATAAGGTTAGAGGTATCAGGATGCTTTGCATTATGAATAAGCAACACTCAAACACAAGAATTGTAAGCAATAAAGGCTGTCTTCTCTCACATAGCATGAAGTTTGGGGACAGGACAGTCTGGGAAATTTTATTATTTATTATTATTTATTTATCTATTTATTTATTTATTGAGACAGAGTTTCACTCTTGTTGTCCAGGCTGGAGTGCAATGGCACGATCTCGGCTCACTGCAACTTCTGCCTCCCAGGTTCAAGCGATTCTCCTGCCTCAGCCTTCTGAGTAGCTGGGATTACAGATGTGCACCATCATATCTGGCTAATTTTTGTATTTTTAGTAGAGACGGGGTTCCACGATGTTGGCCAGGCTGGTCTCAAACTCCTGACCTTAGGAGATCCACCCACCTCAGTCTCCCAAAGTGCTGGGATTACAGGCGTGAGCCACTGCGTGTGGCCGGTCTGGGGAATTTTAATCCAGTGACATAACAGTAAAAGGCTCTATGTGCCTTTTACATTTTCACTCTCCCATCTTAGCCTTTTGGAGCTGTTGCCCCTCATAGTGACAAGATGGCTGCAGCACCTCCAGGCACCAAGCACAGACTACAGATGTTCAGTAAATAAATGAAGTATTTCTCCCATTCATCTCTATTGGGTAGAAGAAAACACCTTTACCAAAGCTTCTTTGAAAATCTCACCTTGGGCTTTATGCCCATGGCCAAGCCTAATCACTGGCACAGAGGATGGAATTGCTATAGGTAGCTTAGACCAATCGTGATTCACTCTCTACCCACCTGGGATTGAAAAATCCAAAAGGAAACTAAAGAGGAACATGATGAGAGCACATGGGGAAGCGGGGATGGGGGTGAGCAGGAAAGGAGGGTAGCGAATAAGCAAAAGATAGTGACTGCCATGCAGAGTAAGGGAAAAGGGGATGGCTAGATAACCTTGACTCCTTCCTATTTTTCTCCCATAAAGTTAATTATGCAAACTGGGGATACACACACACACCGGAAGTAAAGAACCTCAAATAATCACAATGGGAACTAAATTCACAACACAGATGACTACCAAGTTTACTTAAGTGTTCAACCTCTGTTTTCTTGTCTGTAAAATGGGGATTCATCCATCTACCCATTCATTCATTCATGGACATTCCTTCATGGACTTCTACCAAATAGAGATGCATGGGAGAAATACTCCATTTATTTACTAAACATCTGTAGTCTGTGCTTGATGCCTGGAGGTGCTGCTGTCATGTCATCACTGTCTATTTCTTCAGTGGGTATATATGGTTGTGAGTAGCCTCTGTGGACCCATTAAGAACAAGGTGATGTTCAAATCCTTCAAGGTCGCTGTCTTATTCCCAGGGAAGAGTTTCCTTATGTGTATCTTTTCCCTAAACTGCTGCTTGAGGACACAAAAGTAACAAGAAAATAATAGTGGCCAGGCATAGTGGCTCACGCCTGTAATCCCAGGACTTCAGGAGGCTGAGGCGGGCGGATCATGAGGTCAGGAGATAGGGACCATCCTGGCTAACACGGTGAAACCCCGTTTCTACTAAAAATACAAAAAATTAGCCTGGTGTGGTGGTGGGTGCCTGTAGTCCCAGCTACCCAGGAGGCTGAGCCAGGAGAATGGCGTGAACCTGGGAGGTGGAGCTTGCAGTGAGCCGAGATCACGCCACTGCATTCCAGCCTGGGCGACAACGAGAATCCATCAAAAAAAAAAAAAAAAAAAAAGAGAAAGAAAGAAAGGAAAAAAACAGTGCCACCTCCCAATCACAGGCTGATCATTCTATCAGAATCATACCCACTTCCACCCACATTTTCATCTTGATGATGAAACGAAGCAACTCAACTCTACCTTATTTCTAATTTGCATCATACCACAGGTTAGCTGCTATACATCATGGGTGTCCCTTGTCCAACAGCACTTGCATCTCTACATAGGAGATGCTGGGAAAGTTAATATCAAGGTGCCTTTTATGCATCTCAGATATATTTTGTGTACCAGAATGGTTCCAAAGAGAACCTTTTAGTTTTAGAGTGAACAGCATAATGATATACAATCAACCGGGTAATAGTCTGGTAATAGTCTTCAAAACCAAAACTAAATTTTCCCCATAGAAGTATGTTTAGGAATAGAGGCCCCACAGTGATATTTCTACTCCTGAGAGGAAATTGTTCAGGTCAACAGAATATTAAGTTCATGTTAAAAATATAAATTCCTCTACTGTCCTCTGCACTTAATTCTGACCACACGCTTCTCACTCGGGAAGACTCAACTAATAACCAGCTCTCTAATGGGGATCACTCAAGGCCACGCTTACCTTCTGCTCTTGAATCCTGGCTATCAGATCTTGATCCTTCAGGAAGCCCCTTTAGGGCTTCTGGCCTGAGATCCAATGCTATTCACACAACAGTTTTTTTCATCTGTACTGACACATACTAGAGGACAATCCAATGAAATAAAAATGTATTTATGTAGAAGTACGATGCATACAGTAGCCTATGGTGGAATTTGAGCCAAGTTTTTTGAGCGGAGCAGAATTCAGAAAAGGAGAAAAACAGGGAAAGCATAAAGACCGGAAAAGTATGAGCAAAGAAGGTTGCACGTGTCACTAGAATGGGTTGGAGGCCAGCAAGAATATCTGTAGAGACAGCTTTCACTCAGAAGCTCTGCCTCCGTGAGCTTGAAATTCTGGATTCCAATATAATTTACTGGGCTTTTGTTTCCTTTTTCCAGAGGTCCAGATTCCAGAAGAGGGAAGAGTGGCCTCAAGTTCAAAGTACCCCGTTCTTAATGTTTCACGTCTCTCAGTGAGAGGTCAGATGAGTATACACATTCAAGATGGCAGACATAGTTGGGAAGTATAGCACAGTCAACAAATTTGCCTGCATCACATAGCCTGTGAACTGATTTGGACACAAATCCCTTTCCTCTGATTTTTTTTTTTTTAAAGACAGAGTCTCACTCTGTCACCAGGCTGGAGTGCAGTAGCATGATCTCTGCTCACTGCAACCTCCACTTCCCAGGTTCAAGCAGTTCTCCTGCCTCAGCCTCCCGAGTAGCTGGGATTAAAGGCGCTTGCCACCACGCCCAGCTACTTTTTGTATTTTTAGTAGAGACGGGGTTTTGCCATGTTGGTCAGGCTGGTCTCGATCTCGTGACCTCGTGATCTGCCCACCTTGGCCTCTCAAAGTGCTGGGATTACAGGCATGAGCCACCGCGCCTGGCCCTGAATTTTTTTTTTTAACTCTTCCTACTATACAAAGTTGTTTCCCGTATTCCAGGGCCAAAAGAATTTGAGAGGAGAAGAAGTGAAGAGCCAGTGGATCTTCTAATAAGAAGCCCAAAATGCACCCCTCTTCCCTCGTTTCCTCAAACCCTGACGAAATATAATAAGAGCCAACAGAAACCAAGCTATCAACAACATGAGTTATCAAACTGTTTATAAAAAGCCTGTGTTTACATTTGTTGCCATTTTGAGCCTTTCATCCCCATAGTGCCGTAATGTAAATGTTACTTTATCTTACAGAACCCTTGATTCCTGGCTGAAAGCTGCTCTGTGAACATAAAGAGTCTCCTTTTTTGACCACCTTCCTTCTGGTACCCCAGCCAGTAAATGGTTCTTGTGACTTAGAAGCTGTTCATCTTTGCCTGGACACTCAAATGGGCCTTTCCATGGGAGCAGAGACACTGAAATGGATGAAATTGACACTGAAATCTATGCAGATTCTGTTGTTTTTTTCTAGCTGAGAATGAATGAGTAATGAACGAGTGAGCATGCACTCGCTAAATATCTGTGATGTGTCAGGCATTTTGATAGGCGCTCTTTCCTGGCCTCTTTTTTAGACCTCACAGTGACCAATATGCTTCTGAACAAATCCCAGAGAAATTAAATGATTTGCTCCAGTTCACTTAGAAAGCAGCAGAACTGTGTGACTCAAACCAGGCTTCTCAGCTTCTCCTCCTCAGATCTAATGCTTTTCACACTACTTTTTTTTTTCATCTGTACTGACACATACTAGAGGACAATCCAATGAAATAAAAATGTATTTATGTAGAAGTACGACGCATATGAGAGCCTATGGTGGAATTTGAGCCAATTTTCTTGAGCTGAGCAGAGTTCAGAAAACGAGAAAAGAAACAGAGAAACCATAAGGACTGGAAGAGTATGAGCAACGGAGGTTGCACATGTCACTAGAACGGGTTGGAGGCCAGCAAGAACATCTGTATAGACAGCTTTCATTCAGAAGCTCTTCCTGGGTGAGCTTGAAATTCTGGATGCCAAGGTAATCTCCTGGGCTTTTGTTTCCTTTTTCCAGAGTTCCAAAGAGCACAGCACATTGTTCACCCAAGTTACCCATTCACTTGACAAACAGTGATTGAGCTGCTTCTTTATGCCTAGCCTTGTATTAGACACCTGGGATCCAGCAGAGAACAAGACAGGCATGGTGCTTGCCCGTGAAAATTCTAGAGAGAGAGTAAGCAAGTAAGCAATGACTAAATAAGATAATTGATTGTGCTGTGAAAGCAATAAATAGGGTAATGAGATAGAGAGTAACTGGCAGAGGGCAGGAAGGCCTCTCTGAATAGGTGACATTTGAGCTAAGACCTGAGGGACTAAAGGGAGCCAGTCATGCAAACACAGAGATGGCATTCTCAGCATTAGGAATGACCAACTCACTGGGAAGGGATATAATGGAAGCTGGTGTGCTTGGCATCCAGTGAGCAGGCAAGATGTGGTGTGGGATGACAGGAAGGCAGGAGCCAGAAGTGGAAGGTCATTTTAGGTTATGTGAAGGAGTCTGGATTTTATTCTAAGTCTAATTGGAAGCAGGAAAGTGACATGATCTGATTTACATTTTTAGCAAGATCCCTCTGGCTGTTAGAAAATGGGCTGGGAGGCAGGGTGGGACTTAGCAATCACATTCAGGGAGCAGATGTGGTCACTCGTAGAAAAAGGAAATCCCCTAGAATAACCCGAGCAATGTAACAATCACACTTTTGACACCACCTTTTTCCCCTTGTCAAGAGAGCAACTGTTTCATGAATATCCTTTGTTGTCTTGTAACAGCAATAGCAATTTCTCTTTACAAAACATATTTATTCTGCTTTGTAACCTGCTTTCTAAAAACTTGACATATTATGAGCATATCTTGAATTTTTAAACTATCTTACTACATATTTTTGATGGTTGCATATTATTTCAACATATTGATATGTTTTTGTGATATAAACTTTCACTATTATAAACAGTGCTGCAGTGCTCAGTCTTAAAGACAAACTTAGTGAATATCTTTCACATTTTCCTAAGAAAAAATTCTCAGTGACAGAATTGCTGTTTTAAAGGAAAAATTTCTGGAACCTTTCTTTTGATGCACATCGCTAAATTCTGCTCCAAGAGTTCTTATTTACTCACACTTTTATCAACTTTTTCCAACACAGAAAATTTTCAAAATTTTTAAAGTAAAATGTTGGTCACTTAATAGCTATAAAACAGTACTCTAATTTTTCTGTAAATATAACATTGCTCAAAAAATAAATTCTATTAATTAAAAAATCCTTGTGCCACTTAATTTCTATTTTCTGGTCTAGATGTTTACTCTTTCCTTATTTGCTCAAGCATATTTTGCATTAAAAAAAGAGAGGCAAAAAACTAAATTCAGGTCAAATCAGAATTTCTCTTGAGTTTCAAAACTTTGTGAAACTGGAACCAAGCCTTAACCTTGACCTAAAGTTGGATACGGTACCCAAGGCAGCATCCTGTGAATGGGTCTGTTTATCCTCTGAAGCTTCCACAGACCTGTGCTTGTTTTAGGGGAAAATTTAGGAGAAAAGGAAAAGGAAATACAGACAGGAAATACAGACAGGAAAAACAAAAGAAAACACCAGCTCTCAGATTTTACTTATCCACTTCAATCTTTCCTATCAAACTTATGTTTCCGTTTTCCTTATAGACAATTAAATTAAAAAAAAAAAAAAAGGCTAGGCCAATTCAATATTTGCTGACCACTTACACTGTCCCAGGCCCATTGCTGTACCCAGGGAACTCAAAGGTCATTCAAAAACTAACTCTGCCCTCAGGATTTCAGAATGTCATGTGGGAGATAAGCTAACGAAGTTGAAATGAGTGCGATGAGGGCAATGTTAGAAAGTTGCAGGAAGCACACAGGAATCACCAAGAGGGCAGGAGGAACTGTAAAAACCAGCCCTCCCCAGCAGAGACCAAGCCAGGAGTCAGCCGCGGTGGGGTGAAGACAAGTGTCCTGAGCTGGTATTGGAGGGAAGGGCATAAAACAGCCGAGGGGTAGAAGTGGAGAAATCAGTGAAAGAGGCCAGGATGGAATAGCGAAAAAGACAAGACCAGGAAGTCAGCAAACCATGACCCACAGACAGTCCTCTGCCTGCTTTGTACAGCCTTCCAACTAAGAATGATTTTTACAATTTGAAGTGTAAAATGCAAAAAAGCAAAAGACTATTAGCCTTTCTGTGAGCACAGTTACTCAATTTGGCTTTTTTTTGGTGCACAAAATCTAAAATGTTCATTATTTGGCCCTCTGTAGAAAAAGTCTGCCAATCCTTAGTGAAGAATTTTGTGTCCTATGCTCAGACTATTGAATTCTATCCTGTGGGTGACAAATGCCATTAAAAAGAGGGTAAACACGTTCTGTTTTGCATTAAAAACAAAACCAAACCTCTTTGGGGACAAAACACAGAAGTAAACTCAAAGGGAGAGGCATGCTAGAAAAACTAGTTAAAAGCCTACTTCTATAGTCTAGGAAAGGAGCAACAAGCAAAGAAGGATAATTATTTACATTAGATGCTTAAAAATACATACACCATTTTTCCAGTAAACAAATGAAAAAAATCTTAGATTTGAAGAATAACTTCCCCTAATCAAGGCAGCCCTTCTTGGGGGAGGAGAAGAGAATTCTTAAAAATGACCGTTGACCCTTGACTCCACCCACAGAGCCTAAACACTATTGCCACTACACTGCAGTCACTGGACATGGTCATTCTTGAAAATGAAGATGTCCAGAAATTAAAACTCTGGACTGTGTCCATGTCTATACAGAGCTAACCAGGAAAAACTCAATGGGATGCAATTAATAGAAATGGAACAAATATTTAAATTCTCCTTCAAGCCATAATTGGACACTGCTCCCTCCTCAAAGTGCCTCTAGGGTCCCCTCAAATTGTAGCACACAGAAAACAACCTACACTTCCAGAGTATGGATTTGATCCTATCCCTGCTTTCCTCATTAATTCAGACTAAAGAAGAATAGGATAGTGTTTTAAGAAACTAAATGATAGGGTTGTGGACACCGGGACTAAACCACAATGAAAACAGCTATTTTCTCTTAAGCTTTCCTGGAAAGCAAGAGAAGTATGTGGTCTGCATCCTTTTAAAATGGCACAGTCTAGACCCTGTCCTGGCATTAACTGCATTCCTGTGAGATGGAAAGACTTTAAGCCAGAAGGATGCAAATTTCTGGGTGTTTCCTTTGCTTCTTTTTCAATCTCTATGATCGGCGAAACTGGTCTCCAAAGCAGAACTAGACTGATGCTGGTGAGGATATCCTGCCTTTGCTCCGAGCTCATGATGAGTCTAGATCCAGGCTAGGGTTCAGTGTCATTAGCACCAGCTACTTCAAGCCATGCTTCATGGGGCTTCTGGAATTCCAGCAAAACCAGGTCAGTTGGCAAGAATCTATCCAAGTTCCTCATGCGTTCAGGTTGATCGGCAGCGACTGAGAAGCCTCTCTTGCCTTTGGAAGGCTCATAGGAAGTGGAAGATTGAGGCCCCCCTTACACAATCTCACATCTAATGAGCCTTAGTTCTGCTCTGGTCCTCGTCCAGGTCTCCTCATCCTTTGTGGCTGCAGGCAGGTGTTAGGCAGCTTTCTGGTGGCCATTTCTTTTGACAACCATCTTCCTGTGTCCCATTGATGTCCAGTCACTCTCATGATTCTCTATCCACCCTCTTGACTTCTTGCAGAGCCTCATGTGGAAGTTTCCCACTGAGCCCTCTAAGTGATATATCTGTTTGCACCTCCCTTCACAGGCCCTCAGTGGCCTGATAAAGACAATATGGGAAAAACAGAAGGGCAATGATCAACTCTGATTTTCTTGTATGTTGAGACCTTGTCCCTTCTATGGCTTGGGGTGTGTCCTTACAACCCCTAGGTGTGTTTTTCTATGATAATGTAGGTAGGCAACCCCTCGCTATATGTCCAGGCCAGCCTACAACCTCTAATCCTTCCCCCCTGTGTCTCCTAATAGACAGGACAGAATTATAAATTGTATTAATAACTAACCTTAGGTATCTTATGGTTCATTAGGGAAATTGGAAAAATTATCCCTGCTTATTACAGATTTAATTACAACCGCATGGTGTGACAATGGGCATTGGAGAAGGTGAATCAGAAACCATAGAATGGCCTCATATTAACCATCTATCTAATCATGTTGGCCTCACTGAAATAGCCTGTAATGAAGACAAATGTGCTGTTTGTAAATTTTAAAGTGAGAATGTAAAGAAAATTGATCAAATACTACATACTAGGCTAAGAAATTCATCAAAAATTTGAACTCCCAATAACTGGAATTAAAGAATTGAAGTTCATCATTATTCTTCAAAAACTTTAGTTAACAAAGCACCATAATAGAAAAATGCAATATTGTCCAGTAATTGTTCTGGATTTCTCAAGAAAATTGACGAAAGCACAAGGAGAGAGAGGTGTGGCAGAGATGTAGGAGTGGATGTGTATTCAGACCTGAAACAAATCACCACCAAATTTAATAGTTCAAAACAACAACCGCAATTTACTTGTTCCTGATTCTGCAGTTTGGACAAGATGGCCCATGGCGAGAGCTGGGGTCTTCACGAGGCTGCATACAGCTGGGAGTTTGGCTGAGGCTGGAACACCAAAGATGTCTTTGCTCCCATGTCTGGAGTCTGAGCTGGGCTTGCTGGGCTTCTCTCTCCAGTGGGACAGTCAAACTACCTGAATTAGAACTCAGGGCTCCAGGAGAGTGAAGGGTTCTTAAGGAACAGAGAGCTCTATTATATTCTATTGATCAAAACAAAGTACAAAGTACGAGGTGAGATTCAAGGAGTCAACTCCACCTCTTGTTGGGAGGAGTGACTTGTGGATACAGAGACAAGAGGAGCTATTGAAAGACGTACTGGAGACAACCTACCACAGATGCTTTTGTGTTAGAGCACGGATGAAGACCCTTTCCTCAACCAAACTCCTGTCATCCTCCTCTGAGCCGTCTTGTCAACTAGGCCTCAACCTTGGCCTGTAAGAACTTCAACATTCAGCATAAACAATTCTGTCTACCCCTCACCCATCCCCACTAAGAGGCCTGAACAAATGCTAGCACAGTTTTTGTCAGCTCGAGCCCATGCCCTAGGGTGATGACCTCAACCTCCATAAATGCCTGCTTAGAAAGCTCAGCACTGCTGAAAAGAATTTATTCTCTGTTTCACCCAAAACCTGACTACAGGCCTCTGACTTCCCTGTCCTTAGAGCATTGACTTTAGAAAACTTGCAACTGTAAATTCTTTCTTTGTTTCTCTGAGTTGCATCTTCTATAACCCAGAAATGTCTGTCTTAAGAACCTAGGAGCCATTCCTTTGAAATTTAATCATCAGGAAGGACAGGATTCCTGTCTCCCAGCCTTTGTGGGTGGGTAGGAACCTATTACAAGCACAATTCGGCAGACACAGATGGCCAAATCTTGTGGACCAATCACTTTTGTCTCCTAACTTTTTGTAATTTTCCACTTTCTGACTTTGCTCAAGCTCCCATTGGCTCCTCCTCCCCACTCCCTCAGTCTCCCTTTAAAGTGCCTTTCACCTCTGCACAGATCAGAATTGAGCTCCATCTCTCCTTCCTACTGCAGTAGTCTAAATAAAATATGTCTTATGGTTTTCAACAAGTGTCCAGTGAATAATATTTTTGACACTAATCTTGATGAAAGATGATTTTCTCTTGTATTTACATTGAGGATATAGAGAGGTAAACAGAGTTGAGATGTATTCAGAAGCTGACCAAAATTTTTAGAGGTGAAAGGAATGAGAATGCATCAGAAGTCAAAGATGAGGTTCAAGATTCAGGCTTGAGCAACTGCAGGGATAGTAGTACCATTCATTGAGACTGGCAACATAAGGAGAAGGGCAGGTTTGGGTTTAGTTCAGGCATGATGACTTGGAAAAGGCTTCCAAATGGAGAGGTCTATTATAGGCCACTGGGGATTTGGATTTGAAGTTCTAAAAAGAGATGAGTTGCAGGAGAACATCTTGAACCCCTAAACATTCCAGGAACTAATTAAAGCCATGAGTGTAATTGAGAAAAACTAGAGGGAGTGTTCAGAAGAAAAATAAAAAAGGTCTTCAACATTTGGGGATGAAAAAATTAAATATTGACTGTAAAGAAAACTGAGAAGGAGCAGCCAGAGAGCAGGCGAGATGGAATTGATCCATGGATTGGCTAGACAGAGTATTGCTAAGCTTGTATCACGGCATGGGAATGCAAACCATTGCAGAAAGTGACGGGTGTTCTTTCTGAGGGCTTCCAGTAACTCTGTGAACCAAGGAAATTTAGACTGCTGAGAATGAGAGCACAGGAAATTGGAGAGAGGAAAGTAGAAAAGGTTTGAAATATCTGTTATAGGAAATGAGAGCAAAACCGAACCAAGTTCAAGGTTGTATTATCAAGACTCTACATCAGATAGTGTAAAGATGGAAATGAACACAGAATTGGCTGTCCAATACCCAGGATGGACAAGACTAAGTGTTGCAAAGAAAGAGAACTAACTATAGCACTGAAACATGGAATCTCTCCATATATCTTCCCCCAAATATACCGATATATACACAAAGATATTCTTTCTTCTTAGAGAGAGATTATCTGTCTAGAGGTTGGGAAATGTGGGAAATGAGAAATCCTGTTTTTCGTTTTTTCTGTTACTATAATAACTTTCTCCAAATCACATGATTTTCCCTACAGTGAAGAGCAGCTCAAGAAGTTTGTTCACATTTTTATATTCATCTGTATGACACCAACATAATCAATCCTAAGCAGAAGATTGTTTCATCCCCATAAGCTGCCCTGCTCTTCCCCAGCTGCTGGTAGGGTCTGGGTATGTGTCCAGTGTTCAACTCCTGTAACCTGCTCTTACGGAGTGCAAAATAGACGCCTTAAATCAACAGCAAATATTGTGGAATGCCTATTACATGCCAAAGCTCTGCTTCCTTACTCCTAATAACTGAATGTTTCAGTTCTTAAAATTAAGGGTATTAAAAAATGAATCTGAAAGAACTGTTTAGACGGGATTTACTTTAGCTGCTAATTCATTCCAGGCACAAGGCTAGAAAAATCTGTGTTTGAAGGCCACATTTAACCTTTAACCTGAATTTATCTGTCCTTGGAGAAAGGATCAAAAACTAGAACATTGAGATAGTTGCAGGAATCTGAAAACACCATGTCACACTGAAAGTTGACTTAGCCACAGCATCTGAAGAGGGTGTAGGAGGGAGAAGTTTTTGTGTGGAAATCGTCTCCCTTGTTCCTTTGCCCCTTCTCTCTGTCTTTGTTATTGGCTGATGATAAATATGGACCAAATATAACCTGTTTTAGTATTTAGTGACTAGAATTACATACTCCTTTTTAAGAGCTAAAAAGTGGCCTTTGAAAATTATTCCTCAATGTCCCCTAAATTTTTTTCTATAGTTGTTTTTTTTTTTTCATATGGCTCATAATCTGTGAAACAAATGCCCCATTTTTGTACCAGACAAGAAAGTTCAGATGAAACTTGTTAAATGATCCAATTTTTAAAGGAAAAGTTGGCATAAGCTGATGTGTCCAGAGTTTTTTCTTTCTTTCTTTTTTTTTTTTTCAAATTAGCCTCGTGGCCTCTTTGAAAACACATAGGGCAGAAACATGATTTCAAATGATGTCAGCTGGTAGACAAATTTGCTTTCCTTTGTGTGTTATGATATTTGTGTATTTATCTAAATTGTAAATAAATGTAAGTTTGCCCATTAAATGTAAAAAATATTGAGGACAAGCCCGGCACAGTGGCGGGCACCTGTAGTCCCAGCTACTCGGGAGGCGGAGGCAGGAGAACGGCGTGAACCTGGGAGGTGGAGCTTGCAAAGAGCTGAGATCGTACCACTGCACTCCAGCCTGGGTGACAGAGTGAGACTCTGTTGCCAAAAAAAATATATATATATATACACACACACACACACACACACATGTGTATATATATATGTACATATATGTGTGTGTGTATATATATCCACAGAGAGAGAGAGAGGGCAAAGATTGTGACTCTTAAGTTAGTTTTTCATGGAACACCTAGTATAAGTCTATGATCTTAAAAAGCGTCACAGGATAAATTAGTATTATGCTCTGCTATTGTTTAAACAGATATATTTTATTTAGACCACTTAGGAGTGCCACCAGCTCCACAGATATGGTAACTTTCTGGCTAGAAAGTGGCAAGTTTTATCTTCCTAGAATAAAGCTAAATAAATAGTTTTGGCTGGGCGCGGTGGCTCTCACCTGTAATCCCAGCGCTTTGGGAGGCTGAGACGGGTAGATCACGAGGTCAAGGGATCGAAACCATCCTGGCCAACATGGTGAAACCCCATCTCTACTAAAAATACAAAAACTAGCCAGGCATGGTGGCGCGCCTATACTCCCAGCTACTCAGGAGGCTGAGGCAGGAGAATCACTTGAACCCAGGAGGCGGAGGTTGCAGTGAGCTGAGATTGCACCACTATGCTCCAGCCTGGCAACAGAGTGAAACTCCGTCTCAAAAAAAAAAAAAAAAAAATAGGAAATAGCTTTAATTTTTTCTGGCTTAGTTTTCTGCTGGAATTGTGGCTAGAAAGTATTAGAACTAATAAACAGTATTAAGAACTAATGCTTGTTCAGTGATGGTTACGGACCAGACACTTCTGCTAGTTCTCGGCATGAGTAGTCTCACTTAATTTTCCCAACAACGCTATGCACCTATGAGAAAGGTGCATAATAATGTCCCTGTTTTTCACATAAAGGGACAGCGGCACAAAGGTATTAACCCTGTGACACTGTGGAGCTGAGTCTGTGCTGTTCATCGGCTTCCGGTGCTGCCTCTGCCTACTGATGAATATGGCGCAGTCATCACCGGTAAGGATGGCCCTACCTACATATTTATAATAAAATGTGGAAATGTGACAATAGAGATATGTGCTCTGCGTTATTGCAACTCAGAAAAGAATATGCCTGATGCAGATGGGGGAGAGGGTGGTCTGAGAAAGTTTCCCGGATTAGGAAGTTGCTGATTTGAGCCTTAAAAGACTCAACACAAGCCTTGCATGACCGGAAGTCAAGAAACACGCAGAGGTGGGGAAGGGGATCTGAGGCAGAGAGAAACATGAACCAAAGCAGCCGAGGGAAAAATACGCATAGTGTTGCATGCAGGGATCAACATGTTTCATCAAATTTAAGATGCATTGATTGGAAAATCTCATATGTACCATGAAGAAGGAAAAAGGCCACCAAATTACCCTATGATTTATCATCAATTGAAGTACGCATCTTCACTTCAGAGAAACCAAAATGTGAAAAAATGTGCACCCTAGACTAATGAAATATGGTACAAATAGTTTGGTACAAATAGTTTGCATTTTTTGTTGTTTTTTTTTTTTTTTGAGATGGTGTTTCACTCTTGTTGCCCAGGCTGGAGTACAATGGCGTGATCTTGGCTCACTGCAACCTCTGCCTCCAGCGTTCAAGTGATTCTCCTGCCTCCTGAGTAGCTGTGATTATAGGTACCTGCCAGAATGCCTGGGTAATTTTTTATTTATTTATTTATTTTGTATTTTTAGTAGAGACAGGGTTTCACCATGTTGGCCATGCTGGCCTCGAACTCTTGACCTCAGGTGATCCACTTGCCTCGGCCTCCCAAAGTGCTGGGATTACAGGGGTGGGCAAATGAAGTGAAAGGGAAAACAGAGGAGGCTATTGCAAAACTCAGCCCTGTGGCAGTGGGGGAGCAGAAATAAGACCAGATTTAAGTTGATTTTGAGCTCAAATTAACAGGACTTGGTGGTCATTTGGTGTCTGGAACTTCTAAATAGTAAAAGGCAAACGATGTAACTATCTGAAGAGAAACCAGGTATTGAACTTCTAAATCATTGCTATTTATTTTAAGTAATACAGGGTTATATCTTTTTAAAACTTTAATTGTATTTTAAGTTCCAGGATACATGTGAAAAACATACAGGTTTGTTACATAGGTAAACGTGTGCCATGATGGTTTGGAGCACCTATCAACCCATCACCTAGGTAACAAACCCCACATGCATTAGCTATTTATCTTGATGCTCTCCCTCCCCCCACCTCCACCCCTGACAGGCCCTGCGTTCATGTGTTCTCATTGTTCAGCTCCCACTTATAGGTGAGAACATGCAGTGTTTGCATGCCAGTCAGAATGGTGATTACTAAAAAGTCAAGAAACAGGCAGGGTGTGGTGGCTCATGCCTATAATCCCAACACTTTGGGAGGCAGAGGCAGGTAGAGCACCAGAGGTCAGGAGTTCCAGACCAGCCTGGCCAATATGGCGAAACCCTGTCTCTCTCTACTAAAAATACAAAAATTAGCCAGGAGTGGTAGTGTGCGCCTATAGTCCCAGCTACTTGGGAGGCTGAGGCAGGAAAATCACTTGAGCCCGGGAGGTAGAGGCTGCCGTGAGCTGAGATCATGCCACTGCACTCCAGCCTGGGCGACACAGTGAGACTCATTCTGAAAAAAAAAAAAAAAAAAAAAAAAAAGTCAAGCAACAACAGATGCTGGTGAGGCTATGGAGAAATAGGAAAGCTTTTACACTGTTGGTGGGAATGTAAATTAGTTCAACCATTGTGGAAGACAATGTGGTGATTCCTCAAGAATCTAGAACCAGAAATACCATTTGAACAAGCAATCCCATTACTGGGTATACACCCAGAGGAATATAAATCATTCTATTATAAAGATGCATGCACACATATATTCATTGCAGCACCAACCCAAATGCCCATCAATGATAGACTGGATAAAGAAAATGTGGTACATACACACCATGGAATACTATGTAGCCTTAAAAAGGAATGATATCATGTCCTTTGCAGTTTTCTATTTATAAGCTCATGATATAAAGTTGCTTTTAAAATCTCTAACTAGATCGAGAAGGAGGTAATCGATTTAATGCAAAAAATAAGTTAATTATAACGTGGCATGTGGTAATGCTAAATTTTGTGAAGGTAGCTCTGAAAAAATTAATGAAGAATAACAGGGTTTTGGCCTGGAGACATAGATATTGGAGTCTTCATCATGGAAATGGTAGATGGAAATACAGGGAATGATGATCTCACCCACAGAAAGTATGCAGACCTTAGCTACAAACTGATATTGACAATAAGAATCTTCAAAATGAAAAGGCAAAACATTACATTTATCCCAAGGTGGGAGAATCACCATTAGCACAGAGTCTAAGCAAAAGACATCTCAGATAAACACATCTTGCGTTTTGTGAATTGACATTGTGAGCTCATAACCTAAGTTTTGCCAAACGAAGTGTGTCTGGCAGTGCAGCACACAGACTCTTAATGAGTGGCATTTCGGGAGGTGGTAGAAAGAGGGAGGCTTACTCATTAATCAGTAAAGGAATCAAAGAGCTACCCTTCGAATGAATGGAGAGTTCTGAAATTCAGCTGATTTCCAAGGTCAGTGGGTCACATCCACAAATAGTTACTGAGCACCCACTCGGTGTCAGGTGTACTCAGGTATCAAGAAAAGACTCTTGGTGAGATTCCTGCCCCTCTGCATTCAAACCCAAGCAGCCCAAATCCAGGGCCCTTACATGTGGACTTCATTCCATCTGATAACAGCAGCAATGATGTCGCTTTGGCTTCTTGCCGGAGTCCTTCAAAACGCTCATACACAGGAGCTGACTGGAGGATAGTCAGTTGTAAGCCTCATCGCTTGCCAAAAACGTGGGTGGCAGGCCAGGCCTGCTTCCTCAGATCACACTCAGAAGACTCAGAAATCCAAGCTGTCATCTGACATTCGACTAAAGAGTGTTTAGATTCCATGCCGGGCTTGTGTTCTTGCTATGAGGTCTCTTTCCCTTTATGTGCAGACCTCTGTTCAGGAAGCCGATGTGACACCAGCCCCCGCAGAAACCACAGCTAATGCATGCTCAGGACCTTTCGGACGGGCAAGGAGTGTTTTGCCAGTTTAGATTAAATACCTAAAGCACCAAGTACTGAATCAAGTGGTCTGATTTCTTCTGACTTAATCCATGAAGGGGAATAGGCTGCACCAATGCTTCTTAAAATTGTGAGTTTAAGAAAACAACTTTGCGTTTTAGAGAAACATGACGCAAAGACCAGCTAGACTTAGGCTGGGTTTTCCTAACAACAGGCAACCAGTTATTGCTATAAAAATGATTGAATCATTGTACAATTAAAAGAAAACTACAGATAGATAGGTAGGTGGATAGAAGGAGGGAAGGATAGATAGATACATGGATAGATAGATACATGGGTGGATGGATAGATGGATGAATGGATAGACAGATGGATAGATAAATAGGTACATGGGTGGATGGATGGATGGATAGATAGATGATAGATAGATTGATTGATCATGTCTAGCATGACCTGGCACTAATTACTAAAATGCAAGTCAATAAAAACATAGGGGAAAAGGCACTGAGTTTGACCTCTTGAGATCACTGCTTCAGTGTGTGGTGTGGAACCAGCCACTCAATTTCTTGAGCCTACCTCGCCTCATTCATTAAATGGGGATAAGCGCGTAGCCCTTGTGGAGTTATTAATAGTAACTAAAACTCTACGGGATTATCACTTACTAGATTAAGAATGTTATAGAAAGACTCTCAATTGGTCCCTAAGGCAGTCCTGTAAGGTAGATTATTTTACAAATGTCCTTTCTCAACAAGAAAAATGAGTCACAGAGAGGTTTCCTAAGTGGTCCAGAGTCACATCCCTGGCTAGTGGAGAAGTCCAGATCCATCTCTACCAAAACCTACATATATTTTCACCACTGTGTCTGAGACACCTGGACATAAAAATGTTTGGGAAATTGCCAAGTGAAATATATAGCAAATACATACTAGTGAAATACATATAAAATGCATAAATATGTAAAATGCAATTCATTATCAACTAATAAGCACATCTGGCCTGTGACTTGGCTTAATTCCGGGGAATACCAAATTCTGGTGCATGTTCGTATATAACAAATTGGGCTGGAGCCCCAGAAGTTGCTAGGGAAAGGGCTGGAGTTTGGGTGGTGTCTTATCATGACGAGCCACAGAGATGTTCATTTCTCATCCTGTCCTCCCAAAAGGCAGATCTTAGCACTGGATGGAGAAGAAGGCAGTAGATTCAGCTTTCCTGCATTTGGAACTCAAAGGCAGTGACGTGAACCAATCACAGCATAGGAGGCAAACCACAACATGCAAAAATGCCACTGCAACCCCAAACAGGAATTGTTGGCAAGGAGAGCAAGGAGCTCCTCACTGCAAATCACAGGGCTGCAGGCATTAGGGGAGAGTGATGGAGCTCACTCTCTGCGCCCCCAACCATGCACGGCCTCAATTCCATTCATTTCCGAGTGATTAGGTTGGTGCAAAAATAACTGGGGCTTTTGTCATTGCTTTTGATGACAAAAAACTCGATTACTTTTGCACCAACCTAATTTAAGAAGATCCTGAAAAGATACACACGGGCACTTTGGGAGAGCAGCTATCAGCACAGCAGCCTCATAGCCCAGGCAATTCAAATGTGTACAAATGTGTGTTGTGAATGCAGTTCCACTATTACACCTCGCCACGTCTCTATTATAAACGTAATGTTGTTCTTTCCATTAGATGTTATTATACATTATAGGCCTTTGCCATCACATACGAATAACAAACAGCAGAACTTGAATTATACGTGTGTGTGAGATATGTGTGTGTGTGTGTGTGTGTAAGTAAACATTACAGAAGGTACCTCCTGACCATTTAAATGCATTTCCCTGGAGTTAGAAATGACAGTGGGAAGCTGCAGAATTCGACACAATCAACCCAGTTCATGGCTGTCCTGTTGGAGAGAGGCTTAGGTCCCTCTTCCCAGTTTGGCAGAACTTACCTGCCCCATCTCTACCTCCGTTCTTTTTTTGGAGGGGTGTGAGGGGTGGGTGGGCAGAGTTTTGCTCTTGTTGCCCAGGCTGGAGTGCAGTGGCACGATCTCGACTCACTGCAACCTCTGCCTCCTGGGTTCAAGTGATTCTCCTGCCTCAGCCTCCCAAGTAGCTGGGATTACAAGCATGCGCCACCCTGCCTGGCTAATTTTGTATTTTTAGTAGAATTGAGGTTTCTCCATGTTGGTCAGGCTAGTCTCGAACTCCTGACCTCAGGAGATCCACCCACCTCAGCCTCCCAAAGTGCTGGGATTACAGGCGAAGCCACTGCGCCCAACCCTCTACCTCTGTTCTAAGTCACCAATGGAAATGTGAAATTTTGTTCACTCTTTCTTTCCCTTCTATCTTGCTCATCCTGCCCTCTGCTTCCTCTACCTTGGCTCAATCTCCATTCTGTTCACTCAGAGACATCCATTTCAGATGGGCAGGCTCGCCCTACAAACTCAACCTATTTAGAAAATTCTTCCTTTTTCTGTGCTTGACTGAAGCGAGAGAGCCAGGGAGCCTCCCATGACTCCCCTCTGAGAGTTACAACTCACTCCCATTCTGTGTATTTCAGGATTAAAGGTAAGACTTGCCTCTTTCACACTCCTTCCAGAGTTTAAGAAATTCTCCAACTCCAAATAAAACTCTCCAGTTTCTTTAAGATTTATATCAAACAGCTATATCTTCTTTTTTTGGTCTTCATTCTTTTTACTTAATAGTAATAATGTGATATTGAACATGTAGAGCTCACAGGTGTTCAAGGAACTATTTTATCTGTTTTTGTCCCTCTGTAGTTCTTTCCCGTCTTCTAGAAGATGTAATAGGAATAATTATAATAATCACCATCATACTGATTTTATTGTCACTATATTAATTCCCCATTATTCAAAAGCAATAAAAAGCCTCAGTCACATTAAATTACCAGGCACGAATAAATTCGATGGCTGAATAGAGTCTAGTGTCGATTCAGAAATTAGACTGTCTGGTCTGATGTAATGTGCAGAGCCTCCATCTTTATTCAACGTCACAGTGAGGCGCCTTCACTCAGCTCCCACCCAGCCTGCTGAAGAAGGCTGCTTACCTGCGAGGAAGTTCTTCAGGGACCATCACTGCTCACATCTGACTGCGGCCTGCTCCTCTGCAGGTTTCTGCAGCCCCTGGAAATCGTCACTCTTCCCCTAGCTGCTGTCTCGCAGGCGCCATGGCCGTTCAGTCAGTCCGGGTGGACAGGACCGGAAGCAACCACACAGCAGCTCTCTCCTTGGGGCCACCACAACCAGTCTGTGGAAAATGCCAACTCAGCTTTTTCCCTGACCAACTCTAGGAATGCAGGCTGAACGCAGTGCAGGCATCCCTCCTTTGGCCAGTTCATCAGCAGTTAGCTCTTTAGATCTTACAGGAGGAGGCAAGACCCTAGTACACACTGTGTCTCCTACCACAGGGCTCACACAGGAAGCTCCCCAAGTAGTTCTCTGGAATCCACACTAGCTTTTTTATGAATAGGGGACAAGGGAGGACTTTGTGCATGCCTGTCTTTGGGGAAAACCTTGCAACAAATGTCTTTCCCTACAGCCAACAACCGATACTGCCGTTTATTCTCTCCATATCTATAAGGAGTTTAAGGGCCATAGCTTGATTCTTATTTTTGTGTTTTTTAAAATACTTTCTATGATAATTTGCACTCACTCGGGTTCCTCAATTTGGAATCTGATACCTAATGTCTCAAAGTCTTGACCTCTTGACTAAGCATTTCCCATGTGACCTCATTCTCACTAAATAGTCCTGTAATTCTAGGAGATAGGTGTTTATGATGATTTCCCACACGAAGAGAAGGAGAATGAAGCTTACAAAGCAGTAGGGTGGATTGTCCAAGGTCACACAGGAAGTGACAGAGCTGGACTTTACACCATGTGTCTCAGACTTTGGAGCCTGGGCTATGACTATGCTGCTTTCTATTCCTTCTTGAATGTGTTGACTCTTCCAGTTCTTTTTTCCTCAGTCATTGAAATCTTTAGCACAAGACTTACTGATTTTCTCCTTCTGCTTCCTCTACCCTGGAAATTCTGTGATCTCAAATGGCTTCAACTTCCCTGTTGATCATCTATCCCATGGTGACATCATCTCCCCAGCCTCAAAGGCCACCACTTCAATTCCTCTTGACCACTCGTGCTTGTGGCCGTCATGTCCTGTCCTCACAGCCCTCCCCTTCAGTGGCTGTTACAGTACTGTTCCTCGGGCAATTTCCAGACCTCCAGTTCCTTGATACCTCTAATAATTTTGTTCTGTCAGTTCCCTCCTATGCTTTACCTCTTCCCCTCTCAAAACCAATGTCTTTCCAATCTTCCATGGCCAAGGTTTGAAAAATAATTGGCTAATATGCTTTCTCTACTCCTTTATCATTCAGTCAACTGACAAATGCTCTCAATGGCCACTAAGGTGGGATCATATTTATATTATAGTCTTGTGTTGCTTAATGGCAGGGATACATTCTGAGAAATAGGTCATTGGATGATTGATTTCATCATTGTGCAAACATCATGGAGTGCAATTACACAAACCTAGTTGGTACAGCCCACTATACACCTAGGCTATAAGGTACAGCCTATTGCTCTTAACCTTCAAACCAGTACAGCATGCAACCATAATGAATACTATAGGCAATTGTATCTCAACGGTAAGTGTGTGTGTATCTAAACATAGAAAAGGTACAGTACAAAATGTGGTGTTATAATGTTTTGGGTCCATAGTCGTATATGTGCTTTGTCCTTGACCAAAAAAAATCATTATTGCAGGGCATAACTATAATTTATTCTTCATTAATCTCAGCAAATATCTCCCTCTTAGGGAAGCCTTCCCTAAACCAATACAACTGGGTGGGGCACCTCTGCTAGATACTTCCATAGTATCTGTACTCTCCCCCATCATAACATTAATCCTCACCATACATTCCTTCAGACAGGGATACTGTTTTACGCACCAAGGGGTCCTCTTCACTTTGTGTGAAAATTTGACACACACTAGACGCTCATCAAATACTTGTTGGGTGGATAAAACGATGAGCAATGCGGGATTCAACTAGGCCAACAGGAAAAAAAACCTATCAAGAAACAGGTAGAGGCAAAGCTTTTGAGAAGACAGCTTTGTAGAATAGCCCAGATGGAAAGCAACGTGTGGAACTTGGCCCTGAGTCATGACTGGGCATCTTGCAGGAAGAAATTGGGGGTGAAACACTAGTGAGCAGTTGTCAGGGCAATTTTTACTTTCCAGAGGGAAAAGGGAAACCAAAAGAAATGCCTCATGTTATTATTCATGAAAAGAGCTTAATGGCCAAGTGGGAACATTTGTTAGGGAAAAACTGAAAGGAAGAGTTTAAAAGCTAAGACAGCCTGGTGACTATTTTAGAATAGCTTGCTAAAAGTCCAGGATAAATGCATGCCAAGGAACTAAAAGACCTGGCACTTTAAGGAATACAACAAAAGCACACATACAACTCTTCATGGTCAATTGGCAAAATAAAATAGGTTTTTCTCCTTCCATTTTTCAAAAATGGAAAGACAAGCTAAGTGAGGAAAACAGGAAGGCATACACTAGAAATTAGACATGCCCCCCAGAAAAGAATTTAAGGGAGTATTGGTAAGGGACTTCAAGGCTAAAAATAATAGACTCTTTATATCCACAAGAAGGGCGAGGTCAGCTAGATGCTCACGGAACTGGTTAAATGGATGTCATGGAAAGGTAGAACTTGCAGAAGCTACAAACAGCAGCAATATAACAATAGAAAACTTTCAGTGTTTACCAGCCATATGCCAGACACTGTACCAAGGATTTCACACACAATGCCTCATTTAATTCCCATAATTTACTGTTGCTGGTGTCCTTTTACAGATGAGAAGACTGAGGCACAGAGAGGATAAGGGACAAAGCCACACAGCTGGCAAGTGACAGATTTGACAAAGGAACGTGAGCCTGAGTCTAGAGTCTGCATACTCTGTGCCTTAGATTTTGGTAACAGATAACCAAACAGATCAGAGTTACTGGCCTAATTAATGGAAAATGCACAAGATGAAACTGTCAAGGCAGACATAGATATAGCAGGTAAAGACCAGATGGCATCCACATGAAAGTTCATTGAAACTGACAAACAGGTAGGCTGGGCGCAGTGGCTCATGCCTGTAATCCCGGCATTTTGAGAGGCTGAGGTGGGCGGATCACAAGGTCAGGAGATCAAGACCATCCTGGCTAACACGGTGAAACCCTGTCTCTACTAAAAACAGTACAAAAAATTAGCCGGGCCTGGTGGCGGGCGCCTGTAGTCCCAGCTACTCGGGGGGGCTGAGGCAGGAGAATGGAGTGAACCCAGGAGGCAGAGCTTGCAGTGAGCCAAGATGTGCCACTGCACTCCAGCCTGGGTGACAGAGCAAGAGTTCCTCTCAAAAAGAAAAAAAAATGAAACTGACAAACAGGCTCTGAGCTGGAGACGAACAATGTGATCTGTGTCCTGCCCTGACTTTGCTCCCAGTCCCCAAATAAGCTCAGAGGGAATGGAGCAGTGAGTTTGGATTTTGTACCAGATAAGTTAGTACCATCTGTAACAAAGTTAGAGTCACTGAGTATTTAACAACATATCACCTAACTTAGAAAAAGCTACATAGTGTGTAAAAAAAAAAAATGCATGCCTATCTTATCTACTAAAGCAAAGTCCATTAATTTCTCCCTTCAAAGAGTAAAATAAAACTAATGGCTTTGATAGATTTTGACATTATTTACTTTGCATTAGTTGAGACTCTGCCTTGTTCCAAAAGGGGCTTGAATAAAAGATGAATAAAATACAAGATAAATTAAAACAGAAAGCCATAAAAGAAAGGTAAGGATAGGAACAAAAATGATGACCAGAAATTGGGCTAAACTCTTGTTACCTTGGTTCACAAATTTGGATTCTAAGTTTAGCATGTAAAACACACACACACACACACACACACACACACACACACACACACACACGGACAAAAAGAAACATTGCTAATTATACAATTTACAGTTTAAAGAGATGAAAACAAATCAATTGCCCAGGAAAATCTATTTGCTATTGATCACTAGCATCAGGCAGGAATTTATATGGGGGATTCTGGTGAACTGGACCCTGTGTGATATAACTAAAAACTTATCATCCTTACCATGAACACAAAGATGCAGCTCAAAAAACTCTTTCTTATATCTATTCTCAATGAAGATGGAAAATATCAAAGCAAAGAATTGTGTTGAAAATCCCACGGTGGGGAAGGCTCTGATGCTTTTGATACAATTCTGTGCCAAAGACTTTCATTTGTTTGAATTACTAAAGGATTGTGGAATTGCTTAATTAGTTGTTATTTGACAGGCCAGATTAGGGGTAAGTGGTCAATTCTTTGAATAAAGCACTCTCATAAATGATCCAGTGGGAAGTGTTCAGAGTGAAATTTTGGGAATTGGTGATGGTGTTAAGTGATCTGAGGTAGTATATTTATTCCTTTGCTTATTGACTGAATACTTACTAGATACTGTTGTACTCCAGGTAAGCATGGCATTAAGTCCTGGGGCGACATGAGTCTTTATCTCCATGGAAATTCCTTTCTTGTTGATAAACCACAGGACTCTTTCATAGAGCCGGGCAAGAGAGCCGAACATTGTCAGATGCTTTTAATGAAAAATGCAGGGTGGTTGCCATTTGTGCGAGAGATGCATTCCTGAAAACCCAGCATCGTTCAAGCCTAACTTTTTCCTAGGAACCAATGTAAACATGGAGTGAAGGAGCAAATTTAATTTTGGGACCATATACTCTTACAACTGTGGTTAACATATTTTTGCTTGAAGACTGCTTTTTATTTTCTCAGCAATGTCTCTAATGCTTCCCTTAGTGCTCTCTAAAATTAACAGCACAGCACGCTTTGGCAGTTTGATCTACTGCTTAGTGGTTTATCACATCTAACATGTTCCTAAAAGTTAGTGATTTCCAGGCACAATTTTTAGCACCAGCTCTATCACTGCAACATAGTGAATACGTGGATGACTTTGTTGAAGAAGATATTTTTCAGGTTACACTAATAACAATGTTTATTAAATAATAAATTATAACAATACCTATTAAGATATCAGTATAATGATGATCAATATTGCTCAGGGATGCTGATGCATGTTAATTGCCATATGCTTCATGGGATACTGACAAAAATAATAGTATATGTATGTATATTTATTTCCAGCTAAAACTATACTCTCTTATGGCATGACATAAAACCTTTTTACAATTGAGTCTGCCAGTCAGTTTTGAAATTTTGCAATTCTCAGCATTTTAAAAAATAGGAGCGCTCTATACTTTATTTTGGCATAATTTAAGATCTTAAATAATTTGTACTGTCATCTTTCAAATTTGCCTAATTCAAATTTAGACCAAAAAAAAAAAAAAGTACCTACCTTGAAACTTAGAATAGTTCATATTAATAGTATAGAGTTAAAAGTTGAATTTTAGAGCCAGGCAGCCTTGGACGTGACTTCTGTTTTTACCACGTATGACTTTGGTCAAGGTTCATACATCTTTACGCCTTAGAATCAGGAGCCAAGGATAAGGATGTTGAAAAATAAAACAAGGGAGATAGGTTCCAGGAATGAACTACTGAAGAGTTGTGTTTCAGCCTGTAGAAGTCTTTTTGTGTTCTTAGCCTGATTTTCTGCTCTAAAATGCTGTAGAATGTCTTTATTGGCATCTTCTTGAATCTTGCCTACCTATCATCATTACTTCAGCTTAGCAGGATTCCAATGAGGTTTTTCTGTCCCTGCAAACCAAGCACACAGTTCCTCATTTAGGAAAAAATGATGTTCACTACCAACATTCCTATTGGGTCTACGTTTGCAGACAGAAAAGTCCCCTAACTAAATAATATGTGTGCATGTTATGGAGGGAAAGAGATCATCAAGGAGCCCTAAGGGGATTCAAGCCAAAACAGTGTTCTCTTGACTGCTTGTTCTATGAGCACTCTGCCTGCTCTGTCACTGTGGTTCTGGCTGTCAGAGAGCTGGGTTCTGTCACTGTGGTTCTAGCTGGGTGGTGGTTGCCCAGAAAGAAACAGCAGATTACAATCTCAGCTCTTTTTCTCTGTCAGGTCTTTGTAAAACGGCCAGTTTTCATATTTTAAGTTGGAAAGACTTGTACTCATTTATCCTTCCCTTGTGAAGGAATTGAAATTCACAAGAAGCCTTCATGAAACCAGATTAACTTTGGATTAGACTGAAACATAAACGTTTAAATGTTGCAATGGGCAATTTCCTAAGATAGTATGTTGAACATGACTGTACAATTGCTGTTACGGGAAATTTTGCAAATAATTGTAATCTAATTTTTTTTTTTTTTTTTTTTTTTTTGCTTAGGAAAAAAAATGTAACCATTGAGATCAAAAATTCTGTCATAGTTGTCAATATCCGATGTCAGAGCCTCAATTTTGTTGTTGTTGTTGTTGTCCTTTTACAGGGTATGATGAGACCTACAAAGAATAGCTTTAGTGGCTTTTTCTTAAGACAGTCAACCAGTTGATCTTTCTGTTAGGGTTTGTTTGACTTGCCTCAGTTTATGAAGTTAAAGAAAGACAAATTAGATTTTTAATATGTTTTCAACTTTATTAAATGCTGTGTGACTACAAATAGTTTTAAAGTAATAAAAGAATTCTGGGCCGGGTGTGGTGGCTTATGCCTGTAATCCCAGCACTGTGGGAGGCCAAGGCTGGTCAATCTCCTGAGGTCAAGAGTTCGAGACCAGCCTGGTCAACATGGTGAAACCCAGTCTCTACTAAAAGTACAAAAAAAATAGCTGGGCGTGGTGGCATGCGCCTGTAGTCCCAGCTACTCAGGAGGCTGACGCACGAGAATCCCTTGAACTCGTGAGGTAGGGGTTAGGGTGAGCCAAGATCACACCACTGCACTCCAGCCTGGGTGACAGAGTGAAACTCTGTCTCAAAAAAAAAAAAAAAAAAAGAAAAGAAAAGAAAAAAAAAGAATTTTGATTTTTGATGTAGCCTAACTCATCTTAATCTTATTTTCTAATAAAAATAGAAATTGTCCTTAGGTTTCTGTTAGTAATATGTCACTGGCACCAATAGAGATTTCATGAAGAGTTTTTCTTATGACTAAACACCCATAAAATTCACGGTAGCCATTTTTTCATAGATTATTTTATTTTCTACAAAAATAGGCTAGATCTTTTTCCAGGTATGGAGAGGGTGTGGAAGATAAACATGGTTTCCAGGGTTCTTTCTTACTGATATTTAAAAGTAACTTACAAATATAGATTCCTATAGGTAGAGTTGCCAGATTAAGCAACAAAAACAAAAATACAGTATGCCCAATGAAATTTGAATTTCAACTAAACAATGAATGATTGTTTGCGATATAAATATGACCCAGGCAATATTTGGGAAAAACTTATGCTAAAAAGGTAATCATTGTCTTTTCCTGAAATGAAAATTTACTTGGGTATCTTATACTGCACACCCGCCTGCCTGCCAAAGATTTTAAGTAGAAAAAAATTACCTAATTAAGGTCCTCAAGAAAGTGGATTCAAATTTAGACAGGATCTGGCCCAATTGAGTCATCTTCCATGTGGAGTCTCATGAAGTAAGCCATGCCTGTAAGCCTCCGTCTGCATTTCCTCAGATATTATCATTCAGCTCACCTTGCGTGAGGAATAGATGGGAAGAAAGGTGGCCACAGTTAGCAGTGCATGAAAGAGTTCAATGCAGGAATTATTTGAACAGACTTAGCCTGCATGATAAAGCAGATGGGGAAATGTATGTTTCCTGAGTATCAACTCAAAGCCAGAATATTCTGAGCCTATGGGACCACTTTATTTTCTTCATGCTTGTTCCAACCCTCACGCTACAATCATACACACCCCAAGTGTACAAAACCATTTTCTTTTTTAAATTTCGACTTAGGAAACTTCTACATACCAATTGTTTCTCTAGGAACTATTTTTTTTGGCATTTTCCACATTTTGTATCCCATGATTCACTTGCCACCTTCAAAAGAGAAATTGCACCATGTATTTGCCTATGTAGTCCCAGCATCAAAGCATCTATTGATAACACAGAGATGTTTAAATGAAATCGTGTGATATAATTAAAAGGGTATTTCAAATCTCCAATTCAAACTGGGAACTCACTGCTATCCCCATAACTTCTTATCTTTTAGTAGAGATGGAGTTTCACTATATGTTGGCCAGGCTGGTCTCAAACTCCTGACCTCAGGTGATCCACCTGCCTCGGCCTCCCAAAGTGCTGGGATTACAGGTGTGAGCCACTGTGCCCGGTGGATTCTATTTTATTTTTAACATTCTCGGGTTTCATGTCATTGCATCTCCTGGAACCTCCTGAAGAAAAGCAGCCTGTATGTCTCCTCGGTCTGCCACATTAACCAGGATCGGTTTTAGCGAGGGACCAGGGAATTAGGCAGCTATTCCTTTCTATCCTCCATGCTATGCTATGAAGAAGGCAGAACACTGCATTTTTTTTTTGTCCCGGAGTCCCACAAACATAGTTCTGTATTCAGAGACTCTAAATCTTAGGAGGCCACTGCGCACGAAGTGTGTTAGGCGTGTGCCACCAGTGGGATTTGCTTTTGACCGGCTGGGCTAGGCATGTACTCTAGACATGATAGGTGAGCAATAGCTTTCAATAGCACTTAGAAAGTTTTCCAGACAAACCTAAAAAATATACAGCAGGTAAAAATCGGCAGCACTGTCGAAATCTGAATTGTTGATCCAATTGACTCCAAATGCCCCTTTGAATTTTCTGAGTCTGATTTTTAAGCAGCTCTCACAGCTGCCATCTTAGGAAGCTCTGTCCTTAGCTGAGTTACTTCCTCTTCCCGTTTTCATCCGGAAGTCTTTCTAAAAGTGTTTCTAGATACAGATGTGACTCTTTCAGATGTAGAGTTAATATTTCATTTTGCTTACTTGGCCCCCAAGATAGGTAACCACAATGGTACGTGAGATTTTCTCCTTTTTCTGAAACTTTGCGTTGTCAAGGTTGAATCAAACTTTTGACCCCGGAATCAGAGCAAGAGGGCAGATGGCAACCAGCTCAGTCCCCAGTAGCTTATGAAAACCAGCTTCTTCTTAGGAATATTTTGGGGAGGTAGAGCATCAAAGAGGAAGTTAACTGGACTCCTGAACAAATGAGTACAATATGAAGAAAACCTCGAGAGGCATTTGGTGTTCATTAGTGGGCATTCAGTAGCTGCTTTGTCATTTTTCTTGTTTGTCATAAAAAATAAATAGAGTTTAATAGATGATCTAACCTAGCAGGTTTTGGCAACAAAGTAGGCTGTGTCCCATTATGATCTTGATGTGTATAATTTAAAGTAAGATGGAACATAAAACCATTTCCAGCACACATAGGGGAGTGAGTGACATAGATTTAGTCCCTGATTGTGCAGAAATGAAAACCAGTGCTGTCTTGGATGGTGTATTAAATCATGTATTCTGTTTTATGGAGTTTGGGCTGTAAACAGCATATTTCAGAATAATTAACCCTGTCATTTTTGACTTAAAAGTTTGTTTTTAAAAATAGGAGTGTTTTATGTAGAAGGCAGAAGCTTAAGTGCCTTAACAGATTGCATGAAGGCCAAAAGAAATTCGAAGGGCAGTTCCTGTTAACTCACAGGTCAAAATTACCATCAGTTAGTAAGAATTAAGACATGCCCAGCAAACCCAGGGGAAATTCTGTGCTTGATGGGAAAGATCTGGGATTCTGACCAGGGCCTCTCGCCTGCCTGGCCAGGGCTGTGAGGTGACCGGCAGGGCTTATAGAAGTTATGCCTTCAGCATGACACATTGGATAATCATCTCCTTGTCCACAGAGCAGCATCAGGAATGGATTAACCTCTGAGGCAATGTTATCAGAGGACTGCTCAGATTTTCTGCCTGGTGGGTGAAGTGTCCTGATCGTAGACACGACACCCCCAGGAGATTTTCTCTGAGATCTATTTCTTGATTTGCTCTCAGATTTGTAGCTGTCCCTTGGTTTTCTTTGTTCTCAAAATACAGAAATATTCTCCATACACATTAAAGAAGCCAGGGGCGTTCCTAAAGCTCTGAAGTTTTGGAAGAAATCCTCATCAAGAGATCAGGACTCAGAAAAACCTCTGCTCCGTCTCCTCCTCTCCGTTGCCTCTTGTCGTGCATAGAGACAATCTTCTCTCTCCTGTGTCTTAAAAACAAATCCAGGCAATAAATCCTAGCAGATACGACATCGTGACATTTCCAAGTTCACTGCATTACTGTTTATGTAAATAAAAAGATCTCCAGTATCTTGCAAGAAGAGATGTGTCCAGCTGGCCCCATTTCATTCATCAGATCAAAAGAGTGGGTGACGGGCTGGATTGTCACCAACTAAGTGACAAGCTTGAAAATGGGTCACCAACATCCCTCACTTGGGGACTTGGTGGTAAAACTTCCTTTCAGATTCTGCGATTCTATCCTGGCTACTTTTCCACATCATAACATCAGTTAGTCTGTCATTCAAGCCCGAGCATGTATACAATTTATTTCATCTGGTATTTATGAATATGACCCCTATTTATCCTCTTACAAATGGTCTCTTATGAGATGGAGAAATTCTGGGGAGGAGTTTAGTAATCCAGCAAGAAAAATCAATATTTACCTAGAAGAAAAGGCATACACACAAACACTGACCAAACACCTACATTCATCCTTCCAAAATAAAACTCAGAGAGGAAAAAAAAACTGTAAAGTTCATCCAGGGCCATCCCCCCAAGCTCCCCAGGTAACTGAGAACATCTTTCATCTGACCTGTTGACTGAATAAATTTGATTAGCAGAATCCCAGTATCCTTCCTTTGAGCCAGCAGTGAGCACCCCTGTCTATCATGAAGGAGAGCTTCACGTCCGCTCTCTGATGTCTACAAAGTTTTGAATAACATTTCCTTGGCAGGAAAGATGATCTGGCCCTACAATTTCAAAAAACTAAATTTCTTCTTTCTCATACAATCTTAACACACTGCTTTGTAAAAATTTCTTTAATTTTTAATTTTTAGGGGTACCTAGGTACATAGATGTGTTTATGGGGTACGTGAGATATTTTAATACAGGTATACAATGTGTGATCAGCACACTTCTGTGACATAAATACTATTGTTCCTATTTTATCGGTGAGACAACTGTGGCTTGAGAGGCAATAATTTGCCCAAGGTCTCATGGCCTGTAAAGCGCAGGTCTGGGACTTCTGTTAAAGCCAAAGGTCATGCATCTTCTTTCCGCCACACCAGGGAAGTAGCTAAATAGTAATACATGGTTAAAGTAATCATTTTAGGGCTAAAGCTTCAAAATAAAGACACTCAAAATAAAGATCACTCAAGTTTAGAAAACATTCTGAATATTATTCAGATATTTTAATTTTATAATCGCAAATATCAAGAATGACACTTTTAAACTCAATGATCCAAAGAAGTGACATCATGCTTTGGTATTCTATTTTATTAATTTTACCATAGTAGTGATAGAAACTGGTTTTGTAAAAATTGGAAAAGAAATTGAAGCCATACATAGGATTAGAAAGTTAATCTTTGATCACAGTTAATCACTTTTAACCTTTGTGTATCCTTTCTGAATACTCTTATGCATAGGGCCATATGTGATATGATGTGTGTGTGTGTGTGTGTGTGTGTGTGTGTGTGTGTAAGAAAGCTTTTTAATCCTTCACAAATGGAATTATTTACATATAAAATAGCCATACCTTGCTCTATTTACTCAATAATATACCTTCTGTGCCCTTTCTATAGCAGCATATGTTACCCCCCTCAATATTTGCTGGGGGTGTAGGGGGCTTGAGGGACATTAATTACAGGACCCCTCACAGATACCAAAATCCAGGAATGTTCAAATCCCCGATATAAAAAGGCATAGTATTTTCATATAACCTACCCACATCCTCCCATATACTTTAAATCATTTCTAGATTATTTATAATATCTAATAAAATGTAAATGCTACGTTAATAATTGTTATACTATATTGTTTTTATTTCTAGTATTTTTGTTATTGTATTGAAGTTTTTTTTCCCAAATATTTTCACTCTGTAGCTGGTTGAACTTGTGGATGTATTGCAGCATCTGCAGATACTAAGGTCTCACTGTATATACATCAACATCTTTCTTTTGAAAACTATGCGGTGCTGTAATGGACAGAATATTCCACCTGCTGATTCACATACAAGCTGGTTTTATTTGGTGGTTTGATTGACTGTTTTCTTATGTCAGATATTGCTGAACTCAACACATATCTGCCATTACATTCATGGAACAAATTCCTACACATAGTTGGATTTACTGTTGGTGCATTTTGATTTTGATAGATAGAACCTTAATTATACTCCAAATAATGTTTTACCAATAGACTCTTTCCAACAGTGCACAAGAAGATATTTCAACCCAGACACTGGCCAACGGTGCACATACTGACATTTTAAACTTCTACCGTAGGTATTAATAGGTATTTCACTTGCTGTGTAATTTGTACTTCTTTAACAATAAGTGAAGATAAATATCTCTTTAATACTTATTAATTTTTTTGTTTGGTTATTTTAGATCTGCTCATTCTTTATAAAAAATTTTAAGCGTCTTAGAAATATCACTCTGATGGATTTCTAAATTAAATTGAATTTGTAAATTAAACCCATAGTCTATCACATGTGTTGCAAATATTTTTTCTGATTTTAATTTTTGTATTGGGCTTTCTTTACAATACTTTTAACTGGTTTAATTGAAGTGTAATAAACTGCACATCTCCAGAGTGTGCAATTTGATAGCTTTTGATGTATATATACACCCATTACCCAATCAAGACAATGAACATGTTCACTACATTTCTTTATAATTCTCCCCCTCACCCCTCTAGTATTTTCTGTCACTACATATTAGTATGCATTTTCTAGAACTTTATTATGAAATCATGCAGAATGTTCTCTTTTCTGTCTAGCTGCTTCTTCAGCATTCTTATTTGTATATTCATCTATTCACTGTTTATGGATATTAGGGTTGCTTCCATTCTTACAAATATTTGTTATAAGTTCATGCATGACCACATGCTTTCTTTGCTCTTAGATAAGTACCTAGGGGCAGCATTGTTGGGATGTTTAGTAGGCATGTGTTTAACTTTTTAAGAAGCTTCAAACTGATTTCCAAAGTGACTGTGCCATTGTACCTTACCAACAGCAGTGTTTGAGAGAGTTCCAGTTCCTGCACTCCTTGCCAGCACTTGGTATGTTCAGTCTTTCTAATTTTAGCTATTCAGATAGGTGTTTATCTCATTGTGGTTTTTGGTTGCATTTCGCTAATGACTGATGATTTTAAGCACCTTTTCATGTCCTTCTTTGCTACCCATTCATCTTTATATGGTGTTTGTTTAGATCTTTTTTTCATTTTCTTGTGGGGTTGTTTTCTTATTATTGATTTCTAAGAGTCATTTATATATTCTGGGTAAAAGCATCTAATTTATAAGTATTTTATACTAGTCTGTAGCTTGTCTTTTTAAGAGAAGTTTTAGATTTTTATAAAGTCCAATTTATTATTTTTTCTCTCATAGATCATGGTCTTGTTCTTGTATCTAAGAAATCTTTGCATAAACCAAGAACACAAAATTTTTCTTCTACGTTTTATTCTGGAAATTTTATAATTTTAGGCTTTACATTTAAATGTGTGATCCATTTTTAGTTTATTTTTCTATATGATGCATGGTATGGATTAGTGATAAGATTTATTTATTTTTCAAATATCAAATTAATCTAGCATTGTTTATTTGGAGACTATTATTTTTGCAGTGAATTGCTTTTGCACCATTGTCAAAAGTCAGTTGTTTGTATATGTGTGGAATTATTTCTGGATTTTTCTATGCTGTTACATTGACCTATTTGTCTATCTTGATGGCAATACTACGTTGTATTGATTACTTAGCTTTATAATACGTCTTGGTATCAAATACTGTTCATCCCCCAGCTTTTTTTTTTAATGTTTTAACTATTCTAAGTTCTTTGCTTTTCCATATATATTTTAGAACAAATTTGTCAAACTTTAAGGAAAAAATTCGATTGAAATTTTGCTTTGAATTGCATTGAATCTACATATCTATATGTGGAAAATTGACATCTTAACAATATTGTGTCTTTTGAGCCGTGGCAGGATATGCTTTTCCATTTACTTAGCTCTCTTTCATTTCTCCCAGATTTCTTTTTTTGGTTTTCAGTATACAGGTCTCTCACATCTTTTCCCAGATTTATCACTAAGTATTTCATATTTTTATTCTATTGCAAATGGTATCATTGAAATGTTCTATTCTTCATTATTAGTCCATAGAAATACAGTTGATTTGTGTGTATTAATTTTGTATTTTGAAACCTTGCCAATCTCACTTAGTAGATTTAGTAGACCTTATGCAAATTTCATTGAATTCTCTCCATAGGTGATCATTTTGCCAGCAAATAGAGTTTTTATCTGAATGCTTCTTCTTTTTCTTGCTTTACTTCATTGACTAGAACCTCTAGTATAATGTTAAATAGAAATGATGAGAGCAGAAATCCTTGTCTTCTTTCTGACCTTAGGGGTAGAACATTTAGTTTTCACCATTATGATGCTAGCTGTAGGTTTTTCATAGTTGCTGTACTATTCTTAGTTTTCTGACAGTTTTTGGCCAGAAATTGGTGTTGAATTTTGTCAGATGCTTTTTCTGTACCTACTGAGATGATTATATGTTTTTTTCTCTTCATAAAGAAAATTTTTTCTTCATAAAGAAAAAATGATGAATCACATTAATTGACTTTTTTTTGCATATTATTAAACCAACCTTGCATTTTGGGGCTAAACTCACTAATGATGTATTATACATTTTATATGTTGCTGAATTCAATTGGCTAAAATAATGTTTGGAATTTTTGCATACATGTTTGTGAGTGGTATTGATCTGTAGCTTTCTAATACTCACTCCAAGGAGGTCTGGATCTCAGTCCATAGGAGTGTGTGTGTGTGTGTGTGTGTGTGTGTTGGTGGGGATGTGGGGAGCTTCCTCCCTAAGCAATCTTTCTGAGTTCTAGGGGGAGTGGGTGCTCCTTACATCTGCTACTATATTTTTTACATTTCTTTTTACTTCTTACCAGCCAACTATTTCTTACTACAATGCCCAGAACATTAATTTTCAGTTATAATGTACAATGATCAGAGAATGTATCTGTACTATATATCAGCTTTTACAATTTTATTGACTTTTTTTGGGGGGTGGAAGGTAGTCAGGAATGACTTCATGTTCTTTTAGAAATAGCAACCACCAGAATCTTTCTTTGCATTAGAGGCTAAGGGATAGATGATTATGTTTAGAATTTTTTCTCTAAAGATTACTTTAGAGAAGTACTATTACTACTGCTGTAATAAAGACTATAACTATATTACAACTACTATAATAAAGACTATAACTATATTACAGCTACTATAATAAAGACTATAACTATATTACAACTACTATAATAAAGATTACAACTATATTACAACTACTGTAATAAACACTATAAGGCCCACAAACCTAAAATGTTTTTTCTTTGGATCTTTAGAGAAAAAATTCTAAACATAAACATCTATCCTTAATCAGACCTGCCACTGTCACAGGAAAATAGCCCGATTCAATTCAATAGGAAACAAATTAATATGGTCATGTTCCAATAAAACTTTATTTACAAAAACCAGGCTGTTGCCCCCTGGTTTAAAAGACAACTGTGCATATGTGTTAGGTTCTAAAGGCAGATAAGAAGAATGACCAAGTGTCTTCCTTCTTTTTTGTATCACGTTTATTTACCAGATATGTTTTCTATCTCTTTTGAAAGTACAGAGAATCTGATAGGGGCAGATTGAGAAGAAGCAAACAAAGCATTTCTGAGTAGACAGCACTCGTTTCTTACAAATAAAGGTACCAGGCAAACAGTCAGGCTTTATTCTCTCTATCCGTTTCCCCACTAGTGAAGTGCCTCTCCGGTACTTCAGTATGGGGCTGAAGTACGAGGCCTTTGTACAAAACTTTTTTTTCTTTTTTTTTTTGAGATGGAGTTTCACTCTTGTTGCACAGGCTGGGGTGCAGTGGTGCGATCTCAGTTCACCACAACCTCCACCTCCCAGGTTCAAGCGATTCTCCTGCCTCAGCCTCCCAAGTAGCTGGGATTACAGGCATGCACCACCATGCCTGGCTAATTTTGCATTTTTAGTAGAGACAGGGTTTGTCCATGTTGGTCAGGCTGGTCTCGAACTCCCGATCTCAGGGGACCCTCCCGCCTCGGTCTTCCAAAGTGCAGGAATTACAGGTGTGAGCCACTGCGCCCAGCCTGTGATAAACTTTTTGACATTGAATTAGTACAGTGGTAAAAGCATAAACTTGGATTTGAATCCTGTCTCTAAAACGCATTAGCTGTGTGCCCTTGGGTGAGTTTTGTGATCTCTCTAAGCCTAAGTTTCAAATATGTAAACAGAGTATAATAATGCTGACCTTGTGTGGTTGCTTTAAAGGTAAAATAAGTGAATGAGATAAAGTCCTTCACACATAATAGGAACTTAATAATACAGTTTCACTCACCTTTTAGACATACATCCACATATACTTCTTTTGCTTTCCTTTTTTTTTTTTTTTTTTTTCTGACCTAGCTTTCTTGGTAGTAATCTACTGGCCTTTACCAATTGTTTTTAACTAGTGGTTCTCTCTCTCACCTCACAGCAGAACAGAACTTGTTCCAAGACAGTTTCTGAGCTCCTGTGTCTGAAGCAAGTGTCTAAAAGTCCCATTACAATTTTATTTTTAGGATGTTTACTACGGGCCCAAGATGAGGTGATCAAAGGCAACAGGAAGAAAATTTTAAATCTCTGTAAATCTCACAAATGACAGGGTAACATTGTCTTTTGTGTACATTTGAACACAATGAAATAAACCTTATTTTTTTCTTTCATTTCAACGATTTTTTTTTTTTTTTTTTTTTTTTTGAGACAGTCTCTCGCTCTGTCACCCAGGCTGGAGAGCAGTGGCGCCATCTTGACTCACTGCAAGCTCCACCTCCCAGGTTCACGCCATTGTCCTGCCTCAGCCTCCTGAGTAGCTGGGACTACAGGTGCCCGCCACCACGCCAGGCTAATTTTTTGTATTTTGTTTAGTAGAGATGGGGTTTTACCATATTAGCCAGGATGGTCTCGATCTCCTGACCTCGTGATCCGCCTGCCTCCGTCTCCCAAAGTGCTGGGATTATAGGCATGAGCCACAGCGCCCGGCCTCAACAATATTATTTCCATTCATATGAGCCTTCTCTCAATGTTTTATGTATATTCTAATCCTGAAAAGGAAGCTCTTGGGTTCTCATGGGTTAGATTGATATATGAATGTATGTTTGAGTGTATACGTGTACATATTCTCTTCTATTCTATTTTACACATAGAAGTTGGTTTCTGAACTCATATGAGAGTAAGTTATAAACAACTTAATGTTTTACTCTGAAATACTTCAGCATGTATCTATTAAAAAACAAGATTCTTGCTGAAGGCAGGCCAGGGGTATCACCTGGAGCATGCTCTCCAAAATGACTTAGCAGGATTCTTGCTGAAACTGGGGAATGGACAAGGATGGACCCAGAAACTCAAAGTCAAATCCCAGTTAAGAAGAGGACTTAGAGAAGCCTTACTAAAGATTGGTCAGGGAGAGAGTCTCCATCAAAATCCACCATATTCTCTGTAACCAAAATGGAAAATGATTCTTAAGAAAGTAAACACTGGGGCCAGGGGTAGTGGCTCACGTCTTTAATCCCAGCACTTTGGGAGGCTGAGGTAGGCAGATCATGAGGTCAGGAGTTCAAGACCAGCCTGGCCAACATGGTGAAATCCCGTCTCTACTAAAACTACAAGAAATTAGCCAGGTGTGCTGGCATGCACTTGCAACTCCAGCTACTTGGGAGGCTGAGACAGGAGAATCTCTTGAATCCAGGAGGCGGAGGTTGCAGTGAGCCAAGATCATGCCATTGCACTCCAGCCTGGGTGACAAAGCAAGACTCCGTCTCAAGAAAAAAAAAGAAAGAAAGAAAGAAAAGAAACCTTGTTTTAATTCAGGCAGTTAACATTCGAAGTCCCCAAATTGTCTCAAAAAAGTATCCTCTATCACTTTTTGTTTTCACTTTGGGAAGAGATCCTTTTTAATACTTAGCTCATGTTCTCTGAGGCATCTGGCCAGAGCCGCATACATTTATTTGCCCACAATTAAGAACAGTACTGCTTCTTGCTTGAGCCTATTTGGTTGGAATTTTATTTGGTTAATTGGATCAAGCATAGGTCTGCCTCTGGCTCCCAATGACCTCTCTTTGCCAGATATCGGTTACACTTCGTGATTTCTTTTTGTATATATATTAAGATTTACCTTTTGTCGAGTACCTCAGCCCCTCCCTGGACTTGTATTTCATGAATGAGTCATCAGGTTGTTTTGGTAAAAACATCGAGGTGAGTTTTTAAAAGGATAATAGACACAAAAGGGCATCCTCAGAGGTAGGGGATCAGCCTGGCTGGCTTGACGGTGGCCTTCAGTTGTTGCTTTTGCTGAACTATAAAAAGAGGCACAGAGAACACGGTGTGCTGAGAAAAACGGCGACAAGAATTCCTTTTTGTTGCTGTTTCATCGGTGATTTGTGGTAAGCAAACACCAGTAATCACTTAAATTGGTGAAGCTCAAAAACGCAATTGAGCTGACCCGGAGTCTGATTTCCTCGGGGAGGCCTTCTGGGGAGCAAAGGTCAGCGACAGAAACAATAACTGAAGGCTCTGGGCTTCGCAGCTTGAGGCGCTTTTCCCTTCTGTATGGGTGATTTGCCAAGGTAAACTCTTCTGGATGAATGAGGCTTCTCGCCAGTCACTTTCCCTCCAGCTTTGACTGGAAAAGTAATCGCCATGTAGGTAAAGGGGGCCAGGCCCCTCTAAGTAAGAAGTACCTACAAATCCAAGTCCAGGCATGATCCGATGTGGCAGATCTCACAAGTATAATCCAAACGTCTGCTCACTTGCTTTTCAGCTTTGGTACTGTACTCTCTTCCCCAGTAGAGTACATGAGAACTGTACACAGCTTCCCCAGTTCTCATGAAGCAATTTCAATTTCGCTTATATTTTATGAAGGTTTGGAGGGTTGCAGGGAGATATTACAGTAAGGGAGCTCCAGCTTTGCTAGTTTCTGTCTACTTCCCCTGCAAATTTCCCAAATTTCTCACTGTCTCTCCCCCTAAAAGAAAATCGTATGTGTCATTATCCAAAACAACTCAGCCTGACCCAGCACCTACATTGAAATGTGTATATTGTATCCAAAAAAAAAAAAAAGAGCCAGATAGCAGTTGAAGTGTAACTTTTTTTTTTTTTTTTAAAAGAACAGTTTTATTCAGAACCTATTTATTGCAATAAAGGAAAAGAGACTTTCATATCTAGGCTCAACTCCAAATACAACAAGTAAAAACTAGGGGGTTTATCATCAAGGAGCAGGTTGGGTGGATGGAAAATTACTAGGAGGAAATGCCAGGCAGAGAAGGTGAATTCTGGCTAAACAGACTTAACATGATTCTTGCTGAAGAGCAGGCCAGGGTAATCAGGTTATCATCCGGGGCATTGTCCCCAAAATGACTTAGCAGGATTCTTGCTGAAACTGAGGGATGGACAAAGATGGACCCTGAAACCCAAAGTCAAAGCCCAGTTAAGAAGAGGACTTAGAGAGAGTCTTCATCAAAATCCACCATTCACTGTGCTTGGCAAGCACAATCCTCCATTAGCTTCTGCTGGAAGGTATGCTTTATGAGGGAAATCAAGACAGGTTGTGGTTTCTGTCTGCTAGAGCTTAAGATCCAGCAAGAGATCATGATTTCCATTGCACAATTAAGGATAACACAAAGCAGAAAGAAATAGGCTCTACGGCTTTTATAACTTTTGTTCTTTTGCATCCATCTTCCTTTTCGTGCAAAACCAAAAAAGCAGGCAACCTAACATCTTCCATGATAGAGTTAGGAACTTCGGGTTACAAGAAATGGAAACTCCAACACAAACCAAAGTGATTTAAGCTGGAGGAGGTTCTAAGTGACTCTGAAAGCTGGAAACTCAAGGAGGCTGAGCTAGCTGTAGGCACCACTTATTTCAGGAGTCAGGTCATGCTACCAGAATCGTATTGTTTATCTCTGAAGTTGTATCCAGGGCCAAGTTCTAAGTGGCAGATCCCATAGCTTCAGTCTCACATGAAGTGGAGAAGAGTTGATTTTCCTATTCACCAAGTGAAAGCCTTAGAATTGTGAATTGTGGGCTCTGATTAATCTGACTTGTTCAATGCCTACCCCTGAATAAATTAATATAGTGGGGGTGGGGGATGGGGATATAGGCATAGGAGCAAAGGATGTGCTGACTGTTCTCACCAAGGTCATGCTCTACTCCTCAAGGTGAAGGAGTTGTCAATGGGTGAAGGTAGGATGAAGGTTTTCTCCAAAGGGAAATTGATGTAAGGCAGAGTGAACAGATGCTGGGTGAGTAGATCAGCAGATATCTGCCACATTAAGTAGTATACAATAAATCACAGAGGAATTATATCCTAACTATGAAAAACTGAGCTGCCTCCAAGACTCTCAAAGCAGTGTAAACTGGGTCCTGTCTTCCTCAGCTGCTGACAACAGTTTATCATTCAGACTCTGGGATGGCACCCATGCACCTGAGGCAGCTGGTCTTCATGATTCCAAGGTGAGCACCCCATTTTCATAGCAGGTCTCCTCGAACGAGCCCAATGCTCACCACCCAGACAATCCAGTACCCCTAGCCAAGCAGCAGCACTCACAGGATTGGCTTCCCTGACGTGGGACGGAGATAATTCTTCTCCATCGGGGTTTAACATACTTGTCCCATTTCTCCGCCCAGAACTTCATCACCCTGTGATGACACTCTGTGGGGTCAGGTTCAATGATTGATAGTAAAACTTCTTCATCCACTGTCTTTGTCCCCTTGGTTTTTATTTTTAATTTAATAGTGGGAGTCATTGTACCAAAGCCACTATTGTTACTGTCATCTACCACTAGTAGCATTATTATTACTCTTATTGCCACTGCTGTTTTTATTGTTAAAAATGACGATCTACCAGGAGTCAAAATAGGAAACAGAGAATGAATATTTAAACATGAATCTCCAATACTACCTAAGACAGAAAGATAATACTTTTGGCAAACCTAGTCATGAAAACGCATTTGCAGTTGGCCTTTGAAAGGGAGTGGCTATGTCCAACCTGAGTATTCTGGTTAATCAAAAGTTTTTTCCTAATGAATTGGTATCGTGCTTCCTAGAGTTACCTCTCCTGCATCTATCTGGAGTGAATTGTTCACCAGGATTCCGACAATACTTAGAAAACTACCTAAACTAGGCCCAAATAGAAATATCCTTGAGCTTTAGCCATTTGATTTTGTTTCCGAATATTGATTATTTTGAACGTTGCATCTTCTGCCTGTGTTTGTGTCAAAGCTTCCAACAAGTTCTTGGTGTTTGATTATAAGTTTCTTGATGGTGTTTATAGTGATTTGCTGCTTAAATATTTTGTGAACAAAACATCGTCTGGGTTTTGCATTTAGATAATGGGGGTGTTTATCACGCCGATATCTCCCAAAACAATCTAATGAAAAACTTTCCCTCTAAATCAAATTTGCCAGATGATTGACTGTATTATTTAAATTTAGTGTGGCTTTTGATGCATTAGGAAGGGAGCCCTGAGAAATGTAAAGTTAGGATTATTGTATCAAATTTGAAAATCCCTGTGCTGAGCAGATGCTGAATGGTTTTTATCTATTTCCATAACTGCATTTAAAAGGCATTAAGTGTTGTGATCATGGGGTGGTTCCTGCTTGGCTTTCTTCATCAATTTTGTATGGAATATAATACATTTCAAACATATATTTTTATGGTGCTGCATTTAGGAAAGAGAAACTTATTGTTTTACACAAGACTTATTGAAAGGATGATGCCATGTTAATGATAATGGCCTTTAAAAATATTCCACATTCAGAAGCATTCCCATCCAAAGCTACACCCTTTAAATCATTCTCCTCACTCGCACGATCACTCTAGGAAAACAGCACATTAACCTCCATACTATTATTATCACTAGTAACATTTTATCCCAGCACTTATTCAGAGCCAACACAGGCCAGAATGCGGAATGAGATGGACCCCTGGGCCTCATTTTCTGAGCCAGATTACAAAGGCTTCCATTACCCGCTCTGTTCTGACTCTTGTGAGTTACGAAGTTTGCAGCTGAAATTTCTAGGTCAGGTCTTAAGATTGGTGTCACGAACAGAAACACAAAAGAAAGCTTGAAGGCTTCAAGACTTTTCGTGGGGTCAGGGGTGCAAATAAGACTTTTGGAAGTAAGAAGAGACCTAGAACGGTTGTTTTCACTAAAGAAAAAACAAACACAAGTACGAGCCTCCTCCCCCAACCATCAAACATGTGAAAATGAAAAGGGGACATTAGAATCCAAGAAACGCTTAGGTTAAGACAGTCTGTGCATAACTTACATGAGGAAAAAAGGAAGAAAAAGAAAACCACCAATAGGGACCCTTGATTAAATAACTACAGGAGGGACGTGGTAGATGATACCAACGAGGTGTCAGCCCTCATTGAGAGGTGGGCACGACAATAGCAATAACATCCGCAACACAAGGCAGGTGGTTTCATCTGCAACGGCCATTGTGGCTGTCGGCAATCACAATTGTCAGACATTTGTGTTATGAATTTGTGTGTATAAATATTAATACATGAAACCGGAGGGCCATGATTGTGTGGCCTCTACTTGAGAGAGGTCTCAGGCCCGAGGTTTGGGAAATTCGCTTTCTGAGAAATAAAGCTTTATGAGAAAGAAAGATGAGACACGAGTGGTAAATAAAATTTAACCTCTGTGTAAGATGAGTGGTTTTTTATTTCTGGTTTTTTTTTGTTTTTTTTTTTGTTTTTTGTTTTTTTTGAGACGGAGTCTTGCTCTGTCGCCCAGGCTGGAGTGCAGTGGCAGGATCTCAGCTCACTGCAAGCTCCGCCTCCCGGGTTTACACCATTCTCCTGCCTCAGCCTCCCAAGTAGCTGGGACTACAGGCGCCCACCACCTCACCTGGCTAGTTTTTTGTATTTTTTTAAGTAGAGATGGGGTTTCACCGTGTTAGCCAGGATGGTCTTGATCTCCTGACCTCGTGATCCGCCCGTCTCGGCCTCCCAAAGTGCTGGGATTACAGGCTTGAGCCACCGCGCCCAGCCTATTTCTGGTTGTTTTCAGAAACAGCTGCTATGGTCTGAATATTCATGTTCCTCTAAAGTTCATATGTTGAAACCCTGACCTCCGAGACGATGGTATTAGGAGATAGAGTCTTTGGGAGGTGATTAGGTCAGAAGGGCAGAGACCTCGTGATGGGATGAGTATCCCTACAAAAGAGACCTTAGAGAGACCCTCCACTCCTTCTACCACGAGAGGATGCAGAGAGAAGAGAAGACTCACTCTATAAGCTAGAGGCAACCCCCTACCCCCAGACACAGAAGCTGCCAGGGCCTTTATCCTGGATTTTCCAATCTCCAGACTGTAAGAACTAAGTTTCTGTTGTTTAAGCCATCAAGTCTATGGTATTTTGTTATGGCAGGCTGAACAGACTCAGACAGTCACTCTATATTTTAATTCTACACATACTCAAGTTTTTTCATTAATTTTTTTAAAGGAGACTTTTACTTCTTCTTTTTTTTTTTTTTTTCTTTTTTGAGATGGAGTCTCGCTCCTCACCCAGGCTGGAGTGCAGTGGTGTGATCTCGGCTCACTGCAACCTCCACCTCCCGGGCTCACGCCATTCTCCTGCCTCAGCCTCCTGAGTAGCTAGGACTACAGGTGCCTGCAACCACACCCGGCTAATTTTTTTGTCCTTTTATAGAGGCAGGGTTTCACCGTGTTAGCCAGGATGGTCTGGATCTCCTGACCTCATGATCCGCCCTCCTCGGCCTCCCAAAGTGCTGGGATTAGAGGCATGAGCCACTGTGCCTGGCCGGCTTTTACTTCTAAGGGAAGGAATTGGCAGATTGATAACAGAAGCAGGCCGACTCTTCTGTGCTTCCCACAACGGCCAATATAGTGACATCTAAGGAGCAGAATGGAGTGGAGAAACACAGTTGACAGTGGCCATGGCATCCCCAGTGTCTCCTGAGAACACTGGACTTTCGGGACCCAGCTGAAGGTCGCAAGAGGACGTTCCTTTTCTTATGTGTAGGATTCCATGGGCACCTATTTCCCAGCCTGCCTAAGTCTCACCCCAGTACCATCTCAGGGAGGTACTTCATCACTTTCCCTGTTTGCCATGGCTCTCTGGGAGAAAGGAGCACTTCGGTAACTACAGCACGTGCCTTACCATCTCTGTCTCTGCCTCCATCTGCTAGTGCTCTGATCAGTTGCAGAAAGCGGAAAATACCCTCTTTCCCACCCAGTGTTTTATGGGCACAATGGGCCTTCCCTGTCAAAATGGGCGCTTTGTATTTCACCGTCACTGCCTATTCTTTTGAGGGGTGTAGGAAGCTATTGCTATCACGATACTATTGCAGAGTGTCCCCGCTGAGCCCAGTCAGAATTGCATCGGCTGGCACATCTTCATATACGAGGAACTTTTGGTTTTGGGAGACTGGTCCTCTGATACTACCAGAGATATAAGAAGGAAGGAGAGGCTCGGTCTGAGTCTAAATAGAATAGAAAGAGATGGCAAATTAATCTCACCAAGTTGTAATGCTAGAGGTAGAGCTGGGGTCAACGTCAGACAGCTCTTTCTACCAGCCTACACTGCTGTCTCCAGAACAAAGGTCAAGGGATTGTTTTACCTTGAGTGGATGAGACCTCAGATTCAGGCCTCAAGAATTTTTGATAACCATATTGCAAGAGGAATAGTAATGGATTGTAGGGTCTTAAGAAGAGAGGACCAAAAAACTAGAAACCAGGTCTCCTGCCTAAGAGTCAGAAGATGTAATAAGAAAGAGAAGAAAGTGATAGCTTTCTTCAAGAACTTACAGAAAGACTCAACGTCAATGTCATTGTAGGGTTTGCATAAATGGTAGTCATATGGAAAACACTTAGCTTTTGTTTTCTAATGAAGAAAGTTTTACATATGAGTAGTGAGTTTCATATCCTGAAATACATCCTAAAATCTATGCAAATGGATTTAGTTAATTACTTTTCAGGGATGTTTAAGAATTTCTCAAAATGCGGTTCGTGGACCAGCAACCTGAGATCGTATGAGAATTGCAGATTCCCAGTCCCCTTCCCAGACCTACTGGGGAAGATTCTGGGTGTGGGGCCCAGTAATGTGTTTCACAATCCCTCCTAGTGAATCTGAATCATGCTAAATGTTGAGACCCATGATTGCAGTGAAATAGTCGCATCTCTATCCTGCCCTTTAAACATTAGTCTCACCTTATTCTATGTGCTTATCCCAGTGCTTGGACTATGATGGGTACACTCTCCTTTATTGTTTGATGAAACAATGAATTACTCCCGAAAGTAGTAGCAAGTTTCTCAAATGTGGTCCTTAAAGCACACGTATCATATTAACACAGACTGTTTGTTAAAACTCCAATTTCTAGGCCCCTCCACTCCACCACACACACACCTTTAGGATCCAAATGTCTGGGGAAGGGCCCAGAAATGCTTATTTTAAATAATTACTATCTTTCACTCTTTTATTCTTAAAAAATAACATTTTTATAGAATAATTAAGAAATACATCCACATGGTACAACATTTAAGACACACAGATGGGGATTCAATGAAGGGTAAATCTTCTTGTCTCCCTATACCCATCTACCCAGGTCTCCTCCCACAATGCAAGTACAGTAAGCTTGGGGTATCTGTTTATTTGTTTATGTATTTTTTCAGAGATTTTATACTTAAATAAGCAATCTTACACACACATACTACAAAAATGTATGGTCTTTCTGTCCCTTGATTTTTTTCTCTCAGCTACATATCTAGAATATTCTTTTTTTTGTTTTTGTTTTTTTGAAACAGGGTCTTGGGGTCTTGCTCTGTCACCCAGTCTGGAGTGCAGTGGTACGATCATGACTCACTGCAGCCTTTACCTCCCGAACTGAAGTGATCCTCCCACCTCAGCCTCCCGAGTAACTGAGGCTACAGGCAGGTGCACCACCATGCATGGCTAATTTTTCTTTTGCGTAGAGATGGGGTTTCACGTGTTTCTCAGGCTGGTATCAAACTCCTGAGCTCAAGCAATCTGCCCTCCTTGGCCTCCCAAAGTGCTGGGATTACAGGCATGAGCCATGTGCATGGCTGAGAAATGTACATTTCAAACAAATTTGCCAAGTGATTCTTTTGCAAGCAGTTAAGACTTATGTTTTTGGATTTTTTGACAGAATCTGAAAAATGTGTTTCTGTAAGTTACGTATTCCTTAGATGGTTGTAAGTCAAATTTTAGTTTCTTGCATATCTAGGACCTCAAGTTGTGAATCAACAGTAACTGACGTAATGAGCTAATATTTAATGTATACTTATTCTTAGATTCTTACTTTGTGGATATGATATGTAGTAAAACCACTTAGGGGAAGAGACCAGTTATTTTCTTTCTGTTCAAACCCAATGTTTGGTGGCACAGGGTTGGTGTCAAGGAAGTGACTGTTGAGTGAAGGAGCCAGCATGTAGAATTCATGGCTGCCCACCAGGAAGACTGACTGATTGTATGGGCCTATTGATTCTGATGGTATGGACACCTAGTAGGGTCATCTGTACTGAAGGCGTGGGGACTCATGAGGGAGACTGTGGGGAAAAGAAAGAGAGATCAACCTGTTACCGTGTCTATATAGAAAGAAGTAGACATAAGAGACTCCATTTTGTTCTGTATTTGAGATGCTGTTAATCTGTGACCCTACCCCCAACCTTGTCCTGGCAAGAGACATGTGCTGTGGTGACTCAAGGTTTAATGGATTTTGGGCTGTGCAGGATGTGTCTTTGTTAAACAAGTGCCTGAAGGCAGCTTGCTGGTTAAGAGTCATCACCATTATCTTAATTTCAACTACCCAGGGACATGTACACGGCCAAAGGTCGCAGGGACCTCTGCCTAGGAAAGCAAGGTATTGTCCAAGGTTTCTCCCCATGTGATAGGCTGAAACAATGCTGCTAAAAGGTTTATGGAGATGTTTGCATATGCATCTTAAGGCACAGCATTTTCCTTTAAACTTATTCATGTCACAGAGATTTTTGTTCATATGTCTTACTGCTGATTTCCTCCCTACAATGATCCTATTGTCCTGCCACTCCCTTATCTTTAAGATGGTAAAGATAATTATCAATAAATACTAAGGGAACTCAGAGACCAGTGCCAGCGTGGGTCCTCTGTAAGCTGAGCGCCGGTCCCCTGGGCCCACTTTTTCTTTCTCTATACTTTGTCTCTGTGTCTCATTTCTTTTCTCAAGTCTCTCGTTCCACCTAACAAGAAACACCCACCGGTGTGGAGGGGCAGGCCACCCCTTCAGGAGACAAAGGGTTTCTAAGCCTCTACCCTGCTTCACACACTTCTCTCTTTCTAGGTGTGCACAGCCCAAGACTATTCAGTGTAATGTGGTTGGCAGCCAAGACCGGTAAGTCAGCAAACATAGCTATACCTTCCGAAGGAGCTTCCTCGATATCTGGGCAGGTTACTTGTAATAAAGGAGATGCAGCAGCCAAACAAACAAAAACCAAAACCACCCTTCACTCAGCCAGTACCTCAGGGAAGAGACCACCTCCACCTCCTACCGGACTTCTTGGAAATTTCACAGCTCTCCATCTTTCAGACGAAAGATTCAAATAAATGAAATGTCTAATATTTCATAATGTATGCAGATTATCATTCCTACTCATTCAACAAAGGAAATCGAATGGAGGTTATGAAAAAGAATGTTTTTTTTTCTGATAATTTACCCTCTCTAAAAGGCAAAGATTGAATATAAAAGACCCTCAGTGAAGTTTGAGAGTATCAGCTCAGCTCTCCCAACACATTTAAAGACAAGAACTAAACTCAGGTTATTAAAGAATAAAACTCCAAGTTGTAGTGTAAAGACAAAGGCCTGTTAGGCATAGAATTAAAACACCGTGGAACTGTCAGAGAACTGAGTCAAAGGATGCCTTTTCCAAGTTATCCCTGTTGCTAGGCATTCTGGAAGAAGTCTGCACCTGGGGCAGCCCAGTTAGGTCTTGGAGGAAGGAACCAAGAGTAGACGAAGCAGGTACCACATTCTTTCGCTGCTGTCTGGTTTACTGGTTTACAGGTCATCACCCTATCTCTTCCAGTGCCTCCGTCTGCAGGAATGCATTAATGATAAAATGCAGAGAGCAATCCCCACTGGTAGGATGACCCAGGAGGTTTAATAACAATGTGGACATTTAAAAACTTGGGAGGATGAAACCAATTTTAACTTCATAGAAGTAAAGCTTGTGAGAGTAGGAGTTGAAATTGCATTATATTAAACTGTTTTCCTTTAAAAAAGAAATCTCCAAAAACTTTCCACGGATGATTTCTAGTCCTCCACAAGGTCTTTGTTATGGAAAAGTTTCTGCTTTCGTCAGTGATTGATTCCCAGAGTTTCACCTCTGTGCCTCAAATTACTCTCTGACCTTCAGCTTAATTCAATTCAACAGATACTTAATCATCACCTAGGGCAGCCAAGACACTATGGCAAGCACCTTGAAGATCCATAAAGGAGCAAGGCAAGAGACATAAAATATCAGAGAAGAAACGGGCTTTAGAAAACATTCATGAATTCCTTCAAATAAATATTAAATCACTACTATGTGCCAACCCTAGTATCTCCCTAGAAAACCAATGAGATAGCATTAAGCCAAGTCAGGCAAGATCTCTTGTTGCCCTGACCCAGGGGTGCATCCTGGAATTAATCTGATTCAGTCGCTCTTTATAGAATCATGGGAACACAGGTAATTCTGATGTATGCCCTAGCCTAGAACCAATGGTACAGCACCACTTTACCATTATTAAGTTGAGGAATCTAGGGATCAGAAAGAAGTTGTGATATTCTCAAGGACTATGTACTATTTAATGCCAAGTCACAGTAAGACCTTGAATTTCCTACCACACCATGCCATGGCCTGGTAACAAGACATGGACACAGGTGGCCATAAAAATAGATCAAACCTGACAGCCGCTCTAGAAAAGATCCAGAGGACGTCAGGACATAGAGAGAGACGACTGCTACGATGGTAATAAAAGACACCAGATGAAAAGGACTTTGATAAAAGTTTTGGAGGATGATACGCCCCAGGCATGGATAGGGAATGGCTGGTGGGGAGAAGAAATTCTAAAAAGAGGGAAGAAAGGGATGCCAAGGAAGAACAAGACAGGTTATGAGAAAACTAAGTAGCTCAATTGGATAGAACAATGTTCCAAAGTATGAAATAAGAAAACTTTAAATGGTGTCCAAAGACAGCATTAAGTAATCTGGATTGACAGAGTGAGGAAGCTTGGCGAGTCAGGATGGTTTTTCATGTAGACCAGGCATATAAAGTTTTCTTTGAAGAATTTTAATTTATGAAAAAGAGGTTAGAGAAAAATATTAGGTAAATAAAGATGGTATGCAACTATGACAAAAATTAAATGTTGAAGAGATTGGGAAAGGAATAGGAGATGAAATTAAAAGATTGTCTGTGTACTGAATAATGCACTGAGTTTGGGCTTTGGTTGGTAATCAGAAGTGAATTCTAAGGATGTTTTAAAGAATCACTACAAGCAGCTATGGTTTAGGAAGATGCCTCTGGATGCAGAATAAAGTAGAGTACAAATAGAAGACATAGGCAATAGAGAGGCCAAGATGACCATTGAGTCTACAGTTATGGAAGAAGTTACAAGCGTGTGGACTAGAATACTGACAACAGAGACAACAGAAATGTAAAAGGGTGTGTATAAGAAAAACATCACTGAGTAAGAAACCATACGACCTTCATCAAAATGCAAAAACTCTTATGCTTCAAAGAGCACCATCAAAAAAGTGAAACTTACAGAATAGCAAAAAGCTTTGTAAATCATACATCTGATAAAGGACATACCTAAAATATATAATAAACTCTTACAACTCACAATAAGAAGACAAGTAACCTGGTTAAAATTAGACAAAGGGCCCAGGCACAGTGGCTCATGCCTGTCATCCCAGCACTTTGGGAGGCTGAGGCAGATGGATCATTTGAGGCAGGGAGTTCAAGATCAGCCTGGCTAACATGGCAAAACCCCATCTCTACTAAAAGTACAAAAATTATCAGGGCATGGTGGCACACCCCTATAATCCCAACTACTCAGGAGACTGAGGCATGAGAATCACTTGAACTCGGGAGGCGGAGGTTGCAGTGACCCAAGATCATGCTGCTGCACTGTAGCCTGGGTGACAGAGTGAGATTTTGTCTAAAAAAAAAAAAAAAAGGTAAAAATATAGTAAAATTGAACAAAGGATAGAAATAGGTAGGTGTTCAAATAAAGTTCTGCCAGTAGCCAACAAGCACAGAAAAAGTTGCTAAGTATCGTATCATTAGACATCAGGGAAATGCAAATCAAAACTGCAATGATATACTACTTCACACCCACCAGAATAGCTGGAATCAAAAAGACAGATAATAACAAGTGTTGGTGAGGATGTGGAGACATTGGAACCCATATAATACTGCTGGTAGGAATGCGAAATGGTGTGGTCATTTTGGAAACAGTCTGGCAGTTCTTCAGATGGTTAAACATACAATTGCTATATGACCCAGTGAATTCATTAGTAAGTATATGCCCAAGAGAAATAAAAATGCACGTTTATTCAAATGTTTGTTAGCCAATGTTTACTGTAGCATTATTTGTAATAACCAAAAGAAGTGGAGATAACCCAAATGTCCATCAAGTGACTAAATGGGTAAATAAAATGTGGTGTTTAATACAATGGAATATTATATTATTGTAAAAAGGAAGGGAATACTGTACATATTACAACATAAATGAACCTCGAAAACCTTATGCTAAGTAAAAGAAGCCAGATACAAACGACCACAGTTTATAAGATTCCATTTACGCCCAGAAGGCAAATCTATGTAGAGAGAAAGTAAGCAAGCTAGTTTAGGTCTGGTAAAGATGAGATAATGAAGGTTCATAGTTAAAGAGTGTGGGGTATCTTTTTGAGGTGATGAAAATGTTTTTAAATTGACTGGTGATGGTTGCATATATCTGTGAATATATCTTTAAACCATTGAAATATACCCCTTACATTAGTGAATTATGTGATATGTGAATTACATCTCAAGAAAGGTGTTTTATAAAAATAAAAACATCTGATTTGTGGCTGGATTTGATGGAACCCTTCCCCCCCACCATGGCTAAAGAATTTGCAAGATTCAAAATTCGGTACAGCAAGCCAAAATAGCTCTAACTTAGATTATGCAGACCTTTCAGATCCAGGATGCCATGAGAACACATAGTGGCAGCAAAAGGCTCTGTGGCTCTTGAACTAAATGTGTCAGTCTTTCCTTCCTTCTACCCACAAAGTTTAAATGAAAATTGTCTTTTCTGGGATCCTACATAGCTAAAGCAAGACTAAGCAAAAAAACAAACAAACAAACAAAACAAAAACAACAAATCAGGAGGCATCACGCTACCCAACTTCAAACTATACTGTAAGGTCATAGCCACCAAAACAGCATGGTACTTGTATGAAAGTAGGCACACGTAGACCAGTGGAACAGAATTGAGAACCCAGAAATAAAGCCAAATACTTAACAGACAACTGATCTTCCACAAAGTGAAGAAAAACATAGAGTGGGGTAAGGACACCCTATTCAACAAATGGTGCTAGGATAATTGACTAGCCACATGTAGAAGAATAAAACCAGATCCTCATCTCTCACTTCATACGAAAATCAACTAAAGATGAATCAAATACTTAAATATAAGACTGAAATCATAAAGATTCTAGAAGATAACATGAGAAAAACCCTTCTAGACATTGGCTTAGGCAAACACTTCATGACCAAGAACCCAAAAGCAAATGTGACAAAAACAAAGATAAAGAGATAGGACTTAATTAAACTAAAAAGCCTCTGCCCAGAAAAAAAAAAGAAAATCAGGAGAGTAAACAGATAGCCCACAGAGTGTGAGAAAATCTTCACAATCTATACATCCAACAAAGGACTAATACCCAGAATCTACAAGAAACTCAAACAAATCAGCAAGAAAACAAACAAACGATCCCATAAAAAAGTGGGCTAAGAACATGAACAGACAATTCTCAGAAGAAGAGATATAAATGGCCAACAAACATATTTTAAAATGCTCAATATCATTAATTATCAGGGAAATACAAATCAAAACCACAATGTGATACCCCATTGCTCCTGCAAGAATGGCCATAATCAAAAACAAAAACAAAAAAAATAGATGTTAGCATGGATGTGGTGAAAAGGGAACAATTTTACACTTCTGGTGAGAATGTAAACTAGTACAACCACTAAGGAAAACAGTGTGGAGATTCCTTAAAGAAATAAAAGTAAAAAGAAAAAGAAAAAAAGAAAAAAGAAATAAAAGTAGATCTACTGTTTGACCCAGCAATCCCACTACTGGCTATCTACCCAGAGGAAAAGAAGTCATTATACGAAAAAGATACTTGCACACGCCTATTTATAGCAGCACAATTCGCGGTTGAAAAAATATAGAACAAGCCCAAATGCCCATCAATCAACGACTGGATAAAGAAATTGTGGTATATAGATATATCATGGAATACTACTCAATTATAAAAAGAAACAAAATAATGGCATTTGCAGCAACGTGGATGGATTTGGAGACCATTATTCTGAGTGAAGTAACTCAGGAATGAATGGAAAACCAAACATCATATGTTCTCACCCATAAGTGGGAGTGAAGCTATGAGGATGCAAAGGCATAAGAATGATACAATAGACTTTGGGGACTTGGGAGAAAGGATGGTGGGTGAGGCATAAAAGACTACACATGGGGTACAGTGTACCCTGCTCGGGTGATGGGTGCATCAAAATCTCAGAAATCGTCGCTAAATAAGTTATTCATGTAACCAAGCACCACTTGTTCCCCCAAAACCTACTGAAACAAACAAACAAATAAATAAATAAACAAGAAAATTGTTTTTTTCTGGTCATCTGCTTCACATTCTCACTGTCAGTTTCCCAACTAGGAGAATGGAAGATCTGAGTGCTTTTCCCTGTACCCCCAAAAGGAAACCTTTGTGGGTAGCAACTAACATATATAATTATCTGCCTAATCTACAAGAATATGAACTACTGAAGAACAGAGGGTGCTTATTCCCTCTATTTTTCTGTGCTTAGCATAGGGTCAGGCACAGAACTGTGGCTCAATAGCTGACAATTGATTGAAACAAAAAATAAATGAATAGTACCTCCCTGACAAAAAAAAAAAAAAAAAAAAGAAAGAAAGAAAGAAAGAAAGAAAAAGGGTGTGGCATGGAATGATAAAAATGTGGTTGATAATTCCAAGTTTAATAGCCAAGCAAATGCTAGATTTCTGTCTCTAAAAATTTTCAAGAGGGATTTTTAACTGTCTTTCCACAACCAAAATAGAGAGTAGAGTTCTTGCACAGTCAATGCCAAGAGTGTGTGGCAAACACCATTGAGTAATATAAGAAAAAATGGGGGGATAAGTAGAATATGTTAGCCTAGCAGATATTTTAAGATCGGTAATTATAGAAAGTTCAATAGTGAAGTAGCAAAAAGTAGAGAAATAGAAAGCACATTCTGTCTGGATGCAGGGAAAGACTTAACAACATTCATTTGCAGTGACATCTATCTAAAAGATGTTAGTTCTGTGTTGGTATGCAAACTGTTGTGGGGAAATTACTTTATACCTCAAGTAGGTTCAGCCAAGAAAAAGAGAACTAACAATAGGTATTAGAAGAGTTGAAGGAATCAAGGGGAGAAATTTGCAAAAGGTAATCTGCGATTTGCAGTTGCTGGAAACCAGCACCATCGCATGTGGTTGAGGGGGACACAGAGAGAAGGTCGTGTGAATCTCTCATACACACACACACAGATAATATTTTACTTATCTGTATTTTCAAAAATTTCTATAGTTAACACATGATAAGAAAATGTGATAATAATTTTAACAGACTAAAATTAATTTAGCAACAGAAATGAAAATGGTTTGTCTAGCTAAGGAACTCTTCCTTAAAGCAGTAAGATAGTCAGAAAACGTATTTACACATATTTTTAAAGAATTCTTTAGCTTGCTGTTTATTGTGTTCTGGGATGAATATTGACCCTTAGAAAATTTTCAATTATTAAATGAAGATTTTTCAACAGTTACATTTCTGCATGTTTGTCCCAAACCATATATTAAATCTGATTGATATGCTTTGCATTTGTGTCCCCATCAAAATCTCGCATCTACTTGTAATCCTCAATGTTGGAGGAGGGGCCTGGCGGGAGCTGATGTTCATGGAGACAAATTTCCCTCTTGCTGTTCTCTTGATAGTGAGTGAGTTCTCACGAGATCTGGTTGTTTAAAAGTGAGTAGCACCTCCCCCTTCTTTCTCTTTCTCTTGCTCTGGTCATGTAATGGGCCAGCTTCCCCTTTGCCTTCTGCCATGACTGTACGTTTCCTGAGGCATCCCCAGAAACAGAAGCCTGTGCAACCTGTAGAACTGTGAGCCAATTAAACCTCTTTTCTTTATAAATTAACCAGTGTCAGGTATATCTTTATAGCAGTGTGAGAAGTGACTAATAACACCAATTATTAGAAGATTCATTTCTTTTTGTTCAGGTAAAATTCACATAACATAAAATTCACCATCTTAAAGCAAGTAATTCAGAGGTATTTAGTACATTTACCATGTTGTGCAACCAGCACTTCTTTCTTTCTAGTTCTGAATCATTTTCATCACTCTCAAAAGAGACCCCCATATCCATTAACCAATCATTCCCCATTTTCTCAACCCCCAAATCCCTGGAAACCATTAATATGCTTTCCATCTTTATGATTTTTTATCAATTCTGTATGTTTCATATAAATGGAATCATAAAATATGTGAGCCTTTTGGTCTTGCGTCTTTTACTTAACAAAATATTTTTTAAAGTTCATCCACATTGTGGCATGTATCAGCACTTTTTGTAGCTTTTGGTAGCGGAATAATCTTCCATTGTGCAGATACACTGCAGTTTATTTAGTCATTCATCTGTTGATGGACATTTGAGTGGTTTCTACCTTTAAGCTATTGCGAATCATGCTGCTGTGAACAATCATATACAAGTATTTGTTTGAATACCTGTGTTCAGTTCCTTGGCGTATATACCTAGGTCATATGGCTACTCTATGTTTAACTTTTTTTGAGGAACTGCCAAGCTTTTCCACAGCAGCTGCAGCATTTTACATTCCCAACAGCAATGTGAGTGGGTTCCAAATTTCTACTTCCTTATCAATGCTCATTATACATCCTTTTTGTTTTATTTTTTACTCATATTTGTTTTTAGTATTTTTTATTTCTTCTAAAAAAATACAGGATACATGTGCAGAACGTGCAGGTTTGTTACGTAGGTATAACATGGATGAAGCTGGAAGCCATCATCCTCAGCAAACTAACACAGAAACAGAAAACCAAACACCGCATGTTCTCACTCATAAGTGGGAGTGGAACATTGAGAAAACATGGACACAGAGAGGGGAACAACACACACCAGGGCCTGTTGGGGAGTGGTGGGTGAGGTGAGGGAACTTAGAGGACAGGTCAATAGGTACAGCACACCACCACAGCATAGACAACCTAATGTGTGTGAAATAGTATCTATTACAGTTTTGATTTTTATTTACTAATGACTAATGATGTTGAGCATCTTTCATGTGCTTGTCAGCATTTGTATATGCTCTTTGGAGAAATATATTTTTGATTCCTTTGCCCAATTTTCTAATTGGCTTGTTGTTGTTGAGTTTTAGGAATTCTTTATATATTCTGAAGACTAGATTTTATCTGATACATAATTTGCAAATACTTTCTCCCATTCTGTGAGTTGCCTTTTTACGTTCTTGATAGTGTCTCTGATTCAAAAAATGTTAAATTTGATTAAGTCCAACTTATCTATTTTTTTGTTTCCTTCACTTGTGCTTTTGGTGTCATATGTAAGAATCAATTGCCAAATGCAAGATCAATAAAATTTACATCTGTTTTATTCTTAGTTTTATAGTTTTCACTCTTATGTTTAGGACTTTGATTCATCTTAATTTTTGTGTATGGTGTGAGGTAGGTGAAATCCAGGGAAAGGGATGTTTATTCAATTATTTAGGTCTTTCTAAATTTTGTCAGCAATGTGTGGTCATTTTCCATGTATAATTCTTACATCTCCTTGGTTAAATTTATTCTTATGTATTTTATTCTTTTTAATGCTATTGTAAATGGAATTGTTTTCTTAGTTTTCTTTATGGATTATTTATTAATAGTGTATAGAAATAGAACTGAATTTTTTTCTGTTAGTATTGTATCCTAAAAATTTGCTGAATCCTACAAATCAGCTGAATTCATTTACTAACTTTAATGGTTTTTAATAATAAATTCTCTAGAATTTTCTGTGTATAAAATTATTTATCTGTGAATAGAGACAGTTTTACTTCATCCTTCTGATTTGAATGTCTTTTATTTCCTTTTCTTGCCTAATTTTGCTGGCCAGAATTTTAAATTTTTAATTAGAATGTTAAATAGCACTGGTGAAAGTAGGCATCCTTGTCTTATTCTTGACCTTAAAAAGTTTTCAGTCTTCCACCATTATAATGGGAAATGTGGGTTTTCATAAATGTCCTTTATCAAATGGAAAAAATTTTCTTCTAAATCTTTTGAGTGTTTTTATCATGAAAAGATGTTGAATTTTGTCAAATGCTTTTTTTCTGCATTAATTGAGAGGATCATTTGTTTTTCCCTGTATTCTCTTAATGTGATATATTATACTGATTAACTTTCATATGTTGAAGCACCATTACATCTCAGGGATAAATCCCATTTAGTTGTGATGTGCAATCATTTTAATATGTTACTGGATTTGAAAAGAATAATTCTTAAGTAATTAAATTAACCTAGTACATAATATAGCTACCAGTTAGATTCCTCATGGAGGGGACATGTGATCTAAGGAGAAATGTTGCAGGAACAGGATTCAAATAAGTTACAGAGAAAATGCAGAATTGCTTCTTACTGGATTGAAGAAACTCCGAAAAGACTCTGCAAAAGCCTTGAATTGTCATAAAGAAAGGCCACTAACGAAATCTTTGACAAGCCAGAAAGGGTGGCTCATGACTGTAATCCCAGCACTTTGGGAGGCCGAAGCGGGTGGATCACCTGAGGTTAGGAGTTTGAGACCAGCCTGGCCAACATGGTGAAACACTGTCTCCACTAAAAATACAAAAATTAGCCGGGCATGGTGGTAGGCACCAGTAATCCCAGCTACTCCGGAGACTGATGTAGGAGAATCCCTTGAACCCGGGAGGCGGAGGTTGCAGTGAGCCGAAATCATGCCACTGCACTCCACCCTGGGTGACAAGAGCAAAACTATGTCAAAAAAAACAAAAACAAAAAAAAACCTCTGACACATGGTGAAGCTTCAGAATTTCCAGCAAGCTGCATGGCCCAAACACCCATGGCATGGATGTCCTGAATGAGGTCTGTGCAACTGATTGTAATTAATCTGAAATAAATTGGTAAGTAATTTCTAAGTCTATAATTCTCTACACCCTTATGATTCATATGTATTGCTGTTATCTATTGCTGCCTAACAGATCACCCCAAAACCTAATATTAATTAATAGCTAATAGTAAGAGTAATTATTCTATTATATCTGGTAGTTTCCACAGGTCAGAACTTTGGCGAGGGGTTAGCAGAGCTGTTTCAGTCCAACAGTGCCTGAAAGTGAGGGCTGGAGCAGCAAGGAGCTGGCCAAGCCTCTCTCTCTATTTAGTCTGAGGGCTTCTCTATGTATTTTTCCACATGGACTACCTCGAGCTTCCTTACAGCATGGTGTCCGCAGAGGGATGAGACTCTGGCTTATAGATTTCATCTCTCCAGGACAGGAGAGTCAGAAACTTGCAGACATGTTTTCAAACTGCCACAGTTTCTTTGCCTGATTGTTTTAATACTATGATAGTTAATTGGCCGAAACGTTTAATTCCCTGATACTGAATGAAGCATGAGCTTTATCATTTGGCCCATGGAGCTCACAGCAAGACAGAACTATTCACTCAGTGCAAAGCAAAACGCCCGAGAGGAAATGCTTAACTTCTCATGTCCTGTATTTGCACCGAAGTCTAAAGTGAGAATTTTACAAAATGTCACTACTCCCAATACAGATATATAAAACCCATCTTCCAGAAAACAATGTCCCGTTTTTCTTGATGTGAGGTTTAAGAAAATATCATAAAATATCATAAAATCAAGACCCTACCGTACCTGTGGCTGACACTTATTTGCTATTTTCATTTGCATGAACCATTTCTCCCGTTCCACAGAGCACACAAAAAACGGCTGGCTAGCCCTGAAATGAACGTGATGGTACAAGAATGATGTTCTATGTGTGTGCTAAAGGAGGTCTCTCTGGATAAATAAAAGGTTGCTCATTTATTTATGATGCAAAAAAATCCATTGTGCATTATTTGGCTCAAAGAATCATCAATTATTTATTCAGAACTCCCTGTCTCCAAGTACAGCTTTTTGTGTGCATGAGGGCATGTCTGTTTTTATTACTTCAAAACGTGTAATTTTCTTTTTGATTGTGGTAGATGCTCTGTCTCAAAGCTTGTGGTATTGACATAACCTGTATGTTTGATAAAGGATTTCCAGTGTATTATACCATTTTCATCTGAACCCTCGGTGGCCCTGTAGTTAAACACCCAGGAATCATGACAAATGGATATAAGAAGTTCATTCATTCACTAGGATGTTCACTCCTTTTCCCTCCCCCCAAACGAAATTACTACATCACTAAAACATTAATTATATTCTGGAAGCAAACATCTTCTCAGGCATCACTGACTTCTCCTAACCCTAGCAAGGGCATATTTAGAGCAATAGCATCCTTCAAATGTATTTTATAGCCTTTAAACTCTGACTTTCACTCACATTAATTCTAGATCCATCATAGCACACTGCCAGATCAGACATCTGGTTTCTATGGTCTGTGTAGAAAATGAAAATAATTGAAATAGAGATATCCACGGCCTACTGTGTAGGTTCTCCAGGGAACTTGTTCATCCCCCGAAACAGACACAGCTGCCACTCTTACACAGTAATTCAGATTGTTACTGAGGGAGGGTACTTGGTGTAGGACAGGTATTACTCCTTTTCTAGCAGGTGCTGTGGGGTTTCTTGATACAGAGTATGTGACGCTCTGCCTCATTTAAGGTTTGAGAGGTTGGCTGGCAAAGACTGGAATCCAACACAGCTTTGCGTGCCACTCACAAAGGACAAGTTCTTGGATGTCTTAGCCAGCACCTCCAGGTGGCAGCCCACTCCTGGGCCTCTCTCCTGGTTGCAGGGTCTCCAGGTATGGTATCCATACAGGTGCAAGGTATCCATACAGGTGCAAGGCTCAGATTTCCCTTAGAATGAGCCACTGTGGGGAGAGTGGTTGGCTAATGGCCACTAGCTGACTCTCCTTTGGATGCACTGGGGCATTGCTGCTGGAGATCATGCTCTTCCCAGGCTGCTTTCTGCCCATGATGACTGAGCAGTGAAAGGACTTGGAGCCAGGTCAGTTCTGCCCCATGTGAATCTCCTCTAATAGGAAGCCTCTGCTCTGGGGCTCCCCACCAGAGAGGCGTTCTTGGGATTGCCCTGCAATTTGGGACTCTTTTTACCCAATCTTCCTTCCTTCTCCATTTCCTTTTGCAGATATCAGACCTGCATCATAATCTGAAGGCTCTTCTCACCTTCTTTTGCTCCCTCTCCCCTTTGATTAAAAGACGAACCGTCATGTCCCCTGATGGATCTCTACCATTTCTAATCTCATCTGAGTGTCTGCTTTTTGGAGAAACTGAGCTGACATATTTGGTTTCTAGGTTCCTTCTTTCTTCTTCTTCCATTCTTCTCATGCTCCTCTAGGTTCCTACCCACACACTATGTTTGCCCATATGGTAGCTTTATTTTCTTTTTCCTTTTGTTTTTGGTGGCAGATCTGAAAGAGATCAAGATCCCACTCAATCTGAGCCTAAATCACTAACAATCCCAAAACTAGTTGGTTGCCCAGTCTTCATTCCCTGTAGGATAGGGGTTGGTACCTCATCATCAAGGTGACCTACTCCTGCCTACACCCCTGATAGGATAGAGGGATCCTTCTAACTAGAACAGGAAAAATCAAGCTGAACTTTACAAAAAATAGGGGAAGCATTTCTATGCCGCTCTATTTGACTTTTACTTAATCATATTTTCTTCATCACATTACCATCACCAGTGCCTAGCATAGTACTAACATAGTTGTAATAATTATTGAATAAAGACTCCATGAAATGTCTCTCTGCTATTTTCCCACCCATATGCCTCTTTCCACATCCCCACTACCTCCTCCTGATAGCCAGTGGCTTCAGGATGATCTTAACTGTTATGCCAAATCAGAGCTCTCACCTCCAAGACTTATTCTTGGTCCTCATCTAAAATCCATGCTAAAACCCTTATTCCCCTAGTCCCCATTATGCCTACTTCCGGAAATCTGATTAAATTCATAAAGAGGGAAAGGAATTTCCATGGAAGTCAGGGTGCTGCCTTTAACTAGCTGTAGATTCTGGATAAGTAATTCCATTTTTCTTGGCTTCAGTTTTTCTCATCCATGTTAACTAGTTTACAGTGTCTGAAAGTATTTTTGTGAGAAATTAATTTGTATTAACAATACGAAGGGTTGAAGATTGTCTACATTTTCTGGGTTGCATAGCTTTTTAAAAGATGCTTACTAAATCAAATAAATCATTTATATTCAGATGGAAATAAAGAGTGTCTAATTGCATTAAAGATATTCTGGGAGGATTAGAAAGGGTGATTTTCCTGACGTCAAAGTATATTCACCTCTGTCCCACCATGCTTACTCACACACATCTCTCCAGAGTTACTGTCCTCACCTTTTCTGGAATAACAGGGCAAGAGTCTCAAGGACACACTGGGCAACTTAGCTACATTCCGGATTAGACTGTAACTCTTTCAGTTGTTCATCAAGATGTGTAATGAATGTCCCAATAAGGAAAGACAGCAAAACTGAGAAATAGCATGTAAAGGATTTGAAATAGATGGCAAAATTTTGGTTATTTACACGTAACCACTCCAAAGTTCTGGGAAAAAGGATATCTGGCACAAGCCTTCACGTTTCCTTTTGCCACCACTGGGACAAGGTCCTGGAATACAGATAACTTGGAAAAATACAAGACATCTCTTGGATCTCAGCCCCCTCCCCATGTGCTTTAAGTACTGTGAATATAATAAGGCTACAGGCAACCTGGAAACACTTTGCAAATGTTTCCCAGTAAACAGTAAACATCCCGGTACTGTGATGGGATGTTTCTTCCATCTGAGAGACTGGAGGAAAAATAAAGAGTGTATTTCTTTCCTATCCAAAGTTTTTGGCAGGATCCTAATGTTTCAGGTCTTCTTTGGTTCCAGCATACAGCAATTATATGTCAGAACCCTTCCCCCAAATATCCCCATGGGACCCTTGGAGTCACAGCCCCCGCAGCCTCATAACAGATGACAGATTGTGGGAAACTTGTGGGAAGCTTGTCATATCCATCTGATCAAAACAGTAGGTAAAGCAAGATAATATCTTGAAGTATTAACCAAAGCTCTCCCCTCACTTTTCTTCACCCTCTGCCAGTTCTCCTGACCCAGGCAGCTAGAAAATTTCACTCTCACATCTTAGAGCAGGAATATATTTCAGCAGCTATGCCAAAAGGAAGAAGCATTGAGTCAGCTTTGGATCCAAATTTGTTTTTGAAACTCCTGGCAGGAACAAAGGTTTGTAGGAAAAGACTTTTAAGTCACATGAACTGAACATTATAGTTTCAAGGGCATCCATGGCTCAGCAAATGTTTTCACAAACACTGAAATGAGACAGGAAATGAAGAGTTGAGTTATTCTGCTCATGAACTAGATTTTGTAGGCTGGGAGGAGAGTAGAGAACTAAAGAAGAGGACAGAAGTTGGAGACTGGGGCTCCCTACCCACCTGGTCCTGAGATGGGGACAGCATAACAACCCTGGGGGGTTAGGAGAAGTGAGGCAGTGCCAACTGGATATTTCTTCCCTGCGGATCTTGGGGAAGTAAAAAGCTTACTTCCTAGTGCCCAGCACAGTATGGGAACTATGGTAGAAATGGCTGTGACACATGTCTTCAGCACTCAGAGTCCTTGCAACTTAGGAATGGCACAAGAGAGTGGCTGGCTATTTACCCTGCACCCTTTCCTACTGAAAAAATACGAAAAATGCTAAATGAGAGCCAGACTTAGAGAGTCCTTTTGGCTGGGATAAGGATGAAGCAACAAGTCAGATGGTCAAATAACTGAAGAAATCATGGGAATAATTCTCATATATAATAGCTCATGGGAATAAGAATCAATACCAGTACTGACCGACACAACCTAGGAACAGACATCTTACCCCCAATACATACACACACTCACACACACTCACAAGTGTGCACACACACCTTCATGGGAGCCTGGCAAAAAACTTAGGCACCATGCTATAAGAATTAGGAGAAGCCTGAGATCCACACATTCAACAACTTGCTTATTCAGTTATATTCATTATTGTTTCTGACTTCTGGGGGCACTGCAGTGTACAGGAAATTTAGTTTCTACCACTCAGGAGCATAGGGTTTTCACAAAGAAAATAAGATTAGCCATAGAAAATAAAGTCACATTTCTTGCTAAGTTGAGTTTGTGGCCTGGGATTATAATTCATTCATTTGGGATCTAGAGGTGTGATAGGAGTCAAGAGCAGCAACGAGAAACACATTCACATTTTACTCTGTTTTCCCTGGTTTGTGGGCTAATTTTGCCCACCTGATGTACAATGTATTTCCCCTCTCTTAGTTGGGCATCTGTAGCTAACTTGCTAGTAGTTCAACCTTAGAGCAAGAAAGATGGAAAATTGTGGAAAGTTTGAGAGGTGACTTGGAATAAAGGTAGAAGCCATGGGATTAAGTTAGATTTTTCTTAATCCAAGACTCTTGATCTTGCCACTTTGCTAAATGCTTGTTTTAGTGTATAGTTTGTGTTGGTCTTTCCAGAAGGACCTGTCTTCTGGCCCCGATGCTGCTGTTCTAAATGGCCAGCCTCCAGCTCCTAAGCTACTAGCTACCCGTTACTATATCCCTGAGGCTGATGGAGTACCAACAACTCTGTTTTGATAGAAACCACATGTTTGTAATTTCATGTCAGTGCCAGACAGTAAGGAATGGAGTAGAAGCTATGGCCCCTTGTTCCGAAGAGTGTTTGCTTGCCTTAGGCTTATAAAGATCAGTCCTACAGGCTCCAGGATTACTCACTCCTGAACTCTATACGCATATCCTTTTTGCTAAGACTTGCAATTGCTCTTGGTACTTCCAGACAGAGAGTCAGCGTAGTCATCTCAGAGCTGAAGCAGTTCATGCTTCATGTCACCCACCCCAACATTTTACCCTACTGGGAAATAGTTCACCTAGAAGGCATTGAGGATAAATCTGGGCTTTGTTCATTATAGTTGTGGAAAATATTAGTCGTGAAACCCCAAAGTCACTCCAAGTGCCGGTGGCTGATTATAAACAAAGAGGAGGGCCTGAGATGGGCAGAGCTGAGGGCCAGGACCACCATCTCAGGCCCGAGCTCAGGAGGGGCATAAAGACTCCTATTGTTTGCACGGAGCCTCTTTGATGCTCACTCAGGAAGCCCCCTTCCCAAACAGTCGCCTCTGCCAGCCCTTGGGGACCTGGGGAATATGTTCGCCTGGCCTTTGGTCTGTGTGTTTAGACTCATGCCACACCGAATTTCATCTGGGAGGAAAAGCTGTTTCAGATGACCATGAATAGCAGCTTTCATCAGCTGTCACTTTCCATTACGGCCAGCATAACATGGAAATGTACTAGAGGCTGCTAGAGCCCTGGAATGGGAGCAGCCCTTTCTATTCTGAACATTTATTGACTTCCTTTGTCCTTGTGAAAAAGTTAATCGGTTCACTGGCTTTTTTCCTCCTCTTGCCTGGATATACCTTCCTCTTTGGGTCAGAAAATGGAAGTGCCATGAGCCAGAGCTGGGTGGAAATAGGATGCCTGTTTAGGTTACTCCTCGAGCGTCACCTCAGTGGTCTTTCCCTTGGAGCAATCAGCTGTGTGCCTCAGCTTCCTCATGTGGACTTGGCCTCAAAGAAACAGGACACATTTTCTGTATTAGAAGAAATGGAATAATGCCCCTTTGGGCAGGTGTTCTGTGTTCTATTTGTTGTTAGGAGTTGTGGTGGACTGACTTCAATGGCATTTGGTTAACCAGCTCCCAAAAAACAAAACAAAATAAAAAACTAAAATCCCAAAGAACCAGGTCATATTCATAGTGTTTGCCAATTCCCATGGTGTAAATACTCCCACTGTGGTAGATATCAGGACCCCAGCAGAGTATCACTGAATGTGGAATCCATGAAGTTGAGAAGAGATGCAAACAACTGTCTATACTGAGACCAGTGGAAATCAGCTGTGTCACACCATTGGCTCACAGGCTTGTTGGCTGATTTTACAAAGCTGTGATGGGTGTGGTTACAGAACTTCTTATTAACATGTATTCCTGAAACCAACATGGATAGTAAAAGGGGTTCTGATCCAAGCGATGGAGGGCAGTACAGGGAAGCGGTGTGGCAGTGGGTTGTAGCCTGAGCTAGATGGTATAATGTGCTTTAAGCTCCAGCTTAAGACCAAATAGATAAGAAGAACCATTCATTGGCCACTCAATATGTTGAAGCAGGCAATGGGAATAGCCGGCTTCAACACATTAATCCTCAAAATCCTCCTGTCTTGATCCTCAAAATCCTTCTAAGGTGAGTCCGGATTGTAGAGAAAAGCAGAATGGGAACCAAGTCTTATTCATCCAGCCCTGTTAGAAATTATCAGATTCTATTATGCTGGGGAGGCAAGAGAAGGAATCTGATGTGGTTTGACTGTGTTCCCACCCAAATCTGATTTCAAATTCCCACGTGTTGTGGAAGGGACCTGGTGGAAAGTGATTGAATTATGGGGGCGGGTCTTTCCTGTGCTGTTCTCGTGACAGTGAATGAGTCTCACAAGATCTGATCGTTTTAAAAATGAGAGTTGCCCTGCACCAACTCTCGTTGCCTGCTGCCATCCATGTAAGATGTGACTTTCTCCTCCTTCCCTTCCACCATGATTGTGAGTCTTCCCCAGCCATGTGGAGCTGTAAGTCCATTAAACCTCTTTCTGTTGTTAACGTTCCAGTCTCAGGTGCATCTTTATCAGCAGCGTGAAAGTGAGCTAATACAGAATCTAACTACCTTTGGGGGAGAAAAAAAAAATGATCCTCACCAGTTATTTTCTATGTAAGTTGCTTTGGCTAAAATAAACTTGCATGAAGCCAACTCTACCTCCCTAATCGCTGATCAGAGTTTGTTTAAGGACTGTTTACAGGTTTGTTTCAAAATTGGTGCTTTATTCAAAAAGCAACTGCATAGGGGCAGGGATGATGGAAGTCAATGGACTCTGAGGTGATTTGAGGCTGACAGTTTCCAATAGGGTAACTCACTCTACTTCATGATGGCAAAATGACCCAATGGGGGCCCTTTGTGGGAAAACATAAAGGCGATATAAACACAGAAGAGTTTAGTCATTTGCCCTTAGTCGGTTCTCTGTGAGGTATGAAAAGCTGCTTTGCTGCTGCTTTGTGAAATGCGGGGACATCCAGTGCTATAACAGCTGGGCCCCACTCTCCCTCCTCTATGTCCTTCATCACAATACCCATGTCTGTCTCTGTTTCTATCCCACAGTGAAATCAGTCTGGCCCTGGAAAAAAAAAAAAAAAAAAAAAAGTTGCAATCTAGGAATATAAAACTTGTCTATAAATTAACAACAGAGAATTTGAAATGCATGAAAGGGCACAAATAAAGAGCTATGGGAAGAAGAGGAGATTACTTGACGTTATGGAGCGATTGGAGAATAGGTTATGATAGACAAAGCATTGGAACTGGGCCTTGAAAGAGTCACAGTATGAAGAGCTGTGGAGACATTAGGAGGTGGGAGAATGGAAAAATATACCAGAAAAGAGGTGCCAGTGTATTGCAGTCAGGGAAGGATGACCCTCAGGTAGAGAGTAGGAGAGAAATAAAGGAGTCACAGAAAATAACATCTTAAAATAATAATAATTCAGGCTGGGCACAGTGGCTCACACCTGTAATCCCAGCACTTTGGGAGGCTGAGGCGGGTGGATCACCTGAGGTCAGGAGTTCGAGACCAGCCTGACCAACATGGAGAAACCCCATCTCTATGAAAATACAAAATTAGCTGGGTATGGTGGTGCATGCCTGTAATCCCAGCTACTCGGGAGACTAAGGCAGGAAAATCCCTTGAACTTAAGAGAAGAAGGTTGCAGTGAGCCGAGATCGTGCCATTGCACTCCAGCCTGGGCAACAAGAGTGAAACTCCATCTCAAATAATAATAATAATAATAATTTGTACTGGATCATGGGAAAAATTTAAATGGTAGACTGAGAGGCTGGACTTCACAATGTAAATAATGAGCTAAGGAAAATGTTTGACCAGGCAGGAGACTCCAAGAATTTCTGGAAGATTATTGTGGTGACAGTGTGAAGTCAGGAACACAAAGGAAATAAGATCCTACCTCACTGATACATCCAGATAAATAATCCAGCATTTAAACTTGTTTTCTGATCAGGATGCCATTTGTGTTAAAAGACAACAACTGACATACTATCTGGCATCAATGAAAAGGGTATGAGAGACCTCAGAGCCAGCTCTGGAGGTAACTTACTTCTGCCAGGATATTCTGCCAAGGCTTGGGTCACTGCCACAGGCGAAAGGCCATTCCTACCTAGGCTAACTGCACACAACCGTATGAATGAGGTATGAATAGCTAAAGAAAGGGGAGAGAATAGGATTCACTCATTACATTTTTCTTTTGGGTTTCTCTATAAAAGTGGAGTCTCTATAGAAAATGGCATCAATTCCATTACAAAGCAACTCTCAACAAGAACAAGGTTAGAAGGAAATGGAATTGATTCATCAGAGTTATTGGACAAAATAAGTATAAAATCATCTTAGCACCATGCTTAGCATGTACTAACTGCTCAGAAATGCTTTACTGATATGACTCGTCTTTGAAATTCTCAAGTACAGAGTCCACAGTGGTTATGTTCCTTCATATCCAAGAGGCGGTAGAGCCTTGGCTAAGCGTGAAGGTTCCGAACCCATGCTGTCTAGTTTGCAATTAGGCTCCATCAACTTGCCTCCTTTGTAATTTTATATGAGCACTTGGCTAACTCATGCCTCAGTTTCCTTTTTCATAAGTGATGTTCACAAGGGATGGACCACAAAAGGTTGTCGGGAATACTAAGGAAATCAACACATGAACTTAGGATAGTACTTAAACCATCGTAAGAACTCAATAGATATTAGACAGGACTGTCTATCAACTTCTCTTTGCTGAACGCTTACCTTGGTCTTTATCAGATATCATCCTGTGGCATCCAGACCCAAGCCAATACATGTTCATAATATACCTGTTCCCTGCTGCTTCTCAGAGATGTGGTTTTAATTAAGCCCATTTCAGTCTGTGAACTCCCTGTCAGAGTCTTTCTTGGGTGGTTTTCCAGAGCCTTTAAATTCTCCTGAATGGCCCTGGAACCTCCCCAGCCTGCCGTTTTCTGTCCATCTGATGCCAGGCTGAGCGCTGTCCCTGGAAGGATGTGAAGATGGAGTGGGAATGCACTTGGCAATGGATTGTTTAGCAGCAGCATAAAACCTTCTTTCCTCCTGGAACTTACTTCCCTCATTGTCTAACTGAGCCCTTTAAAACAGCCAGGTCTTTTTAAAAACTTTAACATTCTTAGATCACCAACACCTTCTTTAACTGTATCTTAAGCAAAACTGTAAAAAGTGCTTCATTTTGTGTTGGTGTGTGCTATTAAGAAATGTGACGGGATCTACTCCGGTCTATGCCACACACTCCGTTACTATTTACTGGCCCAACAACATGAATTTGGATATTTGGACCTCTTTCCCCACTCCTGGTTCATGCCATCTCCTATTTGAGAGTTGATTTTATTCCAAGATACTATATTTTCCTTCCTTCCTAAAAAAATTATATATACATATATAATTTATATATTATATATACATATATATGTACTATATATATATAATTGATTCACTTCTTCCTCACTCAAAACTTGCTATCTCTTGTGAACTATATCTTATGGACCACAAGCTGTATCTTATGCTATATCTTGTGAATCAATCACCTCAGTCCAGCCTCAGAAATGCCATTCTTCAATTACAGAGAGCTTGAGCATGGCAGTATTTTCTTTCTGAAATTTCCATCAGTTGAACTTACTATTTTGAAGAAAATAATAGTTAATTCTTCTTCTTTTTCAGTCTCCTAAATATTTGTTTAAAGATTCAATCAATAAATATACCATGGTTAATTCACAAGAAAGTGGGAGGCAGGCTTGTGTATACAGAACCCCAAATGGGAAGAGAGTAAAATGAGAGCTTTGAGCTTCGATTTGTTCCCCCAGAGACAGGGTTTCTGAAGAATTGACATTGTTTGTACGTTCCCTCTCATGCCCTCTCTGACTTTGTTTGGCAGTGCCTCCCAGCAATTCAGAGTTGTGTGGCCTATTCTGTATGACAGGGTCTCAGCAGGACTGCAGGGCAGCCGCTGGAAAACTGTTTCAGCAATTGCCCTGCTAGGGAGGTTCGAACACTCTTCCGATTTCTACTGCCCTTTGAAATGCTAACGGAAACTGGATGATATTCTGGTCTGGAGTGTGTTTTGGGTTGACCTCTTTGACAAATGAGCACATTTGGTGCTTTTTTGCCCTAGTGTCTGCTCACAAACTTAAGCCCATCTCTAGGTGCTTCTGAGAAAAATGCCAAGAAGAGGATTCATAGGTATTGCAAAATAGCTGGGAGGAGGAATTTTCACCAAATTAGATAGAGGGTTTTCCCAAACCGGGAGAGAGAGAGGACCCAAAAAAGAAGGAGTTAGTAGACAAGAATCTCAGGACCTCAGGACCCAGGAGCATATCCAACAAGAATTGCTCAAAAAGGGAGAGGTCCGCTCAGCCTGAGAAGCCCCGAGAGGTAGACGATGCCAAGAACGACCCCAGGGGCTTCTATACAGCAGCCAAGGGGCTTAGCTATTGGGTATTGGGAGGTGAGCCATTGCCCTTGGGTCCTCCCACTTCACTGTTGAGCATTATTCGTTGAGTACTAACTATATTTAGTAGATTTGTGGTGTTCAGGAGTGTAATTCCCCCGCCTTATATATGGGTTTATTTTTAAAAAAAAATTTTTTTTGAGACGGAGTCTCACCCTGTCACCCAGGCTGGAGTGCAGTGGCACAATCTTGGCTCACTGCAACCTGTGCATCCCAGGTTCAAGCAATCCTCCTGCCTCAGTCTCCCAAATAGCTAGGATTACAAGTGTGCACCAACACACCCAGTTAATTGTTATGTTTTTAGTAGAGATGGGGTTTCACCAAGTTGGCCAGACTGGTCTTGAACTCCTGACCTGAAGTGATCCACCCACCTCGGCTTCCCAAGGTGCTGGAATTACAGGCATGATTCACTGTGCTGGCCTCCCTGCCTTATGTATGGTTTTAAAATATTCTTTTAAAAAATTCTGAGTTGTGAGAGTCCTCCAAAAATGCATCTTTTGCATCAAATATGACATCCCTGGGTCACTGTTGAGATTTCTATTTCTTCATCTTGTGACTGCGCAACAAAAAGGGTATTTATCTAGGTTCCAAGATAACTGCTTCATTCCTCTCACCTCCATGCTGCTGCAACGTCCTAGAACAACCAGCACCCCAGCAAGCCCAGGACCCTGGGATAAAGAAGGGATGCTAGTGTTAGGGAAGTCTTTCTTATGTATACTTTGGTGGGAAAGAGCGTTAAAGAGAGCTATTTCTCCCGAGCCAGGACACTTATTAATAACACCCTTCATTTCACTAACAGTATGAAGAAATGGGCTCAGTTTCTTTCTTCAGCATCACTATGGTTAGGTTAACTGAAGTAAGAGTTTACAGTTGAAAATCAAGAGCAGGAATAAATCTTTAAGCAAAGGAATAATCAGAATGTAGATCAAGTAACTACCCTGGAGTGAGAAACGTTAAGTTTGATATTTAGGAAAGCAAATGTAGAAAGTTGAACATTACGTGATTTCCCAAAAGACTGGATGTTGATTAATAGTCAGCCTTCTCCTATGTGATAGCTTAGTATTAAAAGTTTATAGAAGGCAACATGGGTGAGCTATGCAAGGCGTGTTTCCTGGAATTGCAGTATAGCCTCCTGAGACTGTGCCTAACACTACAGCTGCCACCAGGAAGTAGCAATATCCTTAGGATAGGCATCTTTTAAGGTGGCATGAGCACAAAGGGCGGGCTAGAGCCAAAAGAGAGCACCAGAGACTCACAGAAGAAATCACACATCTACCAGGGTCAGAATCTAGAATACTCCTATTTTCAATACTTGTAGAGATAGAGGAAGAAACACAATTCTGTAATTTACTCAGTTGGACAGGATGTGCTCAATCTTGCCCATACATAAATCTTTGCAGACAGACCTTGGTCATTCGATCCAACATTCTTGAGTGATATTCTTTGGTGGGTGGGGCTATTCTTCTGGAATAAACCAGGAGCCAAAGAGTCAGTCTTGCTGACCAAATCAGCTCCCATCCCACAGTCTAGACTCTGGTCTTTTCTAAGCCCCTTTGGAAAACACTGTTTTCAAGCTGTGTCATCTCCATCAGTTCTTTGCCTTCTCCCACCTGACCCATGCCATCCCCCTGTCAGAACGAATTTGGCATGTAGTAAATTCCTTTGATTTTTGACCCTTCTAACAGCTATCACTACAGCTTTGTTTGTACTAGACTCTGACTCATGGATTGGATCAACTCTCTCTGTCCTCATACCACTAGTGGTTTGAAATGATATCCAGAGGCACATCTTATGCCAACCCTTGAGCTGAGCCCAATACGCTACACGACACAACAAGCTTCATTTCTTTTTCCCAGCTCTGAAGTCCCAGGAAGTGCCTAGTGCTCTCTGTATTGGGATTCCAGGTAAGTGAGAAAGAACCAACCGCAGAGCTGAGCAGAGGCTTAAGCAACCTGTGGGCCATGGAGGTTTTGGCTGGGAACACAATGTGCCAGAAAATCCAGCATGTAGATAAAGGTGTGATTAGTCAGAAAGTCAGACCAAGTGACATTACTCAGGCAAATTATAGAGTCCACAAAGGTAGGTCTGGATTGGCATCCAGAAGTCAAAAGGCAGGAGTGACTGATATACGGAATCATTCGTGACATCCAACAACTTCTAGTGAAGTACTGGGTTCTCCCTTCTTTACCTCTTTTCTAATATCAAGAAAATTGTATCAATGTGCTACTGATCAGCTGGAGTTTGCATGCACAGGAATAAAGTGAAAAGCCAATGATTTCCTGTAGGGGGCGCTCTCTAGCATCTTGTTGTTTCAAAACAGTTGATAGAATAAGAAAGGCCCAAGGAGTCTCTTCTCCTGTGCCTTAAAGCTCAAGGAAATCAAGACATGACCACTGTAATACAAGACTAAGGTGACTGATTGGGACTTTGTCCAGGTCTTAAGGAAGCTGGTCCAAAAAGTCTTTGAATTCCAAGATTAAATTAAATGAAAATGTAGAAAAATTAACCGATTTTCTGCGTTGCATTTGACATTTCTTTGACAGTCCTGAGCATTTGTTTATGCCCCTGGCCACTCATATTGAATTCTTGGATTTTGTCTTAGAGAGTGGGAAAGGATCGAATTGCTCAGCTGTCTTTAAAATCCCAAGTTGCTAAAAAAAAAACTTTAAAAGTTAATGTATCTCCTATTTTTTGTGAAAAGGATAGTGTAGGTTGTGGGTATAATCAGGATTGAAACAACACATTTTTGGGGGAAATAATTAGCATCACTGATTTCATCTGCGTATTTTTTTTCCATTCCTTTCAAATATGATTTGCTTGAAGCAAAGGCAATAACAACAAAACAAAACCGAAAACCCCAATGATTTGCCAAATTATTTAATATCACTCTACTTTCTCTTTTATAGTCCTTTGGAGTGCTACAACTCATGGCCCGAAGGCACAAGGATAAGGAAATGATTTGCCGGCCAGGTCTGAAATGGAAGTAGAAATTTCAGAACACTTCATAAATCTAGGAAGGTTCCCTCATGCCTTTTGGCAAACTCCTGGCCTCTGATCCGTGGGTCAGGAAGAATTGCACCTTTCTTCTAAGGATCTCCAACATAAAACATCACCCATTGTGTAACCAGAAGGTCCCTGAAGGCCAGTTGGCTCCAACTTTCACTGCTCTGTGGAAAGGAGGCCAATGTGTTCATCTGTTCTTTTTATTTTTAGACTGTAAAATAGAGATGCAGAATCACAAAAAGCTTTTGACAATGATAGTCATTAACTTTCACCTGAAAATGTGATTGGAACCTGTGACCCTTCTTTGCTTCAAAGGCTACATCTCAGTCTATAGAAACTACATTTATTGCCAAGAGCATAATGACAAAATCACTTTTCTTAATTGCTCTTGAATGTAATGAAGCAGAAAACAGAAGGAGGTCTTCTGATTCCTAGCCTCATCAGTAGCAAATGAATCAAGCATTGCATTCCTGGATACCATGGGTTTTAACTAGCGTTAGGAGTTGGATTTACTGGGGCAGATGGCTATGATATAGGATGCTCGTGTGTGAAAGTTCCCCTGGAATTGGAGGACTGTGTACCCAGTGGGGCAACCCAGTGCTGTGGAACAGTTGTATTTCCTGCCTTGGTTACTTCACTTGGGTTCTGTAACTAAAGAGGTCCCCGATGACAAATTCTTCCAACACTTTTAAAACCACATTTCCCATGAAGGTCTTCCTGAGGTGAAGTAAAAGTTAACGGGAAGCACAGTGAGGGGCCCCGGGTCAGGTTGCATTTGGGAAGTTTGTTATGATTCACACAACAACGTTGCAGATGCTGCAGACATATCTGCTGTGCCATGACACGGTAAATGCAGAGGGAAGCAGGATTGCCGATTTTTTCACATGGCATCTCTCTGGAGCAGAGGCAGAATGCAGTCCAGCCCACCCAAGAAAGACTGTGTTGGTGGCAAAAGATGCCTCCCAAATCTCATCAAGAGGGTAGCTGCTTGGGAGTCCTAATTGATATTAATGATCAATGATAGCTAATATTTGCCAAGTATCTACCATATTCTAAAGCACTACTCTGACACACATAACTTTATTGAATCTTTACAATTCTATAAATTGAATGCCTTTAGTGCCCCCATTTTACAAATAAAAATGAAGCAAACTAAAAACACCATAAGTTGGCTCTTTAATATTTAGGAAACCCAGGTAACTTATGGGTATCTATCTCTATGTCATTTCCACAACTGGGCCCCTGAAATATGATCAAGTTGAAAGCTCTGTAAAAAGAGTTAGCTGTCATTTGATATTTCAGCGATCTTGTCCATTTTCCTTTCCAGCCTTTTTTCCCTCCATTCTGTCCCTTTATATTCCCTGAGCTCTAGTGCAAGGATGGCAAATTGGTTTTATGACATGAACCAGCTTCCATCAATTGGCAGTGCTTTCCCTAAGCACGAGGCTGGGAAGAATTCTCTGGAGAAACTGGAGCTAACTATGTCAGAGTACTATGATTGATTAATGATGTCTTCTATGATCAAGTTTTGATGCCTTCTATGGTCAATTAATGATGACTTCTGTGATTGATTTATGATGTCTTCTATGATTGATTAATGATGCCTTCTGTGATCCATTAATGATGTCTTCTGTGGGCATGGGAGGGAGCATAAAGGGAAGGTAAACCAGGTTGTAGCCATTCCCAGAGTAGGGATATTGTACTTCGGTTGGTCTTCGATAGTGACCTGAAACAAGAAATTAATTTATTAGTGTCATGGAGAGGATGGAAGTGAGTGGTGGGGAGCAGGGGAGGCTACACATATGTATGTGAAACTGCCTTTGCAAAATTATGACACTGAGAGAAGTCTGGCATGGGTGACTCCATCTTGCTTCCAGCCTCACAGCCTGGCTGTTTTTGCTCATTTCTGGGCATAGGTCAAGCTAACAATGGAAGGAATTTAGTTTATCATTTAACTTTAAAACAAGGATAATAATAATATCTCCCTAAAACTGATCTCCTCCTTGTCTGAGGACAGAAACTGCCTTTGCAAGACTAGTGAAGGGCCACAAGATGAGGATTATGGGAGGGTCCTGAATTCTGCTAAAATATATGTGTAGCTAAATGATAGTCAGCCATTGTCCCCTCTAGCTTTTCTCTCTATAATGTCTTGCTGCTCAGGAGTCATGTGACTGGAGGTCACAAGATTTGTGACTTCCCCAATTGCTCCTATAGGTAACATCACTACTATTGCTATTGTAAAACTTAAGATTGGTCTTTTGAGATGTTTTTTCAGACTTTTGCTGATAGACTCCACCTGGACCCAGGATTCCCGACTCAACTGGTTCTGTGGCCCCCACCCAGAGGTGGACTTGAGGAACATTTTCCATACCCCTATGATTTAATTCCCAATCAATCAGCAGTACCCATTCCCAGCCCCCTGTCCACCAAATTATCCATGAAAACCCTCACCTCTGAGTTCTCAGGGAGACTAATTTGAATATCAACTCCAGTCCTTCTCCTTGGCTTGCTGTGTGTTAATTAAACTGTTTCTCAACTGTAGCACTGTGGTCTCAGTGAACTGGTTTTGTCTGTGCAGCAGGCAGGAAGAACCCATGGGCAATTACATATGGACACTGACAAGAGTAGCAGCACAGCAAGAGACTTGGGGTGGGGATATCTAAGTTCTGAGCTCTTCTCTCCCAAGGTGCATCAGGTTTTAGCCACAAATAGCATAGTGAAAGGAAGGGTGGGCCTATAGCAGGAAGCATCAGTGCTGGAATAGGATGAGATAGGGATGTACCAACAGGGATATGAGAAAAAGCAAAGACTAGCAACAAATACTTCTGGTGTGTGTGTGTGTGTATGTGTGTGTGTGTTTGCTGTTTTCCTGTGAACAGTTCTGGATGTGGCAGAGTGAGGAATGGTTGTAGCCTCAGCAGGCTGGAGAAGAGAAAAGAAAGGAGGCAAGAAAAGAAAGTGGAATTGAGTAAGCAAGCTGAGACGTGTGGTGAGTATGAGAAGAAAGAAGTTTTATGCAACAAGGTCTTCCAGGCAAGAGTCACATAGAGATTGGATCTGATAAAAGCAGCCCAAGAAAAAACAATATGATGGCAATTTTCCTTAGGAATTGGTAAGTCAAAACAAAAAGTCATAGTCCTATAGTTTGCCTATTTGGAAGCAAGGAATTCGATGATAACTTCAGATCAGCAAAGAAAGTATTCTTATTCCTCAAGAGGATACACAAAAGAATGTACCAAGAGAAAGCAGGTTAAGAGTGTTAGAAATTCAAGTTATTCCACTTAGTAAGATAAAAGTAAAGGCCTTGTTTTACATAGGAATTAAAAGTCACCTTGGATTGGTTAAAGACACCTTTCTGTGAATGATTACTAATCTTAGCAAAGGCAGCAGATTAGTCTGGGCTTTTTGTTGTCAAAACATAGATAAAGTTACTGAATGACTCAGTGTTTGCATGTCAGAAGTGGGCCATGATGAAAGGGAATCACAAGCCGATGTAAATTTGGGAATGAAGGATTTCTTTAGATGCATGGATTATAGAACCAAAGAGAACTTTAGTGAGTTCCTACTCAGTACCCTCATTCTCCAAGTGAGGAAACATATGGCAGACAGGCTCTAAGGTGGCCCCTAGTGATCCCCACCTACCAATGTAAATGCCTTTGTGTAATCCTCTGCTCCCCGTTTTCCACCCCCGGAGTCTGGGAAAGACTTACTTCTAACCAATAGAATATGTCTAAAATCATGGGATGACATTCTTATAATCATGTTGCTCGACATCAGACTCTGTCTTGCTTGGGGACACACTCTGGATGCTCTCTTTGCTGACTTGAAATAAGCAGATGTGTTGAAGAAACCCACATGGTAAGGCATAACAGGTGGCCTCTAGGACTGCACGTAGCCCCTAGTTGCTGAAAGCAACCTCTACAAGCTAAAGTAGATTTCAGCTGACAGTTAGTAAGAACTAGGTCTTCAGTTCTAAAACCTCAAGAAAATGAATCTGGCCAATACCTTGAATGAGCTTGGAAGCAGATTCTTCCCCAGACAAGCCTTTGGATGAGAATACAGCCTGATTAACTGCAACTTTGTGAAACCCTTATCAAAATATTGTATGTCAACTCCTGATCCACCGAAACTGAGAGATAATAAATATGTGACTGTTCTGCGGTAATAGATAACATAAACATGAAACCCAGGTAGGAGTAATGATTTGTTTATGGTCTATTTAGTATAACTCAGTGAATATTTATTTCATGCTCTCTGGATTTATGGTACTCCTGTGGATTAAATTGTGCCTCCTAAAAAGATATGTTAAAATCCTAACCCCAGGTAAATGTGAATGTGAATTTATTTGGATATAGGGTCTTTGAAGATGTAATCAAGTTAAGATGAAGTCAAACTGGATTGAGGTGAGCCCTAAATCTAATGCCTGGTGTTTTTATAAGGGAATAAGACTTAGAGACAGAGAGGACAGACACACACACACAAGAGAAGACAGTCATATGAAGTAGAGGCAGAAATTGTAGCAATGCATCTGTAAGCCAGGGAATACGAAGGATTGTGGCAACTGCTAGAAGCATAAAACAGATTCTCCCTCAGAGCTTCCAGAAGTTACCAGTCTTGCCAACATTCTGGCCTCCTGAACTGGGAGAGAATAAAGTTCTGTTGTTTTTAAGTAACCCAGTTTATAGCAATTTGTTAGGACAGCCGTAAGAAAAGAATGTAAATACTCTGAATAGCAAGCTTAGTGTCCCACGTTCCCAAAGCTCTTAAATCTGAGTTCATTAAGATGATGAGATAGCAGGAAAGAGTTAGGGATGTGCAAGGCCAAATGAGAGCAGTGGAGAGAGGGAGTGGGGAGTGGGAGGTGAAGAGAGAGAGGGACAGAGAGACAGAGAGAGAGAGAGGAACACATGCTCATTCAAACTACAACATAAGATCAGCCATAAAAATAAGTAGATGGGAGATAAGGTTTACTACTCGAAGTTAAGTGGAAGCAACAGTTCTGCTTCTGTCATGGAACTAGGGGTAGGCATTGTGACAATCCCACTTTTCTGGGAACTTCCCCTGGTATTTCACAGTAACAAAATTCATCCTTGAAAAACTCACATTCATAAATCAACAAAGGAGATAAAATTGAATAAAATCATCAATCCAAAGGAAGAGAAAAATTGACATGGAAACAAATATGGGCTCAATAGAAAAGAAAGATCAAGGCCAGGCGTGGTGGCTCATGCCTGTAATCCCAGCACTTTGGGAGGCCGAGGCAGGCGGATCACGAGGTCAGGAGATCGAGACCATCCTGGCTAACACGGTGAAACCTCGTCTCTACTAAAAATACAAAAAAAAATTAGTCGGACGTGGTGGTGCGCGCCTGTAGTCCCAGCTACTCGGGAGGCTGAGGCAGGAGAATGGCGTGAACCTGGGAGGCGGAGCTTGCAGTGAGCCGAGATCGTGCCACTGCACTCCAGCCTGGGCGACCAAAAAAAAAAAAAAAAAAAAAAAGAAAAGAAAGATCAAAATAAAAGATTTGGACCTAAGTGTATCAATGTAAATTGTCTAAATATTGCAATAAATATGCAGAGGTAGACATAATTGCATAAAAAAGCAAGACTCAACTATATAATGCCTACAAGAGGAAGACTTCAAATATAAAGACAAAAATAGATTAAAAGCAAAAGGACAATAAAAAGGACTTACTATGCTAACACTAATCAAAAGAAAACTTGAATGCCTATAGTAATATAATACCAAAGTATATTTCTGAGCAAGTATTACCAAGGATAAAGAATCCTTTATAATGATAAAGAGATCAATATATCAAGGGAACATAGCAATTTTAAAAGTGTATGTACTTAATAATAAAATTTCAATATGCAGAAACAAAATGTGATAGAATTATAAGAAGAAATAGGAAACTTCTTGGAGTGTTGGATATGTTCATTATCTTGGTTATGGCAATGGTTTCATGAATATTTAAATATCTGAAAACTTAAACCATATTCTTTGAATATGTACTGTTTAATTATGTTTGATTGTATGTCAATAGAGCTGTTAATAAAGTGTGCTAAGAATCTGAAAAAACAAAATGAACAAAATATTTAATAAATAAACTGATGTAAATTTTTGCTTTATCAGAAAACAAAAATGCTTCACATTTTTTGCTTTTGGACCAAAGGAAAATTAATTGTGGTTGATAATGGTTTGGGCCTGTGTTCCCCCACAAATCTCATGTCAAATTGTAATCTCCAATGTAGGAGGTGGGGCCTTGTTGGAAGTCATTGAATTATGGGGGTGGTTATCCCGCCTGGGGCTGTTCTCATGATAGTGAGTGAGTTATTGCGAGATCCTGTTGTTTAAAAATGTTTAGCACCTTCCCCACCTCTCTCTTTCTCCTGCCCTGTCGATGTGAAGTTCTGGCTTCCCCTTTCCCTTCCACCATGATTGAAGCTGAGCACATGCTGCCATGCTTCCTGTATAGTCTGCAGAACTGTGAGCCAATTAAACCTCTTCTCTTTATAAATTACCCAGTCTCAGGTATTTCTTTATAGCAGTGCAAGAATGGACTAATACAGAAAATTGCTACCTAGGAGTGGGACATTGCTATAAAGATACCTGAAAATATGGAAGTGGCTTTGGAACTGGGTAATGGGCAGAGGCTGAAAGAGTGTGGAGGGCTCAGAAGAAGACAGGAAGATGAGGGAAAGTTTGGAACTTCTTAGGGACTTGCTGAATGGTTGCAACCAAAATGCTGATAGTGATACAGTCAAGTCTAGGCTAAGAAAGTCTCAGATGGAGATGAGGAATTTATTGAGAACTAGAACCTGTTGGCATTGCACCCCTGCCTTAGGGAACTGTGGAACTTTGAACTTGAGAGTGATGATTTAGGGCATTCGCTGGAAGAAATTTCTAAGTGGCAAAGCATTCAAAATGTAGCTTGGCTCCTTCTAAAAGCCTATCCTCATATGCATAAACAAATAAATGACCTGAAGCTAGAACTTATTTTTTGTTTGTTTGTTTTTTGTTTTTTTGTTTTTTGTTTTTTTGGGACAGAGTCTCGCTCTGTCGCCCAGGCTGGAGTGCAGTGGCCTGATCTCGGCTCACAGCAAGCTCCGCCTCCCAGGTTCACGCCATTCTCCTGCCTCAGCCTCCGGAGTAGCTAGGACTACAGGCGCCCACCACCGCGCCCAGCTAGTTTTTGGTATTTTTTAGTAGAGACGGGGTTTCACTGTGTTAGCCAGGATGGTCTTGATCTCCTGACCTCGTGATCCACCCGTCTCGGCCTCCCAAAGTGCTGGGATTACAGGCTTGAGCCACCGCGCCTGGCCTAGAACTTATATTTAAAAGGAAAGCAGAGCATAAAAGTTTGGAAAGTTTGCAACCTGGCAGGTGGTAGAAAAGAAAAACTCATTTTCAGGGGAGGAATTAAAGCAGGGTGCAGCAATTTGCATAACTAAAAGGAAGGGAAGTACTAATAGCCAAACAATGAGAAAAAGGTCCCAAAGGCATTTTAGAGATCTGTGCAGCAGCCTCTTCCATCACAGGCCCAGAGCCCTGAGAGGGAAGAATGGGTTTGTGGGCCAGTCCCAGAGCCCCACTCCAGCTCCATCCATGGCTCAAAGCAGCCCAGGTACTTGAGCTGCTTCTTCAGAGGGTGCAACCCATAAGCCCTGGTGGTTACCACGTGGCGTTAAGCCTGTGGGTGTGCAGAGTATAAGAGTTGAGGTTTGAGGGCCTCCACCTAGATTTCAGAAGATATATGGAAAAGCGTGGATGTCCAGGCAGAAGTCTACTAAAAAGGTGGAGCCTTTAAGTATAACCTCTACTAGGGCAGTATGTAGAGGAAATGTCAGGTTGGAGCCCCCACACAGAGTCTCCAATGGGGCACTTCCTAGTGGAGCTGTAAGAAGTGGGTCACCATCCTCCAGACCCCAAAATGGTAGATACACTGACAGCTTGCACCATGTGCTTAGAAAAACTGTAGGCACTCAACATCAGCCCACGAGCACAGCCTTGGAGGCTGAACGCTGCATAGCCATAAGGGGAGAGCTGCTCAAGACCTTGGGAGGCCACCTCTTGCATCAGTGTGCCCTGGATGTGGAGACATTGAGCCAAAGAAGTTTATTTTGAAGCTTTAAGATTTAACGACTGCCCTACTGGGTTTTGGAATGGATGGGGCCTGTACCCCCTTTTTGGGCCAATTTCCCCCTTTTGGAAAGGGAGTACTTACCAAATGCCTATACCCTCATTGTGTCTTGGAAGTAATTAACTTGTTTTTTTATTTTACAGGTTCATAGGCAGACGGACTAGCTTTGTCTCAGATGAGACTTTGGGCTTTGTACTTTTAAGTTAATGCCAGAATGAGTTAAGACTTTTGGGGACTGTTGGGAAGACATGATTGTATTTTGAAATTTGAGAACAACATGACATTTGGGAGAGGACAGGGGCAGAATAATATGGTTTGGGTCTGTGTCTTCACCCAAATCTCATGTCAAATTGGAATCCTCAATGTTGGAGGTGGGGCCTGGTGGGAAGTGATTGGATCATGGGGTCAGATTTCCCTCTTGGTGCTGCTTTCATGATAGTGAGTGGGTGATCATGAGATCTTGTTTAAAAATGTGTAACACCTCTCCCATCTCTCTCTCTTTCCTCCCCTGGCCATACCTTCTGAACAGTCTGCAGAACTGTGAGCCAGTTAAACCTCTTCTCTTTATATATTGCCCATTCTCAAGTATTTCTTTATAGCAGTGCAAGAACAAACTAATACAGTTTTCAGAAAATAAAGAAATACAAGTAAGTCTAAAATTTTGATATTTTTCATTTTAAATAACATAATACTAACTTTAATATTAAAATCAATGTTCACCCATCAGTAATATTAGCATCTTCAAGTATGATGTTCTGTACATAGATATAAAGAAATGACAGCAACCATTCCTATATTGTAAGAAATGGATGTGTTTAATTAAAAGAAATATAAAACATAAGCAAAATTATTTTTTAAACAGAAATAACACTGAAGGGAAGGTGTTCAACGTAAAATATGATGTGAAAAAATGGTGTTACAAGCTCTTTAAATCTTTACCATAAAAATATACATAGTTTGTTACATAAAAAGACACAGAAAACCTGGTGTAGTGATGCAATTTAACAGATACATTTTAAATAAGATTTTCTCATTTTAAGCTTAAATTTTTAATTTATTGTTATTGCCTATGATTTTTCTGGTAGCTTTATTACAGTAAATGTACACTTAATACATTAAACAGTTTCCAACTTAAATTATTAGAGTGAAAAAGTTACAGAATTGAGAAAGTGCTTAAAGAAATATTTTGAATGAAGGGCCACTTGACAGGTTTTGTAAGAAATAATTAAGAATGATGGACATAAAATGAAAAGCAAATTATATTTTCTATGAGAAAAAACTGATAAATTATTTCAAGTGGGAAAAATTTGGGACACTAAAAATATTTCAAAGAGTTAAATCACATAAAAGCTACCATTTTGATGACTGAGGCTTAGAAAGTTATTTTAGAGGAGTTTTGAAAGGCTTTTTAAAAATATTAATGATCATCAATTTGGGCCAAAAAACTTGGAACTTCAAATAGAGTGCCTCCTTAATGTAGCACACACATTTCTACCTCAGTAAATATGAGAAAACAAATTGCATCAAATTAACCACCGCTACCAACACCACACAGTCTTCTTTTAGTTCCTTTTCCACTACAGTGGGAAGAAAATAAACAAAAATGTACAATTGGATTAACTGAACCAAACCATCAAGGGAAACTATTAATTTTCTTGTTTATGAAGAATCTTAATATATTTGCAAAAAGCCCTAGGATGCCCAGATTTACCTTTGAAAATTACAACTTTTAATTTAAGGAAACGTAGGGAAGCTAAAACTGGTTAACCAATTTGATTGACATATAAAACACAAGTAGTCCTAGTCTATAAAGTTGGGAGCCCTGTAAAGTTTTACTTTATAACATGTAAGTTCACTTCATAGTAAGTATCTTAATCTTGGCACTACTGCTAAAGATTATTTTCATTATGTCGAGATTTTGCAACTGTGATCATGAATTAACTCCATGACCTCAAAACATTCTGATAACCAGAGCATCTCAGCTTGATTAACCTAGTTTTTATAGCTATTAAGGTGAACGACATCCTTGGTAGCATATAGATTATCTTGCATTAGGCTTTTTTTCTCTACAGGCTATCAATTGAAAAATCAATATATTTTCAACTTCCATATTACCACCCTTTTTCCTCTTCCAATGAAATTATAAAATGTGAACATAAATGGCTTCTGCACTAGAATTTTGCAGAAGTGGGATGTGACATAAATTCTAAATGTATCAGGTCAACTGTGCTCACGATAGTAATTTTTTAAGTAAAGAAAATACTTTGCCATGTTCTTACAAAGGTATTACTGAGGAAATAATATTGAACTTAGGTGAAATTGGTAGTGATCAAAATGGAAATAACCTCCTTTAAAAACACTGGGTGCTAAAGAAAAAAACAAATACTAGTCCGTGCCTACAAAAGAACTGTGCAAACCCTCAAGTGTTCTACAATTGAAATGTGTCACGGCTAGGATTCACCAGTTTGGTGAACTGTTTTTACTTATATATACATTTATACTTGTTTAGAGCTAGTGGAAACCTCTGAAATCATTTAATCTACTCCATAATGAGCAAACTGAGACTCTAAGAACCTCCAAGGGTTTACGTAAAGTCATAAGATAGTGTCATTCATGAGCAAAACCCCAGATCTTGAGGCTGTTAAGGGCTTCTCCTTCTAGAGTTTCACAGCCCTGCAATGAAGAGATCTATGAGTAGTTCTCTACCAAGTAACCCTAAGCTTTGCTTTCTGTTAGATGACTTACAATGGGGACACCTCTGTGGTCTCCCTCCTGCCCATGACTTATGTCTGCAACATGGAGAGACATAACTATGAAATGATGAAACTAGACTCCATCAATCAGTGCTATAAACTGAATGCTTATGTCTTCCCAAAGGTTCATATATCGAACCCTAATCCTCAATGTGATTAGATTTGAAGGTGAGGCCTTTGTCAGGTGATTAAGTCATGAGGGTGGGGATCTTTTGAACAGGATTAGCGTCCTCATAGAAGAGAGCCCAGAGAGTGCCCTTGCCCATTCCACCATGTGAAGATACAATGAGAAGACAGGTGCCTATGAAATAGAAAGCAGGCCCACATTTGACACAGAACCTACTAGCATTTTGATGTTGGACTTCCCAGCCTCCAGAACTCTGAAAAACTAAATTTCTAATACTTGTAAACCAACCAGTTTATCTCATGCTGTTATGGAAGGCCAAATGGTCTAAGACAATGGCTTCAAATTTTTCCTTTCTACTTCTAATTTCTACTTAGCTGTTAAGAGAGCTTTAGGATTTGGAAACTTCCACTGCATATTTTAGCAGTTCTCTAATTTCAAGGTAAAATAATCACATGATGCAATGCAATTATCTCAAATTATATAATCTCTGTGCAAAGAGGCCTGGAATATAAGAATGCCTAAGTACACAAACATATTCATGCATACCACAGTCATTTTAGAACCAAGAAACTGAGTGAATATAAAGCTCCCAAACAACAGCTAATATAAAAGCTGAAACACATCCTATTTACCGTGTGCCAGGCATTGATATGAGCATTTTACATAATAATTTAATCCTCATAACAATCCTTTGTTGTGAATGCTATTATTAACATCCCCTCTTTACAGAAGAGAAAACTGAGGCACAGAGAGATTAACTCCTGTTACCAAAGTCGCCAAGCTAGAAATGAGCAAATCTAGAATTCAAATTGAAAGGCCATGCTCTTGCCGGGCGCGGTGGCTCACGCCTGTAATCCCAGCACTTTGGGAGGCCGAGGCGGGCGGATCACAAGGTCAGGAGATCGAGACCACGGTGAAACCCCGTCTCTACTAAAAATACAAAAAATTAGCCGGGCGCGGTTGTGGGCGCCTGTAGTCCCAGCTACTCGGGAGGCTGAGGCAGGAGAATGGCGTGAACCCGGGAGGCGGAGCTTGCAGTGAGCCGAGATCGCGCCACTGCACTCCAGCCTGGGCTGGGCGACAGAGCGAGACTCCGTCTCAAAAAAAAAAAAAAAAAAAAAAAAAAGAAAGGCCATGCTCTTAACTAATAATTTACAGTACACTGATTCTTTGTAATAAATATGTATGTTAGAATATAGGCTAAGAAGGGCCTAAAAAGGGTGCCAGGTGATTTGTAGGTTATAATTCCTTAGTCATCGTTGGTTTTGGCGTGTTGACCAGTTTCACCTGGTACTACCAGCTAAAATTAAACTGCGTCATCACCAGTCCTTTCAAATGGAGCAGACGGAATGATCACCCATTGTAGTGCCTTGTCATTCGTTTCTTACACCGACCCATGAGCCACCCTTTGTCAAACGAATGCCATCAGCCAGATGCGAATGACGAGAATAAGGAAGAGGAACTGGAGAATCTAACTGAGGAACTAGGCGAGTGTGGGATTTGAGATGTACTAATCAAGAAGGAGGTGAGTCCAGGCATGGTGGCTCATGCCTATAATCCCAGCACTTTGGGAGGCCAAGGTGAGCACATTGCTTGAGCCCAGGGGTTCAAGACCAGCCTAAGCAACATGGTAAAACCCATGTCTACAAAAAGTACAAAAAATTAGCCCAGTGTGGTGGCACATGCCTGTAGTCCCAGCTACTTGGTTGGCTGAAGTGGAAGGATAACCTCAGCCTGGGAATTCAAGGCTACAGTGAGCCGTGATCACGCTACTGTACTTCAGCCTGGACATTGGAGTAAGACCCTTTATCAACAAAAAAAAAAAAAAAAAAAAAAAAGAAAAAAGAAAAAGTAAAAAGAAGGTGGTTAAAAGGGAAGAAGTTTCATTCTGCTGGTATGGCAAATTTGTCTTCAAGAATCAAACAAGCAGGCGGGCGAGTGGCTCACGCCAGTAATCCCAGTGCTTTGGGAGGCCAAGATGGGTGGATCAACTGAGGTCAGGAGTTCGAGACCAACCTGGCCAACATGGTGAAACCCTGTCTCTACTAAAAATACAAAAAATCACCCAGACGTGGTGGCGGGTTCCTGTAATCCCAGCTACTCTGGAGGCTGAGGCAAGAGAATCGTTCAAATCCAGGAGATGGAGGTTGCAGTGAGCCAAGGTAATGCCACTGCACTCCAGCCTGGGCAACAAGAGTGAAACTCTGTCAAAAACAAACAAACAAACAAACAAACAAACAAACAAATCAAGCAAGCAAAAGTAGATATAGGTTTAATAGCACCTGACACCCTGACACTCAAATAATTTTAGGGGTCCCTTTAAGAAGAAAAACACAAAAGTAGAAATGTAGGGGTAAAGGACCTTGGAAAGTACTCAGCGCCAGTGAAGAGTCTGAAGCTTGAGCTTCACTTATTTTGTAGTGAGTGGTGAATTCACCTGCATATGGCAGAGGCAGGAGAAGGCAGAAGGAACTTTTGCTATCTCTGTGCCCCATGTAAATCAGAGATTTCTTCACGGGAAACCTTCAGGAGAGACAACAGCTACCTGGGGACTATGAATTAAATCGAGAGGAACCAAAGATGCATAAGCTACCTTTCAAATTCCTGTGAGAAATCTGGTCAAGTTAAAAGATAACATGCAGAAAATGTATTTAAAAATGTGTAAAGAAAAAATTGGGCCACAGCCATTGGAAGAATTTCATCATAACTGGGTTTCCCTTGGCTTTAGAATAGACCAGGGAGGCGATCACTAAGGCAGTAAAATCAATAAAGAGGGCTACAGAGACTTTTCCAGTGCTTGAGTGGATTGAAATAGAAGACTACTGTCCAATCTCCTAATCTGCCTTGGTAAATAAAAGCAAGGGAGGTCTAGCAAGACATATCAGGCATGTAGTCAAACAGATGGGTTTGGGCAGACCTCCTGATCTGGAGTAACTGAGGGAAGGGCTGGAAAGTCTAAAACCTGGCTATAGAGGTAGCAGACATTACTCAGCTGCTGGGCAGGACTGAACAATTGGGAGCTTGCTTGTAGAAAAACAAAATGAGCTGAATAATCAAAATTTGGGTATGCCTTCAAGGTAGGCGGGACCTCTGGTACATAGAATAGAGACAGAAAGTAGGATGGTGGTTGCCAGGGACTGAGGGAGGAGGGAATGAAGAGTTACTGCTTAGTGGGTCTAGAGCTTCAGTTTAGGATAAAATAGTCTAGAAATGAATATTGGTGATGGTTCTAGAACAACATTGTGAATGTACTTAATGTACTGAATTATATACTTAATGGTTAAGATAATACATTTTATGTTACATATATTTTAACAAAATAAAAAATCCTTTTATAAAAGTGAATTCAAAAGGCATCCCAGAACCTAAGGAAAATTCCACAAATCAAAGCCATGGGTTTAGTTGTAAGGACGATAGAGGCTGGGAAATAAAGCAACAGATACTGCCTTTTCTGGCCACTTAATAACCTTTGTGTAAATTGTAGACTCAGAAGGCATTTATATGACCTATCAAGAGGCGAGAAGCCTGGTCCCCATTTCCAAATGGTTATAAATGGTGCACTCTCTGTAGAAAGAATTCAAAAGGTAAGGTGTCTACCTCCTTTTGCAAAAGCAGGGAATGGTGCAGGAGGCAGGAGAAACCAGGTCATAAAAATTCACAGAAAATAGCCTATGTCAAAGGAAAACCAGTCTGGGCCAGATCAAAGCAATGATAGAAGTAATGATTGAGTTTCTTTATAGCTACATTTTACTGTTCAAGGTAGGGGAATGTCTGTAAATTAAAGAGCCAGAAATGAATGGATTAAGATACCCTCAATTTAGAAACTGTTATTAAGGCCTTTTTTTTTTTTTTTAACAGAACTATTTCAGAAACCTTAGAGTTCAGGAAGGGTGATAATGTTGGGACTTCAGGGGAAGTAGGAAACAACACACAATTCAAGGGCAGTGACCACTTCTCCAACACTGACAAATGTGATCAATTTCTATTGAAAGGAAAGGCTCAGTGGCCAGCTAGCACCGATTGTTATTTCTAAAAACAAACTTTGGTCACAGTTTCAGCAGCCTATGAGAAGTTAGTAAAGTTAGTGACTTAAAGATTACCATTTTAAGAGGCAGAAGAAAAATAATTATTAGTAACAGCTTCAACCATAGAATGCTTGCAGACTTGTCACTGTTGGAATGAGACTGACAGAACTGTTAATCCTCTTATCCTCTTCTTTTTTTAATAAATGAAAAAATTAAGGTTCAGTGGGATTGAATGATTCATGCAAATTTTCATTATTTGTGGCCAAATCAAAAATTACTCACAAGATTATATACAAGCCATGGGGTTTCATCATTAGGGCACGGAAAGAGCTGATGAGTCTAAAGAACATCATAAAAAAAGACAGGATCAAGAAAATGATGGATTAGATAAGCCATTGTTTTCTCTTTCATGGTATGAAGTGTCATGTAAGGGTAAAATATATATATAATTGGCCTGGTGCGGTGGCTCATGCCCATAATCCCAGCACTTTGGGAGGCCAAGGCAGGATCACCTGAGGTCAGGAGTTCAAGACCAGCCCGGCCAACATAGCGAAAACCCATCTCCACTAAAAACTACAAAAGTTAGCCGGGCATGGTGGCAGGCACCTGTAATCCCAGCTACTCGGGAGGCTGAGGCAGGGAGAATTGCTTGAACCTGGGAAGTGGAGGTTGCAGTGAGCTGAGATCACGCCACTGCACTCCAGGCTGGGTGACAGAGCAAGACTCCATTTCACATATATTAAAAAAAAAAATATATATATATATATTTCATTCATATATATATATTTCATTCATATATATATTTCATTCATATATATATTTCATTCATATATATATATATATTTCATTCATCCGGTAAGTGGAATGAAACGAAGGAAGTTTGCTTATGCAAATGACAGAGTGTCAGGGAAAAAGCCGACTCAGCACAGGTTGAGAGACCTGGAACACATCAAAGAGGCAACCACATAAATAAGGGACACAATAGTAAAAATGATGAACTGGAACAAAAGTCCATTAAATAATGAAAGCATCACGGAAATAAACGGTAATGAGCAAGCAGAGACCAGACTGGTAAGAAACCTAGGAGCAGACATGCAGGAATGATGAGGGAGACAGACTATGGGCATTGTTACACGTGGGAGATTTGCAACTTCAGTGAAAAGACAGGATGAGGCTGGTAAAAACAGATCTGCTTCCAATTTTTTCTGTGTGTTCATTATATATAGCTCGGGCTAGTAGAATGCATCATCTTGTTGATAAAGAACTTTTTATTAATGGCCTCAGCAAATAGCAGGGGCCAAAGAGTCTGAAAAAGAACTCATTATTTATGGCTAGATAGAAGAAGAAGAGCTAGGTGTGTTCGATACGGAATTACTTTCCAGTTGGAAGTCAACCAGTTGGAATTTTTGCATTTCAGTGGGTCGGAAGGAATAAGAAAGCTACATCCACAAGAAAGTTTCAAATGCCATATGCTTCAATGATAGTAGGGAGGGGATTTTTCTCTAAAGAGAACTTTCCCTAACGTGGAAAGGCACAATTTGAGAAAGGGCAAAGAACATCAAAGAGGGTAGGATGAAGGCCAAGCACTTTGAAATGAAAAGTAAGGTATAATTTTGAGGCCAGATTGTTACAAAAGGGGGAAAATAACAATTAGGGGTCTTGTTGCAAAGAAAGGAGGAGGGCAGGCACGGTGGCTCATGCCTGTAATCCCAGTACTTTGGGAAGCCAAGGAGGGCGGATCACTAGGTCAGGAGATCGAGACCATCCTGGCTAACACGGTGAAACCCCGTCTCTACTAAAAATACAAAAAATTAGCCGGGCATGGTGGCGGACGCCTGTAGTCCCAGCTACTGGGAAGGCTGAGGCAGGAGAATGGCCTGAACCCAGGAGGCAGAGCTTGCAGTGAGCCGAGATCACATAAGTGCACTCCAGCCTGGGTGACAGAGCGAGACTCTGTCTCAAAAAAAAAAAAAAAAAAAAAAGAGTAATAAAAAATATGTAAAATAGTTTTTGACATAAGGTACAGGAAAAAATTGAAGAGTAAAAGTTTACTCAGATGAGGAAAAAAGTAAAATCAAGAAGGGTAGAAAGAAAGATGCTGAAAAGACTTTTGTAAGTAATTCAGCTGAGGGGAAATACGGGGTTTGCCCAAGATGGGAATGAGTTGCAATAGACCATATAAACTTTTTTTTTAATCTAGAAAGGAAAAAGAAAAAAAAAAAACTATTCAAATCTAAAGTCGATACCCTCTTTGATATAAACATGCTTTGAACCATTCTGTATAAAGGTAAGGTATTACTATTATAGGCTATTTAGTTGGACTTTGTATAATGAAGAACAACTGACCTGGAATTTAGGAGTAAGATCAAGTCATCTGAAATAAAAATTAGGTTTGGCTATAAAGGTATCCGTTGATAGCACTTAATCAAAAACTCTTGTTGCCTCTGAAAAATGGCAGTGAAATGACTATAAAGCTTCCTTGCTTCCTACAGTTCGCTGGTTGACCAGCTGTTGCAGGCCTGAAATAAAGAAATCTGAGCTTAGATAAGGCTTTCTGGAAAAACAGGTGGGAGAAAAATGCCACTGCCCAGACCAGAGGCAGATAACCTTTGAGGGGTGGAAGGCCACACATTACTGCCCTTGGTTCTTCAGGTCCGTAGTGAGGTGTTGGGGTACTGGAAGCCAGGTAAGCATCCTTTCAACAACACGCCCATCTCCTGTGTCAAACATGCCTCCAACCTTTCAGATTCAGTTCCATCCATCCTCCTTTGGGGCTTTTTTTTTTTTTCCTAATGTAAATCCTCTTGGGGAAAGTGAAGCCTATTTCACGTTCATCTCTCTAGGTGTCTGTATCAGATATTCAGACTGTTTTTCCTACAGCTGAAGCTGAGAGCAAGTGCCCTAGGTGGGCTGCAATTTTTTTCCCGGGAATCTGAAGTAGGAAATGGACATCCTCAGATATGGTACGTCTTAAGAGAGGGAAGAATCAGATGCCAAAGATCACTAGTCACAAGCAGGATGTGGCAGAAGTCACCGGAAAGTGAGAGAAGCATGGAGGTAGAAGATGGGAGGGGGAAAGACCTTTATTTCTATTTGCAATGAAACCAAACTCCCCTTGAGGTGTGGGGGAACACTCTAGGTTTATTATAAAATGACTTTGGGAGAGACCTAATGGTCAACGTAGAGACTAGACAGTTACACAAAAGCCCTCTTAGGAATAATCAAAGTTAGCACCAAGTTCAAAATCTAGCATAGTCGTGGATCTTCCAGGCAGAGCTAATGAAGGACACCAGATCTCATCCTATCTGATCCTTCAAAAGTAACTAAAATATCATACCCAGACATTTTAGAGAAAAAAGGACTCACACCAGAATGTGTGCTACCCATTCAGTGTTCCCTTTTATTTTCACAGTAAAACTAGAGGACAGGAAGTTGTTGAGCATATGGTTATTAAAAGAATACAACCAACATTTGGAAATTAAACTAAAAAAATTGGGCTATAGCCTGAAACATACTAACATTTTCTAATATCTCACAATGGAACCATATATTAGAAACAATTTCTATTTTCAGTTTTATTTCCTCCTGGCGTAACTAAAATTTGTTATTTTATGACTTCGTATGTGATGTCGCACTGCCTCATAATTTCCCCAAATTCACCCTTTTTCAAGCTTTTAAAGAAACGCCTGCCATTTCAATATTCCAATACGTAGCAAACAGATTTATAATTTTCCTATCCATGTTCTTCTTCCGTATATTAGAGACTCAAGGCAAATCTGTTTGCATGTTGATGAAGATATTTCAAGGACCACAGATTCTACAATAACACCAGTGCCTCACCAACAGGGCTTGGGGCTGGGTTTTTAAAATTCCACTCTCCTTCAGTGATTATAGGATACAATAGGAGAATAAACAGGGACCCTTTTTTTTTCTGCACCAAGACTTATATTGGAATGAATCCCAGCAACACTTTTCTTGTGTTTGAGAACCATACATTTTTCTATTCTCTGATTCTATCGAAATTATGCACAAAGTTCTTGGGTTTCTAGGATATGAGGCAATAGGAATTTGCTCTCCTTTGCTATTATTCAGCAACTCGAGGCTATTTGTAACCATAGCACATCCATCTGAATTTAGCTGTTTAACAGAAATGGAGATATTTACTTCTCTCTCTAGGCACTTTGGTTTTGTCAGGTGACAAGAAATACAGTCACGGCCCTGTTGTGCAGGCAAATAGAAACTGCAAGGCTTGAACTTGAAAGAGCCTTTAGAAGTGTTTTATGGGAATGTTATTCTCCACCTGAAGCTGACTGATTCCATTTCTCACAATTGCAATTATCCATTTGTTGCAAGCTGCTTCTGTATCTTCATTATAAAAACAGAGTTTGGTTCCCTTTAGCATTTTTCCCAGTAAAGCACAACAGTAAACATTGCCCTGCTTATTAGAAGAAAGAAAGAGAGACAGAGAGAGAGAGAGAGAGAGAAAGGAAAGGAAAGGAAAAGAAAGAAGGAAGGAAGGAAAGAAGGAAGGAAGGAAGGAAAAAAAGAAAGAAAGAAAGAAAGAAAGAAAAAGAAAGAAAGAAAGAAAGAAAGAAAGAAAGAAAGAAAGAAAGAAAGGAGGGAGGGAGGGAGGGAAGAAAACAATAGAAAAGAAAGGTTTTCAAGAGAAAATCAAGAATGGTGACTGAAAGAATTACCAGTCCAGCGTTAATTAGAATGTGGCTTTTAGACCTGAGGCACACACTAGCTGTGACTGATCCTCATCTTAACCCAGGAACTGCAGCATGACTGACGTTTTGGTTGAGATCATTTTTGGTGATGGAGACTCTCCTGCGCGTTACAGAATGTTTAGCAGCATCCCTGGCCTCTACCCAGGATGCTAGTAGCACCCTACACTCCTCAACCCTTGAGACAACCAAAAATATCTCCAGACATTGCCCTGGCATGCAAATTCACCTTTTGTTGAGCACCCGTGTCTTAAGCCCTAGTGAAACCTAGTGAAACATCTGTAAAGTGAAACTAATGAGAGTAGAGAGCTGCTGTTATTGGTATACGGAGAAATAATGCATTTGAAAGGTTAGTCTGCAATATAAATATAAGGCATTATTATTTTATAGACACATTTCTTTATTCACATATTGAATTTAAGATATCTTCATGGGGAGCTGGGGACTCAGCAGGTCTCAGCTGGCAGAATACGATGAGACTGTTTAGGAGAAATGTATCCCCTTTTCAACTGTAATATCAAGAGTTAAGAATTTACAGACACGTCAATGTTTTAAACCCCCGCATAACAAGTTAACGAAAGGATTCAGGTGCTGAACAGGAATTTGATCCAAATGACCACTGAAGTTGGTTTCAGCTTTGAAGATCCTTTGAAAATAAGAAAATTAGAGTGGGATTAATATTTCTAGAATAATCAATATCCATTCTCTAGAAGCACATTAATCTCCATTTATTGAAATGAAATTCATTTCCCTAGAAGTGGCTAAGTTCTCTGGAGAATGGATATACTGTAGATGTGACCTTGGAAGCAAACTGCTCAAAACGAAACTGTATTTTCTAGGTGTTCTTCTTGAAAGACAACACTCTATACCTCTAAGAAACGGGAAGGGGATTGCGAGGCATGGCTTTGGAGCAGACAGCTCAGAGAATGGATGCTAAGGTGTTCCAATCGAGGTCAAAGCCTATGATTTGGTGTAGCTAAATGGACAAAATAAATGTGAGGTCAAGTTCATGCACAGCAGGGATGAGTACAGTATAGAGGCAGAAATGAATGGATATTCCTGTTAGGGAATACTGACTCTAAATCTTTATACATTTTGCTGGTACTTATCACTTCTAACACTCTAAGGAACTCATAGAAGCTTGAAGATTTTCCTGGCATTTTCTGTAGTCATTCATTTTGAAAATAATATGAACAAAAATATCTACTTTCAAAAAGAGATCCTTTGCATTCAATTCTGTTCTTTTATTATTTCTTTCACATTAAAAAAAATGAAGGTTGCAGAATGCAATTGTTTGTTTGTGCAAGCTACTTTTGCATAACGCCAAGCAAACACTTACAAAAGAATCAGTTGTACAAACAAAATGAGCTAAGAGAAATGATGATAAGAATTATCTTGTTGCAGCTAGTGATTCAAGTAGAATAAAAACAGTCTGTGGCACTGGGAAATTGAGGGCATAGCCATGAAGGAAATCAGCTGAAAAAAGGTGACCTGGATTTGGGGTTTACTTAACTCCTGTAAATGGGATATTAACAGATAAATCGAAGATTTGGAGCAATGACACAATATCTAACATTTCAAAGATTTTTTTTCCTTCATTTTGATCCTATGTTAAGCTTCTCAAGAAATATTTACAACACCTGCTGCAGCATCTATGGTAAATGTACAATTGTATTGCATATTTTAAAACAACTTTAGTTTCTTTTGATTGACAACATTAGAGAAGAAAAAGAATATTATTTCAGAGTGTCTGGTCCTTTAAATTTTGGCAGATAAAGAAAACTTCCATGAAATAGAAGACATTTTTCCTCTTGGGTTTAAACCTCTAGTAAAATGTTGCTGACAGGCTAATTATAAATGTTTTATATATTTCGTGCATATGTGTTCCTCTCTAAACCAATTTAATTCCCATTAACGCTAATCTTGTTAATACCCACTCAGAGAGGAAAGGAATACTCTTAATAAACTATTGATTTATTTGAGTGATTTAAATGGAGGATGGGCAGAAACAGACGAGAGAAGAGGAAGAGCCACCATTTTCCCACAAATGAATTTCCTAGAATATTTCTCCAAATATTACCGAACATTAGGTTATAAATGGTATAAGTAGGAAGGGGGGGGGATAAAGTGACGAAGTGATCATCTTCCATCCATGAAAAATAAAAACGTTGAAAACGAATTGCTAATTAATTCTTTTAGAGTACTAGCTCCAAAGTTAGAAGCGAGATACTACAAAGAAAGGTAGGTTTTTTCTCTTTAAAAAGAGGTAAACCAAAAACACACACGAGACTCATACTTGTAAGCGCTAATTGAAATCTGTTTTTCTTTTTTTTTTTTTTTTAAGTCAATTAAACCAACAAATGGGTAAGTTACGTTCCTAACACATCTTGTGCTACCCCTAGCATGGCTGGCCACCTTGTCCTCCGTGCAAGAATCCAATAATTCCTCTCCAATTCAATCAAGCATCCATCAGTCAAGATTTCTGTATCTCAGGTTATTTTTAGTAGCCAAGAGGCAAGACTGCTCTTAAGAGAGATTGTGTCCAGGTCTGAGTAGTTTTCTTGAACAGAACTATGTAATGAGATTGGGTGCCATGGAACTTAGAAAACAAGAAAACAGCCTTTCTGGCCCTTTTCAGATCATCTGAAAACTAGCTAACCATTTCTAAAGGTGCAGATGTCTTCCTTCCCATTCTCCCTGGAAAAAGTGGCATAAAATACGGAACAAGTGGAAGATGGAATTTTGTCCAGGGTCCACCATTTAGCCTTTAGATACATCATTTCGCCTCCCAGCGACTCAGTTTTCCTTTCTGTAAAATGGGATAATAATCGTTACCTCCTGTGCTCTTATACGACAGAGCAAGATTTTTTTTTAAGTATTTTAATGATCAAAAACGTGTATTTGAAAGCACTATGAAAACTGTGAAATGGGGTACAAACATGATAATACTAACTGGGAAATAATTTAAGAAAAAGTGGCACAGGGAAAAGGGAGAAAAATATAAGGATAGATATCAATTTTATCAGGGTCTTGTATTAAAAAGAGAGAGATGTTTATCCTCAAGATTTTCTGAAAACTTTTAATGACAACTGATGCTTATACTTTATGACTGGGTACATAGAACATAAAATAAAACTGAACATTGAAAGACTTTAGATGAGTGAACTTTTCCTTTCCTGTTGATCCACGTGTTTGGCGTTGGTTATCCATTAAGATGGGGCTGGAGTGAGAACAATCTCTTAACATTCATTGAAAAAAATACCGAAACATATTTTCAGCACAAATATTAAACTGCCTCTTCTCTACCGAGTGGTAAAAAAATATATTATATTTTGATTTTTTTTTTTTTCTTTTTAAATTATATGGTTATCCATCCCAGCCAAAGTCGTGCCCGGTCATCTGGTAGAACTTGAGGTTGAAAGGCCGGTAGAACTCGCGCAGCCTGCGCACCACCTCGCGGTCGATCTCAGGGTGGGTCCTGCCCTTGGTCTTGCCCAGGCAGTGGGGCCGGCTGCTGCCCTCCGCCTTCTTCAGGCAGGGGAAGCCCTTGGTCTTGTTGAAGTAGAAGTGCTTGTCCGTGATGATCCGCTTGAGGCCCAGGAAGTCCTGCACGCGGCCCAGCTCGCCCGCCGGGTCGCTGATGAGCCGCTCGCCGCTCACGAAGAGCATCTGGCGGATGGGGAAGTGGCGCAGCCAATGCTCCAGGTGCTTGGCGTAGATGCCGATCTGGATGGCGCTCCACGACGTGTCGATGAGGCCCGTCGTCCTGTTTTTGAACGTCAAGCTCTCGAAGGTGGGGATGTCGGGCCGCTTGGACAGCGTCTGTGTGTAGTCCGAGATGGCCCTGGTCACCGGGTCCCGCACCACCACGATGAGCTTCGTGTCCTTGGACATGGCCGAGATGCGCGCGGGCGCCTCCCGCGTGACGAAGTAACTGGGCGTCTTCTCCATGGTGATCTGCCCGTCCAGGGTTCTGGGCATCAGGTCCCTGAGAAAAGCAAAAAGACACGTCAGAGATGTGCATAGAGAGCTCAGTCCCAGGAGAGACGGTCAAGTACACACTGGAGCCAGGCAGCAATTCCAGCTCCCCATCCCCCGCCCACTTGCTAGATGTCTGATGATGGCACAACGAGTTCCGCACCTCGATTCCTCGTGTATTGAGCAGAGAATAATAGTATTACCCATCGCGTACAGTTTTGTGATGATTAAACGAGTTGATATACCTCAACAGCTTAGAAAAGTGCCTGGCACCGAATAAATGCCATGTTAAGTTTCTGTGTTTTATTATTGTTTATCCACAGTGCTGTAAGAAAATAACCTTGGTCAAAATCTTCAGGTGAATTAGAATATTGTCATCAACACAATTCTACTGTTATGAGATAGTATTAAAATATCCTGAGTCCTTCCTGTAGTTTTCTTATAAACAAAGCAATTATATTCAACATCACGTAGCATATTACACAAAATACTTATGTTTGTAATTCCTGAGTTTTGCAGCCACAAACAAGACTTATTAAAGAATCCATCTTTTGCCTAATGATTTGAAATGCCATCATTATCATATTCTAAATATGTTGATTCCTTTCTACATTGGCCCAATTATAAGTGATTATCGTGTGATAGTATATTTTCATGTACACCAGAGTACATTCCGACTTTCTATTGTTCAACTTGCCCTTGATGATTCTTGTCTGCTTATTCCTCCTGACAAATGAGATATCACTTTGTCACATGAAAAACAAAAACCCAGTTGGAGTCTTGATAAAGCAGATAGTGCTTCTCTATTCAAGAAGGCTTTCTACTGACCTCGCCAGTCAAAACATATGAACAGGAGAGATTACATCTATTGGTTCTTCCAACTTAAGTATACTGCAATTAAATGCACTATTTGTTGAGATAGATACAGACAGATGGATAGTCAGAGATCTTTAGTTATTTCATTTTGTAGTTTCGATTTCTCTTTTAATGTAGGCATTATCTAGGCTTGTATTATCTCTTTAATTCCGATGATAGATTTGTTACTTTTGTTCATGGAATTTGTGGTTCGTTTTTATTTTGCATCTGCAGGGAAAGGATACACTTCGTGTCATGGGAGCTTGCAGTTATTAATTCCCTGTGATTTTCGTCCCAGCTACACCATCTGGGCTAACTACATTTTGTGAGGCACGTCAAACATACACAAAAGCAGAGAAAATTGTCAAATCAATCTCATACACCTCACATCCAGTTTCAGAACTTCAGGATGGCCAATTTTATTTCTAAATCCCTTCATTTCTGCTTCCCCAACAGGCCAGCTGGATTATTTTAAAGTCATTCACAAACATCCTATCAATGGATTAATAAGTATTCCTGCTCCCCTCTGCATTATTTCTGGCACAAATTCCTCAATCTCTCAGGCAATCTCATGGCCCTGATACTCCCTTAGTTTTAATGATGCAGGTACTGGGACTCAGAAAACTATACTCCAAAATGAAGGCCTCAAAAGCAGCCTCAGAAGCAGAAGTTTTTCTCTGAACTTCTCCTGCCCTTCTGTCTTTCAGTCCTACTCTTACCCAAGACTCACCATAGAAACTAAAATCCCTCTCCCCCAAGGCAGGTCATAGAAACCGGAACTCCTTTTCCCCAAAGCCAGCCATAATCCTAAAAACATTACCCTAACTTTCCTTCCACTTTTCTGTATAAAAATTGGCCATAAAGAAATTATCTGACCTATCCTGTTTGACTGTAGGTCATAAGACCTTCATTCCTGAGAGGGTCCTGCCCCACACCTAACAGGAAGGAAGGCGTGCTCAGAGAGGCCAAGAAGAATCTAGACAGAGAGGCCTTGCGGGCTTCCCCCACTGGGTCTATTTGGGTTAGATCATACCCTTTTTGTCCAATCAGATTTCTATACAACTGTTCATATTTAGCTAAGCCCAAGCATAAAAATGGACAATTTCCTCTGTATCTTTAAGTCTTCCCTCTGAAGGCTCTTGCATATACAGTAATAAACGTGTATGCCTTTTCTCCTATGAATCTGTCTCTCATCAGTGATTTTCAGCAAACCTTCAGGAGTTGAAGGGGAAGTTTTCCCTTAGCCCATACTCAGGTTTCCTCCCATTTTTTTTGGCGGGGTGGGGCGGTTATTTTTGTCATTTCAGTCGGGTTAGCTTTACTTTTTATAGGCATTTGCTTTCTGTTTCTGAGCTTTTAATTTTTGAAATAAATGTGAACTTCCTTTTTCAAAATAACTCTTAAGGTACCTCATTACCCACCTCCTAGACAGACCTTAAGGTCTGGGTAAGAGTAAGTGAAGACCAGATAGTTTGGTGTTGACACAAAGGAGACACACATTGGCATAACCATCTATGCAGATTCCGTGGTGTGAATGCATATAACTCATTGCTCTGTGACTCCTTTTATGGAACTGAAAAGTTGGCTAGGCCAACCTAATATAAAAGCTTACGTTACTCTTGTCTAAGGTGAGCCAGGAGATTTATCCAGAGATGGTTGGAATTTCTCAGTGAGGGAAATTTAATCAAATGTGTGAAAAAGTTTTGGGCTTGAAAAGCAACCATCAACTACATAGAAGTGATAAGAAAGAGTATTTATAGATTTTTTTTGAAAGAGCCAGCCTTGCTGTCTCTTTTTTTTTTCTATATATCTCTGACGTTTAACTACTTTATTTCAAATTTTGACCAGTAAAATAGAGAGAGCATAATACTTCACTTGGGAGCTCCTGGTTGGCCTACTGGGGAAGGGGTTGGGTGTATGGGTGTGGTTGGGGTGGGCAAGAGCTGCAGGAGACTTTGCAGAGATTGAGGCTATAGATTGCCCTGGGCCAGAGGAAACACTGCTAAAACCACTAAAAAAAGGAACCATAGTTTAACTAATCTCAATAGAGTAGGGAAAAGAGCTATCCAACATACGAGGAGTTTGAAGAGGAAACAGCTAAAATCGGATTGCAAAAGAAAAACACATTCATTACTGTCACTGGCAGGGTGAGGAAAACTGACTGATTTAGCATGGGGTGGGTGTGGAGAGTTGGGCTTAACTATAAGCTACCTGCAAGCTTCTTTCTGCAAAAATAAAGAAACGATAGTCTAAATAAATCCTAATCAAGCTTACATTGTAGAAAATGGTTGCTTTGTGACAGGACTCACAACAGAATTCTTTAAATTGCAATCTTTAAATCTTTTTTTTCAAAAAATTCAATAAAAGGGATAAACATTTTTTTTGAAAAAAGTCAATGAAGGGGATACTTTTTTTCATACATTTTCTTATTGCAAATTTTACTGCATTTTAATGTTCAACAAAGCACCATACTAGCATATAAAACAAAAGGCTTATGTATGTTGGAATACTGCATTTCAAAGTGTCTAGAACTTGGAAATCGTTCTTCTTTACCACAGTAAGGTACATATTAGGTTGGTGCAAAAATAATTGTGGCTTTTGCAATTATTGGCAAAACCACAATTACGTTTGCACCAACCTAATACTTTTAATGGCAACACCTACAATTACTTTTGCACCAACCTAATACTATGACTGTGCTTTGTGTAAAAGCTGGGGCCTGGGATGGGTAGTGAAAGATCTATTACAGTATTACAAAAGGTCTATAGAAATACCAGGCAGGCTATGGGAGCACGAAGGTTTGTGCACTGAGAAATCACATGAGGTTTGCCTGAAGACAGAACAGGTGAGGAAGGATGGGAGAAATTCAACTGGATGATGGGAAGCATAGGTCCTAGGAGAACTTACTTTCCAAGCTACATAGTGTAGACCATTCCAACCTCCCCTCTAAATAGTGAGTAGAATTTGGAAACATTTACAGTAGGTATAAGGATGAGGAAATGGGTTGAGACCAACACTGTAAGGAAAAAAAATATAGACGTGTATTTGTTTTGTCCTGAGGGAGGCAAAGATAAGCAGAAATTTCACAAGCAAATTAAGAATTATTGCAAGGTAGATTATACACAGTTGCTCTTCTTCCCATAGAACTCAAAGAGAATTCACAATAGCCAAAGGGCGGAAGCAACCCGAGTGTCTATTGACAGAAGAGTTAATAAACAAAATGTGGTTTATGCATACAATGGAATATTATTCAGAAATTCTGACACACACTCCAACCTGGATGAACCTTGGGGACATTATGCCAAGTGAAATAATCCAGTCACAAATAAAAATACTGCATGAGTTCACTTATATGATATATCTGGGGTACTCAAATTCATTGAGACAGCAAGTAGAATGGTGGTTTCCAGAGGCTGTAGGGAAGAGGAACAGAGAGTTATTGTTCAGTAGGTATGAAGTTTCGGTGTTATAAGATTAAAAGAGTTCTCGAGGTTGATCACATAGCAACATGTATGTACTTAACACTACTGAACCTAAGGATGGTTAAAATGGTAAATTTTATGTTATGTGTATTTTACTATAATTTTTTAGAAAAGAACTTAAGGGAGAACAAACATTTCAGTGGCATTGATAGAAATTAGTTAGACAAAAGAGTCTTTTTGTTTTATGGTTAATTAAACATTAGAACAAGGTACCGCTGAAGGAGATTGTGGTTTTGTTAAAAGGGAAATACAATTTATGAGATTTTTGTGCAGCTGATCTCGAATCAAAAAATGAGGTTTGTGGTCCATGCCCACTGCCTGCTGCATGATTATGAGATAGTAATTTAGCATCTCTATGCTCAGTTTATTCACCTTACCAGAAAAATCAAGTCAAAGTTTCAAAATTCCTGGACTGTAATGAAGTGTCAACATGACCATTATTACTGTAGGGAATAGAGGGAAGCAATCTTTTTAAGAATGTGACACCCAGTGTTCTGAATTCCCAACTTCCGGGAGAACTCCACTTAGTCCAGCTAACAAAGGGTTCAGAGAGTTAGAGCTCTTTGCCATGTTCCTGACACACCTGCCCATTTGTCATTCAGACAATGAGGATGCCTGGTTTGAAGGCCGTGAGCTGGCTACATTATTTGGAAGGGCAGAGCCTGGCTTATTATCTTATTATGGTGTGAGAGAGATGAGTTCAGTTTTTAAGGGGATTTCATATCCTTCCATGGCATGGGTGCAGTTGTGCCAGGAAGGCAACTGCTGGGCCATGTTAAATCTGGCTCACACATCATGCCACTCCACTGTGCTGGGGAATTCCATTCTGGATCTGATCTGTCACCCTGGGTAAGGCTCTCGGGGCCTAGGGTTGTTAGAGCTGCTGTGCGTCTGTGGTGCAGGAAGTGTTATGGTCAAGCAGGAACCATGATAGACACGCTAAGTTGTCTTCTGTTTTCTATCCCAGCCTTCAACCAGGTCAGCAGTTAATGGTGGGAGTACTAAAATGACCCAGAGGACTTTCCCACTGCCATACTACTGAGGGGACAGACCTGCCTCCATGGTTGTGCCTTAACGATGGTCCAAGAGGCAAGCGTAGAACTTTAGCACTGGCTGCATCACTGCCACCTCTATGATCTGGGAACCACCTGAGAGAGCCCTCCATGACACTCAACAACACATATGCATGGTGCATCCAATATGTGCAAGAAAAAATAAAAAGAACTATCCTCATGTGCCTCACTCTTCTTATCCATTTGGGCCATTTGCCCTGAATTCTCATTGCCGTCATGTTGTCTTTTGCTCCTTCACCCTCCCTCTGGAAGTGCTACTGGCCGTCTCTGAAAGTACTTCTTCCATAAAACAATTACCCTGTTACCCTTCCCCATTTTATTTTTAATCAATGACGTTTGGTCAATTTTCTATTTATATGGAAAAATAAATCTTGGCATTTGCCTCCAGCTATCTAGGAAAAATTAATTCCAGGTCATCTGCTGATACAAATATAAGTGGTGAAACAATCAACTTTTGGAAGGAAACCTAGAACATCTTGATGATTTTGAAGGAGGTAAAGTTTTGTTAGTTTCTTAAAGGAGCAACTATAATGCGAAATAAATAAATAAATAAATAAATAAATAAATAGGGCTGGGGGCGGTGGCTCACGCCTGTAATCCCAGCACTTTGGGAGGTGAAGGCAGGCTGATTATGAGGTCAAGAGAGCGAGACCATCCTGGCCAACACAGTGAAATCACGTCTCTACGAAAAATACAAAATTAGCTGGGCGTGGTGGCGTGTGCCTGTAGTCCCAGCTACTCGAGAGGCTGAGGCAGGAGAATCGCTTGAACCTGGGGGGTAGAGGTTGCAGTGAGTTGAGATCAGGCCACTGCACTCCAGCCTGGCAAGAGAGCAAGATCCACCGCAAAAAACAAACAAACAAAAAACTCCTATAAATCAATAAGTAAAAATAACTACACAGCATAGAAGAAAAACAGGCAAAAAGCTGGAATAAGCACTTTTGAAGGAAGCAAAGTTTTGTTAACAGAATACCATATCCACAAAATTACAGCTAGATAGGAGGAATAAGTTCTGGTGTTCTGAAGCACTGTAGGGTGAATATGGTTAACAACAATTTCGTGTATATTTTCAACAAGCTGGAAGGGAAGATTTTTGAATGTTCACAACACTAAAAAGTAATAAATGTTTGAGGTGATGGATATGCTAACTACCCTGATCTGATTATTACATTGTATACATGTATTGAAATATCACTCTGTGTCCCGTAAGTATGTACAATTATTAGGTGCCAACTAACAATGAAATGGAAAATAAATAAAAAAAAAAAAGTAAATAATCAATAAACACGAGGAAGGCACTGAACTTCATCGGTCATCAGGAAAATGTAAAGTAAAACACAATAGCATACTATGACACACCCACTGGTCATCTAGAATAAAAGCTCACAGAGAATTCTGAGTTTGGGTGAGAATGTGGAACTGGCACTTTAGTGGTTAAAGAGTAAACTGGCACAGTGACTTTAGAAAACTCTTTGGCACTATCTGCCAAACATGTGCATTCACTGTGACCCAGCCATTTCATGGCCAGGGCTATACTCAATGGAAATGATACATATGTTCACCAAAAGACAGGTTCACAAATGTTCACAGACAATCCTAATAGTCCCCATTTCAAGCTCTCCAAATGTCCACCCAAAATAGACGCACGTAGATCTTAAACAGTGAGATCTTAAACAGCACACAGAATGAATGACTTAAAACCTGTGGGTGGGCCAGGTATGGTGGTTCCCACCTGTAATCCCAGCCCTTTGGGAGGCCAAGGTGGGTGGATCATGAGGTCAGGAGTTTGAAACCAGCCTGACCAACTGGTGAAACCCCGTCTCTACTAAAAATACAAAAATTAGCCGGGTGTGGCGGCAGGCACCTCATTTGGGCAATGACTTTCTCAGCTAATCCTTACGCAGCCAAAAAAGAGATAAGGTAAGTAATTACATTCCCTAATTTTTCTGACGAGGAAGCTGAGGTCCAGAGAGGCTGAGCAGTATGCTGACGTCTTCATACTCACTGTATGGAAGGTGATGGGTGGTCCTCCCAATGCCTAGTGCAAGAGTATTTCTATTGCAGCGGGTAAGAGAAAGTCAGCAGCCAAAGGGGATTACAAAAATCATATACAGACAATGGCGCCAATGGAGCAAATTCAACAGACGGAAAACATGGGAACCTGAGAGAGTTATCCAGAAGGTAGCTGTGAAGATCCTGAAAGAACTAAATCCTGAATTGAATACAGATGAGATGAAGAAATTTGTCTGCTTGAATTGGGGAGCTGTACGAAATTAGACCAAAAAAGATGATGGTTTGATTAATGTCAGTGATATATTAAATCTGAAGCAGTGTGCAGGTTTGGAGCAGGAAAGGACTGCAGGTGGTTAAATACTTTAGGGGGCTCTTCCAACAGAATCCAAGCTCGAGGAGTTAAAGACCTGGATTAGGGTGCTGACAGTGGGAAAGACAGGGTGGGTGAGGACAAAAGAAATATTTAGAGTATAATCGGTGAGGCTAGATAGCTGATTTATGACTGAAACAATGTAGACATTTTCAAAAAAGAAAGGTGGAAAATAATACAAATTTTATTAAAGTGAACAATTATTTTGAAGAAGGAAGTGGTCCCCTCTCCCCATCAAACAAGAAAATGTGGGCCGGGTGTGGTGGTTTACGCCTATAATTCCAGCACTTTGGGAGACAGCGGTGGACAGATCACCAGGTCAGGAGTTCGAGACCAGCCTGACTACCATGGTGAAACCCCGTCTCTACTAAAAATACAAAAATTAGCCAGGTGTGGTGGCATGTGCCTGTAATCCCAGCACTCAGGAGGCTGAAACAGGAGAATTGCTTGAACCCGGGAGGCAGAGGTTGCAGCGAGCCGAGATCTCGCCACTGCACTCCAGCCTGGGCAACAGAGTGAGACTTCACCTCAAAAAATAAATAAATAAATAAATAAATAAATAAATAAATAAATAAATTGGATTTCTGTTTCAGTAGAGTCAGAGTTACTTTTTTTTTTTAAAGTTAGGATTTCTACATGAGGATTCTAGTGGAGACAAAATAGTATTAGTTTTATTTTAAACTATGGATGGATCATGTATCTCCATGAAGACAACATAGTTTTATAGGAAACTCAAAAGCAGGAATAGTAATAAGGATTTCAGCCTTGATTTTGCTATTAATAAGCTGTGTGATCTTGGGCAAATCACTTTCGTTCTCCTGGCCTCGATTTCTTCACAAACAAAAAAAGCGTATTGTCCTCAATGTCGGTAGGACTTCCCATCTCTAAGATTTCATGTAGGGAGTGAGACTTTAATTCCTTTTTAACTTGTATTTAAAGCTCTGTGCAGCATTATGCTGCTGTGTTCTGAAGTATGGCTCCACCAATCACATCAAGAGATTTGTATAAATAATGACACAGGGCAATTCTGCATCAACAGAATTGATTTCAAAATCAATGAGATCTGAAAGAATGCAGTTCAAATAACTGATGCCAAGAGAAAGTGCTGAGGTTAGTTAAAATGAAAGTGAACTTGATATATCCCTAGGGCTTGGGAGCAGCAGAAAGACCAGGAAATCTATGAGCAGAGAGGTCTCACTATATTGCACAAGGCAAGTGATGAAGGACACCCACGTCTATCCTGTGCTTCTTCTGTGCCTGACACGTTGAAATGAGATGTCAAAGTCAGGAGGCCGGGTGCGGTGGCTCATGTCTGTAATCCCAGCACTTTGGGAGGCCAAGGCGGGCGGATCGCTCGAGCTCAGGAGTTCGAGGCCAGCCTGGGCAACACGGTGTAACCCCGTCTCTACTAAAATACAAAAAAAAAAAAAAAAAAAAAATAGCCAGGCCTGGGGGTGGAGGCCTGTAATCCCAGCTTCTCAGGCGGCTGAAGAGGGAGAAATGCTTGAACCCGGGAGGCGGAGGTTGCGGTGAGCCAAGATTGTGCCACCACACTCCAGCCAGGGTGACAGAGCGAGACTCCATCTCAAAAAAAAAAAAAAGAAAAAGAAAGAAAAATGTCAACGTCAGAAGATGAAATTCATGGATAGGACTACATTAAAAATAATAGATCCAGGGCAGCCAGAAATTTAAGTTCAGGGTCCTTAGGAAGAGATAATGAAGACAGAAGAAAATGAGCACTTACCGAGCATTTACTGTAGAACAAGGTCTGATGTATTATTTCTTCAGTCTCACAACTAAAATGAAAAGCTAGAATTATTCCCCTCATTTTACAGATGGGGAAATAGGCTCACAGAGATAATGTGACTTATCCAAGCACACATGGTTGCTAATAGGGCAAGAATGAAAACCCAGGTCCATCCAGCTCTAAAGTGCATATTCTTTCAACCTTCGGAAACAGTCAGGGAACATCAGAGTGACTTTTGGTTGACGTTCCTGGCCATCTTTGACATTCTGCCAAAACATATGAGTGTTAAATGCATTCTTTACATATCCATCTCTGAATGCAAATCACCCTTCCTGAAATCTTGCGAACAGGTAATATACATCATATGTTTTCCGAAGGCTATCTTCTGCAAGGGACATCCTGCAAAGGGAAGTCCCTGAGTTGTAATGCAAAGGTAATGTGCCTTGAGGAATAAATAAATCTGGCCCATGAACATGTACTTTTTTTAAGTCTGTACAACCAAACAGAACTGTGTGTCTGTTTTTGGAAGCCTCCAGCAGCAGAACATGCTAGAAAAACATGCTCTTTTCATGGCCACGGCGAGAAGGTAGTTCCTGTGGGTCCTCGATGGTGTATGTCTGGGAGCAGGGGAAACTGCTGGAAACTCTCCATGCTGTCAGCTCGCCATCCCTTGGGCCGAGTCCCACTCACATTAATATTTCTTTTCCTGCTGTTGTTACGTGGGACCCCTCCGAAAACGTGACTTATAAGGATGGAAAGAAAACTCCCTTTACTTGTTGTTTGAATTGGCTTCTGTGGGTAGGAAGACTTATGTCTTTGAACCAGCTCCCACACTAACTGAATCTGGATATGCAATTCTAAGAACCAAATCATCATCAAGATAAGCTGAACATCAGGGTGAGAGGTTGGGACACTGACCGGTGTCACTGATAGCAGGCTCCTTTTAAAACTTTTAATGACCAGGTAAAGAAGAAAGAGAGAGAGAAAAAAAACCTGGATACTTATTCTCACTAGTCTTTATAACACAATATGTACCAAAGCTTACTTCAAGAAAACAGCACAGCGTTCCCTGGACTCTAGGGGAGGAGAGAAAAGTCAAGGACTCTTGGGGAGCCTCATGAAAAGATAATGAATCCATCTGTAGTCAGGTCAGATCAAACAATCTTCCTGGAAGACAAGGGGCAAGAGTGTTTTGGGCTCCTAAATTCAAGTAAGAACGCTTTATGTTTCTGTTGGATCTTAGAGTTTCCCAAGCAATTCCACACATTTTCTCTTTCATTGACTCTTAGAAACAGTAAAAATAAACCAGTAACTTCCAAGGCTCATTGCTTCAACCCCTGATCCCCCTTTCTATGTTAACTTCGTTGGGGGAACTCATGTAATTCATAAGATGTGAAATACCATTTCTAACACGGTATGCATTGTCCCAAATTCTGTTTTAAAGTGGTTTCTGTCTCCTAGGAGCTGGTGTGTTTCTATCAATGTCCTATCAAAGTATCAGATAATATCCAGAGAAATAACCTTACAACACTGAAAACTAAAATTCACAAACAACCGAATTATGTCAGAATCTGTAAGACAATCAGAGCCTAAGAAACCACCTGGGAAAGGTAGGAATACGTCGTTCTTCCCCACCGTGGGGCCATCGCTGGACTTCTGACATTCCTTGTGTACCAAGCAAAAAGTAACATTTCCTACTCTGAGAGTAAGCATCTCTTTAATTTTTTTTTTTTTTTTAGCCTAGGTGCCACTCTTGCCTGACCCTGGTCCTGGCCCTGGCAGAGGCACATACTTTGAAAATACTAGCAAGTTTTTAGAGTTTGAGAAAAAAGAAAGTACTTCCTTGCATTTAAACAGAAAGAGAAACAAATAACACAACACCTAGGCTACTGACAAATGAAGGAGGAGACGGGGGAGTTGGGCCTTAGCCTTCAGTAATAAGTGCCAAAAGTGGAGAAGAGCTTAAAAGAAAAAGACCTTTATGCTCAGCTAAGTTTTATTTCATTTGATGACATATCAAAATGACATTTTCAGATATGCAATGGTTTAAAAAACTTAACACCCATGTAACCCTGGGAAACAAACAAACTTGAAAGTTCATGTCAACTGAGCAATAGATAGAGAAAAATTAAAAGCACAAGAATGAAAAAGTTAGTGTATTTCAGTAAAATATGGGGCCATCTAAAATCAGTCAGAATAGAAATGTCTTAAAGAATTATTCTTAATGTATGCGTAAAAATGATGACAAATACATAGCAGAAATAAAATGTAATTAAGTTAGTTAGGAGCTGAAGCCTGAACAATAATTACAAGCCCTTAGAAGTGTGTGTGTATTTGGGTGCAAGAGAGAGAGAGAGAAAGAGAGAGAGAGAGAGACAGAGAGAGATTGATAGGTTACAAGGAGACAGAGAAGAGACTAAGAAGATAGGAGAAAAAAGAGAAGAATCTAGAATCTACCAGAGATAGGAAAGTGCAAGGACCGTATTCTTCCAAGCAGTACCACTAAAAATTAGAACTGGAAAAAACCTTAGAAATCCCCTAATCCAGCTGCTTCATTTCACGGATATTGAAAGGTTTGAGAAGGAGCTTCTCCTAAGTCATTCAGCCAAAAGAACACAAAAAGCCAGGCTTAGATTCTGAGTCTTCTGACGCTTGGCTCACTGTTCTTTCTAAGTTACATTATTCTGCCTTAATTCTAGAAATATAATGTGCCCAGGGCTTGATTACTTGAAAAACAAAATCCATCTTGGGGGCGTGGGTGGAATTCCCTTGTAGTGCTTCTGAACTGTGAAAGTTATATTAAATGTTGAATCCTGATTAAAGGAAGAATTGGCTTTTCTTCAGCCTACCTGGTTCTCATAACCATGATATGAGGTCAGCATCTAGAAGGGGAGAATGGAATTCTTATTCAAAGTGGGGAGAGTCTGGGCCAAGGGCAGGCCCCTCTCCTGGCTCTGTGGTGGCTGCCGCAGCAAACCCAACATCTAGGCTGATCTGGGCTCTTGACAGGAGTTTTATAAATGATTAGTTTGAGAGCTGTGCTATCGGCTTTTGTGCAACTGCGGGCAGCTGCTTCGGAACAGAGCTCTCATCAGCCTGGAATTATCGGGTCTTTGCATATGTGTGGCTGGAGATAAGGGGGAATATGTGCTTTTCCTTGTTTGGAAATCAACAATCTAAGGAGAGTGGGGAAGCTGAGAGAGAAACATGATGAGGATAAATCTAAAATTTTAGAAAGGTTCTTTGTTACATTTTGGCAATGGTGGTATTTTTTGTTGTTTGCTTGTTCATTCCTTATTTTTCTGTCAGTTTATTTTATTCTACTTGTTAGGTTCTGGACACAGACTAGGTGCTAAATCAATACGTCTTGCAAGTTTGAACCAGGAAAAGTGACTTGCAGCTACGATTTTGGCAGGAGTCTGGGGTCTTGAACTGCTAGGATATTCTTTCTAAACTTTGCCATCCTCGCCCTGTGTGAATATCTCAGTGTCCTTGATTTTTTTTTTTTTTTTTTTAGACGAAGTCTTGCTCTGTGTGACTCACGCCGGAGTGAAGTGGCGCGATCTTGGCTCACTGCAACCTCCACCTCCCCCGTTCAAGTAATTCTCCTGCCTCAGCTTCCTGCATAGCTGGGATTACAGGCACCCGCTACCACGTGCTTGATTTTGAACAGTAGAAAAGGAGAAACATTTTGTCTCATACAGATCAAAACAAACTTCCAAAATAATCTCTTATTAATCACTCTTATGATATAAAACCTTAATAATGTCATCATGAAATGAGGCATGCAGACAAAACAAACTTTAGGAAATCCATCCCTGAGTGCGCATTTTACACAGCCTCTTGGTGCAGCTGTACCACACACCACTAAGAAGAAGTAAAACCATCCATCCAATAGGGACACAGGCAAGAAGGGCTCTGGCTTTAAGTCCCACAATTTGGAAGTTCCCACAAATTGCACACACACACAAATTTATTACAGAAACTGTCACTCCAGCATCAGCATAGTGCAACCAGAAACCCTAAATACCCACCCTCCTATTTAAATCCCAGGGAAATGCTTCGGCAAACCTCTTGCCCTGTGTCTTTAAAACAAAAGGTCCAAATGCTGAGAACATACAGGGGTTGTGTTGCAGCCGACAGACACTGCTTCCAGTCTGGGGAAGGATTTGGGTGAGGGAAGTAGTTAGCTCAGAGAAAAAAAAAATCAAATTAAGTAACTTATCCAGGGCTTCCTATCACAGAGCATGAAATAGCGTCTTGAAGTAAAAGTATCATGTCCTAGCATTACTGAGTGCTCATTTCTCTGCTTCTCCTCCTAATCCAGTTCACGGTCCTGAAGATATTAACACATTATAGAAGTACTCACAACATTTGCACTTGGAGGTGGAGGGGCATATTTCATAATGGAGCAAATGATGCCACTCTGACATGTATAAACATGTAGGTCCAGATGAAACAGCTGAAGTATGGTACTGACGCTAGTGGCAACTAGATGGATGTTAAAAGCTAGAACAGAGAACAGTTCTAATTTTATAAATATGTTTGAGATTTAATTACAATTTAAAAATTAATAAGAAGTCAATTTAAAATAATTTTTATTTCAAAATTTTATATGTATTAATTAGAGTCTACATTTTGTCTTTGAATTTTGATAGATAACTTGGAATATTTTAGAAATAAAGACAACTTTTAAATACACATGGAAATAACTTTCATTTCTTAAATTTTACATTTACTTTTTTTGATCAAAATATGTTCAAATTTGTATACTTGCACTTCAAAAATTCTTTAGATCAGAGGTCATCCAACTATGGCCCACAGGTCAACCCCAGCTAGTTTCTTTAAACTGCATGATTCCATTTATATGACACATTCAGAACACGCAAATCTATAGTGACAGAAAGCAGATTAGTTGTTGCCAAGGGCTGAGGGGAGTGGAGAATGGGAGTGAGTGTTTAATAGGTATGACGTTTCCTTTTGACGAGATGAAAGTGCTCTGGGATTGGATAGCAGTGGTGGTCAGCTATTTTTGTCAGTAAAGTTTTATTGAAACATAGCCACGTCCATTTGCAAATGTATCCTCTCTGGCTGCTTTTGAACCACAAACACGGGACTGGGTACGTGTGACAGAGATCACGTGGCCTGAAAAATATTCATTATCTGGACCTTTTCATAAAACATTTTTCGGCCGGGCGCGGTGGCTCAAGCCTGTAATCCCAGCACTTTGGGAGGCCGAGACGGGCGGATCACGAGGTCAGGAGATCGAGACCATCCTGGCTAACACAATGAAACCCCGTCTCTACTAAAAATACAAAAAAATTAGCCGGGCGAGGTGGCGGGCGCCTGTAGTCCCAGCTACTCGGGAGGCTGAGGCAGGAGAATGGCATAAACCCGGGAGGCGGAGCTTGCAGTGAGCCGAGATAGCGCCACTGCACTCCAGCCTGGGCGACAGAGCGAGACTCCGTCTCAAAAAAAAAAAAAAAAAAAAAAAAAATTTTCACTTCCAGCTTTAGACCATTGCTGTCAGTAGAATAAAATTAGTATTCAACACTTTGGGAGGCTGAGGTGGGTGGATCTCAAGGTTAGGAGACGGAGACCATCCCGGCTAACACGGTGAAATCCCGTCTCTACTAAAAATGCAAAAAAAATTAGCCGGGCGAGGTGGCGGGCGCCTGTAGTCCCAGCTACTCGGGAGGCTGAGGCAGGAGAATGGCGTGAACCCGGGAGGCGAAGCTTGCAGTGAGCCAAGATCGCGCCACTGCACTCCAGCCTGGGCGACAGAGTGAGACTCTGCCTCAAAAAAAAAAAAAAAAAAAAAAATTAGTATTCAAAATCTTGATGGTAGCATAATTAGCATTTTGTTGAAATTAAGAGATAAAAAACAAATTGAACGCGTGAGTATGTAGTAGTTCGTGATCTGCGTATGTCTTTGTTTTATTACTCATCCCAACATTGCTGGCCCATCAACAAAATGCCCAAATGAGCAATAATAATTAAATTGAGTCATTTCTGGTAATTTGCCAACTTTCAGACATAGAAAAATAATAGATTTATGTGTATTTTTCTGTTTTGTTGTTAGGAAGGAATATTTGTCAAAATAGGAGAATAGGATGTATTTCATTTAACAGTTTATTAGCTTGATTTATAACTTTTTAAATGTTCAGACAAACGGTATGTGGGCCTTCGTTTGTGCTCTTGTCCAGGGACCTGAAATGTAAAGGGTGGGCCAGAAGAAAACACACTGGGACTTAGACTAAGTCATGGTGAAGAAAAGCAAGGCCGGCAGACAGGCTGTCCATTCCAAAAAAGCCTGGGGCTGTCAGGGGTTGAACTTTCCAGATGAGGCACTTCACGCGGGCGAGGTGGTTCCACCGCAGCAGAAACGCTGCAGACGCCTCACATCTGTGTGACCGAACAGAAATCCCTCTTCTTTCAGCACAGGAAAACGAAACAGGCTAGGCTCTGGGGGGAGCAGCAGAAAATAGCGGCTGTCCAAATGGGCTTTTAAAAAAATTAAACTTCAACAACATTTAAAAAATTCTACATGCCAAAAAGGTTCATTATAGAAAACTTAGAAAATTCAGAGAAGCACAAAATTCTAGAAAGTAAAACTACTCACCCACCGCTCAGATACAGCATTTAAAAATACATCCATGCAGATCTCATTCTATGCAGAGCTGTAGGTTAATACTTTATTTATAAAATTAAATCATATTGTGCACACACTATTCTAAACTGCCTGTTGCACTTTGGAATAAATAGAAACACCATTCTTGTCATTAATTACACATCTACTTCGTTTTAAATTGCTGCGCAGTATCCTATTTTATGAAATGCCATAAAGTGTTCAGTGAATCCCTTATTATTGGATACCTGAGTTGTTTCTAAAGTCAAACATTTTGACTCACATGTTTAATTATTTCCTTGAAGTAGAAATGAAGGCATGAGTATTTTAAAAGCTTTTGAGCCATACCGTAAAACTTCTATGAAGGTATTTATATTTTGTCTTTGAATCTTAATATATTAAAATATTTTGGTTCTATTTCAGTATATTAAAGTATATATTTTCTCATACAGTCCTTAACACTTTGTATTATATTTCAATTGCTTCCAGTAAGCATAGGGAAATGATTTTTTTTAATATTTTCGTACGTATGCTTTAAATTAGAGCATTTCCCAGATGTTTATCAAGATTATGATTTTCAAAGACATTTTCTGGTTATGTTTGTTTTGTCTATATTTTTCTAATGGGATTTTTTTTTCTTAGATTTCAAACGTTTTCTTTATATTAATGATATTTATCCCTTGTCTTTTATGGAGCGAACATTCCCGTCTATCCTTTCTTGTTTCTTTTTTGTTCATAGTGTTTTTAAAAAATATTTTAAAAACCATCAATGTTTTTCTTTATGACTTTTGCTTTTCCTTTATAATGTTTCCTAAGAAAGGTCTTTCTAATCTTAAATAAATATCCATCTTTGATTTGTATTTTATTTTTAAATTCACTTTAAATTATGTAAAGTCAAATTTGAAATATATATACTTTAAAATTATGAACAAGTACCTGTCCTTTTATCCAGTATTGATATGCCACCTACATCATATACTAAGTTGCTATGTATCCTTCATTTTGTGTTCGGAGTTTTGATACTGTTCTATGTTTACCTTGGCATTAGTAGAGCAGCACTCTTTTAATTATTGCAATTTGGCTGGGCGTGATGGCCCATGCCTGTAATCCCAGCACTTTGAGAGGCCAAGGAGGGTGGATCACGTGAGGTCACGTGTTTCTAGGTATGGCTTTTCCTTTAGAGGAAACGTTGCCAGAGATGAGGAGAGGGTAAGACTACAAAGTGATAGCATGAGATTAAAGTGATGAAACTGTTTTATATTCGGATGGTGGTGTTGGTTATGCAAATCAGTACACATGTTGGACTTCATAGAGTTGTCCTCCAGAAATGTCAGTTTTGCTAAATATTAATTTAAATATAAAACAAAATAAAAATGTTACTGAGGAACATAAAAGAAAATTTGTGGAAATGAAAGTCATATAATTTTCCTAGATTAATGAACTAAAGGTAGTAAAAAGTCATCTCTTCCCAAACTAGTACTTGCATTTTATGAAATGCCAATTCAAATGGAAATGAAGAAGGAAATAGGATTTAATTCAAATATTGTGTAATTCTTCAATGTATTTGGAAGAAAATGCATTCAATGAAAAATGTTCAAGAGTAGAACAGGAAATTTCACATTCGATTTGAGACATATAAAATTGCAATAACATATATTTTTTGAAACGAGTCTCCCTCTCTTGCCCAGGCTGGAGTGCAGGGCGCTATCTTGGCTCACTGCAACCTCCACCTCTTGGGTTCAAGCGATTCTCCCACCTCAGCCTCCCAAGTAGCTGGCATAACAGGTATGTGCCACCATACCTGGCTAATTTTTGTATTTTTAGTAGAGATGGGGTTTCACCATGTTGGTCAGGCTGGTCTTGAACTCCTGGCCTCAGGTGATCTGCCCACCTCCGCCTCCCAAAGTGCTGGGATTACAGGCATGAGCCACTGTGGGCAACCAGTTTGCTTCGTTTTGTTTTTTTTTGTTTGTTTGTTTTGTTTTTGCTGAATAGTATTCTATTGCCTACACGCACCACAGTTAGCTTATCCATTCACCTGCTGGAGGACATCATGGTCAGTTCCAGTTTTCAATAATTATGACTAGCACTGTTATTAACATTTTGCAGAGGTTGTATGTGAATACAAACTTTTTCTCTAGGCTAAACAGTAAGGGGCAAAATTACTGGGTCATTTAACAAGTATATGTTTAACTTTATAAGTAACTGCCAAATTGTTTTAAAGAGTATCCGCCAGGTGCGGTGGCTCATGCCTGTAATCCCAGCACTCTGGGAGGCCGAGGCGGGCAGATCACGAGATCAGGAGATCGAGACCATCCTGGCTAACACGGTGAAACCCCGTCTCTACTAAAAATACAAATATTTAGCCGGGTGTGGTGGTGGGTGCCTGTAGTCCCAGCTACTTGGGAGGCTGAGGCAGGAGAATGGCGTGAACCCAGGAGGTGGAGCTTGCAGTGAGCCGAGATCCCGCCACTGCACTTCAGCCTGGGTGACAGAGCCAGACTCCGTCTCAAAAAAAAAAAAAAAAAAAAAAAAAAAAGAGTGTCTACCATTTCTCATTTCCCAAAAGCAATGTATGAGGGTTTCATTTGCTTCACATCCTTGTCAGCACTTAATGTTGTCACTTTTTAAAAATAATTTTAGCCATTCTAATAGTTGTGTGGTGGTATCACATGGTGGTTTCAATTTACCTTTTCCTATTGATGAATGATGTTGAACATCTTTTTATGTGTTTAATTGCCTCCTTGTTGAAATGTTTATTACAGTTTTTTTGCCCATTTTTACATGGGGCTGGTTATTTTCTTACTGCTGAGTTTTAAAAGTTCTTTATATCTTCACCGGCCGGGCATGTTGGCTCACACCTATAATCCCAGCACTTTGGAAGGCCGAGACGGGTGAATCACGAGGTCAGGAGTTCGAGACCACCCTGGCCAACATGGAGAAACTCCATTTCTACTAAAAATACAAACAGTGAGCCGGGCACGGTGGCACGCACCTATAATCCCAGCTTCTCGGGAGGCTGAGGCAGGAGAATCACTTGAACCCAGGAGGCAGAGGTTGCGGTGAGCGGAGATTGCACAATTGCACTCCAGCCTGGGTGACAGAGCAAGACTCTGTCTCAAAAAAAATAAAATAAAATAAATAAATAAATAAATAAATAAAAGTTCTTTATATATTCAAAATAAAAGTCCTTTGATGGATAGGAGGTTTTTCCAAGTATTTTCCCAGTTTGTAGTTTGACTTTGCATTTTTTTTAACAGTGTCTTTGACTGAGTAAAAGATTTTTAATTTTGATGAAGTCCAATTTATAGATTTATTTTATGGATTATGCTTTTATCACATGTGTAAGAACTCTTTGCCTAGACCCAAGTCGTGAAGCCTCAGTAAAGCTTTTTACAGGCAAGTTGTACACAATTCTTATTGAGATGTTTTTCAAAATATTTTAATTTTTGCTATTATTTTGGATGAGATCTTGATGTTTTATTTGATCTAAATATACCTTAAGCTACTTTTTTTTTTTTTAATGCAGAAGTCATATTTTCAATCCAGTGATTTTTTGGAAACTTTTTCTTTCTCCCACTAAATCAAACTGATCAATGTATTTACATAGAATTATGGTAGAAACGTCAAACAAGCGATGAGACACCTTTGTGGTTACCCTATCTTTGTCGCTATCTCATTATCAATGACCCGAAATATTATGAGTCTCAAGCGTATTTTAGGAGGTAGGCAAGATAGCCAAAATGTAGATGAAGATATAGATATGACAGAATCTCTATTCTGGCCACGTGTACACTTATTATAAGAATGAAGGACTATAATGCGTAGGTTATGACAGATGGTCTAACCTCAAGTTCACAAAATCTGTTCTTAGCATAGCTAAGTCTGACATTAGGCTATGTTCTTATTCACCTAAGGCCAAGGTTCTTAACTTGAGTTCCAAGAATGAGTATCAGGAAACAGTGAACTTAAAATAAGTGTATGTAAAAGTGTGGAAATGAGTATATATGCATTTTTCTGAGGGAAAAATTTGAAATTTCATCATATGCTCTAAAAAGATCATCCTTTTTCAATTAGGCACATTCACATTCTACCCACACTCTCATTTCAAACATATCTAAATCACTGAACAAATTTAATAAATATTTAGTGAATGAATGTTATTAATAGATGACTAACATTAGGTTTGACCTAAAGTGCAAAATTTTTGTTTAGTAAACATTTATTGAATGTCTATCTTGGCCAAGCATCCTGTTGGCTACATGAATAAAAAGATAATGTCCCTGAGACAAACAGCATCTATCTAGAGGGCAGGTAGACACAATAACAAATGTATTTCAATGGGAAAATTACTATAAGGGAATGTTTATGTTCACAGAAGGAGTACTGAATCTGCCTAAGGAATTTAGAAAAAGCTTCACAAACACGGAAGTGTTTGAGTGAAGACAAGAATGATGATAAAAGTAGAGTCACAAGTGACCTCCCAATAATTTGCATAATCTGTAAACTTGCGATGTTGCAGAGTGAGTCAGATATAGAGAACAGGAGCTAATGATCAATTATATGGAAATTTATTTTATTATTGTATTTTATTTTTTTGAGAGGGAGTCTCACTCTGTCGCCCAGGTTGGAGTGCAGTGTCATGATCTTGGCTCACTGCAACCTCTGCCTCCCGGGTTCAAGCAATTCTCCTGCCTCAGCCTCCCAAGTAGCTGGGACTACAGGCGCCCACTACTATCTCTGGCTAATTTTTGTATTGTTAGTAGAGATGGGGTTTTGCCACATTGGCTAGGCTGATCTCGAACTCCTGACCACAGGTGATCTGCCTGCCTCGGCCTCCCAAAGTGTTGGGATTATAGGCATGAACCACCGTGCCTGGCCGTAAATTTATTTTCTAATAAAGTTTTATTTTAGTTTATCAGGGTCCACTGGGAGAAGAAGGATTCTAGAAGAAAAGTGCTTGAAAAAATGGAGGCATAAGAGATTAGTGCTTGAGAAAATGGAGGCATATTCAGAGAAGTATAAGTGGCTGAGTCTTGCTGGAGGGTGAAGTAGGAAGGATCCTACAGTCTGACTTATATGAATTTAATTTACAGAAATTACAGTGGAAACACAAATATTTATGCAAGATGGTGTCTACTGCAGCACGGTTAACAAACTTCTCAAAACAGGAAGTAACTTAATGATTATTAGCTTATCCATCATTAGAGGACTGCTGAAAAATCTCTAATTTATTCATATAATGTAACATTTCCCAGTGTTAAAAAGATTGAGTTACATCTGTTTCCAATGACTTAGAAAGATCCCCAAAATAGTATTAGGTTACAAAACAAGTCATAAAACGATAAGATACTATCTCATGTTTGTAAAAACAGGCAATAAAAAAAATGTTTTGAGTTAGAATGTGTTTTAGTATTAGGTTGAGTGTGTTGATGGCTCCAATTCTTCATTCCTCTCTTTATCCTTGCCGTTTGCCATGGAATTTCTAGTTTTTGTGTCAGGAGTGGAATCTGTTTTCCCATTTCATGATATTTAGTTTATCTACGTGACTTGCTTTGGCCAATGAAACATTAGCACTTGTGCTATAAGAAGAGACTTGAAAATTCTTCATCACTGTGAGGACATGTCTGGGCTAGCCTTCTGAAGGATGAAAGGCAGATGGAACAAAGTAAAGCCACCTCAGTTATCCCAGGAAAGCCTTCCCTAGGTCAGCCTTCAGCCAGCTAATTCCTCTGCTCAGGCTCAGCCAAGATCAGCAGAGCCATCTGGTCGACCCACAGCTGACCACAGACACATAAGCAAGGCCAGCTGAGATTCCAAGTTAGTCTGGATCAGCTAAAACCTGCAGACTTACAAAATAAATAACTGTTATTGTATGTCTCTGAGGTTTTGTGGTAATGTTATGAAGCATTATTTTAGCCCTAGATAACTAATAGGCTATATTTGTATATAATATAAGCTTACCAAAAATCTGGACAGATACATAACAAATTATTAACAGTGGTTACCTCTAGGAAATGGAATGGTTGGTTAACAATGTACTTCCACACACTGAAAGTATTGATGTACCCTCTAAGAAATTGAATTGCTGTTTTTGCTTTGATCCATTTTCTCTCCTTAATGTGTTCTTGAAACACCAAAAATAGATAAGAAAATAGGACTTGATCCTGGCGGCTGCCTAGGGCCTTAAGATTAAGTCTGAATGGTTACAGAACTAACATTCTAAAAAGTTTGAGAATAGTTGGCTTTTGTTCTTATCTATCACGCTGATAGGCTGAACATCAGTGAATGAGACACTTAACCTCTATTTTAGCCCATTTTTCCTTATTTATAAAGCTGCAAACGGCTGATGCTGGGGGTGAGATCATTGAGATAATGATTATGTCTATTTTGAAGAGGAACAGCCATAGAAGAAACTGTTAAGAGTATCCAAAGTTCTGTATAAAAGTATTGTAAGCTGAAAGTGCTTAGAATAGCAATGATGACGACGACGATGATGATGATGATGATAATTTGCTAATTTTAACCCACACTAAGAACCAACTGCCATATGATCTATTAATCTTCTTGAGATTGACCTAATTTGGCCTTTCAGATTATTAAAATAGCTGAGTGATTTTATAAGTAAGTGGATTCTGATGTATGGTTATTTTATTCACTCATGCCAATTCTCTGGGAGAAAATTTAATTATTGTTTTAATCTTTCCCAAGTCTAGAAAAAAAAAAAAAAAAAGGAACTCCAAGCTATTGATTTGATTTGGTTGCTCACCCCACATTAAGCTTCGACCAATAGTTTTAACAAATGACAAGCATTTAAAATAACTGTAGACATCCAAAATATCAGAGAGTCATCTCCTGTGTGAAGCATAGAACTTATTAGAGGTAACAGGATGGGAAAATAGCATGAAAATATGTCAGGTTTGAGGGTTAAAAGTACCTGGTTCCATCTCCTGATAACTATCTGACCTGACCCTAAGTTTCTTAATTTCTGTGTATTAGTTTCCTCATCCATTGAAAATAAATAATGAATAGAAAATTCATGTTATGGAAATTAAATTCAGTTACTTGCCGCCACCTCCCTACATCTACCCTCTAATTAATAAAAAGGCTGGTAAAGGATCAATAAAGAATGGATATGCTATTGCTATTGATACTCTTCATGTCTCTTATGCTATTGCTTTGACTCATTAATTTTCCTTTTCCCAGTATGCTATTATTTTCTAATGTCTGCTTAAACAGTGATACAAAACAAAACCTGATATACTTTAGGACAGTTTCATTATCATTCAATCCTCTTAAATCCACAGTATGTTTGAGGGGAAACAAGCCTTTGAAAATTGTATCAGTCCTACTGTACATTCAGATATTATAAGATCCCGGTCAGAAGACATAGAGTCACTTGCCCAATGTTATATCAACAGAATAAGAACAAAAATCTAGGACCCTATTCTCCTAGCCAGAGCAACATCTGAAATATTTCCCAACCAGTCTATGTCTGTAGAACAATCCTCGATGCCGAAGAATATGCAAATATTTTCACTCAGTTTTTTTTTTTTTTCTTTTTGAGATAGAGTCTCATTGTGTCACCCAGGCTGGAGTGCCATGGCACAATCTCCACTCACTGCAGCCTATACCTCCTGGGTTCAAGCGATTCTCCTGCCTCAGCTTCCCAAATAGCTGGGATTATAGGCACCCGCCACCAGGCCTGGCTAATTTTTGTATTTTTAGTAGGATGGGATTTCACCAAGTTGGCCAGGCTGGTTTCTAACTCCTAACCTCAGGTGATCCACCCACCTCGACCTCCCAAAGTGGTGGGATCATTTCGATTTTTAAAGCGCTTATTCATTGGAAAACTAGAACAATATCCCTGTATGTTGAGTTTGCTGAGAGTTTGCTCTGACAACCTCAAACCTTCCAACCAAAAGCAACTTCATGGGCTTCTTTCCAAATTCTCTATGTTTTCCAAGCATTCTGTTGGGCTTCCCCAGGCCCACTGACACCCTTTCGTCTACATGGCAGCAGCTGTCTATGGTGGCAGCACTCCCAAACTCTTGCTTCTGAGTTTGAGTGACCATTTGCCTCTTGGCCGGGTTGGTTTACAGACTCCATCAGAAGTCCCCGTGCTTTGTGTTCTGCTTTCAGATCCTTTGCTAATTGCTTCTTTCTTTTGAGGGGCACAAAAACTGCCTGAGCTTCCCTGCCCCAGTAGGCAGGATGTTCTCTGCTTTCAGATGTGTCAGCCCTTCCAAAATGTACTCTTGATCTTGGGAAAAGAAGTAATTAGCCTGATGGGGAATACACTGCTGTTTCAGCAGTTTTCTCACTGCTGGGTTTTGAAGTAATAGAGGGCCAGGCAGGTCAGAAAGAAGTTGAGTGCTGTTGAGTTTCAATGCCCCACTAAGCTCACATAGCAACTACTGGCACTCAAAGCTCATTAGTTCTAACCCAACACTGCTAATCGCCCCGAGTGATGAATCCGCTTTCATGGACACTTAGAGAGGTATTTGCTAACATTTAACCTCAGCGTGCCCTGTATGGCCTTCAAGGTCTCACAAGTTGATATAAACTTGAAGAAAGAGTACATCAAGCATTATCATAGGAAAGATGGGCCTACGTTGTGGGGTCCTCATATAGACAAAAATCGCTCTAATGATTCCTCTTAGAAGAACTTTATCATATTGTTACAGGCAATGTTCCTCTCTTCTTGGTAACCCTAGGATTGAAGGAAGTGTGTTTGGATCTGTGGCTACAACTCTTTAGATATGGGTTTCTCAACCCCAACACTATTGATATTCCAGGATGGATAATTCTTTGTTTGGGGGCTGTTCTATGCATTGTAGAATTTGGGCAGCATCTCTGGACTGCATAGATAGATGCCAGTAGCAACCTCCCTTTCCTCCATTCTCTCTCCAGGGTGTGATAACAACTACTAGTGTCTCCAGACGTGGCCAAATGTCTCCTGGGGGCAAAATTGTCCTCTGATGAAAACCACTGCTTTAGAAAATTGCCACCGACATTGAATTTAAAAAGTGGAATACAGTAAAATAGAATCAGAAAAAAAAAATCAGACAACATAGCGTGAGAAAGTACTGTTTCATAAACATGTATTTCATATTCATCTGTGTATATGTATATGCCTATAAATAACATGGATTATGGTTAAAAAAAAGTTAACAATACTGAGAGACTTGACCCTCAGAAAGTCTATTGTTTATCTGTGCTATTACTAAGAGATGAATTACAGTCTCCCATTTAGAAATCTACTTCTCTTCAATATTGTATTGTATGCTTTTGTTTGATTGTTTTTAATTTAGTATGGTTTTCTTTCAACAACTAATGGGCACTTTGTTTTCTACCTTATTGAAACAAGGTTAGTGATTTCTGTCTACCTTAGATAATATAAAAGTATCAAAACAAAATATCATAGGTCATCCAGGAGATTAGGGAGTCTATATACTGAGGGAAATAGCAAAATATGTGCAAAGCTGCCCAATCTCGCCATCTCCGGGCTTATTATATATTTCAGGAGACAATTATTAAGCAATGTGTATTTAAATCTCACTTTATAGACAGATGACACAGGTTAGATGGTTAATACCAAGTTAAATTAGACAAGAAAATGGCCATTTGCTGTCAGTTGGGGACATATGAATGAACACATAAAAACTGAAACAATAAAAAATGGTAAAATAATATTTAATGATACCAAAGCTGTTTCAAGTCAAGTCAAGCTTCCTAGACCAAAAAAACCTAAAAAACAAAAACAAAAAAAGCAAGTACAAAAGATAACCTTTTCAGTTTTGGCCATAAGTTTGTGGTAACCCCAGAACACAAGGGAAGTTTTATTGAGAGTGATAAAGCACATATTCAAGCTACAACAGACAGCTAGGGTGAGTGAGAAATGCTGAATGCTTAGAAAAAAATAGAAGTGGGTCAAGATAGGAACCAAAGGCAGAAGTGAGAAGTTACACAAGCTAGGAATTTCACAAAAAAGAGAGGATGAACTAGGTCTCAAGAGTCCAGCATCTGAGACTCTAGGATCAAACTAAAGAAGAAGTGAAGCTTTCTCTATTTTCTTCTTAAATATTTCCTTTCTAGAAATAAATAAATAAATAAATAAATAAATAAATAAATAAATAAACCCAATCTGTATTTGAAGATCTGGCCACGTAGTTGTATGGAAAGTGGGTGAAATAACAAGGAAAAGACGAAGAATATGGCCTGTCTAGTTAATTTCTTGAGCAGGAAACTGGATCAGGTAACTGAAACAAAAAATGTAATCATGGGTAAGACAAAGCCTGGATATTTGACAGCCCACATTTGGGGTAAAATTAGGAAGACAGAGGGTGATGTCATATAGAAGAGGAAACCAAAAGGATGCAGGAAATCATTTGTAAATGTGCCTGTGATCTATAGTGTTGAATATCAAATGCTGCAAAGATGTTGAGAAATGGCAGCTCTGACAATGGTGGATTGCTATTGCTCCTGGAAAGAAGTTTCCATAAAATTCCTTCCCCCCACACTAAGAGAGGTTTTCTGGGTGCTACAGAAAATAGGTAAGAGTTAGTTTTACACGGAGAAATCTCCAATAGTTTTCTCTCGGTAAGTTTTTGCCTGTTTTCAATCAGTTGTTTTCAATTTGAATTGCCTTTCAATAACAGATGCCTGCTTTGTTTCCCACAGAGAGTTTTAGTAACTTGTGTCTTTCAATAGAGAATTCATTTCAGATATATTTTAAATTCATTATTGCAGAGTTATGTAATGTATATTTTATAATTTCTTGGCCATATCTAGTCTCATTGTTTTATTACTTTTTGCTCTTTTTCAAGTTCGAGGGCATGAATGCTTATTTATCCATTTTCATTCTATCTTAATACTAAAATACATAAAAATGTGAATTCATTCTACTTACATCACTGACTGTAAAAATATGACAGGTATATAGTATTATCATTTGGCTCTTACATAAATGGCCTTTAACTGCTTGTTTGATTTCCTCTTTGAAGGTGTTTATAAAGTAGTTTTTAACCTGATATTGATTTTATTAATTTTATTTTTCCTTTGTTATTACTTGTCACTTACAAAGTATGAGTTTGTGGCCAAGTATACACACATTTTACAAATATTTCACAGACTTTTGAAAAGACTATTTTCTGTTTGTAGATAAGTAGCCTTCTGACAGCTATTAATCAGATCAAAATTAAGCCTATATATTTGAGACAGGGTCTCACTCTGTCACCCAGGCCAGAGCACAGTGACATGATCTCAACTCACTGAAGCCTCAAGCGCCAGGGCTCAAGCAATCCTCCTGAGTCAGCCTCCTGAATAGCTGGGACTACAGGCACACACTACCACATCCGGCTAATTTTTGTGTCTTTTTGTAGATATGAGGTTTCACCATGTTGCCTAGGCTGAGGACTCTGGTGATCTGCTCACCTCAGCTTCCCAAAGTGTTGGCATTACAGGTGTGCACCACTGAGCTGGGCTTAAGCACATTTTTGATATTTCTATATTTATTCTCGTTTTTCCAATTGCTCTGGCAAAAGTTCAAATGAATGTATTAGAATATTCCACCAGTACTGTGATATTTTTTAAAAATTTCTACATGTTCTATGGATTCTATCAATATCAATTTCCTGGTTTTGGTATGGTACAATAACTATAGAAGGTGATAACATTGGGAGAGGCTGGGTGAAGGGTACATAAGAACTTTTTGCAAAATGTATTCACATTCCTACAAATCTATAATAGTTTCCAATTAAAAGTAAAAATAAATTAAAAAATTCACTGCTTGCATTTCTAACAGCTTTCAGGTCATATATTTTGATGTTAGTGGTTATGTCATCTACTACATAAATGTTCATAAATCTCAAGCTGTAAATTATACCCTTGATTATTAAAAATAGATACTTTTGTTTTATTTAACATGTTTTACCTTGAATTTTACTTTGCCTGATGCTAATTTTGTGACCCCAGCTTGCTTTCTTTTATTTCCTTTCTTTTCTCTCTTGCAGTGTGTATGTGTGAGTGTGTCTGCATACTCCCAAGTCTGGTAAGTCAGCTTTGACTATCCTATATTTTTAAACTTATTTCATTTTGTTTTAGTGTGTCTGTTACAAATAAGAAATAACAATCACAGATTTTTACTCCTATTATGATATAATTTTAGTTCATTCATTTTTATTGGATGCCTTAACTTTCTTTATACCTTAACCATATCAGGTAATTTGGACAGTTAAAAATTATTGTCCTAAATGTTTTTTTCCTTAAAACTGTAATATGAGGCTAACGCTTTCTGAAACGTAATATTTCAAGGAAGACATCTAATGCCAGCATTATATATTTTTTTCCTCTGAGGCAATCTGTTTTTGTCATCTAGATAATTGTAGGGTTTTTTTTTGTTGATGTTGTTGTTTTCCCTTGATTAAACTTTTCTCCTTGGAATCAGGATGCATTTAGGCCACTTTCATGACTTTTGCATGATACTCAGTTAACCTTTTCAAATTACAGACTGAAATCTGGAGAAAACAAATTAAGAGATTTTCCCCAGTTTTCTCCCATTTCATACTGAAACTCTGTATCATAGAGGGTCAGGAAGGGAGGACATTCATTCTGATGCCTCCAATTGACTCTGTTTTTCTAAAAGACCGAGTTTTATGTTTGATCATGTTTCTTCCTGTTGACCTTACAGGGCCCCAGAGGTGGATCTGTGTTTGTCCATATTTGTGACTGAAAGGGCTTCCGTTTTTCCGAGTGCCTGTTGAAATCTGTTCAGGGCCAGAGCAAGGGAGAAGAGAAATGTTACCTTTTTTTTTTTTTTCCTGTGATTTACTTTATCAAAATAAAAGTCAAATAAATATCCCAAGAGGAGGAGGCAGGGAGACAGCACAGGAACTAGTACGCCAAGGCTGAGACCTGAGGCTGGCTGCACTAAGCCCCCAGCTGTACTTGACATGATATCCTAGGAAACCGGGATATCAGTGCTCCAGGCACCCACCTTGCCATCTGCAGGCCTGAATCCTGCTTGTTCAGTCCTGACCCTTGCTGTCTCTACAGGGCAGTCTTAGAATCTGCCCTCTGTCACTGCATTGCAGTGCACCCTCCCTGGGGCCCAGCATCTGAGTTCCAGGGTTTGCAGATGGTCCCTTCTGCTTCCTTCTGAGAACAAGCTTTCCTTCAGTGGCTCCTGTCCCAACTTCTCAATTGCTGTCGCCTCAATCCAGACTTCCCCGCATTGTATCTGAGAGAATTTATGAGCTCTTTGCTGGTAGATGGTGATTGTCCTTTTTCCATTACTGACAGTGCTTTTTCCTTATTCCTACTATTTCTTTGGCCATGTCACTGGGAATTTGGGGAAAGGAAACACTTAAAGCACAAGTTTTTATTACCAAATTGAACTTGGATGCAACTTTAATTTTTTTAATATACATATTATTGGGTTGGGCTGTGATTAATTTTCATTTCCTCAAGGTTAAAAAAATATATATTCTCCTCACCTGAGGATACCAGGCAGATCAGAGTAAAGTAAAAGCCATTCACAGTGGTTATTTTCTTTTTTTTTTCTTTTTTATTTTTTTGAGACAGAGCTTCACTCTTGTTGCCCAGGCTGGAGTGCAGTGGTGTGGTCTCAGCTCACCACAACCTCCGTCTCCCAGGTTCAAGCGATTCTCCTGCCTCAGCCTCCCGAGTAGTTGGGATTACAGGCACCCGCCACCACGCCCGGCTAATTTTTTTTTTTTTTTATTTTTAGCACAGACGGGTTTCTCCATGTTGGTCAGCCTGGTCTCGAACTCCCGACCTCAGGTGATCCACCCGCCTTGGCCTCCCAAAGCACTGGGATTACAGGCGTGAGCCATTGCACCTGGTCCATGGAGGTCGTTTTCTATGGGGGCTACCACATACTTTGCTGCTGGCTGGGCACTATTCTGGGGACTGAGAACCCCATTTCCAGAGACTTCTTGCATGACGGACTGTTCCAGCCCCAAATAACCTACCTACTTTGCCTTCCTCAAGCCCCGAGAGCTGAGGCTGCTATACGTGGGAAACAGCAGGTCCCAGGACTGAACCCAGACAGTCTGGGTGTGCGCTTACCTTCCGTTCCTTTCTTTCATTCCTTTAAACCGATTTTTTTTTTTTCTCTCTCTCTCCTGGACTAAAGACATTGAACTATGTTCCTATCTGCTATGCCCACAAAATGATCCTTTAGAAAAAGGGGAGGGAGGGCATGGAGCATGAAAAAGAAAAAGGGACAGAATACCCAAGGGACACAGAGTTGATTCTGTCTAATTATACTTTTTAAATTCCCCTAATTGCTCTGTTAAATTATTGATGTGGAAACTGTTTCCTTTTAGGAAGGGAGTTAAGCAATCAAGAGCCCTGAGGACCAAGAAGACAGACATCACCTGCTCTGGGTTTGGTAATTAAGGCATTATCCATCACCCCGGGAGCGGAGTGGACCCTGGTGGGAGAGTGAAGCCCCCCTGCTCCCCACAGCACAAAGATTGCCCACCACAAAGTGCCAAGAGCTCAGGGTCTTTGGAAATGCATCTAAGATAACCTCACAGCCCAGCAGCTTCTAGGAAGACTGATTGATCAACAGAAAGGGAAACAAGACTCTGCTCCGATATATTCCCATTCTGCTCATTGATTTTCCTCCTTTTACAAACATTTGTTCGTAGGCTTCCAACTACGGCTGCAGTGGATCTGGCTTTGAGGATTTTAGCTCCCCTTCATTATCTGTAATTGTGTGGGGACTTCAAGTCACAAAAGGCTAATATTTAAAGTGTCAATATTCTTGGTTGCTGTTTGCTTTTTTGGGAAATGTATAATTGAAGTACAATGACCCAGTGCAGATATCACAATATCACTCATAATGTTCTTATTTTTTTTTTTACAGCTATCAATATTCATTCTTCTTGGCCCCCAGGAATAGGCAGTGCTTCCTGGGTTGGCCAGATATATGTATATATACTGATCCGTGTCATTGGAAAGAAGGAGGAGATCTACTGGATTCTGATTTGGGATCCAATTCAGAATGGATCATACAGTCAGGGAAGTTATAACGCAGTATGAGTAATGAACGTCTCCATTCCTAATGGAATGTGAAGGATGCACTGTATGGGCTCCAAAGTCCCATCTACCTCTAATATTCTGGACATGTGGGTCAAGGAATAAAAACTCTGGCAGGCAACAAAAATGATGGGAAACGTGACAGGCACAGAGATGTGCTACTCAGATCACCCTTCAGGAAACGACTTGCCTGCCATCCAGCTGTGTGACGTGTGGGCAGCCGACAGGTTTCAGCTGTTAGAGCCTTTAGGCTCCATCTCACTGTCGAGCTCATGATTTGCTCACAGCAGAGCTTGGTCAATAGTGGAACAAGGTGGTGGCACCAAGGCTTAGCCCAGTGACTCTTGTGCTGAGCCATCTTTGCTCCAGAGCCTCCCATTGGTCTGGCAGAGACTGTCAGGTCTGCATGGGGGTCTGCCCAATCCAGCTTCCCTCCTTTTACTTGTACAGATTTCCCTTTCTATGACACCTTTTGTACTTCTAACTCCCTCTTGGGATCTGCTTCCTGGAGAACTTCCATGGTGACAGGGGATGAGTTGCAAACAAAGTGGCGTACGATGCAGAAGAGGGTGTGATGGATCCGACCACTGGGGGAACGGAGGAAGGCGAAATTGTGAAGGAAACGGCATTTGAGTTGACTTTAAAGACGAATAGGAGTTGAATGAGTAGGAAAGAAGAAAATAGACATTTGAAGCAGCAGGATGGACACATGCACAAAGGCATGATATAAAGAGCAGGATGTGGGAGCATGGGTAATGTATGGAACGATGTGGACATGTGCAGTGGTGGGGACGGGGGTGAAGCGGGGAGATAAAGCTGGGAAATATGGGATCCAAGATAAACAGCTGTCACAAACGCTGTATGTATACACTCCTATTGGTTTGTAGACTCTGATAAAGGGAAATGGTAGTCCTGGGAGAAGAATGAGCTGCACAAAGCAATAAAATATGTAGAATTCCATAGCATAGTATTTTTGACAGCCCTGAAACAGATATTTTACTTCTATGTAGGTGGTTTCCTTGGAAAAATAGCACCTGCTATTTGTTAGGGAGAGAATGAATTGCTTGACCCATGGTACAGTCAAATCAATCATATCATAACACCAATCTATCATGTAAAATTCATTCTCTAGGCCCACATTTTGAGGAAAGAAAATGGCAGTTAATATTCCTATTGCTGACTACTTATTCAAGAGAAGAAAAAGACATGTTTACATGGTTCTAAAATAACTACTTTAAGCCCATTATCAAATCCTAACAAGGAAGACCATCCATCCTAAAGAAGTTATTTTATAACTCATAATTTGCTTTAATTAAAAAAAAATTTCCCAAGCTGCATTCCAAGAAACACAGAGTCCTATGGATTTTTCATTAAAATGCTTTCTACTGTCATCATAATATGAGAAACACTGTATGTGACAAATCCCATCTGACTTTTCACAGTGAATTTTAGAAGGTCCACGGACTTTAAAAGTCTACTGTAGAAAATTCATTTATGTTTGTTGAATTCATTTCCCATTCATATTTGATCACAAAATCCTCCTACCTTCATAACTCCTGTGAAAGATATGGAAATAACACTACAGGGAAAACATTTTGTGGGTTGACTTTGAGGAATTCAAAAGCATTTCAGATCAAAACTTGCTGAACACAACCTCAAAGTCTCCTTGTAAATGTTTTAGGGTCACTCCATGAAATGAGAGGGTGGCTAAGCAGGTGGGTTCTAGAGCTCCCCTCCCCAATTCAATCATCGTGGATTGTATTATGTATTAAGAATTTGTAACAGATATTTAAGAATAAAAAAAGAGTTCTAGTGCTACATTTGAAATCACAACAGTAATCAATCAATCTATTTATCTAACTACACACACACACACACACACACACACACACACACGGGTTGGGGTGGGCATATATCTACCATTAGGAAAAGGAGAAAGACCAGGGGCTTGATCTCAGAAGAAGAAATGCCCCCTTTTCATTCCTTTGAATAGATGCAACACAAACTTCCCAAAGGACACTCCTGCTCAGACATAGGCAATCCCACCTAAAATACAGTTCTTATTTTTAACTTTAATGAAGTTAAGAGGAAATTGCAAGGCTCATTATCACTAATCATTTGAGGTATAAACGATGTCTACAAATGATACCCAGAAAGGATGGCGACAAGAAGTTATGGGTCAAAGGACAATCACAACAGTAATATCAACAAGGTGGTCCACATGCATCATCTCTAATCCTGACAAATGCAAAGCAAGGTGGACATTACTGCTCCCACTCTCCAAATGACTCAACTAAAGTGTAGAGAGCTTCAGTAACTTGTACCAAGTGAGCCAGATGATAAGGAGGTGTGGAAGACTTGAACCCAAGACAGGCAGATTTCAAAAGCAGTCCTGTTACAAAGGCAGTGGGTAACACTAACTTTTAAAAATCATATATAGACAATCTAACAATCTGTTTGGTTATGAAACAAAATAGATGGATGCTTCTCAAAGTTAGCTCCCTTTGTAGGACTTGGGGGAGCCTACCACCACCCCAAAAGCTGATAGTACTGAATCATGGCCTGTCTCTGCTTTATCCTCCCCATGACCACAGTCAGCACAACTCGCAGTCAATACAAGTGTAAGCAACTCAATCTCTCAGTTTTCTGTATGTGGCTTTTCATTTTTTCAGTGTGACAAATGAATACGAGGCAGGCATTTTCTTTCTTCCACTCAGTGGTTTTACAGTATTGACTCAAGCCCTTCCTCTCTTCCCCCGAGACCTCTTTGAGGTGGGCCAGTGAGGGCCACTGATCCCTCTTCTCTGGCTAGAAATGAACCCAGTGACTTTCACATTCTGATAAACGGAATCAGATGCTATTGAGTGTTTCCATTTGATTGGGTCAGGCAACTATTCCTGAGGTCACTTCAGTGTCATTTGAACTCAAAAGAATCCATGTATTACATGAGCCTAAACTTCTTAATTTAATCCAACAGTTAAGGAAAAGCATAAAAAGACGGCTGTGCAATTTGATCACGATATCTCTCCTAAGTGAATTCAAAGCAAAGCATGGATTGATTTTGCTCAAAGAATGACCAACTCTTAAAACATATTCATTAGTAAATAGCTCACTCTTCAAAATCAAGAACTCGGGGTTGTATTTTCATCCATTTTTCTCACAGTTGCAGTTCCTGATGAACCAGCTCCCGTTGCATATCACCTTCCCTTTCACCAGAACAGGAGTTTTCAAATGGCAGCTGTAATTGTGGGGTTTGGGTGGGGTGCTCATCCTACCCCACATCCCAATATCTGAGTGAGGAAAACAAAATAGGTTTTGTCCCCTTTAAAAGTGTTTCAGACAGGAAAGACCTCCTTGAATGTTATAAACTTGAATGGGAAAAAATGTGCATTCTCCTTCCCCACCCCCACCCAGTTCCCAGCATCTTTGTTTGAACCAAGTCTCAAAAAACATGTAAATCTTGGCCCAGACTAAGCAAATCACCTTAAAAAGGAAGGTTAGAGAACTGTTTATTATTTGAAATGTCTCTCTCCAGACCTTATTTTTGATAAATTGGCTTCAGCTTCATTACTTCATGATATATCTCCCTTGACATTTAATTATACTTACTCCAAACACATTAAGCGAATCAGTCTGAACAGCTTCTTATTAATATGCAAATTTCTCCTTTGAAAACCCATGAATCTGTGAAAAATCTCTTTAGGCTTCCATTAAACCCACTCAGGAAGTTGTATACCTCACACAGACACTTGCCTCATTCACTGACTCAATGATTCAGCATTTACTAATTGTCTGAGTTAACTATTCTGGCCACATCAAGGGGAGGTGGTAGGAAAGAGAGAGGGGACAGGGAACCAAATGGGATTCAGAAGCTGAACACTTAAAAGATGAATGATCAGAGGCCAGGCTTGAATTAGCGGCTGGTAATTAGAGCTCAAAATCAAGGCTCTTTGCAAGCACAATCAGCCACATGAGTTGAAACAGCATACTTTAAGGGGAGAAGCCACGGACTTAGTTCACCGGTGACTTCTCTGGCAATTCTGTTTCAGATGAAGATGGGCTGCTGAACATCTCTTATGCCCTCCCAAGTGCTGGCTGCACTTGTGTTCCTTTACCATTGCATTTGCAAAAGATCTGACTGTCATCAGGTAACACAGCGGGGCATAGGTAGAGCAGTCCTAGTTAGGAATGGTGCCAGGAAGACCAGGGGCTGACCAGGAGAATGCTGAGTTCAAATTAGGAAACAGGGTCCTAAGGCTGTCGGGAGGTCGAAGCAAATTTCAAAGAAGCCTGAGTTTCAGAAATTGACAAACAAAGCCTAGCGCTTCAGGAGCTAGCCGAACACCTAGCAACAAGGAGATGGAGGCAACATCATGAGGAAATCAGTTTTCCAAGAGAGTCCAGGGCCCGAGGGGGGTCAGGATGAAAGGGGAATAAAGTATAAAGTAGAGATCAACACAAGCAAGACGTCTGGGTATGAAGAGTTTACGAGAGAGTCGCTCTTAAATATCTGCTGATGGAATACTGAAGATGGGGAAAGACAATTATTTTCCATAGTCCTATCAGACAAAAGTCTGAAATTAGAGACATCTGGGCAGCAGGAGATAGAAGCATCAGAGAGCAGCATGCAGGATTCAGGTTCTGGAGGTTTTTATCATCTTTGTTGAATATTTCCAAGACATATTTGCAATAGTAAACAACATGGTTATGGTTACACACACACAAATATATATATATATATGCTATGCTTTGACTTATGATGAAAATGGAGGAAATATAATAGGTTCTTTTCAGTGACATCTGGATCTCACCCTGAATAATCTCATCCACTCTAGACCTCAGTCCCATCATCTTATCAAAAAAGGACAACAGCACCTGCTCCATCCTTTTTATAGTGTTGCTGTAAGAATTAAATTGAATAGAACATGTCAAGATTGCGGAGGAGGGGGGAACTGTGTAAAGTGTAAAATACCTACATGTATAAGGTTAATATATATAGTCAAGTTAGGCTTTCTCATTTGCATACCAACCTTGTAAATGGCATCCACTGCTAAGTAGCAATTAAACTGCTTGATAAGGGAAACAGGAAAGAAACTAATGTTTAATACATATCTGCTATAATCCACACACTGCTTAAGGTGACTTTTGTAGTTTATCTCACTTTCTCCTTACAGCAACCCTGAAGAAACAGAAAAAGGAAATGTCATCTTCCTAAGTCTTGTTCGGAAGGAGAAAAGTCTAGAACAGAGACTCGTTTTCAATGAGTTCCCAGATCTTTAAAGGGGAGATAAGAAAAATAATAATGAAAATATACAAAGAATTGTTATAATCTGAAGTTATTAATTTTTAAGGCAACTCTGTATCTGTCATTTGAGATTGGTTACATTCATTGCAAAGAATTTAAATCAAAATAACAAAAAGCAGGAGAAATCTGATTGCATCAAGATAGAAAGATGTTACTTTCATGGAAACAACTTCCTAAAGCTTTAGATAGGGTCTATAATTTGAACAAATAGGAGAGTAATAACCCAAAATGAAAAAAAGAACAAAATGTTCAGTGATACTTATTGTCGTCAAAGATCATAGTCCAGAGTATAAAGTTCTTTTCTTGCTTGTTTAAAATTCCTGCCTTATATTTAGTGTAACAAATAAGAAGAGAAAGAACTTAACATAGGAAGGACTGTAAATCCCTGAAGAGTTTCTCTGAGAGCATTTTCACAGATGTCTCAGAGAAAGAGGGAGAAAGAAATTAGGATGAATTTAGTGTTTTTGAGAAAACTAGCCAGAAATACCCATTTGGGTACTTTCTTTTGTCTCAATTCCATAGATCCCAAAGCAATCACAAGCATTAGAATCTTGTTATGAAACCATAACCTGCAAATTTTCTTCCCCTTGACTAGGTGGGAAGATGAATGCATGATGTGGAGAGTCCAAATCCTTCTTGCCCTACTTAGTAGTAGCTGTGATAACTTAAGTCTTTGTTTCTATAAAAGGGGTTAATATCTAACTTACAGTGTTACTGAGAAAATTAAAGCAGATACAATATTTAAGATGCTTGGAATAAGTACTCAAAAATGGAAAAGATTGCTATTAAACACACTCCTTGAAGATAGGAAACCTTTTATTGCACTTTGCCTCCTTCAGGGCATTTGAACAGAGCTGACTCTCAACACATACAGTCAGTTCTTGTTATTCTAAGTAATTATGTTCTATAAAGTTGCTGCAGGCCAGGTGCGGTGGCTTACACCAGTAATTCCAGCACTTTGGGAGGTAGAGGGAGGTGGACTGCTTGAGCCCAGGAGTTTGAGACCAGCCTGGGTAACATGGTGAAACCTCATCTCTACAAACTACAAAAAAAAAAAAAAAAAAAAAATTATCCGGGTATGGTGGCATGCACCTGTAGTTCCAGCAACCTGGGAGAATGAGGTGGGAGGATTGCTGGAGCCCAGGGAGATCAAGGCTGCAGTGAGCCGTGATGGTGCCACTGCCATCCAGCCGGAGCAACAAAGTGACACCCTGTCTCAAAAAAATAAATAATGGCAGGGCGCAGTGGCTCACGCCTGTAATCCCAGCACTTTGGGAGGCCAAGGCAGGCAGATCACCTGAGGTCGGGAGTTCGTGACCAGCCTAACTAACATGGAGAAACCACATCTCTACTAAAAATACAAAAATTAGTCAGGCGTGGTGGCACATGCCTGTAATCCCAGCTACTCGGGAGGCTGAGGCAGGAGAATCACTTGAACCTGGGAGGTGGAGGTTGTGGTGAGCCGAGATTGTACCATTGCACACCAGCCTGGGCAACAACAGTGAAACTCTGTCTCAAAAATAAATAAATAAAATGAAACATTAATTAGTGAATACTGAGCCAATGCTCCTAGGGGAAACATAGGGCTAGGTTCCTGTGAGTTTCTGGTTACATTTTGTCAAATGCTCAAATCATAATCTTGTTTTATGTGTTTCTGTTTAAAGACACATTATTTAATATATAGTTGATGCATTAACACTAAACTCATGGCCAATAGTGCAATACCTTGTGCCTGAAGGGAGCTTGTTAACATACGTATTTTCCCTGCAAGGCACATCACAGCCTTCTTGTGCTTAGGAACACTAGATGGCAATTTGGCACTACACTTGGGGGCCATTTTAAACAGTGAAATCGACAAAAAGCATGAAAGTGCAAAAACCAAGTCACCAAATACATGCAAGAAAGCCAGGTTACAGTATGAGAGCTAAAACAAGAAGGCAGAGTGTTGTTTCATTCAACCTTAGCTGCAAACCTCAAGCAACTCAAATTTTTGGCAGCTCTGGGCATGCCCACAAATGACTCTGAAAGTGCTGCAAGTCTTGATTCTGGAGTTACAAATAAATTTAGCAAGTAGGCAAATTTGCAGACACAAATCCGTGAATAGTGAGGATCGACTGCATTTGTTAAATAGATGTATTTAAAAAAAAAAGAAATCGAAAACCCATGAAAATAGGCCAAATATATTGGGTTGTCTGTTCTTTCAAATCAGCTTTCTCCCTCATAAAAAAAAGAAAAATCTTGTTTAAAAAATCAAAAATACTTATAAGTCAGAAACACACCTGTTCAGTGCAAAAAGGCAAGTTGGTATCAAATGGCTTTTCCAATGCTGAAGAATTGTTTCTAGAGTTTTACTGACCCAATGGCTACCCTCTGGGGTGTGAACAGGGAAAAAATAGCAAATCCACAGAATTATACTAGATTCTTCCATTAAGATGAGAAACTGAAATATCAGCAAGGTTCTGGTGACTCCAGAACCTTCCCAAAATGACCTCGAGAACAGTTACTAATTTTGCAGCTGCTGGACATAGAGTTCTATTTCTCAGAACTTGTAAGTCAAGTAATATGCTTGGATTTAGTGATACTTTTATGGTTAAAATAAGAAAAGTTATGCTTCATCCCATTCTCATTTGTCATCTCCCAGAAGTTCAACTTCAGAGCCCAAGCATTAAAGAAGGCATTTAGGTTTCAAGGTCTCTTTTCAAACAGATAAACCTGTCAACTTTGCCTGCAATGTCAGTTCCAAGATAAATGAGCTTATGCTATTTTTTAAATTTTCTGTTTGGAGACCAAAAAAAAAAAAAAAAAAGATTTAAGTTGTTTTAGAAGAAAGGCAAGGGCTAATTTATGGAATGGACTTGATTTTCTTTTATAGACATGAGAAAATATACTCTTTGTTAATATAAGTTTTCTTTTACTCCATGAGACAATGGACACAAGCTTTCTGCTCCCCATCTCCTGGGTACCCAAGAGAGTAGGTATTTCCCTCTGCACTGTCACGTGGTTCCAAAAAAAAAAGAAGGTTTTCTTGGGATTAAGAATCAAATTCCATAATACAGAGAAGATCCAACTTCACCAATAATATTGCTAACTGTCCATGACCATGTTTAACACCCCTAGGGTGAAAGCTGCTGATCGCTTCCAATTGGCTTCTCTTAATACAAGGAAACTGACGGTCCCAAATGAGAAGCTTCATGTCACAAAATCATGGAGCCAGGTTGGGCTTTCTGGACATGTACCCCATGCAGTCCCACAGAGTCTTGCACTCAAAAGATCACCATATTTAGAAGGGTTCTGCCTTTGGTTTAATGCTCTGACACTGCTGTCTTAAAATTCTCATTTTTCTTTTTAACAAGGATCTCTACATTTTCTTACTGCACTGGGTCCTGAAAATTATGAGCCTAGTCCTGCATGGAGCTAGTTAGTAGCTGAGGGAGGAATGCACAGACTCCTTGTCCAATACTTCTCCCACCTGTGCTAAGTGACCTGACATCAGGTCTGCGAAGGACAGAACCTCCTCCGCAACTATGATAGCTCACGTACACAGACTTCTGTATGGTGTCAACTTTGTGCTTCAGAGCATCCATCTATCCATCTGCCCAGGGCAGGTTATAAGCCAATCTCTCATGCACTCCTAGCATCAAACACATTGGAATCATAGCCTGAGCTCTGCTAGGTAGAGGATCAGTTTATCTTTATTAAAAGAATGAGCTAACAGACAGGCAAGTTAGGAATACAATCCTTTCCTGGATAAATAGAGTGGCCTTCGTTCACTCCAGCTGCATCATGTGGCATATTTTATGCATATGTATTTTTATAAAGCAGCTAGAGAAATAAAGCAATCTTATATCATCTAAGAACAACAATCTGACTTTCTATTTGGCAGGCTGCCCTGCAATCCTTCCTTTCTCAGCTCCTCCATCTCTCTTCCAGGCTCCGGGGGCTGCCTCCCTCTTGTCCCCATTACTTTGCACAAAGGTGAATAAATCAACGTGAAGCTCTTATTATCTTATTTTCTCTCTGCTCCCTCCTATTCTGTCCTCCCAATCTTGAATGGTTTGAGAAAAATTAATGCCTGTGTCTTTGGCAAATGTATTGCGCCTATAATTCAGTTTTAAAACAAGCATACCAGCAGTGGCCAAACCTTGGGTAGAAGACTCATTTTTCACATGAGTAATTGAATCCTTCCATTCAATTTTCTTTCAAGTATTAAAGACAACTGATGCCTCACTGAAAACTCCTATAAAATTTCTACGAACACCTGTCAACTGAGGGTAGAGCTGCCCTGGAGGGCAGGTGGTGGCACTGGCAAAGCATTTTCTTACAGTTCACAGGTAGAAGGTTATTCCAAGGTAGTAAAAGTAATAAGAAATCTTTATTTCATCAGCCTCCACTTTATGCCATCAATATTTCTGTAAGGTTAAAAACTCAGCTTTGGTGTTTTCTTAGGTGACAACATTATTGGATTTAATGGAGTTGTTCCACTAATACAATAAACATTCTGTAGCGATTGCTTTACCGTGCCAGGGTTTCAAAGGATGCTTGTATTAAGAAACATCTATTTGGTCTGTCAGGACTACATTTGTGTATTTTAAATGACATATCATCTGTATAGTGTTTTTCAATACAACAGAAATGATGTGTCTTACTACTTAATGGTTAAACATCCAGCAACTGCATTTTATGGAATAAATTTACCATGATATTGGATACTGGGATAAACCCTTTGTGTTTATAGATGGTTATTCTACTTTTTATGCAGACCAATTTATTTTAGAATTGACTGAAATGGCTCAATTACTGACTGACTCCAAGCCATCCTGATTAGCCACAGAAGTGGTCTGACCATTTTGCAAGTCTTTGAGGTTGTCTGTTGCTATTTTCACAGTAGCACTTAGAAATTCTTAGAAATTCCTTCTGCTTACCCTGGTTACCCCACAATTGTCTAATTTTTCACTTCTGATGCTTATCACTAACCCCTTCTCCCTGGAGTATTGAATTCTTTAGAAAGTAATTGTGGCCACCTGTCCATGTCTTCTTCTGTAATGGGAATTGAAAACCAAATGCCAGCATAACATGGAATTTGAAATGTATGATACCCTGATCCACATTTCTGACCACTCCTGCAAGGAGAGAACATTCAGAGACTCAGGCCAGATCCCCGCAACCACATCATCTGCTTGGAAGGAAGGGAAGACCGTGCAGGGTCTACCAGTGAGGAAGTCCCAGGTGTTTTGGTTTTGCTTTTTTTTCCATCAAGATTTGGGGTAAAATTAGGGGACACCAAAGCAGAAGAGCCTATCCGGAGAAGGAAGAGGGTCAGGGAAGAGTCTATAAGACAAAATCTATCAGAAATCTCTTGGCCAACTAACTGTCATGTACTGCTATTTAACAAAACACCCTCAAACTTAATGCTTGCAACAATACAAAACATTTATTTGCTCATAATTCTGAAATTTAGAAAGTGCTCAGCTAAGTGATTCATCTGCTCCATGTGATATCAGCTAGAGTCACTCATTTAGCTTTAGTTGACAGAGAGGTCAGCTGGGGCTAGAATGATATCAAGGCGGCTTCACTCACATATCTGGGTCCTCAGCTGTGGTGGCTGAAGATCTAGGGGCCGGCTGAGCCTCTCTGCAGCAGGGTTGTTGAATTTCTTATTTGGTGGCTCAGGGCTCCAAGTGAGCCACAGCAGAAGCCGTTAGGCCTCTAAGTGGCTAAGTCTGGAGTTGGCACAACATTGCTGCTGCCATATTCTAGTAGCTGATGCAAATCACAAGGCCAGTTCAAATCCAAGGCGAGTGGACATAATTAGATTCCATGATTCCATATCTGGATGGGGTAAATGGAATGCACAAATATGTGTGGGAGGAATAGTTGGCATATCTATGGAGACAGTCAACCGTACTAGCTCCCAGTGTTTTTCTCAATTCTAGCATGGATGAGGGTACTAATGGTCAGCTCAGGGAGTTAGTGGTCATTCTCCATAATTTCACTTCACAGGTTAGAGACGTTGGCAAAGAACATCTTTTTCTTTAAACATCACTGCATGTTTGTTATTAGATCCTCATTTCAAATTAACTTGAGCTTCAAATCAGTTCTATCACCATGAGTCAATTTGTAAGTCAAACAGGCAACTTGTTTAGGAACCAGAGCACATGATTCATATTCAACCAGTCAAGCACAAAGAAGACAAAACACACCTTATTTATGCTGCCTTCCTCAATTCAAAAGAGACTTTAGTTTCCAGTGTCACAGGAAAAGGAACATGTCAGTGAAATTTCCATAGACAATAATATTAACATATGATTTGTCACTGAGTTTCTAAGAGTCTGAACGGTCCTCAGAAAAAATTGTGATTTTGTATGATCTTTAACTTCTTTACTCATTTTAGAAGCTCACCACCAACCATGTAAGATGAGATTCCACCCATTTGCTCCAAATGTATCACTGTAGAGCTACGAAGAGAGGGTGTTCCTGTGCACCCCAGTTTGGGCTTAGTTAGTAAATAAGCCTAAATCCCCTCTCTAAAACATGCTTTAGATTTGCAGATCAAGACTGATAGATTTGTCTTTTGTGTTCCAACAGAAAGTAGTCCCTTGGGATCCGCCGTAGGTATAAATAAAACATATTTTTGTGTAAGAGAAAGTAAACGATTTCTTTCTAATTTCTGATTGACCTCTGATTCCTAGGCTTTTATGACTGATCACAAAGTCTTCAAGCAACAATCTATAATGTTCTAGTGTTATCTGTGTCACCGACCAGCAGCTTGACACTGGGCAGGGTGGTTTTCCCCTTTCTGAGTTCTTGCCAAAGGATTCACGGTTAAACATTAAAGGCACAGTAAAGCTCTAGTTAGTGGAAGGGGTTAAATATCATCATCAAATTATACTCTTGCAAAATGTTTCACAGGTTCCAAAGCACTTTGTGTAATTGCCTCATTTGATTTCAATTTCTAGGGTTCCTTCCATCTTCAACATTGCATGATTTGATGGATTAAAAATGCATGCTCAATTGATAAAATGTACCTTTTTCCAGTAGTTTAAATAGTCAAAGACTTTTAAGTGCTCCTGCTGTGGAGAAAGAAAAGTCTGTTTTCTTTCATCTCCGCATTTATGTTGGAAGACCAGATATCATTTTCAAAATATTTTTCAAAACTTAAAGAGAGGTGTGACTTACTACTTAATGATCAGCTTTTGCTCACACATTTCTGTGGTTCATTGAGGGAACTTCACTGTAGAACAAGAGTCTCCTAAAGAAAAAGCATTCGATCTATCTTCCTGGAAGATCTTGGCATTCGTTCCCCTTAGGGGCTACCCAAAAGAGCAAAAGGGAAAGGCAGAAGGGATCTCTGGGACCTCACATCCTTATTTTAGCAGAGAAACTCCCCTTTTATCAGTGTTGTTCATTTTCACTTCAGTGTAAAATTTCATTTGAACTAGGAGTTCTAAGGTCATCAAATATTTGAAAACTACTGCTTAAGGGAACACATGTGGATTTGTAAATCCTGCTAAATCTATTTATGTATTGTGATATCATTCTCCCTACTGATGCTGTAAAAAAATTCTTTAAACTGAAAGCTATGATATAAACTATTCCAACTGACCCCACATATCCCCAAAGGCCTCCTTTAAAGTTCTACCCTGTGGTTTGAATGAGTTTTTGAAAGGATGCCAAAGATTTCCTATCTCCTCTGCTAAAGAGGCTAAGACTACAAAAGAAGCCAAGCCAGGGGGAAAGAAAAATTCCAGCCATAAAGTTTCAAAGAATTCTCAGATATTAATTCTGACCCAAGTGCCAGAGTGATTCACTGGCGGGTGATGCTGAGTAATCTTACTTTGGACTCTTAATCCATGTTCTATTAATGGATTTTAGCCACAGCTCCAAAGGTTAGGAATTAAAGACCCCATTTCCACCTCTTTTTATTAAATTATTCTAACCTCATCCTGGGTAATTCATCACTGTCTCACTCGCTCTTGGTACACACATTGGGAATGGAAGGGCCAGTTAATATAATCACCCTGTCCACTTCCCCAAACACATTCTAATAATAAAAAAAAAAAGCCCTAAGTCCAGTTTCTTTGAGATTTGAGAGGGTGGTTATTCCAATTTTACATTCAGTGCTGCTGAACAGTCAGTTCCTAGAGACTCTTGCTCCTTAAGAAGTCTCCTTCTTTAGTAGAATCCTATCCTTTGCCTTAGTTTTGATAATTTTCAAAGTTGTTTAGGTTGAGCCTTTGAACATCTTGACCAGATGGCCATCTGTTGGCAGTTTCCACAGGATTCATTGAGTGGGCACAGGTCCTGAAGACTACTTGAAGAAAGAGGATGAAGTTCAGATGGTTCACACACCTCCAGAAACCTCTTTCAACTGTGAACAGTCCTGGCTTGCTGTATATGTAGTAAAGCATACTGAGGAAATGGGTGCCTTGACTTCACTGATATCTGGAACGGACTGAATTATGTCCCCTCAAAACTGGTATGTTGAAGGCTTAACTCTCAATGTGACTGTATTTGAAGATTAAAGGGCATTAAAGGAGGTAATTAAAGTTAAATGAGGGGTCAAGCACAGTGGCTCATGCCTGTAATCTCAGCACTTTGGGAGGCCAAGGCGGGTGGATCACTTGAGGTCAGGAGTTTGAGACCAGCCTGGCCAGCATGGCAAAACCCCATCCCTACAAAAAATACAAAAATAGATTGGCGTGGTGGTGTACACCTGCAGGCCCAGCTACTTGGGAGGCTGAGGCATGAGAATCATTTGAACCCGGAAGAGGTGGAGGTTGCGATGAGCTGAGATTGTGCCACTGCACTCCAGCCTGGGCAATAGAGCGAGACTCTGTCCCCCCCCAAAAAAAGTTAAATGAGGTTGTAAGAATGGAGCCCTGATCCAATAGAACTGGTGTCCTTAAAGGAAGAGGAAGAGATACCAGGCGTATGTCTGTACAGAGGAAAGGTTGTGTGAAGACACAGAGAGAAGGTGGCCATGTGCAAGCCAAGGAGAGAGGTCACAGGACAGAGCAACCCTACCATCCTCAATCTCAGACTTCCAGCCTCCAGAATTGTGAGAAAAGAAACTGTTGTTTAGGTCCCCCAGCCTGTGGCACTTTGTTATGGTAGCCTGTGACATTTTGAAACATCACAGGCTACCATATTTTGATATTTGGTCTTCCTGTTTCCTGGTTCACCGTTCCCCAAACCCTTGGAATCTAAAGCAATAAGTGTCTTTGTGAATGCTAATGAGATCACTGGTGGCTGGGGGCTCCTGGATAGCCTCAGGATGGGGGCTGGTTGCCAGGGGAACATCGTAATTAGAGGGTTGAAACTTTCAGCTCCCCTACTACCACCACACACACACCTCTGGGGTGGAAAGAGGAGCTGAAGACTGAGTTCATCACCAATGGCCAATGGTTTAATCAATCATGCTTATGTAATAAGGCCTCTACAAGAAACCAAGACTGGGTTCTGACGGCTTCCAGAGAGCTGCACACACAGCGGTTCCTGGAGGGTGGTGCACCCAGGTGCATGGAAGCTCCAAACCCCTTCCTACACACCTCGCCCTATGCATCTCTTCTATCTGGCTGCTCCTCTGTATCCTTTGTAATATCCTTTGTAATAGTGGGTCAACATAAGTGTTTCCCTGAGTTCTGTGAGCCTCTGTAGCAAATTAAACAAATCTAATGAAGGGTTCATGGAAAACCCCAATTTATAACCAGACAGTCAATCAGAGGTATACTATTCGCAACTAGCATTTAAAGTGGGGGGCAGTCTTGTGAAACTGAGCCCTTAACCTATGATATCTGATGCTGTCTACAGGTTGATGGTGTCAGAACTGAATTGAATAAGACACCCAGATGATGTGTGCTGGAGAATGTAGTGTCAAAAGTGTTATATCGAGTGATGTGTGGAAGTAGAGAAAAAGAATTTTTTTTTTCTCCGACATAGCCCACGCAGACTAATACAGTGCCACATAACTTCAACATTTGGAATCAGCCTGAAGAAGAGAAGTTTCCAGAAGACATTATAGCTGTTTAAAATATCTGAAGACAGTGACTACTTTTAGCTTGGTGCAAAAGTAATCGCAGTTTTTGCTATTACTTTCAATGCCAAAGACTGTGATTACTTTTGCACCAACCTAATACATGGAGATTCAGATTTGTTCTCTGTGAATCTAGAAGGAAATCTAGAACTGGTTGGAAATGTTTTTAAAAATAAGGTATTTGGCTCAATTATAAAAAAAGAATTTTTAACTGTTAAAGCTTTTCAAAAGAAGAATGAGAAGGAGCTACATAACACAAGTGGGTAAGATCCCATCACATAAATAACCATCGATCTGGATTCCGAAGCATCGCAAAGAATGTTGGACTAGCAGGACTCTATGATGACTTTTATGTGGTAAAAGTAGGATTTTAAAACCCACTCATCAAGGGTTACCACTAAGTAGCTCACTGTCTTGGGCAAGTTGTCCAAAGTCTCTTCATCTCAGTTTCCAAAACTCTTTTTAAAAAGAAAGTACAGTTTTTGTGAAAATTGAAAAAAATATATTAGTCAAGCAACAAATAAATAGAAAACATTATTATCATCATCATGCCGTTTGCGTCATCAAATGAAAATATTCCAAGAAAAGAAAAAATATATATAATACTTTCCATTCATATGATGAAAGTATATAATTTTTTTCTTACTTTGGGTTTGCTTTAAAAATATAAATATAACTGTGTGTCTCATGAAAAGGCAATCATATAAAACCATTAAAAACCCAAACCCTGGAAGTTTGCCTTACATCATAAGAAGAACAACAAAAAGCCTCAGTGAAATTGAACAGAATGTTCTCTTTTCCCCGATGGGTGAGATGCGATCTGTACAAGCTGTGAGTGCAGAGAAACAAATGCTAGTCCTTCGGCTGTAAGGGTCTGGGACGACCTTTCTAACTAAGGCGAAACTGCCTTTTCTGTGAGTCACCTTTTAAAGGAAGGGCTCGCTGCCTGGGAGCAGTTTTGCTGTTTCACATTTCTTTCATTCATCACTTTTCAGGCCCTGCGCCGTCTGGCACAGCCCTGGCCTCTTTGTGTGAATGTTTGGCTCTCATTGCTGCGGAGAAGTGATGTCAGGAAGCTCTGACTCAGGTGAGCAATAAGGAGCAGATGGCGCCTCCACAAACCCGGAGCCTCTCCCTGCACCCTGCTCCTTGGAACAAGAGTAATTATTATAAATGGGATGGGTGGTGGGATAAGCAAAGATCCAGGTTTTCTAAGGGGATCTGCAAAGCCGAAATCCTCCAGGAAAAAAAAAATCAAAGTGCAGCCACCAGCATGGACAACAGAAAGGAACCCTGATTGGAGATCGTTTAGGAACATGGTACTCACTCAGTTGGGCATTGTGCTAATCTGATTAATGAAATGACGATGCTAAGCGGGGCGTTCAGCTTGCTGCATCCGTGGCTAAGGCAAGTTGGGCAATTCCCCCCAGAACATCAATTCTCGGCACCCTTGTCAGATGATTGTTTATGAAAAGATGAATGCATGTGGCAATCTCGGGTGAAGGACGCTGATGCATGTGTTGTTAATGATTGAAATAATCAGTTTGGTAGTAACTGGCATGTGCGCTTGTCAAACGGCGGGCTGGGGAGCATTAGCATTCCTCAGGCATGGACGCCTTTATCTTCAGGCTGGTGTCTGACAACTACCAAGATCACCCATGAATAAATACCGGGCCTTACCCAGACATAATTAAACTGCCAATGCAGATATACCTAAATAAAATTGATATCTTAATGACACCAGATCCTGTTCAAGTAATGAAAGCAGTGTGAGAGGGACACAATGAATGGAGACATCAATGCTAGTTCCACAGGGGACTCTTCCCCCGGTAACTCCTCACAGAGGTTGCTTCTCATCGTGGTGGAGGTTTTTTTTTGTTTGTTTTGTTTGTTTGTTTGAGACGGAGTTTGGCTCTTGTTGCCCAGGTTGGAGTGCAATGGCACCATCTCGGCTCACCGCAACCTCCGCCTTCCGGGTTCAAGTGATTCTCCTGCTTCAGCTTCCCAAGTAGCTGGGATTACAGGCATGTACCACCATGCCTGGCTAATTTTGTATTTTTAGTAGAGACGGGGTTTCTCCACGTTAATCAGGCTGATCTCGAATTCCTGGCCTCAGGTGATCCGCCCGCCTCAGCCTCCCAAAGTGCGGGGACCACAGGCGTGAGCCACCGCACCCGGCCCGTGGTGGAGTTTTATTTCTGGCCTTTTCGATTGACCTGCCTTCACTATCTAAGAAATCTTTCCTTCTTTCTCCCTACCTATACCGGAGAGCTATGCATCTCTCTGCATGGAAGAGGTTGATATATCTTTTGTCACACTCCACTGGGCCACAGAGATTTTGGTTTCGTGACCTCTGAAATAACGCCTGGAGCTGGGGCTGCGTCACCTCTTCCATAGAATATGGGGAGAAACCTCCATTGCTCATGTCTGCATCACTCAGAACATCCAGCACAATGCTAAAAAGTATCAGGTGATCATCTCAGCATTTTGGGGGGCCAAGGCGGGTGGATCACTTGAGGTCAGGAGTTCGAAACCAGCCTAGACAACTTTGTGAAACTTTCTCTACTAAAAATACAAAAGTTAGCCGGGCGTGGTGGTGCGCACCTATAGTCTCAGCTACTCAGGAGGCTGAGGCAGGAGAATTGCTCGAACCCGGAAGGCGGAGGCTGCAGTGAGCTGAGATTGTGCCACTGCACTCCAGCCTGGGTGACAGAGGGAGTCTCCATCTCAAAATAATTTTTAAAAAGTACCAGGTGAATCTGATCTCCACCCTCTTGCCAGCTCTGGGGGTCGCTTGAGAGAGAAAGCGTGTGTGTATGTGCATTTCTCTGCCTAATTTCCACCTGTCCTCCCTCTCTGACTTAAAATTGACTGTCTACCACGTGGACCCACTCCTCACCACTAAGATACAAGCAGTTTCATCTTATCTAGTCCTTTTTCTTTATATGCCACTCTCAGAAAAAAAATGAATCTGCCGCCCAAACTATTTCTACAACTCCATATCACTTTTTTTTTTCTTTCTTTCTTTTTTTTTTTTTTTTGAGACAGAGTCTCACTCTGTTGCCAGGCTGGAATGCAGTGGCGTGATCTTCGCTCACTTGCAATTTCTGCCTCCCAGGTTCAAGCGATTCTCCTGCCTCAGCCTCCCGAGAAGCTGAGATTACAAGTGTGTGCCACTACGCCCAGCTAATTTTTGTATTTTTGGTAGAGACAGGGTTTCACCATGTTGGACAGGATGGTCTCGATCTCCTGACCTCGTGATCTGCCTGCCTTGGCCTCCCAAAGTGTTGGGATTACAGGCGTGAACCATCACACGCAGCCCATATCACGCTTCCCAATTGTCGTGATCTTGCAGTACATTTTTCCTACTGATTTCCCTGTGGAAATGGCACCTCCTCTTTCAGCCTCTCTTTTTAACTACCTCCTTTGACTAAAATATGATTATTCATAGACTTAATTTGCTCACCTGAAAAACCCAGAAGTTGGACAAGATCATCATTTCTCAAACTGCCTTCTCTAGAATACCAACTTTTCATAGTACAGTGCCAAGCGCAGATATTCAATAAATATTTGTTGAATGAATGAAAATACTTGTGCCATGATAAAAGAGATTCTGGAGACAAGTGTAGGGAGAGCTGAGAAAAATGTGTTTAATCTTTACTCTAAAACTCTTCAAGCCTTCCAATGGGCTACTAAGCAGTATGAAACTTCATACGGTATGCAACTTTTAGCAAACGTGTTTAACCATGGAATTTCATGTTTTGCAGTTGCCTAGGAACCCCTCACAGAATATACATTAGACTTAATGATTACCAAATTTCCTTTGGCTATTGCATTCTATGACCATGTGTCTCTCACACAGAGACCCACCTGTCATTCCCACTCACCTCAAGGGAAGAAAATAAGACTTCACCTCCATCCCTCCCCATAGCATCTAACACTATGTCTTTACTTTTAAAGTCCTGTGATCATTAAAAAAAAAAAAAAAAAAAAAAAAGTTGGTCTTTGTCCCCAGTTCCTGACACAGTTCCTAAAGCTCTTGGAATTTTCGGAGTGATAAGTAAGTACCTTTTGCAAGTAAATGTGAGGACCGATAGTTGGGGGGCCCCTGGATAGCTTCAGGGGAATGGGTTGCCAGAAAGAACAAGGCACCATTAGAGAGTTGGAACTTTTAACCTCACCCTACCACCTCCATGGAGGGGAGAAGGGGCTGGAATTGGAGCTAATCAACAATGGCCAATGATTTAGTTCATCATGTCTATGTAACAGAACTTCATAAAAGCCCCTAAACAACCAGGGTTCAGAAAGCTTATGGAGGTGCTGGGAGGCTGTGCACCCAGAGAGGACATGGGAAGATCCATGCCTTTCCTCCACACCTTGTCCTAAGCATCTCTTCCATTTGGCTGTTTCTAAATTGTATTATTGACAATAAACTGGTTATAATAAGTACAGTCTTTTTTGAGTTCTGTGAGTTGTTCCAGCAAATTATTGAACCCAAGAAAGGGGTTATGAGAAACCCTGATATTTAGCCAGTCAGCCGGAAGTACAGGAGGCCTGGGACTTGAGATTAGCATCTGATATGGGGCAGCCTTGTGGGAGGGACTGAGCCCTTAACTTCAGGGATAGGATGCTAACTCCAGGTAGATAATGTCAGAACTGAATTGAGTTGTCGGAGACCTAGTTGGTGTCTGGGGAGTTGGAGAATTGGTTGGTGTGAGCAAACAAAACAAAACAAAACAAAAAAACCCCCACAGGTTTGGCGTCAGGTATGGTGTTATTAAACACAGCACTGATTATTTAAATATACTAACCAAGTCTAAATTCTCACTTTCACACTCTCATGGTTTCCAGTAGCCATTTTCATTGTCTGACGACTTTGTATCTCTATTACTTTTCTGAATTGTTACAGTTACTTTGGGGAGCTATAACAAAATACCACAGACAAGATGGTTTATACAACAAATATGTATTTCTCCCAGTTCTGGAGGCTGGGAGCTCCAAGATCAAGGTGTAGGCAGATTTGCCATCTAGTTAGGGCTCTCTCTCTGGTTTGTAAATGGCCATATTCTGAGGCATTCTCACATTGAGGAGTCAGAGAAACCCCTGGTCTCTTCCTTTAATAAGGGCACTAATCCTATCATAGGATCTCTACTCTCATCCCCTCACCTAAACCTGATTATCTACTGAAATTGCTACCTATACCAATACCATCCCATGGGAAATAAGGGCTTTGATGTATGAATTTTGCAGGAACACGTTTAGTCCATTATATCCACCATGTTCCTTAACATCCTGGATAGTGTTCATATTAACAAACCATCTCTAATCCTATCCTCTAGTCTACCATATTCCTAGACTTCACTGGCAGTCTTCACTCCACACATTGAGAGGTGAAGCCGGCTGTCCTTCTGGGTCAGATGGGGACTTGGAGAACTTTTCTTTCTAGCCAAAGGATTGTAAATACACCAATCAGCACTCTGTGTCTAGCTAAAGGTTTATAAACGCACCAATCAGCACTGTGCAAAAAACGCACCAATCAGCTTTTTGTGTCTAGTTAAAGGTTTGTAAATGCACCAATCAGCACTCTGTTTCTAGCTAAAGGTTTGTAAATGCACCAATCAGCACTCTGTAAAAACGCACCAATCAGCTCTCTGTGTCTAGCTAAAGGTTTGTAAGCACACCAATCAGTGCTCTGAGTCTAGTTAAACATTTGTAAACACACCAATCGGCACACTGCAAAAAATGCACCAATCGGCGCTCTGTGTCTAGCTAAAGGTTTGTAAATGCACCAATCAGCACTCTGTAAAAGTGCCCCAATCAGTGCTCTCAGTCTAGCTAAAGGTTTGTAAACACACCAATCAGCACTCTGTAAAAACGCACCAATCAGCACTGTGTCTAGCTAAAGGTTTGTAAATACACCAATCGGCACTCTGTAAAAACGCACCAATCAGTGCTCTGTGCCTAGCTAAGGGTTTGTAAATGCACCAATCAGCACTCTGTAAAAACGGACCAATCAGCACTCTGTAAAATGGACCAATCAGTACTCTGTAAGATGGACCAATCAGTAGGACATGGGCGGGGCCAAATAAGGGAATAAAAGCTGGCGACCCAAGCCATCACTGGCAAACTTCCTGCCTCATAAGCAGACATTCGATTGTACATTTTTTCTGAGTTTCTATTGAGTGGCTAGTCTGTGTTCTAGGCAGAGGCTGGGCAAGCCTACTGGTCCGGTTGCAAAGCCCAAGACCGAAGCCTGGTTGGTGGTCTGAGTAGCTCTGAGTCTTCCACGGATTCCAGAAAAGTAGCAGGAAAATTCACAGCGCTCAGGAGGTAATTGCCAGTTATTGCTCTACTGGTTCCAATTTTAGTAGCAAATGAGCAATGTATAATGTATCAAGCTTATTAAAAAATATAAATGAGAAATAAAAGTGCTCACAAGGGGAATGGGAAATTCACAAAGTTTTATAAGATACAGTCATTACCAGAGCTGACATCTGACAGCTGCTAGGCCCTGTGCCGTGCTGGTATCTCTGTGATGCCTTGTGGGCTGTGTGCTCAAGGCAGCTCAGTGCAAAACCCCGAGGGGCGCTCAACTGATTACTGCCTTTCTTGTTGAGGGGTGCTGACTTCGGAACTGTCAAGTCCCCAGACCTACCAAGGCAATCTAGTTCGAAGCATGCTCAGCCTCCTTTTGAAAGAGAGATAAGGCAAAGGTTTTGTCTTTCAAGCACAAAGAGGAAACGTTCATCCAGATTTTCAAAACCTGCAGGATTGGGATAAGATGCCATCCCTGAGGATTTAACAGATACTACCTTCCTCCATCATCCCCTCCACCCCCAACAACTCTAGTACCTTATTATCTTGAAACCCAATGATAGCAATATCCCCATAAATTATCTCCCCACAGGCAGACTGCCCCCTGACTGTATTCCACCCTGTGTCCTGGTGTGCCAAATTAGTATTCCTCAAGCCCCCTGAGAATAATGTCACTTAACCTCATTCAGCGGCACCTGTCTGATTTGCAATTAACTCACCGACATTTCAGTCTAGAATTCACCATTTTCACCAATGGAGTCCCACACTACCTACCTCATCAGTGTTATCGCCCACTCCTCCCCGGCGGTGACCGCCATTTCTGCTGAACAAATACACCCATGGCTTCCTTAGCACAGATTACACCCTTATGCCTCCTGCTGGGTGGGCCTTTTCTGCCTGGAGTTCATCCTTCCTCCATTCCACTCCAGGAAGTCTTTTCCAAACCCTTGTTCATATAAACCTACCGTGGTTCAGGCAGTATGGGAATGGAAACAGGTGGAGGAAGAAATGTAACCTGCTCTCGTAGGGGTGTCACATTCAACATTAAACCCGTTTCACTTACACAGACTCAACTCGGCAACAGGGAGACACAGCACAATTGAAATGGTGCAGGCAGTTCAGCCTGGTGTTCAACTAGGAGCCTGTGTCCTAGAAAACAGAAATGGGACTGAGACTCACCTGTCTTCTCCAAGGTCCCCAGATCCCCGAGAGCCCCTTAGAGTGGAAGCATCTTGCCTCAAAACCATCCTAGACTTGATTAAAGAGTTTCTCAGCTGGGCTCGGTGGCTCACACCTGTAATCCCAGCACTGTGGGAAGCCGAGGTGGGTGGATCATGAGGTCAGGAGATCGAGACCATCCTGGCTAACACGGTGAAACTCTGTCTCTACTAAAAATACAAAAAATTAGCCAGGCATGGTGGCAGGCGCCTGTAGTCCCAGCTACTCGGGAGGCTGAGGCAGGAGAATGACGTGAACCCGGGAGGCGGAGGCTTGCAGTGAGCTGAGATGGCGCCACTGCGCTCCAGCCTGGGTGACAGAGCAAGACTCTGTCTCAAAAAAAAAAAAAAAAAAGTTTCTCAAGTCGATGTTAGACTGTATTAAGAACTTGCTTACCTGTGGAGTTTTGGACCTAACACTGAAACAAATTCCCCTACATTCATAAATGTGTCAGTTTTTCATAAAATAAAAATGCAAAAGAGATTTATAATTAACAGAAGGTGCTGGGACAATCATTTAACTACCTGAGATAAGAAATAAAGCTCCAGCAGCACCTCAAACCACATGCAGAAGTCAACCCCAGATGTGTGAAGAGTTCAATGTGTCTGAGAGTATATTATATTACATATAAGAACTTGAAAACAGACATATGAAGCCATTCCTGAAAAACTGTTTTCTAAGCATAAAAGCAAAGGCACAAATTATGAAATAAAAGATACCTTTGGTTTCATTAGATTTCCTCCTTCTCTTGTCTTTCTCCCAATCGTATGCACAACGACCAAAGAAGAAGAAAAATCTGGGAAGACCTTCTTCAGTATTGAGCCCTAGGGAAGGGTGGCATCCACGTTCAGCTTTGAGGAATCAAGAAGGATGACACCAAGGGCCATGTTGCACAGATATAACACCTTCCCGAAAACAGTATGTGGTGTGATGAGGGGCTACACCAGAAAGACTTCAGTCTCCCTAGATTTAGGGAGAATTAGAAAGCAAGGCGAGGCTGGGCGTGGAGGCTCACGCCTGTAATCCCAGCACTTTGGGAGGCCGAGGCAGGTGAATCACGAGGTCAGGAGTTTGAGACCAGCCTGGCCAACATGGTGAAACCCTGTCTCTACTAAAAATACAAAAATTAGCCAGGCATGGTGACAGGCACCTGTAGTCTCAGCTACTCGGAAGGCTGAGGCAGGAGAATTGCTTGAAACCGGAAAGTAGAGGTTGCCATGAGTGGAGATCGTGCCACTGCATTCCAACCTGGGTGAAAGAGTGAAACTCTATCTCAAAAAAAAAAAAAAAAAAAGCAAGGCGAAATCAGCATAAACAGAAATGCACTCAGAAACTCAATGGCAGCCATGCTTGCACATGCTTGCACCCAGCAGAACATCCTTAGGACAGCAAACATGTTCCCTGAAAGTGCAGTTACTAGAATAGGCAATAGGTTCAACGCAGTCAAATCATATAGCCACAGAGACGCCTTAGCTCACCTAAATTAAAACGAACGAGAACATCAAACTTCCAACAAACAAAAGGATACATACAAAGCAAACATCTAGCCCAGCAGATTCACAAAAATGACCACGGGTCGGAGGATGGCCCAGAAATGTTTCCTTAATGGATGCTGTGCGATTCCACCTCTTTTCCCCTCTTCACAGTTGCTGAATCACTTAATAAAAATGGATTTTTTCATTAGCTAGACCTCCTGTTTATCTGAGGTGAATCACACACTCTACTTTTTGAGCAAACTACAGGCCTGAGTAAAACCCTTGAACATTTGAGCGTGAGTCAACAGATAACCACCAACATCAGAAAGAGAAGTTACAAAATTGAAAGAAAAAGACAAGCTCTAAAGAGAAAGAGACAGCAAGGCACCCTTCAGAGGAAAGAAAAAAAAGATTTGTAACAACAACAACAACAAAAACCCGAGGTAAGAATTAAGTGATACCTGTCCAACACTCTCACTAAATGTAAATATGGACTTCATCAGAGATGAAATTGGAAATAGTAAGAATAAAGACAGGTTAAGAAGCAGCTACTTAAGAGGTGAGCAGAAATAAAAAAGGGACAGGTGAAATCCTTCAAAGAAACTGAAAATACAAAAGTAGGAAGGTTAAGTATCACTGTGGAGGCCAAGCTTGAAGCCATCTCCTCTTAGGCTGCAGAGAAAAGCTATTCAGAGATGGGAACGGGGAGATGAGCAGACAGGTTGAGATCAGAGAACGAAGTTCCACGATGCAGGTCATTGAATGTTTTGCAAAAAGATCTCAAGACCTGGAATCTGCAGACAGAAAACGTTCGCCGTTAACAAAATTACTGAAAAGGGACAAGCATTTGCTGTGTCCTGGTAAACGTTTTGAATTTTAAGAATAAAGACAGAATCCTTCAAGTTACCTAAAAGCAAGATAAAAGAAGTGGTCTAAGGCCTTTACTTAACACCATTACATACCGTAAGACCTGGAAGCAGACTCTGTAGAAATTTGAGGGAAAACATCTATGACTCAGGAAAGCTATAGTCCACCAATATTTCATTTATAAGAGATTTAAGAAAAAAATTGAAAAGCCAGGCATAGTGGCTCGAGCCTGTAGCTCCTTGCTGCTTGGGAGGCTGAGACAGAAGAATCCCTTGAACCCAGGAGTTAGAGACTGTAGTGCACTGCAGTTGTCCCTGTGAATAACCATTGCACACCAGACTGGACAACATAGTGAAACACCATCTCTAAAACAAACAAAAATTGGATGTGCAAAAAATGTTTAATGTTGAAAACATTACTTTATACTATATATATGGTATTATATATAATATGTATAAAGTACTATGTATTTCAATAATGTATAGATAAAATAAAAATTTCAAAGATCTATTATACAATTTAACAACGAAAAAGTAGTGATTTATGCTGTATGTAAGTGATAAAAAATTCAAAGTAAGAAAGCAAATGATAAAAATGTTAAAGAAGATGATTATTTTGAGGGAAGGAAGGCAGAGGGTGGAATCTGGTAACTATCCCAGTTTATTTCCTTTAAAACAATCACTATCTGTAGCTATGCCTGAAACAAACAAACACGGCAAAATATCAAATCTGGCACGAGAGAGGTTATCTGTATCATTTTCAGGCTTAATATGTTGTACATGCTTTTTAAAAGAAGGGAATAATGAAGAGATTAGAGACTGCAGAGCTGCATCAGCCAAGAAGCTAAACAAGAAAGTCTAAAAAATTGTCACAAAAATGTTTATGAAATGCCAGTGTAAAAAACAGCCCTTGAAGAAAAAACCCACAATGCTACTGAAAAGTCATAATACAGGGCCAGGTGGTAGATTACAATGGTTTAAGGCTTGAGCTCAGGAATAATACTGCTCTGTGCTCAGATTCGGCCTCTACCACTTAGTAGTGATGTGACCTTCAATAGGTGACAATGCCTGTCTGAATCTCAGCTATGCCCTTGTACAAAGGCTAATAATGATACCTACCTCATGGGGAAATTGTAACAATTATGTAAAACAAGCAATACAAGTCAGCCTGGAGGCTGGCACATATGAGTATTCAATTAATATTAACTGTTAGGATTATTATGACAACAAAAAAAGAGACTGGGTGGAGATGCTTGGTTTTACTCCAGTCTCTTAGCCCCTCAGCTGGGGGCTACCACCCAAGGCAAATCTGAAACAGGTAATTTCGTATTAATGGATGACACCTCTTCAAGCATCTAGAAATTCAGACATTTATGTGTCCAAACTCTACTTCTACACTATTCTTACACCTAAAAGTAAAAATAGTTTTGAAAATATACCGTTTTTATTACATGTGAATATATATTCAATTAGATATGTATATAATTTAATGTTATATAAAATTTAATTATATAACATATATTAATTATTTATATTGTTAGATAAATTTTAAATTTATGACATAATTTTATTTATATTATATATTATGAAAGTTTGATCTTTTATCATACATGTTTAATTTGTTATTGTCTAATTTATTAATCATTAAGGTCTTAGGCAATTGATTATCTTTAAAGTATCCTTCCCCTTAGAAAATTCTAGAAATGGAAATGAGCATGTTCCTACCAAATTCAGTGAACAGTAGTTTCTTCTTCACATTCCAGGTACAGAATGGAAGCACAGGCTATCCCTAAGGCAACTGAGGAGACTGAGGAGCAAGGTGCAAATATACATTTTTATTTTATTTTATTTTTTGCTTAGGCTGTACAATTACTATTCATTTTTCAAGCAGCAAGTTTAGTTTTGTTTTTTTTTTTTTGCAATAAGCCCATCTTGTTTTCTTAACAATTATTTGATCCTCTAAATTTATATTTTGAAAATTTTCAAAGTTACAGGAAAGGTACAGTAGTAAGAGTATATTGGCCAGGCGCGGTGGTTCACGCCTGTGATCTCAGCACTTTGGGAGGCCGAGGCAGGCAAATCACCTGAGGTCAGGAGTTCAAGACCATCCTGACTAACATGGAGAAACCCCGTCTCTACTAAAAATACAAAATTAGCTGGCCGTGGTGGCGCGTGCCTGTAATCCCAGCTACTCGGGGGGCTGAGGCAGGAGAATCGCTTGAACCCAGGAGGCGGAGGTTCTGGTGAGCCGAGATCGCATCATTGCACTCCAGCCTAGGCAACAAGAGCAAAACTCCATCTCAAAAAAAAAAAAAGTGTATTATCCACATACTCTTCAACTAGAGTCACCATTTCTTTTTTCCTGCCTCCTTTGCCTCTGTGTGTGTGTAACTGTGTATATCCTTTCTGAACCGTAATAGAGTTAAACATCACGACATCTCACCTCAAATACTTCCACATGTATTATTACCTAAGAGCAAAAACATTCTCCTAAGTAATCATAACACAATCATCATACTCAGGACACTTAACATGGAGGAAAACAAATTTTATTACAGCATGTGTCTGGAGTTTTGGTTTGGAATACAGAGTTTCTTTTAGTCTGGATATCCTGCCTATGATGTATGGTAAAGTGAGCTTACTAAAATATAGCTCCATTCCTAAATATCATGAGTAAATATCTCTAAATAAATTAATGATTGCAATTCCATTTTGATCAAAGTACGATATCAACACAGGTGCCTAGTAGAGAATCTGGTTTGGAACTGAAGTACTTAGTACCTCAGGAAAACTTATTAAAATGTTTTCTTCTTGTAAAAGACAGGGGAACCGAAGTGTAGGAAATTAAAGTGACATTCCTCAAGTTTACAGAAGGAAGGTTGGTAAAATTCAAACTTAAGTTCCAGCAATACTGTACAGCAAAGCACAGATCCTGACACGGTGTAGCCTGTGGGAGAGGTGGGCACAGATGATCCACTAAGAGATCAGAAACACATTGCTTCCATCTCTCTTATTTCTGTTTATAACACATCTCAGCCAGAGGTCTCCATTCCTCGATGGATGCTAGAATCATCTCAGGAGCTTTTAAAAGATGCAGAGATGGCTTGGAGCCCGCCTCAGACCAATAAAAGTAGAAATCGCTGGGGACAGAACAAGGATGCTGGTGTTTACAAGCTCCCAGGTGATTGTAACGAGCAGCCGGAACTGAGACCCATTGCCCTAGAGGAAAGGAAGTTTGGACTTTGGGTACGACTCTGTATTCTTGTCCACCACCACCTAAGTCTCTTGCCTTAGGAAGTGACACTGCACCGCATTTTTCCTTCCCTCTGTGCTGATTTTCTTGTGAGCATTCACCCTGAGATACCAGATCATTCTTTTTTTTGCAGACGGAATCTTGCTCTGTTGCCCAGGCTAGAGTACAGTGGTGCAATCTTGGCTCACTGCAACCTCCTCCTCCTAGGTTTAAGTGATTCTCCTGCCTCAGCCTCCCAAGTAGCTGGGATTTGGGATTACAAGTACCTACCACCATGCTCTGCTAATCTTTTTTTTTACTTTAGACGTGACGGGCTTTCACCCTGTTGGCCAGGCTGGTCTCGAACTCTTGACCTCGTGATCCAACCACCTTGGCCTCCCAAAGCGCTGGGATTACAGGCATGAGACACCGGACCCGGCCACCAGACCATTCTTAAATGCGTTGTCCACAATGTCTCAGACCTCCCACCAGGCTGGAGACACTGGGGAATTCCAGCAGGAGATGGACGCCACACCCAACAGCAGGCATTTCACTCACACAAACCGGAAAATGACAGAGCTATGAACTGTGCCAGTGCCAATGACCGGATCCCAGGGGTACAAAGAGGAGAGACAAAGGGCAAAAGGAGGGTGTAAGGTGCGGCTCTGTGTGGTGCTGAAGGCGCAGCTTCCTCAGATGAAGCTCTCAGTGGCATGGGCTGACACTGGGTCCAGGAGCTTAGCTGGAGGAGAAACCTGCAATTGACAAAGTCATGCCGCCCATGTCCCTTATAAACAATTGAATTCTCAAGCAAAGACCAGTGTTTGTGACAGCTCACAATACCTGACAATGTGAATAAACAACAGCTGTACCTCCCTCTTCTTTCCCTTCTCCCCATCGCCATGACCACCCTGCCTTTTTGGAATAGCCAGGAAGTAACTCTGGCTCCGTCTCTAGGAAAAAGGAGCCGCAGCCTGCAAGAGTTGACTGAGCTTCCACCACATGCCAGGAGATGAGTCAGACACAGTCACGGTCTGGAGGAGTCCAGGACTGCTCATTCTGCAAGAGGCAGGGACAGACGTGTGTGCCGTGGACAGCCAGCCTTGTCTATTCTGCGAACATTTCACATCCTGTCACCAGTGTGGCTGCCCGGGCACACATGAGGGACAGCGGGTGGGAGGGACAGTAACCCTATCCAATTCCTGACATTGCAGCCCCCTCACACCCGCTCTGATCTCCATTACATCCTGGGATTGAATGGCCCTATAAAAATGTCCACCGTGAAAGACAGATTCAAAAACTGAAGAAGAAACAGTATCCTGATGGAAGTCCTTTAACATCCTCCACCCTCAAGCTTCAGGCCCTTCCCCCAGGCCCTACAATAGAACTCCCGTCCCCACCCCTGGCCAGGCAGAGAATTTATGAGCTCTAAGTCCTGTTTTTCTACATTGATGGAAATCACGGGCAAACGTTTCCACCGGGCCGAACTCCATCCAGAGTCAAATATCAAGGCACCCAGCTGAGCTCCAGGAGCCAGCGTTTATGAAACCAGTTGAGGTGCCCTGTGACCGTAAACCATCTTATATTTACTATGACAGGACAGTATTTGAGTTCATAAAAAGATGATTTTTCTGCCTAACTTTTGTTGCCTGGAAGGCCCTAGCTTCTTTTACAAGGGGATTGTGTGTCGGGACCCGATAGAGAGCCTGAAAAGCTAAGTCAGCCAGCTGTTGTTTGTTCATTTCGTTGGGGTAAAGAAATTGAGTCAGACCTAAAGGGGCCCTAAACAAGATTCCATAGATTCTTGACGGTCCATGATAAGTGGGAAAAATACATACCTGTTATCTCGTATGATGCAAATGAGAAGCAGGGAGAAGAGAATCATTTTATCTAACCTCCCCAGCCCTGCCTCCTCCTCCCCAGCCCTGCCTCTCCCAGCCCTGCCTCCACCCCTGCGTCCTCCAGGGATACCTAGATCCCATTTGGAAAAAGGGACAGTGATGAGTCTCTGAAATGTTCGCCAGAACCGCAGCGAAGGGTAGAACCACATCATCTCTTTAGGTTGATCGGGGTATGGAAAGAAACTGAAGGTGGGGTACAAGGGGAACAAAGGGATTTAGGAGGGAGCTTTCTGCTGCAGAAGAGATGACATATTCTGAGCTCTTTCAGTCACCTGGAGGGTCTGTGTGTTGTTTGCTACCAATGTTGCATTTATTTCACTCAAGTCATTCTTCAAGAGGACCTATGCCAGCTGGGGCCAAGGGAACTGGAGCAGGATGTATGTAAGCATTTTGTGAGGATGTAAGCAAACTAAGAAAATGTCAGAGACGTCCGGCTACTCTGAAGTGTTGACCCCAGTGTGGGGACCAGAGAGGCAGCACGTAAATTGTCCTCATCTCTAGAGCAGCTTCACGGAAATCCAGAGGTTCTTTCAGCTCCGACACTCTCTAACTCTGGGAATCATGAAGTGAATGGAGTACAAAGGGTCATAGTTGAGCAAAGGCTCAGGAAACAGCCTTTTCAGAGGACACACACGAGTCCCCAACGCTGAACTGGAGGCTGCTGCCTCTCTCTTTCTGGCAATGGGTATTTGTTACTGGAGTACGCGGCTGCAGCTCCTTCCTTTGCTGAATACACGTTGCTGTATTTTTAAAATGCGATTAATTAACTGTGAAAGGACAACTTAAAGATCCCAAAATCGCAACTGTGGGCACCAGTGCCAGGCACTAATTTTTTATTATGAAGAAAAATTAATTTCTTATTAATTATTGTTGAATAAATGGGCCAATCTACGATTGCACAATAAAACATTTGGACTCGTCTCGTGGACCACAAAGCTGAATTACCACTGCTCTTCAGGAAGCTAAAGAGATTAGGTGGGTTTTAGGAAGTTTTTACTGTTAATCCAGGAAAGCAATTCTGCCTCCATCAGCAGCACCTCATGACATGTGTTAATGATATTTTTTCTGTACCCTGAACTTCCTTCTGCCAGTGCTCAGCAACCTGCATTTTTACCCCTTGGTGCAGAAAATAACAGAAGTGAAATATCCTGAGGAAGATTAAAGGCAGTAGGGATTTTCTCAAAAGGTTCAGATGCTATTTGGCAGAGATTTATTTTTTCTGAGTAAATTATCCAGTCTGAGACGCCTTTAGTATTAGATTTTAATCCATTTAAATTTATTTTGATGACTGTTGCCCCTTGGTATCCACAAAGGATTGGTTCCAGGACCCCCTAAGGATACCAAAATCCATGGATGCTCAAGTTCCTTATATAAAATGGCATGGTATTTGCATATAACCTACACACATCCTCCTGTATACATTTAAATCTTCTCTAAATTACTTATAATGCCCGCTAGAATGGAAATGCTATGTAAATAGCTATTAGACCACATTTTTTAAGCATTTATATTACTTTTTATCATTGTATTGTTTTGTGGCGGTGGGGGGCGGAGGATTAGCTGAATCCTTGAATGCAGAACCTACAGATGTGGAATGTCCCCTGTGCTTAGAAATTTGGACTTGTTTCTTGTTTCTTTTTTTTTTTTTTAAGAGACAGAGTCTCGCTCTGTCACCCAGGTTGGACTGCAGTGGTGCGATCACAGCTCACTGCAACCTCCACCTCCCGAGTTCAAACGATTCTTATGCCTCAGTCTCTCAAGTAGCTGGGATTACAGGCGTATGCCACCATGCCCGGCTAATTTTTGTATTTTTAGTAGAGACGGGGTTCTGCCATGTTGGCCAGGCTGGTCGCAAACTCCTGACCTCAAGTGATCTGCCTGCTTCAGCCTCCCAAAGTGCTGGGATTACAGGCATGAGCCATCGTGCCTGGATGAAATTTGGACTTGTTTTCTATCATCTTATTTGATGCTCTCCATTTACTACATCTGTTTGCTTTTTTCTTTTCTTTTATTGGAGTAGTCAAGTTTATTTTATTGAATCCCCTTCCAGTTTAGAAATTATTATTTCATTGGTTACATTTCAAATTTTGCATGGTAATTAATTTAAGAAAACCTCATATTAATATTGCAATCCTTCTCTATCAATGCAAGGGTTTAAAAAGCTTGAGGCCAGGCGCAGTTGCTTCTGTCTGTCATCCCAGTACTTTGAGAGGCCGAGGCAGGCAGATCACTTGAGTCCAGGAGTTCGAGACCGGCTTGGGCAACATGGTGAATCTCCATCTCTACAAAAAATGCAAAAATTAGCTGAGCACGGTGCCTTGCACCTGCAGTCCCAGCTACTCCAGAGGCTGAGGCAGGAGGATCACTTGTGCCTGGGAGGTCAAGGCTGCAGTGAGCTGTGATCGTGCCACTGCACTCCAGCCTGGGCTACAGAGCGATACCCTGTCTCAAAAAATAAAGAAATAAGTAAAATAAAAAATAAAATGCTTTAACACTGCCCTCCACTTCACCTTCCTCTCATTCTAATTTTATCATTGGTAAAACTGCTCTTAATCCAAGCCACATATTACTTTTTTTAATTTTATAGTCACAGCTCATTTGGATGGATGAGTGTGTTTACCATCTTCCCAACTCACCCTTGCTTTTAGTACATCTTGCTTTCCTTCTGGATTCAGTCTTTCTTGCTAAAGTCTGTCATTTAGTAGTTTCAGTAAAGGTTTTGTATAGTTACTTCTCTCTTTGTTTATCTGAAAGTTCTCCACGTTCTGTCCTCTGAAAGTTTTATTAAATGCATTTTGGACCTAGTAAGTCTATACTCGGAGTCTGTAAACTACCTTGTTATAGTTCCATCTTTTAATCTCTTTAAGAAGTTTCTCAGATCTTCTCATTATTAACATGTTTCAGCTGTTTTCCTCTGCTGTTTGGTAAGTTTATCATGTATCTTTTAGTTATTACAGGCATACCTTGCTTTATTGAGCTCTGGTTTACTGGGCATTGCAGATACTGCATTTTTTTTTTAAATGGAAGGTTTGAGGCAACCCTGCATCAAGCAAGTCTGTCGGGGTCATTTTTCCAATAGTATGCTCACATGCTGTGTCTCTGTGTCACAATTTTGGCATTTTTCTCAATATTTCACTTTTTCATTAATATTGTATCTGTTACGGTGATCTGTGATCAGTGATCTTTGAGGTTACCATTGTAATTGTTTTGAGGTGCTTCAAACCATGCCTATAGAAGACAGGGAATTTTATCGATAAATGTGTGTGTCCTGACTGCTCCACAGACCAGCTATCCCCCATCTCTCTCTTCCTCAGGCCTCCCTATTACCTGAGACACAACAATATTGAAATTAGGTCATTTAATATCCCTACAATGTCCTAAATGTTCAAGGGAAATGAAGAGTTGCACATCCGTCACTTTAAATCAAAAGCCAGAAATGATTAAACTTAGTGAGGAAGGCATGTTGAAAGCTGAGACAGGCTGAAAGCTCGGCCTCCTGCAGCAGTTAGCCTAGTTGTAAATGCAGAGGAAAAGTCCTTAAAGGAAACAAAAAGTGCTACTCCAGCGAACACACAAATGATAAGAAAGTGAAACAGCCTTATCGCTGATCTGGACAGAAGGTCAAACCAGCCACAACATCCCCTTAAGCCAAAGTCTAATCTAGAGCCAGGCCCTAACTCTCTTATATTTTATGAAGGCTGAGAAGGTGAGGAAGTTGCAGAAAAAAAGTGTGAAGTTAGCAGAGTCTAGTTCATGGGGTTTAAAAAAAGAAGCCATCTCCATAACATAAAAGTGTAAGATGAAGCAGCAGGTACTGACGCAGAAGTTGCAAAAAGTTATCTAGAATATCTACACAAAATTATTGATGAAGGTGGCTACACCAAACAACATATTTTCCATGTAGACAACATAGCCTTATTCTATACTAGAAGAAGATGCCATCTAGGAATTTCATAGCTACAGAGAAGTTAATACCTGGCTTCAAAGTTTCAAGGACAAGCTCACCCTTTTGTTAGAGGTTAATGCAGCCAGTGACTTTAAGCTAAAGCCAATGCTCATTTGCCATTTCAAAATTTCTAGGACCCTTACAATTGATGCTAAGCCTATTCTGCCTGTGCTGTACAAATGGAACAACAAAGCCTGGATGACAGCACATCTGTTTACAGCATGGTTTACTGAATATTTTAAGCCCACTGTTGAGACCTACTGCTCAGAAAATAAAAAGGATATCTGTCTAAATATTACTACTCATTGATAATGCGTCTGGTTATCTAAGATCTCTGATGTATAAGATGAATGTTGTTTTTTATACCTATTAATACAATATCCATTGTGTAGCCCACAGGACAGAGTCGTTTTGACTTTCAAGTCTCATTATTTAAGGAATATACTTTGTAAGGCTCTAGCTACCATAGATAATGATTCCTCTGATAGATCTTGGCAAAGAAAACTGAAAACCTTCGGGAAAGAATTCACCATTCTAGGTGCCATGAAGAACATTTGTAATATATGGGAGGAGGTTATAAAATATCAACACAAACAGGAATTTTGAAGAAGTTGGTTCCAACCCTCATGGATGACTTTGAGAAGTTCTGGACTTCAGAGAAGGAAGTAACTCCAGATGTGGTGGAAAGAGCCTGAGAATTAGAATTGAAAGTGGAGCTTGAAGATGTGACTGAATTGTGGCAATCTCGCAATAAACCTTGAACTGATAATGAGTTGCTTCTTGTGGATGAACGAAGACAGTGGTTTCTTGAGACGGAATCTCCTCCTGGTAAAGATGCTGTGAACATTGTTGAAATGACGATGAAGGATTTAGAATGTCACATGAACTTAGTAGATAAAACAACAGGAGGATTTGAGAGGATTGACTCCAATTTTAAAGGAAGTTCCACTGTAGGTAAAATGCTATCAAACAGCAGCATCGCATGCTGCACAGAAATCTTTCATGAAAGGAAGAGTGGATCAACGAGGCAAATTTCACTGTTGCCTTATTTCAAGAAATTTCCACAGCCACCTCAATCTTCAGCAACCAACACCTTGATTAGTCAGCAGCCATTGACACTGAGGCAAGACCCTTTCTCAGCAAAGATTACAACTCACTGAAGACTCAGATTATCATTAGCACTTTTTTAGCAATAAAGTATTTTAAAACTAAGTTATGTACTTTCTTAAACATAATTACATAGCATTCTTAATAACCTACAGAATAGCATAAACATAACTTTTAGGCCAGGCACGGTGGCTCACGCCTGTAATCCCAGCACTTTGGGAGGTCGAGGTAGGCAGATCACGAGGTCAGGAGATCGAGACCATCTTGGCCAACACGGTGAAACCCCGTCTCTACTAAAAAAAATACAAAAAATTAGCCGGGCGTGGTGGTGGGCACCTGTAGTTCCAGCTACACAAGAGGCTGAGGCAGGAGAATGGCATGAACCCAGGAGGTGGGGCTTGCAGTGAGCTGAGATGGCACCACTGCACTCCAGCCTGGGCGACAGAGCAAGACTCCATCTCAAAAAAAAAAAAAAAAAAAACCATAACTTTTATACGTACTGGGAAATCAAATAATTTGTGCAGCTTGCTTTATTGTAATATTTGTTTTATTGTGATATTTGCTTTATTACAGTGGTCTGGAGCAGAACCTGCAAGATCTCCGAGGTATGCCTGGACTATGTTTTTCTGCTTTTGTAATCTGCAGTTTATCCTTTCTGTTGAGGTTTTAACTTCAACATTTACAATTTTTCATTTCACATTCTATTTGGCTCTTTGTCAAATATTTTTATGCTGTCCAGATTTTTCGTAATAATTTTAATATTTTGTTTCTTTAATAAATTTGAAACAGTCATGTAGGTATCTTTCAGAGTATTATGATTTTGAGGTCAATTTTGGGGTTTGTTGGTTTTACTGCCTCTTCCACACGGTAGGTGTCTTTCTTCGAGTGATTGAAATTTCTAATCGTGTTTCCCATCCTCAATTGTGGTCGTTCATTCTAGGGAAGTCTCCTGGGAACCAAGTTGTAGAAAATCATTCGGAACAGCTTCAGTTTTTCTTTTGCCAAAGATACCAAGGGTTTCAATGGTCCTGACACCAGTTCTTCTGTTGATTTCTCAGCTTGTGGTTCTCACACTTCACGGGAAGCATAAACTCAGGCCACATGCAAACATACAGCTCAGACTTGTGGTTTTAATTCCTTATGAGTGACTTTTATTTTTATTTTTACTTTTTGTCCAAAAGTCTAGAGAGAGGGCAAGCTTCCTGACACTTTTGCTGAGCCTGGGAGGCAGGGTTTTCTAATCTATGAGGTCAAGGAGCATGGAGCATGTCAAGATGCTTGGCTGCATGTATAGGCATGGTTTTGTCTCTAGGGGCAAATGCAGGCAGTGGCCAATTCCTAAATCCCAGCTTTCAACCCAGGTCCTTTCTCCTGTTCATCCTCTGTGGGCTACAGCAGCCTCAGCGCCCACTTACTGCCCTGGCAGGATTTCTTTTCTTTGAACTTTGGCTGGGTATACTTGTTTTTGTTGTGGTAGCTGTTACATTTTATGCAGCATTCTTTTATGTTTATTTTGGGTGGAAAGAAGAGAGAATTAGATCACTTTTCTCCTCAGCTGAGTCCCTCTCATTGCTGGAAATGTTTCTGTGATAATTAAAGATTTTAATTATGATGCTCTATTGGCACCATATTATGTGAGCAGAGTCCAGGCGTCCAAGCTCCACATGCATTGCTGCGAGATGCGGCAGATACACACACCAGTCCCAGCCCTCCACCGGAGACTACTGTGGACTGTCAGCAAGTACACAAAGCCTGCATGAATCAGGTGATTCACTGCCGGCGTCCCCCAGCCTTGCCCTGCCAGCTCCTTCCATTTCTATCTCTATATAACAAGTAGCGAATTTGGGGGGGTTCATTTTTTACAACTATCAACTTTTGAAACTTTAATGCAACAGACCTCCACTGGGAGTAAAATTCTGATGTAAATTCAATCCCTTGGGAAAGGTAGTGAAACAACAAGTAAAATAGAAATGAAAAGCACGTCTGAAGAATCTCAGTGCTACCTCTCCTTTGGAGCTGGCTTATCAACAGCTCTGGCTGTCACCTTCCTGGTTTTCACATTCTCTGTTCGTCTCCATCTAAAATGGGTCTTTAACCATTCCACACTCCTCCCACCTTCCTGCTCACAGAAGCCGTGTCCTAGATGTGTAGGCTGGAAATTCTATTCTGAGACTTGCCATTAATCCCTCTTGGAAAGTGGCGCTGTGCAGAAGATGGGAGTTAGCTGGTTAACAAACAGTTATTCTAACCTTTCAAAATCCTCTCATAGCTCAAAACTGGTAGAAGAAAAGCCTTCTAGAATTATTGATATATGAATATTCTCACCACATTTGAGAGATTCCAGCTGTTACTCAGAGATGCAAAGTAAACCAATGGTTTTAGGATATGGAAGGCGTAAATGGTAGTCAATGCTACCAGGAGACAAAGAAGGACCTTCTCCATGCTAGTTCCATCTCTCTCTCAAATGACTGGGTGTTTCCTTCTTGAACTAACTACTACAAAAGTCATTTCTTGCTGTTTGTCCTAAAAATGAAAAGAATATTGGATGCTTAGTTCTAATACACTTTTTCGTGATGAAGGTAATAATATCACCTTATAAACAGTTTTGAAAAAAAAAGATAATCACTCATCCATAATTCCAGCACTGCTAGCATTCTAAGGGTGTTTCCTTTTTGTTTGTTTTTTTGAGACAAGCAAACTCTGCTACCTAGGCTGGAGTGCAGTGACACAATCACAGCTCAGTGTAGCCTCAACCTCCCGGGTTCAAAGTGATTCCCCCCACCTTAGCCTCCCAAGTAGCTGAGATACAGGTGCACGCCACCAGGCCTAGCTAATTCTTGTGTTTTTTGTAGAGATGGGATTTCATCATGTTGCCCAGGCTGGTCTTCAACTCTTGGGCAATTCGCCAGCCTCAGCCTCCCAACGTGCTGGGATTACAGGGGTGAGCCGCTGTGTCCAGTCTACAACTTATTTAAACATAGTCAAAATCAAAGTATCCATGTGTTTTTCACATATGTACAGGAGTTTTAGGTCCCTATGCATCTCAGTTTTGTTTTTTTGTTTAGTTTTTTTTTTTTTTTTTAATCACAACAACCCTCTCACTTAAAGCAAGGTAAACGTGCTTGACCACATTTGACAGAGAAGGAAACCGAGACGCAAGCATTTGACAATGAGTTGCTCAGCATTACAGATATAGGAGAAGCCTGTTGTTACCAAGGTTTTCTTCTTAGGTGTCTGTAAACCTAGGGAATTCACAAGTGCTCTATCAGCCCACACAAACTCATGGGTAGTTAGAACTAGAGCCAAACTGGAATTAAAGGGAGAAAGGTGGGAGGAAGGGGACTTTTTGAAGCTGTGATTATGAATCTAATCAGTGTATGGCCTGTCTATAAACAATAAAGCCAATTTCTTTGTGACACATATAGTTTTAGAGGGAATTCCAGATAAAAATCCCCCCAAATGCTCTGTGTGATGGCAATACTAGAGTAAGCACATAACCTCTGCTGGGGACTGCTTTGATGGACGTCACTTAATTGGATCTATAAATTATGTGTGTCTGTTTTCAAAAAAACTCAGTCTTCCTATGTTCACATTTTACATAATTCAGTTGATGCATTATTTTAGCAAGTGCTCTATGCTTTGACGGCAGGAAGAAAATCGCCTTCTGAGGGCAACCTAGATGGCATAGGTTGCCAATTGGCCAACCTCACTTCACCTCAATGGCTAATTGGCAACTTTCCCTAACTTTCCCACAAGCCCCTGATGTCTCAGGAGAGTCATATCGTCAGAGGATTCGGAAAATCAAAAAGGGGGTTAGTGCTAGAGAGAGGACAGGTAGATGGAAATATATATGATAAAAACAAGTATAGTAAAACGTAAAGAATAGAATCCAGATGATGGGTTGATGGGTTTTCACTATAAAATTATTTTAGTCCTGCCATATACTGAAATTTTCAAAATAATGGTTTGTTGTTGTTGTTGTTTTGAGATGGAGTCACACTCCATTGCCCAGGCTGGAGTGCAGTGGCATGATCTCAGCTCACCGCAGCCTCCACCTCCCAGGTTCAAACGTTTCTCCTGCCTCGGCCTCCTGAGTAGCCAGGACTACAGGCATGTGCCTCCGCATCTGGCTAATTTTTGTATTTTGAGTCCAGACGGGGTTTCGCCATGCTAGCCAGGTTGGTCTCAAACTCCTGACCTCAGCTGATCTACCCACCTCAGCCTCTCAAAGTGCTGGGATTACAGGCATGAGCCATAGCGCCCCACTAATAATGCTTTTAAAAAACAAAGAGACTCCACAGCAAAATGCTTTTCTGGGTAACAAAATGTTGCTGGATAGATTTATTTTTTCTGTCTCTCTTCATCTCTCTCCTTACCATGTCCTTTTTATGTCTATGAATTACTTAGGGATATTTCTCTAAAGATGAACGAATATGCTCGGAAAACATTGAATCAAATGCATTTTTTGAGAGGATAATACTGAGTTCTAAAGAGGGGAACTGACTTATCCCAAATCAAGTCATCATATGGCAGGTGCAGGAGCAAAGGTTGGGCTCCTGTGTCCCAGGATCCTTCCCTCCTAGGCGGTGACCGCTTGGACCACTTTCTTGTGGGACCCTACCTGGAAGGACTAGGAAACCAATGCATTTGGAAATTGTAAATGGAGGTTTAGAGAAAGTCGGGGTGCTAAGAAATACTCACGAAAAAAAGGGCATCGAGGGGGCCAGCAGAGAGGATGTGAGAGCTGCTACCGGGATTTGATCCTGAAGTTGATACAGGGCTCACAATTGAATGGGCTGGAAGGAAACCGCTGGCTTCTGTTCATAGAGGCTGGGCTCCCTAGAGGAGAGGTCCAGGCTATGTTTTAATTTGTTAAGGTCATTTCACCTGCCTGATCTTCAGAACCATGCTTTTATTTTGCAGGATTAAGTAGATGGGGAATTCAACAGCTATTTTCTGAGTTTTTACTGTGTGCAAGGCACTGTGCCAGAAACCACAGGAAAATAAAAAATTGAGCAAAACACAAACTCAAGGAACTAGCCGTTCTGTTAGAGATATGGGAGGCAGGAAAAGAATAAGTTAAAATTGTATATATTGAATTAGGGAAAACAGCGGACCCTTTTCCACCACAAGACCCTGCTTATTTAACAGCCTGATCCCAATGAGCAGAAAAGGATTTTTATGTGGAGTCCTGGAGTTCAGGAGGTCCTGGAAGAAAGATTATAACCAATTTCACTAAAGCTTTTCCACTGATGTCCGGATTTCCGTCAAAATATTGCACACCATGAGATTCCTCACCCTGACCTCCTAGTGGACAAATGCATCCGATTTTCAGTGTTCTTGGCTCTCCTTAGCCTCCTTCCTGTCCACATTTAAAATGACCATTCCCCTGACCTCCATGGCATTACAGTTGCCCTAGATTTCATCCATCCTCTCTGAATGCATTTTAGAATACCCCAATGCCCACAGCAAGATTTCTTCCAAGACCTCCTCCTCCTTCCAACTCCTAAATACTCAATCCATCCATGCTTTGTCTTCTCATTTCTAAGCAGATCATTGCAAGCCTCCATTTGTAGCGTTACCCCTGTCTCATGGAAGGTTCCACCTAGAACTCGAAGCTCCCCGCCTGACGTCTCTGTCCATCCACAACCATGCCCCTTTATCCATGCTCCCTCAGTTCTACCCATTTCCACACCACCATGCTACAAAGTTGGAAAGAGTCATTTGTGATTCCTTTTTAGTCTCCCAAACAACCAGAAATCAAAATCTGATGATTCTTCCTCTCCAGTCTTTCCTGGTCCAGGACTTCATTGTCACCAGCCCAAAAGACATCAGCTGTGTCCCTGGCAGAGTTCCCACCTCCAGAACCCTCTATCCTCACACTTGGTATGTGACTGAGCTGAATGTTGAGGGTGAGTGTCAACAACACAGGTTGAATGTTTGTGCCCCCACCGCCCCCCACCACAAATTCATGTGTTGAAACTATAATCTCCAGTGTGAAGGTACTAGGAGCTGGGGGCCTTTGCGAGGTGGCTGGATTTAAATGAAGGCATGAGAGCACTTTGGGAGGCCAAGGCGGGCAGATCACGAGGTCAGGAGATCGAGACCATCCTGGCTAACACGGTGAAAACCCGTCTCTATTAAAAATACAAAAAATTAGCTGGGCATGGTGGCGGGTGCCTGTAGTCCCAGCTACTCGGGAGGCTGAGGCAGGAGAATGGCTTGAGTCCAGGAGGCGGAGCTTGCAGTGATCAGAGATGGCGCCACTGCACTCCAGCCTGGGTGACGAGCGAGACTCTGTCTCAAAAAATAAATAAAATAAAATAAAATATAAAATAAAATAAAATAAGGCATGAGGATACAGCCTCCAAAGTGGAGTTAAGGACACAGGGGAGCTTGTCTCCCTCTCTCTGCTGTCTCTGACACATGAGAATACATAAGAAGATGGCAGTCTGCAAACCAGGAAGAGTGCCCTTATTGGACACAGATCTTCCAGCACCTTGGTCTTGGACTTCCCAACCTCCGCAGAAGTAAGAAATGAGTATTTGTTGTTCAAGTCAGTGGCATTCTGTTATAGTAGATAAACTAAGACCATCCTCTAATGCAGTTCTCACCCCAGTACTCTCTATCGTTGTGCTCAATTAATTCAGCCTATACCCATTGCCATATCACTCTTTTTGTTGTGTTTGTTTGTTTGTTTGTTTGTTTTTGAGATGGAGTCTCACTCTGTCACTCAGGCTGGAGTGCAGTGGTGCGATCTCGGCTCACTGCAACCTCGGCTTCCCAGGTTTAAGTGATTGTCTTGCCTCAGCCTCCCGAGTAGCTGGGACTACAGGTGCGTGCCACCACACCCAGCTAATTTTTTGTATTTTTAGTAGAGACGGGTTTTCACCGTGTTAGCCAGGATGGTCTCGATCTCCTGACCTAGCGATCCGTCCACCTCGGTCTCCCAAAGTGCTGGGATTACAGGCATGAGCCATCACGCCTGACCCATATCACTCTTAAAACAGTGAAAGTCATGTCTCATCATCACCCTCCTGAAAAACGTTCTCCATATCTATAGATGGTAATTGTAAAACACTAAAACTGATGTCCAGGGTCCCCCGCAAGGAGGGTCTGCTTTTTCTTTCCCATCTCACCTTGAAATACTGCTTGAAGACAAAATATCCCCTCTAGTCAAATTAATCCTCTTGCCACCATCCTGTAACGCATTCACATTTGCGACCCTCTTCCACTTCACAGTTGTCCCTACCTGGAAATTTTTCTCAGTGTCTCTCTGTTTATCTAATTCCTATCAATTTTTTAAATCATCCCATCTCCTTCAGGAGACTTTCCCCCAAATGTTCTAGCATACCAAGACCACTCTTGCTTGCTCTCTCAGTTGTGAAATTCTCTGATAATTATTACCTATACCCTTTGCCTAGCATTACACATACTACCCATGTTGAGGCTCTTTTCTGATTCCTCCATCAAATTGCAAACTCCTACCCTAAGTGGGGAAAAAGCATCTTTTAGTTTCAAAAAAATGGATAATGGATGAGGTCAGAAAGACATGAAATTCCCAGCCTCTATTTTGATTTCAAAATTTGCCAAATTCATAAGACATTGCAAATGAAACACACTGGTAAGATAAAAGCAGGGGTATGCTTTGAAGAAGAAACTACAGAGCATGAATCTACAGGGCATGAATCTACCCTTGTTGGTTCCTAGTTCCAATCAGGAAGTTTTCGCTCTCTCACTTCTAATTGTGGTGACTGTCATCAGGAAAAGAATAGAAAAAATACTTTCATCTCACAGCTTATTCTAGGGGTCAATCAAAGATTTTAGCTCCTTCTGCCTTTATCTGAGGTTCCCAGATAGCACAAGACCATACCAGAGGTTAGCAAGGAGTCGCCTGATCTCTTAGCCAATAGAAGCTAAGAAGGGAGGGAAATTGTATTGGAAGTAATGAGCTGATAATTGACTAGTGGCTGGAATGTCTACCGAAAGCCCAGCAGGTTTAGAAGCCTCAAAAATAACCATTGTAAGTATTAACCATCATTTCCGTCAATGCTGGGAAGTAGAGGCTCCAGTTAGACTGCGGGAGCTAGAAACATTTCCCAGCTAAGTGCCATGGAAAAGATTTACCCTGCTGTGAACAGCATACTCACACAAGTCTTTCTGGAAAGCAGATAAAGGCCTTGTCACTCAAAGGATGATCTCCACACTATTAGCATCAGCATTACTTGGAAGCTTGTTAGAAATGCAAATGCTCAGGCCTCACCTTAAGGCTACTGCATTGGTATTTCTGGGACTGAGGCCCAGGAACTTGAGTTTTAATGAGCTCTCCAGGTGATTCTGATGCAACTTAGGTTAAGCACTGCCTTAGCAAATGGTGGTGGTGGCTGCATTAACAATTGCGGCACAGCAAGGGACCGCAGACCTTACTAGCTTAAAATAACAAACATTGATTATCTCACACAGTTGCCCAGGGTCAGGAATGCTGCAGCTGCTTAAGTGGGTGGTTCCAGCTCAGCTCGGTGTATCTCCTGGGATCACAGTCATCAGCTGGAGCTGCAGACATGTGGATGCTTTATTAAGGTGGAAGAGTCACTCCAGGCTCACTCACGTGCTGTTGGAAGACTTCAGGTTGCCATGTGGGCCTCTCCATAGGGGCTGCTCATAAAACATGGCAGCTAACTTCTGCTACTTCAAGTCATTCCAGACAGAGAATGCACTCAAGAGAGAAAGCACAATCTTTTAACAAGCCAAGCCTGGAAGATATATCTCATCACTTCTCTCGTATTATTTTTGTTGCAAGTGAATGACTAGGTCTAGCCCACATCCAAGAGGAGGATTACACTTCAATTATTAAACAAAAGAGTACCAAGAGTATATGACTTTGTGGACATATCTTGAAGATCACCACGGCGATGTTAAGGGTGTCCAAAAACCTTTAATAACACCTAACGTCTTAGGAATCCAATTTTAATTAGTGTCTCCCCAGCAGGAGAGATCAAGGGACATCCTAAAAATTAGTTCACTATTCCTAGAGCAAGCAACAACCCTAAAGATTTTTTTAACCAATAAACTGGATGGTGCAATTAATCACAATTTTCATGTCTAGCACTAGACGGCAGAACAGACATTTGGTTGGTAGGATGGCCTACTGCATTAGTACATTCTCGTGCTGCTGATAGACATATCTGAGACTGGGTAATTTACAAAGGAAAGAGACTTAATGGACTCACAGTTCCACATGGCTGGGGAAGCCTCACAATCATTGCAGAAGGCGAAGGAAGAGCAAAGGCATGCCTTACATGGTGGCAGGCAAGAGGGCGTGTGCAGGGGAACTCCCCTTTATAAAATCTTCAGATCTCGTGAGACTTACTGCAAGAACAGCACAGGAACGAGCCACCCCCATGATTCTATTACCTCCCACCGGGTCCCTCCCATGAGACGTGGAAATTATGGGAGCTATAATTCAAGATGAGATTTGGGTGGGGACACAGCCAAACCATAACACCTACCCAGCATGCTATTAATTCATGGAACTAAGGTTTCTTCACCCTAAGTCTGCCTGGCCAGGACTGGAGGAAATCTTGCTAGTTTCCAGTTCTCCAAGCTATAACCAGTTCATTGTATTCATGGGGTTGCTTTCTGGCTGCCTCATGAAAGAAAACCTTCCTTCCCTACTGGCTTCGACGCTGAAGAGCCTTTAGGTCTGGCAAGGAAACCAGTAAAGCTAACTGCTCCCTCCCAGGCCAGAGGAATAATGAGAGTTTGAGGACATTCATGACAACAGTCATGCCCACAAGCTTTCCTTAGTCAAAATTTACATAATCCAGGACAGAATACATACAGAATAATACAATTGTAGGCTTGGAGGAAACCAACAGAAATCACCAAATTTGACATTTTTATTTAGAAGATGAAAAAAACTCAGGCACAGATAAAACACAAGTACCTTGTACAAATTCACCAATTAATTAATGGCAAAGCCAGGGCTAGATCCCTACTAGAAAGTGCTTTATTATCATAGTCAATATGACTACCATTTCCATCAAGTTCAGGCCCCTGCTTTTATGTCTAATGACTATTTTAAAGAAGCCAAGAAATTTTGGTAGCAGTTTCTGGTGTGTGTGTGTGTGTGTGTGTGTGTGTGTGTGTGTGTGTGTGTGTAAAGAGTTCTTAGAGTAGCTCTCAATCTAGAACCTCTAGATTAATGGGCCTCTTCACACTACCAGAGATAGTATTTGATACAACTTTTCCAAAGTGTGATTTTGTAACAGCTGTCAAAAGATTTAAAAAATGCATATACCACTTTACTCAGCCATCTTTTCTGCTGAGAAGTTATCCTAAGAAAATAATGATAGGTGAGCAGTAAAGATTTAGTAACAAGGAGTCCACGGCAGTTTTATTTGTCATAGTGAAATACTGGAATCAAGTTAGACATTGAACAATAAGGATTGCCTAAGTGACTTACAGGACTTCCAGACAACAGAATCCATGCGATATTTTAAAAAATGTTTAAAATGGCTGGGCACAGTGGCTCACACCTGTAATCTCAGCACTTTGGGAGGCCGAGGAGGGCATATCACAAGGTCAGGAGATTGAGACCATCCTGGCTAACACGGTGAAACCCCATCTCTACTAAAAATACAAAAAAACTAGCCAGGTGTGGTGGCTGACACTTGTAGTCCCAGCTACTCAGGAGGCTGAGGCAGGAGAATGGCGTGAACTCGGAAGGTGGAGCTTGCAGTGAGCCGAGATTACGCCACTGCACTCCAGCCTGGGCGACAGAGCAAGACTCTGTCTCAAATAAAAAAAAAGGTTAAAATCTTTTTAAAAGTCAGGGTTTCCAGGCCAGGTACGGTGGCTCATGCCTGTAATACCAGCACTTTGGGAGGCCAAGGTGGGCGGATCACCTGAGGTCTGTAGTTCAAGACCAGCCTGGCCAATATGATGAAACCCTGTCTCTACAAAAATACAAAAAAAAAAAAAAAATTAGCTGGGCATGGTGGCGGGTGCCTGTAGTCCCAGCCACTTGGGAGGTTGAGGTGGAAAAATCACTTGAACCCGGGAGGCAGAGGTTGCAGTGAGCCAAGATTGTGCCACTGCACTCCAGCCTCGGTGACAGAGCGAGACTCCATCTCCAAAAAAAAAAAAAAAAAAGTCAAGGTTTCCACAGTGGCGTCTGAAAATTTATTCAATCTAGTCTGAAGCCTGGGCCCAGTCTCTCCTAGACATGTCCATATTCAGTACGTGCTTGCCACAGGAAAGAGACTTGGTAATACTGAATGAATGAATGTCAATTAGATTTTTAGCATAACACCAGACACACCCTAATAACAAAATCTTACCTGAGTAAGAGGAATTACAGAGACCATGTCAATATAAGCGATTATTTAGAGGTGGGTTGATTATTCGATTTTTTGAATTACTTCATGTATTCAAAATAGATGTTGATTTTTCATTTTTTTTTTTTTTTTTTTTTTTTTTTTGAGACGGAGTCTTGCTCTATAGCCCGGGCTGGAGTGCAGTGGCCAGATCTCAGCTCACTGCAAGCTCCGCCTCCCGGGTTTACGCCATACTCCTGCCTCACCCTCCCGAGTAGCTGGGACTACAGGTGCCCGCCACCTCGCCCGGCTAGTTTTTTGTATTTTTAGTAGAGACGGGGTTTCACCGTGTTAGCCAGGATGGTCTCGATCTCCTGACCTTGTGATCCGCCCGTCTCGGCCTCCCAAAGTGCTGGGATTACAGGCTTGAGCCACCGCGCCCGGCCGATTTTTCATTATTAAAGATACTCAAATTTGTCATTTTTATTAAATATACAAAATATGCAGGCAACATGCAGCTACCCAGGAAAACATTTATTATTAGATAAGCTGAACATTTTCTTGACCATATCACATAATTATATATTTTTAAATTCCCAGATGCCTAGCACTGTGTATCTTTTCAAAAAAGAAAGCCATTCATACAACTGGACACATTTTTTCATTTTAATGAAATTTTTTATCTTTGTGGTTTCAGCATCATAAAGATGTGGAAACTCTACCACTGTTCTGTTGGTACAGTACTGCTGGGAGTGTAAATTCATGCAACCATTTTGGACATCGATTTGGCAATATGTATCAAATGTTCATAGCCTTTGACCTTATGATTCGACTTCTGGAAATGTATTTTAAACTTTTACCCAATATTAGAAATAACATTACAAACAAAGATTTCCATCAAAAGTATCCCTTATAATATTCCCAAATTAAAAAGTGCCTAAAGGGGTAATGATTACTATGAGACACTCTTAAAAGAGGATTTAGGCTGGGCCTAGTGGCTCACTCCTGTAATCCCAGCACTCTGGGAGGCCGAGGTGGGCAGATCACTTGTGCTTAGGAGTTCGAGACCAACCTGGCCAAAATGGTGAAACCCTGTCTCTAATAAAAAATACAAAAGCTAGCAGGGCATGGTGGTGCATACCTGTAATCTGGGCTACTTGGGAGGCTGAGGCAGGAGAATTGCTTGAACTCGGGAGGCAGAGGTTGCAGTGAGCCAAGATCACACCACTGCATTCCAGCCTGGGTGACAGAGCCAGACTCCATCTCCAAAAAAAAAAAAAAAAAAAAAAAAGCATCATAAGAAATTATACTTTGGGAGGCCGACTGAACTCCTCAGATCACCTGAGGTCAACATGGGGAAACCCTGTCTCTACTAAAAATAACAAACATTAGCAGGGCTGTGGTGGTGCTTGCCTGTAATCCCAGTTATTTAAGAGCCTGGGAGGCAGAGGCTGCAGTGAGCTGAGATCATGCCACTGCACTCCAGCCTAGGCAACAGAGTGATTCTGTCTTAAAAAAAAAAAAAAAGAAATTATACATATGCTGTGATCTTAATTAGGTTAAAAACAAAACAAAAGCAAGGCTACCAGTTTTGAATTTGCCATTTCTTGCATTTGCCATGGCATTTGCCATGTTTTTTGTAAGGGGGAGCATATAGAGTCGGTTGTGCTATAATGTCAACACACACATTCTTCAAATCACTATGCTGATAAAAATTCAAAGATAAAAAAAACCACAGGACTTAGAGGAAAATAGGATTAGGGTACAACACTTAAAATTTTCATCAGTGGCATATTAAAAAAAAAAAAGAACCTAAATAACAATGGTAACACAGTTCCATACACACTAATGGTTAAGAAATCCAGAAATTCTAAAATAAAAATGACACTTTTACTTTGAAAAAGCCCTAGTGTTTTCTCATGGAAGTGGGCATTGGAGGGGTTGCAGCTTGTGAATTACTGTGAAGTGGTGAATGGAAGGTTATCTAAAATCAGATTAGCAAAACATCACATTGTACTGTGTTTATACATTTATACATGTAATTAGTATTTGTCAATTAAAAACAAGTTAATAAAAGATAATAATTTTAAATAGAAAAACATAGTAAAGTAAAATCCAGCTTAAAAGCCAGACAACAGACCTGGATGGGTGAGACTGAGAACACACACAGTGGGCCGGGCGCAGTGGCTCACGTCTGTAATCTTAGCACTTTGGAAGACCAAGGCAGGCGGATCACCTGAGGTTGGGAGTTCGAGACTAGCCTGACCAACACGGAGAAACCCCACCTCTACTAAAAATACAAAATTAGCCGGACATGGTGGTGCATGCCTGTAATCCCAGCTGCTCGGGAGGCTGAGGCAGGAGAATCACTTGAACCCAGGAGGCAGAGGTTGTGGTGAACTGAGATCACGCCATTGCACTCCGACCTGGGCAACAAGAGCAAAACTCCGTCTCAAAAAAACAAAAAAGAACACACACAGTGAATTGAGGTCTCTGGTGGGCAGTTGGGGCATGTACCTGTATGTGTGTGCTTGTGTATTCCTGTGAGGCTGGGTGCAGCTTTCGCTTTTCTGTATTCACCTGGCGTTTCTTGTGAATGAAAGTGCACATAAGAAAAACTCACATTATGTTCAAATGGTAAACTCAAAGATATTAATATTAATAAACTAATTCCATTGGAACAAATTTGCGTTTCAATACAAGCATTACAGCAGAACTGACTTAACTTATATGTCTATCATATACATTTATATATGTGCTATATACACATAATAGTAGAAGCTTCTGTGGTGGGTGGATCACCTGAGGTCAGGAGTTCAAGACCAGCCTGGCCAACATGGCAAAACCCCGTCTCTACTAAAAATACAAAAATTAGCTGGATGTGGGGTGGCACGCACCTGTAGTCCCAGCTACTCAGGAGGCTGAGGCATGAGAATCACTTGAACCCGGGAGACAGAAGTTGCACTGGGCTGAGATCAAGCCACTGCACTCCAGCCTGGGTGACGAAGTGAGACTCTATCTCAGAGAAAAAAAAAAAAAAAGGTAGAAACTTCCTAATAAATAAACTTTAACATGAGCTAATAAAATAATATTTCTAAAGTTGTCTACCCACCCAGCACTGTCTCAAAACTAGCCACACAAATACAGAATAAATACATGTGAATCTGCTCGTCAATGAGCAGGCAAAGCAAGCAATGGACTAAATAAATATTTTGCCATCCAAATAAGTTATGTTATATCAATGTTTTGAGCACTTATCTTAAAAGCATTATCTGATGACTAGAATAGCTACAGAACTGTTTTAATAAACTTTGGTCTATCAGATAAGTATTGGGCTAAATGACCCCAAGGTCATTTCCAATGCTAATAACGAGATTTTGTGATAGTGTACTTTTTTCTTAATAATAAAGTACTTTATGTTTAGATAAGAATAAATAAACTCAGTTCCGAGGGGGGTCACCCTTTAACTACTGTCTGGGCATTTCTGTACCAACAGAACATAACACACAGACTCATACTTTTTTATTTCCTAAATGTCACCTGAGAACAGTGTGAAATTTTCTTCCTATTTTAAAATTACCTTGACTTAAGCGAACAGACACACAAAAAAAGACTTTCCTGGCAAACAGTTTGACCAATGAACAAATGAAAGGAAGTGTTCCTCCTTTTTTTTTTTTTCCTGATGGATGTTATAAAAGGGGAAACAACTCGTTTGGCAAAGTATAGTACATCATCACTCAAATCTGAGTTCAATAGTTCAAATTTTTAGCGGCCTTGGGGAGGAAGAAAAAGAACTTTCTGTTTTCAAGGAAAATGATTTTGCCTGAGCTTTTAAAACTGAGCTAGCATATTCAATGGAATCCTGATAATAGGCCTACATAAAAGTCATATGTCCACATCAACGTATTGAAGTTGCTTAAATATCCAGTTATTATTTGGTTTTTCAGAACTTCCTTTTTAAAAGGCCAATAATTTTGCCCAAACCTTTACAACCGTGCTAGTATACTATGATAATAGGAATACATAAGTCAGAAGTCCAAATCAATATACTCATGTAGCTATTTAAATGAACTATGATTTATTTGCTTTTTTATAAATGAAGGAAAACATGCTTGCATGAATAGAGCTAACATATAATCTGTCCACCGATGTGGTGTGCTAAACGACCAAGGAGTTGCACGTGAAATGAAACATTTAATGCCCAACGTATTTCTAAGATGTCAAAATAATCACCTTTTCATTTGCATAACACTACTTTCTCATTCATTATATTCTTTAATGATTTTCATGCTTTCTTTCCTTGAGAAATCAATCAGTCTATCAGAAATCGTATTTGAAATACTCTCATGTCCTTCCGAGTGCCTTATTTTTTAGATAATGCTGTAATACAGAGTAACCTCTGGCAGGCAAAGATTCACATTTGCTCTTTGATCATGTGTAAGTAGCCTGCACAGTTCCTGAGACTCGGTCATTTGTTAATTTTGTAGAGGCAGATCGTTTAAATTCCTGTGAAGATGTTACAGCCATTCATTCTCCAGATATGAGAGAAAAATGCATCTCTGTGAACAAAATGATAGTGGTAACTGAAAAGGCATTAAACTGTGGGTATGAGGAAATTCACTGGAAACCCACGGCCATAGAAAGGCATGAGACGCGGGGGACGTAGGGAAGGTACAAACATTTCAGCGTCTGTGAATTTTAAGACTCACGGAAGTCTTCAGAGTTATTCCTTGAAAAAATCCGGCTCGACCGCTAAGAAAATCTGAAACTGCCTTTAGACCACGTTCTCCTCCATGTTGGCCTCTTTGCCCTTTTATTGGTGAACCTCTGAAGCATTTGATCAGTGCTACTTCCTCTTCCGCTTTTGGTTCTCTGCTTTCTCCTCCGCTGCAGTTGTACGGAGTTTCTGGTCATGCATTGAAATATTCTAAAGTTTTGTTACATATATGCAGAGAGTCACAAGGAGTCTGGCTTTAATCAGGCTAATAGAAAAGTGAAGATCTCAGGCACTTATTTATTTAAACGTAAGCCACCAGCTTTTAAATTCTTCAGTTTTCTGGGTTCCTCATACTCTCTCAATTTCCCTTCTCCCTCATCCCCTCCAGAAAAAATGCCCCTTAACACATCACCATGCTGCTAAAGGCCTACCCTTAGATTTTTTATCAAACTTTTGTCAAACTGGAAAAGAAACTCATGGTGAAGTACATTAATTATTTGCAATATCCCAACATTAAATCTAAAGAGATGGCATGAACATAGTTGTTGAACTTGACATACAGTCACTCCACTTATTTTAAACAATATTCAGCTTGAAATTTTCTCTGATTCTTTTCTCTACGAACCTCTATGAGTTGGAGAGAAATATTCGCTGTCAACTAAATGAGAAATTGAACACTACAAAGGCATTTGGCTTGGTTTGGTTTGGTTTTGCCATGAGCAATACATTTGTGAGTCAGACAATACGGCAATAATACATTGGTTTGGTTTTCTCACTCCTGAGTATTTTTGTTTTGCTTTGTTTTTGAGGGTTTCTCACCATTACCATGATTTCCAGAGAAGAAAAAGGAAAGTATTGAATGCAAGGCAAAGAGTATCTGGATTTTATGTGCTACCTGGTATTCACAGTGAACACATAAAAACACGTCACTGATGGAAGAACAGCCAATGGTAAAACTTTTTAAAAAGCCTTCAATGTGAGTGAGGAAAAAACATAAGGTATTTAAATTTCTTCATTCTCTGATGAAATTTTCAAGCAAGTATTTAAAAAATGGAGATCCTTAAAGCAAGTTTGTCTCTACTTACATACTTGCAATGGAGTTTAGAATAGACTGGTACAAGTGCTGGCTTGAAGAAGAACCACTATGCTTTTACCAAAACGTTCACGAAAATTAAACAGGCATTTCAGATGCTACATGGTTACATGTGTTTAATAATTAATGCTGGAAACCATAAGCATTCATCCAAAGAGCACAGTCTGCAATTTCTAAAAAAAAAAAAAAAAAAAAAAAAGAAGAAAGAGAGAGGAAGGAAGGAAGGAGGGAGGGAGGGAAGGAAGGAAGGAAGGAAGAAAAGAAGGAAGGAAGGAAGGAAGGAAGGAAGGAAAGGAGAGAGGGAGGGAGGGAGGGATGGAAGGAAGGAAGGAAAGGAGAGAGGGAGGGAGGGAGGGATGGAAGGAAGGAAGGAAAGGGGAGAGGGAGGGAGGGAGGGATGGAAGGAAGGAAGGAAGAAAAGAAGGAAGGGAGGAAGGAAGGGAGGGAGGGAGGGAGGGAGGGAAGGAAGGAAGGAAGGAAAGGAGGGAGGGAGGGAGGGAAGGAAGGAAGGAAGGAAAGGAGGGAGGGAGGGAGGGAAGGAAAGAAGGAAGGAAGGAAAGGAGGGAGGGAGGGAGGGAAGGAAAGAAGGAAGGAAGGAAGGAAAGGAGGGAGGGAGGGAAGGAAAGAAGGAAGGAAGGAAGGAAGGAAAGGAGGGAGGAAGGGAAGGAAAGAAGGAAGGAAGGAAGGAAAGGAGGGAGGGAAGGAAAGAAGGAAGGAAGGAAGGAGAGGAGGGAGGGAGGGAAGGAAAGAAGGAAGGAAGAAAGGAGGGAGGGAGGGAGGGAAGGAAAGAAGGAAGGAAGGAAGGAAAGGAAGGAAGGAAGGAAGGAAAGGAGGGAGGGAAGGGAGGGAAGGAAGGAAGGAAGGAAGGAAGGAAGGAAGGAAGGAAGGAAAGGAGGGAGGGAAGGGAGGGAAGGAAGGAAGGAAGGAAGGAAGGGAGGAAGGAAGGAAGGAAAGAAGGAAGGATGGATTTGGCTAAAACTCTCTGATAAAAAAACTATTCATCAAGCCACTATATATAAGTAACCACATAAGCACAGAAACCAGGGCATATAAGTGCAGTAACCAGGAAAAAATACAGTAAAAACATTCTAAACCCTCTTTTCATCTCAGGAAGTTTTATTCACATGGATAACTAGTCAAAATCATCACAAAGCAAGTATGAGGATCCCATTGGGTGACTCAAGTCCAGGAAAGACAGGAAAGGTGGCAAAGATTACACAGATACACATTACATCCTGTGTCTTCTGACACAGGATTTACTCATTTACTCATTTCCATTTACTCATCACCCCATGCCATGTGGCTTCTGTCACACCACAAAAGCCCACCTGGCCTCAAGGTCACCAATGACCTCTTAACTCACAAGGCAAACACTCAAACCTGTATTCATCCTTTCTGTAGAAGCTGATACCACGGACCTTGAAACCACCATCCCTTCTCCATTACCAGCATTTATTGTGGAAATATAAAATAGAGCAAAATTTGAAAGAATTATACCATAAGCAACCATTTAGCCACCAATTACAATCTAAATACTCATTTTTCTGTGCTTTTTTTTTTTTTTTTTTTTTGACATAGAGTCTTGCTCTGTTGCCCAGGCTGGAGTGCAGTGGTGCAATCTCAGCTCACTGCAACCTCCGCCTCCTGGGTTCAAGCAATTCCCCTGCCTCAACCTCCCAAGTAGCTGAGACTACAGGAGCGGACTACCACGCTGGGCTAATTTTTTGTGTTTTAGTGGAGACAGGGTTTCACCATGTTGACCAGGATGATCTTAATCTCCTGACCTCATGATCCACCTGCCTCGGCCTCCCAAAGTGCTGGGATTACAGGTGTGAGCCACCGCACCCCGCCTCTGTGTTCCTTGTCACAGTTACACTTACTAATAAGTATTCAACTCCTCTCCCTTTCCTCCTCCTTTCCGCATTGCTAGTATTCCACACAACGTTACAAGACCTACTTCTGAAACATCTACCAAATCTTTCCCTCACTTCCCATGCACACTGCACTGCTCTGCTCTAGTTCAAGCCTCTATCATCTGTCCTCTAGATTCCTCAACAGCCACCTATCCCAGTGTGCATCCATATGCCACCGAGAATTAGATTTCCAAAGCAGAACGAGAGGAGGTCTGTGAAATCAGTCCTCCACTGAAAGCCTTCAGTGCTTCCCCTGCCTCTGTCTCCAGTGCCTTGAGTAGCTGGTAGAATAGCCATTGGCTTCATGAGTCTACTGAGCTCTTGAAATGTAGTTAACCCAAATTGAAATCTGTTGCAAGTATAGAATGCATACTAGATTTTGAAGACAATATAAACAACTGCAAGATTTCTTACTATTAATGTTTTATTTTGATTTCATATTGAAATTATAGTATTTTAGATATATTGGCTTAAGTTAAAATATTATTAGTTAATTTCACCTCTTTAGTCTTACCTTTATAAGGTAGCTACTAGAAAGCTGAAATTACATGTAAGTTTCTCATTACATTTCCATCGGACTGTGCTGTCCTTGAATAAAGTCCAAACTCCTTAAACATGCCACTTGATAATTGAGGCCGGGCGCCGTGGCTCACACCTCTAATCCCAGCACTTTGGGTGGCCGAGGTGGGCGGATCAGGAGGTCAGGAGATTGAGATCATCCTGGCCAACATGGTGAAACCCGTCTCTACTAAAAATACAAAAATTAGCCGGGTGTGGTGGCGCACACCTGTAGTCCCAGCTACTGGGGAGGGTGAGGCAGGAGAATTGCTTGAACCCAAGAGGTGGATGCTGCAGTGAGCCAATATCGTGCCACCGCACTCCAATCTGGTGACTGAGCGAGACCTCATCTCAAAAATAAAAAAAATAATAATTTTCAAAAATCTTTCCCAAACTTTGTTCCCAACTTGATGTCTCACTCCTCACCTGCACAGACAGATGGGTGAATGAAATGCTGTTTCAGTGCAGAAGTCAGGTGACAATCAAAGTGACCTCACTGTACCCCTACTGCTCCTAAATGATTCATATGGTGCCCAGGCATCTAAAGAAAAAAGGCAAAAGAGAGAGCAGGGGATGATTTATAAACTAAACACACTCAAGTACAAAGTCAAGGAAGCATCAAAACAGATTATTAAGCTTGAAAAAAAAAAAAAAGAGCTACCACTGCTTTGATTGGTGTTTATGTCTGTTTCAAAACAGAATATTTGTAGTTGAGCATATAATCACATTCTAGAAAATGTCATCCTCCCAAACAACTTTGTATGTTTCAAAAATACAGATCACTGGCATGCAGTTCCAGAGTGCACGGCCTAATCCCATTCCCACACAGCCACAGGGAGCTCTGTTATTTCTGAACTGGATCTTGAATTGGTGTTTTATCACCTACCTTCGGCCTCCCTAACATTGCCATGAATATTAGCTGCGGGTGCTCACCTGAGAGTAAACCATAAGTAAAGGAAGCACATATGAGATATTTGAAGCCTCTGGCTTAGCCCAGAAGTCTGCAAACGACAGCCAGTGGTTTTATAGTTTGGGTCAATAAAGTTTTATTGGAATACAGCCACACATATTCATTTACATATCATCTGTGGCTGCTTCCATGCTACACAAGCAGAATTGAGTGGTTGTGGTAAACACTGCACCACCCACAAAACCTAAAGTATTTAGTATCTGGCCCTTTCCAGAAAAAAGAAAAAAAAAAATTGCTGACACCTGGCGTAAGGGGGCATTAAACTTTTTTTTTCATTAAACTCATAGTGATTCTGTTTGTGGTACAGTTCCAAGCCTTGGGCATATCGGGTTAAAAGGATTGAAGTTTAGAATCCATAGCATAGAATGTTCACACTTAGTTTCTCATTTTAGTCATTTTAGCACATCCATTTTAGTCTTTTCAAACATGACTTTCTTGTACACTAGTCGGTATTTTCCAAACTTTTTTTTCTATTGGGATCCACTATAACAAATACATTTTACACCCAACTCTTTCAGCACACTCGTATCTATATTAGTAAACATAAAAAACAGAACCGAGTTTGTCAAGGCAGCACTTATCCTTCTTACCACATGGGATTCACTCTCTTATGTTACCTTAGTATAGTCCATTTTATAGGTAATTCCATTTTTAAAGAAGGATTGATTTCATCAGACATTCATGTCTCGTGATTCACAGTTTGAAAAACTCCCTGGTCCACTCCAGCTGTGGACTGTCTAACTCTGACCTTCACCGCACGTCACAGGCTGTAAACTAGCAGCCATTCACTTCAGTTGAGATTGATTCGCTTCATCCACACAGACGTTTGTTTGGTTTTCGTGTGGGTTTTGGTTTTTAATATGTAAATCCTTTTACAATATGTTTTTTAAAAGTCGATACTCCAAGTTTCTTTGAAAAGTCAGAGGACAAGTCTCTAGGAGCCCTCCTTCCTACTTGGTAAGAATCCGTGGGAGCTGAGTAGTTTCTCCAAGGCCTGCTCCCCAATTTGCCACCCTTCGCCAACAGAGCAAATGCACCTGAAAATCCCAAGAATTTTCTTCACAAGCGTTAGCTCCCTATGACCTCTCCCCATATAAATATAAAACAGATCCAATCTGTTTTCTTTCCATCATTAAACCCTAGCAGGGCATTCTAGTAGACCCTCTGGCTTTGGGGAAAGCCCTTATGAACAAATAATGTTGTAATCCAAAAGCCTTCTACACCAAGGCCTCATTAGAAAGAAAAAAGTGGCTTTTCTTTCTTAAAACAAGAAAAAATGAAAAAGCAAACACACAACATTTGACAAAAGAAACTACAAGAATAATTAGAGCTCACCAGAAAATTAAACACACATACACACGCACGCACACACATGCACACACAGGTGCAAGTTTTTGTTTACTTTGTGAAAAGCTTTGTTTGTGAAATGAAATCACTGCATTGCTACAGCATCTTTTCAAAACACAGAGTTAGGGCAAACATGGCTTCCATTTAGAAAGGTGGCGAGGGGAGCAGTTAGCTCCGGCAATACAACTTTAGTTGCAGCTTAATCCGGTTCCCTTTTGTTAAATACCTGAACTTAATGAGAATCCGCAGAGATTTATGACCATAACAAACACATCATTTTTGACTTTGTCATTCAAACCAGCCTGGCAACTTTGATATTTCCTAGTGAAAGGAGAGATCTAATCCAAGTAAGAACTCTGAAAAAGGGGAAAGAAATTTTATTCCCGTAATTTGATTGATTACTTCCTACTCTGAACACTCAAGAGAGAAAAAAGCGAAAAAGCAAACTTTTTCCTGTCCATACTCAGATTTCTCCTGCTAATCTTTTACAAGCAGGCAACGGACATAAAACACAAATTACTTTCAAGGACCCCAAGACCAATCGCACTCGCCGTGTTCCCACACCTCTAAGTATCAAAATATTGTGGAAAACATCTGAGATGAAAAACAGAAATTTAAAGATGAATTGACCATTGATTCAATTCAATTCAATGCTTTAATTTAATAGCTCTGTGAGGAAAAAAATAATGCTACGATTGGTTCCATTAAAAAAAATATTTTTATCTTTGTTGCAAATCCGCCAAAACCAAACTTACATATGTGGAGGTATGCAATTGTTCCCCAATTGCATTTAAGAATTATATCCTTGGACTTAGAAGCACTGAGTTTTTGTCTTTCAGCTTAACCTTGGGCAAAGCACTTCTGTTTCTTCCTATTCAGAAGACAACCTTTATTTTTCGGATACCTTCTACCTCCAACATCCTATCTGTTTATGATTCTATCTTATTGGAACTAAAGGAAGTTCAGATCAACAGTCATGTCTTATGTAACTAATGATCTGACCACTCCAGTAAAGGCTTGGTGCTAATAATGACCAGATGACAGGAAATCAATTAGACAAACATTATTAATAATAACAATAATGAAGATAGAATAGTACTTCGGATAACAACCAGGTTGTGCTCTCATTGGGGGTATTAACATATCTAAAGAATTTTTAAAAAGCATCAATCCAAAGATGAAAATACGGAAAAGTGAAGAAGACAGACTGGCAGAGTGGCTCAGCAAGGTTTCGGGAGAGCACTGGATTGGGGGATCCCTACGGTGCAAAAGGGACCTCAAGGTAGCTCGATGACACTAGCCACGGCACACAAGCCTCAGTTCTCCTTGCTCCAATTCCAGGAGCAGCAAGCATCCTTCCGATTCCATGTATTTTCTTTTTCTTTCCTTTTTATTTTATTTTTTGTTTTTTGTTTTAATGAGACAGAGTCTCACTCTGTCACCCAGGCTGGAGTGCAGTGGTGCAATCTCGGCTCACTGCTACCTCCGCATCCCGGGCTCCACCATCCTCTTACCTCAGCCTCTGGAGTACCTGGGATTACAGGCATGGCCACAACACCTGGCTAATCTTTTGTATTTTTAGTAGAGACAGGGTTTCACCATGTTGTCCAGGCTGGTCTCGAACTCCTGACCTCAAGTGATCAGCCTGCCTCAGCCTCCCAAAGTGCTGAGTTTACAGGCATGAGCCACCGCGCCCAGCTCTGATTACATTTCTGACAACATATTGGCTTTCTCACACAGCAGTTTGGAAAGTGTTTTTGGTGGTTATTGTTATTTTGTAATAAATGGGGAAAAAAATCAATTGAATGACAGGAGATTTCTGATATGTTCAACGAGATAAGTTCTGTGATCAGATGACTTCTTTAGAGAAAAAGAGAGTAAAATTGACAAAAATAACTAAAAGTGTTATTTAATAATAGTTATTCCATAATTACTTATTCCATAATAGGCCAATTGACTAATAGAGATATTTAAATACTTTTAAAAATTCACTTTTACAACCGTATTTTAATGGATTGCCCAAACTTCTTTGTTTTCTTTCTTTCTTTTTTTTTTTTTTTTTGAGACAAAGTCTCAATCTGTTGCATAGGCTGGAGTGCAGTGGTACAATCTCAGCTCACTGCAACCTCTGCCTCCTGGGCTTAATCGATTCTTGTGCCTCGGCTTCCCGAGTAGCTGGGATTACAGGGCGCACACCACCACACACCCGGCTGATTTTTGTGTTTTCAGTAGAGATAGGATTTTGCCATGTTGGCCAGGCTGGTCTCGAACTCCTGCCCTCAAGTGATCTGCCTGCCTCGGTCTCCCAAAGTGCTGGGATTCCAGGCATGAGCCACCACACCTGGCCCTAATGTGCTGTCCGATTTTCTAACTAAAGGTCCAAGATCAGAAAGTCCAAGTCACTCTACCACATGCGGCAGCCTTTCAGTCCCCTGCACCTTTAAGACACTGGTGGCTTGCTATGTAGGCAGGAACTAGCTGTAGGCAGTTCTGCTAGAGACCATCACAGAGACCATTCACCACAGTGGTGAGACACTGGCATGCCGGAGGTGGGTGAACCTGGGTTTGGCAGCAGTTCTATAACATACATAGTTCTACGACCTTGGACAAGTTATTTCATCTTTCTGAGCCTGTTTTCTGATCTATAAAATGTAGAAAATGATAGGACCTGCTTAAAAATAGGAATCACATTAATAACATCAGACAACGAGCGACAGGTCATTCTGCATCATCCAGCACATAGCGTGGGCTCAACAAGTATAGTTAATATCACCTCACCTCTGAAATGATAGATTTCATCAAAGGTACACTGTGGGATCCAATTATTTTGCTATTTTTAAAAAAGGCTAAAACGCATGAAGAAAAGTGTATGGCCACTAAAATGGAAAAACGCCAAACAGAAAATGGTATTAAATCACAGAAATTATTTTTAACTACATAAGCATTTGCAGTCTATCCCTTGCACGAAAGCAGTTGATACAACAGATCCAATAAAGATAAGCGAATGAACGATTAAAAGAAAATACTGTTAGTTTCTTGGAGTCTCTTGATGGAGTGGGTGTTGCTTTGTTTTGCTTAGGGAAAAATGTGATATGGATAAAACTATTTTTACAGTTATTAAAAATATCAGAGGAAATGTTTTGAGGGAGATTTTCATGACTCTATTCAACCAGAAGCGCAGATCAACATAACTGTGTGCTTAAAAACAGAAGCAGAAAACGACAGCACACCACCTAGACAGGAATTTTGAGTCTGATAACGCTGGGAGTCTGGCTGAGCGGTTCCAGTGGAAAAAACCCGCGTGGTTAGAAGGTGCAACGAAATTGGTCCTCCAGAGCCCTGAAGGTTGCACTTTCTCTCTTCCTGCCTCTTCCTTGAATGTGTTAACTGTTCCAGGTCTGTTTTTCTCCTACGGAAAGTTTCATAACTCAAAGTGTCTACAACACAGGTTAAAACGAGTGAAGTAAGCAGATAAAATTCCTAAGCTGGCCTGGAAAATCTGGACTGTGTTGTCATCTTCGCCATAAGGTGCATCCACAGCTCTGGCCCTATCTATCTATTTACCCTATAACCAGCTTTCAACCACTGACACCTGTTCCTTTCTATGTTTGTAGCAAAAAAAAAAAAAAAAAAAAAAAAAGTCATACGCCCAAGTCTGATTTCCCTTTGACCCTTATTTTAGTTTTTAGCTCTTTGTGCCCTCAGAGACCTGTCATTTACATCAGCGTTTTTGTTCTCTATGACAAAAAGCTTTGGGGAAACTTTCACACCTTCTTCACTTGACATTTGCCCGCTGCAGAAGACAGAAAGAAAGGAATACAAAACTGTCTCTGTGCTTGGTTCGGGAACAAGAGAGTAGGAGGGGAGCCGTGAGCCAATATGATTATGAAATCAGCTGAGGATAAGATCAGCATGTCTGGAAGCAACAGGTGCCGGCAGGGGAGGGGAAGCTGGCGGGCCCATCCTGGGGGCCCTTCCGAAGGAAAGGAAAGGAGAAACACGGAATAAAAGGGAATCGGCACAGACAGTATTTCAGCATGAGCCCTCATCCTTCAACGCCTGTTAGGCTTCTCCTGCCATCTTTGCTGTTTACACCTTTGATTTTAGAATCATTTTAGATATTAAAACTGTGAAAAATGGTACAGAGAATTCGCATACCCCTTTCACCCAGATGATAATCTTAGGGGATATAGCAATCCTAGTACAGTACAATGATCAAAACCAAGAAATTGACCTGAATAATAATGCTATTAACTAACCTGTACACATTATCCACATTTCCCCAGTTTTCCCATAAATGTCTTAGTTCGGACCCAGGATCCGACCAACGGCACCCTCGTGTTTACTCGTTAGTCATGACTCACCTTTGTCTGCCCCCATCTGAGACAGCTTAGCTTAGTGGTCTTGCGTTGTTTTGCATGATCCTGACACTTTTGAAGAGTACTGGTCAAGGATTTTGTAAAATATCCCTCAGTTAGTGTTTGTCTAATGTTTTCTCATGGCTATACTGGGGTTATGGATTTGGGGGAAGATTACCGCACAGGTGAAGTGCCATCCTATTGTATTATATCAGGGATCACGATCTCAACACAACAAGGGAAAGCTAACCCTGGTTACTTGGTTAAGGTGGTGTCTGTCAGTTTCTCCACTCAATCCGTCCTATTTGTCCCTTTCATCCTGCCTTCCTTTAACCTGACCACCACCCTGCATCCCAGCCTGGACTGCAGGCGCAGAAACGCCTGTCCTGTCGCAACTCTCGAAGCGCTTTCCTGTGAAGCTGTTCTGTGTGTGATGGGCAGGATTCTCAACGGGGCACCTCAAGCGCCTTAAGAGTTAAACAGGCTTCTGTTTAGAATCACAGAACCCTCCTCCAGAGCCTGTACCACACAGGGGAAGGAACATGCCTGCATTACTGATGTTGAAATAAAATCATCTGGAAGTATTTTCATTTGAAGCTGGCTTTCAGACACAGAGGCAAAACACACTAACAAAAGTAATCTGGGGCATATGGTATTCCTTTCAGTCATAGGCATTTTTACTATAAATCCCCTAATCATTTATATCTTGGTTTTCAGTTTATTGTGAAGCCAAATCTCTTTATTTCTCTCCGAAGAATCAACTCCCTGCCTAAATGAAGTGACTTATCCTTGCCTGGAAAAAGGCAAAGTGCAGTTCATCTGTGCTAGGCACATCATCTTGCTATAAGTGCTACCTAAACACAAGTTTTTGATATTGCTGTAGTTTCTTTTTTAAAGTGGGACCGCAAATATGCTCTATCATGATGAGATTTTTCCAAGTCCTCCCTTTGGGTGTTGCTTGCTGACTCCTCCTCCCACTAGGTGGCGCTACACATCACATTCAAAGCAGGCTGATGGAGTCGGTAGTCTGTGTTGAAACCTTTGCAAGAATGTCTCTGGAACTCCTGATGGCAAGTACTAAACTTCATTGTTAATAAACACTTCCCCTGTCTCTTTTCACATTTCTTGTCATCAGACAACTGAAACAGGCCAGTTCTGAATTTCTGTAATGCAGTCGGGAAATCTTAGGATAAATGTAAGTTTTTAGGGGCGTGAAGAATCATGACCACATAGTAAGGCAAAAATTCAAGAGTTGCATCACTGAAGGCAAGAAACTGGGGAAAGGCTTCCATTCACTAACTCAGCATTGCCTGGCATATGATCTCAATAGTGCCCCCAAATTCTTCCCTACTCAGGATGTCCAATATTGCTCAGAAGTTTTCCAACTACTTAATAACTTCCCTCTCATAAATTCAATTTCCCAATTTTGGCTTCACAACAGCTTATTTGTTCACTATATAAATATCCCCCATAGAGATTTTTAAACTGTATCAAATTAGCAAAAGTTTTAAAGTGCTGACAAGCATTTTTAAGATATCCTTATAAAATGCAAAGATGAGGGAGTACGATTTCCTCTGATTACATATTAGAGGCACATATTTAATAAGAAACCTTATGTTCACAATTGCAACTCATCACTTAAGCAGAAACAAATTTTCTAAAAGCTTGGGGTTTAATATCATTAGGAAACCCATACCAAGAAACGATGCTCTTTTTCAGCCAACTTACTATCACTCGGTGGAGGAAGATTGCCCCCCAAGGAAAAGAGCTGAGAATATCAAGTTCCCGACTGGGCCCAGCAATTTGACTGATGGTAATTGCAATTTGCAATTGTTCAACTGTGTCCCGGAGAGATATGAGGCCTTTGTTGTTGTTGTTGTTGTTGTTGTTCATATCAGGGAGTTTTGTTTGCCCTGCAACACTCTTCTCATGAAGTTAAGCATCTGGTCTATGTGAGGTTAGCCCCTGTTGTCATTAATTACACAGGCTTATTTCATTCCCATGACCCTGCCAAAATACAGATTTGGCACTTATTCTTTCCCGGCCAATCAACAGACTTATTTACAGGAGACAAATATTTTGGCCAGGGTGTTTCTTTTTAAAGAGAGGGCAGGAGATTATAATGTAGTGGTGGATTTTCATAGAAGTCTATGAATTTCACATGAAGTATAGGAGCATATTGTAAATCTCATCCCTGTAAAGGAATATTCATTCACACAAGGCATTCTAGTCCAAGCTCTACCAAGGGTTTTTGTTGTGTTTAATGCCTGGACTATGATCTCAATAGTGCCCCCAAACCGTTCCCTACTCAGGATGTCCAATATTGCTCAGAAGTTCCCCAACTACTTAGTAACTTTCCTATCATAAATTCCGTCATTGTCCCTGCCTTCTGGGTGTCTGCTCCTGCATGCACATGCATGTGTGAGGGCAAACACACACACACACACACACACACACAGGAACTGGGCTGATCAACTTGCATTTCTGGTTGTCTACTGGGGATGAGCCCAGAGTTCAGACATTTAGCACACTAGATGACAGCATTTTGGCTCCCCAACCTGTGAGTAGGTGGGGAACGTCCAGGTACTGAGAACTTCTGTAGACAAGTACTCTAGACTCAGAGTCCAAAGCAACATCTCACTCTCTTCCTAGCCCTCACCTAGTCCCAATGTTCTTTCCTCTGCCCTAAGGACAGAGTGCCCTTGGCCTTCAGTCCATATGACCTTGCATGGGTGGCCAGACTGCAGCTTCCTTGGCTCGGATTTCATTTCAAACTCTTCACACAGAAGGGGCTTGCACAGTACAGGAGGGTGGGAAACTGTACGTGGAGGGACTTCGCAGCTGCTCCCAGCTGCTACGAAATGCCAATTTCTCCTCCTAGGAATCGAAAGGGCCTCTGCTCAGTCTGCCTCTCTAATGGATTGAAAAACAGGGCCATGATCATTCGAGGCCAGGAAATTTCAAATTTTGGTCAAGTCCGGGGAGCACTAACTCCTAAACTCTGATTTGGACTATCTTTGATCTTCCCGTATCCTCTAGAATAAAATGATTCTAGTGGTATCCTTCTCTGCTGAAATTGTCCAGAGTTGCTAAAGAAAAGAAATCGAAATATAAGAAATAGACATGCTAGTGTAAGAGACTGGATAATAAATATTGCCTATCTTGCACCAAAATAATAGACTGAAATGTTATTGAATCTAAACATTTATATACATACATATGTATGTGTATGTGTACACACGTACACACACATACACACATATTTAACTACTTTATTAATAGGTATCTTTTAACTTGCGAGAAAAAAAAGGGCATACCTTTTAGTTGGTGCAGATGGAAACAAGCAGAAGGGAGCTTCCTTATTAAATTCTAAGCTCGCCTGCTTTTGAACTACAGTAGGAGTATTCAGTCCTGACTTCCAGCAAGTATCTCAATGTTTTGAAGTTAAGGAAACTTTTTCCTTTCCTTTATGAAGCCACCATACATACAAGAGAAATGGAGACTATTCATTGCAAAGGACAGCTTTCCCGTGACACGCAAGCCACAGACATTTGTTTTACTGATACCATGTCTGCTAAATTAAGTTTGAGGAATTTTTTTTTTAAACTGCATCAGGGTCGAGTTTCTCAGCATATAAAAATTTGCCTTTGTTGTATTTATTTTAGAGGAAGTCTATTAGGACATTTAAATTAGTAAGAATAACTTTCTTTCTAGAGATTTTGAATAATACATTTGTTTTCTTTGCCTTCACTACAAGTGTGTTCAAATGAAGGAAGTGTTTATTGCTTCACTCTTGGAAAAAACTTCATAAAGTATTTTATTTTCTTCCCAGTGAGAGTAATTGACTGAAAAAGTTCAGCAACAGGCATTTCTAACTCACAGACTCATTCTCCAAGAGACTTTCTTCAAACTTGCTAATAGCAACAGATTTGTCCCTCTGTGGGGACAGTAGGGGGCGCTGCCACCACAAACTATCATGGCTAGCTGAGTGATTTCACTGGCCAAAAAAAAGGCTAGACATTTTAGGATTCTCCCACGTCAATGTACACCTAAAAATAATTATATAGGGTTTTCTCTTCCATAATTCACTGCTGGGTGCAAATATCTGGAATTTATTTCTGTTCATATGTGTGTGTCTGTGTTAGTGTGGTCATAAGCATGTGGTACAAATCCTGTATTGCAAAGTTTGGGCTGACTCATGCAGGTCTAACTGAATCCCCCTGTTCTAAACTATTAGCCAAATACAAGTAGCTAAAATGCACTTAATATTTAAGTGGCATTCTGGGTGGGAGATTTTTTTTTTCATAGTTGAGCCTTCAGTCTTACTCACAAACATCAAACCCCAAGTTCAGAGCCAAGATGAAAGAGAACTTTGGGGAAATTTCATTAAATAATCACATAATCCAGGCTCCATAGGTTGGATTTTTTAAAAATAAGTTTCCTATGTAATTGAGTTAAACGTAAATTTATGCATCCAATAAAAAAACCACTGCAAATGGTAAAACAAAGACATTGCTCCAACACTTAGAAAATTAAATTCACCAAACCATGAAGTCTACTGTGCAGTTATTTTTGTAACCACCATAAATTGCTTTATAGAACTCTTCTGCTGGAGTAAACAATCCAAGGAGAGATTTACTTTATAGCATGCTTTCAGTTTCCAAAGGAAAGAGTGGCCTACAAGTTTATGACTCTTTTTTTCTTTTTTTTTTTATTTCTTTTTTTAAAAAAATACTTATGTTTCTAGTTACCTTGAAACCTTCCTCCCCCTTACAGGAGCTCAGAAAGGTCCACGGAAAATAAGATCCAGGTCTGCAGATACACTGTGCCCTCAAATACTCATTTCTGGAATAAGAAGAAACAATCCTACTTTGTGGAAATAAAGTTTACATGGCAAAAGGAAAATAAAGGGTTTTAGTACTAAATATTTCACCATATTTAATAGCACCTCAGAGCCCAACGTAGTGTTAGATGTTTTAGACAGTCAGCTTGAAATGTGTTCGCTTATAGCACGGTTCGAGGCCGAATTCAATAGCAAACTGCTATAGATAAGAGTTTTAGGGGTCTTTAATCACTTCTTTCTCGTGTCCTTGATGGAAAAAACAGAACTGCCTTTGTGCTAAAAAGAAGGACCTGTTGTTTTCAGATTCAACAGGTCATTTTTATAAGAACTTCCCAGAGGATACAACATAAATGACAGAAACACAAGGGGATATTTTAAGTGGCTGATGATTTGAAATGATATATCATCTATATTAAGGGAATGTTGTTTGTTTTTTCTTTCCAACAAATGGAAAGTTACTGTTTTAAAAGTGTTTAATGTTCAAATTCTATTTTTAGGGCCAAATCTTTTCTCTATGAGTAGATTTACTGTAAATTCGGCTCCTGAAATCAATCTGAGAGCGTAATTGGCCCCTCAAGTAAATAAACTTGTCAAATCATATCCATTTCTGTGTTGGGGATGAATGGTTAATTTAATGGGCTTTTTGAAATGTACCTAAATTGTGCTGTAATTTTCGTAACATTGTTTCAGTTAAAATAACAAACGGAATGCATACTTTATGAACAAGATAAACTTTATAAAATGGAAAACTAGCAACATAATTTTTACTGGTACTTTGAAGAAAGAAAAAAAAAAGCCAATATATTATGGCAAACAAAATCCAGGCGACACCAGATTTATTAGAATCTGGCTGATTTTATTATTAACGGTGGTCTGAATTTGAAGAGACTGGCAAATTTAAGATTAAGATCTAAGCGAAACTTATTTCCTAAACTGTATTGGCAAAGCTGTGCCAAGGTATTTTTCCCTCTTTTGTCTTCTTCTTCTTTTAATTGGCTACCTTATCTGTAAAGAGGATTGTTTGAAGATCTTTGGAAAAGTTTCTGTCAGTCAAGAGACAAAAGTTACTTTTCCCTACAAATATCAAAAGCCCTTCACAAAACTCACTCCTTGCCCTCAAACAAAAGTTACTGCCAAGCGTCCTTTAAAATACAGTGCCTGGTTGCTTTCTGTTGCTCAGACAGGCATATATTTTCCAAACTACCCAGATTCTCTGGTTCTTGACACTTTTACTAAGTCTCTATATTACTTCCCACCTAGGACAACTATCTGGCAAAAGGTCAAGGTAAATAAATACCTGATGGTAAAGACTGTGTTAACCACAGAGAACTGCCCGAAAGATAAAGAATGAAAACGGGCTTCCTTGGGAAGGGGAAGGAAATCTATTAATTGTTGAACAGGTTTCTAATTTAGAAGAGACTTTTTTTTTTCTTTTAGTTAAATACATGAATACTTTTGCAGAGCAGGAGAAAGAGACCAGACTGGCTATTTGTTGGCGAGGGATCCCCAAGGACGAAAATCATGAAGGCCAGAATTTCCCTCCCACTGTCTCCCTCAACATCCACTTCCCAGGAAGGAGAAGGCGGAGAGGGAAGAAAGAACCTTGATGATCCTTCGCCTTCTGCAAGAAGTGGGCAGGAGGGCGAAGCGGGGGTCACCGAGGGCTCTCCCACGTCTTTCCCAGCCCAGGACCCCCGGATCCTTCAGCCCCCGCCCGGGCTCGCCCCGCTCACCGGTACCAGGCGAGGCCCTTCTCGTAGCTGCGGTCGAAGAAGTGGGGCTCGGCGCCCACGGCGCGCACGTCGGGGTGCACGCGCAGGAACTCCAGCAGCGCCCGCGTGCCGCCCTTCTTCACGCCGATGATGATGGCCTGCGGCAGCTGCTTGCTGCCTTCGTCCAGGAGCAGCGCCAGGGTCCCCTGCGGGGCTTCGGCCACGCTGCTTCCGGCCCCGGAGCCGCCGGGACCCCCGGCCAGGCCAGGCGACTCCTCTTCCCAGGCCGCCTCCTCGCCGTTGTCGCGCGGCGAGGGCGGCCTGCGCCTCCGCCACTGCTGCAGTTGCAGGAGGCGCTTTCTCTGTGCCGCCGCCGGCCACACCGCCAGCTCCCGCGGGCCTCCGGCCAGGACGCCGCGACCAGGGGCCCCCGCCTCCTCGCCGCCGCCGGACAGCCCCACGACGGGTCCGGACAGGGTCTGGCAGCGCTCGGCCAGGCAGTAGAAGACGTAAAGGGACGTGAGCAGGGAGCAGAGCATCAGCAAGAACTTCCGGAAGATGCTGCGGGACAGCGGCTCGGCAGAGGTGGGGAGGGCGCCGGCAGGGCCCAGAGGGGCCATCCTAGCCGGAGGCGACGTCGGACAACGCGCGGGCCATGCTAGGCCGGGACCCCGACAGGTGCCAGAGCATCCCCCCGGCGTGCCTGCGCGCTGGACGGAGGCCACATCGCCGTGCGCCTCTGCGGCCGTGCGAACTGTCCCGGGAGGCAGCGGCCGGGGCTCCGCGGGGAGACGGAGCCCCCGGGGGCCTCACGCAGGATCCCTGCCTCCAGTCGAGGGGGCGGGAAGGGGAACGCGGGTCCGTGCTTAAGAAACCATCGTCTTAGACTCGCCCAAGTCCTGAGCTTGGGGCAGCCCTCGGCCACCCGGTTCCCCCCAAGAGTCGCCGGAATCGGGGTCTTGGCAGCAGTGGCGAAAGCGTGCGTCTCAGCCCCGGCCCCGAGCGGCCTCTCGGGGCGGATGTCCGCTCAGCGATCCTGCATCCCTGGCTCGGTCCCGGTGAGGGCACGCGCGGCTGCGGCGCTTCTGCGCTCCGTGCGCTCCAGACAGGGGCGAGCGACAGTGCCCTCCAGCTCGGGCTTGCTCTGGTCCCCTTGCCCGCCTGGGCGCGTCCTCTCCGCCCTGGTTCAGGTTCTCTTGGCCAAGGAGCGAGGTCCGCCCGAGTCCCTCTGCCAGAGCGGGAGACAGAAGGCCCTTGCGGAGCCGTCCACCCCTCTCCGTGCGCGCCGGGTTGCTCCAAACTGCTCTTGTACCCCACCGGTGAGCCGCTTGGCTGGGCTGGGCTGCGCGGGACCTGTCAGCGGCCCCCGCCACTGTGCTCGCAGGCGCTCACCGGCTGCCTCCCGGGCCGCCGCCGCCGCCGCCACACGTGGGACGCCGAGGGCAGCAAACTTGCTGGTGACGTCAACGGCCCGGGCCGGACCAGCCCCAGGACGAGCGCAGCGGGGCGCGGACCAGCGGCCGGGCGGGGCCAGACGGGCGGGGTAGGTTGGAGAAAAGGTGGCGCGGGCTCCGCAGCGGCCGCCCAATGGCACTGGAGAGGGCGGGGGTAGCAGGGGCGACGCCCCTTCCCCAGTGTCCCCCATTCCTCCCGGCGGCTTCGCCCCCTTCCAGTGGATCCGGGGTCTGCGGCTGCTTCGGGGTTGCCTGAGTGACAGCTAAGGCCGGCCGGATCCCTGGAGGCCTGACTTCCACCCAAGAAGCCACTAGCTTGGTGAGGAGCTCCAGAGCTCTCCACCGCAGCTCAGCCTTCCGCAGCCCTGACCCTCTCCAGGTTCCCCGCGCTCTGCTCCTCTCTCGGCACTGTTGCCCTATCCTTCTCCATCCCACCACTTTCCATCGCCTGGAACCTACTCTTCGTCCCGTTGGAAGTTTTGTTTGCAGCAGTTTCCAGTACTGCGCTGCACGCCACGCCCCCGTTTGTCTAGCGCAAGCCGAATTCCTCTGCAGCAGCTTCGACTTCTACCTACTCAACTGTCTGCTACGGGCCTTGGAGCAAAGCTCTTTCTCCCATCAGTTTGTTTTTTGTTTGTTTGTTTGTTTTCTTTTCTTTTCTTCTTTTGATTGTTTTCCCCTGGATTTGCATAAGATGATCCAGTCCTCCAGGGCCTAGAAAGGAACAGACTCTTAGGAGAAAAACCAATGCATAAATCAAAGGCAAAATTAAAATTAAAAAAAATGCAGCTCCTATCCCAAGTCCCTATGCCCAATTTTTAATGTAGTGTGTATTTTCTTACTGTTTGTACTTGTGTGTGTGTGTGTGTGCGCGCGCGCGCGCGCTCGTGCACGCTCCCAAAGGGGTTAAATGTCCTGTCATAAACGGCGGTTTCCTCTTTCTCTTGCCTCCCCTGACCTTATATCCCCTTCGTGCGCTCCCCGGAGAGCAGGTCAGGAAGGGATACAAACCGCCTTGCTGTCTAATGGAGGGAGGTGGCCTGTGGAAGATGCATTAGGTGGTTTTTTGTTCCAATCCTATTTGTTCCTTATTTCTTGACTTCCTTGCCTCCACGGGATGCCTCACCATGTGGGCGGTAGCCTGGCAGTTTCATACCAGCCGCTGCAAGCTGTGGAGGCAGCTTTCTGGGTCCACTGTGGGTACTAACAAGGGCCCACCGTAGGCTCAAGGTCCACGGTGCAGGAAACTTACCAGGCATTTCTGCGCCCCCATGCAGGAACTTCGCAGCCCTTCTGTTATTTGACCATGGAAGTGGAAGTCAGCTTCCGCTTTTTCAGCTTCCAAGGGGAACCTAGTGGTTCTAACTCTGGGCTTGCATGGATCCATGAATTTGTGCCCTGCTGGATAAATACTCACTGCTCGATATGGTTTTATGTTTATGAATTACCAATCCCAACTGATTCAACAACCATTGAAGAGCCCTTTAGATTCTGATGCCATAAAGCACTGGGCGTTTACGAGGATGGACAAGCCCCGCCAAGCTTTAACGTCCTTCTGTGTTCTAAAATTGGATATTGACAAACCAGTTGAGATCTAATGCTAACTTAAGCTTTCCTGTGTTTTCAGATTTTTTCTCTAAGTACTTCAGTCAGATTTGCAGAAGGAAGACAAAACAAAGACCATTTTTAAGTTGTTTTGAACACATGCAATTCTGCGAATTCTTATAAACATGCCCCAGTTTCCCGGACTGGAAAATGATGGGCTGGAAGTTCCCTTCTAGCTCCAACATGACATCATAGCATGCGTTTGGTCTTTCACTTTCTGAGCACAGGTCTTTCCTTTAGGTGGGAATTAAATACTTGCTCGGTTCTCACCATCACTTGCATGATATGTAGGACAGCTCTGCACCTTAGAAGCAAAATGTGAGCCACAAATAAAAGCTGCATGGGTAATTTTTAATTTCCAGTAATTTTTTGTGTGTTTTCTGAAATGGGGTCTGAGTGTCACCCAGGCTGGAGTACAGTGGCACAGTCTTGGCTCACTGCAATCTATGCCTTCCCGGCTCAAGTGATCTTCCCACCTTAGCCTCCTGAGTAGCTGGGACTACAGGCGTGTGCCACTATACCTAGTTTTTTTGTTGTTGTTGTTTTTTGTAGAGATGGGGTTTTGCCATGTTGCCCAGGCTGATTTCTAATAAATTGTATCACCTTACAAAGGTTAAAAAAGAAGCAGAGAAAGTTATCTTTTCATAATATATCCCATCATCCAAAAAGGTGACTACAACATGTAGTCAATATAAAAATGATTGAAATCATATATGTTCTTTCTTTTCATACCAAGTCTTTGAAATCCAGTGTGAAAGAATCTTATACTTCCCGCACATCTCAGTTGGGACTAGCCACATTTCAAATGCTCAATACCCCTAGGTGGCTGGTGGCTCCCCTAGTAGACAGCACAAATGGGGATGTTGCTTTGGTGGGAGGGATGAATCTGTCAGGATCTCAACAGGAATCAGACAGCACATTCAAATTAGGACAATACATGGAGGGTTTATTTACAAAAGAACTGTTTATAAAGGACTAGAAAAGACAACAACCCCAAGCTAGTAGCTCTGGCGCTGTCACTACCCTTATGTCTGAAAGAATGAGGGAAAGAATGAGGGAAAGGAAGGGTTACCACAACCAGGAGGGAACAGGTCCATAGAAGAGGCCCTTGAGAGTGGCAGCAAGTTTTCGTGGTGACACACAGCCTGTCCAAGGCACCTCTTAGAAAAGGAATCAGGGAAAGAAATGTTCTGGATAAGACAGCAGGGGATAGGTATGTGGCATTATGTTTAATCGTGATAAAAATCAAGAAGGGTGATTAAAGCCTCGTGATGACATTAGATGCAGTCACACTACACAGCCTTTTAGAAAATGTCTTCTTTCATCCACTCAGATGCTTACATTAGAATGGAAACAAGTTGGAGATGATGATTATTATGGGTCTTTGATGGGGGAAAAGTGCCTACCAAAGTACCAGAGAGCACAACAGACTTTGTTGCACAGCTTCTTCTTGTTCTTCCCTTTCTCTTTGTTATTCCATGTTTATTAGGCTTCTTCAGAGAGATACAACTAATGGGATACATGGATATAGATAGATGGATTAGAGAGAGATGATAGAGATAGAGAGATGAGAGGTTATTTACTGGGGAATCGGCTCACGTGATTATGGAGGCTGAGAAGTTCCATGACAAGCCATCTGCAAGCCACAGACCGTGAATGCTGGTAGTGTAGCTCAGTCCAAGTCTGAAGGCTTCCGAGCCCAGAGAGTCAATGGTGTAAGTTCTGAGAACCGAAGGTCCACTGGTGTGAGTCTTGGAGTCCAAAAGCGAAAGAGCCTGGAATTCTGATGCCCAGTAACATGAGAAGGAGAATGTATTCCAGCTCTAGGAGGTAGATAAAGATACATTGGGCCGGGCTCAGGGGCTCATGCCTGTAATCCCAACACTTTGGGAGGCCAAGGTAGGTGGATTGCCTCAGGTCAGGAGTTCAAGACCAGTCTGGCCAACATGGCAAAACCCCGTCTCTATTAAAAATACAAAATTTAGCCAGGCATCGTGGGTGCCTGTGATCCCAACTACTTGGGAGGCTGAGGCAGGAGAATTGCTTGAACCCAGGAGGGGGAGGTTGCAGTGAGCCAAGACTGTGCCATTGCACTCCAGCCTGGGCGACAGAGTGAGATGCCATCTCAGAAAAAAAAAAAAAAAAGACACATTCACTTTCCTCTGCTTCTGTTATGTCTAGGCCCCCCAACCAGCTGGATAGTGCCTACCCACATTGATGGTGGATCTTTTCAACTCAGTCCACTCAGGCTTACATGCTAATCTCCTCTGAAAGCATCCTTACAGAAAGAACCCAAAATGATGCCTTTTGTACATATACCTCAATCCAGTCATGTTAACACCTAAAATTCATTATCACATCATGTTAAAGCATGCTTTCAAGACCCTTGAAAGCAATAAGGCTCTGCCTTGGAAAAATCTCCAGGTTTTTCTTGCTATCACAGAAGCTGGTCTTGTGCTCGGTGGTGAAAGGGGTGAGGTCTGTGTTCAGTGACTTTCAGCTTCCCTCTCTGTACCCTTCTGGCTTCCTTTACTGTGATGTCCACTCTTGCAATGCCACCCAGGGTCCTGTGAGGCCTCCCACCTTCAATCCCTTCCCGGGCCTGGATCTTATAAACCTGTTATTCTACTGTACGAGCATTTCTTACTATCTCTCATGCCCTACCACAGAGGTTTAACATTGTAAAGTAAGGAATATTCTTAAAGATGACTCACTCCCACTGACTCACATATCAATCGTTTATACTCATTCAGAAAACTTAATATACCTGAATATATAACAAACAAAACAATTACATCCATATGCACATCCACCTCTTTCTCTTTCTCTCTCTGGAAGAGAGGTGGATGTAGATATATGAGAGAGATAGATTGACAGATGGATCGATAGACAGAAAAACAGATACTTTTTTAAAAAAATACTAAAGGTTTCTAGCAGTGAGGAGAATATGGAGATCACCCACCCTTTGGCCGCCTGTAATAATGCGCATAATTGATGTGCATGAACTCATGGATAGTTCTGCTCCAAGAATTTAGAGTGCTTCACTGAAGACTTTTTACCTCCCCTTTCCCCAAAGACCCACATATCTGAGAAACAACCTTTATGGCTCTCCAGAGTCCTGCTCCTTTCCTATCTGTCTCTCAGTCACATCCTTGCCTCCATCGCCTGCCAGGATACCGTATCAGCCAAACTAACGCAGAAGCCAATGAACTCAGGAGCCCACTGATGTGAGCTACACCCAGGTCAGGATAGAGATTAAGAGTAAAAGGCATTCAGAACAGAGTATGTCCCACAAGTGGGGACACAGATTTAAGAGCTTATGAGCTTAGTGAGCCAAAACATGAATGCACCCCTTAGAATGCAGAATTATATTGTATTCAATAAACTATCAGACTTTATGTTCCACACTCACCAGATTCATTTTCAATTCACAAATGTCACCTCTTCCTTTCCTTCTTTCTTTCTTTTCTCTCTTTCTTTCTTTTTTCTTTCTTTCTCTTTCTTCCTTTCTTTCTTTCTCTTTCTTCCTTCCTTTCCCTCCCTCCCTCCCTCCCTCCCTCCTTCCCTCCCTCCCTCCCTCCCTCCCTCCCTCCCTCCCTTCCTTCCTTCCTTCCTTCCTTCCTTCCTTCCTTCCTTCCTTCCTTCCTTTTTGGAGGCAGAGTTTTGCTCTTGTTGCCTAGGTTGGAGTGCAATGGTGCAATCTCTGCTCACTGCAACATCCGCCTCCTGGGTTCAAGCAATTCTCCTGCATCAGCCTCCCGAGTAGCTGGGATTACAGGCATGCGCCACCACACCCGGTTAATTTTGCATTTTTAGTAGACATGGGGTTTCTACATGTTGGTCAGGCTGGTCTCGAACTCCCAACCTCAGGTGATCCACCTGCCTCGGCCTCCCAAAGTTCTGGGATTACAGGCATGAGCCACCGCACCCAGCTGACCTGTTTCTTTCTGATTTGAGGCACATGGTGTTTCTACCTAGAATGCACTGCTCCCCTACCCCAACCTGTTCTTCAGATATCAGCTCTAAACTCACCTTCAAGGATGTTTTCCTGGTCCATTTCTTGCCCCTGGTTTAATGAGATCTCCTGGTATGGATGCTAATAGTGCCCAGCACTGTTCCTTGCAGACTGTATGAGAGTTTCTTGCTATATAGATGTGTGGTTGTGTCTATGTCTCCCCCTTAGACTACAAGCACTCCAAGGGATCCTACCCCATTGCCCATTAGTATACCTAGAACATCTAGCATGTTACCTGTTGTAAGGAGATGCCCAGTAAAGATGTGTTGAATGGACTTATGTATCCAGAGGTGGGGCAGGGCCTGAGCACACTTCATTAAAAAGCCAAGACACCGGATGCAGTGTCTCATGCCTGTAATCCCAGCACTTTGAGAGGGCGAGGCGGGCAGATCACCTGAGGTCAGGAGTTCGAGACCAGCCTGGCCAACATGAAGAAACCCAGTCTCTACTAAAAATACAAAAATTAGCTGGGCAGGGTGGCATGCGCCTGTAATCCCAGTTACTCGGGGGGCTAAGACAGGAGAATCGCTTGAACCCAGGAGGCGGAGGTTGCAGTGAGCCAAGATCGCACCATTGCACTGCAGCTTGGGCAACAAGAGGGAAACTCTGTCTCAAAGAAGAAAAAAAAAACCAAGAGACCAGAGAGGACGTGGGGTCCTGTGAACAGCTTGTGTTTCAGTCGGAATGAAGTAAGTGATTGGCTTAGTGGAGCTACTAAAGAGAGCTGGAAGTAGCAGGAGAATAAGACCAGAGCAGAAATCAAGAGCAGATCTTGAGGATCTTGTACAATTTTCTTGACGGGCTGCACTTTTGTGAGACACTGGTGGAGACTGACAAGGCCACTTTGCATTTCTAGAAAGCTCTCCTACACAGTATCAAGTCAGGAGAGCAGGATTCCAGTTGTGTGACAAATTCCTATTAGAAGAGAGCAAAAATGACAATCAATTATTAGCTAGAAACAGTATCAAGTCAGGAGAGCAGGATTCCAGTTGTGTGACAAATTCCTATTAGAAGAGAGCAAAAATGACAATCAATTGTTGGCTAGAAACTAGAGGGAGAATTGGTGGAGGTGGTAGATTTCGAACTGAGTCTTGAGGAATGTGGGGCAGGTGGGGACATTGAGCAACAAAGAATAAGTGCCACCCAAGAGGCAGTCAATCAATATTTGTTGAATGATTAACTATAACCAAATCTTCATTTATCCCTATTTTAGTGTTAAGAAACTGTTTCTCCTTTTAATATGTATATATATATACACACACACATATATATACACACACACATATATGCATATATATATATATATATGGGACCGGGCTCGGTGGCTCACGCCTGTAATTCCAACACTTTGGGAGGCCAAGGCAGGTGGATCACGAAGTCAGGAGTTCAAGATCAGCCTGGCCAAGATGGTGAAACCCCATCTTTACTAAAAATACAAAAATTAGCCAGGCGCGGCGGCAGGTGCCTGTAGTCCCAGCTACTCGGGAGGCTGAGGCAGGAGAATCACTTGAACCCTGGAGGCAGAGGTTGCAGTGAGCTGAAATAGCGCCACTGCACTCCAGCCTGGGTGATACAGTGAGACCCTGTATCAAAAAAAAAAAAAAAAAAAAAAAAAAAAATTGATGGCTTAGATGTCCATCAATGGAGGATAGTTAAATCTATTCTACAGGGTTTATGCAGTGGTTTTCTAAAAATTCAGTCAGCTTTTTCCTCCCTGACTGTCTGAAGATAGGCCACCATCACGAACCACATCGTAACTATCCGCACTAGAAAGTTCATGACCAACCGACTACTTCAGAGGAAACAAATGGTCATTGATGTCCTTCACCCCGGGAAGGCCACAGTGCCTAAGACAGAAATTCGGGAAAAACTAGCCAAAATGTACAAGACCACACCGGATGTCATCTTTGTATTTGGATTCAGAGCTCATTTTGGTGGTGGCAAGACAACTGGCTTTGGCATGATTCATGACTCCCTGGATTGTGCAAAGAAAAATGAACCCAAACATAGACTTGCAAGACATGGCCTGTATGAGAAGAAAAAGACCTCAAGAAAGCCATGAAAGGAACGCAAGAACAGAATGAAGAAAGTCAGGGGGACTGCAAAGGCAATGTTGGTGCTGGCAAAAAGCCGAAGGAATGAAGGTGCTGCAGTAAAGGCTACCTGTGCCCATTTTTGACTTTTCATGAGAAGATTAATAAACTAAAAACTTTCATGTGAAAAAAAAAAATTCAGTCAATGTGTGTGCAATGACAGGGAGAAAGGAAAGAAAGTATTTCTATCTATTAACTTAAGAAAGTTTCCTAGAAGCAGGCGTTAGATTTCTGCAGCCTCTGGGGCTTGTCATAGACTTCTACATTACGTTGTAGTCTGTTTCTTGACCTACCCACTCCTCATGTTTCCTGTAGGTTACACCCAATTCCTGAGAATGAAGTTACCAGATGAGAAGTCATGTTCCTTTTTTTGTAGTATTGTCACCCAATATTTTGCTTCCATTATCTTCACTCTCAAGACTTGCATCAGGATTTTGCTGCCAGAAACCACCTTGAAGACCAAAAACAAAAAACAAAAAACAAAAAAAAAAAGAAGAAGAAGAAGAAAAGAAAAAGAAAAGAAGCACTGAAGTCAAGAAATTATTAAGGAACCTTGCAAAATTGCCCCTGTTCACCTGAAAAGGAATACAGTGGACAACGGAATACCAAACTTAGGACCACAGTTAGTTAGGCTGTGAAGATTATACCCAACTTAATGTATTTTTTTTACATTTTTATATTTTTTTTGTTATGCTTTATTATTCACGAATGGCAACCATTTGCTTCTCTGAACTTACTTTAATCACATTCCAGGATGTCATTTGCATGTCGGTCATTGCAGATTTGTAATTTATAATGCTAATGTTTTGTCAGATGGCAATAAAATGTTTTTAGAAGAAGCAGTACCTTGATCTAATGGGCACAGTGGTGTCAAGGGGACTCACATGGGTTCTAGCGCTCTCCTGACAAAATCTGCCCCAGACGTTCGCGAGTCCGGGGGAAGAGTGCTTTCTGCTATGTATGTTGAGAGGTAGATGAGAGTTGGGGAGCGATGGCAGTGAATAGCTCTAATTTTTCTCTCCTGCTCTTCCAATAACAGCACCCAGATTTTCCTCGGGGCAAATACTCTTCCTTGGACTCACATCACAAAATCCCAATAAAGCCAGCCTGACCCCCTGGCTTTAGCTGACAGGCCCAGCTTCCTGTCCAGAGGGTTTGGTTTAAAAGATGCAAGTAAATCAGGTCAGGCTCAGAGGTTCAACTCTAGGACTTTGCTGCAACTACTGAAAAAGGAAGTGCTCTTCTCCCTGGGCTGCTGGGCTGACAGCATGTAAGCCTGAGCTGCTGGTTACCATGTTTTCCTCTCTGATGGAGTCAACACAGGAATGCAGAGGCAAGCAAGAAGGAGATTCCAGGAAACTTAATCTGAGGTCCTGGATTCATCTCTACCCTGGAGCTAGTAGTTATGTGCACTGATAAATTCTGTTGTTGTTGTTGTCATTTTCAAGATTCACCAGGATGTTAAAATATCAGGTCTCTCTCAATTTCAACAGATGTGGTTTTCTCCCTTTTTTTTTTTTTTTTTTTTTTTTCTTGAGACGGGTTCTCACTGTGTCACCCAGGTTTCAGTGCAGTGGTGTCATCTCAGCTCACTGCAGGCTCCACCTTCTGGGCCGAAGCAATCCTCCTGCTTCAGCCTCCCGAGTAGCTGGGACTACAGGCGTGCACCACCAGTACTGGCAAATTTTTGTACTTTTTCTAGAGATATTGCTTCACCATGTTGCCCAGGCTGGTCTCAAACTCCTGGGCTCAAACGATTCACCCACCTTGGCTTCCCAAAGTGCTGGGATCACAGGCATGAGCCAACATGCCCAGTCCAAATTTGGTTTTCTATTCTACCCTACAAGCTTCCTTGCTTGCCTAATCAGACATTTTCACCAGTGATTTTTTTTTCTTTTTCTTTCTTTTTTTTTTTTTTTTTTTGAGACGGAATCTTGCTCTGTCGCCCAGGCTGGAGTGCAGTGGCGCGATCTTGGCTCACTGCAAGCTTCGCCTCCCGGGTTCACACCATTCTCCTGCCTCAGCCCACCCAGGTAGCTGGGTCACCAGTGATATTTTTAATGATGCCAACCTGTGCCACTCCATGCCCACCAGCTGAAACCTACCAGGACCCACCGGCTGTCACCTGTATGACTGCACCTGTTTTCCTGTTCCCAGAACACCAGTCAGGCCTGAACTGAGGCCACCTAGCCTGACTCCAGAGAGCCTGCTCAACTGGAGTTAACTATTTCTGACATTTTAAACAGCCATTTTTATTTACTGTAATAGGGGTTTAACACATTACTAAATTATTGACTATAAAACAGGAGTGTTTGCTTTTGAAGTCTAATTGATTATTCTTATATAACAAAATATACCCGTTGTTTTGGATTTTATGTGCAAATAATTCCAATATAGTGTTCGAAAGCTTTATTGTTCATGAATGAAAACCATTTGCTTCTCTGAACTTATTTTAATCACAACAATATTAGGAGGAAAAAAGGACTAACTCGGACTTGCTGGGGATAGAAAGCTACCTGGTCTCAAAATCTTAGGTTTTTTTTTTGTTTGTTTGTTTGTTTGTTTGTTTTTTTATTGAGACGGAGTCTCGCCCTGTCGCCCAGGCTGGAGTGCAGTGGTGCGATCTCGGCTCACTGCAAGCTCCGCCTCCCAGGTTCATGCCATTCTCCTGCCTCAGCCTCCTGAGTACCTGGGACTACAGGCGCCCGCCACCGCGCCCGGCTAATTTTTTGTGTTTTTAGTAGAGACGGGGTTTACACCATGTTAGCCAGGATGGTCTCGATCTCCTGACCTCGTGATCCACCTGCCTCGGCCTCCCAAAGTGCTGGGATTACAGGCATGAGCCACCGCACCTGGCAACCTTAGGTTTATTGAGAGTCAAAGCACATAAAAATAAAGAAACAAACAAACAAAAATAGGACCTCAGGATGTTCAGCGCTCAAATTCAAGTGCCTGATTTCTTATTCTCAATCCCAGGAATAATGAAGTTAGCATTTTAGAAAATTGCTTTGAGGACTGCATGCTGGATGGGTTGGAAAAGCTTGAAGTAGATAACCCAGTAGAGAAGCTCTAGTTAGGTGCCAGTCATGAAATCATATCAGCCTAAACTATGTTGTCAGCAGAGGGTACAAATAGAAAACTCTAAACTATCTTCCAAAGAAAGCAGCAGAAAACCCTGTGATGGGGTAGATAAAGCAGGTGAATGAAAAGCAAAAATCAAAAGCCACTGCAATTATTGCCATTGAATTCTTCTTCACAGTTGGCCTTGTGTCTATTTACTGGCTGGTTTTGTCTTCTGTCTTTGCAGTCAGGCATGCTGATGCCCTGCTCCAAACTGACTTGGGGATGTGCCAGGAGGTGTAGCCCTGAGTGGGCAGCAGACAAGAGGGCAAGCAGGGACAGAGGCTGGTTCAAGTCACTTTTAGAATCGAAGCTACAGCTTTGGTCACAAGTCAGCTCTCACTGCAGGACAAAGCAGGCCTGAAATGAAGTCACAGTGACTATTTCAATTGCTGTCTAAATCATATACAATTCTTACTAATCTCGTGTTGGGGGCAAGATTGTATTCTCAGCCTCGGGTGAGATGATGATTAAAAATCTATCCATTGCTAAACTGGGAGTTATTATTGAGAGTGAGTTAAAATAAAATGAGAGAGAGAGAGATCACCAAGAATTTCCAAGTAAGTGAAATTTAAATAGGGCCTTGTAGAAGTAAGATTTCTGCAGATGGATATGAGCAACGTGGGTATCCCAGATTGAGAAACAAAACAAATGAAAATTATTACCAATGGTAAGAATTGCTCTTACCAAAATGAGTGTCCAGAACTCTTTGCAGTCTGGACCAGCGGGATGATGAGGAAGGGAGATGAAAGATGGCTGATATTCACTGAAGGCTGGGTAGTACACTCAGCACCACGGTTTTCCTAGCAGGTCTTTCTCTGTGTGGATGCTCAGGTTTTCTTCTTGTCATTTCCAGTATTCAAAGAGGCCAGCATTTCCCCAGGTATCATCTTCACCCTGAAAAATGTCCCATGAAAAACGATACTGTGATGAAACAAATTTGGGAGACCATATCGTTTCTTGAACATTCCTGATAAACATTAGCATATTATAGTCTCTGAGATGATGTCGCAGTAAAGATACTAGTTAAATTGTGCTGAATTCAACATTTTCCAAGGTTTGAGGATCATGGGCTCTCTTTGTTCATGCCCTATCCGGTAACATTCATTGTTCTGAGGAACACCCATCAGCAAACACAATCCTCAGCTTTATAGGGATTGCTATTATCAGGAACTTCAGAGGACGAATGTTTTGTGAACATATTGGGGCCTCAGCTGCATATAGTGAGGGCCTGGTTTACTTTGAGACGAGGTAGGGGGATATTTCACCAAATATCTGGAATTTTCTTTGTTCTGTAATTTCTCGGAGGGCCCACTCTCCCCAAGGGATAGGGGTTTCACCAAGGTCCTGACAAATGGCAATTTTCATGAATTATTGATTTGGCCAAAAATAATTGAAAAGGTTTATAATTACATAGAGATCGCCTCATGCTTCTTGCTTGTACCCTGAGTAAATTCTTTCATATTCTGTGATACATGCAAGAAATGGGTACAGGTTTTTGAAATATAACTCATTTAAAAATAAATTAGTGTGCAAAAAGGTCAAGAGACATGTTTGAGTAGAGCATCTAGGTTTTCAACATTGGGTAGAATAAAAACAAAGCATCAGAAGGAAGAAGAATTCACAGTTTGAAAATGAGACATACTGAAATAAGTAACGTATTGTTAAAAGTCGATTCAATGAGGGCGGCATGGTTATTCTATTTGTTCTCTTCTCAATTTGTTTTCTGAAAGTAGAGGACCATACTTTTTTTTTTGTTTTATTATAATATTGGTACTCCTTTATTTTAAAGGTACCATATGCTTTTCATAGTAGATTAAAAATTAATCTTTAGATGATTGTTTGAAGGAGGTGGGCATATACACTAAACCTGAAAAGTAAGAGGACTTTGAGTTAGTTTTCTTGGCTCCCCATCTCTAGAGGAGACTTAAAAGCATTCCTTGTGTTGCAGAAGAGGGAGGTAAGTTAGGGGGAAAGTGAGAGTGAAATGTTCCTGGTTCCTAAGCAAGAACCATTTCTAAGCCACAAGTGTAGCAGAAGCTGGAGGTAAGACATGGGTCCTGAGATCCCTTGAGGGAATCTGAAAGTAAAGGAAGCCTATAGGAGGGCCCAGGGAAGGGGTGAGTCTCAAAGAGCCCAGAGAATCATGAGAGCAGAAAAAAAAAGAACACCTATGATGTAGCACCTCCAATCACTCTCCAGGGGCCCCTCAAAGCTCCAAAATGGAAAAGGCACAGAAACAATTAAAAAGTATCCAGGTCTGGAGAAGCCATGGTCTCTGTAGCTAGTACAGCTGTGATCGCTATGGAGTGGTGACCAAGGGCCAGATGGCCTATGTACGGATAATGGTAGCCAAAACCAGATTCCCTATGATGTCTTGGCATTCTCTAAGACCACCCAGGAGACCTGGGGGCAAGATCAGAGGAATTGATAAAGGCTGTGGGGTGGGGGTCGGGGAGAGACCCTGAGATTACCCAGAATGGACCAAGAAAAATGGGCCCTGAAAATGGAAATTCAGTTCAATTTTCAAAAAGCGCAAGGAAGTTAATTTTTACATACATGATTGTCCTATCCAATATTTTGTGTCTGCAGCAGTCACTGAAGAAGTTTACTAAATGAGTTTACTAAAGGGAACCTATAAGGCATACCTTAAAGCATCTATCCATGCCACCTTTTTCAACAAATGATTTTTTGTTTTTCTTTTTAGTTCTAATTATTTTCCACACACTATAGATTTTTGAGTCATATGATTAAGCACTCAAAGTGAAAGATTAATTACTGGTAGTTTCTATGCATATTTACTTAATCAGAACTAAATACAGTTTTAAAGTATGGATGGCTCAATCTCCTACAGTCTAAACAGCTCTATTTAATCAAGTTAATAAATATTTACAGAGCTTTTAAGAATTGATATACTTTCAACTCAGGGATCTCTTCTACCCTCACTGCCAAAATAATCTCCTCTTCATTGTTTTCTGGAATACCTAGTGGAGGCAGGCACACATCATATGCAAGCATATAGACACACATTAACATGAATAGCTTTATATTTACTGCAAGAAGTTTGAATTGATTGTTCTCTTAGGACCTGCTAGTAATTGATTTTTTTTTTAAGTTGAAAAAAAAAATGATGAATACAGCTGAACCTGAATATTAACTGGAATTAGAATAATCATTGCAGGTACTCCTCAGGTTATTTAATATTCCACTTAAGCAAATTTCACCTTGAGCAAGTTATTTCATAAAGCACATAAAATCCCTGGAGGTGGTAGAAAATAAATGAAATTTTAGAGATGATGGAAAATATTGCATTACCTGCAAAATCATAAGAAGGCTTGGTGCACACTTGGGTAACTGAAAACGAAGTAGACAGTGGTTACCAAGAAGAGAACTTTTATTTTCTGTTTCCCGTGAGGTTTCTATTCCAGGTCAGATACGGGCTCAGGCTCTTACAGTACTATTTGCAACATTCATCCCTTTACTGCTTTCTCCTCTATTGCATTTTTGCCACTGGAGACAAAAATCCAAATGATGTCAACCCCAAAGTACTAATGTCCATCTCCTCTCTTGCCTTGTCTGATAGTTTTTTTCAAGTTGTACTGAAACTTCTGGGGCAAAATGATGGCATCAATTAATTTTTTTAATGAAAACACATATAGAACAACAGTTAAATAAATGTACATTTTTAATTATTATTTTTTTCTATACAATAATATAGCTTTTCCAGGCATATTGTTAAACAACTAAAAGTGAAAGATTAAGTACTATATTCATTTCCTAGAACTACTTTAACGAATTACTGAAAACTAGATGGGTTAAAACAATAGAAATTTATTTTATCTTAGCTCTGCAGACTAACAGTCCAAAATCAAGGTGTTGACAGGACATGCTCCCTCTGAAAGGGATATATCTCTCTGAAAGGGATAATATCTAGGGAAGGGTATTTCCTTACCTGTTCCTTGCTTCCTAGCTTCTAGTGTCTGCTAGCATTCCCTGATGTTTCTCCCTTGTAGATGTGTTACTTCAGTTTCTGCATATGATCATCTTCCCTCTCTGTGTGTCTGTGTCTGTGTCTCTTCTATTAAGGATACAAGTGATTGGATTTAGGGTCCACCCTAATTCAGTATAACCTCATCTTAATTTAAATCTTAATTTCCAAAGACTCTTTCCAAATAAAGTCACATTCACAGGTACTATGGGTTAGGACTTGAACGTATCTTTTGGGAGGACCCAATTCAAGTCACAACACACATGACTATGCAATTAATAATAATAGCTAATTAATAATGCAATAGTCCAGGTGCGGTGGCTGATGTCTGTAATCCCAGCACTTTGGGAGGCCGAGGGGGGCAAATCACCTGAGGTTGGGAATTTGAAACCAGCCTTACCAACATGGAGAAATCCAGTCGCTATTAAAAGTACAAAATTAGCCAGGCATGGTGGCACATTTCTGTAATCCCAGCTACTCAGGAAGGCTGAGGCAGGGAGAATCACTTGAACCAGGGAGGCGGAGGTTGCGGTGAGTAGAGATTGTGCCATTGCACTCCAGCCTGGGCAACAAGAGTGAAACTCCACCTCAAAATAATAATAATAATAATAATAATCATGCAATAATTAGTCAATACAATTAATAATAATAGCTAATATTTTTTAGCTTTTACTATGTGTTAAGTGCCTTGCAACCACGATCTCACTGAGTCCTCCCAGGGTCACCTTGAATGTAAGTTGTATTAGCCCCATTTGACAGCTGGGGAAATTGAGGTCCAAAGAGGATGAGCAAACATGCCAGAAGTTGCACATCTGCGAAGTGGCATGATCAAGCTCTCTTGCACCTTTGCCTAACTCCAAAGCCAATATTAATCCTTAAGCTGGGCATTGTCCTACTTACACAACTTACTCTTAAAAGGTACTCTTACTTTATCCCAGACTAAAACATACTTTTTCAACTCAATCTGCAGTTCCTTGTTCTGTTTCGTTCACACTTTTAGTACTAATAGAAACATCCTCAAAATGTTAAAACTCCCCAAAGTTTCCTTCTCCCAGAGCTTCTGCTCATTCTAACTTTTGTCATTTCCTAGAAAAGGCCTGTAGTTGATTTTCTTGCAAACTTGACCACTTCTCATAATTCCTGGAGCGAGAGAGAGATTGATTTTGCCAGTGTTACTACTCTGAAGGTATCTTTTATTTCCTATCCAAAAAGGGGAGCATTTTATAGCCTCATCTCTTTAACACCCTGCCCTTTAACTGCTGGAATTATATTAGCTGGGGCTATGAAGATAATGCTTAACTTTACTAATTAAACACTAAAAGCTCAAACTCACCTCTAAGCTTTTTACAGCTTGACCTCTGACACAGACCATACTCTTTTAAAGGACTTAGAATGACTGAAATCCCAGACTATCTAAGAACACAAGTTTTTAAGACTCATTTAGTGCCAAGTGCTATGGCTTGTGCTTATAATTCCAATACTTTGGGAAGCCAAGACAGGAGGATCACTTGGACTCAGGAGTTAGAAAACAGTTTGGGCAACATAGTGAGACCCTGACTCTACCAATTTTTCTTTTCTTTTTTTTGTTTTAATTAGCCAGGCATGGTGGCATGACCCTATGGTCCCAACTACCCCGGAGGCTGAGGTGGGAAGATGGCTTGAGTATGGGAGGTTGAAATTCCAATGAGCTATAATTGTGCCACTGCACCCTAGGCTGGTTGACAAAGCAAGACCCTGTCTCAAACAAAACAAAACAAAACAAACAAACAAACAAAACTCCATTTACACAAGAAAAAATAGCAAATTTTAGACATGGTTATGTTGAGACAAAAGATAGTCCCTATTTTGCTTGCATATGATTAGATATCTTTGTAAATAGGCACAGAAATTCAAACTAATGTATTAAATATCCTAAGGAAAAAAGCAAGATTAGAAAGAGTTAATAAGAAAGGGATTCTGAGTAAAATTTTTTACCTAATCAATTTCTCTCTTTGTTGTAAGGTAACAATCTAACTTTTTTTTTTTAATCCCCAAATAATGAACTGGTTTTCCTGATACCTAGTCTTTCCTCGCTGGCTTGAAATGATGCATTTATCTTATGTTTAATTTGACACATTCCTGAATCCTGAGCCATTTTATTTTGTTCCATTAATCTGTCATTTTCATCAGAACCACATATTATCATGGTATTATACAATATCATCTTACGACTCCAAACCCTAAACCACCTTCTATGGATTAAATGTGTCTCCCTCAAATTCCTGTGTTAAAGCTCTAATCTCTAATATGTTGGTATTTAGAGATGGGACCCTTGTTAGGCCATGAGGGTGGGGCCCTCATGAATGAGATTAATGCCCTTATTAGAAGAGACATAAAGAAGATGATCTTTGCCTCCACCATAGAGGACACAGCAAGAAGGCAGCCACCTATAAACAAGAAAGAGAGCCCTCACCAGAACCCAACCATGCTGGCTTCCAGCCTCCGGAACTGTGAGAAATAAATGTTTGCATTTCTAGCAAGTTTAAGCTAGGGTTGCTGGACCACAGCTTGTGAACCCCTGTAGTAATGATCACCTGTGGGCTCACCTGTGTTCAAATCACCATACAATTATCTAGCACCTGTGACACCTTGGGCACATTACTCCAAGCCTCATCATCTCTAAAATGGACATGATGCTAATAATACCATAGAAGAGCCCGGACGTGGTGGCTCATGCCTGTAATCCCAGCACTTTGGGTGGCTGAAGCGGGCGGATCATGAGGTCAAGAGATCAAAACCATCCTGGCCAACACGGTGAAACCCTGTCTCTACTAAACATACAAAAATTAGCTGAGCGTGGTGGACCGCGCCTGTAGTCTCAGCTACTTGGGAGGCTGAGGCAGGAGAATTGCTTGAACCCAGGAGGCGGAGGTTGCAGTGAGCTGAGATCGTGCCACTGCACTCCAGTCTGGTGACAGAATGAGACACCGTCTCAAAAACAAACAAACAAACAAAAAACATATATATATATATCATAGAAGATTTTGTGGCAGGGTAAGATAATTTACATAATGTACTTTAAGCAGAGTCTGTTAGCTGTTACTTTAATTATAAACTTAAAATATATGGCAACATAAATCACCGAATCTAATGTGATATTATAAAAATCTAGAGCATGATATAACAAAAAAGAGACAAAAAAACCCAAACTGTCAATGAACAATTTTATTTTATTTTGTTTCTCAGGAAACAAATTTGAAATTGGAATCTCTTCCATTTCTTCCCCATCTTCACTTTCGCCTTACACTAGTCCTTGTTGCCTCCTGGCAGATATAATGAGGTCAGGAGACTTTTAGAAAGCCTTTCAATTAAATTTCTTGGCATCTATGATGATTGGGCCAATAATCTCTTGAAAACAATGCTAGGTTTTTCTATTTGATCCAAAATCTACCTGTCACCATAATTAACTCCACCTGCACCAATCCCTGCCTCATCAATCCAGTCATTAAATATAGATCGTTCTTACTCAAGTACAGATGTATAGAAAGGTCAAGACCTATTTCATATTAATAAGACTTATATATGGCATAATATATGAATTATGAATTATTGAACTATGGGCAAAAGGGCATGTAAACATTTTGCTAGAGTGTAATATACTCAGGACAAGAATCCTAGCGGAGGCCGGGCGCCATGGCTCATGTTTGTAATCCCAGCACTTTGGGAGACCGAGGCGGGCAGACCACTTGAGGTCAGCAATTTGAGGTCAGCCTGGCCAACATGGTGAAACCCTGTCTCTACTTAAAACAAAGAAAATACAAAAATTAGCCGGGAGTGGCCGGGCGCGGTGGCTCACGCCTGTAATCCCAGCACTTTGGGGAGGCCCAGGCGGGCGGATCACAAGGTCAGGAGATCCAGACCATCCTGGCTAACACGGTGAAACCCCGTCTCTACTAAAAATACAAAAAATTAGCCGGGCGTGGTGGCGGGCGCCTGTAGTCCCAGCTACTCAGGAGGCTGAGGCAGGAGAATGGCGTGAACCCGGGAGGCGGAGCTTGCAGTGAGCTGAGATCGCGCTGCTGCACTCCAGCCTGGGAGACAGAGCGAGACTCTGTCTAAAAAAGAAAAAAAAAAAAAAAAAAAAAATTAGCCGGGCGTGGTGGCAGGCACATGTAATCCCACCTACTAGGGAAGCTGAGGCAGGAGAATCACTTGAACCCAGTAGGTGGAGGTTGCAGTGAGCCAAGATCACACTACTGCACTCTCCAGCTTGGACAACAGAGTGAGACTCCACCTCAAAAAACAAAAACAAACAAACAAAAAAACAACTAGTAGAATACTAAAAACAAACTATATGAAAAGCTTGAAAGGACTTATTTAGTCTCAGGTATCCAAATCAATAATAATACTAATAATAATTTCTTTTGTTCATTTATCCAACATTTATTATGTGGCTTACATGTGCAACATACTAAGGATAGAGTTAAGAACAAGAAGGGCCTAGGTGCAGTGGCTCACGGCTATAATCCCAGCACTTTGGGAGGCCAAGGCGGGAGGATCACCAGGTCAGGAGTTCCAGACCATCCTGGCCAATATGGTGAAACCCCGTCTCTACTAAAAAAATACAAAAAGTAGCCGGGCGTGGTGGCGCTTGGCTGTAGTCCCAGCTACTTGGGAGGTTGAGGCGGAAGAATTGCTTGAACCCAGGAGGCGGAGCTTGCAGTGAGCAGAGATCGCGCCACTGCACTCCAGCCTGGGCGACAGAGCCAGACTCCGTCTCAAAAAAAAAAAAAAAAAAAAAAAGAAAAAAGAAAAAAAGAACAAGAGGGCTAATTCTTGCTGTCACCAAAATGGTGGTCTGAAGAAAGATATAAAACAAAAATAAATAAAAATAAGTTCAGATACTGAATGATGACTCCTATGAAGAAAATAAATGGACTTGTAGGGCAAACACACCGGATAGCAATAACTTAGGCATACCCTCAGATTGACCCTGTATGGCACAGGCATCTGAATGTGTGTTCCGTTCTTGGGAAACTGGGCATGGCCAACCGGGAGACCCATTCCTTGATTCCTTGTCTATGAGGAACTTCTGAGCACCCATGGGCCATACAGGGGACTGAGCCCCTGAGTTTTGGGTTAAATGAAGGTTACCAGAAGGAGGTAACTAAGGGGAGAGTATTAGGTGAAAATGTCATATAAATTGCATGCTGTTTGCAAGGGGTTGCAGTGTTGCTGCCTAGCCCGCCACCACTAGACAGTAGGTAAGGAAGATATCTTGTTCAACCCACCGCCACTGGATTCTGTACCCTATACGTAAATCCCTAATAATACCCCATGTGTAAGTTCATGTCCTTTGTAGGGACATGGATGAAGCTGGAAACCATCATACTGAGCAAACTATCGCAAGGACAGAAAACCAAACACCGCATGTTCTCACTTATAGGTGGGAATTGAACAATGAGAACACTTGGACACAGGGCGGGGAACATCACACACCCGGGCCTGTTGTAGGGAGTGGGGAGAGATGGCATTAGGAGATATACCTAATGTAAACGACGAGTTAATGGGTGCAGCACACCAACATGGCATATGTATACATATATAACAAACCTGCACGTTGTGCACATGTACCCTAGAACTTAAAGTATAATAAAAATAATAATAAAATAAAAATAATACCCCATGTCTCGTTTGCTGGCTCTGGGTCTCTTCTTTGGTCTCTTGAACCTGATCCCTCTCCTACTAACTAAGGTTAGTAGGAGTTCAGCACACCTCACATGATATGCAGGGGATAGAGGGAAAGAAGTGATATAAAATCTATTGCTGGGGAAAGTCAGGTTCCTTATTGAGCATTTACTATGTTACACATTCAGGTAATCACACTACGCATAATATTTCTAACATTTTTTTCTACCACAACCTCTCCAAGTATTATTCCCAATTTGGAGGAGATAAAACTGAAGGTTAGATATTTAAATTAACTTTTTCAAAGTCACCCACCTGGAAAAGGGTAGTGCTGAATCTCTATCTAAGATTGAATATCTGGAGAGATGGAGTCTCTATGATTCCTGCTTTGTGTGGTTACTCATTAGTATTCACTATCACACATTCATTTTTTTTTTTTTTTTTTTTTTTGAGGCGGAGTCTGGCTGTGTAGCCCAGGCTGGAGTGCAATGGCCACGATCTCGGCTCACTGCAAGCTCCACCTCCCGGGTTCACGCCATTCTCCTGCCTTAACCCCCTGAGTAGCTGGGACTACAAGCGCCCGCCACCACACCCGGCTAGTTTTTTGTATTTTTTTTAGTACAGATGGAGTTTCACCGTGTTAGCCGGGATGGTCTTGATCTCCTGACCTCGTGATCCGCCCACCTCGGCCTCCCAAAGTGCTGGGATTACAAGCGTGAGCCACCGCGCCCGGCCTCACACATTCATTTTAACCCACACTGCTATCACTTAGTGTCATAGATATTAGCTGTGTGCTAGATGCTTTCTCTGTATCAAGTCTGAACCTTACTGCTCCACTCTACGATCTTAGAACTGCTGGACCAGATTCAGAACTCTCAACCCATGTCTGTACTTTTTCCACTCCACTGTGCTTGCAGATGTTCAAAGGCCAAAGGCGTACCCCAAAACATTTTGTTTTTTGTTTGTTTGTTTGTTTGTTTGTTTGAGACAGAGTCTTGCTCTGTCGCCCAGGCTGGAGTGCAGTGGCGCAATCTTGGCTCACTGCAAGCTCCGCCTCCCGGGTTCACTCCATTCTCCTGCTTCAGCCTCCCGAGTAGCTGGGACTACAGGCGCCCGCCACCGCGCCCGGCTAATTTTTTTTGTATTTTAGTAGAGACGGGGGTTTCACCGTGTTAGCCAGGATGGTCTCGATCTCCTGACCTTGTGATCTGCCCGTCTTGGCCTCCCAAAGTGCTGGGATTACAGGCGTGAGCCACCATGCCCGGCCGCGCCAAAACATTTTAAAGTAAATGTTCTTTATCAATTTGGCTAGTACACATGACTTCACAGCCAACATTTGCCACCAGCCCGCAGCTTCTATTGCATAACTAACCTCGCCAGGTGTCCCGTCAGAATGCTTGAATCAAGTAAATTTTTAATTGAAGTATAATATCATTACTTACACAGCTGCTGAAATTTAACTCTTTAAATTTACATCACCAAACTGACATAATGAAGGATCACAGACAGAAGGAAATCAGTATAAATGATATCTTCATGTACATTTGAATCATGGTTGAGTCATAATCTAATATTCAATCACTAAGAGTAGAACTCTTAATTCAGTGAAGTTACCAATTAAAAAAAATCCTTGCAACTTTTACACAGATGAAATTCTGATCATATGCCATTGGAAAAGTAAACTCGGATATATCAGATCTAATCTAACATAAATAAAAGAGAACCTAACATTTATATAGTGCTATTTTAGTTTCTTTTCACAGAAACTTTTTTTTTTTTTTTATCAATTTTTTTGATCTTCATGAACAACCCTACAAAATGATAATCAGTCTCTCTTTTTTTTTTTTTTTTTAGACGGAGTCTCACTCTGTCGCCCAGGCTGGACTGCAGTGGCGCGATCTCAGCTCACTGCAAGCTCCGCCTCCTGGGTTCACGCCATTCTCCTGCCTCAGCCTCCCGAGTAGCTGGGACTACAGGCGCCCGCCACCTCACCAGCTAATTTTTTGTATTTTTTAGTAGAGACGGGGTTTCACCATGTTAACCAGGATGGTCTCGATATCCCGACCTTGTGATCCGCCCGTCTCGGCCTCCCAAAGTGCTGGGATTACAGGCTTGAGCCACCGCGCTCGGCCAATCAGTCTCATTTTAAGGTGAGGGACTGCCCAGGCGCGGTGGCTCACGCCTGTAATCACAACGTTTTGGGAGGCCGAAGTGGGTCGATCACAGGGTCAAGAGATGGAGACCATCCTGGCCAACATATTGAAACCCCATCTCTATTAAAAATACAAAAATTAAGTGGGCGTGGCGGCGTGAGCCTGTAGTCCCAGTTACTTGAGAGGCTGAGGCAGGAGAATCACTTGAACCTGGGAGATGGAGGTTGCAGTGAGCAGAGAATGCGCCACTGCACTCCAGCCTGGTGACAGAGCCAGACTCCATCTCAAAAAAAAAAAAAAAAAGAGGGACTAAGGCACAAGGAGATTAAGCGATGTTGTGGGTGGTCAGGAGTTGATCCCTGAATATCCCTAAGAACTACATAATTCTATACCACTTTGTAGAAGCCTGCAAAGTGGAAGTAACCATTAATTTTAGGATAGCTCCGCTTGGTTGGCTTTTTACTCTATCTTGCTTTTTCTTCTCTCTCCTGACATTCACTTTAGACTACCTTGTTTGTGCCACTTTTCAAACAAGGAAGGGAAAAAATAAGAATAATTATAATATTGCTAAACTGAAAAAGCTGTTTAAATAGCCTCTGAAATTTAGACATCTTTCTGTCCTCTGCAATGGCATTTTCTACATTTATTTGAAGGGAAAAGATATTTCTAAATCAATACACTGGATCCAGTTAAAAAAAAAAAAAAAAAAGGTAGGAGCAAATTCTTATACTGAGGAAAATATGAAGAGGAAGTTATATCCAGGAAGCCTATCAAAGCTGTGAAGTTCTAAAATATTAGTTAAGAGAAAGAGTGAGAAGAAAAAATACTGATGTGTCTATATGTACAATTTTTTGAAATAGGACTTTTTGTTGTTGTTGTTGTTGTTGTTGTTGTTGTTGTTGTTGTTTTGAGACAAAGTCTCACTCTGTCACCAGGCTTGAGTGCTATGGCACGATCTCGACTCACTGCAACCTACACCTCCCGGGTTCAAGAGATTCTCCTGCCTCAGCCTCCCGAACAAGTAGCTGAGATCACAGGTGCCCGCCACCACACCCAGCTAATTTTTGTATTTTTAGTAGAGACAGGGTTTCACCGTGTTGGCCAGGATGGTCTTGATCTCTTTACCTCGTGATCCTTCTGCCTTGGCCTCCCAAAGTGAGCCACCGCACCCGGCCTGAAATAGGACTTTTTTTTTTTTTTTTTTTTTTGAGACGGAGTCTTGCTCTGTAGCCCGGGCTGGAGTGCAGTGGCCGGATCTCAGCTCACTGCAAGCTCCGCCTCCCGGGTTTACGCCATTCTCCTGCCTCAGCCTCCGGAGTAGCTGGGACTACAGGCGCCCACCACCTCGCCCGGCTAGTTTTTTGTATTTTTAGTAGAGACGGGGTTTCACCGTGTTAGCCAGGATGGTCTCGATCTCCTGACCTCGTGATCCGCCCGTCTCGGCCTCCCAAAGTGCTGGGATTACAGGCTTGAGCCACCGCGCCCGGCGAAATAGGACTTTTAAAAAAACATTTTTGAAATGTTGAAAACTCAGAAAGCAATAAAATATGGTCTTTTTTAAGTAAAATGATTTGCATATAACTGGGGTTCAGACAGGGCAAATGATGAAAATAACTGACGAGACTGGTCTACCTGGAGAAAGGCAAAGATGGCCACCTGGTATCCTCAAACAACCTAGATGTTTTTACTTAGCCTGATTGTAACTACAGACTTGCTAGACTTGCCTATGTTTGGTTGAATCAACACAGTTCCTGCCCAGAAGTATAATGTTTAAAGGGAGTTAAGGAGTTACGTCAAGGACGACATTGGTAGTTAGATTGTCCACACACTTCTCAAGGTGAAGAATAAAAATGAAGGACTCCCAGGCTGTTTGTAATTTTGCAGTGATGTGGTAAGAAATGGGTTCGATCCATGAATGCTATTTTTACGTATCCAAAGTTTCAATAACTAGATGCTTTTTCCATGCCAATTTCATATTCTGGATAATGACTAGATTCTCCACTGATGTAATAACAAGAGCTGTATTTGTCAAGTATTTCTCAGGGAGTATGTCAAACACCTTAGGCATTTAATCTTGCAATATTTTCTGTGGCCTAAGAGTTATTATCTCCTTTAAGTAGATAAGAAAGTTAAGTTTAAATTCGTTTTGTTTACCTTGTTTCTCCTTATGTTATGCAATCTTTTTATAGTCTCCATATTTATTATGAGGATGATGTGTCAGAGACTGCAATCAAGCATATAGGTAAAGTTCAAAGGAATTCAAGAAGAACCTACTCAATCTACGAGAAATCGAATATAATTCCTAGATAGAAGTCTCATCATGCATGCTTGAGTAAAAGGAAATATATATTTAAGGAAAAATAAAATTTTCCAAATGATATTTTATGGTATATTTCTCTGGTATATTTTAGAGTACATTTGCTTGGCTCTCAATAAAATAAAATAACATATTGGCTCACTGAAATGAGATGAGAATGAGATGAGACTGGGTGTGGTGGCTCATGCCTCTAATCCCAGCACTTTGTGGGGCTGAGGCGGGCAGATCACCTGAGGTCTGGAGTTCGAGACCGGCCTGACCAACATGGAGAAAATCTGTCTCTGCTAAAAATACAAAATTAGCCGGGCCTGGTGGCTAATGCCTGTAATCCCAGCTACTTGAGAGGCTGAGACAGGAGAATTGCTGAAAGCTGTGAGGCGGAGGTTGTGGTGAGCCGAGATTGTGCCATCGCACTCCAGCCTGGGCAACAAGAGCGAAACTGCATCTGGAAAAAAAAAAAAAAAAAAGAATGAATGAGATGACTAGATAAACTGAGATTAAAAGGGAGATTCTGTAGGACAAAACAGAAACAAGAAACTTGATAATATTAATATACTAAAAAGGTGATAAAAACAAAATTTATTAGAAGTGGTGAAAACAAAATTTATCCTCAAGAAGAGAGAATTAGAAAATGGAGAGTAAATTGGAGAAGTTATTCCAGGATGGCAGAAAAAAGAAAGATAATTTAAAACATAAGAAAGATGATAGAAGTGGAGAACAAGGAACTAAGATTAAATATGTAAATCTTAATGTTCTTGAGGGGTTCTCCAGAACAAATGCAATCAAAACAAGAATTTAAAACATAGGAGCGGCCGGGCGTGGTGGCTCATGCCTGTAATCCCAGTACTTTGGTATACCAAGGTGGGCGGATCATGAGGTCAAGAGATTGAGACCATCCTGGCCAACATGGTGAAACCCCCGTCTCTACTAAAAATACAAAAATTAGCTGGGCATGGTGGCATGTGCCTGTAGCCCCAGCTACTCGGGTGGCCGAGGCAGGAGAATCACTTGAACCCGGGAGGAAGAGATTGCAGTGAGCCTAGATCACGCCACTGCGCTCCAGCCTGGGCGACAGAGCGAGACTCCATCTCAAAACACACACACACACACACACACACACACGAGAACTTTCTTGAGCAGAGCAAAGCAAAAGAAATAAAGCAAATCCTCAGATTAAAAGGAGTAAAAAACATAACAAAAAGAGAGTACCTGAAAAAAATCAGGTAGAAAGGAAAGGCTGTCTACAGATGATGAAAAATTAACTAGCCTCAGACCTTCCTACAACTTGAAATGCTCTTAAGACAATGGAGCAATGTGTGTAAAGTTTTCAAGGAAAACTGTTTGAAGTATTATATACCTATTAAAGCTCTTTTCCTCACAGAAAAGTAATATAACAATTATATGTACCTATATATGTATGTATATATTCAGATATCCAGAAAGTATTATATATTTATATTGTCAGCCTTAGATAATTAGATTTAGAAAATATGCCTAGTGTATAGAGTTTATTCAAGTGCAGAGCTTGAGGATAAGTGCTTGGGAAACACAGACTGCAAAATAATGGGTCAGCATTCCAAAGTGGGGAAGTTACAGTTTCCCTTATATAGGCAGTTAACAGGGGTTGCAACATTTTCCAAACAAAGTCAGTACCTACGCTGTAGCAATTTTATTACAGCTTGCTACATTGCAAGAATGATTGCTTTAACATTCTGTGGGGAGGAGTGATGATCTAAGGAGGTCTTATCTCTGAAGCCACAAAGCCTTTCCTAGTCATTTTCAGGAAAAAGCAGGAGTTACAGCTGCATGTTAGGTGGCTCAGGCCACATAGCTACATTCATCTCAAGGCTCAAAAAATAATTTAAAGTTCCAACAGTTTTAAGTTTGCATTATTTAGTTTCATAATATTTATTGAAAAAAATGTATTTGAAGTAGAGGAGGAAAAGAAAGAGAAATGGTTTTTAAATGGCTGATACTGAATATTGAATTTTTTAAATATTAAATTTTGTTTTTGTTTTTGTTTTTGTTTTGAGACAGAGTCTCGCTCTGTAGCCCAGGCTGGAGTGCAGTGGTGCGATCTCGGCTCACTGCAAGCTCCGCCTCCCAGGTTCACGCCATTCTCCTCCCTCAGCCTCCCCAGTAGCTGGGACTACAGGCACCCGCCACCACACCCAGTTAATATTTTGTATTTTTAGTAGAGACGGGATTTCACCGTGTTAGCCAGGATGGTCTCAATCTCCTGACCTCGTGGTCCACCCGCCTTGGCCTCCCAAAGTGCTGGGATTACAGGCATGAGCCACCACGCCCCGCCTAAAATAGTTAGAAGGTTAAATTTGCATGAGGAGATCAGATATGAAAATATAATAAGTTAAAAATAGAAAATAAAATGTGAAATATAATGTTGATAAATTCTGTAAGTAACCTTGATAACAGGTACTCAGAAGCCTCATATATGTTTAATTTAAAATTTTAAGAAATTGAGGAAAGCTGGAACTTCCATATATAGCACCATCTGAAACAAATAGAAAGAAACAAATATGACAAAGACAAAGACAAAAAAGAAATGAAAAGAAAAGAAAGAAAAGAAAAAGCTGAAACCAAGGAAAGGCCAAACCATTTTTAATAAATTTTTTAGGACTATTGAAGCGGCATTGTTGTCTGGAGTAAATACCCAACGTTTGTTTCCTCGTGCCAAGGAATCAAGGACATGGACACAGGTGGAGTGAGGTTAAAAGCAGAGATTTAACAAGCAAAAGAGAGAAAGGAGAACTGGTCTCTCTCTCTTACAAGACAGAGGGGTGCCCCAGGGAGACTCCTGGTCCACCTTGGAGTGCACAGAGTTTTATAGACAGGCTTGAGGAGGCAGTGTCTGATTTACATAAGGCTCAAAGATTGGTTGGACCAGGTGTGACATTTACATAGCCCACGAGGAAGCTGGCCACCCCACCCCAATCATTTATTATGCAAATACAGTCTGTACTTGGCTGGGCCATGTTGCCTGCTCCTTACTGGGCACGTGGTTTACAAGATAAGGGGAAGATGGAGCCGCCATGTTGGACATGCCTTCCCCCCAGGTAGCCTTTTCCTATTGGCACAGCTGCCTCACCCGTGCAAGCTTCTAGCTTGCTTGTCTATGCCTGCAGGTTGATTTTACAGGCTGCCATTTATTAGAAAAGAAAATGATTTGGGGCTGCTTTTTTATTAAAAGAAAAACATTACCAAGGACTTCCTTCCTCTCACTATCTGCCTAAATAATTTTTTCTTAACTCCTGTGTCACTATCATTGACATCTAAAGCATCAACCTCAAATATCTCCTCAGACACTTTGGCAAAAAACAGTAGAATTCTCTATTCAGCCAACTTATCATTCTCAAATAAAGATGATACGATGACTTTCACAGTTAGTAAAATGACTCAGTAACAATGCTGCTCATGTATTCTTCCTGAAAAACTAGTTGAAGGCACAATTTAACCAACTAAAAATTCAAAAGTGCCAGGCACGATGGCTCATGCCTGTAATCCCAACACTTTTGGAGGCCAAAGTGGTTGGATCATCTGGGCTTGGGAGTTCGAGACCAGCCTGACCAACATGATGAAACCCTGTCTCTACTAACCATATAAAAATTAGCTGGGTGTGGTGGCGCATGCCTATAATCCCAGGTACTTGGGAGGCTGACGCAGAAGAATCACTTGAACTCGGGAGGTGGAAGTTGTAGTGAGCCGAGATCGTGCCATTGCACTCCAGTCTGGGCAACAAGAGTGAAACTCCGTCTCAGGGAAAAAAAAAAAAAAAAAAAAATTCAAAAGTAAAAACACCATAAGTAGGAAGTTAAAACTCCATCTAAAACCATAAATACAAGTGGTGTAATAAATATTATACTTTACATCTTACAATGTTTGAGACAAATGTGACAGGTTAAAAAATCATAAATTAATTTTAAAATACTGAAAAAAACATTTCAAAAGTATAACTGAATTCATGTTTCATTGAGGGAACTCACCAATTATAATTTCATTTCTATCATTTTTAAATTAACAAATATAAGTTTAAAAGAATGCTTATCAGTTATGAAAGACATTATACAACTATAAGCAGAACTTCAAGCAGACAGAATGTCTTCCAAACTAACACAGGCATGTGTAAAATTTCCAGAAAATATAGTGGCATAGAAAACAAAGAAAATAGAAGGGAAGCCTAAGAAACAAAAGCCGTATATGAAAATTATTGAAATTAAACCAAATATACCTGTTCCATCTTAGAATAAAAGTCATACTAATTTACTGAAAGCAAAATATTTTAAATTGGTTCAAAACATAAATTAGAGACTATTATACATGCATGTATAATTAAATTTTTAAAAAAATTTAAATAACATAAATTTCATCAGTCGTAATGTCTGACCACAATGCAATAAGACAAGAAAACTATAATTAAAAAACATGGCAAAATCATAGTAGTAAGAAAGTAAAGTATTACTTGCCTAATGAATACTTGGACAAAGATAAAGCCAAATTACAATTTGCTATTGATTGCTAGCATTTTTTGAACAGTTACTATGGCCAGATACTCTCCCCAGTATTATAGAGGCTACACAGTAAACCTGAGAATTAGGATGTAAGCCGGGGTCACAGCAGTGAAGGGCACAAGCTCTGCAGCTGAATGACCAGGGTTTGAATCTGGGTCCACACCCTGTCAGTTGCCTTGGACAAGTTACTTATCTCTCCTAGCTTCAGCTTTTCCTTATCTGAAACACAGGGATAATAGTAGTATTAGCATCATAATACACTCTTACAATGAGTTATCATGAGCAATACATGAGTTGGTACATACGTCAAAGGCATTCAAACCAAAGTGACTCCATCTTGAATAGGGGCTAGGTAAAATAAGCCTGAGACCTACTGGGCTGCATTCCCAGGAGGTTAAGGCACTCTTAGTCACAACATGAGATAGGAGGTCTGCGCAAGACACAGGTCACAAAGACCTTGCTGATAAAACAGCAGGTGGCGAAGAAGCGGGCCAAATCCCACCAAAACCAAAATGGGAACAAATGTCGCCTCTGATCAACCTCACTTCTCATTACATGCTAATTATAATCCATTAGCGTGCTAAAGGACACTTCCACCAGCTCCATGACAGTTTACAGATGCCATGGCAATGAAAGGGAGTTACCCTATATGATCTAAAAGGGGAAGGAACCTGCAGTTCGGGGAATTGCCCAGCCCATTCCCAGAACTCATGAGTAATCCACCCTCTGTTTAGCATATAATCAAGAAATAAACATAAAAATAGCCAGCCAGCAGTCCTCAGGGCTGTTCTGCCTTTTATTCCTTTACTTTCTTAATAAACTTGCTTTCACTTTATGGATTCATGTTGAATTATTTCTTGTGCAAGATCCAAGAAACCTCTTTTGGGGTCTGGATCAGGACCCCTTCTGGTAACACATATGAAGGGCTTAATAGAGTGCCTGACTCATAAAGAGTGCCCAATAAACAGTAAATATTATTGTTGTTATCTCGCTTTACTAACTCTTTAAAACTGACCATGGGCACATAGCCAAACTTATGGGCTGTATCTTTTATATCTTGTACCAATTAAACCTTTTATCTTGTTTCAAAGGTGTCTTAGCAATAATAATATAAGATTTTAGCATATGCAATTGTCTTAGCAATAATAAGATTTTAGCATATGCAATTGAGGACATAAATTTAGTTTCTAATTGGAAGAAATTGGAAAACTGCTAGCACAATCAGAGTAAAAATAAATCTACCTTGCTAATGAGTTTTCCCCAGCTCATGGTTAGTAACCAGTAGATCTTTGCAGACTGATGTACTAATTTACAATCTAGTTAGGGACATCAGGTTGACACTTGAAAAACATATTAACTATAAAAGGAAGAAAGTAAATACCATAGAAGAAACAGAATTTGGCCAAAGGAATCTCAAAATGGAATTCATAGTATTCATAGACCAAATGGAAATTTGTACTTGAGATAATATTTAATGATACATATAATATGTAATTAAATATAAAATTGTGTAATGGAAATTATAGAAGATTAGATATTCCAAAGGGGAAGAGCTTGGTGACGCCTGGAAGAATCAGAAGGCTGAATGGAGGATTCTTTTTTTAGTACTGAGGATTTGGATAGGTAAAGATTCAAAACAAATAAACAACAACAACAAAAAATCAAAAAAGAGAGGCATGAGTAGCAGCATCAAAGAAGAAATCGAAATGCATAGAACAGATTGAATGGTCTAATTTTGGAGCACTGAAGACAATTGCCCAAAATATAGTGCTTTGGCATGCTGAGTGCTTTGAAAATTGAAAGGTCACAAAAGTAAGCTTCAGTATCAAACTTTTTCTCTGTGACCTTCCCCTGCCTCCCTGTCTCTCTGATTCTCTTTCCTGAAACACTGGAAGGGACTTAGAGAAAGTTCTTGTCTGACTAAGAAAGCTTCTTCCCAAAAGAAATGCAATTGTCTTAAGACCCTCTCCCTAGGAATCTCATCAAATAACCAGGAAAGATCAGCTACAGAGAAAAGACTGGTAGGAATTGCCATACCCAGACAGATTTTTCATCTATTCTCCTGAGGGCAGCTCTGAGGGATTACCTGGAGGGCTTGATCTGCATAAGACAGCCTTTGTTCCAGCACTGTGCCACCCTCATTTTTCCATCCAGCTTCCAAAGAGAATCATATACAAAATGATGTTGTCCTCCCAGGTCCATAGTATCTTCCCTATGAAGAGAGTACTTAAGCCTCAACCATCTGGCCTCTCTTCAAGACTCATACTTTCTGTATGGCTTCTGTGCTTATGCATGTTAAATAAATGTTGTAGCTCTTTTTTTCATATTTATCTGCTTTTGTCAGTTCATTTTCAGGGAACCTTCAGTGAGCAAAGAGGAAAGTTTCCCTCTGTCTCTATACTAGGATGAAGTAACAACCTCTTCAGAAGGTGTGGAAATAGGTGTCTTGGTTGAGTTGCCTACACCGGCCTGTGAAGTTGGCTGATGCCTTTGTTTGAGATCTTGCTTGCTTGAGTTCAGGATAGAGAGGAGGCCTCCTTATCTATAGGTGGATGATCCGGGTCACCTGAGCAGGTGCCTTTGTACATGCTATGATTTGGATAAGCTAAAAAGCTCTATGAGAATAAACAAGAACCTTGCCTAAAGGTACGTCTGCACATTTAAAGATATGTCTGAGGATTTTGGAAGAGATGTGTGTCTGTGCAATTATGTGTGAATTTCGTGTGTGAATGTGTGGATGTGGGCATGCATGTGCCTGTGTTCGTTCATGTGTTTAAATGTGCTTGTGTGGGCCCGTGTGTGTGTGTGTGTGTGTGTGTGTGTGTGTGTGTATCTAGATTACCGGTATGTACAGGAGAGAGGCTACTGAGAGAAAATCACTATGAAGAAAAAAGGATCCAAGTGTGGGCTGAATTCAGGACAGCGCAGTCATGGGATGGTGGCTCCCAGGACAGTGCCACATTATGATTGAAGTAGCCTCTCCTCAGGGTCTCTCTAGGTGGCAAACTTAAAAATAACAATTTTCCCGGAAGGCCAAATTACTATTTAGGGAACATTTTCCCCCGAAAGACTCGGAGGCAAAACGAACCTGAAGACCTTAATTATTCAATGTCCCCAAGCCTCTCTTCCTAAACATGGAATGGTGATGAAAAGGAATCACTTACAAGAGAGAGAACTGTGTGCTAAATATTAGGAGACAAGTCGCCAAAAATTCTAGGTAATGGTAGTAAAGTGAGAATAGGCTTCCTAAGGTATCAAAGGTCAAACGTGGTCCCCCAAACACCTGACCTGCAAACCTAGGCAGATAGCCGCTCTAGAGAAGAAATGGCTGAAGCAGAGAGTATGTGGCTCGGTATATATTAGACCCTATTTGCCCCATAGATGACTCCCAAAAATACTCTTTTGGGCAATGTGACCTAGAGTTTTTTTGATGATCAGACTCATCCTCAATACTGGACAGGGATGCTGGAACCCCTGCCCCCTATATCTATCAAATTAGATTTTCCTGGAGAGCCCAGGAAGTTCTTCTATGTTTAATAAGCACTCCAGGTCATTATTATCACTAGGGAAGCTTAGGCAGCAGTCATTTAAAGAGACTTCTAGAAAGGAGCAAGGGTGGAAGGTGGCGATCTGTCCACTTAACATGCAGAGGCTACTGACGCAGCAGAACTGTTAAAGTGAGTGATGCTGGCTGGTGGAATGTAGAGGACATTTGGGTGAGAGTTGTAAACAATTTCGAGTTGGCATGCTTTGCAGATGTCAGCCTGTATCTGTGGCATGCATTAAACAGACCACAAATCCTAGGCAAGAGGGACAGTATGCCATCAGCAAATGTATCATAAGTCTTTTACCCCAAGAATTTTCCTGATGACAGTGGAGGAAACAAATCTAGATAGTCCACTGAATCAATGTTGTCATTAACAGATTTACAATTTCATCAATGATATAGACACTTTAGTCAAATGAACCACATAGGAATAAGGGTATTAAATCTCTGACAGCGTTAGAAGTTATTTATCTGTTCATCTCTCTAATGAATTTATGTATATATTTCTATTGATAAAAAAAGAAATACATATAGTAAAACAGATACCTTTTTTTGGAATAACTTCCAACTTCCACTTCAACTGTTGTCAACTTGTGAATGGCATTCTAAATACAAAATAATTACAGTGTAAAATGCCTGGGGGTTGGAATAAAGTTTTCTTGCCTCTAAAGACAATGCTTTTACACAGGGCAGAGAAAAAAAAGGCTCATGGAATCTCACTGGAGAGAAGCTTCTATATCTTGCCATCTTTGCATTATAGAAAATATGTACATTGCAAGTTGGAAGTACTTCATTCCTCTAGTAGTAATTTGTATTTCCTGCCTTATATTGGTTTGGCTGAAGTTCACATAAACTGCAGTGCTTTGGCCCACCAAGACAGAAAGTCATTCAAGTAAACTTTTCTTTCTTCCTGGAATTCACCCCATTTTCCTCCTTTTCTCCCTCCCCCTTCACCTTAACCCCTCTCTCAGCCCAACTCTGCCCTTCCCTTTAAAAAAAGTTGCATTAGTTCTTTACAAGTGAACAAGAACAGAACCGAATGTTTCACATCTGCTCTCTGAGTTCACGGATTAGCATGAGAATGAGTGGCCAGTGTTTCAATGATGCACAGTCCAGTGGATGAGAATGGGGGCTCAAGCCCGGTATCAGAGAGCTCTCTGGCTCCTGCCAGATGTCCTAGGCCCAGGACACAAAAGCGTGAACCCAGGGTTTTAACAAATCACCTTTCTCTGGGGCTAATCACTCAAGAAAAGGTTTTGTTGTGGGTTGGAGAGGGTCAGGTTGGTACTTCTCCGATGATCTGTAGCCTTGCTCAACCTCTCGAGCCTTAGCCCTTCAAGGCTTTCTAAAGAGACCTCTTATTTCTTTCCCTCAAATCCAGGGCTCTGAGGGCAAAAGCTGCATGCCAGAGGATCCTGAAGGCACCGGGGCAGCAGGGGCTCATTAATCAATGGTGACCGTGTTGCTGGTCTATCACTCACTCTCTCTCTGAACAATAAAGACTTTAGCAAGAATAAAATAGCTCAATGGGCATGTACAAGGTCAGGCTTAGTGGCAAGATGGTTCAGGCATAATCATAGCTGCAGGGATCCCGCACTTTCCGCAGAGAAGGTCTATCAGCTGTGGGGTGGTGGTTCTAAAGGTATGGTCCCCGGACCCGCAGCATCAGCCTCACCTGGGAACTTGTCAGGAATGTAGATTCTCTTCCCCACCCTGACCTGCTGGGTCAGAAACCCTAGGGTGAGCTCAGCATCTATTATTCCCATACCTTCCGGGGGTTTCTACCCCTGGAAGTTCTTCTTATTTCAAACTAAAGAGACTCTAGCCAAATGTCTCTTGGTTTTCTGGATTAATTTTATATCCAGGCCTCAGCCTGGATAGAAAAAGAGTTTAAAACCCTTTTTAAACTCTCATCCTTGTACGATGGGGTGACATTCTGATTTGTCCAAGACTGGGAATATCCCAGGATGCAAGGCTTTCAGTTCTAAAATTGAGAAAGTTCAGGGCAAACTGGGACAAGTTGGTCACCCTAACTGAGAAGCAGGGCCAGTTTAGACCCGGAACCCATCTGCATGACTTCCTACCTCACTGTCATTGCCCTCACTATTCTAGTGAGTCAAGGAAGATCAAGAAAGAGAGATCAAAGAGATAAATATCAGCCAGAGGAGATCACTTTAATAATGCAATCAGTGGGAATGTATCAAAGTCCTCAAAACAAAACAAAAATACATCAAATGAAAACAACAAGTGGATTTTGTATAAAGAAAGCCTCCTGGGCTGGGCACGGTGGCTCACGCCTGGGCAGATTACAAGGTCAGAAGATCGAGACCATCCTGGCCAACATGGTGAAACCCCGCCTCTGCTAAAAAAAAATACAAAAATTAGCTGGGCATGGTGGACCGCGCCTGTAGTCCCAGCTACTTGGGAGGCTGAGGCAGCAGAATCGCTTGAACCCAGGAGGCGAAGGTTGCAGTGAGCTGAGATCACGCCACTGCACTCCAGCTTGGGCGACAGAATGAGACTCAGTCTCCAAAAAAAAAAGAAAAGGAAAAGAAAAAAAAAGAAAGTTTCCTGTGATAAATCAGTGATTTCTGCCTTTACAGGAAAGATCTAGAAACTTCTTCCTGGAATTCTGATGTGAGAGTACATTATTTTCTCACCGTTCTGTAATCTTCTCAGCAGAAAGTCATTAGATCATTGAATTCCTCATACTACATATTTCAATTTTGACACAGCACTATTTTGCTCTAGTTGATCTCCTCAGCCTCCCAAGTTATAAAAGTGGATCCCTAGGTCAAAGGAGAGACTTGAGCATGTATATATAGTTTGAGGAGTTCTCCGAATTTTGGAAAGTATTCAAAAAGGGAACAGTTGCCTTGGAAAGTCAGGATCTATTGGCAAATGAGGTCTGGGATACAGGTGAAGGGAAGGGTTAGTCTCCCTCTGGATTGGAGGGGTGTTTGTGAAAAAAGTGTTTGAAGTTCCCAGCATAATTGCCCTACTTGACTTAGAAGTTTTATATCGCAAGAAGTGATGTGACCTGGTGACACTGCACAGTTAGAGAGGCAGTATTTGGCCTCAAAGATAAGCAGAAAAGGTCAATAGTGACTGTGAGGAATATGCTAAATGTTGCCTAGATTAGAATGCATTATTAAATGCCTGATTGAATTTGGGAATGTTTTGTTTAAAATTTATAGAATAATGAGAAAGAAAATTGTGATACAGTAGAAAAGGCATAGATTTTGAAGCTTAAAAAGTTTGGTTCAAATCTTGACCTTTTACTAAATGTATTACCTTGGGCAAGTTACTTAGCCCCATCTTACCAGAAATTGGGAATAATAACATCTATTTCAAAAGAGTTATTTGAGGTTTAAATAAGGTAATATATGCAGCATACATTGCAGAGTACGTGGTACACAGTAAGTGCTCCATAAATGCTAAGAAGCAGTGTGATACAGTAGAAGGAGTTTGCAGTATTGCTTTAAAACAGACTCAGGTGCCAGTCCTAGCACCAGCTCTTTTCAATATATGACTTTAGCATTTAAGCTGCATCTGTGAAATTTATTTAACTGCATTTGTCTCTGGAAGAACGCTTTAAGGACTAAATAAGATTACATACATAAAGTGCTCAACATTCTATTAGATGATTTCCCCCTTGACCAAACCATGTTAACCACATCCTTCTTTGAACTCCCTCATGGATGCATTTGAACTTCCACCACCCTCTGCCGTGCACAATTACGGTGCACATGCTGACTTCCTCACTTCTCTCTAGTTTGCCTTTGTGTGCTTCTAACACAGCCTTTGTATGGCAATGAACTCTGGGATGAACTGAGCCTTCCCATAACATCTGGTAATTATGATGACCAAAACCAGTTTAACCTCAGAGACTGGGATCTGGGAATGGCAGGTCTATAAACACTTAAGATGTTCATGAGATTCTCTGATCACAAAGCCTAGGCAGATGGGGGTGAGGGGAGCAGAGTTTGGGCTCAAGACTCTGCTTCTGAGTGAGCACTGTTCCCACCTCCATGCTTCGTCCTGCTGTTACCCCACGGGATCTGTGAAGGCTCTGGATAGAGGATGCTGTCCTACGTGTAGAATGGAATCAGTGTTGGGCTTCACCAGACCTCTGATTTTTGTGTGTGTATTTCTGCTGTTCTTCAGGCAGCAGAGGAAAGAATCCTGGAGTTGGAGTCAGCCATTGGGGTCAGACTCTACCACTTCAAGTTGCATGAATTGGGTAAGAACAAGAATAGCCACCACTGCTACCATTCAGAAAGCACTCACTGTGACCAAGCACATCAACCCAGGTGGTCCTCACCACAGCCTTGTGAGGCGGGAGGAAAAGCTGGACACTAAGATGTGGGATCACACTAAGATGTGACTCAGAAAGATTGAATGAACTGCTGGGTGTCGCTTAGCTGGTATGTGGCACAATTACGACTCTGAGCAAAGTCCCTGTAATTCCTTAACGTCCACATTCAAACCGTTTTACCCATCTCAGTTTCCCTCTCTGCGTAATGAGAGTTGAGTTCTGTGCTTTGAACTTGAAAAGGTACAGTTGAAAGCAGACCAGCATCTCTGGACTTAAGGCTTAATTCAGGGTTCTGTTCCCTGCATTTATTTGACTCCCCACTTCTAGCCTGGCTCGCTTATCATGGTGTGAGCTGAAACACCATAACGGTAATGGTAATTAACATTTGCTGAGCATTTACTGTGTGCCAGGTACTCTTCAAAAATCACAGTATCAGACCGGGTGTGGTGGCTCATGTCTGTAGGTCTCAGCTGCTCAGGAGGCTGAGGCTGGAGGATGGTTTGAGCCCAGGAGTTTGAGGCTGCAGTGAGCTAGATTGCACCACAGCACTCCAGCCTGGGTGAAAGAGTGAGACTTCATCTTTAAATAAACAACAACAATAATAATGATAAATAATAAAATTATTGCATCATATTGCAGCAACCCTCGTGTACAGATGAGAAACAGAGCCACAGAAATGCTAAGTTGCCCAACGTGGCTTAGTAAATGGCAGGGCCTAGTGTACGACCGTCAAAGCAAAGCAAGCTGGGGCTTGCAGAACATCAGATCTTAGGAAAGCACCAAAATAAGTGATGAAAGGTGAGGCCAGTTGTCCTAGAATTTATTTCTTAGTCAGCAAACTCAGCTGCTCCCAGAGGGCTGCCTGCAGCCAGTGTTCTTCTGTAAGAGGAAAAAGTGAAGGGATGGGCTTAAGGGTTGATCCCTTAGTAGCAATAGCTTCACAACCATTTCCCCTTGTGTTTGTAAATCATGAGTGGAAGATGATGTTTTTGGAATAATCCTAGCAGCGATATTTGTTGACCAACCGCTGGCTGTGCCTCCTGTTTAGGATGATTCTATGAGCGTGAAGTATCTTTGGCTTGCTAATGCCATTTCCAGTCCAGAGTATACCAAACAGTGTCAGGAGGGAGACAAAGACAGGCTCATTCCTCAAGTGTTTTTGTTGGAGCATCACAAGCAGATGGCAGCATGGGCCCTGCCGTAGTTGGGACAAATTGAACAAGCATCAAGCACCAGCTCATCAGAGACTCCCTTCATGCTGTAAATCAGGGCATAAAGCAGCTTGAGGCCCCGGTAAACTGCACAAGAAGCAGCCCATCACTGATCTCATTGCCCATAAGCACAGGGCCAAGAGGAAGTGGGACAAAAGGCAGGCCCTTTGCAGAATGGAGCCATGAAGAGCAGCCCAAGCCGGCTTCCACAGGCCGTTGGACACTAAATCTTGAATCGGGATTCAAGTGCTATTTAGCCTGGGTGAACTGGGATTTGAAGCAGAATTAATTGCCTCCAAATTGTATCGTCCCTCCCAGCCATCCATTAGTTTGCTTTGGCAGAAGGATAATGATACTTCATGAAATATAGCTGCAGAATCTAGCCTCGTTCATCGCAACCCCAGAATGAGCTCAAAAAAAGCAAAAACTTTCAAACAATATAGTTTTCCTGAGGGTGAGAATGAATAGACATATTAGGTCACCATTACTGTTTCTTAAAAATGCATGCGTTTGTTTTCAAAGGATGGGAATTCAGAAACTTTCAAATAAAAAGCTATAAGGGCATGTGTTGTGCTTTAAATTGTAGTAAGAAGAGTCTGATTCTGGTATTTGTTTTTGTTGAAGTTGTACCTGCGTTGTATCACCTTCTTGGTGAATGTCGTAACTCTAGGACTGGGAACTGGGGACAATCAAGGCTGAGACAGTGCCGTTACACAGTCCCTATGTAAGAGACTTCTCGGTCACTTCAGAAAATCAGTAGAGACAGTTATGGATAAGACATGGATTCAAGTGGATACTGAGAGTTACATCCATGAAGCCACTGTCTCCATTAGAGGAAGAATGATGCCTAAATAATTTGAAATCCCTTTGAGGCCATTTAATGTACAGAATGAGTAGCAGGAAGATGTCAATAAGGTTTTTAATGCCTGTATTCCAACCGGCAGCCAAATGGAAGCCAGAATGCTCCAGGATCAGTGAAGTCAATTTGCAGTTTATGGAGGAGTTGAAAAGATCTAACTTGCGGTATGCATGTGTTAGTCAGCTCAGGCTGCCATAACAAAATACCACAGACTGAGGGGATTAAACAACAGAAATGTATTTTTTTTTTTCACAGTTCTGGAGGTTAGGAAGTGTGCCAGGTGGTTGGTTTTCAGTGAGGGCTCTCTGGCTTGCAGATGGCTGCCTTCTTGCTTTGTGCTTACGTGACCTTTCACCACGGCATGCACACAGAAAGCGACCTCTCAGACGTCTCCTGTTATAGGGGCACTAATCCTATCAGACCTCATTACCTCTTTTTTTTTTTTTTTTTTTTTTTTTTTTTTGAGACAGAGTCTCACTCTGTCACCCAGGCTGGAGTGCAGAGGCATGATCTTAGCTCACTGCAACCTCTGATTCCCAGGCTCAAATGATCCTTCCACCTCAACCTCCCCAGTTGCTCAGACCACAAGTGTGTGCCACCATGCTCAGCTAATTTTTAAATTTTGGGTAGAGACAGGGTTTCACTATGTTGCTCAGGCTGGTCTCAAACTCCTAAGCTCAAGTGATCCACCCGCCTTGGCCTCCCAAAGTGTTGGGATTATAGACATGAGCCACCACGGTCAGTCTATCAGACCTCATGTAACCTTACTTACCTTCTTATAGGATCTATCTCCAAATACAGTCACATTTAGGGTTAAAATCTCAGCACATGAATTTTGGGGCACATAATTCAGTCCATAGCATGATATAAAACTTAGAATGTATATGTATAAGTTAGAATTTTAAAAAATTCAGTGCATACTTTGGCTATAAGCAGAAAATAATATTACCTAATTTATGCTATTGCTTAAGTCAGGGCCCCTGAGTCAAAAGCCCACAGAGGGAAGAGAAGTGATGTCCATGAACAAAGCAATGAATGAGGGAAGACAAGCCAGTCCAACTCACGTGCATCGTCGTCGAGATACAAATCTATTATTATCATATAGATTGATTCTTCTCCTCTTCTTCAAGAGATCAATTCTCTTTTTCAAAAAAATCCAGACATTCTGCTTATTTTTTATGTGAAACTTTAGAAAAACTGTGGCTTGTTAAACATATAAATAGATGACCCCATCTGTGTTCCTTATCCACCCCACAGGCTTCCAATGTGAAACATCCAGTCTAAATAAATGCTTTTCCCTTAAAGAAGGATGAAGCAAGTGCTTCCACAGTTACTGGCACGCATGGAATCTCAGTTACCTGTGTCTGAATAAGTGGGAACAGAATACACAAGTGTGAGCTAACATGGATTGCCTGGAAGGAATCAAAGCCCTCTTCAAAATTGGTCATAACCACACAAGCCCATAAGTGAAGATAATGTTACCCGAGACCAATATTTTTTTATTCCTCTCCCTTTCCACAGCTCACCTTCAAGTTTATGCTGTTTTAGTTTCCTGCTGATTGCCTCTTGGTAGTTCAACAGAGAGACATAATGAGAACTGCAGAACTCTTTTGTTTATATGTTGAATCAACAGTGAAGAAATCTAACAGCTGACATTCATGTGGGTTCTCTGAAAATAGACCTAGGGTTTTCTAGGAGGCTTTGAAATGTGGGAAAGGTCTGTGAACTGGAAGACAGGAGTCCCGGGGTCAAATCGTGGCCCTGCCACTAAGCCGGTGTGTGGCCCAGGAAGTCCCATCTGCTTCCTTTGCCGTGATGTGACTTTGGTTGGGCAACATCTAAGGTTTTTCCAAGTTCTCATCATCTTGAATATTGACTCTTCTTGTTGGGTTTCAGTGAGGGCTGTTTGTTTGGATGAGGACAGAGGTTGAACTTGAGTAGGAAGCAAATTCAGCTTTATTTTTATATATGTCTGCTACGTGTGAGGCACTGAGCTTGCCATTGAACTAAATGTATAGATGAGTAAGACATTGAACTAAATGTATAGATGAGTAAGACAGAGTTCTTGCCCTCAAAGAGCCTATAATCTAGTAGATAAAATTTTACTGAGATACTATTTTTAGGTATTAGCGCATATTTTCACATTTTCTTCTTCATTTTCTCTTTTTTCTTCTTTCAGCTAAAGTAAATATCTGGCTCTGCCTTCACAGCCACTGAAGAAGTATTTAATAGAATATTCTAGAAAAAAAAATTTATAAAAATATCTAAAAGCCATAAAAAAGATACTGATGAAGTTTGAAATTCATGAAAATTAAGTACTTCTATCCATAAAAATATAGTATTAAGAGAGTAAAAGGCAAGTCATTGGCTGTAAACAAAATATCTGCAATACAAATAACCAACTAAGGACTTATATCCATAATGCATGAGTAATTCCTACAAATAAATAGTTTTAAAAAAGAAAAAAAAATCAGTTACACAGTGAGCAGGAGATCTGATTACGCACTTCACAAAATAAAATATCCAAAATATATCCAAATTATGTGTTTTATTTAAATACATAAAAATGTGCCCTTCATGATCATCAGGGAAATGCAAATTAAGGCCACATTGTGATATTACACACCAGAATGCATACAATTGAAAAAAAATGAAAATACAAAGTGTTGATGAGGGTGCGTGGTAATTAAAACTCCTATACCGTGTTGATGGAAGGGAAAATTGGTACAACCACTCTGGAAAGATGTTCGGTAATATTTTCTCCAGCTGTGCAGATGCCTAACCTATGATTCAGAAATTCTGCTTGTGCAGTTCTGCTTCATCACAAATGAATGCCTGTGTCGACCAAATGACATCCACAGAATGGATCATAGCACCTTTGTTAGCCAAAAACTAGAAATAATCCACTGGATACATAGAGTATAGTTTACTCAAATAATGGTAACCTGAACAGTACTAAAAAAGAAGCAACTACTGGCAGCAAAATGAATGAATCTCACATTCAAACTATTAAGTGTAAAAAAATGAACAGACACAAAAGAGTTCATACCGTGTCATTCTATATAAATAATGTTCAAATACAAGCAAAATAATATAGGGTGATAAAAGTCAGAATAGGGGTTACCTTTGAGAGGGGTTATTGACTGGGAGGACCATCGGGCAGCTCTCTGGTGTGCTGTAAATGCACTATAATGAACTGGATGATGTAGCCAGGGGTGTCCAATCTTTTGGCTTCCTTGGGTCACACTGGAAGAAGAATTATCTTGGGCCACACATAAAATACACTAACACTATGGGAGGCCGATATGAACAGATCACGATGTCAGGAGTTCAAGAACAACCTGGCCAGCATGGTGAAACCCTGTCTCTACTAAAAAAAAAAAAAAAAAAAAAAAAAAAAAAAAACTACAAAAATTAGCTGGGCATGATGGCACTTGCCTGTAGTCCCAGCTATTTGGGGTACTGAGGCAGGAGAATTGCTTGAACCCGGGAGGTGGAAGTTGCAGTGAGTCAAGATTGTGTCACTGCACTCTAGCCTGGGTGACAAAGCGAGACTCCATCTCAAAAAAAAAACAACAACAAACACACACACACACACACTAACACTAACAATAGCTGATGAGCTTAAAAACAAAAAAGTACCTGCATAAATCTCGTAATGTTTTAAGAAAGTTTATGAACTTGTGTTAGGCCTTATTCAAAGCCGTCCTGGGCTGCATGCCGCCCAGGGGCCACCATTTGGACATGCTTGGCATAGATATTAAAAATGTATTGAGTGATGTAGTTAAGATTTGTGTGCTTTATCTACCCAGGCTCTCTAGGTTTTGTTTTTGAAACACATATATAGTGGTTTGTAACACACATTGAGATCATTCAAGGATGCTTTTAAAAATTACTGTTTGTTGGAACTTGCCCCAGATCAAGTAAATCAGAGCGGAATTGGAGAAGGACACATTTCTGATGCGGTAGAATTGCTTTTGAAATAGAATAGAATAGAAAAAAGATAATACACTTGTGTGTCTCTTAATGATGGGGATGCATTCTGAGAAATGCGTGGTTAGGTCATTGTGCGAACCGTATAGAGTGCATTTACACAAACCCAGATGGCGCAGTCTATGGCACACCTAGGTTATATAGTAAGGCCCAGTTTTGCTCCTAGACTACAAATCTGTACAGCATGTTACTGCAGTGAATACTGGAGGCAGTTGTAACACAATGGTAAGTATTTGTGTATCTAAACATAGAAAAGGCAGCATGAAAATATAGCATTGTAATCTCACCAGCCCCGCATCCCGGAAGTAGTCATTGTTAACTGAAACATCCTTAAGTGGCGCATGACTGTATATAAAAGAGAACACACACACATACTTTCTCTCTCTCTTTTTCTCTTCCCCACCCCCGTCCCTCTCTCTCTCTTCTCAGGTAGTTCTAATTCACAGCCAGCATTGAAAACCAATGCCTCAGGGGAATTTAGGGTAGTTATGAGTGAGAGAAATAATTCATACGCACTGGACAATTCTCTTGGTTAAAAGCAGTAGAAAAGGTGGGCCTTCCATCTATACCCTGCAATAACCTAAAAGAAGATTCCCCTGGGCAAGAGGAGAAGAGCAGCAGTGGACAGCTCAGATGAGACTTCAGAGAGGAAGCAGTTGGGGGCTGCTCCAGGAGTGCTTTGTGACTTGTAAGGAGTGACCCAGGCTCTGGACATTTACATTCCTGTGCATTTCCCTCCCACACCGAATCAGAGATGCTCCACGTGACCAACAGGATAGGGCTGCCGGGACAGTGGGACTTCTAAGATTAGTCATAAAGGGCATTACAGCTTCCACCTGGGCTCTCTCTCTTGAAATGGCTCTCTCTGTGGGAAACTAGTGGCCATGCCTTGAAGACGCTCAAGCAGTCCTATGGACGAACTCAGGTGGAGAGGAGCTGAGGCTTCCTCGTCCATAGCACCCCGTCCACGTTCTCCTCTGTATTGTGCTCTGTCAGCTTCCCACGGGTCTCACTGTGCCCCTTGGCACACCTGGAGGTATGTGCAAAGAGCAATGATGAGTAGACTGGGACTCCATGACTTACAATTATCACAATGCGGATCACACAGAACTGTCAGAAAGAAAAATGGTGCAAATCAGCTTATCACCTTCCATCATTTTTTACTACCCATTTGGCATGATTTATGTTTTGGACAGCTCTTAAGATGACACTCAAGAGATTTGGTCCAGATAAGTGATGCAGAAACTGCAAAAAGGAAAGGATTTTTCCCGAAAAGAACCATGATTTCAAGATCAATCTATGAAACCTGATCATTTTATTTTTAAAATGATTCCTTATTTTAAAAAAGAATTCACATTTTCTGCATGCGAAAAGCTATATTCTTACGCTCTGTTCAGAAAAAAATGCACATAGAAATATATATATATATTAGTATATGCTAATAATACATATGCTAAAAATAGTGCTTAGTATACTTAGACTTAAGGTCTTTCTGAGGCAGGCATAGTTTTCTGAATCATTATATTAACTAACTGACTATCCTTAAACTGTAAATTATTATTTATTAAAATGCCATCTAATAACAAATGAGCTATGAAGATATAAGAAGCTTTTAAAGTACTACTGTACAGGCATCCCATGGAAACCTCTTCTCCATGATTGATGTTTACATGATTCCATTGTCTAAAACATGAACAATGAGAGTTTTTTCTTTATTGCATGAATGAAATAATTCACACACTATTTTCATTGAATTGATAATGTCATTTGCAAGCCAAATGTATATAATATAAAAAATTTACTGAGATACATAAAAAAGAATGCATTTAGAGTTATTTAAAGCATGTTTTCATATGTAGACTATCACTCTTATTGTTCCAAGCTGATAAATTTTAAGAATTTACAAGTCATACTTTAGTTATTCAAAACACAGCATGAGAGAAATTTCTGCAATAAATGCTTCTATGATCCCTAGTGAAATATAATAAACTAAAATTTTCTTAGCAAAGAACATTTTCAAAGACAACTTCAGAGAAGTTTTATTTTGTAAAACAGGAAAGTAAAGCAGTGAAGACAGTGAGGGTACATAACAATAAAGACTGCACTACAGGATTTATTCTCATCAATATTTGAGGCTTATTCCAAGCAATGGGAATCAACTTGACTCTTTAATTCATTCAGATTTTACCTTATGGCCAGAAGGAGGCAAAGAGGTAAGATATATAGGAATCAGGTACTGAATGTAATCAATGTTTTAAAAGTATTGTGTGAAAATATGTGTAATCTAAGATTTACTATTTACCCTTTTAAATCTACAATTTAGTGGCATTAAGTACACTGATGTACTTAAAATCACCACCATCCATCTCCAGAACCTTTTCATCATACCAAACTGAAAATTTATACTCCTCAAACAGTAACTCCCCATTCTCTCTTCTCCCTAGCCCCTGGTGATCTTGCTTCTACTTTCTGTCTCTATGAAATTGACTACTCTAGGCGCCTCGTGTAAGTGGAATCATATATACTTGTCTTTTTCTGATTGGCTTATTTCACTTAGCTTGATGTCCTCAAGGTTCACCCATGTGTCAGAATTTCCTTCTTTTCTTAGGCTGAATAATAATTCCATTGTATAGGTATACCTCACTTTGGTATCCATTCATCTGTTGATGGACACGTGGGTTGTTTCTACGTTTTGGCTATTGTGAATGATGCTGCTATGCACATCAGTGCGCAAACATTGAATCAATGTTTAAACTCCCGTTATGGCCTGTAAACAGAACGCCATCTGATTATGTTTATAATCAGGCTTTCCTAGTGACATTAGGGTATATGGGTTAATAAATCACGTCAATGCTGGAAAATATGACTGAGACTCAGAATAGTTAAGAATTCTAAGCCATCAGATACTTTAAGGTAGAAACTAAGCCTGAAGAAAGAAATGCTGTCTGTTAGAGTTTGGATGTTTTTCCCCTCCAAGCCTCGTGTTGAAATGTGATTCCCAGTGTTGGAGGTGGGTGCCTGGTGAGATGTGATTGTATCATGGTGGCAAACCCGTCATGAATGGTTTAGCACCATCCTCATGGTGATAAGTGAGCTCTCACTCAATTCGTTTGTGAGATCTGGTTGTTTAAAAGTTTGGGACCTCCCCCTTCTCCCTGTCTTGCTCCCACTCTCACCATGTGACATGCCGGCTCCCTGTCACTTTCTGTGATCATTGGAAGCTTCCTGAGGCCTCACCAGAAGCAGATGCTGGCACCATGCTTCCTGTACAACCTGCAGAACCGTGAGCCAAAATGAAATACCTTTTCTTTATAAATTATTCGGCTTCAGGTATTTCTTTATGGCCACATGAAACTGACCTCATACATTGTCCAAGTGTGAATGTCTACGAAGCAATGAGGTGCTATGCCTTTTGCAAATAAAGCAATTAAATTACAATCTCACCCATCTGCAGTCAAAACAGGGTAACAGACATTATGAGAAAGGTGTGTGAAATATGTCCTGGGGCGTGTGAAAGGATGCCTTGCCTAGACTTGGGCTGTGGGGGACACAGAGGGAAGGGGGTTGTCTGGGAAGGGTGGCAGAAGCCAGACAATGCCTGAATTGGGCGTAAGAGCCATATGACAATTGGAAGGGAGTTGCTGCAGGCAGAGGAAAGATGTGAATTAAGAGGGATACATGATAAAACATTGGCATCCTGGGCTGGACAACACTAAGACATAGTCTGAAACTATCCTTAGAAGCCTTGGGTTTCTTATTGTCTTAGGACATAAGAAGAAGAGAAAAGAAAAGAGATACCAGTTTTCTTTCCTCTCCCCACAGCCATAACTGAGACCAGCTTTTCCAAAAGAGTTTTCAATGACAAAGAGTCCTGTGGTTCAAATAAACATGAGGCCGCTGGTATAAGTCAATGCATGCTAAAGGTTCTAAAAAAATTCTACCATCTCACTATGTATATATGTATATGTATATTTGTGTGTTTATATCTTCTCTCTTTATATGTATATTATATATCTATATATTCTTGTATTTTTATATATATATATATAAAATATATATTTTTTTTTTGAGACAGAGTCTGGCTCTGTCGCCCAGGCTGGAGTGCAGTGGCCGGATCTCAGCTCACTGCAAGCTCCGCCTCCCAGGTTCACGCCATTCTCCTGCCTCAGCCTCCCGAGTAGCTGGGACTACAATATATCTATTTTATTTAATGGTTAAACCTGCAGACTTCTTTGCACAGGGGAAGCTTTCTCTTTATTCTCCACTAACATTTGTTCCTCAACTCACAACATTTTCCCCTTAATACTAGGTTGAAAGACACTGGGCCTGAGGGTACATTAGTGAGCAAAACGAACAAATCCTTACCTTCAGGGAACATACATTTTAGTGGGGAACAGACATTAACAAGTAAAATACTTAGCATATTAGACAGTGGTAAGTGCTAAACAGAAAAAAACAAACTAGGAAAGGAGACTAGAAGTGTTAAGTGGGGTTAACATTTTAGAAGAGGTGGTTAGGAAGACCCCACTGAGAAGGTAACTTTTGAGTAAAGACTTCAGGGAGGAAATCCTGCAGCTACCTGGAGAAGTACTTTCCAGGTAGATGAAACAGGAAGTGAAAAGGCCCTGAGGCAGAGCCATGCCTACTTTTTTCCAGGAATCTCCAACAGGTCAATGGCTGAGGCGGAATGAGCCCACTGCAGGAAAGTAGGATATGAGGTGGAAGGGGCAGGTTGTATAAAATCTTCTGGCTTCTTTTCAATTCTTTTAAACATTTATCCAAATATGTTTGCATTTTAATTGTTTTCATTATAAACAAGTGTTCTAACTGTGTTTTCTTAGATTCTGTACTTCTCTATTTGGCATCCATTAACCACAGGTCCAAAGCATGGCCAAAGTCGCCTGCATCTCTTCTGCAATCCCACTTTTCTGAGTATGTAAAAATCAAATGAGAAATCCTCCAACCACAAACAGTAATATCTACTTGCTGTTCCATAAGGGACTCCAACCTTGCAGCTTTCTACCACCGTAGTAATAAAGGCACTGGTCAAGGCTTTCCCTCACTTCTTCCGTCCCTGACCAAACCTGGTGTTTTCACCCATGGCCTGTATGGCATACATGACCTCTCCTCTCAGAAAATGTAGGCAATCAATTATTTCAGTGGCATTAGACTTTGTGTGTTGTCACTCAGTCATCTCCAAAATTAAAATTCCATGGATACAATGGAGAGAACAAATTCATGACTAGATACTGCATCGCCTGTTGGTGATGGGCAGAGTTGGCACACTCTTGCTCTGAAATGTGATTTTGCTAGTCTTTATAAAAGTTCCTAGCTTCAATGTTCTTCAGTCAAATATGTTATGTGCCATTTGATAATCAGTTGGGATCCTGGAGCCTTCTCTGAAACCCTCTGAAAAAAGCTGGTTTAGAGCTTGTGGTCAGACTCAATGCCTGAAAGAAACCTCTATGCCTTTTAAGTTTTATATTTACAGATACTAACATTCTAACATCCTCTGGCATTCCATGTGATACAGAAATTCAAAGCAAAGACAAGGAAAATGAAGCATGTATGTAAAGAAGAGGAAAAGTTGAGCAAAATGGTGAGCTGAGAATAGATCTTTGAGGATACACAAAGCCTTTTAAGGAAAACCTGTACATTATAAGGAACACTCTGGAACCCAGCTTCCGGTAAACATAGCCCAATAAATGATCCACAATTTGACCATTTATGTTCATACTTCCTTTTCTTGAGGAGGATGAACATAACAGTTTCCATATTATCCAGTGACCCAGAATGCCTAGGAAGTGAAGGATGGTGAGGTTAATTATTTTACCCAAGTTTTAGTAATTTCACTTTTAGAAGTATGAAGTAAGGTAATATTCAGAAAGGTGAATAAACTTTTATGTGAAAGAAATTGATTTCACTATTATTTATGATAGCATAATTTCAAAACAATCAAAGAGAAATTATGGAAGTATCTACATTGAATGACGAAGAATATATAATGATATAAGAAAATACCTAAAAGGCAATTTTAACTGATAAAAGTAAGATATAAAATATATGTATGTAAAATAAACCCAATTTTCATTCAAAATACATGGCATTTATATATACAAAGATAAGGCACACAGGAGAGTAAGGAGGAAATAGAGCAATGGATTAATAGTAGTAATTATTGGGTAGAAATTTCATAAACAGTGTTCAGGGTAACTACAGCCACTAGAAAATAAGAACATCTGGAAATGAGAGTGTCCTAGAGAGAAAGCCCAGGATGATGTGTATAAACTCCAAACTTGGTCTTACCCCTTAACCATGTATATGTTGTGTAGACCCCAAGAAGCCCAGCTAAGGCTACAAGGACTAACATATCAGCTGCTGCCTCTCACAGGGGAGACAGAATTTTCAGCTTGACTTTAGCCAAGTTAATTGTCCAATTTAAAAAAAAAAAAAACATCAAAACACTTCAGAGGAACCTATTAGAAGCCAGAGTTCCTACAAAACATCATTAACAATGTCCAGCACATAATCCAAAATTACTGACAATATGAATAAAGAAGAAAATGCCACCCATTTTCAAAAGGAAAGGGAATCAGCAGAAAATGACTTTAAGAAGATTCAGTTGTCATAGTTATTAGACAAGAATTTTTAAGCCACAATTTTAACTATGCTCAAAGACAGAAGGAAAAATATGCCCACAATAAATTTAAAAATAGGAAATCTCACAAATACAAGTATACAAAAAATCAAATGGAAATTCTAGAATTGAAAATTTTAATATCCAAATTAAAATTTATTGGACAGGCTTAACATTAGAATGGACATTCAGAAGAATGAATGAACTTAAGGATAAATTAATAGAAATTATCCAATCTGACAAAAAGAAAGAAAAAAATTGGAAGAAAAGATAAAAAAACTGTTACCATACACTCATTTCATCATCAGCAACATGAACTCAATTTTCTAAAGATAACTGTGGGCCAGGTGTGGTGGCTCACGCCTGTAATCCCAGCACTTTGGGAGGCCGAGGTGGGTGGATCATGAGGTCAGGAGTTTGAGACCAGCCTGACCAATGTGGTGAAACCGCGTCTTTACTAAAAATAGAAAAATTAGCTGGGTGTGGTGGCAGGCATCTGTAGTCCCAGCTACTCAGGAGGCTGAGGCAGGAGAATCGCTTGAACTCAGAAGGCAGGGATGGCAGTGAACCAAAAGTGCACCAGAGCACTCCAGCCTGGGTGACAGACCGAGAGTCTGTTTCAAAAATAAATAAATAAATAAAATAAAAAATAAAGGTAACAGTGAAGAAAAAACTGAAATAATGCAAAATATATTGTGTTCATCTTTATGAAATATGTACACAACATGCTTGTAACTGGAATCAAACTATCATTGTGTAATCACATTTTCCACATAGTAATTCATAATTCTATAAGTGCTTGATAGTAATTTATAGTTGAAATAATAGTGCTGTTTATTTAAAATGTTCCTATTTAGATGGTTTAATTCTTAAAGCAATAAGCAATCAACATTCTCCTGCATATATCTTTGGGCACATGTATTTCTCTTAGACATTTAGAATGGCATTCCTCAAGGTGTAAATATTTTTCACTTTTTTAACTAATTTATAGTATATCCAGAAAAGTGCTCAAAATACAAATGGACATTTTAGTGAAAACGCATGTAAATATTATCCAGATTCACTCTTGCTATTTGTGTTTTTATAATTTTTAGAACCAACTTGTCAAAGTTCAGCACAATGTCTATTGGTATTCTGATAGAGAGTACATTGAATATATAGGTTAATAAGAAAGAACTGAAATCTTAATAATATTCATTTTTTCAATATATACCTATATAGATGTGTGTGTATATATATATATCCTTCAGGGCTTTTTAGTTGATTTTAGACTTAAGGCTGAATCAAAAATACTTCACAATGTAGCTTTTTAAATTGAGATATAATTTATCTGCAAACAAATTGCACAGACTAAAGTGTGCAATGTGATGACTTTTACATCCAAGTGTAACTACCGAGTAACCACCACCCCCATTAAAATATAGAACATCTCTATCAACCTAAAACTTTCCTTTGTTTTCCTTTCAAGCCACCACTCCCTCTCCACCACCACCAAAGGTAACCATGATTCATATTTCTATTACGATAGCTTAGTTTTGCCAGAAGTAGGACTTCATATAAGTGAATCACACAGTATGTATCATTTAGTGCCTGGCATTTTTCACTCAACGTAATTGCTCTTTAGATTCACTCATGTTGCTGATGGCATCAATAGTTCATTTTCTCCTATTGCTGGGTACTTGTACATTTTTCTGTTGTACATTTGGCTCATTTCATTTTGGCAATTATGACTAATGCTGTTAATATTGTTGCACAAATCTTGTTGTAGATGTAGTTATTTATTTATTAATTACTTAAAGTTACTTCCTAGGGTAATAGGGTCAAAGAGAAGGTATAAGACTAACTGTATAAGAGCATGTCTAATAAATTTCCCAAGTAGTTATATCATTTTATACCTCCCACAAGCAATTAATGAGAGTCCTGTTGCTTCTTGTTCTCACCAACACTTGCCATTGTCAAATATTTTTATTTCTGTTATTTTCATGGGTATGTGGTGACAACCTGCCTTCCCGAAGACTGGATATGTTGAGCAGCTTTTTACATGTATATAGACATGTGTGTATTGTACACTTTCTTTTTAAAGTGTCTAAGTCTTTGTTTGTTTTTATTTTTAAACTTTTTAAATTGCAGGCATTCAGGATACATTTCTTCGCGAGATATATGTATTGATAATATTTTCTCGCAGTTCGTGGCTTCATTGTTTAATAATTTCATGATCTTTTCTGTTAAGTAGAACTTCTAAATTTCTACGAAATCCAATTCAGTATTTTTTCCCTTATTGTTAGTGCTTTTTCTTTGCTGGCTATTAAATATTTCCTTACCCCAATGTTGTAAATATTTCTTTATATATTTTTTTTGTGCAGGTTTATGATTCTACCTCTTATTTTAGCTCTATTGCCCATCTTGAATAATATTTTGTATATCAGGTGACATGGGAATCAAGGCTTACTTTTTTCCACATGACTATTCAGTTCCTACACAGTATGTTGAGAAAACTTTTCTCATTAAGTTGCCTTATTGGCCTTGTCAAACATCAATGGCCATGTTTGTAGGAAGCCATATTCTTTTCTTTGATATATTTATCTAGACTCACTTAAATTTTTTTAACTTCTGGAAGCCATATTCTTTTCTTTGATATATTTATCTAGACTCACTTAAATAACACACTGTCATCACAACTATACTTTTGTATAGTAGAAAAGATTTTATGTAAAGCTAAAATTTTAGACACCTCAACAAATATCGAAGCATGCCCAATGAGTTAAAGTTGGAATTCCACAACGCTTTCTGATAAAACTACTTTGTTTTTCCTGACATTCTGTGACCTACTTCACATTCTTCCATAGAGCGTTTTTAAAAATAAAAGCTGTATATATTTAATGTGTACAGTGTGTTTTAATGTATATGTTCATATTGAAATGATTACTGCATTGAAGCAAATTAACATATCCATCTCCTCATGTAGCTATGTTTTTTTTTCCTTTTTTTTTTTTTTTTGGTGAGAGCACTTGAAAGCTACTCTCTTCACAAATTCCCAGTATATATTATGGAGTTATTAAGTGTAGTCATACTAGGTGTTAGGGTTCTAGGCTTAAAGACTCTTAAGTGCCATTAGGACAAAATTCCATGACGATCTGGTCACTTGCTTCATTTCCAAGGCTTTGCCCAGTGTCTACAATATAATACAAGCTAAATATTAGCTGAATAAACAATTGAGATGAACTGGGAAAAGCAAAATTGGCTATCCTCTCCTCCACATTCAGTATTTCCATAAGTCTAGGCAAAAGCACTGTATCTCAATATACAAGATTTACATGTCAAAGAATTTCATGTGTTACTATCATAGTCATAGAAATTCTGAGGATGCCACACCAGCTCTCTCCCCAGGTCACATCACTTTTTTGACCCCTGGTTTCTCTTGTAAAAGCAGTATCTTTCCATGTATATATGCAGTTATAACCATTTTGAGACTTTTCTTTATGTTAACTTATTTGTATTTTCATATACTTTTTATATTAATTTTTTTATTTATTTATACAATACTACCATACAATATAGTAGATATATAGTAAATGATTATGCATTATATTTTAATTATCTAGATCCAGAATGTGGGTAAAACTAAGCACTATAATGAGAGTTTAGTAATCTGGCCTCTAGTTTTGTGTCTGCCAGTAACTTATTTTGTGAGGGAGTCTTATCTGGGCCTCAGATTATTCATTTACAAACTTTGTGGATTTGAACTAGAACCAGATGCCCTGTGGCAGTCGCAGAATTCACTGTCTCCAGAACTCTGCTGGCTGGAGGATGGATAGTAGCAGAAACACATCTCAGGATGAGATTGTGCTCTATTACATGTTACATGTCACTTTTGCTTTGCACTGAGAGGCCTATTGTTAATGCTGCCAATATCTACAGCATCTCAGACACAGTGAGAAGCAGCAATCACTTCCTTCTGAAGGACAGAGACCACATGTATCAAAATCCCCGTCTCTGGACCATCTGGCTGCTGATTGTATGATACTAATATCCACACTCAATTAAACTGGGCTCCCCTTAGGAAAACAAAGATCCAAAAGAGGCGATGTCAAAAGAATTGATATCATCCAAATCCTGATGCTACAGAGAGCAGTTGGCTGGGGAAGTTGAAGAACGAAAAGACACAGCCGTGTACTTGTGACGTGGGCTGTCCATTTCACATGTAGTGAGAAGTTTTCTGAGATGTGACTTAGGAAGATAAAGGGAACCAAAGAGTTTTGGGGCATTTCTCTGAATTCTGGAGAATCTTGGGTGTGAATGAAAGAGTGAACATCTAAGAGGGAAGCAAGTACAGCCCCTCCTTGGTTCTGTAGTAGTAATGACATGGCACGTAGGAGGTCTCAAGGATTGTTTTGTCTGGGTAGTGCAAACAGATGTAAAGCTGGGCTTGATGCAGCTTCTTATCCAGTAATAAGGGGTCCAGCTCTCAGAGTGCCTTCCTGCAGTTGTACAAATCAGAACAAGTGACTTTGATCTCTCACAGGATTTCAAGGCCATGTAAATTACTGAATTAAGGGTTTGACTCTGGTAGCTATTTGAGTTGTATTTTTAAATTTACATATAAATGCACATATATCAATAAATACTCTTTCATATATAAATGTGTATATCATATAAAATGTGTTTTAGAAGATACGATGAGATTGGTGCAAAAGTAATTGCGGTTTTTGCACTGTGGAAATTTGGCATTTGACATTGGAATACGTTCTTAAATAAATGTGGTTATGTTACACATCATTTTAATGCGCATGTCTTGCTTTATGTTTTTTTGCTAATGACTTATTACTTGCTGTTTATTTTATATTTATTTTAGACTACGGAAATGATGTTAGACCAAAAGTAAATTCAAACTTTTCAAAACGGGTCATAAAACAGCAGAGACAACTGGCAACATAAACAATACATTTGGCCCAGGAACTGCAAATGAACATACAGTGCAGTGGTGGTTCAAAAAGTTTTGCAAAGGAGACAAGAGCCTTAAAGATGAGGAGCATATTGCCCGGCCATCAGAAGTTGACAACGACCAACTGAGAGCGATCATTGAAGCTGATCCTCTTACAACTACATGATAAGTTGCTGAAGAACTCAACGTTGACCATTCTATGGTCATTTGGCATTTGAAACAAATTGGAAAGGTGAAAAAGCTTGATAAATGGGTGCCTCATGAGCTGAGTGAAAATGTTTTTGAAGTGTTGCCTTCTCTTATTCTACACAACATCAATGAACCATTTCTCAATTGGATTGTGACATGCGATGAAAAGTGGATTTTATACGACAACCAGCAATGACCAGTTCAGTGGATGTACTGAGAGGAAGCTCCAAAGCACTCCCCAAAGCCAAACTTGCACAACAAAAAGGTCATGGTCACTGTTTGGTGATCTGCTGCCAGTCTGATCCACTACAGCTTTCTGAATCCTGGCCTAACCATTACATCTGAAAAGTATGCTTGGCAAATCAATGAGAGGCACGGAAAACTGCAATGCCTGCAGCCAGCATTGGTCAACAGGAAGGATCCAATTCTTCTCCATGGCAATTCCCAACTGTACGTCACACAACCAACATTTCGAAAGTTGAACGAATTGGGCTCTGAAGTTTTGCTTCATCCGCCATATTCACCTGACCTCTCGCCAACCGGCTACCACTTCTTCAAGCATCTAGACAGCGTTTTGCAGGGAAAATGCTTTCACAACCAGCAGGATTCAGAAAATGCTTTCCAAGAGTTCATTGAGCCCCGAAGCAAGGATTTTTACACTATAGGAAATAAACAAACTTATTTCTCATTGGCAAGAATGTGTTGATTGTAATCGTTCCTATTTTGATTAATAAAGATGTGTCTGAAACTAGTTATAATGATTTAAAATTCACAGTCTGAAACCACAATCACTTTTGCACCAACCTAATATGTATATATTTGTGTATGTGTGTGTAAATATATATGTGTATCTTCTCTAAGTATTAAAATATTAGGTAAAAAGAGTGAAATTATTTTCAGTTATTCTTTTCTTCTCTAGTTTTTATTTACTATCTCAACCTCAACACCCATGCCATTTTAGATGCAGTTTTTGTCTTTAGATCCTTCACCTATAGCTGGAATATGAGTTTTCCATATCCTGAGAATAAAACACTTGGCACTGCTGGCAGTAGCATCTGGGAGGCACCTAAAACAAGGATCCCTATGAAGAAGGCCTGACCTGGGGAGAGAGTTGACAGAGAGAAAACCTGAGATGAGGAAGGCAAGACTTGCATATGGAAAATCTCTGGGAGACTCTGGAGAAGAGAGGACTAGATATGCTTAGACATACATTATTTCTAAGGAAACTGTGTATGTCAGAATAATAAACTTTTGAAAACAGGTTAATTTGGGCCACTTCTTCATTAAGAGGTTGACCAGAATTTGGATTCATGAGCAAATACATATTAAAGCAACTGTGCTACTGGAGAAAAAAAATATATATATTTTTTGAGTTGGAGTCAGTCTCTGTCACCTAGGCTGGAGTACAGGGATGCAATCTTGGCTCACCACAGCCTCTGTCTCCTGGGACCACAGGCCCGCAACACTACGCCCAGCTATTTTTTGTATTTTTAGTAGAGACAGGGTTTCACCATGTTGGCTAGGCTGGTCTCGAACTCCTGACTTCTGGTGATCCGTCCGCCTCAGACTCCCAAAGTGCTGGGATCACAGGTGTGAGCCACTGCGCTCAACCAAAAAACTATTTTTGATGATCCAGACCATCTGACCCCAGGCACAACAGCTACCTTGGTCATTATACACCTTTACTAACTTGGAATTAACAGTGGTGGTATGACGTCTTGATCTCCTGGAAAAATCTAAGAATTAAAAATCACAGGTGCTAGTGCTGGTTCTGAAAGGTGAAGTTCATCCCTTCCCCTCTGTGACAGCATTTCACGATGTGTACAGATATTTCTGTGCATGACAATAAACAGATATTGTTTCCCAGGATAATAGCTTACTGACCAAAGACAGTCACAGGCTTCAAGATGGCTCACTAGAGGCATCTCACATTCACCTTCTCAACAAAGAATGAAAATAGTGAGTAGATAGTAACACTTCAAATAGATCATCTAAGAGAGAACACTGGAATTCAACAGAGAAGTGACAGGAAGCCCCAAAGCAGGGAATGAGAGATAAATGAGGCAGCCTACTGGGCTGAGGCTGACTGGGGACCTGTAGAGTCTCCCCATTGTGAGGAAGGAGTAAATCAGAGACGCCCAGCAGTCCACATTACCACCATAGACTCTTGCAAACATAGTCACTGGAGAGTCTCTTGGCTATAGAAGGCCCTGAAACTGATATAGGGAGCTTCCCGGAGACCACATGATGGCACTGCTCCAGCAAGGAAGCTCACAGTGGGTCCCTCACAGCCCAGAGTCCTAAGCAGTTACAGCAAGGTGCCATTTTAAGAGCTCATCCCTCAATAGACTGCAAAGGGCCAAGGCATGGGTCATCAACAGTGACTCCATTGCTTCTGGCAGTAGAGCCACCATGCATTTTCATATGCCCAGATTCCCCCGCCTGCAGTTTCCCACACTCTGAGTTGCTGCCTCGAGGGCTGAAGTGGCAAGTGGGAGGGAGGTTGCTGCTACCAGGGCTGAGGAACAAGCAAAGTGAGGGCTGCCAGCACAGAGGTTGAAATATGAACAAAGTGCGCATTCCTCACCTGCCTGCCTGTGGCTGCCACTGAGAGCAACACTGACCTCTTTAGTAGCAGCTGTTGCTACCCCCTCAACTTGAACATTCTACCGAGAGTCTGGGGACCACCCTGACTCTGCCTACCACAACCAGTGCCTACACTACCAGGGACCTGAGGACAAGCCCACGTGGCCCGGCTTCACCTCCCTGCTCCCAGTGCCAGAGTATGTAATAAAATGGCCTGGGGACCACCCAGGCCAGTCCACCACTGTCGGCACCTGAGCACTCCTCCCAGGTGCCTGCAGTTGGACTCACCCACCCTGCTCCTACCACCATGGCTAGTATCCACCTGCGTGTACTACCTGTGGGCCTGGAAATTGACCCTCCTAGCCCAACACAGCCACTGTGCAGTGTGCACCACTCAAGACTCAGAGAGTTGTCCCATCACTTAATTGCCATTACCTGTGCCACATTTTCTGTTCAGAAGCCCAATAACTTGCCTACTTCCTCCATTATAAGCATCCACGCAAGCTACCTAGAGACTCAAGAATTGGCCCACCTGACCTGCTAATACCAGTGCCTGCATATGCCACCCTAGGTCCCAAGGACAGGCACACTCAGACCACCCTTGCCACCACTGGGTTCTGAAGACTGGTCCACCTGACATCCCTGTCTCCAGCAAAATTCACCACAACCTTCACTAACAATAACCCCTTAAGACACCAAGAAAATCACACACCACTGATGTTGTTTACAGAAGAACTCATACAGAAACTACACTACTGCATGCACCAAGAATCAAAGCCAAAGTGTCCTACTCAACCAACACCATAGATATATCCTCAAGAAAAATCCTCCCCTATGAAAGTAAATTCAAAAAAATTAAAGGAAGTAATTGTTTCACCAAATATGCATATATCAACATAAGGACACAGGAAACAGATAAAAGGAAGAAAATAAGGCATTTCCAAAGAAACAATAATTCTCCAGCAACAGATCCTAATAAAAAATTTTTTACAAAATCCTAAAGAATTTAAAATACTGATTTTCAAGAAGTTCAATGAGATACAAGAGAATGCTACAAAACAATACAAATTAATCATAAAAATAATGCAGAATATGAATGAGAAATTTGCCAGAAAGATAAAGATCATTTTAAAAAACCAGAAATTCTAGAACTAAAAAATTGAATGAAATATAAAGTACATTTAAAAGCTTCAACAATACAATGGATTAAGCAGAGGAAAGAATCTCAGAACTTGAAGACAGGAATTTTAAAATAACCCAATTAGGCAAAAATAAAGAAAACATAATTTAAAAGAACGAGCAAACACTATGTGATATATGGGACAACATAAAGTCACCAAATATTCAAGTTCTCTGAATACTAGAGGTGAAGAGAAAACAAAAGAGTTCAAAAATGAATTTAATAAAAAATGGATGAAAACTTCCCAAGTCTAGCAGGATATTTAGACATTTAGATACAGAAAGCTCAGAGATCCCCAAATAGATACAGTGCAAAAAGGTCTTCTCTATAGCACATTATAGTCAAACTGTCAAAAGTCAAAGGCAAAAATTCTGAAAATAGCAATACAAAAACATCAAGCCATGTATAAAAAAACAAAAACAAAACCCTAACAGATGATTTCTCAGCAGAAACCTAACAGACCAGAGGAGAATAGGATGATATATTCAAAGTGCTGACAGAAAAATCTGCCAGCCAAGGATGACTCAGGAATATTTTTCTTCATAAATGAAAGAGAAATTAAGTCTTTCCCAGACAAGGAAAACCTGAAGAAATTGATCACCACTATGATAGGCCCTACAAAAAATGCATAAAGGAGTCTTATGCCCAGAAGTGAAAGAACAGTATCTGCAATCATAAAAACACATGAAAACACAAATACCCCTGGTAGAGCAAACATACGAACAAGGAAGAGAAAAGACTCAAATATTACTACTACTGAAAACCACAATGATGAATATTAAGAGAGAAAAAAAGGAACAAAGTATAAACAAAACAACCAGAAATGAATTAATAAAATGAAAGAAATAAGACCTCACATATTAATACTAACCTTAAATGTAAATAGATTGAACTTTCCTCTTAAAGAATATAGTATAGACCGAATGAAAGGATGAAAAAAAACTCATCAAACTAAACCCAAAGTTAGCAGAAGAAAAATAATAATGGAAATCAGAGCAGAACTAAATAAAACAGAGACTTAAAAAAAAATACAAAGGTGAATGAAACAAAAAGCTGATTTTTGAAAATATAAACAAGATTAATCAACCACTTGTGAGACTGGCCAAGAAAACAAAGAAAGAAGACCTCAAAAAAATCAGAAATGAAAAAGGAAACATTACAACTGATACCACAGAAATACAAAAGGCCATTAAAGACTATTATAACAATTACACACTAAGAAACTGGAGAACTGAGACAAAATGGATAAATTCCTGGATACATACAATTTACCAACATTGAGTCAGGAAGAAATAGAAAACCTGAACAGACCAATAATAAGTAATGAGAAGGAAGCCATAATAAAACGTCTCCCAACAAAAATCCAGGACTGAATAGCTTCACTACTGAATTCTACTAAACTTTCAAAAAATAAATAACACCAGTTCTCCTCAAGCGATTCCAAAAAATGAAGAGGAGAGAATTCTCCCTTCATAAGAATGCAACTCATTCTTACAAAACAAGTATTACATTGTTACCGAAAGCAGACAAGAATGCAACAACAACAAAATAGAAAACTACAGGTTTACCCCTGGTGAACACAGATGCAAAAATTCCCAACAAAAATACTCACAAACCAAACTCTACAGCACATCAAATAAATAATAAACCATGATCAAGTGGGATTTATCCCCGGGATGAAAAGATGGTTCAATGTATGCAAATCAATAAATATAAAACATCACATCGACAGAATAAAGGACAAAAACCATATAACAATTCTTCTTCTCAATAAAAGCAGGAAAAACACTTCATAAATTTTAACACCCCTTGATGATAAAAATTCTCAACAAGCTAGGCATAGTAAGAACATACCTCAACATAATAAAGGCCACATATGACAAGCCCACAGCTAACATCATTCTGAATAAGGAAAAGCTGAAAATCTTTTCTTTAAGAACTGGAACAACACAAGATACCTGCTTTCACCACTCTCATTCAATATAGCACTGCAAGTCCTCACCAGAACAATCAGGCAAAAGCCAAAAATAAAAGCATCTAGTTGTTTTGTGTGTTTGTTTGTTTTGTTCAAAATGGCAGATCAGAGGCATTGCTAGCATACCTTTCCCACTTGGAAGGACAAAATAGTGTCTAGCGATTCGCACTGTGAAATTTTTTTCAAGAAGCGACACAGGAACTGAACAGTGAAACTGAAGGAATTACATACCCTTTGAAGGAAGCAGGAGGCTGCAGCCTACACTGTGAGTCAGGTGAAGCGCCGCAAGTCCCCAGAGTAGGAGAGGAGGAGAGACTGCCTCTGAGATATACACCCCCACTGGGGACCCTGAAAGTCAGGCCATAGGGAAAGGCCCTAACCGCACCCAGCACAGGAACCAACTTGGGGAGGGTTGTGGAATATAAAAGTGGGAGCAGCAGTGGGAAGACCCTTGCATGCATTCCCAGATCCCAGCACGAGCTGAGGGCGGCCATTCCTTCCTGTTCTTCACAGGGGAACTGCTGCAGACGACCGCCAAAAAGTTCAGGAAGTGGGCGCAGGTTGAAAGAAGCCCCCTGCTGGATATCATGATGTAACCTCAGATAGGGACGAACTCCCCTGGTCAGAGCTGGAGTGAGGGGGAGACTGAAAAGTAGGCGACAAGTGTAGGAATCGTGAATGGAGGAGCCAGGCGTTCAGCTTTGCCGTGGATGGGGAGGGGCGTGGCCTGAAAGCCGCAATTTCTGTCTTCACGGGGAAAGCTTATGACTCAGGGTAGTTGCAGGCTGAGTGGAACTCAGCTCGCTCCCAGTAGTCTGGCTCCCAGGGACTCGCACTTTTAAGGGAAGGGAGAGTGCACCACATTAAGGAAACGCCCTGTGGAACAAAAGAATCTGGATGGCAGGCCTTGAACACTGGCTCATTTTGCTGATGGAGTTTCTTTCAGCAGAGGCACAGTTGCAGTGCTGGACCCAGCAGAAAAAGTCTTCAGCTACTATCCCAACAGTCAGACAGCCCTGATGCACATGAGGGGTCTTGGAGAAGAAAAAAATATCTTTCCTCACTTGTCTACCACTGTATGCACAGTGGGGCTTCTCCCACAAGATCTCAGCATGGGTGCAACTATAGACAGCCTTTCTGGGATCTACCAGGGTGACTGCATTCCCACAGAAGGAACGCCTTCCAGGTTCAGGCTTGCATGAGAGACTGAGTCACAGTCCTTCTCTGCTTGGAACATCAACGTTCCTACGTATGAAAGGGGTGCCTATCTGATCTGAATAGCCAGAGCACTGAGACAGGAGCATGCCTGATAGGTGGATACCTTTCCTGCTGACCCAGCTGGGGAGCTGAAGTTGCTCCAACTCTTTACCCTGATAAGACCTTAGTGCTACAGACTGAGGCCTCCTCCACCCACCTCTGTCAAGGTTGTAACTTCATTTATTCACCTGCTTTAGCCGCAACCAGTTCCTACCCAGGAATGAATCCTACATCATCAAACCAGTAAATAAAATATTGAGGAAAAACAAATAAATTAAAAAAGTGCCTGCCACGGGGAGATAAGCTTTAAAATACCTTGACCATTCCAACCCCCTAGAAGATCGTGAACTTGCTCACACATTTAGCACATTGCTACTACAACCAGCATATAAGAAAGCCACCATACAAAGACTCTCTCTAACCAAGGAACTCTTATAGAGTCATCACCCCTGAAAGCACCAATAACTGAATTAGACTGTAATTAACTTTAAGCATTAAAGTCTCATCCTTTAGGGGAAAAAAGAATTTAAAAACAAGCAAGCAAACAAAATAAAAGAAACACAGTCAAATCATATGTATATTCAAGAATGAGAAGAAGCCAGAAAACTAACTCTGTTAATATGACAAAACAGGGTGCTACAACACCCACAAAATGTCACACTAGCTCTCCAGCAATGGACCCAAACTAAGATGAAATCTTTGAAATACCAGATAAGGAATTCAGAAAGTCAATTATCAAGCTACTTGAGGAGATATCAGAGGAAGGTGAAAACCATCATAAAGAAATTTAAAAAGCAGTTCAGGATATGAATAAAAAATTTCTAGAGAGAGAAATATCATAAAGAAAAACCAAACCAGAAGTTCTGGAGATGAAAAACACACTGAGAGAATTACAAAATGCAGTGGAAAATTTTAACAATAGACTATAACAAGTAAAAAAAAAAAATCAGAGCTTGAAGACAAGGCTTTTGAATTTAATCAATCAAGCAAAAATAAAGAAAAAATCAAACGAAATTAAGAAAGTCTCCAAGAAATAAGGGATTACATAAAATGGTCAAACCTAAGAATAATCGGTGTTCCTGAAAGAGGAGAGAAAATAATATGTCTGGAGAACTTATTTGAGGGAATAATTGAGGAAAACTTCTCTGGCCTGGATAGAAATCTAGATATCCAAATCCAAGACACTCCAAGATGGAGTTTTGCTCTTGTTGCCCAGGTTGGAGTGCAATGGCATGATTTCGGCTCACTGCAACCTCTGCCTCCCAGGTTCAAGTAATTCTCCTGGGAAATTCATTGCATAAAGATCTTCAGCAAGTCATGCAGTCATTAGGTTATCTAAAGGCAATAAGAAGGAAAGAATTCCTTCATCAGTAAGACAAAGGCATCAGGTAACCCACAAAGGAAAACTGATCAGACTACCAGCAGACTTCTCAGCAGAAATCTTACAAGCTAGAGGGATTGGAGTCCTATCTTCAACCTCCTTACACAGAACAACTGTCAGTCAATAATTTTGTATCCTGCAAAACTAAGTTTCATAAATGAAGGAAAAATAAAGTCATTTTCAGACAACTGCTGAGGGAATTTGTCACTACCAAACCAACATTACATCAAATACTAAGAGGAGTTCTAAACCCTGAAATGAGAGCCTAATATGCACCAAGACAGAACCTCTTGAAAACTTAAAACTCTTAGGGTGTGTAAAACAATATCAATGAAATAAAACTATCTGGGTAAGAATTAACATGATGAAGAGAACAGTACCTCACATCTCAATATTAATGTTGAATGTAAATGGCCTAGACACTCCACTTAAAAGATATAGAATGGCAGAATGGATAAAAAATCACAATCCAAGTATCTGTTGTCTTCAAGAGACTCACCTAACATGGGAAGACTCATATAAACCCAAGGTAAAAGGATAGAAAAAGGTAAAAAGGTATTCCATACAAATGAAAATCAAAAGAGAGCAGAAATCGCTTTTTTTTTTCTTTTTTTTGAGATGGAGTTTCGCTCTTGTTGCCCAGGCTGGAGTGCAATGGCATGATTTCAGCCGACTGCAACCTCTGCCTCCCAGGTACAAGCGATTCTCCTGTCTCAGCCTCCCAAGTAGCTCGGATTATAAGGTTTCACCATGTGAGTCAGGCTGGTGCAAACTCCTGACCTCAGGTGATCCACCTACCTCAACCTCCCAAAGTGCTGGAATTAACAAGCATGCACAGAAATAGCTATTCTTATATCAGACAAAACAGACTTCAAAGTAACAACAGCAAAAAAAAAAAAAAAAAAAAAAAAAAAAAAGGCAATGATAGTCACTATATAATAACAATAGAATTAATTTAGCAAGATATTATAATTCTCAATTTATACACACCAAACACTGGCACTCCCAGATTCGTAAAACAATTACTGCCAGATCTGAGAAACAAAGCAGATGGCAAAACAATACTAGGGAAAGACTTCAGTATACCACTGACAGCACTAGACAGGTCTTCAAGACAGAAAGTCAACAGAGAAACAATAGACTTAAGTGACACACTAGAACAAATGGACTTAACAGATATTTACATCCCCATTGTATTAGCATTCTCTGAGATAGACCATATAATTGGCCACAAAACAAGTCTCAATAAATTTTAAGAAATGAAAATCATATCAATTATCTTCTCAGGCCACAGTAGAATAAAACTAGAAGTTAACTCCAAAAACAATCTGTAAAATTATACAAACAAATGGAATTAAATAATCTGCTCCTGAACAATCTCTGGGTTAACAATGAAATCAAGAGAGAAATTTAAAAGTTATTTGAATTGAATAATAATAGTGACACAAGTTATTAAAACCTCCAGATACGGCAAAAGCTAAAAGGAAAGGTTATAACACTAAATGCCTACAGCAAAAAGTTTTAAAGAGCACAAGTTGACAACCTAATGTCACACCTCAAGGAACTAGAGAAACAAGAACAAACGAAACCTAGAGCTAGAAGAAGGAAATAAATAACAAAGATAAGAACAGAACTAAATGAAATTCAAACAAAAAAAAAAAGATCAATGAAAGAAAAAGCTGGTTATTTGAAAAAAAATAAACAAAATCAATAGATCATTAGATAGATTAACCAAGAAAAGAAGACAGAAGATCCAAAAAACCTCAATTAGAAATGAAACTGGAGACATTATAACCGACACCACAGAAATACAAAAGATCATTCAAGACTACTGTGAATACTTTAATGTGCACAAACTAGAAAACCTAGAGGAAATGGATAAATTCCTGGAAACATACAACCCTCCTAGATTACATCAGGAAGAAACAGAAACAGACTAATACCAAGCAGCAAGATTGAATCAGTAATTTAAAAATTGCCAGCAGAAAAAAAAAAAGTCCAGGATCAGATGGATTCACAGCTAAATTCTACTAGACATTCATAGAAGAACTCGTGCCAATTCTACTGAAATTATTCCAAAAGATTGAAAAAGAAGGAATCCTCCCTAAATCATTCTGTGAAGCTAGTATCACCCTGATACCAAAACCAGGAAAAGACACAACAACAACCGCAACAAAAATGACAGAACAAATTCCCTGGTGAACTTAGATGCAAAAATCCTCCACAAAATACTAGCTAACTGAATCCAACAGCACATCAAAAAGATAATTCATTATGAGCAAGTGGGTTTCATCTCAGAAATGCAGTGATGCTTTAACCTATGCAAGTCAATAAATGTGACATATTCCATAAACAGAATTTAAAAATAAAAACTATATTATCATCTCAATAGACACAGCAAAAGCATTCAAGAAAATTGGTATCCTTTTTTGATAAAAAGTCAACAAACTCAGCATAGAATGGACATATTCCAAAATAATAAAAGCCAGGCCAGGAACAGTGGCTCACGACTGTAATCCCAACATGTTGGGAGGCTAAGGTGGGAGGATCGCTTGAGCCCAGGAGTTTGAGACCAGCCTGAGCAACATAGCAAGACCCTGTCTTTTTAAAAATAAATCAATAAACAAACAAACAAATAAATAAATAAAAGAAAAACAAAAGCCATGTATGACAAACCGACAGTCAACATCACAATGAATGGAGAAAAGTTGAAAGCATTCCCCTTGAGAAAAGTAACAAGACAAGGATGCCGACTTTCACCACTCCTATTCAACATACTTCTGGAAGTCCTAGCCAGAGGAATTAGGCGAGAGAAAGAAATAAAGGGCATCCAAATTGGAAAAGAGAAAGTCAAACTACCACCGTCTGCAGATTATATAAACTGTATATCTAGAAAATTCCAAAGACTTCTTCAAAATATTTTTAGATTTGACAAATGAATTCAGTAAAGTCTCAGATTACAAAATCAATGTACACAAATCAGTAGCACTGCTATACACCACCAATAACCAAGCTGAGACTCAAATAAAGAACCCAATGCCTTTTACAACAGCTACAAAAAATATTAAATACCTAGGAATATACTTAACCAAGGATGTAAAAGATCTCTATAAGGAGAACTACAAAACACTGCTGAAAAAATTATACAAGACACAAACAAATGAAAGTACGTCTCATGCGCACAAATTGGAAGAATCCATATTGTGAAAATGACCATACTGCTCAAAGTAATCTGCAGATTCAATGCAATTCCTATCAAAATACCAACACCATTTTTAACAGAATTAGGAAAAGCAGTTCTAAAATTCATAGGGAACCAAAAAAGAACCCAAATAGCTAATGCAATCCTAAGCAAAAATAACAAATCTAGAGGCATCACATTACCAGACTTCAAATTATACTACAAGGCTATAGTTACCAAAACAGTTTGGTACTGGTATAAAAGCAGGCATATAGACCAATGTAACAAAATAGAGAACCCAGAAATAAAGCCAAAAATGTTCAACCAACTGATTTTTGACAAAATATACAAAAACATATATTGGAAAATGGACACCCTATTTAATACGTGGTGCTAGGAAAACTGGCAAGTCACATGTGGAAGAATGAAAGTGGATCCCTACTTCTCACCTTATACAAAAATCAACTCAAGATGGATCAAAGACTTTTAAGCTCTAAAACTACAAAAATTATACAAGACAATGTTGGAAAAGCTCTTCTAGACATCAGCCAAGGCAAAGAATGTATGTTTAAGACCCCAAAAGCAAATGCAACAAAAACAAAAATAAATGAATGATACTTAGTCAAACTGAGAAGCTTCTGCAAAGCAAAAGAAATAATCAGAAGAGTAAACAGGCAACTTACAGAATGGGAGAAAATACTCGCAAACTATGCGTCCGACAAAGGACTAGCAACCAGAATCAAGGAACCCAAACAAATCAGCAAGAGAAAACAAATAAGTCTATTAAAAAGTAGGCAAAGCACATGATAGACATTTCTTAAAATAAGATACACAAAGGGACAACAAACTCATGAAAAATGCTCAATATCATTAATTATGAGAGAAATGCAAGTTGAAACCACAATAAGATACCATCTTACTCCTTTAAGAAAAACCATTATTAAAAAGTCAAAAAACCCATAAATGTTGGTGTGGATATAGGGAAAAGGGAATGCATGTGATGAATACTCACACATCCTCAATAAATATCTAAAATACTATATATCAAATTACAGTTGGAAGATTCCAAATGGAGATAAAGGATTGTGGCTAACATTGCAAGTCCAGCTTCTCTGCAAGGAGTTGACCGCAGGCAGTGCTGGATGCGACCTCTCTTGTTATCTCATGGTCACAATCCCCATTGTATTAGCCACGCTGGCTTCTGTCACTTTCCTTGGTCCTGGTCCAAAAACTCCAATTTTGTAGGATAGAAGAGGTTTAGATATCCTTCTACTGTCTCAACAAGATTTTCTTTGTATACAAACATGGAAAAGTGAAAATCAGGTTCTCAGGTTACTCACAAAATTGAACATCCTTTATGATATTTTATAGGGAAGAACTTTCATTCCCTTGAGTTGGTGTTTATCACTGAAACCCTAACCCACTGAATGGCATCATTTTTCTGGAAAACAGTCTGCCAGTAACATCCCCACTAAGATAAATATATTATACGTATTATTTAGAGTTTTCTTAAATTTATTTGCAGATGTCAGACATTGAGCATTTCTTGGAAAACGATCCAAAAAAAAAAAAAAATCCCACTCTATTGGAAAAAAATCCCAGCTCCATTGCTATAAATAAGGGGGCGATTTTGAGCCAGTCACTTCATTTCTTGGGGACTCAGTTAATACATTTGTAAAATGAGAGTGTTAAACTAAAATAACTGAGATTTCCCAGCTGTAGCATTCAATGCTTCTATGTTGTCAGTATTTGTTGATGTTTTAAATACTATTACTTCATTCCCAGAGGCTTCCTGATCTGCCATACCTCTCTCTTCAGATTCCTCCACAGATAAATAGTTCCAGGTGGGATTCGTTTAGATTTATTATTATTATTTTAATAGCTACCATATATCCAGTGCTTCCTATGTGCAGAATATATGTTATCTGACATAATCCATATGTAACCCAAGTATTAGACTAGTCTTGCCTTTCCCCATATTTTGGGAAAGGGGAGTTTGTCTTAAAACTGTTTTTCCTCCTCCTTGCAGCTGCTGCTTTGGATTGCATGTTTCTCTCTGTTGCTCTTGGCTCCCTTTTGGACCATACGGGTTGTGCTGCCAACCATTGCCTAAAACTCTGGAACTCTGACCTCCCCCTCGAGGTGATGCTGCTTCTCTTGTGATGTTAGCAGGAGATGAGGAAATGGGACAAGAAAATTTCCCTTGCTCTTGTATCTCTCAGTTCTTCCAAGCCCACCATACCAGTCTCTGTGTTTATAACAGATATCATTATAGAGTTGGACATTTCTATACAATGGAGGAAAGAATAACTTAAAACTGCATGTGAAATATGATTTTCCCCAAGCCCCCCCAAAAAAGGCAATAAATAAATAGAAGACAAATGGGTGAATGGACGAATAAACAAAGTAGCTCTTCATCATACCCTTCGGGAAGCAGACCAGCTCAGACTGCTGTTCTCAGTTTCCCAAGCCTCGCCCAGTTCAAACTCCTGTTCTCCGTCTCCCAAGCCTCCCTTCCTTCATGCTCAGAGAGGTATATTTTTAAATTCTTGTTTCAAATCTGTGCTTGTCTTTGAGAAATCCACATCTGCAGTTTATGAGGATTGATATCACCTTGGATTTTATCATCTTTTTCTTCCACGGCAAACTATAGACCACACTAACCTACAGAAACATGTTTTCCTAAAATCTAAGGCATTAAGTTGAGACATACATCATACGTCGTTTCAGCAGAGCAATTTGGTTATGAGTCTCCAAAATACATTGGACAACTTCAAGATTGGTTTTCATCCTTTGAATCCAATCGCATTCAAAGTCTCTTCTCTCTCATATAAAGTCTAGATATGTCTTTTTTACTCTTCGTATCATTTTCTTAACTATAAGGCTAAACACTTACACATATCTCACAACAACAGACAATATTTTCATAGAGAATATGGTCTACATGGAAATAAGAAACTTTCTTCTGTAAATGCAGCATAACCTATACCGATTTCTTAGTCCACAATACTTTCCATGTTATATACAGGAGTGCCAGCAATCTTTTATCTTTCCTTTAAACATTCCCAGAAGAAATGGGTGTGTATGAAATCATGCTTATTTTCTGCTTCTCCAAACCACAAAACCATCTATATCAGATAGTTGCCTTCAAGTTAAAAAAAAAAAAAAAAAAATACCGAGAAGAAGCTTTGAAATAAACCTCTTCTTTCACTTTTGAATCAACTCAAATTTGTGGACTAAATATTTTCTCCAAGTATCTCTACAAACACAAAGGTAGCGGTATAAGGACTCATTATTTCCCTGTATTTGGTGCAGATTTCAAAGGATTGGGGGAAAGGGTTGGTTAAGGTTTCCCTTTAAGTTATATTTATGATAAGCTTTGGGGTAGCAGTTACTATTCTAGACTTAGGGAACTGAAGGTAAGAATCAAAATGACACACCAAAATCATACATATGGTGAATAGAATTGCTGAGATGTCACCAAAGTTAGTGAGTTGAAGTCCATTCACTACAGCAATAGAGAGTTCAGATTGTTTAGGGACATCTTCCTTCAAGAATGAAATAAATTTTTTGTCTCTCTTTGCTTTTCTCTGATGTCTCCTTTTCAGCCCTTTCCTCCTATTTTATCCAGTCCTTGGTTAATGCTACCTTACTGTGATAACAATGTTAAATACATTTGTGTTGGTCTCTTTCTCTCTGAAATAATTTTTTAAATCACGTTCTATCGAAAGAATATTAGGATTTAACCATCAGACAGAGAATGATTTTGAGAAGAGGCAGTTATATGTCCCCCAAATGAAATCTGCCCTTTCTGCTTTTATTGAGAAATCATAATTCACCTCACTGATTTGGTTTACCTCAATATTTCAAATGAGAGAGGTGCTTTGACCAAGAGTAGGGAGATTCCTGCTTATAAATTTACTAACTGGAGTATTTTTTACATACAGTATAATGCTTTGATTTTAAGTGAATAGTTCAACAAATTTTGACAAATGTTCAGACCCTTCTAACATCATTCAAATCAAAACACAGAACATTTCCAAGGCCTGAAGCATTCCTTGTGGCACTTCCAGTAAATATCTCTCTTCCAGAGAAATTGTTGTTCCAGTTTCTATAACCAGAGATTGCTTTTGCCTGTTCTGGAACTTCATATAGTGGAATCATACAGTATAGACTCATGTTTAGCTTCTTTCATTCAACATAATATTTCTGAGATTCATCCATGTTTTTGTTTGTTTTATGCTTACTTCAAGTATATAAAAATATTCTTCCAATATTTTCATTCAGAAGCTTTAAATTTTAGCTCTTACATTTAAGTATATAATTCATCTGATTAATTTTTATATGGGACATAATAAAGGGGTGAAGATTAATTTTTTTAAAGATATCCAATTACTCTAATGTTACATGCTAAAAAGACTTTTTCCTCTACTGAATTTTATTAGCATCTTTTTAATAAATCATTGAACTTCCCAAGTATGAATATAATTCTAAGTTTTCTCTTCTGTACAGTTACTCTGTCTATTCTTATGCCAATAACTAAGTGCCTAATATATTGTAGTTTTATACTCTGTGTTGAAATCGGGCAATGTAATCTCCTAACTTTATATCTTTAACATGCTTCTAACTTTATATCTTTAAAATTTGGTCATTCTAAGCACTTTGCATTTCCATATACATTTTAGAATTAGCTTGTCAATTTTTACAAAAATATCTACTTAGAATTTGCTTCAGATTGTTTAAATCTATAAATCTTGATGGGGAGAAAAGTAGTGATTACAAGATTGAATGTTCAAATTCATGAATATGGTATATATCTCCATTTATTTAGAACTATAATTTCTCTATGTGTCGGTGCACATCTTTTATTAAATGTATTTATTTATACTTGGATTTTAACTATTAAGCTATTATAAATGGTGTTGTTTACTTAATTTCATTCCTAGGTATTTATTTCTGTTTCTTGTGTATAGAAATACTTATACTTTTCATTCTAGCTTTTTTTTTAGTAGATTTCCCTGGATTTTTACATTCACGATCATGTCATGTAAGAATAAAGACAGTTTCACTTATTGTAAAGTCTACTTGTTCCTGTTCTTTGTGGTTTCTTCGTTTTTTTGGGGGGTTTTTTCCCCCATGGTACTTTCTGTACAATGTCTAACAGATATGGGAAAGACAAAGATTGTTGCCTTGTTCTTGATGTTAGGGTGTTCGATATTTTGTGTTAAAGTATAATGTGCTTAACACTTTATCAGATTGAGAAAGTCTTCTACTTTCTTTTCTGAAGGGTTTTTTTACCCCTCATAAATGGGCAGTGACTTTTAACAAAAGTTTTTTCTATATCTATTACACGGAGATGATCATGTAATTTAAACTTTATATGAATATGGTGAATATATTGATTGACTTTAGAATATTGAGACAACTTTGCATTCTAGAGACAAACACCACTTGGTTATAATGTATTATCCTCTATAATCTTAGTATTTATTTTATTTCCTCTAATAATTTTTTAGTTACATGGCTTACTTTTCTTAAGCAGTTGCTTTAAAAATAATATACACCCTTAAATTATAGCTATCTCAAAATATTTAATTACCTCACGATTTCAGATATGACAATATTTTCCAATTGCTACCATCTACCTTTTGAGGCTTTGTGATTTTACTTCTACATATTGCATAAAATCTATGTTCTTTTGCTTTTTTTACTTTACATCGTCAATACTCTTTAAGGATATTTAATAATTTATGTATAGAAAACAAAAAGTAATTTTCAAAATATTTTTAAATATATTCTATTCTTTCTTATAAAGCTGAGTTTTTATCTCATGTCACTGCTTTTAAACCTACATAAATTCTTTTATTATTTCTTGTAGGACAGTTTTGCTGGAGTTTAATTCATTCAACTTTTGTCTGTTAGAAAATATCTCTATGCCACCATTAGTTTTTGAGGGATGTTTTTGGCAGATGCAGCAGTTAATTGTTCTTTCACACTTGAAAAATATTATCCTATTATATTCTGGCTTCCATTATTTTTGATGAGGAGTCAAGTAACATTCTTATCATTGTTTTTCTGTATAGGGAGTTTCTTTTTTCCCCCATCTGGCTACTTTTAAGTTAATCTTTTTATCTTTGTTTTTCTGCAGTGTGACTGTGATGTGTGCTTTTTGGATTGGTAGCCTTATTTTCCCATTTATATATAGCTAGATTCTATTTGCTAATTGTTAAGAACCTCTCTATGTTCATGAAAGATACTATTCAGTGATTTTTTTTTCTTCTGTATTGTTTTTCTCTTGTATTAGTATTAGGACTATCCTGCCCCCAATCCAGAAGACACGTGTTCGGTTTTTTTGAATTGTCTTAAAGAGTTTGTATAACATGGAAGCTATTTCTTCCTTAAAGAAAAATTTGCATTGATGCCATCTAGACATAGTGTTCCTTGTGGAAAATATTATATTTTATTTAAGTGTATTTAAAAGACACAGGGATATTCAAATTTTCTATTTTTTTGTGTGAGTGTGCCCAGTTAAAAAAATCTGTGTTTGTCAAGGGATTTGTTTATTTCCTTTAAGTTATCAATATGGTTGGCACAAAGTTGTTAATAATACCCTATTGCAATCTTTGTAATACCTAAAAACTCTGTGAGATGGTTTCTTTTTTATTCTTGAAACGGGAAAATTATGCTTTTCCTCTTTTTTTGATTACTTTTTCTAGGGGTTTATCAATTTTATTAATCATTTTACAAACAAATTTTTAGTTGTGTTAATATTTTCTATTATTTACCTTGTCTTTTTCCATTGATTTTTCTCTTTATTTTTTTTCCATCCATGTTAATTTGTTCTTGTTATGTTAGTTGTTTTAGTAACCTAAATAATTGATTCTTATTATATATATGCCTTTTAAATTTGTCATATATGTGTGTGTACACTTATATATGTCTTTAAACTTGTAAGTTTGCTGTTAAGTACTGCTTACCTCCATTACACAAATTTTGATACTTTGTGTTCTTCTTACTGAGCTCAAAATATTTTCAAATTTCAATTTTAATTTTTTCTTTAATCATGTATGTGTGTTTTAGTTATAATTTTATTTCTGTTTTTAAAAATTCTGTTGGGTTTTCAGAACATATTCGGTAGGATTTTAATTTTGAAAATGTATTGAGATTGTTTATAGCTAGAAATATTGTCTATCTTGGTGTATGTTCTAAGTACATTTGAGAAGACTCTTTATAATAAAAATATGGGGAAACAACTCAAAAATATCAATAAGACCAAGTTGGTTAAAAGTGATGTTCAACTATTCTACATCCTTATGCTACTTTTTGATCTATTACTGAGAGAAAACTATTAAAACTTCTTTTATGCTTAGGAATTTGTTTGTCTTTTCTGGTATATCACTGTTGGCTTCAGATATTTTGAAATTATATTAGTCACAGCATATACATTTATGTTTGTTATGTTGTGATGAATTTATCCTTTTATATTATAAAATATTCCCCATTATTCCTTGCATTACTCATTTATTTAGTCTGACATTAATGCAGCTACAACAGTTTTTTTTGTAATTAGTGTTTTTAGGGTATATAGTTTTCCATCTTTTAGCTTCAGTGTATCTGTGTCTTTATGTTTAAACTGTACCTTTTGTAAGGACCATTAGTTTATCCTTCTTTTTTTTACACAGGCTGCCAATTAATGCATTGTAATTAGACTTTTCAGTTCATTTATATTTGATGTATTTGTAGATGTGGTTGAATTTGATTCTACCATTTTGCTATTTGTTTTCTACTTGACTCACCTATTTTTTGTTCTGTTCTTCTTTATTGCCTTCTTATGGTTAGATTCCCACATGCATCTTTACCTTAATTCAGTCTATCTTAAATTGGTTTGTATTACTTCACAAACATTATAATTTATAGTAGTGTAATTCTGTTTTAAATTTATTGCTTGTAATTCTAGCACTTTGGGAGACTAATGCAGGAGGATTGCTTAAGCCTAGGAATTCAAGACGATCCTGGGTAACATGGCAAGACTGTCTCCACAAAAAACCAAAAAATTTAGGCAGATGGTGTGGCACACACTTGTGATCCCAGCCATTCAGGAGGCTGAGGCAGGAGAATCACTGAGCTCAGGAGGTCAAATCTTCTATGAACCATGATTATGCCTCTACATTCCAGCCTGAATAACAGAGTGAGACTCCATCTCAAAAAAAATTCCTTTTTTTTCTTTTTCTTTTACTTGGGGTAATTTCCATTGACATGTTTTTTAATTAATTTTTTTTGCTATGTCTAATCTTCTAAGCCAATTTTATAAATGTGTTAATCAATATCTATTTAATAAACCTTTTATTTTGTATGGTAATAGATTTACAAATAAATTGGATGTTAATCTGACTATACCGATAATATTTACAAATAATATGAGGATAATACAAAGAGTTCCCATATATCCCAGAAGCAATTTTTCCTATTATTAATATCTTACATTAGTGTGGTACATTTGCCATAATTAATGAACCAATGTTAATACATTCATATTAACTAAAGTTTATATTTATTTGGATTCCCTTAGTTTTTATCTAGGTTATTTTTCTATTTCAGAATTCCACTTAGGTATCCAGGAGACCACATTGTGTTTAGTGTAGTTGCCTTATGCTCCTTGTGGCTCTGGTAGTTTATCAAGACTTCCTTCGTTTTTGAGGTCCTTGAATGCTTTGAGGGATACTGCTTAGTTATTTTGTAAAATGTCTGATGATTTCCTCATGATCAGACTGGGTTATGAGTATCTGGGAGGAAAACCACGAGGTGAAGTGCCACTTATCACATCATACCAAGGCTAAATACTATCAACATGACTTATCAATACTGATGTCAAAACTGGTCATTTGGCTGAAGTGATGTTTTTCAGATTTCTTTGCTGTGAGGCTATTTTTTTCCTCTTTTTATACTTTGGAAGGATGTCACTATGTACAGCTCTCAATGTAAGAAGTTATGCTCCATCTCTTTGAGGATTATTTGAAATTCTGCATAGGAGATGTGCTTATTCTCCTCCATGTACTTTTTGTTCAATCATGTATCTATATTGGCGTAGACTCATGAACGTTTATTTTATAACTTGGGTTATAATTTAATTCTACTTTGTTTATAATATTTTGTTGCCCAGATTGTTTTAGTTCTGGCCATTGGAAGTTATTTCATTTGGCCCTTTTATCCATTTAACATATCCCCATTATTGTGTGTGTGTTTGTTTGAAAGCACTTACTTCCCTTTTCGGCACTTTTTAACTTTTATTATGAGATGCTCCAGGCTCATCTAGTATATTTCTGCCTTAATCCTGGAATCACCAATTTCTTTAAGACTTGTTTTATTATTATTATTATTATTATTATTATTATTATTATTATTATATTGGAGAATAGTACTGAAAACCAAAATCTGGGCCAGGCGTGATGGCTCATGCCAGTAATCCCAACATTTTAAGAGGCTGAGGTGGGCAGTTCACTAGCGGTCAGGAGTTCGAGAGCAGCTTGGCCAACCTAGTTTTCTAATACATGCATTTGATGCTAAAAATTTTCCTCTAAGCACTGCCTTTACTACATTCTAATTTTGATAAATTGTATTTGCAATTAAATTTTTTTAGTTTGTCATTTTATACATGAGTTCCTTAGAACTGTGTCATTTAATTTCCACATATTGGGGACTTAACTAGCTATTTTCTGTTACTAAAATCTAGTTTAATTTCATTGTGGTGTAAGAACACACTTTGCATAATTCCTTTCCTTTTAATTTTCTTAAGGTTTGTTTTCTGGCTGGAATGTAGTCTATATTAGAAAATGTTCCACATGAGGTGCAGGCAAATGTTTATATTGCTGTTGAGGGTTGGTGTATTCTATAAATGTCAGCTAGATCAAGCTGATTGATAGTGCTGTTCAGTTCAACCATATTCTTACTCATATTCTGCCTGTTTCATCTGCCAGTTACTGAGAGAAGGTTGTTGAAGTCTTCAACTCTAATAGTCATTTTTCTATTTCTCCTTTCAGTTCTATCAGGCTTTAATTCATTTATTTTGACATTCTTTCACATTCAGGATCTTTCTTTGGCAAGCTGAACCCTTTATTATTATGTAATGCCTCTATATATTTCGGACAATCTTCTCTTTTCCAAAGTCGGCTTTGTTTGAAATTAATACAGCTACTCCAGCTCTCTTTTGACTTTTGTCGACATGGTATATCTTTTCCATTTCTTCACTTTTAGCTTAAGTTTTTATATTTAAAGTGAATTTATTGTAGACAACACATAGTTAGGCTTCGTTTATTTCCATTCTGATAATCGCTGTTTATTAAGACCATTCATATTTAAAGTAACTTTAATTCACATTTAAAGTAATTGTCGGTATAGTCAGATTAACATCTATCAGATTTATCTCTGTTTTCTACTTGTTGACTTTGTTGCTTGTTCCTTTTTTTTCCAGACTTCTTCTGCCTTCTCTAGTTTTAATCCAACATTTTTTGTGCTTCCATTTTATTTTCTCTCTTAATATATAAATTATACTTATCTTTAAAGCTTTTTGTAGTTGGTTTAGAGTATACAATACATATTTTTCCAGCTTTATATAAGTATAATTGGTAAATAAAAATTGTATAAATTTAAGGCATGTAACATGATAATTTCATATACATATACATTGTGAAAGTATTACCACAGTCATTACAATACACATTTTTAAGCTAATTTAAGCCCAGCTTTAAATAACACTAATCTGTTTTATAAATAGTGGTGCAATATCATATTACAGAGTTTCACATTTTTTTTTGTCCCAATGCTGTCATTCATTTTACTTAACCATACTCTGTAATACTTAGTAACCAAATATGTTGTTTCTTTTGCTTCCTCAGTTATCTTTAGATAAATTAAGAATTAAAAAGTGAAATATTTTATTTTACTTCAATTTATTCTTTCTTTAAAAATATCATGTGTTTTCTGTAGGTAGATGTACATTTCTGGACTATATTATTTTCCTTTTGCCTTAGAAATAATTCTTTCAACATTTCTTGCTAAGGAACCCTGTTAGAAATAAATTCTCTTAGTTTTGTTATTTTTTAGAGAAAATTTTTATTTTTTCCTCATTTTTGAAGGATAATTTTGCTGAATATATAATTCTAGGTTTGTGGGTTGTTTTCTCTCTCAGTACTTTAAATATGCTGCTCCACTCTCCCTTGCTTGCATAATTTCTGATGAGAAGCTCTCTGTGCTAATTATCCTTGTGTTTCAGTCAAGATTTCTTCTTTGTCTTTGATTTTATGCCGTTTGAATATGACATGCTCAGGTGTGTTTTTTGATGTTTATCATGCTGGATGTTCTCTGAGTTTTGTGGATTTGTGATTTGGTGTGTCATTAATTGTGGGGGCTCAGCCATTATTACTTCAAACATTTCTTTTGATATGGTGTTCTAATTACATGTCTGTTATGCCTTTGGAAATTGACCTACAATTCCTGGACGTTCCATGCATTTTATTTTGGTAAACGTCTGTTAATCTATTTTCAAGCTCACTTATCCTTTTCTTGACTGGGTCTGCTTATGAGGGACCAACAGCATTCTTCATTTCTATCACAGAGTGATAGATTTCTAGCATTTTCTCTTTATTCTTTCTTAGAGTTTACACCCATCTGCTCACATTACCCATCATTTCTTTTATGTTGTCTACTTTTTACATTATATCTCTTAACATATTAATTATAATTATCTTAAATTGATCATTTTCACATTTGTGTCATTTCTGAATTTGATTCAATTTACTTTTTAATTGATAAATAAAATTGTATATATTTATGGTATACTACATGATGTTTAGAAATATGTGTACATTGTGGAATAGCTAAATTCATCTAATTAACGTACACATTGCCTCACATACTTATCTTTTTATAATGAATACACTTAAAATCTACTCTTTAATAATTTTCAAATACATAAAATAATGTTATTAATTATAGTCACCATGTTGTACAATAGATTTCTTGAATTTATTCCTCCTGTATAATTGAAATTTTGTGCTCTGTGACCAACATCTCTCCAACGCCCCCCCAACCCCCTTAGGCCCTGGTAACCACCATTCTACTCTCTGCTTCTATGAGTTCAACTTTTTCAGATTCCACATCTAAGTGAGATCATGCAGTATTCATCTTTTTGTGCTTGGCTTGTTTCACTCAACATGGTGCCCTTTAGGTTCATCCATGTTGTTGCACATGATAGGATTTCTTTCTTTTTCAAGGCTGAATAGTATTTCATTAAGTATATTCACTATATATAGTAAATAATGTTGCAGTGAATATGGAAATGCAAATATCTTTTTGACATATTGATTTAATTCCCTTTGGATATATACCCAGTAGTGGATTGCTGGATCATATGGCAGTTCTATTTTTAGTTTTTTCAGGAACCTCCACCCTGTTTTCCATAATGGCTGCACTAATTTACATTCCTGTCAATAGTGCATAAGGGTTCACTTTTCTCCACATCCTTGCCAACACTTAGCTTTTGTCTTTTTGTTAATCTTTTTGTCAGTCTAATTGGTATGAGCTGATATCTCATTGTGGTTTAATTTGCATTTTCCTGAGGATTAGTGATGTTGAACATTTTTTCACATACCTGTTGGCCATTTGTACGTCTTCTTTTGAAAAATGTTTATTCATGTCCTTAACCCATTTTTTTTTTTTTTTTGAGACGGAGTCTCGCTCTGTCGCCCAGGCTGGAGTGCAGTGGCCGGATCCCAGCTCACTGCAAGCTCCGCCTCCCGGGTTCACGCCATTCTCCTGCCTCAGCCTCCCGAGTAGCTGGGACTACAGGCGCCCACGACCGCGCCCGGCTAATTTTTTGTATTTTTAGTAGAGACGGGGTTTCACCGTGGTCTCGATCTCCTGACCTTGTGATCCGCCCGCCTCGGCCTCCCAAAGTGCTGGGATTACAGGCGTGAGCCACCGCGCCCGGCCACGTCCTTAACCCATTTTTAATGAGGTTATTTATTTTCTTGCTATTGAATTGAGTTCCTTACAGATTTTAGATATTAAGCCTCATCAGATGTGTGGTTGGCAAATATTTTTCCCATTCTGAAAGCTATCTCTTTCTTAATGAAGTTTGATTTTGATGATTACTTTGTCTTTTTTGACTTAGTTTTTTCTCTTTTTGTGTGTCTTGTAATTTATTGTTGTTAATCAGACATGTTGTATTGGGTAATAGGAACTAAGGAAATTAACAATTTATTGTGAGGATTTATGGTAACTTGACTAGGAATTAGTCCGTGTTTAATATTTGGTGTAGCTATAGGTGTAAGAGCTTTCAAATTCGGTGTCATTTGCCTTTCCCTTTTGGGCTTCCCTAGGTACTCTTTTTCAAGGAGAATCTGTGTTTCTCAACACTTTCAGCTATTATTATACTGGAGCCCAGCCGATGTGCTGATAGCTGGTGGAAGAGAATGGGTGTTCTACAATCTGATTAAATCTCAGTGGTTAGTGGGCTGTTGCTTTGGGGGCCTGTGTTTTCTCCATTAGTATAGCATTTTCCCTTTGTCCCCTTCTCCTTTCCCTGGCTGCAGTATTCCCAGTCTATTAACTTGAGGCTCAGTCATGATTTCTGTTTTGTTGTTATTGTTGTAGTTGTCGTTTTCTTTTTTTTTTTATTATTATACTTTAAGTTCTAGGGTACATGTGCACAACATGCAGGTTTGTTACATATGTATACATGGAAACCATCATTCTCAGCAAACTATCACAAGAACAGAAAACCAAACACCGCATGTTATCACTCACAGGTGGGAATTGAACAATGAGATTACTTGGACACAAGAAGGGGAACATCACACATCGGGGCCTATTGTAGGGAGGGGGGAAAGGGGAGGGATAGCATTAGGAGATATACCTAATGTAAATGACTAGAGACATGGATGTTGTCATTTTCTTAGGTGAGCTAGGAAGGCTAGGTGTGGGACTTGGAGTGCAAAATATGCTCTCTCCCCCAACTGGAATATGGATTTGGTAGTCTTTTCCCCCAGAAAATGCATTTATTATAGATGAGGCTCTGGGTGTATTTCACATGGTCACTCTTTTCCTCCCCCTGCCAAAATCATTAGGGGATCTTTCTCAGATCTTCACTGTGAAATCTAGTAGGATCCCTTGAGTAAAGACCATGAATATGCAGGGGCCACCCCTAAGACTACTCCACAGGAGTTTCACTCTCTCATGTTATGCCACACTTAGCCACCAGCCGAGGCAGTTTATGGCTCTAGCAGCTTCTGTTCCAGATAAGCAATCTCAGCTGTGTCTTTCTAGTTGCACCTTTTGCTCCAAATTGTCAAGTGGTAGTTTACCCTGCAAACTCAGTTCTTTGAGGGTCCAAGATGAACCATTGATCTTACTTTTTCTAACTCTTTCTTGTAAGGACAGAAGCGATAGCTTTCTTTTCTTTTTCTTTTTTCTTTTTTTAAGACAGAATCTCGCTCCATCGCCAGGCTGGAGTGCAGTGGTGTGATCTCCGCTCACTGCAACCTCTGCCCCCCGGGTTCAAGCGATTCTCCTGCCTCAGCCTCCGAGTAGCTGGGACTACAAGTGTGCACCACCACACTCAGCTAATTTTTTTTTTTTAAGTAGAGACAGGGTTTCACCATGTTGGCCAGGATGGTCTCGATCTCCTGACCTCGTGATCTGCCCACCTCGGCCTCCCAAAGTGCTGGGATTACAGGCATGAGCCACTGTGCCTCAGCCTGAAGTGACAGGTTTCAAGCTCTTAATATGTCAGAGATGAAATTGGAAGTCTTAATGTATTTTTTTCCTATGTTCTGGAATTCCAAGTTGACTGTTGTTTAGAGTTTTTATTTCTCTGCTGAAAATCTGCATCTGCTGATTCATTCTGTCCATTTATCCTGAATTCCTTTTGCCATTCATATTAGCTACTTTACTTTCTTTTCTGCTCATTCTAACATCTGGACCACCTATAAAGTTTTCTATTGACCTTTTTCCTCTTTATTCATGAATCACATTACCCTAAGTCTTTACCTGTCTAGTAATTTCTTATTGCTTACTGGATATTGAGTATAATACGTTGCACATATTCTGGATTATGTTATTTTCCTCTAAATATTGATTTCTTTCATTCTGATAGGAGGTTAAGATACCAGCAGATCAACTTAACTGGGAAGAAGTTTTGTTTAAGGCTTTATTAAGATTGGTCTATTTTAGTTTTGCAAATATTTTTGAAGCAGTCATCAGCCATGTTGTTCTGTAAAAGGAGAGAGAGTAAATATTTTACACTTTGTGGCCCATATGGTCTTTCTTGCTGCTACTCAAACCTGCGAGAGTAGTCAGCTGTGGATACCAGCTTTGGGTCAGCTGTGGATACCAGCGCCTGCACTAATGGAGGTGGAGGGGAGTGAAGGGGACTCTGTGAGCGTCCTTGGTTGTAATATTGTTTATTGTGCTAGTTTTGTGTTGGTTGGCCTCTAGCCAGGAGGTGGCGCTCTCAAAGAGCATCAGCAGCCGTAGTATAGGGTGGATCAGGGAGTGGGTGGGGCCATAGAGTTTCCAAGAGATTATGTCCTTTGTCTTCAGCTACCAGGGCAGGTAGGGAAAGACCATCATGTGAGAGCAGGGTTAGGTGAATCTGAGCTCGGACTCTCCTTTCTTAGGGCTTGCTGAGGCTGCTGTAGGGAATGGGGGTGTGGTTCTCAGGCCAATGGAGTTACGTTCCTGGGGGGATTATGGCTGCCTCTGCTGCATCATGCAGGTTCCCAGAGAAGTAGGGGAAAGCCAGCAGTCATAAGTCTCACCCCACTTCCACATAGCCCACAAGGCTGGTCCCACCCCTTCTCTCTCCCCACCCAACATTACCAAGTTTATTTCCAGGCAGTGAGTGAACAGGACTGAGAAGTTGCCACAGGCTCTCAGCCTCCCAGCTGAGAAAGCAAGTAAGGCTTTCAGGTTTCAGGCCTCCTCACCTGCCATAGTTTCTGTGCTGTGTCTGCACTCTTGATTCACCCACTCCTCCAGGTTCTGTCCAGGAAACTTCACATTTGGTCAAAATTGTTACAAAGTTCAGCTGGAAGTTTCCTTCTTCCTGTGGCCTTTTCTCAGTTCCTCTGGCAGCCCTTCCCAAAACGCTTTCACTCACTTTGTGGGACAAAGTCAGAAATGGCTTTCCTGGGGACCAAGAGAGCTCACAAGACTCTTTCTGCTGTTTCTTCTACCCCTATATTTTTCTTGGCTCTCTAAATTTATCTCAGCTCCAGGTAAGGTCAAATCCTTCTCCAGCGATCTGGACCTTCAGGTTCCCCAGTGAGAGTGTGTGTTCAGGGATAGATGATCCCCTTTTTGTACTTTCACACTTTGGGCACTCATAGTTTCTCAGCTGTCTCCCGGAGACTGCAGGAGCAATCCGCTTCCCTCAAAGGGTCTGTGGATTCTCTCAGCTTTCCTGAGGTGGTTCTTGGAGCAAAAGTTCATGATGTGAGTCTCGACATGCTGTTCTGTCTGTCCAAGTGGGAGCTGCAAGTTGGTTCTGCCTCCTGTCTGCCATTTTCCCCCCATGTGTCCTCCTTGTATTCTATTTCACTTCTGCAGACGAGAAGTGTGAAGCCCTCAGGAGGAAGAGCTACTTGAATATAAAGTTTACCTGATTTTCTTCTCCTTTTTCATATTTCAGGTTTCTTCATGATTCTGCCATCTTTGGATTGTTCTACAACACCATCAAACAGTATATATTGACACTTGGTCAGTAGTTTATGTAGGGGTCCGCGTGTTTCCTAAACAAAGGAATGAACACACAAGACAACACAAGACAAGACAAACATGGCGGCCGCCTCGAATGGCACGCTCTGCTTTATTTTATACAGTCGTTTGTGGAATGTTGCCAAGTCACAAGACACATTGTTGTTTTTCTGACCTTTTCCTGACTTTCTGGATTTTCAAGATGTTTACACATAAACAAGCCCCCAACGCCCTGCTTCGTTTGCAAGAGCAGGACTTATTGGGAATGCCCTGCTTCGTTTGCGAGAGCAGGACTTATTGGGAACACCCTGTTTGTGAGCATGTAGTCCTCTACAAGTTTATAATTGCTATTGGTAGGATTGTTGTCTCATGAAGTGGTTCACAAAGAAAGGAGGTGAGATATTTAATTCCAAGAAAATCCAGCATGAACTACTTGAGGAATAAACCAACATTCAGAATTTGGGCCTCCCCTTGGTAGACTCCAAAACCTGATTCCATCAGGTGGATCTATTCATATTAACCAATCACAAGACTAACAGATAAAATTAGAAAGCCATTTTACTAATTTCCCAAGATAAATAAGAGTTGGACCAGAGTCCTCACAGCTGCATCATTGGCAACTTTCTTTTCCTGTAGCCAACTCTACATGGAAAGTGAAATTACAACCAGGAGTTTGTTTGTTGAACATGAAATCAGAAAAAAGGCAATTGTTTGGATGCTTAATATAATCAAGCTAATAAAGCCTCAGGTATACAGCTTCACATAATGGGTAGCCCAGCAATGGAACCCAGCTCCTCCAAGTTCACTAGCTGAGCTTTCTCTTCTCCAATGGCACCTGTTTATCTCTGTACTTCTCTTTCTTATGGACTTTTGTGGCTGTCCTGTAACTTTATCCAATGACACTATTCTTTGGTAACAATATTAATAATGTTAACATTATGGAAAATGGTACTGGCCTGGATGCCATTTTACCCGTTTCTTGTAACTTTCCATACCAATATTTGCATTGGATTCTGTTTTTATTCATTCAAAGTTCAATTCTAAGAAATATATTCTACTTTCATAAAGTTCAAAATTTTAGGGATGGTTTTGTAACATGTTTCAAGCAGGGACTACAGTATCTACCTCTTTGGGTTTGAAGATTAAATGGGATAACATATGTAATGCTTCTGGCACTAACTTGATAAGCATTGAAAAAAGCCTTTCGTTTCCTTCCCCTTACTTAATGAAAACAGGTGTTGAAGGAAACGCATCCATTTTTCTCTTGTATGTCCCCCATATGATAATAGTTTTCTTAAGTTTTGGCTGGCCAGAGAAATAAGGGTGCCGAAAGCATTTTTCAATCATAACGCTGGATGGAGATTAAAACAAAACAAAAGCTTTAAGGCTTTTAATTACCAAGACTTAGTCACAAGACACTGGTAAATCAGAACCTTACTGTACCTTAAATATCAGCATTGGAACATCATATGTTCTGGCTTCTTTTAATCATTAGAACATCTAAGCCAAAACTCTCAGTGTTTATCTTGCTGTGATCTTGGTGGTGAATTTAAAAAGTGAGCAGTCAACCCCATCAGCAGCAGATGTAAATTACACATATGATAACTATATATATTATGACTCACATCTTATTTTATATACACTGATATTTACCATAATAGTTAAATGTCTGCCATATGGAAAACACTAGGATGATTGCTTTAAATGTCATTCCGTGTAATCCTCACAGCTCTATTCACTCAGGTTGGTTTTCATTTTCCAGATGAGGAAACTGGCACAGAGCAGACTCTCTCTGTAAGTGTTTGAATGAACACGTGGATAAGAGGAGTTGGAAACTTTCTCAAGATCACCTACCCAGCAAGTGTCAGGCCAGAATGCAGACCACTCATTTCTAGTTCTAAGGCCTGCATTCACTGCACTGCTTCACAATTTCTCTTAACACATTTTTATCTTAGCCAAGGCTTACAAAAATCATGGCCAAATGAACGATTCTGATAGTGAAGAGCTGGGGACATGGAACAGACTCAGAAAGAACTATTTGGAAAGAAGAAAGCTTTTGGTGCTGTCCATCAAAAACAAAACCCACCTCCTCTTTGTCCTGTTTCCATACCAGGAAAGATACATTTCAATGTGAACTTGTGTAATTTCATTACTAACGCAATTATTATTTATATCATGGAAGAAAGAGTCTGGAAGCCTTGAGTCAATCATAGAGCCTCTTTGGTCTTTAGTTGCCACATCAATCAGAGATGAGTATTAGCTCAGATTACCTTTAAGGTCCAAGAGTTCAGGGCTCCACACTTCAATCACATCCATTCTTTACTGTGACTGGCTTTCCCAGCTATGTTCTAATGGAACAGATTGACAACAGCAAACACAGAGTCAAATTCCCATTTAAAACACAGGTCTTGTTATTTTGGTACCAATTACAAGGTTATGGATCATGCTTAAAGGTGTTTAATATGCTGTAATGTTTAGACACACTTGGCTCCAACATTTATGAGGGCTGTTTGTAGCAACAAGAAGCATGCTCTCATTCCATAAGTATGCAAGACTGCAGTAAAAACAGTACAGATGGGCCGGAAAGAAAGAACCTCAAACTGCCTACAAAGAAGGGCAACAAGTGTTTTGGGCTGCGCTGTATTTTTACCTACTGCCAAATCTCTCATCAGTCAGAGCCTGTTTTTACAGGGGCATATTTTGTTGTTGCTTTTTTAGTTTATTTCAATCCCTGATGTAGAGTATTTGTAAAAAATTGTGTGAAGGATTTTATGGCCTTGTATGACTATATTTTATTCAGGAGTTACATATATATATATGTATTTCTTAATGAGACCACAGTTTCTGGAGAGTGTTGCTGATTATCTCTTCTTACCAAACCAAGGTAACAGGTGGTAGAAAAGTGCCTGAGGATACTCAGTGATGCAATGGTCAAAGGATGGAAAGTGGTCTCTTGAGCCCAAATATTGTAGATGTGCTGGAGTCCTGGAAGGATAGAATTCCCTAGGCAACCTCAGTCTATCTCCACAGAAAAACTTCTATCCAGATATGCTTTTAAATACCAAGAAGGAAGTGAAATATATAGTCCATTTAAGAACCAAATTCCTGGCTGAAGAACCAAATTAGGATTCACACGTAATGGGAATGCTACAAAAAAAGACCAGCTGCAAATGACCAGCCATGTGCATGTACCTATAACAGAAAGAAAGAAGAAAGAAAGAAAAAGAAAGAAAGAAAGAGAGAGAGAGAGAGAAAGAAAGAAAGAAAGAGAGAGAGAGAAAGAAAGAAAGAAAGAAAGAAAGAAAGAAAGAAAGAAAGAAAGAAAGAAAGAAAGAAAGAAAGAAAGAAAGAAAGAAAGAAAGAAGAAAGAAAGAAGAGAGAGAGAGAAGGAAGGGAGGAAGGAAGGAAGGAAGGAAGGGAGGGAAGGAGCGAGGGAAGGAGTGAAGAGGGGGAGAGGGAGTGAGGAAGGAAGGTAGCGGGGAAGGAGAAGACCCTCACTGGCTTGGTTGCAGATGCTTGATCCGAAGGCATCATGTTGATGGAGAAGCATGAAGACATACAGGGACTACTAGTTTAGCATAAAGGGACTAAAACATACAAAATGTCAGTGTGTGTGTGTGTGTGTGTGTGAGAGAGAGAGAGAGCGAGAGCGAGAGAGCATCATTAGAGGTGACAAAGATTGAAGGAAGCAGAGGAAGTCAGCCTTAACATACAAGGTTCAATTTAATTCAGTTAAACCTTTTCAGCATGCTTCCAGGGATGGTGCTAGGCACTGGGGAGGCAAAGCAAAACAAGGTATGATAAAGCAAGATAAGACGTTTATCTTGAGAGCAAGCAAATGTCAGGAAACTATGGCCAGTGGGGCCAAATGGCTTTTTTTTTGTACTGCCAGTGAACTAAAAAACAATTTTTTGTACATTTTTAAAGGGTTGTAAAAAAAATGAAAGAAAAATAAAACACAAAAGTTAAAAAGAAAAAGAGCATGCAAAACCATATGTGGCTTACAATGTCTAAAATATTTACTGTCTGGCCTTTTACATAAAAAGTCTGCAGACTTCTGCTCCATAGAAAAGTTCGATTATTGGAAGTGAATTACAAAGAAACAAGGGCTAGAATGGGGTGAACGTGTGGTTTATTAGGTCCAATAGAGAGATGATTTACCCAGAGGCTTCTCAGAGGAAGTGGCAACTCACCTGAGATCTGAAGAATGAGTAGAAAATAGATAAAGAAAGACGTGAACATGAAGAAAGAATATTCAAAGCAAATGAAACAGCGTGGGCTAGGTATGGAGAATTGATGGGTGTCACAGAAATATAGATGAAAAATGAGGAGTTGAAAGCAGTAAAGCTAGAAACTCAGATGGGTAAACTGGGACGTCATCTCTTCTTCCAGTGCGAGATTTTATTATTCCTTGAGGACTTAACCCCCAGCTCACAATCTGCTAATAGTCAAGACATACGTCTTGTCATGATGTTAAGGGAGAGTACTGAAGCCAGCAGAATGGTTGACTTAGAAAAGTGGGTCTGTAGATTTAGGTAGGCACAGTGTGTCCTGCAGTCTGTGACAGGCACTGGCCTCGTCAGCTTGCAGCAGTTTTTCTCCATTTATATTAGTCCACCACCCAGACCACAAGGCTGCCAAATCCCTGAGTCATTGTGAGTTTCTTTCCCTCTACCTCCCAAACTCAAAACCTCATTATCCTCTCTTTCTTCAACTTCCTCAAGGAGACTGAGCAGTTTCTCTTTTTTAAACCCCTAAAACACAAAGATCTGATAAAACCCTCTTTTCTGGACAAAGGCGTTCCCTATTACTTTGTTTGTCATGAGCCACATGAGGCTTAGACTTAGGAGATATTGGTGGAAATAGTAGAAGGTGAATATATTTGGAAGACTTGTAGGAAATTTACATGCCACAGTGACTGACTTAGGCTGTCAATTCTGTAATTCAGCCGGACATGTGGCTCCAGTCCAGTCTGCCAATTTATTGTAGGCATTTCAAAGGAAACTAAGTCACTTTTGGGATTACGTGAGGTCATTTAATGAATGAACCTTGGTCACTCTGGGATTCAACTAGGTTAACTGAGATTTCTCTTTCAAGGAGACAGGTTTATGTTCACCAACACTCACCTGCTGACCTCCGCTTTAGTGATCTTTAGTCGTTGTTACCTATTCCTGTAGCAGAAACATCCACATTCTCCACTCCACTCTGATCTCTAGCTCCTGAATTCACTCCCTGACCACGAAGACTAGCTCTCAGCCAGTTCCGAGCTACGCTTAGGGTATACAAAAAATATTCAGGATTCTCCAGTGTCTCATAGAAATATCTCAGACTCACTCTGTCCAAAGACATCTGATCATTCTTGCTTTCTTAAAAAATTGAAGTAAAATTTATACACCATAAAATTAACAACCTGTTTAAAGTATGCAATTCAGTGAATTTAGTGCTTTCACAGCGTTGTGCAGCCATCACCTCTTACATAGTTCCAAGACATTTCATTACCTCAAAAGGAAACCCTATACCAATGAAGCAGTCACTCCCCACTTCCTTCTTCTCCCAGCTCCTTGCAACCAGTAATCTGTGTTCTGTCTCTGTGGATTTACTTATTCTGGACGTTTCGTATAAATGGGATAACATATGTAACCTTTAGTGTCTGGCTTCATTCACTCTGCAAGGTTTTAGAAGTCGGTCCGTGTTATACCACATATCAGTAATTTATTCCTTTTCATGGCTGAGTAATATTCAATTGCAAAGATATTTTGCTTTTTATTTAGGTTTTTTCCACTTTTGGCTATTGTGAATGGTACTGCTATGGACATGTATGTACAGAAATTTAGGGAAGTTTTCCATTTTTTTGGCTATGTATTCAGGAGCAGAATTGCTGGGTTTTGTGGTAATACTGTTTAACTTTTTTTTTTTTTTTTTTTTTTTTTTTTTTTTTTTTTTTTGAGACAGAGTCTCACTCTGTTGCCCAGGCTGGAGTGCAGTGGCATGATCTTGGTTAACTGCAACCTCTGCCTCCTGGGTTCAAGTCACTCTTCTGCCTCAGCCTCCTGAGTTGCTGGGACTACAGGTGGCCACCAACAAAACTGGCTCATGTTTGTATTTTTAGTAGACATGGGGTTTCACCATGTTGGCCAGGCTAATCTTGAACCCCTGACCTCAAATGATCCACCCGCCTTGGCTTCCCAGAGTGCTGGGATTGCAGATGTGAGCCACCACTACCCGCCTTTCGTGTTTAAATTGTTCTGAACCTTCATACTACTTTCTACAGTGACTGTACCATTTTATATTCCATGATTTTTTTTTAGCCCTAATGACACTTCTCTTTCAATTTGCTGCCTCCTTAGGCTGCACCATTGAAACTGAAGCATGTTCTATTTTGTGAATTCAGCTGACCCATTGTCCGTTGCCCTCAGAACCGAGAGCATAAAGGAACAGCATATATGGCATAGAGATCCATGAGAATTTACAATACAGTCATGTTCTTTGCATTTCTATTCACATGAGCTAGTTAAACTTCATCTCTTTGATTGGAAACACTGGACATGTCACTGTGGTTTTTTTCCTTCTCTATACGTATAGTACAGCTGACCCTTGAACAACAAATGGAATAGGGCCACTGATCCCGGTCCCATGCAGTTGAAAATCTGAATATAAGTTTTGAATTCCCAAATATTTAATTACTAATAGCCTGTGGTCGAATGGGAGCCTTATTGATAACATAATCAATGTGCATTTTGTATATTTTTATACACTGTATTCTTACAATAAAGTAACATAGAGAAAAAATGTTATTAAGAAAATTAAAAAGGAAAGGAAATATGTTTACTTTCATTAAGTGGAAGTAGATTGGCCAGGCACGGTGGCTCAGGCCAAGGCAGGCAGATCACAAGGTTAGGAGATCGAGACCATCCTGGCTAACATGGTGAAACCCCATCTCTACTCAAAATATAAAAAATTAGCTGGGCATGGTGGCATGTGCCTGTAGTCTCAGCTACTCAGGAGACTGAGGCAGGAGAATCGCTTGAACCTGGGAGGCGGAGGTTGCAGTGAGCTGAGATAGTGCCACTGGACTCCAGCCTGGGTGACAGGGTAAGACTACGTCTCAAAAAAAAAAAAAAAAAAAAAAAAAGGTGGAAGTGGATTATCATAAAGATTTTCATCCTCATGATCTACACATTCAGAAGACTGAGAAGGAGGAGGAAGAGGAGGGGTTGGTCTTGCTGTCTAAGGGGTGGCCGAAGCAGAAGAAAATCTGCACGTAAGTGGATCCACACAGCTCACACCCACATTGTTCAAGGGTCAACTGTATATACTTCATGCTATGGGTAGTCCATTCAGGGCCTTATTTGTTAGTACTCAAAGTCTCCCTCTAGAAAAGCCTGGATTTTGGAATAAAGATCAATCACTTTAAAGACTATCTCAGACTTTACGATACTTTACGAATGTCAAAAAGATATTTCAAAGGCAAGCACCTGATTTTCTATTCTCAACTCTGATTAGCCCTCCTGTTGAAGACAGAGGATATTGAAAACCAATCTTGTGTCCTGGATAGTGAGGGAAACAAGCATGGAAAATACTTGATTAATATCTTAAAACGTTACCTTGCTACTCTTTGTGAAATAGAAACGAAAGAACTTTGTGATTGATTGAATGATATAGATGAGAGTAGGAGAAGTGAAGAATGTGACCAAGGTTTATAACAATCCGTGGTAATGACTAGAAATCAGAAAGGAGTCCTGGTTAGTGAAAAGGCATCAAGTTTGGTATCATATTTAGTTTAAGATATAAGGGTAATAAAAACCTTAAGATATTGATCGAGTGGTTGAAGTGATATATCACAGAATATAAACTGAAGGGACGTGAAAATACAAATGCTAAGTATTTAGGAAGAAGCTGGAAAATAAAAAAAAAATAGATGTGCCTGTGAGATTGAGAAACAGTTGTAGACTTTTACTAGAAGTTGTGTTGGAACCAGCCTTTTGTGAACAACTAGAAAATCTGGACAAAATGAGAGAAAACGCTACTGGAAGTTGATAGAGCGATGACATGAGAATAAAGAATCATTGAGCCAGGAGTAAAGTAGGATGAGCTTGGCATTTGGAATCACTTTTTACCTGAGGGTGTTGTGGATTCCCAAGGAGGTAGCTGAGAGGCTGAATTGGTGAGCCATCTTTTTAACAGCCTATGGGACTTGGGGGACAAAAATTAGAGTTGTAAAGCTGCTAAGATGGGGTGCCCTGGTGAAACTCTTTAATTTGTTTGGGATGCCAATTGGCTTTATTCTTAGAGGAATCATTAGCCAAAAATAGATCAGTCTTCCAAGGATGTCACCACAACTTGAAACTCTCTCAATTCTTGAAATTAGTGAGTTAATTGACTATGTTATCAGTAAGGCTTCCAGTCAACTGTAGGCTACTGGTAATTAAGTCTTTGGGTATTCAAAAATTATATTCAGATTTTTTTTCTGCATTGGGCAGGGATCAGTGGCCCTCAGCACACATTTACAAACAGAATACATGGTTACAATTTCAGTTCCACCAATTACTTTGGATAAGTTATTTCACTTTTCTGCTATACTGACCATATTTGTAACTTTAGCAGAGTAACATTTTAAAAAGTTTAGAGATATCTACCCTAGGACTTCCCTCTTTTGTTCCTTCCCACTTTCAAGCAAATATATCATTATGTGCTTATTCTCAAAGAAGGAATATGAGAGAAGCAAGTCAAAAAACAAGAGCCTTCTCGCAGTGTTAGGATTTCAAAACATACATGTTCTGAAAGAAGTAGAAAATATTTTTGATGAACATGACATATTTAGCAGAAAACCTCATAGTCTTCTCTATTATTTTTTTCTTTCAGATTGGAAAATGATGCTTTGGTTTGTAAGGGTAAGGCATGAAGGAAGGACACTAGGAGCCCCCAGTTACAAGGGCAATTGGAAAGTCCCACTGAAAGTTGTCCAAGCTTGAGAGAGGCAGTAAAATATCAAATAGATTTGTGGGATGCAAGAACAGAGGGGTAGAGCTATAGGGAGGCATCTGGATCCCAGAGATGAATGACTGCATGGTGTACCTAAGACAGCTTTATGGCATATAGGCTAAGAAAAACGGTTCTTTCCCCCAGCATGTGCCTGGGTATCAGAATGACTACTGCTCCTAGCCAAGTGACACAGAGACACAAGTAAGAGCCACCAGAGGTGAAGGCCAGGAACAAGGATGTCTCCAAAGACCTGCTGATGGAGACCAGAGAGCTAATCATCTGAGGACATGCCATTGTGCCAAATTCCATCCTTTAGCTGATTTAATTCTCATAAAAACTCATAAAATAAGTGTTGTTAGTATTATTTCTATTTTATAGAGAGGAAAATTACAACTTAGAAAAATTAAATGATTTGTTAAAAGTTATGCAGTGATGGAGACAGTATTTAAATCCGAATCTGCCTGGATGCAGAGACCATATTCTGAAGCAAGGGGCCGTGCCTTAGACATTTGACTTTTGATTCTAAACCCACTGTAGAAGAATGGGTTACTGCACATCTTAGCTTCCTTGGTACAGATGGCCAAACCTCTAATAATTTGCACCATCTAAGAAATCTGTCTTAAGTATCTTTCTTGAAGGAGAATAAAATTCATCCATTTAATCCCTTTACAGTGCTATTATGTAAAACGATATAATAGCCTTGGTTTTATGCTTTCCTAATTAATAGTGTCTCTGCTAATAAATTTTTACTCCATAAAATCATAAGTGGAATCTTTTAGCCTATACAAATGTAAGCATGTACCAAAACCTTTCAAATACATATCAACATTATAAACCTCCCCAATCCCAAATGGAACGACACACAAATTATTTAGGATTAGAGATGACTGGAACATCTAAACTCAACACAACAGTGTTTTAAACAAGACAGAAATTTTGTTCTCCTTCACACAAAGCCCAGGCATGGCATGGAAGCTCTGCCTCATGAAGTTGTCAGCTACACTAGCATCCTTCCATTCACCACTCAGCCACTCCTCGAATGTGGCTTCACCATCATAGTCCAAAACACCATGTGTACTCCAGGCAACAGATGGATGGAGAAAAAAGACAAAACTATGTACTTAGCTCCTAAAGAAGTCTCTCAGAAATTTCTGTTGGACCCTTCGAGTTTCATTCCATGGCCAGAATTTGAACACATAAACATACCTGGCCTTATGGTAAACCAGGAAATATATTCTATTCTGGACAGCTGTTTGCTTCTCTAGAAATTCTATTGCTGTGGGAAAGGGAGGAAAACCAACCCTGGAAACCAGCTAACAGGCTCTCGCACAGAAAACCTTGTGTATACACTCACCTGACCACAAAAAATCCTATAAACCTACTTCCCTGAGAAATTAGGGATCCGTGGTCTGAATCTTGAAAATTGATCTCATAAGAACTGATCAATCCACAGCTCATCTCTGTGTCTATCTTTATCATGGATATTGCTTATCAATCATGTATTAGGAAACAAGATAGAAGGACTAGACTGTGTTGTCAAAGAATGAACACTATGTATGTATGTTTTATACATAATGTCCATATTTATGTATACCTTTTGTTCATGTAAGTATATATTAATACTATATATATTACACATTCATATTGATATCTATGTAGCTACCTATATATAACTTTTTAAGATTAAGTATATAACACATGCAAAAGTACATAAAACACAAATGTATAGTTTAATGAATTATCTGATGCGGTCTGAAGGTTTATGTCTCATCTTCACTCCTAAATTCACATGTTGAAACTTAATCCCCAATGAGAGGATATTTAGATGTGGTGTCTTTGGGAGGCAATTAGGTCATGAAGGCAGAGCCTTCGTGAATGGGATTAATGCCCTTATAAGAGAGGCTCCAGAGAGTTCCCTCTTGCCTCTGCGTGAAAGATTACATTCACAAGACAGATGCTATGCACCAGAAGTGAGCTATCACCAGACGTCAAATTTGACAGTTCCTTGATCTTGGACTTCCCAGCCTTCAGAACTCAGAAATAAATGTATGCTGTTTACAAGCCATTTAGTGTATAGCATTTTGTTATACCAGCCCAAAAGGACTAAGATATTATCATAAAGTGAAACCCACATATTCAGTACACCACCAAGATCAAGAAATAGAACAATGCCAGCCCCTAGGAGCTCTCACATGTCCCCTCGCTCATCAAAAACCCCCTCTTCCTTAAAGATATCCTTAAAGATAACCTCAAGACTGACTTATGATAATAATAAAAAAATATTTTTAGGTAGAAAACTTGAGTTCTAGTATCATTAGTGTCTCTGACTAGTTGTGTGATTCTGAGCAAACCAGTTTATTTCCGATGTATGTATGTAGTTAGAAATTTTACATTATATGTATGCATATAATGTAAATTTGTGTGTGTGTGAGTGTGTGTGCATATATGTGTATGTAATGAAAATCTCCAAGTAAATGGTAAGATTGTTTCCAGGTTTTAAAGTCTACTTTCTGTGTGTGAGTAAATAATTATATTTTTTGATTTGTTTATTTTAACCCTTAAATATTCTTCCTGGTAAGTTTTAATAGCATGAATAATAATAATAATAACATAACTAGTTAAAATAACTAAAATTGCTGCATCAGTCATATGGTTTGGTTCATTTAGAAATAAAGTAATAAGCTTCACTTAATAATGTCACTCTTAAGCGATGAATTTGTTATGCTTAATGCTCCAGAAAGAAATTGTCTGACTTCTAAGTTTGTTTTTGGATCTGCTACCTTAATTAAATCCCCAGTGTCAAAGCTCCATTGAAGTGGCCAGGCATGAAAGATACCTGGTTTGTTGCTTTCAGTAATTTAATTGTGTCAAGAGAAAAATTGGCTCGATGAGCAGTGTCAATGCTTTTTATCACTTACCCTGAAGAAACTAATTATTGTCTTTACAGAATAACTTGGAATTTTCAACAAATGCCGTTCTTCAAACAAGGCTTTATGATTTTAAAAACTGGAGTCAGAATGATACAAATAATAATAAATATGGATTTATATTTTACATAAGAGCAGTAAAAGAAAAGAGATGGGGGAGAAGTTTCAGGAAGAGGAAAGAAGGGAAATCAGTGGAAATGAAGGCAAAGAAGGGGGAATGAAGACAGAGAAAAGAACCATGAAGGAAAAGCAAAGGCAGGTGGAAAGAGGGTTTGATATACTTAGAACTGCATTTACTAACGTTAACCACCTAATACATCTCAGGGCTCACATCCAGACAATGGATAGTGGAAGAAATGCCCTCCTTTTTATTATTGCCCTATGAATTGTCAGTTAGTAATCATCCTCTGAGGAGTTTTTTCAGACTTCCTTCTTTACTATGCAGTTGCCACATTGTTGACTTTAACTTTTGCAAACCCAATTATGTATGCACATCAAAAAAAAAAAAAAAAGAGAGAGAGAGAAGAAGAAGAAACTACTCTTTTGGTAGTAGGCATGATTCCACACACATCTCACCCAAACAGTATATTCTGGAGAGAGTGTGAGGAGAGAAATGTGGCTCTGTGAATCCTTCCCATGTGAGCGTGAGTGGGAACATCATGTTTAAAGGTACAAAATTGTATATATCATAGCTTTTGTTGCAAATAGAGCTCTACTGAAGAAAGAGCAATCTGTTCCATTCATGGAGGAGGAAACTGGCCGTGTTGGACTTAGCAAGACCCCATGTTGGTCTCCATCATGGCTCCTTCTTAGAGAATTTTCAAGGACAATTTGCCTTACATTCTTATTTTAGATATTAATTTCTTCTTAATATATGACATCACTTAAGTGTTAAAAGAGAACCTTTCTAGTCTCTGGAATTTTGAATCTATTTGAGTAAAGAAACAAAATTATAGAATAATAATATTTGAAATAGATCTTAGGCTGGGCACAGTGGCTCACCCCTGTAATCCCAGCACTTTGGGAGGCCTAGGTGGAGGATCACTTGAGCTCAGGAGTTCGAGACCAGCCTTGGCGATATAGGGAAACCCTGTCTCTACGAAAAATACAAAAATTAGCCAGGTGTGGTGGTGTGCACCTGTGGTCCCAGCTATTCAGGAAACTGAGGTGGGAGGATTGCTTGAGCCCGGGAAGTAGAGGTTGCAGTGAGCTGAGATTGCACCACTGCACTGTAGCTAGGGCAACAAAGTGAGATCCTTTCTCAAAAAAAAGGGATCTTAGGAGTCAGTTAATACTCTCTCTGCCTCACTGAGCAAGCCATTCTATAACAGGTCCTTCAGATGGCCTGCCAGCTTCCTCATTACCTCCCAGGCAAGTAGTATGATTGTTGTAATGTCTGACCACAGGTTACTGTGCCGTCTTCTTTGTGGGGCTCCCTCAGTTACCTGAGAGTTTATGTTTTCTTGACTTAAATTTTTCTTTTCTGATTGGGCGTGGTGGCTCACACCTCTAATCGCAGCATTTTTGGAGAGCGACATGAGAGGATTGCTTGAACCCAGGGGTTCAAGACCAGCCTATGCAATATAGCGAGGGTCTGTCTCTACAAAAAACAAAAAAAATATTTAGCTGGGCATGGCGGTACACACCTGTGGTCACAGCTACTCAAGAGGCTGAGGTGGGAGAATGGCTTGAGACAGGAATTCAAGGTGACAGTGAGCTGTGATCACGCCACTGAATTCCAGCTTAGGCAACAGAGAGAGACGTGACTCAAAAAAATTCTTTTATAATTTAAACAAAATCAGTACATTTTACCACTAATAAGAGGTTATTATCTTCAGACTGCTGTATTGCCTTTTCAGACTCTTTGGGTTTACCAAAGATCTTCTTAAAGTGTGGTAACTTTAGTGACAAGAATTATCTCCATATGATATGAACGTAGGAGAATCACATGGCCTCACCATTTCCTCTGATCCAGCACTTCCTTTTCACGTAGTGTAAAATGTCGTTAATGTATTTCCTACTCTCAGGCCCTGGCAACTACTGATCTCATTACTACTCAAATGGCTTCACCTTTTCCAGGATATCATCTGAATGGAGTCATACAGTATTCAGTGTTGTGAATCTGGATTTTTCCACTTATCAGAACAAACTTGAAATTCCTTGATGTTACTGCATGTATCAGTACTTCATTCTTTTTTTATTGTGGAGTAGTATATTCCATTGCATAGAGGTACCACAGCTTATGTATCCACTCATCAGCTGATGGACATTTGGGTTGTTTCCAGTCTGGGAAATTACAAATAAAGCCACTATAAACTTTCACATACAGCCTTTTGTGTGAAAAAAAGTTTTTATTTCTCTTAAGTAAATACCTAAGAGTGCAAGGACTGGATCATATGGTGAATATATCTTGAAGATATAAGAAATTTTCGGCTGGGCACAGTGACACATGCCTCTAATCCCAGCATTTTGGGAGACCAAGGCGGGTGGATCACGAGGTCAAGAGATCAAGACCATCCTAGCCAACATGGTGAAACATGGTGAAATCCTGTCTATACTAAAACACAAAAATTAGCTGGGGGTGGTGGCATGCGTCTGTAGTTCCAGCTACTCGGGAGGCTGAGTTAGGAGAATCGTTTGAACCCGGGAGGCAGAGGTTGCAGTGAGTCGAGATTGTGCCAGTGCACTCCAGCCTGGGCAACAGAGTAAGACTCCGTTTTAAAAATATATATATATGAAAGTTTCAAACTGTTTTCCAAAGTGGTCTTGCTATTTTGCATTCCCACCAGTCCAGGGACTCCTCTTTGTCTGTATCCTACTTTTCTCAAACTAGGCAGAAAATCAAGTCAATAACTATTTATTGGAAGCCTTTCTGGTATCAGCCATTGTACTTCCCTTTAGGGGTCAGCCTTACTCAGGGGTCCAAAAACTCTGCTCTGAGCTTTAATATAAATAACATGAAGTAGTGTTTGAAAAAAAAATTTTGTCTCTAATTCTTCAGTTTTTGAATGAAAATTTCTCCAGAGATTTAGTTGTTAAATTATCTTTTGTGGTACATTTCCGCCTTTCTATGTCATTGCACCCTTGAGGAGGAGCAGGAGGTATGGTGGTCAAAGCTAATGGTCCTGTGGGACCATAATCCCAGAGAATGTGGTTTTCACTTTGACAAAGAATGATCCTAAAGGGGCAATCCTCATACTGGTTGTGTCTTTTTACTTGGTTACTGAAACTATATCTTCTTTTGTTATCCTTTCCCCTCAATGCTTGGCACTGCTTGGTTGCTCTTTTATGGCATTTCAATACTGAAGTCTTAGTCTTTGGAAATTCTGTTAGGCTACTTTTGTAAAATGGACCTAGGACATCTTCCCCTGAGATGTATTCTCTCTGTGAGAATGACAATAACAAAAACAAAAACAATATAAATAGCAAAAATAATTGTCATATATCAGGCTTTATGTGAAATGCCTTATATACATGTATTCTATTTAACACTCACAATAATTCCATAAAACAAGTATTTGGTCCACATTTTATAGAAAGGGGAACTGAGTGCTAGAGAAAGGAAACACTTTCACAAAACCATACAGCTTCTATATGGCAGAATTAGAATCCATGTGCACACCTCTCTGGTGACAAGGCAAGGGTTGATGGCAAAGTTATGACTTTAACTCTTCTCCTATGCTGCTTTCCAAGTCAAGGAGAAATCAAGGACATTTCCTTGCACAGGAAGGCCTGAAACTGCTCAGTCCACTAAAGCCAGAGATTATTCTAAGTTTGAGAGATAAACTTCATCCGGTATACTAGTCAGCTTTTGCTGTATAATGTCAACCACAGTGTCCTATAGGACTAGGACTAACAAGAGGTGAGCTAAGCATTTTGCTGATTATGGTTGGTTTGCTCTTATATCTGAGGGTTGTCTAATGAGTGATCTGATCCAGTCTGGCTACTACTACTAGGGCTAGTAGATGACTTGGCTTTGCTTCCTGTGTCTCTTCTTCCATCAAGCTAGCTTGGGTGTGTTCTCATGGTGATGGCACATGCAGGAGAGAACAAGTCCCAGTGTACAGCCCATTTCAGAACTCTACTTGTGCCAATATGCCCACATCCCATTGACCAAAACAAAACATATGGTACAACTCAGGGTCAAGGGGCAGGACCAGTCACCCACAGAAGTGGAAGGGTGTGGACAAAAGAGTGGGGTGCTGGCATAAGGATAAACTCATAGACCAATGGCATAGAAAGTCCAGAAATAAACTTGTACATCTATGTCCAACTGATTTTTGACAAGGGTCCCAAGACCATTCAATGGAGACAGAATAGTATCTTCAACAAATGTTGCAGAGACAACATGATGTCTATATGAGAGAAATAAGGAAGCTGAACCCTTACCTCACACCACACACAAAAATTAATTTAAAATGGATCAAAGATTTAAAAGTAAGAGTTAACCTGTAAAACTCTTAGAATAAAACATAGAGATAAATCTTTATGAGCTTATATTTAGCAATGCATCTTTGCTATGACACCAAAAGTATGAAAACAAAAGAAAAAATAGATAAATTGTACTTCATCAAAATAAAAAATGCTGTGTATCAAAAGACATTATCATGAACATGAAAATGCAAACAAAAGAATAGGAGAAAGCATTTGTAAATCCTGTATCAGACAAGGGTCTGGTATTCCAAATATATATTTAAAAACCTCCTACAATGCAACACCTAGAAGACAAACAAGCCAATTAAAAATGGGTAAAAGACTTGAATAGACATTTTTCCAAAGAAGATATGCTAATGGCCAACAGTAAATGAAAAGATGCCCAACATTGTTAGTCATGAGGTAAATGCAAATCAAAACTACAATAAGACACTACCACATACCCACTAGGATGGCTATTTTAGAAAGGTCAAAATAAATTTTGGCAAGAACACGAAGAAATCAAACTCTTGTGTATTGCTGACAGAAATATAAAAATTATTATAGTTATTACAAAAAACAGTTTGGAAGTCCCTCAAAAAGTTAAAAATGTGTTTACTATATGACCAGCAATTCTATTATTGAATATACAACCCGAATAATTGAACAAGCATTCAAATAAACATTTGTACATAAATGTTCATAGCAGCCCTATTCACAACAGATAAAAGATGGAAACAATTCAAATGCCCACCAATGAACAGACATACAATGGAATATTAGTCATGAAAAGGAACGAAATACTGATACGTACTGCAATGTGTATGAACTGTGAAAAAATTATGTAAGTGAAAGAAACCAGACATAATAGTCTATATTGTGTGAATCTATTTATATAAAATATCCAGATAGGTAAATCGATAGAAACGAAAGCAAATGAGTGATTGCCAAGAACTGCTTAATGTGTATGGGACTTCTGGGAGGTGTGATGAAAATGCTTTGAACAAAATGGAGACAGTGACCACACAACATTGTGAATGTACTAATTACCACTAAGTTGTGCCCCTTAAGATTATTAATTTTATGTTAGGTGAATTTCAACTCAATTAGAAAAAAAAAATTGGAAGACACTGCAAAGTTGCATGGGGAATGTGTACAGGGAGAAATGAAGAATTGGGGACATTCATGTAATGGATCCCAACCCAACAATAGGGAATATGCTTTCCTGATATGCCCTCTGTACAAAGATCACCCTGAGAAACAAGGGAGATGGCTGCAACCATTGTAGATGACTGACTATAGGTTTGATTATGCTGAATTCTGACAAGCCCTTGATCTCTTCCCCACTTAAAGACACAACCAACAACTACTAGTCCTACAGACTAAGTGGATGAATGTGTAATATCAACTTACTTTTCCTCTCTGGGCCTCAGTGTCTATAACTTTATAAGGGCATTGCCATTGACTGAATGGTTTCTTCCAGCCCAACCACTCTATAACACTTGCTTCTGTTAGACTTACAGACAAAGTAGCTCCATATGAAGGCACTCATTTAGGAGAGCAAGAGGAAAAGTTGCAGACAGAAATACAAGTATTGAGAAAATGTTTCACTAACTTCACCTTTTGCCTCGTAACACTTTCTACTGCAGATCACCTAGAAATCTGTGTTCTCCACTTCCTAGGAAAAGAAAAATATTTCCTTTTTTTCTCTGTCCTCTTGTCTAAGTGCCCAATTGTCTCCTTGACTCCACTTTCTTCCTACACAGGGTCATCAGGAATGGGGGACCTTAAGGTGCACCCCATGTGTATTCATGCCTGAAGACCTGGTTTTGTATACACGTGGAAAACATCTGCCTTGTGGGAAAGAGTGGTATCTCCATTCTCAGTATCACTAGCATTACCATCAATGGCGTATGGTCTTTTGGGGATTATGAAAGCAAGGGAAAGTTGCACAGCCAAAGCTTCCATTACTGTATAAAACTAATGACTCCACGATGATGGAAAAATAAATTAGTGGTGGCTTCCAAAGTCCTGGCATATTAAGGGAATATGCAAACAGGTGTGTTGGCCAGGCATAGTAGCTCACGCCTGCAATCCCAGCACTTTGGAAGGTTGAGGCGGGCAGATTTCTTGAGGTCAGGAGTTCGAGACCAGACTGGCCAACATGGTGAAACCCCATCTCTACTAAAAGTACAAAAATTACCCAGGCATGGTGGTGCACACCTGTAATCCACCTACTCAGGAGGCTGAGGCAGGACAGTTGCTTGAACCTGGGAGGCGGAGAGTGCAGTGAGCTGAGATTATGCCACTGTACTCCAGTCTGGGCAACAGAGCAAGACTTTGTCTCAAAAACAACAGCAGCAAAAGATCCCAAACACAGATGTGTTGACCCACATTTTGGAGAGAAAGTCAAGCATTTTCTATTGGAAATTTGAAGTAATATTATATCTATTATTGCCTATGATAGTATTAATCACCCCCAACCCTTACTCGGCATTTTATAAAGTACTAAGCAGTTTTGCATCCGTTGTCTCAGTTTTATCCTCAAACAATCCTGTGAGGAAGGTGGAGCTTGTGCTATTCTCATTCAACAGAGGGTTAAACTGGCATTCAGAAGTTTAAGTGAATTTCATAAAATTTTACAAACAATAAGAGACCTGGAGCCCACACCTGTGGCCTTTTTCTCTTTTACCATGTCAGGTCCCCTTACCACACTCATAGGCCCCTTAGTCTCCTACCTAAGGATGTCCAACTTCAAACAGTGCTCACCTTCTGGTTGGCTGTTGCAAGAGGCTCTTAAGGGTGTCCCAGCCTTTTTTTATCCATCACATCATATATAACTATTAAGTGATCATCATAAAATGCAAATATGATCATGCCTCTCTCCTCCTCAGTAATCATTAATGCTCCTTCCATCCTCAATATTTATTCCTCTATTAACAGAGTATAGAGTGGTGTGATCTGGTGTCTAATTTTCCAGGCTCATCTCTTACAATTTGGTAGCACAAAATCTATCCTTAAAGCCCATAAAGTTTATTTTTGTTTTAATCCCTGAATTAGAACTGCATACTGCTTAATGATTCGGGATCTCTTCAAATACTCTTCTTTCCTCGTGGATCTTCGCTTCTCATCTGACACATTAATGTTTATTTATCCTTCAAGCTTCAGGTCAAATATTACTGTAAATGAAGCTTGCCCTAACTTCCATAGGAAAAGTCAGTCACTGCCTTCTGTGGGTTCTCCTGCCTTCTTGTGCAAAACATTGCCCTGTAATAACTTTACGTTTTATTGGAATTTTATATTATGAACTCCATGCAGTCAGATGTCAAGAATTTTCATCATTATTGGCTCATTATCTATCACAGCTCTGGCATACAGGAAGTACTCAATAAATATACGTTAAATGTTTAAATGAAGGATTCAAGGAGAACTTTATAAAGAGTACGCTCCTTTCATTTCCTCCCATTTGCTTATTTCTATTGGTCAGTGCTCATTCTTCCTAAAAGCAATCTACTAGGTGTGGTCATTAACACTCTGTGTAGTTTTTCAGTGGCAGATAAGGAGTTGAAGGCAGTCTAAGCAGGGACTCTATGAGGCAGACACAATCCCACCTGATTCCTTTCCCTGGGTCAGGGGACAGAAGTTGCATTGTATGTATTTCAGGGTCTTTGAGACTAAAAACCCATAAGACAGCTGGAGTCCGTAGCCTCCTCAGAGAAACCCTGGACTGGCATTGACCCAAAACAACTCAAATCCCAGGAGCTTAGGCTGAAACAATCTGTGATGGGAATGTAATACTCCAAATAGTTTTCAGTTAGTTCTGGTTTCCATTTATCTTTCTTTCTTGGCAGGTAGGGCAAGGGTGAGAGGAAAATGGGACAGGTGGGGAGTGGAATTTGATTGAATTACCTGCCAGGGCTTCAGAAATCCACACAAAAGAAACTCACAACTCAACTTGGCATCTCTTTAGGAACCATTCCTTGAAGGCTGCTGACGGAGATGCTAGTGCTTAGGAAAGCATTAGGCTGCTCCCAGATAATTCGTGTGGCAGGATCAGTGTTAAGAACATATTGTTCTTGGCAAAGGTGAAAAGAGCCTGCTGAGTTGGAGAGATAGACTGGAGACTTTTCCCAACCTACCCTCTGCCTGTTGGCATTATTTACATCCTCGCTTCCCACGTCACAGGACAACTATGCCAAGGTTGTCTATCCTCAGAAGGTTTGGGTTCACAATTGCCATGCAATATTTATTCCTCTCCTTTCTTTACCATTGAGCTTATCTCCACCACTGAGAATCTGTTACCGTCATTTCTACTTCATCTGATATTTATGAGCACACTTTCTACATCATTTAGTAGCTGAGGCCTTTCTCTACTGCAAGAAACATACAGATATCACTTACAAAAAACATTTCATAGTTATTTCAGTATGGTCACAGCTTTAAAATAGGTCAGTCTGTTTCCTCTGTCTTGTAGAACATTGTAGCGTTTATTATTTCTAAAACTCATCTGACATTTATTTCTTATACAGTCCATTCACTGCCCATTAATTTGTATTAAGCAACTGATGGAGACCAGGCTTGGCACTTCTCAAACATAATTGTGTCATCCAATGTACTGCGCAGATCTACACATCTCAGACATCTTGCTGATGTGGATTTTTTGAGTCAAGAACTGGGCTAACTCAGCTTCGTATCACTATGTACATCTCAGTACTGAGAATATAGAAGACCCAGAGGCTTTCTAAAAAATTTAAGCCTAATTTCCCCTAAACTTTCACATTGCGGATAAAGATGGGATCATAGCATCATCGGTGATTAATCCAGCTAACAGTGCCAATTCTTGGGCTCTTCTTTAGAATCAAGACCTCCAGTGCTCTGCACTGTAATGTCCTTCATGTTTTTCTGAGAGTTTCCAAGAAGTGTCACATAAGATCTGAAAAAGGGCTATTTCTACAACTCTGACGGGCCCCGTGGTCCCCTCCAGAATACTGCCGATGGTCTGCCTTCTGTCGCCTGGTGTTTCTTCACTCTCCTTCCGTGGTTCCACCAGGCACCACAGACCCTCCTTGCAGCCCCCATGCCCATCAAGTGCCAATGCTAAGCCCCCAGTCCTTCAGGTCTCAAGCCGTGTATAGTCTCTGTGGGCTCTGAGAGACCGTGGGGCAGAGGATGCCACTGCATTTAGTGAAGCAGCTCTTTTTCCCTTAAACAAATCATATGCCTGGAGCACCCCAAAATTTGAGATAACATCTACTACATTGTTCTTGGGAATATCATTTTACTGTAAAGGTCATGGTTCGATATTTTGTCCATCAGTTTTCTGAAACAGGCCTAGACATGTTCGAATCCCCGAATGAGTACAACCTGAGGCTCAAATTAGTACTGTATTTTTTCATTTCTTATTATAAAAGTCATACATATTTACTGTAGAAGAATATAAAAGAAAATGAAAATCACTTGTGATCTCACAGCCCAGACTAAACATTTTGACATATATTATTTAATCCTTCTTGCCATTTGTTTGAAATAAACTGGAGGAAAGAGTATTGATCAAAATTTCTCTTGTATTCACTGAGAGACATACTTTGAGGCTGAGACCCCAATAAGATGCTTAGTAGCAGAAACTGGTTTCTAGAATTGCTCTGAAAAGTAATGAAGTATGGAATTAGAGCTTCCCTGGAGGAAATAAAAAACAACAACTGAGAAGAAACGTGCATTCGGAAACTATGATAGCATGGCAGACAAGGAACTGGGGAAAATTGAAAGGTTGGATGTAGGTTTTTGAGCCACACACCGTGCACAGCAGACTGCAATCTTTATTACCCTGATCTTAACATGAGATACAAAACCAACTGAGATATAGAATCCAACAGGGTACCACTGAAATGCAAATAAGAATTTTAAATAAGTCAGACAAAAAGAATACCAAAAAAAAAAAAAAACTCAAAATAAAATCGAGTAAGAGATAAATCATTTGAATAATTCCATCAAGTTATAAAGCAACGTTGGTTGCTAAAGGATGGTGGAAGACAGGAAGGGGGCAAGGAAGAGGCTCCCTAAAGTCAGAAAGAAGAATGATGTATCTTGAACCCAAGAACATGCTTTTCTCCGAGCAGTAGAGGGCTGTGAGACCTCCACTGCTTGGAGAAAATGAATATTCAAATAGGTTTAACAGTGTTGAATGTTTTGGGGACTACCAGATTTCACATCCTGACTTAAATTTTCTGACCCGTATGAGCCTCCATCCGTTAAGGTGGTAACCTCAACTCACTATCATGTTTCTTATTTTTTTAAATTATTTATTTATTTGTTTGTTCGTTGGTTTGTTTGTTCGAGACAGTGTCTCTCTCTGTCTCCCAGGCTGGAGCGCAGTGGCACGATCTCGGCTCACTGCAACCTCCGCCTCCCAGGTCCAAATGATTCTCCTGCCTCAGCCTCCCGAGTAGCTGGGATTACAGATGTGCACCAATACGTCCAGCTAATTTTTGTATGTTTAGTAGAAAACATACAAATGTTGGCCAGGCTGGTCTCGAACTCCTGACCTCTGGTGATCCACCCACCTCGGCTTCCCAAAATGCTGGGATTACAGGCGTGAGCCACTGCACCCAGCAATGTTGTTTCTTTAGTGGGTGTATCTTAATACCCTAGAGAGAACAGGGAAGGAATATATCAGTTTCATGGTATGAGTTTAATTAAATTTAGGAATAATCTGTGAACCTGTCATTTGTAAAGTATTTCTGATGATTGAAAGAGATTGGCATGCTGACTAATATGACAGATTAGTCTTGTGATCCCAATTTAAACTTTATCATAGTAATTTATTTTAGTCACGTTGATTGAAATATATAAAAAACTTTGCTAACTTTGTGCATAATATTAAAATATTTAAGAAAAGTTAAGGTTTTCTACAGTTATGTTTAATTTATTAGCTCTACTATGTTGGATAAGCTTTGCTTATTCATGACAATTAGAAAATTGAGCATGTTAAATTAATAAATGCATTGAAAAATATTTAATAGAATTTATGTTGACTGAATAATCAAAGAATTTTTCCAACACACTTGTCAAAATTTACCAGATTTTTATAAATAGAATAATAATTATTATTTTTTTTGAGACGGAGTTTCGCTCTTGTTACCCAGGATGGAGTCATTGCAACCTCTGCCTCCTGGGTTCAAGCGATTCTCCTGCCTCAGCCTCCTGAGTAGTTGGGATTACAAGCGCCTGCCATCATGCCCAGCTAGCTTTTTGTATTTTTAGTAGAGACAGGATTTCTCCATATTGGCCAGGCTGGTCGTGAACTCCTGACCTCAGGTGATCCACCCGCCTCGGCCTCCCAAAGTGCTGGGATTACAGGGGTGAGCCACCGTGCCAGGCCGCCTTTTCTAAAGAGTTATAAGAAACTCGTAAAAGAATCAGGTCTTAAGGTCAGGTGCAGTGGCTCGTGCCTGTAATCCTAGCACTTTGGGAGGCCAAGGTGGGTGGATCACCCGAGGTCAGGAGTTTGAAACCAGCCTGGCCAACATGGTGAAACCCCATCTCAACTCAAAATACAAAAATTGACTGGGCATAATGGCAGGTGCCTGTAATCCCAGTTACTCGGGAGGCTGAGGTGGGAGAATCACTTGAACCCGGAAGGCAGAGTTTGCAGTGAGCCAAGATCACGCTGTTGCACTCCAGCCTGAGTGACACAGTGAGACTCCGTCTCCAAAAAAAAGCCAACAAACAAACAAAAAAAGAATCAGGTCTTTTTTTTTTTTTTTTTTTTTTTGAGACGGAGTCTGGCTCTGTTGCCCAGGCTGGAGTGCAGTGGCCGGATCTCAGCTCACTGCAAGCCCCGCCTCCCGGGTTCACGCCATTCTCCTGCCTCAGCCTCCCGAGTAGCTGGGAGTACAGGCGCCCGCCACCTCGCCCGGCTAATTTTTTTTTGTATTTTAGTAGAGACGGGGTTTCACCGTGTTAGCCAGGATGGTCTCGATCTCCTGAACTCGTGATTCGCCCGTCTCGGCCTCCCAAAGTGCTGGGATTACAGGCTTGAGCCACCGCGCCCGGCCAAGAATCAGGTCTTAAGTGGCTAAACGTATGGGATGAGATAGAATTAGCTCTTCAGCAGTAACATTTGCTGTAGGGTAATGGCTGATACTGATGCAGGACAGGCGAGCCCCAAAATTGGGGCTTAGTATAGAAGAGTTCTTGGCTTTGCCAAAGGAAAGACTTCCAGGGTAAACAGATGGTGTTAGACAGCAATCTTCCATTGAATGGTACTGTTACCAGGAAAAGGGTCCCAATCCAGACCCCAAGAGTAGGTTCTCGGGTCTCATGCAAGAAAGAATTTGGGGTGAGTACATAGAGTAAAGTGAAAGCAAGTTTATTAAGAAAGTAAAGGAATAAAGAATGGCTACCATAGGCAGAGCAGCAGCACGGGCTGTTCAGTTGCTTATACTTATTGTTACTTCTTGATTGTATGCTAAACAAGGGGTGGATTATTCAGAAGTTTTCTGGGAAAGGGCGAGCAATTCCTGGAACTGAGGAATTCTTCCCTTTTTAGACCACATAGGGTAACTTCCAGACATTGCCATAGCATCTGTAAACTGTCATGGCACTGGTGGGAGTGTCCTTTAGCATGCTAATGGATTATAAATAGTATATGAGCAGTGAGAATGACCAGAGGTCACTTTTGTCGCCATCTTGGTTTTGGTGGGATTTGGCCGGCTTCTTTACTGCATGCTGTTTTATCAGCAAGGTGTTCGTGACCTGTATCTTGTGCTGACATCCTAACTCATCCTGTGACTAAGAATGCCTTAACCTCCTGGGAATGCAGCCCAGTAGGTCTCAGCCTTATTACCCAGCCCCTATTCAAGATGAAGTCACTCTGATTCAAACACCTCTGACAGCACTGTTCCTTGTGAAGTAGGACTAACTCCATAGGCTGTGCACCTACAGTCAGCAGTCTATGGACTCTTGGCAACTCCGTTTATACCCTCTTATACCCACTTTCATTTACATGTAAATGAAGGAGTATACTAATGCAAATTGAGGGGTGGATTATTTCAAACTTTCTAGGAAAAGAATGGTAACTTCCAGGTCATTGCCATGGTAAGGAGTGGTAACTTCTGGTCGTTGCCATGGCATTTGTAAATGGTCAGGGTACTGGTGGGGACGTCTAATATTAACGGGCAATGAGGGTGGCTAGGGATCACTTTTGTGGCTGCCTATTCATTCCCACCCATTTCTTCACTTTATCCTGTTTAGACTAAATCCTGTTTTGGTCAGCAGCATTGACCAGAAAACAAGTCCTGCTGGTCTCCTACCTCAATGCTACCGAAGGGTGCAGTTGTACCACAAGACTTGGCATTTATTCTAAGGCATTCAACAAAATACTTTCATCATTTTATCCCCCAAATACTAATACTTGCTTTGAGCTAGGGATTACTGTAGGCTTTGAAAGTTGGTTTATCAACAGCATCTTTAAAGGCAAGGTCACTTTGTTATGTAAATAAAGGCTAAACAGAGCTTTTTAAAATTAATTATTTTTAATAGACAAAGATTGTATATATTAATTATGCACAACTTGATGTTTTAAAATATGTATTCATTGTGGAATGCCTGCATTGATCTAATTCACATATGCACTAAATCACATATTTTTATGGTGAGAACACTGAAAATCTGCTCACTTAGTGATTTTCAAATATGTAAGTCATCAACTATAGTCACTATGTTGTACAATACATCTCTTGAGCTTATCCCCATTGCCTAACCGAAATTTTGCATCCTTTGACCAATATCTCCCCAGTCCCCTCACTCACTCACCCCCAGGCCCCAGTAGCCACCATTCTATTTTCTGCTTCTATGAGTTTGATTTCTTTAGATTCAACATACAAGTGAGATTACGTAGCATTTATTGCTCTGTGCCTGGCTTATTGCACTTAATATAATGTCCTCCATGTTCATCCATGTTATCACAAATGACAAGATTTCCTTCCTTTTACAGGATGGATAGTATTCCACTGTGCATATATACCACATTTTCTTCATCCAGTCATTCTTTGATGGGTGCTTAGCTTGATTGTATACCATGGCTGCTGTGAAAAATGCTGGAATGAAATGTTTTTAAAGAAAGATTTTCTGCATGAATGTTCTTTATAAAACATTCACTAAAACTTATCTTTTTCAACTCCTGATACTGTCCGTTTTTCTCACCATGGGCAGCTGTCTGCACCAATAAATGTGTTTGATGAAAGGACTGTGAGTTACTCTTACCTTTTTGGGAGTCAGCCATGCCAGGACAGCTCTAAAAACTATGTGTTGCTAGTAAATATTATTTCCTGAACAACAACAACAAAATGCCCTTTTTTATTTACTGCCCACTACAGTTTAACGATCTGAGCAGTAGATTATAATTCGTGATTATGGCAGGCTCTATTCTTATGCTTTTGCCTCAAACTCCCAAGCGCTCGTTGGCGATGGAGCTTGCTCAAACTGCCCTGACCATTTTTCCTTTTAATTAGAGCTTTCACACAATGAAATAAATTGTTTTCCAAAGAGGATAGTAGGAGGGACAGGAAAGTAAGAAAGACACATTGCTGCATTAGACAGTAGAGCAAATGTCAGTGCTCTCTGACCAGCATCTCCATTTGCTGCATGGGCTATAAAATCTTTTAACGGCAGTGGGAAGTGAGATCAGAATGACTAACCTTTCACTGTGTGTCACTAACGAGGGAGGTTATAGCAGATTCCTTTCCCATTAAATGATATTATAGTGGCATTCCATGGTCATTAACTAAATGTGCTCAATGTTGTTTTCCAAGACTGAGTTTGAAGGTACGGGAGAGAAGGTATCTTCTCTGGGGATAATTAAATAATATCCAATGATGTAAACTCGCCTGCCATTTGACCAACGGATGCTTGTCAAGTAAACTGAGATCAGGAAATGTTCTCAAGATGAAAAATATGTCCAAAAAACCGTACTCTCTAATATCCCTTGTTTTTAATTGGCTTGGTTTTTTTTTTTTCTGACTTGAATTATAATATAAAGATTTGCCGTTCATGTCCATGTATATCTTTTGGTTAAACAGATTAGAGTAGCAAATAATTAGTTACTCATTATATCCAAATATGTACATTATACCAGAATATTTTTGTAAACAAATGTCTCCTTTTGCAGATTTAGCATTTTTAAAGTTATTCTTCATAATATTAACATCACCTTTTTTAGATGGGGAGAGGTGAGATTCTATGAAGTAGAATAGCTGATAAATCTGATTACATGCCTTTGTACTTTTTCCCAATTCCAATCCAACTATCAATGACTGTGCTTGAGTGTGGAGTTGTTAGAACAAAGTCAGGGGGCTCCCAGGGAGTGTTTGCAGAGTGAGGGTTTCTGTCTTTCCGTCCATGGGTTGGCACAGGGCTTGCTGTGTATAAGTATAGGGAAAGCAGCACAAGACAGTGACTCCTCTAGGCCCCTTAAGAGTCAGGAACTTGGCCACATGTGGTAACTCATGCCTGTAATCCCAGCACTTTGGGAGGCCAAAGCAGGCAGATCATTTGAGGTCAGGAGTACAAGACCAGCCTGACAAACATGGTGAAATCCCATCTCTACTGAAAAATACAAAAAATTAGCTGGGTGTGGTGGTGATGCCTGTAATCTCAGCTACTCAGGAGGCTGAAGCAGGAGAATCACTTGAACCCAGGAGGCGGAGGTTGCGAGTGAGCTGAGATCACGCCATTGCACTCCAGCCTGGGAGAAAGAGCAAGACTCTGACTCAAGAAAAATAGAGGGAAAACAAGCGTCAAGAGACTGCCAGAGGGGAAGAATTTAAGCATCAATCTTGCTGGAAAGAGCTTCACCTAAGAAGATCCATATACTCTATTAGTGAGTTGAAAGGTGCTCCATGTCAAAAGGTATGTCAAGGTCCAAATTCCTGGAACCTGTAGATGTTACCTTACTTGGAAAAAAGTTTGTAGATATGATTAAGTTAAGGATCCTGAGATAAGAACATGCTGGATTACCGAGGTGGCCCCTAAACTCGCAGACAAGGAGAGACAGAAGAGAAGACAGAGACACACAGAGTGGAAGGCAATGTGAAGACAGCGGTAGAGATTGGAGTGATGAGACCACAAGTCATGGAAGCCAAAGAATATCAACAGCCATGAGAAGCTAGAAAAAACAACGAAGAATTTTATCCTAGAATCCAGAAGATGTGTGACACCTTCATTTCAGACTTCTGGCCCCTTCTGGAGAATGAGTTTTTATTTTATTAAGCCAACCAGTTTGTGGGAACTGGTTATGGCAGCCCTGGAAACCAGTACATATCCCAAAGCAAAGGGCAGCCCAAGAAACCCATGGCTACAAAGGAGTTGCAAAGAACTGAAAGATCAAGCAGTTGAGCTTCTCCATTAAATCCAAGGCCCTGCAGCTAAGGAAATCAGGGGAGCAGTCTAGGTTGTCTTAGGGCCCCAGCGGGAACCAGAAACTTACAGCTGGTACATTACCAGCTCAATGGAGAAGAGACTTAAATACCCTCTACTATGCTCTGGGCCCCCAAACTCCACCTCAAAGTTCTTGGGGAATTGTGCCCCAAGAGGAAATAGAGTGATGAATGGATGTCTTCAATTGAGTTTTCTGGAAACAGACTCTGAGGTGAACAATTGTATTCTGAAGATTTACTGAAGACAGCTCTTGAAAAACACATTTATATAAAAGAAAGGAAGCCAGGAAACGGAAAAGGGAAAATCTCATCCTCAATGTGGTTTCAACTGGCCACATCCTGTGGAAGCCCAAAGCTGGGCTGACCCTTCAGAGTTGTCCCAGATTGAGGCAAGAGGATCAGATCTTCCTTATATCAGCAAATTCCTGGCCTTGGGCTTCCCATAATTTTGATCAAAGCAATTCCTTATTGCTGCATGTAACTCCAGGTGAGAGATGTGGCTGCAAGCCAGCAGCAGCCACAATGTGCACATGATAGCCCTAAAGAGAGGATCTGGTAAACTATGCAGCTTCCGGTGAAACAGACAAAGGGAAGAGATAGCGCAGGTAAGAAGGCTCAGCAGCCCTAGAGGGGAAGAGCTACCAGAGCTCTCAACACAGGGCACTGGGATAGAATAGGACAGTTAGGGCAGGAGCTGGCAACTTTGATATAAACATAATGGCAAAGTCATTTAAAATGTACAAAATAACAATAGAAAGACTTTTTACAGCTTAAACTTGGTTTTCAGTTTTAAAATTCTGTAGACGAATTGAAGGACAGTGTGCGTGACCCAAAGATCAAATGAAAGAAATGGCTTAAAACATGAAGCAAATATGGAGGAAAAAGAATCCAAACATAGAAGTATTGAGCAAAAATATTAAAGTCTTGGAGAGTAGACCTGACAGGCCTTGCCTGAACACTAGACGTCTTTGAAAAAGAAATGTATAGATAAGGACAAATCAATAACTAAACAAATAACATAAGAAAAGTTATCTGAGCATGAGGAGTTTAATCTGCACATAAAGGGCCTCATTAGGCTTTAAAGATAATTAGCTTTAATTAAAAAATAAAACCATACATCCAAGACATAGCCTTATAATATCTCTGAATTCCAAAGATAAAAGAAATAATCCTCAAGCTTCTAGACCAAAATAGAATCAGAGGGCATTGAAGTTCATGTTTACAGCACTGGAACCTGGAAATTAATATAACAACCTGCACATACTGAAAAAAAAGTTGCAATTTTAAAAGGCTGTACCCAGACAGGCATTGTTCTCCAGGGGGAGGGGATCACTTGTACAAATGAAAAGATGTATGTTACTCACTGATATGGTTTGGCTGTGCCCCCACCCAAATCTCATCTTGAATTGTAGCTTCCATAATCCCCATGTGTCATGGGAGAGACTCAGTGGGAGCTAACTGAATCATGGAGTCTGGTTTTTCCCATGCTGTTCTCATAATAGTGAACAAGTCTCAAGAGATCTGATGGTTTTATAAAAAACAGTTCCCCTCCACACACTCTCTTGCCTGCTGCCACGTAAGACATGCCTTTGCTCTTCCTTCACCTCCCGCCATGATTGTGAGGCCTTCCCAACCTTGTGGAACTGTGAGTTCAATAAACTTCTTTTTCTTTATAAATTACCCAGCCTTGTGTATTTCTTCATAGCAGTGTGAAAATGGACTAACACAACAAATTGGTACTGGTAGAGTGGGGTATTGCTGTTAAGATACCTAAAAATGTGGAAGCAACTTTGGAACTGGCTAACAGGCTGTATTAGTCAGGGTTCTCTACAGGGACAGAATTTATAGAAAATATATATATAATATATATTTATATATTATATATATCTATAGAATATATATAATATATACATAAGGGGTTTATTAAGTATTAACTCACACAATCACAAGGTCCCACAATAGGAGCAAGGAAAGCCAATCTGAATCCCAAAACTGAAGAACTTGAAGTGCAATGTTTGAGGGCATGAAGGGTCCAGCACTGGAGAGAGATGTAGGCTGGATGGCTAGACCAGTCTAGCCTTTTCACGTTTTTTCTGCCTGCTTTATATTCTAGCCATACTGGCAGCTGATTAGACAGTCTGCCTTTCCCAGCCCATTGACTCAAATGTTAAGCTGCTTTGACAACACCCTCAGAAACACACCCAGGATCAATACTTTGTATCCTTCAATCCAGTCAAGTTGACATTCAGTAGTAATCATTACATAGGCAGAGGTGTGAACAATTTGGAGGGCTCAGAAGTAGACAGAAAGATGTAGGAAAGTTTGGAGCTTCCTAGAGACTTGTTTATTGGTTTTGATAAAAGAAGTCCAGGCTGAGGAGATCTCAGATGGAGATGAGGAAGTTATTGGGAACTGGAGCAAAGGTGATTCTTGCTATGCTTTAGCAAAGAGTCTGGCAGCATTGTGCCCCTGCTGTAGAGATCTGTGAAACTTTGAACTTGAGAGAGATGATTTACAGTATCTGGTGAAAGAAATTTCTAGGCAGCAAAGCATTCAAGACATGACTTGGGTGCTCTTAAAAGCATTCAATTTTATTCATTCACAAAGATATGGTTTGGAATTGGAACTTCTGTTTAAAAGGGGAGCAGAGCATAAAAGTTCCAAAAATTTGCAGCATGACAATGTGAAAAACCCATTTTCTAAGGAGAAAGTCAAGCCAGCTGAATAAATTTGCATAAGTAATGAGGAGCCAAATGTTAATTGCCAAGACAATAGGGAAAATGTCTCCAGGGCATGTCAGAGGTCTTCCCTGCAGCCCCTCCCAGCACAGACATGGAGGCCTAGGAGGAAAAAATGGTTTCATGGGCCGGGCCCAGGGCCTTGCTGCTTTGTGCAGCCTCAGACTTGGTGCCCTGCATCCCGACCATGGCTAATAGGGGCCAAAATACTGCTTAGGCTGTTGCTTCAGAGGGTAAAAGCTCCAAGCCTTGGCAGCTTACATGTGATGTTGGGCCTGTGAGTGCTCAAGAATTAAGATTTGGGAACCTCTGCCTAGATTGCAGGGATGTATGGAAGTGCCTGGGTGTCTAGGGAGAGGCATGTAGCAGGGGCACAGTCCTCATGGAGAACCTCTGCTAGGCCAGTGTGGAAGGGAAAAATGGTGTCAGAGCCCCCACACAGAGTCCTCACTGGGGCACTGCCCTAGTGGAAGTGTGAGAAGAAGGTCACAGTCCTCCAGACCCCAGAATGGTAGATCCACCTACAGCTTGCACCATGCAGCCAGAAAAGCCATAGACACTCTACACCAGCCTGTAAAAGCAGCTGGGAGTGGGGGCTGTACCCTGCAAAACCACAGGGGCAGAGCTGCCCAGAACCATGGGAATCAACCTCATGCATCTGCATTACCTGGATGTGAGACATGGAGTCAAAGGAGGTCATTTTGGAGCTTTAAGATTTGACTGCCCCACATGATTTCAGACTTTCATAGCAGCTGTAGCCCATTCATTTTGATCAATTTCTTCCATTTGGAATGGGTGTATTTACCCAATGCCTGTACCCCCATTGTATCTAGGAAGTAACTAACTTGCTTTGATTTTACAGATTCATAGGCAGAAGCAGTTTGCCTTATCTCAGATGAGACTTTGAACTTTGTACTTTTGAGTTAATGCTGAAATGAGTTAAGACTTTGAGGGACTGTCGGGAAGGAATGATTGGTTTTGAAACGTGAGGACATGAGATTTGGGAGGGGCCAAGGGTGGAATAATATGGTTTGGCTGTGTCCCCACTCAAATCTCATATTGAAGTATGGTTCCCATAATCCCCACGTATTGTGGGAGGAACAGGGTGGAAGGTGACTGAATCATGAGGGTGGATTTTTCCTGTGCTGTTTTTGTGATAGGGAATAAGTCTCATGAGATCTAATGGTTTTATAAAGGCAGTTCCCCTACACATGCACTCTTGCCTGCCACCGTGTAAAATGTACCTTTGCTCCCGCTTCGTGTTCCACCATGATTGTGAGGCCTGCCAGCCATGTAGAACTATGAGTCTTTATAAACTCTATTTTTTCTTTATAAATTACCAAGTCTTGGGTATTTTTCATAGCAGTATGAAAGTGGACAAATACACCCAGATACTCCATCTGTGGAAAATACCTCTAAAATTATTTTAATCAAAAAAACAAGTGAATTAGAACAGGGACCTTCAGATGGGGAAGATGATAAGTGACAAAAACCTATACTTGTATATAGTTAAATCCAAACAGGGAGTAACAGAATGACACGGGATTTGTAATATGTATTAATTAGGGTTCTTAAACTAGGCATGCTACAAAGGGAAGCCCCCAAATCATCTGGGACTGAACATACTGAAGTATGTCTTTCAAACCTAGGAGTTGTGGGGGTCAGGGTTACGGTGTGGAGAAAAAGGAAGTAAAACTCTTCTAAAGTTTCATGTTTCCAATGAAATAGATATTGAAACAATCTGGGAAGTGAGTTCGCAGGAGGAGTAAAAGTTGGTATTTTGTTTTTATGTAGTACTGAGGTCTAATAGCAAGTGTGTTGAATATGGGAAGGGAAAAATCAGTGGAAAGGAAATGTATTGTAAACTTCCAATTTAACAGGGAAAAAAAAAAAAAAGAAAGGAGTGAATAGTAATTTGACCAAAGAGCAAAAATGAGGGGGGAAAAAAAACTAAGAGAAAGCAATGAGTGAAAATAACCAGTCAATGTAAAATAAAATGGGAAGCATAATATTAGGTATAAGAGTTACTAACTCAAGGTAGAAGAGCTAATTTCACCCATAAAAAGACAGAGATTGTTGAAATGAGTCACACACAGAGAGTAGTCCATGACAAACACACTGTGTGAGATCTCTTTCACTTGTTCTTGCAGGTCTGTTTATTTCTTTCTCCACCCTGCGATCTGCTCTGAGTAGCTGGCCTGTAGGAGTCCCTTTTCTCCTGGTTTCCACTTAGGTTCAGCCAGTGAGGATCACTGAGGGAGACGATAAGAAGGACAGAGGAGAATGAGATTCTTCCTTATGTGAACAGCCTGGACCGGCTGTGTTCCCCAATGAAAATCCTTTGCTCCTCCCAAGATAATTGACTATACTCAATTCTCTCTCTTTCCAGATTCCAGTAACCTCTCTCTCCCCTTGTCCCTCCGGCCTTAGGGGTGGTAACATCTCCAATTTTCCTAGCACCAGGTATGCACACTATCCTTGTGATTCCCTTACACCCACACTTCATAAAGAGTTTGCCATCTGTTTTCCTATCTGGAATTATTCTATTTTGAGAGTGCCATCTGTTTTCTGTTGGGACTTGGCTGATAATCGGTTCCAGAAGTGGCCCCAGGAAAGAAGTTTTCAAAATGAGATTCTGGAATTGGGTTGGATGTATATGCAAGGAGTGAATGTTGTTTCACTTGTTGAGTAAACACAGAATATGAGTAACTTGTAAGATATTCAGTCATTCAAATTATCACTGATGGACACAGCAAGATAAAATACAGGCAGTGTGAGGAGAGGGAAGGGCGCTGGGAGTTCATCAGACTGTGACACCGATTTCTTGTGGCGAAATTGAAATAATAAATATTACGAAGACACCTGGCTTCTTCTTAGGCCTATAAAGAGAGTGCGTAGAAAAGAAGAGAAATTAAATATCATGTGCACACAATCGAGGACATGCATGGAAAATCAGAAGTTTCCATGTCAGCATTAAAGGATCCTTTCTTTCTCCTGTGGCCTTAGGGGAGGTGAGGCCCAGGGTATGAGGGTGAAGGTACAGCTCCAAATAGAGGCTCAACCCCACCACACCTCTTAGGCTATGGTAAAGACACTAGTGAGGAAAACTGGGACCCTGAAACCTGGGTTGAGGACATTTGAGCAGACATAGATACACCTAAGAACTTGGAATATTATTCCTTTAAACCTGTCTTTGCAGGAAGAGGATGCCCCTCTCCCTCCCCAATATAAAGGAACTGGCTTTTACCTGCATAAAAGCCTTTCAGTTTTGGCAGATGGGGCAGGCCTTATAACATGATGCCTATTCTCTCAGCACCCACATCTAGGATGACCAACTTGTCCCAGTTTGCTCAGGACTTTCCTGGTTTTAGCATTGAAAATCCTATGCCCAAGGAACTCTGTCCATTGCTGAAAGTTGGAACAACAGTCACCCTACTCATACCAACATTTCTCATTGCTTCTAGCCCCATGAAGCTAGTTAGAGTCCTCCCAGCCCAGATGTAGAGGTGAAAGGATTGCTCCAGAAAAGACAGTTTACTGTCCAAGAAAGCAACAAATTCTTGCTAATGTGAATCAGCAGAAGCCTGGGGGACGTGTGTGGGAGTGGATCCCAAGCGTGTTAAGCCAAAAAGAAACACACATTGAATTTGGATCCAGCAGAATTTCCTGACATAGATGTTATCACCCAGATCTGCGGATTTTAGTGGGTTGATTCACACTAAAGCCACACATTGCAAATGCATTAATAGTTGCTAGGTTGCCTAATCAAACCTTGAATATGATGAAGAGCTTGAAATGCCATTGCATTCCTGGTATGTGGTAGGAAGGAGTCTGGAGGCCTGGAAAAATGGGTTATGTTAGAGGAGCCTATTATGTATGACTTCCTCGGTCACCCCAGCCCATCATGCCTCTAGGAGGGCCCGTGGACACTCTCTTCACCATTCTGATTACATAAGCACAGAAAATTATTTAGTAGGACACTTAATAGGTTATTAACATGAGCTCCCTGGAGTGGGATGGATTAAAAGAATAGAGGAAGAGCAGAGGTTAAGCAAAACAAAACAAAACAATCACATCTACAGCAACAAAAAGCATGATATGATCTCATGTTTGTAAAAGGGTATGCGGATGTTTACAAACATAAAAGAATGTTATTTCAAATTTTCTTATTCTAATTTGTGTCATTTGGCTGTTTACAGAGAACATGTGTTTTGTAATTAGGAAAAAAAAAATGCTTCACTGTGTTAGTTTTTTTAGACAGAAGAGGTATGAGAGAAGAAGAGGGGGAGAGCAGTGTAAGACATCCCAAACATTATTAGGTAAGTTTTAAGAAGACAAGATTTTTGTAGATGATGATTCGGGGATTGCCTGAGAGGACATGCCAGGGAAATTAATGGAGGTGCAGGAAGGAATAGACAGCAATAGATGGAGTAGAGGCATGGGGAGATGATGGGCTGATAGGACACCCCCATGGGAAATATCCAATTCTAGGAGAAAGGGGGTTGTTTATATAATAGATAACTTTGGCAGCCTAAGAAGTCCGTAATATCCTATCTTTTACTGTTAGGGGTTAGGGCCTGAGGACTGACACATAGCACAGAAATCTAGAATCCTATGTTAGATAAATATCTGAACCAAAAAGAAAAGGAAAAGCAAGGAAAGGAGACCCTCAGAGTCAGCCAACCATGTTAGTCCTGCACTTGGTCCAAAAGGAAAGGGACATGCTTAAGAAGCCCGTAGAACTCTTAAAAACTCTGTGGGACCTCTGAAAATGAACCACCAGACATAGCGCTAGGTTGAAGAATTTCCCTGCTGATATATTTGGGTCTGGAAGATTCAAAGGTTGAGAGAAAACAAGTTTGGTGGAACTTGTGGCAGAAGCCACAGTGGTTCACCTGGGGGCACCCATAACACAGACATTTAAAGCATCTACAGTTTCAGTTTAAAAAGTTATTGAGAGAGATGGTCCTGTGGGAACAGACCTTAGGCTGAGGGCAAAGTGCTTCCAGGAGGTTATTTTCACACGCTTTAAAAATTCCAAAGCAAAGACTAATGCTCGTAGACACATAGCACGGAACTCACAGGCCTTGGGACCTGGCTGGAGATGCAGTAAGGATGGAGAACAGGAGGTCAGAAGAGGAAAAGCAGCAACTCCACAAATGCTTCAATTTCCCCACCACTAACTGTGAAGAATCCTCCACACAAGAAAGGATGGGAGATTTGTCAACAAACATTGACAAAACTAAGTCCAGTACTGAGGTGCTGAGAATAATATTCAAAGGAAAAAGAAACTGCAGGGTCCACAAAGTCCATGATGGAGCCTAAAGGAAGAAAGGACACCCCAAATAAGACATGGTGACTCAGACCCGCACCATGGCAGATTTTGCAAGATAGAAATGTCTTGGATACTACCTCCTCCAAAACACCAAAACAGGGTATGGAAGGTGCTGGAGTTACCTGATGGGAGATTTCTCGACACTATTTTAAGTTTGTCGGCTTTGGAGTTTGTATACCCAACACAAGAATCTGACTGGCGTCTTGGAACCTGAGATTTTAATTATTTTATTTTATTTTCTTCTTTTTTTTCTCTCTAACTTTTCTTTGTCTGCACTCCTTTTTCAATAGATCATTCAGTCTTTACTGGAACCAGGTACTAAGTTCCAGAAACATAATTTCGTGGCAGGTAATTGCTAGAGGGCAAGGGTGATTCTTGTCAATTTCCTTAGACTTTCATGGTGAATCAGGATCTGTGATCCTTTATAATTCCCTTTGACCCTCCAACGTTATGAATGTAGGACATATGAGAATCTTTGGTTTATTTTGCTTTAGATTACTTACATTTTTACTCAATTTGGTGGAAGATAGTAAACGTTAACAACTGCTGGAATAGGAATCCTGACTTAACCTAGACATTACAAAGGAAGCAGCTGGGAATAAACAGAAAATAAAAATTCAGAGGACAAAAATTTCCATTTATTTATTTCTGTGAGATTTAATTTGAAACATTAATTTCTCCTTAAAGAGTGGGAAGGTGGTCATATTTAGTCATATTCAAGGCTTTTGTTTTGCTTTCTTTTGCTTTGTTGTTCAATATTTTGGTCATTTAATTGTTTGGAGAGCTTTGGTATTCCTTGGTAACCATTTCATAACTCCTTTAGGGGATCCAAGTGAATTATATTGGACAATGTGACTCAGAATAATGGATTCACTGAACACAAAATAATCACCTTTATGGTTGATACTATTTGTTTTTATTTATTATCAGTTTGCTTCACTTCCAGGGTTGGCTCATGTGTTATCCATATGTTGCATTTTTCCTACTATACTACATTCTCTTTAGGGCAAGAATATTTTTGTGTGTGTGTGTGGTTTTGTAACCCTAAAATGTAACACAGTGCCGTCCACTAAACAGTGGTCAGTAGGCACAATGAAGCACCTGGAGTGCCTAGGACAATGCTTGGCACATGGCGAGTGCTTCAACACAGTAGACTGGACAGGTCTTCTGTTGATGATGATGAGCTCAAGCAGCAGTGATGATGATAGTAGCTGGTGACAGACACAGCTGGGAAAATAAGATTCAGCTGAAAAAACAGTCCAATGAGTAGTCAGCTAGAGACACAGACATACTGTTTGCTTATGGTCGAACGATATTTCCAGCATCTGAGCAGGAACCTTACCTCCCACTCTTCGTATGCCTTCTCTTTCCATCATTTGTTACACACAGGAGTCACAGGCTTCAGACTTACCTGCCATGCTTAATTCACTTAAACGCTAAGATGAGGCTCCAGCATTTTGCTCTACCCATTGGCAAATAGAGACTTGGGGGGTGAAGGGAGGAGAGGGAATTTTGGCAGAATTTCCCTTAAATATGTGCAGAGTGCTTTATAATATTTTTCTTGGCCCTACCACTCAGTAGTTACCTTTAAATTTACTTTATGTGAAACCAGAGAAACCTTAGCCTAAATAACCATTTCAGGTGAAGTTCAAGCTCACAAATTTTGTTTTACCTGATCGATCTGTCCACGAGCCTTCCCCCAAACTGTTGGTCAAACTACCACCTGTGTTTCTGACCCTTTGAAGCCTCTTTTTCTTTTTCCCCCAAGTACGTACCTAATATACATGATAGATATCATGTATATCTGCAAATACAAGGTGATTATCCGACTTCCCAATGAGAATATTGAAGAAAATAAAATGTTGGTCAAATAAAATGTTAGTGATATAGGTGAAAAAATAAAATATCTATGCCCAATAATGAATTAGGTAACATGATATTTAAAAGTACATACTATATAAAATAATCTTTTAATTTGAAAATTGATTCTTTTAAATTTATGTTTAATGAGAAATGTTTTTCAGATTTTTCCTACGCATCAATGTCTTCCTCATCATTAAACCACTTCTCTTGAGTCATCAAACGTGGTTTCACAGAAAGTATTTCTGCTTCCTTTTTTGGATAAAGTACCCTTTTAAGCTGTGTCTAATGATGACACTTACATTTTTGCCCCAGGCCACAAGTTCCCATTTTTGTAGCATAAGGACAGTTTTTTGTTTATTTTCTCATTCACCCTTGAGGGGTTTATGTGTGGTCTCGCAAATATATTCACTTACTATTTGGCTTTTAAAAATAATACTCTATATAAATGGCTTGATTGAAAAAAAAATCTGATACCCCCAGGAATTATTACTGGGTGTGTTTAAATTTCTTTGCCTCTTTTTTTTTAAAAAAATAAATTATATCAAGGGCTCCACTATAAAGATCCAAAATTAGCCATTTTGGATTTGTGTGCCTTTCCCAAATGGTATGTTTCTGTTCAAATTAAAGTGATTGAGAAAGCAAATGCAGTATTGGAGAATTTGTGAGGATTTGAAAATAACACAACCTTCTCTTTTTTAACTGATGATTTTTGGGGGGGAAATAAAAACGATGCTTTATATTCATAGATATGTACATGTAAGTTTCACTTACGTAAAACCTAAGACAAATCTATTACAAGGGAATTAGCTCTTATTTAGTCAGGGAGGTGGCTTCTAGGACAGACACTTTACTCATACCAAGAAAACATATACAGAGACTTTGTGGGTCATATACATAAAGGACAAGAATGAAGTGGGTTCAGTACTGATCGAATCCAAGGACTAAAAGAATGTGGTATTCGCTTTCGCTTTTCCTCTCACTCTTGACTACTCTCTTTGGCAACTCATCTCTCTTATCTTTACTCACCTCTATATTGGGATTAGTTTTCTCTTCCTTCATAAAGTTCTTTGTGACGAGGGAAAACACACAGAACAAGCAACGGTAGTTCCTTACACCATCCTCAATTAGCAAAAGCAGGGAAAGGAAAAAAGACAAAGCTGTTTCTCCAAACGCTTGACATATAAAAAGTCCCAAAAGAGGACCTGAGATTCCTTGTCCATTTCTTGGACTCTTAGCCTTATCTGATCTTGTGAGTTATTTTAACTGACCTTGCCTAGATGGATCATCTGCCCCTAAAGCTGGTGTTGTGTAACTGCCCGCTCCCCAAGAAGGTTTCCTGAAGAAAGAGGGAGTAAGCTTTACGGGAAAGAGTGGGAAGGGAATTCTGAACCTACCGAAACCACAGAAGTCTACTGTGGACATTTTAGATTCGTTTAAAAGCAAACTAAGTAAAAGATAAGTTCTTTTAAATAAAATATTTAGAAATTGCTCTATCTTTTAAATAATTAATATACTACTTAATGCACATTTCTATTTATTTATTTATTTGCTTATTTTGAGACAGAGTCTTACTCTGTCACCCAGGCTGGAGTGCAGTGGCACTATCTCAGCTCACTGCAACCTCTACCTCCCGGGTTCAAACAATTCTCCTGCCTCAGCCTCCTGAGTAGCCAGGATTACAGACGTGCACCACCATGCCTGGCTAATTTTTGTATTTTTAGTAGAGATGGTGTCTCACCATGCTGGCCAGACTGGTTTCGAACTCCTGACCTCATGATCCGCCTGCCTCGGCCTCCCAAAGTGCTGTGTCTATTTCTGAGCTTACAGACCAGGAAAGACCACTTTGTTCTATTTAACCATTTCTATTGTCATCCTATGTGATGTTTAAAAACTTTTCTGCTGTCCTATTATTCTTTACAGCCTCTAAGAGATGTAAAACCCACAAGGTCTTAGAATCGAGAGCAGGAACTCAGTCCTAATCAATATTTTAGCATACCTGTAATCAAAGCTTTGGATTTTCCTTAATCTATGAATGATTATGCTTCACAGCGAAATATCTTTCTCTCCTCCTGCTCTTTGCAAAAGGCTTCTAACAGCCTCCCTCACCTACCTTCAACGACGACTTTTCCCAGCTGCAGGGGATTAAACAAGTTATGCGATTTTCCTAGCAGTAAACTTTCTGAACAAATAGAACAGTACCTAACAGTTTTCCATTGTGGTATTAGGGAACTTTTCAAAGCTTTAATTTTTTTTTTTTTTTTTTTAGTTCTTTTCCATTAGGTTTTAATTGGCAAAGTTTTATAAGCAAAATTGAGCAGGAGAATTAGATTTTCACTTATAAAAAGTTTCCAATTAGAAAAGCTTAATTAAACAATCCAGTTCTTGCCGCCTTCTTTCCCTTTACATGATCTGGGTGCAGGTATTCCAAAAAGGAGAGGGGAGGGCTTAAAAAATCAGAAGATGTCAAATTTCAACATCTGCAACAGCGCTAATGGTGTAAAATGAGTATAGGACAATTTTGTTATGAGTTCCAAATTGCAGCTACTACTCAGTCAGATGGGACAGTGGGATGAGCAACTCTCTTGTTCCTGAAAGTTACAAAAGAAAACCTTTGTTCTAAGTAGAAAATCTAAAGGAAAACCTCAGCTTTCTAAGAAAAGAAATTGCTTTAAAAGTGTCAAAGTTGGGAGGCCAAAGCGGGTGAATTGCTTGAGCTCAGGAATTCGATAACAGCCTGGGCAACAGGGTGAAACCCCATCTCTACTTAAAAAATACAAAAAAATTAGCCAGGTGTGGTGGCAGGTGCCTGTAATCCCAGCTACTTGAGAGACTGAGGCAGAAGAATTGCTTGAACCCGGGAGGCAGAGGTTGCAGTGAACCGAGATCGTGCCATTGCATTCCAGCCTGGGAGACAGAGTGAGACTCCATCTCAAAAAAAAAAAAAAAAAAAGTCAAAGTCAAAATAAAAATGAAGAGATGAATCTCTATATTTAATATTTTATTTAGGAAGAATGAATTACAATTCAGGGAATACACACACACTAGGTGTCTTCACTATGTCCAAAGAACACAGAGAAGATTGGGTATTACAAAAAGAGACATGTCTGTCTCGCTCTTTGAGAAAGTTTATTGACTATGAGAACTGGGAGAGCTAGCAAGTTTGGTTGGTGAGTGACAGCAGTGGGTAAAGTTAGTTTTAGAGTTGCAGCAGCTTCAGAAGTCATTAGGTAAAACTTGTTTCAGGTTGCACAGGTGGTTTCAGCAGCCAGGCTTGCAGAGAATGATATTTTTGAATCAATGTTACGTGTCCTGAGTGCTTTTGCCTCTTGGTTTCTCGACTCTGTTTTAGCTGGGTGTGACAATAATGACTGAATTCACATGATCAACTGTCACAGAAGCTACTTTGAAAAGCTTACAGCTATCAAAAATTCCACCATGCTGATCACCTCAGATCCTTTTTCTTGTTCACTCTGCCTGGAATTCTCTTCTCTCGGGTGCTCACATAACCAAGGTTGCCAGACTTTGCAAATAAAAATACACACGCTCTGTTACATGTGAATGTCAGACAAACAACACGTACATTTTTGCTATGCATGCTATATACTGACACTATAAATATTTGTTGTTTATCTGAAATTCAATTGTAGCTGAGTATCTGCATGAGTCTTCTCAAGCTGCCATAACCAAGTACCACAGACCGGAGGGCCTCAACAACAGAAATTTATTTTCTCACCATTCTGGAGGCTGGAAGTACACGGTCAAGGAGTTGGCAGGTTTGGTTTCTCCTGAGGTCTCTCTCCTGGGCTTGTTGACGGTCGCCTTCTTGCTGTGTCCTCACGTGGTTTTTTATCTGTGCACATTCCTCCTTGGTGCCTCTTTCTCTTCTTCAAAAACCACCAGTCTTATTGTATTAGGGTCCCACCTTTGTGACCTTATTTAACCTTAACTGCCTCATTGAAGGACTTATCTCTAAATGGGGTCATCTTGGAAGTTAGGGTTTCAATACATGATTTTTGCCAGGGGATACACAATTCAGTCCATAACAGCCAACTTATTTTATCGGGTAACCCTGCAGATGGCTTGTGTCTTCCCCTTCATGAGATCACAACTCAGAAGCCATCTTCTCAGGGCTGCCTTCCCAGGCCCCCTATTTAAAATTACAACCCCCACCCCCCACCCAGCCCCATCCCTCCTTCCCTCCTTTCTAGATTCATTTTCTCCTCCCAGTTACCACTCTTGGTTTTACTTGGTTATGACTTGTCTCTTCCCACTTGAAGGTTAGCTTCCTGAGGGCAGGTAGTTTTGTGTAAACTTTTTATCTACTGTATTTGAAAACCAGTACCTATTGCATGGTACTGACGCTGGTTTGGATCTGTGTCTCCACCCAAATCTCCTGTGGAATTATAATCCCCAGTGTTGAAGTGGGGCCTAGTGGGAGGTGATTGCATCATGGGAGCGGTTTCTGATGGTTTAACATTATCCACCTTGGTGTTGTCACAGCAAGAGTGAGTTATCGTGAGTTCTGGTTGTTTAAAAGTGTGTAGCACCTCCCCCCATCTCCTGCTCTTCCTCTGGCCATATAGGACGTGCCTCCTTCCCCTTCACCTCTGCCATGATTGTAAGTTTCCTGAGGCCTCTCCAGAAGCAGAAGCTGCTATGCTTCCTGTACTGTCTGCAGAACAGTAAGCCAGTTAAACCTCTTTTCTTTGTAAATTACCCGGTCTCATGTATGTCTTTATAACAATGCAAGGACGAACTAATACAGGCACCAATCAATGTTTCTTCAACAAGTCAACAGGCGTCAAGTGGGAAGGAGGAAGCCACTGTCTATGGCTCTCACAGCTAACAGGCCCATGGAGAAGAGCAAAATTTTGCTAAGTATAGAAGATTCCAGAGCTGCCTCCATATCCAGGTCATTGTGCTGTGAAATACTTGAGCATTTCTCTAACTTTCATGAACCTGGGCCACTCGCTAATAATACAAGCTCCTGGGCCTCATTCTCAAGCAGTTGATTCAATTGGACAAGGGCTGGAGATAGAAATCTGCATATTCAACCAACATCTCAGATGATCCTGACATGTGGACAATTCACTGGAAAAGATAATTCTAAAATCAGCTCCAAAACCAGTTTGGATCAGACAAAAGGAATGTAAGAATTGAGGAAGAAGGTACTTCTTGAATTACAAAACCTTTGGTTCATTAAAACTGTTTAATGTTTGCTTATGCCCGGAGCTTGTTACTGAAACTCTCCTCAAAATCATTAATCTGGATTTCTATTGCAACTTTGCTCGGGTTGCTGCCCTCATTTTCCCAAGCTTTATTCCCAGGGCCCAAGCTTAGGTTCTATGCTGAGGAGTCACATCTGGACCTGGAAGTAGATAGGATGGGCCTTCACCTGTCGGATGAGCTATGACAGGCTAGGGCCTGCATTAGGGGCCAAGAGAGGTTATCCAATGAAGGAAATCCCTGAAAGTGGACACAGAGCAAACCAAGATCCAAGGGGACCATACATAAGCATGCTTGGGAGCCTCAAGGCAAAGCCAGGAGAGCCATTGAGGCAGGGTGGCGAGTGGAAAGGGAGGGAGCTGTCAGCGACCCGGAACTGGCTGACATTTCCCGGGCTCTGAAGCTCTGGTCTGCCTCACTCCACACCAGGAAGTCCATATCCCTCTGCATCGATTTCTTCTCTTGACACAGCACTTCTGCCTGTCGAGTTGCAGGATTCCGCCTTATCTTATCTTACTTTGGGCAAAGCTGGAAGCCCTCGCTCCCTACACGCACCAGCGTAGCCTTTGCCCATTTCTCTGACTTAATGTCATCTTTGTTCTTTATTCCTCTGTATTAGTGTAGTCCTCTCTTTTAGTCCGTATCTCAGGTCTGCCAGCCCTGGTACACTTTGACATGGATTTGTTTCCTGGGAAGTTCTTTACTTTACAACCAGATGACTGTGTTGGAGAAGGACAGAAAGACGTTCCTCTCTGATTTAGGCTAACCTGCTGGTAGTAGATCTTATAAAACTGTAGGCAAACAATTTAAAGCTACCTTTTAAAGTCTCCACATTTCTCTGGAAAATACAAACGCTTTCACATACAACCCCGGAACATTTCTTTCTTGTAACGTTTCCAATCATGCTTTTTTATGTTAATTAAACTCTGCCACTTATCAAAAAGAACTTACACCAGCTTCCTAATCATTTTTGGAATACCTGTCTTCCTAAAATATGCCTAACCTGAGATACCCATAGAAATACTGTATTTTCTTCTCCACATTTATTCTATTTAGAATAAGTCAAGAATAATATTTTAATTTAATGTATTAAATTGTTTCTTGCCATATTCTGTTTTTTTTTTTCAGCTGGTACTAAATTAAGTGTGCAATTTATGAAATTTTTTTTAAATTAGTAATTCAAAATTCACATATATTATAAAACTAACAATGTGTTTTAAAAATTCAAAATCATATGTTCAGTCTCACTTCATAAGTGGCACATAGTAAATGCTCAAGAAATATTGGTTGAATTAATAAAATGAAGGAAATGAAAGTATCAGGAGGTTAACCACTCAGCCACTAAATTGCTTTATGATTTGGGGTTAGTAGGGTAACTTTGAGCCTCTGTTATTTCTCTCACAATATGTTATAAGCATCAAGTGTCATAAATATTCAGGAAATGCCTTGAAAACATTAAGTTGCAAATATAAGTAGTAGTATTTTTTGCAGAAGCAGAGACTAGTTTCTTCACTTGGGCTAATAGCTGGCCTGTGTGTACCTCTTTTTCTTGCTACATGCTAGATTACCTTCGAATCTACATATCAGCCACAATGACAATCTTGGCATGAGGTTTTGCAGGAATGCCAAGTGACATGGGTCCAAGGGTCCTGGAACGAATGAGAAGAGATGCAATTCTGTTGACCACAGTTCTCTTCTTCTGATGTCAAAACTCCCATTCCTATTACTTCCACAAGATCACTGTTTGCTCATCCAGATCAAGGCAGCCAAAACGCCCTAAGAGCAACCTGTGTCCAGTTGAAAAAGATGGACAGCATCCTGCCTCATCTCTGTCTGTGAACGGCAAACTGGAAAGAAACTGACCTGAGGTCATTTCTTTCATGTTGGGCTGTATACACCGTTTCTGTGTTCCCTGTTATGAGCAAGCTATGATGGAAGGCTGAAAATACCCACCATGGTGTGTTCAGTCATTTAGCCATGCACGAACAATCAGCTGCTGCATGATATGTGTCTTGCTCTTTAAAAAAAAATCCATTTTATGTGTATTCAGATTCCACTTTTAATTTTCAGTGGTGATCTAGAAATCTGCACATATGACTATAATCTTTAAAAGATTAATATCAGAAAGAGAAAGCCTTATAGACGCTAACTTTGAAGAGAGGGTCCAAGGGGAAAAATAGGGGTGATGCTTTGGAGAGAAAAAAGTTATAAATAATGAGAAAAAGCCGAGAAGAGAGATCCCTTTTTCTTGCTGTATCAGTTAGCTATGCTGCATAACAAATCATGCCAAAATCCAGTGACTTAAAACAGTGAGCATTTATTATTTCTTGCTACTTTGCTCATCACCTGGGCACACCTGCCAGTTTGTGCCAGGCTTACTTATGCAGGTCAGGTAAGGCCAGGTTTAGGCCATTGAGAGGTAGACGTAGGATGGCCTCACACATGTCTGTGGTTGGTTGGCTGTTCCTGGGGCAACAGACAGACGAGGCCATATGTCTCCCAACACCCAGCAGGTGAACCCAGGCTTGTATATATGGCTATGGATTTCCAAGTGAGTAGAAGCATACAAGGTCTTTGGAAGCCTGTGATTGGGTTCAGAACATGCTACCCCACAATATAGCACCTTGGAATTTGAGAAAACAGCAGAAGTAAGCAGGTCATTCTCACCTTCCTCTCAATCTTCTCCCTTAAAGCTGACCTTCTCCTGAAGTAGGTCATAAAACCTTTGTTCCAGAGGTGCCCTCCCTGTACCTGGAGGAAAGAGATATTCTTACCCTTGAGGACACGGAGAAATCAAGAAGGATCTAAACAAACAGGCTTCGCTAAGTTTCCCCCAGTTTATTACTATTACGTCATACCCCCATTTTCCAATCATACTTCTTTCTGCACAACTGTTTACTCTTTATCAAAGCTAAACATAAATACAGTTTTTTCTCTTTCTTTGAATCTTCGTTTCTGAAGTCTTCCATGTAATGTACAACTTACATTAAATTGTTACGCTTTTCTCTTGATGATCTGTTTTTTGGTTATAAGGAGTCTCAACCACAAACCTAGCAATGGATGAGAAAATAAATCTTCTTTCCTACCATGGGCATGGTACAGGATCACCTCTGCTTCAAGCAAATGGCCAAAGCAAGTCATAAGGCGGGCCACATTCAAGGGGTAGGATATCAATTCTGTGCCCTCCTGGGAGGAGCTGTGAGGTCTCTTTTCATAGGATATGGATTCAGTGAGGGCTGGAAAATTGTTCCCTTGGCTGCAGACAATATACTACGCTTGCCTTTCATGAACTTGTGAAAGTCCTACATGAGTGGGGATGTGTTTTTGGTAGAGTGCACGAAGCTGGAGGTAAGGGTTCCTGTGTAACCCTTGCATTCCCCAAAGGCATGTGGAGCAGACTGTGGCACAGGCCCCTGGAAAATCCCCCCCAATATTAAAAAACCCATAACCTTCTCTTCTCCATAATTAAGCCTAGTACTCAAATGTCAGCCAACACATATTTATTGAGTATCCAGCTACGTCTGGCACTAGGTGGAGGGTGGGGAAGGGGTGCAGGGATGAACCACAAGGACATAGTTCCTGACTTCAAGCTAACAGAGAAAGCAGACAGTAAATGACTCCATGTGTGTTAAGTAAAGCACAGGACCTGCCACTTCTCCAGCACTAACCCTCAGCATTTCTCTCTCAGATAGATGTACTTGCATTTTCTCATTGCATTTCCTTGCTGTTTGGGCCTCTGGGCCTCTCTACAGACTGGTTCCTTTGCTGGATGTGTTCTCTCTATACTGACAGTTTACATCTTGTCTTCACCCCTCCTGCTCAGCTCCCACCCACCCCTCAGTCTCCAGCTTCAGTATCATCTCTTCCGGGAGGTCCTCCTTGTATCTTCTGTGAACTCCAGGGTTCTCTCTCATAACAGTGTAAGTCTTATCTTGTCTCTTCCCTGTAACCCTGCCTCTCTCTCCCAGGAGTCTCAGACTATCCCCCAGTGACACGAGAATCATTTAGAGCTGAAAACTTCTGTGAATCAACAGCTGCAGGAAGAGGCCTTTCCTGAACACCCTTTATCTCCCTAAACGCAAAGCCTCTCAAAGGAGTTCAGTTGTCATAAATTCCCTCCCCAGGAATTTCACAACCAGAGAAAACGCACCCTTATCACTAGAGATGAGAAGTCGCATCAGCACCTGAAAAAGAAATCACCTAAACAGACATTGTCATAAAACAATCGGAAATCCCACATGTTCTCCTAAGGGCCCATTTATTTTTCCTAAAAGTCATGTGGACTCCCAGAAGTGTCCCCTTACCCTTCTTCATCCCCTATTAAGATGCTATTTAAGCCCCACACTTCCAACCCCGTCCCTGACTCACATTTTTTGGCGAAACCCTGTGTGTGCCTATGTAGTTATATCTGGGTTTTTTTACCCCCCTCTTGCTAAATTCTCTTTTGTCAGTTTAGTTTGCAGACCTCCAAAAACTGAACCTAAGAAGGTAGAGGGCAAATCTTTTTTGTCCCTGACACTCTAAAACTGATTCAAGGGAGATTCTCTTTCTGTCCACTATAATGTTTCCCAAACCTATCACAGCGTCTAGAAAAGAGGAGGGCTCAGTAAATGTTAACTGAATTCCTGGATTACAATAGCTACTTGACTGGCGTTTCTAAATCTCAGTTCTTACTCTCTACAGAGAAAGGAAAGTGAGCACTTGTTTATTTTCTCCAAATGCTTTAAAATGACACATCCTTAAGCCAAGAGTTGGCAAACTACAGATCCACATGCCAGATCCAGGCCACCACCGTTTTTTGTAAATAAAGTTTTATTGGAACACAGCCCTGCCCATTCAATTATGTTCTAGGGCTGCTATTGTGCTACAGAGGCCATATGGTCCGCCCAGCCTACAGTATTTGCTGTCTTTTTGTAGAAAAAGTATGAGCAGACAGGAAGAGTGTCCAGGGACTACAGGAGTTTAATCAACTTGAGCAATCAGACTGTTTTACATCCTCCCAGCTGACAGCCTGTTTTTCCCCAAATACTGTGTGGAATGCGGTCACATCATCTGTTGAAACCAGCTCCTGCGACCCCAACAACTTATAGATGAACCTGAGTGAACTGTCGTCAGTTCCCTGCTAATTTCTCCACTGTGGGAGGGGCTACAGCTTCATTAGCATAACGTGAGACCCGTGTTGCTGGCACGATGACTAACCGGGTCTGCACAAAAGGGGCCTCTCCTCTATATGCGATGACGCACCCTCTCCTCTCTCACCTCTATAAAATCCTCCTGTTTCTTCCCTTGGGGAGACACCGCTTTGGAGAACACTTGTAGTGCTCTCCTTACTTGTGACAAGTAATAAAACTCCTATTGATTAAAATCTGCATTCTCGTGTTACTCTCCAGGCAAATAAACCCTGTTTTTTCTCGGGTGACAAATCTTTACAGACTTCTGATCTAACTAGCTTCTATCTGAAGGGATCTTCATTCAGCAAACATTTTGTAAGTGACTACTCTATTTCTCACACTGTTAGGCGTTGATAAATTGCAACGATAAATGCACCGCTTGCCTGAAAAAATTGATGTGCATTAACATGGCATTTCAGGAGCCAGAAAATTTCCAGATTTTGAAAAGTCCCTTTATACTATTTACAGGCAAATTTTAAACTGGTAGCTATTAAATTCTCTGTCAGAGAGTTGGTAAACGGTGAAATGTCAAGAGAAACAAACCAAACAAACGATGTTTATGCTTGAAAATGTGGAAAAAAGAATGAAAGACAGAACTGAGCTAATTCTAGGTTCTAAGGTTTTATTTTAAAGGGTACGGGCTGGGTGCGGTGGCTCACGCCTATAATCCCAGCACTTTGGGAGTCTGAGGCGGGTACATCACGAGGTCAGGAGATCCACACCATCCTGGCCAACGTGGTGAAACCCCATGTCCACTAAAAATACAAAAATTAGCTGGGCGTGGTGGTGGGCACCTGTAGTCCCAGTTACTTGGGAGATTGAGGCAAAAGAATTGCTTGAATCCAGGACGCGGAGGGTGCAGTGAGCCGAGATCGCACCACTGCACTCCAGCTTGGAGACAGTGAGACTCTGCCTCAAAAAAAAGGGGGGGGGGTGGTACAAGAGAAAATAGTAAAATGAAAAGGATAAAACGTAAAGAAATCTGTTGGAGGAGGGGTATTGATCTGAAGGTCTTGAGGCAGGAGTAAGGACTCAGTCTCCATGGGCGCCAGGCAGGAAACCCAAATGAGTAAGACACACAGTGTGTAGGGAAAGCCAGTGTGCCTCTTGGCCATCTTTCATTCTCTGCTTTCTATGGAGACGTAAGTGTAGGAAGATATTTCTCTACCAGAAGAAAAGGAAATTAATTCCAAGACAAATGATAATGGAGAGTGATGCAGCCTCAGGGGTGGGGGGCACTGGAGCCCAGGAGAAGTGGGGCACATGCCCCTTCCAAAGAGGGTGGCTGCTCCTCAGAGCCTCCTAATCCCAGTCTCCTGGGAAAATAGGAAGACAGGACTAGTTTTGTGTCATCTTCCCAGTTTCCAAGTGAAGCTGGAGACCCACCTCTTTCTGTGAAATATCTTCTTTTAAATATTGGCTTGAGCTTCCTAAGGGCCATAATGAAGGGAAAACAGGTCCCAAATGTGGGCAACCATTGAGGCTCCAGTAGAAGGGATCTTGTTGGTCAGGAGTTCGAGACCAGCCTGGCCAAGATGGTGAAAGCCTGTCTCTACTAAAAATACGAAAATTAGCTGGGTGTGGTGGCACGCACCTGTAGTCCCAGCTACTCTGGAAGCTGAGGCAGAAGAATTGCTTGAACCCAGGAGGTGGAGGTTGCAGTGAGCCAAGATTACGCCACTGCACTCCAGCCTGGGCGACAGAGTGAGACTCTGCCTCAAAGAAGAAAATTTAAAAAAAAAAAAGAAAGAAAGAAAAAAGAAAGGACCTTTTATGTATAAGGCAGTGAATGTAAAATATTATTCACAATTATTTCAACAATACAAGTTTTTTCAGAAGAAATGGTAGCCACTCAGACATGGCAATCTCTGGTATTTATTGATGCTGATGGGGAAAGAGATTTGCTTTGAAGTGACTTGACTGATAATGTTGTACTTGTCTTCACTCTGCAATTCTTCAGCCTGGGCCTTCATTTCAACAGGCACCAATACCGGTCCCAGCTGGATATCAGCTAATTATGTCCAAAGACATTAGCTGATAATGACTTTAAAGCCTTACATTTGCAAGAGTTATTTAAATTTTAAATAAGAACTCAAAGATGGAAATGCCATCTTCTTTCTTACCATTCCTTTTACCAAGAACCAAAGCATTATTAAACAACAAAGCATGAAACAAATGAGTTGAGGGCCTCAATAGATCACAGATGACACGGTACATTTTAGATTTCAAGTGGCATCAATTAATTAATTTAATAATAATAAAGCTTTTCTTTAGTTCTGGAGGTTATTAGGAGTCTTTATTGGTACTCTTTATGACATTCCAGCATCCTTAAGGAAATAAATCTAATTAATGGGAATAAATGTGAAGTTTCAAGAGAAAAAGAAAGTGTTTTTTCTTTGTATTTTTTTTTTTTTTTTAGCTAAGAGCACTGGATCTGTTTACTGGAAAGATTCTATTTTAATGTTGGCCACTCACACAGCTGAACTTGATTATGAAGAGAGAAATTGTTTGGTTCATTAGGCTTTAATTATAGAGATGAATTATTATGGATAAAAAGAGGAAGCCACAGAATTATGGAGATTGAATTCCAGTTCAATAAACAACTTCAAATATCTTGACTGGAGACATAAACTAGTCATATTCTTTTTTTCCCAGTGTAATTTGATGTCTGTTGACAAATGATGTTGGAATGTCCCTGGAAAAAAAAATCTTCATATTTACAGTGTGTTAGAAGCTATCATTTAAATTACACTTCCTTCCCTAATTATATTTTCTGACGGTGTATATAGATAGATAGGTGTTTCTTCCACATCAATTTATTTTGTATAATAATGACAAAATGTTGCATTTCTGTTTTGCCACTATTCATGTAATCAGATTGCATTTATAATAGCTCAAAAGCCCTCCACTGGAACCCCGATGTATAAAAAGACAAGCTGGAAACCCTGAGCTTGATATTTAAGGACTTTCAGAATCACATCCAACTCAAATACTTAATATTATCATTCAGTACTTTGTTGTAAAGGTGCAAAGCTTCTGCTGTAACAAGTGTTCTATTCACCATCTCACAAATAGTCCTTACATATTCCTGCTTCTGAGATTTTAGGCGCATGTCTTCCTAGCCTGAATTTGCCCTTTTAAATTCTACTTCCCTAATGCCTAAATGTCAGGCCCAGTTAAAATTATACTTCCTTTGGCCTTCTGAGCATAGGACTCGGTGGATGTTGATACCTCTCTCTGATTTTACAAAACACTTAATATCTATAACATTTTCTTAAATCCTCATACATTCTTGATAGTCTTTTACTCTGAAGTCATTCAGTGAGATTTTCAGCTCCAGACACATAATTTCTTATTACCTTAGCAAAATAGTTCTATCAAAACATTGTTTAAAAAAGCAATACCTATATGGCAATAGAAAATCTGAAAGCTGTCTATTTGATGGTATCAAAGAAATATTTTGAAACTCTTAAGTGTGGTAATATTATGGTGGTTATGTGGTTGGGTTTTTTTAAGAACTTTTTTTTATAGTAGTTATGCGCGAAGTAATGTAATGTCTAGAATTTGCTTAAAAGTAATATAGGAGAGACGTAATTTAGGGTATAGACAATATGTAGGGGAAGAAAAAATGTCTTCTGCTATTCTTAGGTTTGTGGCTAAAGCCACTTGAACAAAAGACAGATTAACAAGAGAAAGCATACAAATGTATTTAATGTACATTTTATGTGACATGGGGGCCTTCATAAAGGAGTGAAGACCAGATAATCAAACCTGAGCTAGGCTTGATGAAGAATGGAGAGTCATGGAGAAATAATAAGCTGAGGGGACTTAGTAGGGCCTGTTTGTTCTTCAGATTTTTTCCATGTCTCTGTGTGTTCAGAGAGAAAGATGTTTGTTTCCTCCAGGTATATGGAGGGCACCTCTCACATTAGGGTCTTGTGACCTGCTTCCAGAGAAGGTCACAAAATCTTTCCTAGGTTCTATAAGCTGCTTCAGGGGAGAAGAGCAAGGGAAGGTCAGAAGGATGTTCCTGCTTCAGCTGTTTTCTCACATTATGCCAAGGTGCAGTATATTGGGGGAGCGTGTTCTGAACCCCATCAGCAACAAGAATGACCAATCATCATTGATGGCTGTGAATTTCAGGATTATGGGGGTTGATATACTATGCTATCTACTTTTATGTATGTTTAACCTTCCTTCCTTCCTTCCTTCCCTCCCTTCCTCTTTCTTTCTCTCTTTCTTTCTTTCTTTCTTTCTTTCTTTCTTTCTTTCTTTCTTTCTTTCTTTCTTTCTTTTTCTTTCTTTCTTTCTTTCCTTTCTTTCTTTTTCTTTCTTTCTTTCTTTCTTTCTTTCTTTCTTTCTTTCTTTCTTTCTTTCTTTCTTTTTCTTTCTTTCTCTTTCTTTTCTTTTCTCTTCTTTTTCTTTTTTCTTTCTTTTTCTTTCTTTCTCTCTCTCTTTCTTTTCTTATTTCTTTCTCTTTCTCTTTCTTTCTCTCTTTCTCTCTCTTTTTTCTCTTTCTTTTTCTTTTTCTTTCTTTCTCTTTCTATCTCTTTCCCTTTCTCTGCCTTTCTTTCTCTTTTTCTTTCTTTTCTTTTCTTTTTTCTTTCACAGTCTCACTCTGTTGCCCAGGCTGGAGTGCAGTGGCACAATCTCAGCTCACTGCAACCTCTGCCTCCCAGGTTCAAGTGATTCTCCTGCCTCAGCCTCCTAAGTTGCTGGGATGAGAGGAGTGTGCCACTGTGACCAATTAATTTTTGTATTTTTAGTAGATATGGGTTTCACCATGTTGGCCAGGCTGGTCTTGAACTCCTAGCCTCAATTGATGCACCAGCCTCTGCCTCTCAAAGTGCTAAGATTCCAGGTGTGAGCCACTGTGCCCAGTCTAATTTTTCAATATATAAAAAGTATTCTTTTTGGGAGGCCTAGGTGGGTGGATCACTTGAGTCTGAGACTTTGAGACCAGCCTGGGCAACATGATGAAACCCCATCTCTACCAAAAAAAATATACATATATATATAAATTAGCAGGGCATGGTGGTACATTCCTGTAGCTCCAGCTACCTGGGAGGCTAAGATAAGGGATGGCTTAAGCCCAGGAGGCAGAGGTTGCAGTGAGCTGAAATTATACCGTGGTATTCCAGCTTGGGTGACAGAGCCAGATTTTGTCTCAAAAAAAAAAAAGATTTGTTTTTTGTTTTTTTTTTTGTAATTTAATAAAACGAAATAATAGGCCAGGCACAGTGGCTCATTCCGGCACTTTGGGAGGCTGAGTTGGGAGGATCGTTTCAGGGCCAGGAGTTTCGAGATCAGCTTGGGCAACATAGCAATAAATACCCTATCTCTACAAAAAATAAAATAAATTAAACAGATATGGTGGCACATGCATATAGTTCCAGATACTTGGGAGGAAGGGAAGGGAGGATCATTTGAGCCCAGGAGGCAGAGGCTGCAGTGAGCTGAGATTGTGCCACTGCATTCCAGCCTGGGTGACAGTGAAACCCTGTCTCTAAATAAATAAATAATAATAATAAAACAAGAACTCTTAGAGGCAGCAAGAGTACTGAGAAAAGGTACTACTCTTAAAACAGAATAGCCACTTGGTCTTGGGTAAGTCACTTTGCCTTTCTGAAGCTTCAGCACTCTCTCAAGATGTTTCAGTGAATGCCCCAGCCTCAGCCACTTTCAGCTCTAAAGTGCTGTGAATGTAGGCATGTAGGAATCAAAGATAGATTTTTTTTGAAAATGAGAGAATATATAAACTCTCTAGAGTGATCACTTTAACACCAACAAAGTATAGTCCCTCTCGGGAGGGAAATAAAACACACATAAACTCAACAGGGGAAAAGGGGAAGAAAGGTGGACTGATGGCCACAAGGTAATGAAGCTTCCATTCCAGGGTTTGTTTTGAGAGCAGTGACTTGGCAAGAAAAATGTTCTCTCCTGAGATCTGTAAGCCTTAAAGGCCCGGAGGGACTTGGAGTTTCAGCCTCAGTTCAGCCCAGATTGGGTTCACAAAGTCACTCTGGACATATGGTTGGTTTGAATCAGGGAATTGAAAGAAATATGAAATCACAGAGTGTGAAAAGACCAAGGAAAATAGGTTAGGCAGGTGAAGGTCAATCCAACCAGAACTGGGTTGTATTTTATGGTAGGAGAGTGCCGGGTCTAAACATTCTGTAGTCTATTCCAGCATATTTTTGCTCAGTGACCAAGAACTCTTCTTCACGTGCAATTGAAATTATTCCTTTCAACAGGGGCCCGTGTCTCACTGCCGAGTCTTCTGTAGGCAGAGAGAATAAATAACATTTCAGTTTCATGATCATCAAAAGCCCTTCAAATAGCTGAAGGCAGAGAACAAGTTATCTTGAGCCTTGCCATGGTTAACTAGCCTCTTCAAGACAGGCAATTCACACAGATAAACTGTAGGGGGGAAAAGAGCACTTAAAACATCTCTGGATAATCAGCATGGAGGTATTTGCGTTTTACTGAGCACAAGTGTCAGACATCTGGGGAGCAGTGATACTCTGCTTGTTAGCACGGTTGACTTTCATTGATCCCAAGCCTTGATGATGACAGGCGGCTCCTTTAATATGTGAGTTCTTACTGCAATGTGTTGCTGAAGCTGGATATCATATACTAAGATTATGGGAAAACAAAGCAAAACAAAATCCATTCTTCTAACTTTGAATATGTCTGCAACTAATAGGAGAAAAAACAACTCTAATTTGTTGAGTGCTTGCAGTTGTGGCAAAGGCCTTTGAAAAACTGTTTGTATTATAATCACCTTAATAAAAAAATATTTCCCTATATAACAAGTGAGGAAATGTAGAGCGACAGAGTTAGAATTTCAGAACAGATGACACCTAAAGCTGTTTCCATGCTTAGTAGTTTCTCTACCTCGGCTACACATTAGAATCACCTGAGAAGCTTCAAAGACGGCTGAGACCCTACCCCTCTGAGATTTTAACTCAATTTGCTTTGGGTGAGGCGCTGGTACTTTTTTATTTTTTAATTTTTAATTTTTTATTTTTTGGAGATGGAGTCTAGCTCGGTCACCTAGGCTGGAGTGCAGTAGTGCAATCTCGGTTCACTGCACCCTCTGCCTCCAAGGATCAAGCAATTCTCCTGCCTCAGCCTCCCAAGCAGCTAGGATTACTACTAGTTTTTTATTTTATTTTATTACAAGTAGCTAGGTGGCATATACCACCATGGCCAGCTAATTATATTTGTATTTTGGTAGAGACGGGGTTTCACCATGTTGGCCAGGCTGGTCTCGAACTCCTGACCTCAGGTGACCCGCCCGCCTCAGCTCCCAAAGTGCTGGGATTACAGGCATGAGCCACTGTTCCCGGCAGCATCAGTATTTTGTATTTGGGGGTTGCCCAATACACACTGAGAGAATCATCTGCCAGTAGCAAGTAGCTTTCTCGCTCTTCCCCTTGGTCTGCATAACAAGGGGTTTGGTCTGATATATCTCTAAGGTGAAGAAGCAGCTTAGTGGATAAGCATGCAGGCTCTAGAAGCCACCTGCCAGGGTTCAAATCCCCTCTCTGCCACTTGCTAGCCTTCTGGGACTCTGTTAACCTGTCTCCAAAATAGGGATATCGACCAGTACCTATCACAAACAGTTGTGTTGGGAGAATAAGTGTAAAGTGTTTAAAAGACTGTCATCTCCTCTCTTATGTCACTGCTATTATCAGTGGTTGGCCCATCTCACTATGAGCCATGCAGAGCCCAGCCTCAGACGTCTTCTTCATGTGCTCTCTGAAGACAGCATTTCACTGTCATTCACAGCTATTCTTCTGCTTCCCTGGGTCTAACCTGTCACCTCCCACTTCTCTGATCTTCACTGTTTTCGTATTTCCCGATTACAGTCTTCGCCTAAAACTTTGGTTCCCACAAGTTCAGGGGTTCATTATTCTATTGTATCTACTTTTTGTCGATTTTAAATTTTTCCATTTAAAAAAGCTAAAATTGTTTTAATAAAATAAAATAATAAAACGAACCTACACTGTCTGTCCTATCTCATGCATGCACATCTGGTTTCCAAAATGTGTACCAGTGGTTTCTGTCTCACACGTATTATTGTATGTTATTATTCATAAATCCATTATGAAACCTCATTGTTTATCTGTATGAATGCCTATTCACCTGGATTTACCATTGAATCATTCAGAATACCCCTTCTGGGGAATGTGTTGCTTTTTCTAATATTAACATGCGATCTTTACTCTATGTCCCAAGAATGCAGACTGCTAAGTTTAAATGTATTTGTTATATATCACTGTTCCTGTCTTAGATAGTCAGGCATTTTTCGCTAAGGGTCTCATTATCTACAAGGCTTCGATTGTTTACTGTGTTGCTGTCTTGGGGAGTATTATCAGCCTCTCTTATCCTCTGGATGCCTTGGTAACATGCATAATGAGAGTGATGGTGGAAACTTAAGGTTTAGAGTAATAGCACTTACAACTCTTAGAACGGTACAATATTAAATTTATAGGAACCTTAGTGATCTTCTAGGCGAATCCCTCACTTTGCAGATATGGAAACTGAGGCCCCAAAAGGGGCAGCACTTTCCTGAAGTCCCACAGCTATTGAACAGCACAAACTCTTTCTTACTCTCAGATGTCTTTCCTAGTCAATATCTGTGATGAAAGAGAATGTAGTGAGGGCAGAGTGGAGAGCAGAGTGAGGATCACGTGCATGTGGGGGAATTGCTTTCAAAAAGTAAAAGTTGCAACTGACCTAGCTTCAGCAAATTTCTTAGGCCAGTGGTTCTCAAACCTTACAACGCATGGGAATTCCCTGGAGGGCTTATTAAAACACGGATTGCTGGGACGCTGCCCCAGAGTCTCTGATTCAGATCGCCATGGAACCTGAGCATTTGCATTTTTAGCAAAGGGACTACCCTTCAAGAACCAGAGTCTTCGGTGAGGACAACAGAACTCATGTTCCTGACTCCCAATTATTATCATTGTTGCTGTTAATCATTATTGTTATTATTCTCCAGTCCAGTGCTCTTCCCAACACATGGCCGTGATTCCTTGCAAGGTGGTTTATATTGGCATCCACACACTAGCTTTTCTCCCTCTTCTCCTTTTCACTGTTATCCTTCTTCCTCTGTCATCACTGAGGCTTCTGTTACGTGTCTAACGATGAATAATGCTCTGCTTGAACAACACAGGGGAGCTACCGTGCTAGAGTGGTCGCTCTATGTATTCAAGCACTGTTGGTAGCTAGAACCTCAATGAGGTCATTTCAGCTCTGCAACGTGGTGGGAGAGGTAGGCAATCATTTGCATTTACAATCTCCAGTCAAGGGAAGCCAAGAGAATGCTTTCATATTCTTGATAAGTTATTTCTTCTGACTCACTCATAATTCCAGTTGTGACTCAACATCAAAGGAGTAATGTTTGAATGGCTTATCCAGAGTTGTTAGAACACTGATCACAAGCCAGATACCAGATACCAGGACTGCTTTCCCTTGATAATAGCTTCTGAACCTCTTTCCCTTATAATGACAACTCAAGTGGAAATGCCTCGTGCAACTGATACGTATGCTGGCTACATAGCATGAGAAATTCTATGCTGAAAATAAGAGGCATACTGCCATCCACATTATAGATGGTAATGAACGTGGGATTGTGTTTCCACTAACAGTGAATCACACATTTCAATTTGAGCAAGTATTTTATGATGTCTGTCCATAGGAAAGATGATAATATGCTCCAGAAGTTGTGAAAGGACCTTTCTTTTATCCATTGCTACAAAAATCATTGCAAAAACACATCCCGAGTAGATGAGAAAGGGACAAATTCGATCTCCTGGGGGAAAATCATGCTGCATTCAAACCCATTGATAAGAAAAACTTCAGTCTCTGAAACCATAAATACTTAAGAATTCCTAATACCTGGATAATCTGATTCTTCTACAGTGTCTTGACTTCTAAACTTTCCTGATTGATGAATGGTTCGGTCTTGTTTGATTTTTATTTTTAATATATTTCTGCCTCACCTAAAGCCATTTCATTGATTCTATTTTCACTCAACTAAGTTGCACCTTACTAGGTCTTTGCAGTGGTTGCAATGTACTTGAACAAATACATGAGAACACAGGTAAGATCTGTGCAGGTGTGGGGTCTAAAACAGGGGATGCCCAGGGACGGCAGGAGGGGTCGCTCAAAACAGAGCTCCTTCCCTCCTTTCCCTGCCAAGCCAAGGCTATTACCATGTTGTACATTGTATCATTCTGTCATTTTTCAGCTCTCTAATTTTTTCCAGCTGTGAGCCAATCAGATTGCTGACACCCCTTGCATGTCTCTTGCAGCATTATCTAGGGATTGATTCATTATTTAAGAAGTCATTTTACCCATGTGTATATGTGTGTACACACAGAGAATAAAGTCCCTCTTGTGCTGTTGGTATGATGTCAGGGGCAGTTTCTCTCTCCCTTCTACAAAGCCTTCCTTCTTCTGATGCAGCAATTAGTCGACTATTAATAAAAAGACATTAGGTTATGCTTATTTATTTTTAAAGAATGACATCATTCCCGGCCTTAATGTGTAGCAATGGAGCAATTCACAGGTCTTTCCATTTATTACATCATGGAAGCCGATTGAACTTGGCAATTACCTTGCTGTTTTCACAACAGTGTTACGGAGGTGCTGAAAGGGGAATTGGTTGCAAGGGGCTGAATAAACATATATGTGGCTGTATGTCCTCCTATTTTGTTAAGTGAATTTGTGCCCAGTGAAAAGTACCTACAGAACCTAGTTTAGAGTACAAATATCCTCACTTTATTCTACAGCAAATCTACAACTCTCAGTCTGAGAGGTTTCAAACAGAGTCATGTTAATCTTTAATTAGTTTGCTGGCCATCAGAGACTATCAGGAAACAAGGGCTGCTAACTAAAAGCTACAAACCTCCCATTTCTAAATTGAACCATTATAGGAGCATACCAGCTGAAACAGTCACAGATTCATAGAATTTTGAAAATGAAAAGGACTTTGAGGTTCAACTTTAGACGTAGGGGAATTGAATCCTAAATTTCTGAGGAGCTTGATTAATTCCATACAGTTAGCAAGTGGGAAGACTGGTTTTATTTCCACAATGTGATAATACCTCCTCTTAAACATGCTACCGTTCTAGAATATAGCACATTCTCTTTCCATAAGTGGAACTTACGATATTTTATTTCAATGTACTTGGTTCTTTGTATTGATATTTTTTACAAAAATAATCATCTTGTTGCAAGAATACTCAAGCCACAAGGATGCTTCCCATGTTGAATACTTTATACTGTAATTCCAGTCTCAATGACAGGATGGTTCAAATCACTGATGCTCGTGAACAATTGGAATCATGACACCTCTCCCTTCCCAAAAGACTTCACAATTTAAGGACACCGATTAGTCTTCAGCAACAAAATCAATTTTTTTTCCTCCACTTTCATTATGGTCAAGCACAAAGCAGTGGTTTTTATCAATAAAGGATTTGATTATGTCAGTGATTAAGAAGATAATCAGATCTATTATTACTCAGTGATGGAACTGCCAAAGGCCTAACTAATTGAATATAAGGACATGGCCTTTGACCAAAGCCAGTCAAGGGAAACTTCTTTTTCCACACTCACAGCTTCTGCTTATAATAAGGCCTTGGCGTGACAGATAATGAAAAGACTCAGAAACTGACCATTGATATTACCAATACGTATGTGTTTCCAGAATCAAGATTCACATTTACAACAAAGATGCGACTATTTATCCAAGGTTGTAAGCAATTAGGCTCCATCCACGAATACACTTAAAAGATTGTTATCCAACTCACACTATGGGTTTCAAAGGTTTGCAGGGTTTTGAATTCCTTTGTGTGTTTAGGCTCCATCCACGAATACACTTAAAAGATTGTTATCCGACTCACACTATGGGTTTCAAAGGTTTGCAGGGTTTTGAATTCCTTTGTGTGTTTTCAGGATGAAAGACCATAGTGAAATGACAGCACAGAAATATGACTGTTTTGTGTGAGGATATTTCTTTCTTTCTTTCTTTCTTTCTTTTTTTTTTTTTTTTTGAGACAGTCTCACTCTGTCACCCAGGTGGGAGTGCAGTGGTGCCATCTCGGCTTACTGCAAGCTCTGCTTCCTGGGTTCACGCCATTCTCCTGCCTAAACCTCCAGAGTAGCTGGGACTACAGGTGCCTGCCACCATGCCCGGCTAATTTTTTGAATTTTTTAGTAGAGACGGGGTTTCACCGTGTTAGCCAGGATGGTCTTGATCTCCTGACCTTGTGATCTGCCCGCCTCGACCTCCCAAAGTGCTGGGATTACAAGCATGAGCCACCATGCCCAGCTGAGGATAATTATTTCGACATTTATAGTGATTTTCCCATCCTTAGGAGAGTAAGCACAGCACCTCTCCATGAAGTCCATGAAGTGGACTGTCAAGTGTGTTTACCAACAAAAATTGGGCTGTATTACTCAGTCCCAGAATCCAGGAAGAAAACTCGTCCATAACAAAATATAATTAGTTGGACAGTATGGTTGGTGCAGCAACACAAATGCCATAAATACACACCAGCCTTACCCCTGTAGGGGCAGAAAAGTGTGAAGCTTTCCTTCACCCATCACAGGGGTCATGGTCGAAACTCCTATAATAAGAGACAAGGTAACAAGAGAAATGCATAACAATCTTATTTTATCAAAGTCTTACTTGACACAGAGCTTTTTGAACTGAATACCCAGAGACCTAGAGAAAACTGTCTATTTTTTATGCTTAGGTTCAATGAAGAATGCACAGCCATATAGAAATCTGATTGGACAAAAGGGTATGATCTCATGGTAATAGACTGGGGACAGGATGGACCCAGCAAGGTCCATCTGTTCAGATTCTTCTTGGTCTCTCAATGTAGTGTCCCTTCCCCAAGATATAGGACAGGACCCTTCTGGAATTAGGCCTTCAAGGGAGATGAGAGAAAGGAAGAGTGACATGTCTGGGTTTTATGACTTGCTTTGGGGAGAAGAGGTCTAGTTTCTTTTTCTTTCTCTCTCTCTCTCTCTCTTTTTTTTTTCCTTCCTTCCTTCCTTCCTTCCTTCCTTCCTTCCTTCCTTCCTTCCTTCCTTCCTTCCTTCCTTTCTTTTTCTTTCTTTCTTCCTTTTTTTTTTTGAGACAGTCTCACTCTGTCACCCATGCTGGAGTGCAGTGGTGCAATCTCGGCTCACTGGAACCTCCGCCTACCAGATTCAAGCAATTCTCCTGCCTCAACCTCCTGAGTAGCTGGGATTATAGGTGCGCGCCACCACGCCCTGCTAATTTTTTGTATTTTTAGTAGAGACAGGATTTCACCATGTCGGTCAGTCTGTTCTCAAACTCCTGACCTCGTGATCCACCCGCCCCAGCCTCCCAAAGTGCTGGGATTACAGGCGTGAGCCACCGCACTCGGTGAAGAGTTCTAAGTTGTAGTTTATATGACATGCCTTGGGAAGAGGAATTCTGGATTCTATGACTTGCTCCAGGGGAGAATGAGGGACAGGAGAGTGGAGGGCAGAAGGATATCAGAGACCTTGCTTCTGAGACCTTCCAGTCCTCTTCAAAGTAGTCAGTGGGTCAAGGTGCCATAGTTTGGGATATCATGTTCTGAGTCACACCCCCACAGATTCCAGCATAGGATGCTAACAGTTCCTATACCATATGCATGGCCAATGACACCGGGTATTGGATAATTTATGTATCCACTAGACTTTGTTACTTAATGAGAGGCACCCCCAGCATCGACATTGCTGGAAGCGTGCCAAAGAAACAGAGTCTTGGGCTCCCACCAAGACCCACTAAATAAGAATCTACACTCAAGCAAGATTCCCAGGTGATTCATTTGCAAATTCAAGTCTGAGAAACACTGTTTTAGAGAAGTAGTTATCACAACACGTCGGAATAATGAAGAGTTTTAGAAAAGACGAATGCCTGAGTCTGACCCCCAGATATTCTGATTTAATTAATATGAGGGTACAACTTGGGCCCTGAGATTTTAATGTGTAGCAGTTTGCCAACCTCTGCTCTAAAGCAGTGCTTCTCAAGCTTCATTGATAAAAATCTCCAGGAAACGCATGTTATAGTTTCAAATTCTCAGGATTCCTTCTGGATTCATTTCAGTATCTCCAAGAGCCAGGTTTTGAAGGCTGCATGTTTACCAGCACCCTAGGTGACTCTTTTCATCAGGAATGTTTGGAAAGCACTGTTTCAGAGTAGTTAAAGGCATAGAACCCAGAAAAGAAGGAGTATCTATCAAAGCTTCTTGACTGTCCTAATACATGGCATTACTTTGTGTGTCATCACAGAAATGCTCATTCATGAGGCACAATTATGAATTTATTGCGCTTGGTTCACTAATGAATTGTGTTGACTAGTAATCTCTATATCTTAGAACAGGATCTTTAAATTCATCATTAACTCATTCATTCACTAAAAAATTATTTATTGAAGGCTATATGTACCAGACCATGTTCTAATTACAGTTGACCCTTGAACAACATGGGCATTAGGGGTACTGACCCTCGCACCATCAAAAACCCACATGTAACTTTTGACTCCTCCAAAATTTAACTACTAATAGCCTACTGTTGACTAAAAGCCTTACCAATCAACACATGTTTTGTGTGTTATGTGTATTATATGCTGTATTGTTAAAATAAAGTAAGTTGGAGAAAAGAAAATGTTATTGAGAAAATTAAAAGAAAATATACTTACTATTCATTAAGGAGGCAGATCATCATAAAGGTCTTTATCCTAGTTGTCTTCACTTTGAATAGGTGGAGGAGGAGGAGAAAAAGCAGGCTTGGTCTTGCCGTCCTACTGGTGGCAAAGGAGGAAGGAAATATGCAATAAGCAGGCTCATGTAGTTCAAATCCATGTTGCTCAAGGGTCAATGGTACCGAGGATATAATGTTGAACAAATAGAAGTCCCTACTACCGGGGCATCTCTATTCTAATAAGAGACTAAATAGTAAAAAAAAAAAAAAAAAAAAAAAGGTAGTAAACAGGATACCCCAGTTATATATTTGAGGTGTTGTGAAGTAATAAAACTCATTAAATAGTAGAAACTGGCTAAGGGTAAAGAGTAGTCTGCATTAGACAGGTTAATGGGGGTTAGATTTATTAATAAACTATGAGAACCTCTTAAAAAACTCAGAAAAGTGTGCTCCAGACAGAGGAATAGCAAGTGAAACAGGCCTGAGCTGGAACAAGCTCGGTGTGTTCTAAGAATAGAATATCAATGTAGCGGTTTCATAGAGAGCAGGAATATTTCAAGGTGAGGTTGCAGAAACAAACATGGAATCAAGTCATGCAGGATCTTGTGGGCCTTGATAAAGGTGTTAGATTTGACTCTAAGAGGAGTTGAAAGTCATTGGAAAATTTTGACAGGGAACTGATATGTTTGGGAGGATTTTTGGAGAATGAATTTTGGTGGTCAGAGTTGAAGCCTGTTGGGCAGCTATTACAGTTGTCCAAGTAAGAGATGAAGGGTTTTTGGCCTGGAGAAAGTTCACCCATTCCCCAGTATATGCTCTATTGAAATATTTCTATGAGTTGATTTTCTTCCCCTGTTTAAGGAAAAATAAAAAGAAAAACAGATTTTTTCCCCCATGGTGTGTATATGTTTTGTAGAAACCTGTTTTTGTCTTTGTACATCCAACCAGAACAAGTGAATTCTTACCAATTTCAGTGTGAGAGTGGGGGAGGACTGTCCACCCATTCCTGATGAGCCTTTTACTATGGTTTAGGTAAAGATTTTTATTCATAAATCTCTGGAGTATTTGCTTTTCATGACTTTTTTTTTCTAACTTTGGTTCTGAAGCCCCTTTAATGCACTTTGTCAATTGTGCAATGCTTTCCATGTGAGTGGAAGGAGAACTCATACCATTTTGAGTGGTTAAGTGCCTTTAAATGATTTAAAATGCTGGGAAGATATTTAAGTCTTTGGCAGCGGGATTTGGAGAGCGTGTTATTTCCAGCTGTGGGTTAGGTCCATATTTGGATGGAGAAATTCTTAGCATCAAGAATATCCCAGAATACATCCAGGTGTTTCTAAGAGCTGCAAAAATGTCACCGCTAAGAAGAACCTTTCATTGTTCCTTCAAGATATCACACTGCCACACTCCTTTCTCAATGAAAATGAATACCATGAATTGTGCTTCTGAAAGGATTCCTGGATTCATTCCAGGAGGCTAGGAGGAAAGTGGGCTTTGGAGAACATTAAAAGCAGGAAACTGGAGCAGGAGAGTGTGGGCACTTGTGAAGGTGCTAAAGATGAACAGGACTTAGCTTTGTAAAGAAAGTGGTCGGGGGTAGGTGGTAGAAAATTCCATTCTGGAAGAGTAAGAGTTATAAAGAATGGGAATTGGGAGGGGAACTCAAAAAGTAATAAAGCATTACATTTATGGTGTTAAGAAGAAGAAGAAAAAAGACTATGGCTTTATGTATTGAGTAAAATAGTTGCTCTTGGGACCTGGATAAGTTATCAACTCACAGTTATACTAAACATTGTTCTAACTGGGATGTTAGTGTATTTGCCTGTATTTTAAGGTTGACATTCAGGAGGACAATCAGACAACATATTCCTTTGAGTTGTCAGAGAGAGAACAAGGTGGTGATTAAACCATGGAGCATTTCAAACTGAAGACTGCATGAAATCTGCTGGGCTGTGATCCAATTAATAGCAAAGCAATTCAACATAATTGACCCCCAAATAGTTGACTCAGTGACACACGGATAGAGCTTTGACAGCTTAGCAGTGAGATCAGGAAAGGAAATTAATATGTGATTTAAGTAAATTCAGGAATCTGGTAGTTTAATGGACTTAGACACTTTCATCCTTTGTTACTGAACTGAATCTGGCCCAGTTAGGAGTTATTGAAAAATTGATTGTAATAAACTGGCGTCTGTGATATGCTTCTTCCTGGATCACCTGGAGGAAATGATTCAACAACAGCACAGGCACACACTCACACATTTAACTTACACAGACCCACCTTGTGTTTCTTCCTAGCAGGGTGGGTGTAAAGTGTGATAAATGGTGAAAAGGTTTGGAACCAAAAGTAGGACTTATGAATGCCAGAAAAACCAGGGTTGGACATAGTTCAAGCAACACATTTTTAATTAAAAGAAAAAATTGGTCTTAAGCTTGTTTCTTCTAGATTCAGGTCTTGTATTTAATCCAACATTTTCATGGCTGCTCTAAGGACTTGGGTTTGTTGCTTAAGTCTCCCTTGAAGTACCTGTTTGTTCACTGGGTTTTAGACCATGCGCTGCTGTGACTCTTCCCCCACCACTTTATCTATGCATGTGCAGGTATATGTGTCACGATATAATATATGTGAAGACAGCAGGTTTAAATTTTTCATTAGTTTGTTAGTGCAGAAGGAATACATAATTATAAAACTTTAAACCATTATCTTAAGTGAAATAACTCAGAAACAGAAAAGCAAATATGGCATGTTCTCACTTATAAGTAGGAGCTAAATGATGTGTACACATGGACACATAGAACAGTATAATAGACACTGGAGACTCAGAAAGGTGGGGTAGTGGATAGCGGGAGGTGGGGCGAGAGATGAGAAATTACCTAATGGGTACAATGTACACTATTTGGATGCTAGTTACACTGAAATCCCAGACTTCTCCAGTGCGCAATATAACCATGTAAGAAAACTGCACTTGCACCCAAAAATCTATTTTTTTAAATTTTAAATGTAAATAAAATAAAATAAAATAAAATTTCAAATCATGTGAAAGTATTTGAAGCAAAAGGTAAAAGGATATTTTAAATTTAAATAGGTATTGTCAAATAGTCTTACACACAAAGCTTGTGCCAATTTATACTCTAACAAACAGTATATGAGAAATCCCTTTTTAAAAATTTCTTTGCATGGTTTGTATAATAGTTTAGTATGTGTGTCTCAGTGTAAACTTGGGGGTATATGAATGTGGAGTTCGGGGTTTGTTTGTTTTCATTTCACAAAATGATGTTGCTCACTGTTCTCCAGGCTCCCTGTCTGCTTCATATTCCTCCCAAACAGCAAGCTACAGTCAGGGCCAGGTATATATCCTTACTCCTTCCTTGGCCTGGGAGACTTCCTTGATTCTTCTAAGTTTTCATCTTCTCATCTTCCAAGCCTTAGCTCAAACAAAACTTTCCCTACAGAATGTCCCTCTCCACTGTTATAGAGAAATCCCAATTCACTCCAAAGTAACTATCTATATCACACTTCTCTACTTATTTCCCTCAAAGAATGTATCCGAATCTGAAATACCCTTGACCATGTATTTATTTGTTTTCTGTCTCTCTATTAGTCCATTCTCACACTGCTAATAAAGACGTACCTGAGACTGGGTAATTTGTAAAGGCAAGAGGTTTAATTTTCTCACAGTTCTGCAGAGCTGGGGAGGCCTCAGGAAAATTACTGTCATGATGCAAGGGGAAGCAAACATGTCCTTCTTCACATGGTGGCAGGAAGGAGAAGAATGAGTGTCCAGTGAAGGGGGAAGCCCCTTACAAAACCATCATATCTCGTGAGAACTAACTCACTATCCCAAGAACAGGATGGGGGAAATCACCCTAATGATTCAATTATCTCCATCTGGTCCCTCCCATGACATGTGGGGATTATGGGAACTACAATTCAAGATGAGATTTGGGTAGGGACACAGCCAAACCATATCATTCCACTCCTGGCTCCTCCCAAAGCTTATGTCATCACAATTCAAAACACGACATACCCTTCTAACAGAAGGCTTAACTCATTCCAGCATTAACTCAAAAGTCCAAGTCTAAGGTCTTATCTGAGACAAGGCAAGTCCCTTCTGTCTATGAGACTGTAAAATCAAAAGCAAGTTAGTTTCTTCCTAGATACAATGGAGGTACAGGTATTGGGTAAATACAACCATTCCAAATGGGAGAAACTGACAAAACAAAGGAGCTACAGACCCCATGCAAGTCTGAAATCCAATAGGGCAGTCATTAAATCTTAAAGTTCAAAAATGATCTCCTTTGACTTCATGTCTCACATCTAGGTCATGCTGATGCAACAGATGGGTTCCTATGGTCTTGGACAGCTTCGTCCCTGTGGCTTTGCAGGGTACAGCCCTCCTCCAGGCTGCTTTCATGAGCTGGTATTGAGTGCCTGTACCTTTTCCAGGCACATGGGTGCAAGCTGCAGGTGGATATACCATTCTGGGGTCTAGAAGACTGTGGCCCTCTTCTCACAGCTCCACTAGCCAGTGCCCCAGTGGGGACTCTGCACTGGGGTTCCCCCACATTTCCCTTCTGCACTGCCCTAGTGGAGGTTCTCCTTGAAGGCTCTGCCCCTGCAGCCAACTTCTGCCTGGACATCCAGGTGTTTCCATACATCCTCTTAAATCTAAACGAAGGTTCTATAACCTCAATTATTGACTTCTGTGCACCTGCAGGCTCAACACTTTGTGGAAGTCTTAGGGATTGCACCCTCTGAAGCCATGGCCTGAACTGTACCTTGGCCACTTTTAGCCATGGCTGGAGAAGCTGGGACACAGGGCACCAAGTCCCTAGGCTTAACACAGCAGGAGAACCCTGGGCCTGGCCCAGGAAACCGTTTTTTCCTCCTATGTCTCAGGGCCTGTGAGGGGAAGGGCTGATATGAAGGTCTTTAACATGCTCTAGGGACATTTTCCCCACTGTCCTCGTGTTAACATTTGACTCCTTGTTACTTATGCAAAGTTATCCAGCCAGCTTGTATTCCTGCCCAGAAAATGGGGTTTTCTGTTCTAACACATTGTCAGTCTGCAAATTTTCCAAACTTTTATGCTGTTTCCTCTTGAATGCTTTGCTGCTGAGAAATTTCTTCCACCAGATACCCTAAATCATCTCTCTCAAATTTAAAGTTCCATAGATGTCTAGGGCAGGGCCAAAATGCCACCAGTCTCTTTGTATAGCAAGAGTAAGCTTTACTTCAGTTCCCAACAAGTTCCTCATCTCCATCTGAGACCACCTGAACCTGGACTTCATTGTCCATTTCACTATCAGCATTTTGGTCAAAGTCAGTCAACAAGTCTCTAGGAAGTTCCAAACTTTCCCACATTTTCCTGCCTTCTGAGTCCTCCAAGTCTCTAGGAAGTTCCAAACTTTACCACATTTTCCTGTCTTCTTCTGAGCCCTCCAAACTGTTTCAACCTCTGCCTGTTACTGAGTTTAAAGTCACTCCCATATTTTTGGGTATCCTTATAGCAGCACCCCACTTCTGGTGCCAATTTACCATATTAGTCCATTCTCATGCTTCTAATAAATACACACACAAGACTGGGTAATTTATAAAGGAAAAGCTTTAATTGACTCACAGTTCTGCAGGGCTGGGGAAGCCTCAGGAAACTTACAATCATGGAGAGAGGGGAAGTCAAACATATCCTTCTTCACATTGCAGCAGGAAGGAGAAGAATGAGTGCCTGGTGAAGGGGAAGCCCCTTATAAAATCATCAGATCTCAGGAGAACTAACTCACTATCACAAGAATAAGACGGGGGAAACTGCCCCCATGATTCAATTATCTCTACCTGGTCCCTCCCACAACACATGAGGATTGTAGGAACTACAATTCAAGACAAGATTTGAGTGGATACACAGCCAAACCATATCACTGGTGGAGCACCAGTGCCTTGAGATCAGAGATTTGTATGTCTTTTACTGTAGTCTTTTTCCAACCTGGCCCAGTGGCTGTCAAAGAATAAGGTTGAATTTGTTGTATTGACGGATTAACAGCTCTTCCACAGTCCTGGATGGATTAACAGGCCCTGAATGGAGAGGAGGGAGGCAGATAGACATGGTGTCTTTGACATCCCCACTTATGTTACAGCTTCATACCCAATGGCTCTTTTTAGATGAACATGATGTTCCGCATTAAATTGGTGAACTTTAAATAAACAAGAGAGGGCTTTTTTTTTTTTCTCCAGGCTCTCCTTTTGAGATGAAATTGTAAAAAATCTACCACATTTGAAATTCTTGCTCATGTTTTTCTATTTAGTTCAACTTATCTTCCAAATTATAATTTGGGTCATAAATACCAAAATAAGTTGCTTAGTTTTTTTGGGGAAAACAGTATATTAATGTATCTGATTTTTGCATTTTTTTCTACTTCTAAGAAAAAACAGGAGACATTCATGGCAATGTGATATGACAGGAGATTGTCCTGTTGGTAGTGATGGTTTGTTTTTTTCTGGATCACCCACCCATTGTAGAGCATTCAGAGAATTCTGAAAAGTATAAAGAAGGAATTGTAATCCTCAAATTACTTTTTATTGTCAAAATAAGCATTTTTTTTCTTAAGCTAGATTTCTCCAAATGCAAACACTGAGATAAGAATTGGCATGTAAGTTATTTATTTTGGAAGTAATCCCAAGATCACCTGTAGGACAGTGGGAAAGTAAGAGGAGGAAGGAAGGTATTCAACAGAAAGTGTGTTAAGGAGCGGGTCACCATCATAAGCAACGGGCTTAATCCTGCTGGGGATGTCTGTGAGACTATATAATACAGATCTGAGTTGTCCCACTTGAGATAAAAGTAAATTAATGTATTCATATGCCACTTCCAGCCCATGATTGGTTGAGGGCTGCTGCTAACGATGTTAACTTGCTGGGCACCCACTCGTGTCTTCTGGTGCTGCTCCAAACACAGACTGAGGAAGTTTCCATGGCCAAAGAAAGTCCTTAGGCTGAGATTCAGGGCAAGGTACATTAAAAAGAGATCATGCACCAGAAGAGCCTGTGGCACAGAGGCACAGGAGGGCAAGGACAGCACCTGCCACACAATCATTAGAGACTGGCTGGCATAGACCCAATCTAGCACCAAATTCCACCCTCCCCTACAAACAGGCAGTGCTTAACAGATACAGCAGTAACAGAAACACTAGTTTAGGAAAATCAAATTCAAGACTGAACATATGAACATAAATCACCTTTAGGGGTCATGGTAGTGACCCAAGGCTCCAAACATGCTTGCACCAGTTGACTTGGTCCCTTGTGTTCCTATCATTCACCAGGAGGAGAACATACACCCAGGTAGTTGCTGGTCCAAGGAGAGTGTGAAGTGGGGCAAACCTGAATCTAACCCAAATGCAGAAGGCTAGCCCAGCTAAATGCCAGCTAGAGTAGAGCCACCTTAGTCTGCAGATCTGTGAGCAAGAAAAATAAATGCTTATCATTGTCAGTCACTAGTTTTCAGGATTATTTGTTATGCAGCATTATTGCAACAATAGCTGACTGACACAATACTCCAGGGAACAGATTTAATAGAGCAATGAGAACAATAGTTTAAATTTTCAATTGCAATCCTCACAGACATAGAGTGGATATTATAGACCTTTTTAAAAAGGAAGAGAGAATCAATGAGACAGCTTATGAATGTTGTCACTAAAATTAAAATCTCAGAAATGTGGACTAAGTGGTATCATGGATACAGACAAAGAAGAATAAATTCATCAGTTACTAGACAGAGTCTAAAACTTGACCTGATGTTTAGCACAAAGAAAGAAAAAGATAATTATAAATCTTGGTAAATGATGAATAGATCCAAGAAAGGAGGAAAGCAAATGTGGGAAGTAGTGATGGGAAAAAATATCCAAGAAATAAGAGCTCATCAAATATTTAAGAAGGAATGAATGAAAAAGGGCCATCATTGAGATACAGTGTGGCAAATTTTTATTAGAATGAGAATTTGAGAGAGAGAGAAAAGGATGCCTATGAGGGAAAAAAAATGAATTAACACTAATGCTCAAGTGTTACACTTAATGGTGAAACAAGTAAATTATTCCTTCTATAGTTTGTCAATTTTAATTTTCAATTTCAAATATGTCATATGTAACTTTTCAAGCTAAATTGATACAGATCTATACAAAGAGTGTGAAGGGTTGCATACTATTTCACTCCATACCTGATATATTCTAATGTATTTAATCAGTCCCTCTTTTGTAGGGGATTCATGTCTAATTTATAATGGAAAAATGTGCATGATAGTTGAAAATTCCTCTACCCTCTCTAAATCTGATTGGATATTATCAATATCTTTAATCTTGACTAAATTAATGATGAAAAAATACATATTCTGGACTCATTAAAATATTCTTTTACAAGTACTACTCTGCAGTCTACATGCTGTGGAAATTTAAAAATTCAAATTGAAAAATAAAAGTACTACTCAACTCAGGGGGCTAAGGAGGAAGGATCGCTTGAGTCTGGGAGGCAGATGTTGAAGTGAGCCAAGTTCATGGCACTGCACTCCAGCCTGGGCAAAAAATTCCTCTCAAAACAAGCAAACAAAAAAAGTGCGACTAAAGCTAAAGATCCTCTTATATCTTTTCATTCAATACGAATGACTGGTGAATATGGGCACCAGGTCTTTCCTGTGCACTCAGAATACATCACTGAACTAAATGCAATTCACTGCCCTCCTGAACCCCACATCTTTCTTCTCTTACCAGCTAGCTATCTGTTAATCAACTCAGCTGGTCTTCTTGCTCCTTTTGATTTTTACAAACCATCTATGCATTAGAGTAGTAATCCTTTGTCATGTGTGTAACAAAAATTTTTAGCATGCTGTTTATGTTTTAGCTCTTTAGAGTTCTGTGGAATCTCAGGGAAGTTTTGACTTTACGTAAACACATTTTTTGTGTTTCCCTGTTTTTCTATTTATCCCAGGATTGAAGAAATAGTCACCTACATTTTCTTCTAATATTTTTATAATTATTGAGCTTTTAACTGAAAATTTTAACTTACCAAGTCATATGTAAAACAGATTTATTCTCTGCCTGGGCATGACTTAAGAATCATATATACCATGTATAATCTAGAGTGCATTGTTTGGTAATGAAAGAGTACTTTCACATATTAAAGGTTATGCTTTTACTCCTGCATCAGATTCTCCTATGTTAAAACATGATGATGTCATCAGAATGGTATCAAATCACCCAAGTCAAAATGTTCTTCTTGGAAGCAGTTGATGCCTTTAGAATAAGGTCCAAAATCCTTAACACGGCTTATACAGCCTTTCACCACAGGCCTCCCTAGCCTCTCCCCAGCGCAGCTCACCCTCCTCTTCCTGGCCCCTGCACCTACTTCAATCGCAGCTCCCTGCACGTGTCATGCCCTCTCCTCTGGAGCCCTCCTGCCTGACCTGTTTGCTTCTCACTTAGCTAACTCCTATTTATCCCTCAGGTGTGAGTTTCCATGTTCCCTGCTCAAGGAAAGGCTGGCAGTCAGTCTATAAATATTTCTTGGGCCACCTACTAAATGGCAGACCAATGATCATCCTCTCTCCCAAGCCAAGGCTGAAGAGGTATTAATCCTATGCACGGCATATCAGCCATCACAACAACTTACAACAGCTTCGTGGCTTGATGGTAACAAATTGCTAGGTAGCAAACATCTTGAGGGTAAGGACCTTGTCTTTTTCACTAGCGTTGCAGCAGCTGACGTAGAAATCAAAGTGAATACGGACGAAACAGTAAACCAATGAGAACCAGGAGGAAAGTATGAGACAATTTCATTTCCTGGAAAGTGAATAGGGCAAGAGAAAATATGCCTATTGTTCAAATACCTGTGCCATGGGTAGCTCTGAAAGAACACTGACTTTGAAGTCAGGAGAACTTGTTTCAACTTGTGGTGGCATCCAGTCCCAACCCTATGACCCTTGGATGAGTAAACTTTTTCAGCTCCGGTTTCCTCATCTATTAGTCAGCATAACGCCTATACTACCCAAATTACATTTCTTGAGCTCTTATGATGTGCCACACATTGCAATTATTTCATTAATTTTACTACCTTGTTTAATCTTCATGCTGTATGGTGGAGATATTATTACTGTCCTCACCAGTAAGTTGGAGATTCTAAGGACACTGAGTCCACATGAGGAAATTAGAGAGGGTTACCTGTTGTAGTAAGAGTACTTAGAGTTTATTTAGTGTTGTCTGAACCTTGGAGAGGTTAAATGAGCTAGCCAAGTTCACACAGCTTCAAAATGGTAGAGCTGAGATTCTGACCCAGGACTGCTTGACACCTGAGAAAGAGTACTTAATCACTGCTTAAGGCTCACTCATGTCAGAACAAGAGAGTTTGTAAGTGGACGGGCTTTGTAAACTGTCAAGCACAAGGTAAATGCCGGTGATGAGGAGCAAGTCATTTGTACAACAAGGAAGGCAGCGGTATCATCTGGACGTATGTTTGCCTTCAGGGAGGGATGAATGCCTGGGATTTCAGATTTGATCCAAGTTCAATGTGTCTGGCCCAAGGTTATTTTTGATTCAAGGCCACCGTGTCCTGGTTTCTATCAACACTGAAATAAACACCGCTTTGCAATCTGCGCCTTTTATTAATGGTGTGACTCACTTAATGAGGGCTTTGCTGTCTCACATCAATCTTCCTTGTAGAAGAGGCCCATCAAGGAATTGCAGACAGTTGCCAGCCTGGATCTACTCTGCGTCAGCATTTGGCAAGTTCAGCCACCCTGCAAACACCTTCTTGTTTCAGAAGAGGGGAAAGAGTGAAACTTCAAGGTTCAAGATCAGCACCACACACACACACACACACACACACACACACACACACCCCATCATACATTTAAAAGCCTATTTTATTGGGTTTATCTGGACATTGTTGTTGTTGTTGTTTTAAGTTCCAGGCAGCCAAGCAGCCATGGGTGGATTACTCTTAAAACCTGATCATAAAATATTGTCCAAATGGGCAAAGGCACTAATCAAAACTGTGGAAGGAAAGGTTTGAATTAAGGAAAACGTTCAATGAGACACAAGGGATTTTTCATTGCAAAATTTCTCTAATTTTGTATCCCAGGCTGACCCATAAAGGAACAAAATATTCTGCCTTGATGACAACATGCGATTTAGTGTAGTCTGTATCACAGAATGACCACAGCTTGAAGATGGCAGCATGGTTTCCCCAGAGCCTGGAGCAGAACTTGTAGTTTTGTCTACACACAATGACCCATTGACCATTTTTTTCTGAGGAATTGCTTTTTTTTGTTATGTGAACAAGCCATGCCCAATCTGCTAGTTCTTAGGTCTGTTTTTTGTCACTGTCCACATAGAGTTCTTGGAACACAATACAGGCTAACTTCAAGTTTGGTTGTGAATTTCTTCCATAATAACCCACACTTCTTGTTTTACATGCAAGGTTGCTTGCCGTGTCCTTCTCTCCTTGTCCTTCCTATGAGTCACCCGTTTAGGTTGGGAGCTTCTAGATAACGAGGCCCCTTCCAGGACCAGCATCTTTCCCTTTTCCAACTGTACAGTCCTGCCTGGACTGAAGAAGAAACGTAAATCAAGGAACGTTTTCATAAGCATTGCAATAAAAGGAAGGGTACTATTTAAATGTGAGATTATACAATAAATATAACATAGAGTAACACATAAGAATCACCTGGGCGGCACTCTAACTCACCTTTCCAGGATGGCAATTCTGACCTCATAAGAAACATGTAGGGAGTCCCCTTGGAGATTCTATTGTTTCTGGGTTGGGGGATGCTGGAAGTGCAGGGATGCTGAGAAGCTCAAAGGGATTGCTTCATTTAGAGGACTCTCTTTGGCTACTATGCAGAGGTGGAACTGCAGGGCATCTGTGTGGTTCTGAGTTGGGGGTTTCCACAAAACAGTCATTCTCCTCCTCCCCACCCCTGTCCCTAGCCATAACGAGTGGCAGTGCCTGAGAAGAAGACATGTGGAATTCATAACTGGCCTTGCTAGAACACCTGGGCCAGAAACCAGGTGCCAGCAAAGGCAATGGAGGCAGGATAGAGGATTCTCTCCAAAGCAGGATTCCTTATTGCAACAGGCAGTGGCCACTACAGCAGTTGGCCAGATAGAGAGAAGAATTGCAGAGAAGAATTCATCCTGCCAGAATGCCAGAATGAATTGCTGAAGCATCACCCACCCTATCTCACTATTTGGCTTCTGAACTGGTAACCAATCACCCAGATTAAGAGCTGAGAGGAAGACTGTGGAAAGGAAGGGGACAAATATAAGATGTGGATGCTGTTGAGGGATTCAAAGAAAATGAAAAGGAAGGAAAGGAAATAGTGCACTCAATAAGTAGAGAAGGAATTAGGGAAAATGATCAGAAACAGAATGTGGGTGTGTTGGCTGCCATTACCAGTCTTAACAACACCCACAAGAGAGAGATGACCTCCAGTTTACAATGGGATGGGCTGCAAGCCCTTGGAAGGGAACACAGCTTTTCCAGGAGAAACATTTTCTGCTTGTAGTCTTCAATTTTAGCAGACTGAGAGTTTAGTAACCCTTACAGGGCTAAAAACAAACAAACAAACAAACAAAAGCCAATTTATCCTAAACTCTAAACTGCAGCAGTTTTAAGTAATGACTTGAAGTCCTGGAATTAGCAAGATATAAAACTTTGGCCCCAAATCTCTGCTCAAAAATCTTTCATTAAGGGATCCTTAGCAGATGACATGTTCTGGCCTGGAAGGAATGGGAAGATTACCCAAGATTATCCCCAAAGCCTGTTGTTTTAGACAACTTCAAGGTCACTATTGAGAAGAGGGTTGCATAGAGCACAGAGTTCAGTTTGGAAACTATACGGAAACAAGATCTTTGGTAGTACTTACTTACACATGCAACTGACGGGAAGCAAATAAACAGGAAATCTACTAAATTATTAAGGGAATTGTATCCAAATAAATCACAAGCTTACCCTCAAAAGCCAGTATTCATTCAACCCCTAAGCAACTCCCAGGCCCTCAAAACTGCACCAGCAGGAAGAGAGCGAATAAAGTGCACAACCCCCAAGAAGGTCAACCTTTCCAAAGCCCACCACAGATGTGACCACCAAGGACAATGAGCAAGGAACAGAGGCTGAGGCTGCAGGATGGGACCACCAAGGCATCTACCTGCCTGCCAGATAGGAGGGTCTTTGCTGTGGCTACTTCATGGCATGGCTCATTGCTGTAGATCCACTTGGAGGGAAGGACAGAATTAGGATCACACAGTAGCCACTGCTCAGTAACCATTATGTGTTTCCAATTCTTTTTCACCAAGAATACATTTTTGTTTTGGTCCTCATATTTCTCCTTCACTGATATAGATTAGATATGGAAAGACAGGAAATGTGTGTTTGGGGTTAGACACTGATTGATGAGGAGCCATAGCAGACATGGAGAAGACTGCACATCATCCTGTAATCATGGAGTTTGAGTTGAGTGCCCTAACTAGATAGGACTTGGGACTGTCTCCCTGTGGGAGAGGAATATGCCAAATGAATGGAACAAATGCACCTGGATATTCAGGTGGTCAGAAGGGCAGAAGGACAGAGACAACTAATTGACCTCAATATCTATTTTCTTCTATCCCAGAAATAAATGTCTAGCTGAACAGATGGCTGGTTAGAGTGAAGAATATGCTTCATGGTCTCCCTCACATTGTGACCATGTAACTAAGTTCTAGTCAATTATATGTAAGCAAGTGTGGTATATGCACCTTCTGGGAAGATTCCTTAATAGGAGGGTCCAACCTCTTCTTTAGACTTTCTTCCTTCATGCTGGATGGGAGAAGATGTGATGGATGGTGCTGCAACAGCCATTTTGTTACTTAGGAATGAAAGTGAAAACAAGATGGACATCCTGATGACTGTGAAACTAAACTTCCATAGCAGCTCTAGACTGCCTAATGATTTTTTTAATGAAAGAAAAAAAATCAACTGAATTTGTAAAAGTCATTATTTTTTTCCCCTTGGCCCTTACAAACTTAATATAACTATAATACATGTATAACCTAAAAGTACCCAAAGAAATATTGCAATCAACTAGTAGATGGATCACAATAAAGAATCCTCATATAGAAAACTATGATATGAAAGAATTGACAGTAGGTGTGAAAACCATTAAAGTCAAACATAAAGTCTAAATAATTCCCCAGATAAGACTGTAAAAGTAATTAATGAATAAAGTTTCATGATGTAAAGTAATGATTATCATTTAAAAAGTTAAAGGTATATTCAATCTTACTGATCATTACAATGTTACTGCTGACTTACCATGTGCCAGGCACTGTTGTAAATGCATCCTGCATTATGTCATTTTATTTTCATAATAACCCTATGATATTATTATGCCCACTTTAGAGATGGGGCAGCTGAGGCACAGAGAAGGTAAATCCTTTGATCATTGCCCTATATTATCTGCCAACCAAAACCTAGGAGATGGCAGGGCAAAGTAAGAAGTTAAATAAGAGTACTAATGCCTTCATTTTATATAAAGAGGACTCATGAGTGTTTCATACTTGTTATTGCCAATTACGTTATCGACGGAAATGAAGCAAAACAGAATGTATCTGTTCTAAGTCACTAGAGGAAAAGGTGTTTATGGAAAGGAATAATAGCCCATACAACAAAAAATTAAAAATAAAGGAAAAATAAGAAAACATTAAAAATAAAGCACAAAACAAGATAAAAGAAATAAAAGAAAAAATAACACTCATTACATTAAATGTATAGTTGGCCCTCTGTGTCTACAGGTTTCAGAACTGGAAGTTCAACCAACCTCATATTTAAAATATTCAGACATAAATGATAAAGAATAATAATACAATAATTAAAAAGATATAAATAATAATAGAGTATAAGAAAAAATGTACATAGCATTTACATTATATTAGATATTATAAGTAATGCAGAAATGATTTTAAGGACACAGTAGGATGTGTGTGGGTGATATGCAAATACTATGCCATTTTTTATAAGGGACTTGAGCATGCTTGGATTTTGGCATCCTGGGGGTCCTGGAACCAATCCCCCACTGATATAGAGGATTGACAGTAAATGCTTTAACTACTCTATTGAAGGGTGAAGTCCTATAAGTTTAGGCAAAATATAAAATACAGCAGTGAAATAAATCTACTGTAAATAAGGACCAGAAACTAACCCACATATTTAGTATATGCTAAAAAAGATATTTTAAGTCAATTGATACATGATCGTATGATTGTATTAGTCTGTTTTCACACTGCTGACAAAGCTATACCTGAAACTGGGCAATTTACAAAAGAAAGAGGTTTACCGGACTTACAGTTCCACATGTCTGGGGAGGCCTCACAATGATGGTGGAAGGCAAGGAGGAGCAAGTCACATCTTACGTGGATGGCAGCTGGCAAAGAGAGAGCTTGTGCAGGGAAACTCCCATTTTTAAACCATCAGATCTCATGAGACTCATTCACTACCATGAGAACAGTGCAGGAAAGACCTACCCCCATAATTCAGTCACCTCCCATTGGATTCCTCCTATGACATGTGGGAATTGTCAGAGTTACAATTCAAGACGAGATTTGGGTGGGGACACAGCCAAATCATATCAATGATGTAATTCGCCAAATAGTAGCTTATCTACCATTAACTGCAAGAATTAAGTTCCTACACCAAAATGGAGTCTAAGTGAATCATAGGTAAAAACATTTAAAAAGCAACCTAAAAAATCATAAGAGTATCTTTAAATACTTTAGAGCAAGTATGGTCTTAATATACATATAAGAGTGAAGGTAAAAGCATAAATGAAAAGATATGTGACACAATAGAGCCATTTATGAAAACACACAATAAGCAAATCAAGATAGAAGAAACTGGGGCAAAAATAGCAATATTGAAGGCAGGAAAATAGATTAAACTCAAGATATATAACATCCAAAAATCATAAAAGATAAGCAACAAACTAAAATAAAAAGAGAAAAGAGTTTGAACATACAATTTACAAAATAACCATATTTTATTTTTCTAATTTTTTTACAATTTTTTAATAGAGACAAGATCTCACTATGTTGCCCAGGCTGGTCTCAAACTCCTGGGTTCAAGCAATACACCCACCTAGGCCTCCCTAAGTGCTGAGATTACAGGAGTGAGCCACTGCTCCCAGCTACTAACCATATTTAAAGCATGATACTGCTCAAATTCTAATAGCAATTTTCATTAGTAACCATAAAAAGAAATACATTTTCCAATGTTTTTCTTTTTTTTCCACAGAGATCCGAGTTGTTTATTTAAATAAACAACAATTTTCCAATGTTGACAAAGATATGGGAAAAAAATACATCTATATAGCGTTTCTGAGGGTGTTAGTTCAACTTTGGAAAAGTATTTTGGCAAAATGTATAAATGCATCAAACCTTTAAAAATGCTCGCCTGTTTTTACCCAAAAATTTTGCTTCTAATTGTTTGTACTTTTTAAATAATGGGACTAAAGATTTAACTATAAGAATGTTCAATCAGGAGTTCGAGACCAGCCTGGTCAACACAGCGAAACCCCGTCTCCACTAAAAATACAAAAATTAGTGAGGTGTGGTGGCGGAAGCCTGTAATCCCAGCTACTTGGGAGGCTGAGGCAGGAGAATTGCTTGAATCTGGGAGGCAGAGGTTGCAGTGAGCTGAGACCACACCATTGCACTCCAGCCTGGGTGACAGAGTAAGACTCTGTCTCAAAAATACATATTTTATAATATATATTTACATATATATTATATTACATATTTACATATATTATATATTTATATATTGTATAACATTCATATATATATTTATATAATATATAATTTTATAATATATATTTTTATATATATTATATAAATGTATATATATTTTTTTCACTGAATTGTAAATAGTGATTACCTCTGGGTTGAATGATCAAATTATGGACAATATACTGCAATTTATTTTCCTTTGTGTTTTTCTGTGTATTTTGATTTTTCTGTGTGTATTTTTTTATAATATGAGTATATGTTAAGTATTAGATTAATAAGGATTTTAAATATTCTATTTAGTTCTTAAGATCAAACTGAAGGTCTTTTATGTCCCAAAATAAATTAATCATCTCAGTCTCCTAAGTTCATGTTTTCTTTAATATTTTATCTTGGAACCCACAAGCCAGAAAGCTGAGGATTATGCTCATCTCCACCTCTGCCTGGGTTACCTCAAGATCTCCTAAGACCCACATTCCATTCGTTTCACTTCCATTCACATCTGACATCCTTCTCACCATACTCTTGGTATATAATAAGCTGATTTGTGGTTGGAAAGATCCCTTAGGTGATGCTGTCTGTTGCAATAACTGCTTAGATCCTTTCTGTCTTCCTTTCACACCAAGGGTGGACCTACCAGCTCAGCATTTCACCTGCGGCTTCCCACTCCCAGCTGCGTCATGGTGATCTGTCAAGTCTCAGAGCCATGGAATTTTAGAATGAAAAAGAACGTATGGATTATCTTACTCTGCCCCTAAATTCTCTCAAAAGAAGAAACTGGACGTCAGAGATGCAAAGTGACTCCCCAACCTCACAGCTAATTCCTGTCTGGAGCCCAGTCTCCCCTAGTCTTCACCACCTCAAACCTCAGATTCATTCATTTCTTAGCAGAAGCCAGGCATTCTTGTCTGACCTCTTGCAGCTCCAACAACAAAGGGGTTTGCACAATAAAAACGCTGGTAAGATCTGGGGTGCAAACTCTGGCTTTTAGCTGAACTTGCTACGTGGCTGCAGCTGAGCCTTAAAGCAATCTGGTCTTGGCTGCCCTCTTAACTCAAATTTGCAAAGTAGAGTAATAAAGTATAACAGAAGCTTCCTTTGATTTAAGGCTGCTGGGGGAGAGAGCCTTGAGTTAAGAACAGAGATCCGAGTTGTTTATTTAAATAAATGAATGGAACTTTAACTGAACAGCTAATAAACAAATCCACAAGGTCATGCCAGGCTCCCTGGGACCCGAGGTGTTGGGTCTGAAATCCAGCCAAAGAGACCAAGGCATCACTTTGGCCTCCCAGAGGTCTCCAGTGGTCTCCACGGTCCCAGTGGGGCCTTGGGTTTGGAATCGCTTCTGAAAAGCCAGGCCTGGGGCAGGAGGGGTGCTAGCAGTAAGGGGGAGCTTTATTTTACTTACCCTCTAGAAGGAGGCGCAGCCCAGGGACACTGCCAGCTGGGAAAACCAGTGCCCCACAGCACTGAGGTCCACCCAGCTCCTCTTCTCAGACCACAGATTTTAATTTTAATTTTTTAATTTTTTAATCCTTTAGATATGATTTATAATTTAGGTTTGCACATGGACGTCCTACTGGCAAGCTGACCTTAGAATGACTCCCGGCCCTATCAGGGAACTTTCTCCTTGAAACCTCTAATCCCACTCCCCATCTATGTAGAAGCATCTTCCTTCTTTTCTCTCCCTCTTATGTTTCAAGATCCTGTCCAGGAGCAATGTCCTTCATGTTGCATTTGCTTAACAACCCAAAGTGAACTTTGTCTCTTCTGCTCCCCTGAAGGATGTGGTTGGCCCTTAGGACTCTGGCTGCCATTGTAATGAGCTTTCTCCTGTGGTAGAGATCTAGGCACAATTTTCTTTTCCCTGTATGCTTTGCCCTTAATAAATGTTCAGTAAAAAGATATAATCAAATAAAGAAAACCTAAGCATGTGGCAAAGAGCAGTTGTCATCAAAGGCGCCTGGAGGGAGGTAGAGATGTGTTACCACTTTCTGGGACATTATGGTTTGTCTACACTCACAAAATGAGTGCTAGTTGTTGCTTTGTTTTGTTTTTGGCAAGATAGGTGCACTTCAGGGCTTTCTTCCACTGCTTCTGTCTTCCAAAGCAAGCTGGGGAGCCCTGGTTGACGTAACAACTGCTTATGACTTTCCCTTGCGGTCATTTTTACAAAAGCAGTCTTACTAATAGGCTGTTTACAGTCATTTTCCTTTCACAGCTGGCCCCAGAGTGAAATGAAAACAACAACAAAAAGTTATACCCAGGGATTTATCAATTTTTCTCCCTTATAAACTGTTAGTGCATCTCAGCAGGAGAAGTTCACAATCCACAATTTATAACTGCGTTCATCAGGATTTGTCTGCCCAGATTGACTCACAACGTGGAAAAAGCCCAGATCCCTCCAGGGGAGCTGCTGCCCCTTGCTGAGCCTGGCAGCCTCATTGCTGGGTCTGTGATGTGGCCAGGGGGCTGCGGCTCGCGGGGCATCAGAGCTGTGCAGGGAGAAATGGAGACACCTTCCCAAGGTGTCTTTATGAAGATTCCAAATGGGCAGAGGGGCTTTATTCCTCCTGCATATATTTACTTAAGTTTCTTTTTAATATTTCCAAGGGGGAAAAAAAAACCCCACGATCATGACATTTAGCATGCAAGAAGTAGGGGACGGCCCAACAGCGGTACCTAAAATTCCAAGCTAGAAGAAGACAGTGAAGGGACGAGACAGAGACAAGCAGGAAGGAAAAAAGTAAGAGGCAACAACTCAGATTTCTTCACTGATCAAATGGGGAAGAAAGACATAGCCAAACCCCATTTGGTGGTATGTGGGAGGAGCTACCCAGATAAGCCATTGCTTTCAGGTTATGGTGAGTGAAAGGAAGGAGTTTATGCGAAGGATCATTTCATCCTTTCCATATACACTTGGTTGAATAATCAAGCCCATAGTTGTGATTCCCTTTAATGTTGCCTTTGCTTAACAACCTTGGAACCCGCAAGCCAGAAAGCTGAGGATTATGCTCATCTCCACCTCTGCCTGGGCACCTCAAGATCTCCTAATACTCACATTCCATTTGTTTCACTTCCGTTCTCATCTGACATCCTTCTCACCGTACTCTTGGTAATATAATAAGCTGATTTGTGGTTGGAAAGATCCCTTAGGTGATGCTGTCTGTTCCAATAACTGCTTAGATACTTTCGGTCTTCCTCTCACACCAAGGGTGGACCTACCAGCCCAGCATTTCACCTGCGGCTTCCCAGGGAGCCTGGCATGACCTTGTGGACTTGTTTATTAGCTGTTCTGTTAAAATTCCATTCATTTATTTAAATAAACAACTCAGATCTCTGTTCCTACCTCAAGGCTCTCTCCTGCAGCAGCCTTAAATCAAAGAATTTAATGGTATTTTTTTTCATTTATTTAATTTTTTATGCACTTACTCATTCATCCAAACTGAGAGTCAACTAAAAGCTGGAAAAGTCATAAAACAATCTCAGCTTCATGCAGCTTTCAATCTAGTGGTAGACATGGACTTAAATAAATTATTCTACTAATGAGCTGTATAATACAGGGTATCAAATCTAGACTCAGTTTACCTAGCCTAAGTAAGAAGAACATCCCTGCTGAGGTTCCATAGAATCTGAAACCTAAATGGTGAAACAAGCCAGAAAAAAGAGACAGAAACACAGAAGATACATGGAAAAAGGAAAATGTGAAAAATTCTAAGCTTGAAAGAAGCTTGTTGAGTTTGAGAAACAGCAAAAAGGCCAAAACAATCAGAGGGTATAAACAAAGGAAAAGATGGCTTCAGAGTTAGCAGAGGATGGATCATCAGTCCCCTGCAGTCCACACTGAGGCTAAGGAAGGTTCTCCTTAAAAATAAGAGAAGTTATTGGAAAGTTTTAAAGGATGGCAAGACACGATCAGCTATGCAGATTAGGAAGATTATTCTACCTGATCTATGGAAAATGAATTAAAGAGGAAAAAAAAAAAGACCAGTAGAAGTTTAGTATGGTCTTCTAGGTGAGGAAATGGTAGTTTATTTTAGGATCCCACCTTGGGCTAAGGTGATCGCAATGGAGATGAAGAGGATGGAGAGTCAAGATGGTTTTATTTTCTGTTTTTTGTGTTTTTTTAAAAATAGAATTGACAAGACTTGCTGACGGAAGGGATGCGCTTCTTCTGGCATGACCAACCAAGTAGATGAAGGTGTTACTTCCTTTAAACAGCACCTATTTCCCACTTCCACAAACTCACTTGTACCTGATGAGTTACGTGAAGTTTCTGTCTCTCCAGTCTCACCTTCAACCCACCATTCACCTCTCTATCATCACCCCTAATCCCAGCCTCTCCACTTATCAGCTCTGTGCCTTTGGCAAGATATTTAGTACCATGAGCTTAAGAGTCCTCATCTGTAAAATGCAGGACAGTCAAGAGAATTAAATGACATCGTATCTGTAGAGCCCATGGAACACAGAAGGCACTCAATAAATGCATGTTTATTTCCTCCCTGCTTCCCCTTCTTAGCCCTGCCCTTCAAGATCTTGAATTTGGTATTTCACATTCCCAAATATAACCTTTTAGCTGGCTCCTTCTCTCATTCTCCATCCCGCACAAATTTGTTCTTCCACCTCATCCAGATAAATATTCACATATTAACTCCATCCATCTAGCTAATTCCATTTTCCATGTCTGTTCTACTCAACTTTCAGTGCTTGTTTTTGACCTCATGATTATTTACAACCTGTGTGTACAATGACTTCCCTGTTCCCTGGTGGGAGACCACAGTACAGTGACTGAAGTTGGGGACAGAGGTTGTGTGCTTAAAAAATAAAAAGATGTTGTGGGTCAAAGCCAGGGCAGACAAGGATGCTGTCTGCTGCTAGAGTCAATTCAGAAGCTAAAAACCAGAGCCAGGCAAGCTGTTAAGTGAGTGGAGGCAGACATAACCTGCCAGAGATAAGGGGTCTTGAAATGAAAGCAAAGGCCTGCCTCAGACAGGAAACCTCTCATTCCCTCCTCTGTCACTGTTGCGGCTGGATCCAACCATGGCCTTCCTCCTCAGCTTCACTAACTGCATTCCTGGGATCATGGACTCATACCTGTAGCCTCTGCTGACATTAGCACACCAGACAGCAGATTTCATGCAGGCATGCAGTCAGGCTTCTAATAGAGACATCCAACCCGCACTTGATTGCCTTTGAGAGTGCTAATGTCTCCTCTCCTTCCCAGCATTAAAAATATTTTAAATTAAGCAGGAAGTTGAAACTAGTTTATCTCTCAGTGTCCTTCCAGTTCTAGGAGTTTTTGTGTTCAACAGAATGAGCTTGATTTTACTTCATTTGAAATATGTTTATTGAATAAATAGTAGTTGCATATGGTAAAATAAAAACAGCTGAAAGGAGTGTGTGCTAAACACCTTCACTTACCTTCCTCATATGCAATTGTTGTAACAAGTTACATGTGTGTGTATGAGTGTGAACGTTTCCAGAAATATTTTAACCATTTAAAAGCAGAAGTGGCTGAGCACTTGTCCCTTTCACTTGTATTTTCAATCATGAAGCCGCCAATGCTTTGGTCTGATTGTTTGTGTCCCTCTAAAATTCATATGTTGACATCCTAACCACCACAGTTATAATATCAGGAAGTGATGCCTTTGGGAAGGTATTTAGGTCATAAGGGCAGAGTTTTCATGAATGAGATCAGTGCCCTTATAACAGAGGCTCAAGAGAGATCTCTCATTCCTTCTACCATGTGAGGCTATAATGAGAAGATGTCCATCTCTGAAGAATGGACCATCACTAGACACTGAGTTTGCTTCTACCTTGATCTTGGACTTTCTAGTCTCCAGAACTGTAAGAAATAAATCTTTGTTGTTTATAAGCATCCAGTTTATGGAATTGTGTTAAAGTAGCCTAAACAGACTAACACACCCACTCTTTCCCAATTCCCATTTATAGAATAAATCTATTGTTATTTTGTGTTCTCATCAGGCTAAATACAGACTTCCATTATAGTGTCTATAATGCTTTTATGCCTATATGTCTTACTTCCCATATGAAAAAATATGAACAAAATAATAAAATTAATCCAAAGAAAGTAAAAGACAGAAATTATAAGGATAATCGCAGGAATTAATGATATAGAAAACAGCCCACTAAAACTGTTTGCAAAACAGTAATCTGCAAAACAGTTTTTAAACACTAATCTGCAAAACCAAAGTCCATTCCTTGTAAAGACCAATGGACTAGATAAGTCTTTGGTAGGTCTGACTAAGGGGAAAAGAAAGACATAAGTAAGACATACTGTAAAAAAAAAAAAGAAAGAAAAAAGAAAATGTGATATTATGCCAGCTATACAGGAGGCTTATGAATTGTGAGACTATATTGTACCACTTTATGCCAACAAATGTGAAACTCTAGGTGAAATAAATGACTTCCTTCCTAGGAAAACAGAAATTATTCAAGAAAAAGTATAAAGCCTGAATATACTAATAACCATACAAAAAAAACAAGAAAGAAATCACAGATTTGCCACTAAAGACTCTGGACCCATGAGTCTGTTCAAGGAACAGACAATTTCATGTCATATAGCTTATTCTACAGCATAACAAAAGATAGAAAATTTCTCCACTCAATCTATAAAAATAGTACATTTTAAAAAGTAGGCTAGTATCACATAAATAGATTGAAAAGTTTTAAATGAATTCACATATCAAATCCAACCATTTAATAAGAGAATGTCAGAATAACTTATCTTATTTACCACTGAGCAATCCACTAATAAAATTCATCACATAGGCTGATTAAAAGAGAAAAAATATATGCTAAACTTAAAAGATTCCACAGGAAACATCTTGCTTAATGGTGAACTATTAGAGGAAGTCTTACCACTTAGGAACAAGACAAGGCTCTCCATTATCATTGCCACTGCAGATATTAGCCAATGTAATAAGACAAGAAAAAAAAAAAGAGTTTTAACTATTGCAAAGGATGGTCTCGACTGTCTAATTTTTATAATTTTCTACCAAGGAAATCTGAGAGAAGTCATTTAAGACAAACTATTATAATAAATAAGATAACTCAACAAAATGGCCAAATAGAAAAGCAACATATCAAAACCATTTATTTTTGTATTCAGGAAAATAAAAAATACAGAGAATAGTAATAAAACAAATATGTACATATCCCTACAATGTGCAAGATGTAGCTCTAAGTGTTTCACATAGGTTAACCAATTTTGTCCTCACAACCACCCTAGGAGTAAAGTATCATTATTGTCACCATGTTCAGAGGGGAGGAACTAAACCATAGCAAAGTAAAGCAATTTGCCTGGGATCATGCAGCAAATAAGTGGCAGAGCCATAGTATGTACTGAGGGAGTCTGATCACAGGTTTCATGCTGTGGATATGAATGCCGAATGAAGGCCCTATTTTTAAGTTTTCTGAAAAATACAAGAAGAATTTCTGTCAGATTAGCAAAAATGTTTCAAGTTATATAAAAATCAAGTGATGTGATCATTGAAGGATTCAGAGTCTCCCCTATGCTGTTACTTGAACTATAAACAGATGAAACTTTTCTGAAGGCAATTTATAGATCTGCCAAAATTGAAAATAAATTAGAAATTCTACATCTTTGTGTATAAGATTACTTATTACAAAATTGTTGAAAATAACCTAAAATAGACCACAGGAAAGGTCCTTCAATAGGGTAGTCTTCAAATGGAGCCTTCTATATCTTTGCTATGTAATATTGTGGAGCTGTGAAAAGGAATATGACATGGAAAAATCTCCAAGACTTATTTTCAGATGAACAAAGCAAACTGTAGGACAATATGCATACTATGGCCCTAACTGTGTTTTTTAGACACCTAATATATACCCGTGTGTGTAAGTGTGCACAGCAAAGGGACTGAAAAACATGATCCAACCTGTTGACAGCAATGACTTCTGGGAAAATGATCGAGATACTGACAGAGATAAATGGGGGCTGTCACGGCTTTTGCTAAATAGTTTCATATTGTTTGAATCTCACATAAAAGGGATATATTTATAAATTTAAATGTTTGTTATTAAAAAGGAAAAAAGTAGAAAATGAAGTATTACTTTCAAAACCAGAGTAAAAAAATTGTTGGCAGGACGGCAGCAGGTGGGATTCCTTCGACTAAAGAATGCATGCAAGCACAAATGCAAATTTTCCTATCTTTTTTGTAAAAGGAGTGAGAGTCTTCTCTATCATGAGACACTAATAAAAAAAAAAAAAAAAGAGGATTGAGTGTCTTGGAGATAAGATAGCTTGGGGCTGGGTGTGGTGGCTAACACCTGTAATGCCAGAACTTTGGGAGGCTGAGGTGGGTGGACCACGAGGTCAGGAGATTGAGACCATCCTGGCCAACATGGTGAAACCCCGTCTCTACTAAAAATACAAAAATTAACTGGGCGTGGTGGCACATGCCTGTTATCCCAGCTACGCAGGAGGCTGAGGCAGGAGAATCGCTTGAACCAGGGAGTCAGAGGTTGCAGTGAGCTGAGATTGAGCCACTGCACTCCAGCCTGGTGACAGAGCAAGACTCCGTCTCAAAAAAAAAAAAAAAACAAAAACAAAAAGAAGAAGAAGAAAAAAGATAGTTTGGAAATGTTCATTCCTTTGACCACTTCTACCAATACTTAATAAAATAAGGGGAACTAATTCTGTCCTACCTTATTCTCACACAGAAGAATGTGAGAAGCCCTGGAAAGAGAATTAACTTGCCCATCTTATAAGAATGGGGAACAGAGTACGCTTCTATAGGTCAGCGAGACGAATAAGAATTGTAGACTTGCGAATGGAGAGCCCTCTAGCCTTCCTCTAGAGAAGCGATTCAAATACAAATTTAAAAAAGAAGAAAAAGAAGTGATTCAATGCTCTGCCTCAGAAGATACTGGAAAGCTGAAAGTATAAGACTATGTATTTGTGTTGGTGGGGAGAGACTGGCATTCCAGGGGACTAGTCATTTTAAATATAGCATCACTCATAGCTTGTCAAAAGAGTTGCAGAAAATGCTATCTCTGCTTCCAGGCTTCAGCAACACAGTGCCATGTCAGGTCAGGGGACAACAGTTAGTATTCAGGAGGAGGCAATGGTAGCAGTGAAAAAAGCAGAAGACAAAGAAATGAGTGCATAGCTTGATGGTTAGTGGTGTAGGCTCTGGGAACATTTGCCTGGTGCTTAATCCTGGCTCCACACCCCAAAAGTTCTGTGACTTTGGGCAAATTGTATAATTTTTACCCAGTTTACTTACTTGTAAAATGGTGATAAAGCAATAGCAATTATTTTTGCATAGTTTTTTTGTGAGTAATAGATGAAATAATCTTGTAAAACCCTTAGCAGAATGTATGGAACATAGTATATATTCAACATATATTAGGTATTATTAATAATAACACTACATACAAAAATAGGAAGAATAAAGAAGACCTACTATTTGATAGCACAACAGGGTGATTATACTTGATAATAACTTAATTGTGCATTAAAAAATAACTAAAAGAGTTATTTGATTATTTATAACAAAGGGTAAATTCTTAAAAGGATGGACACCCCATTCTCCATGATGTGATTATCACACATTGCATGCCTATATCAAAATATCTCATGTGCCCCCTCAATATATAAACCTAATAATGTATATCCGTAAAAACTAAAAATAAAAATTTAAAATAATAATATTAATAATATGACCACTTTGGCTGGGCGCGGTGGCTCATGCTTGTAATCCCAGAACTTTGGGAGGCCGAGGCAGGTGGATCACGAGGTCAGAAGATCGAGACCATCCTGGCCAACATGGTGAAACCCTGTCACTGCTAAAAATACAAAAATTAGCTGGGTGTGGTGGCACGCACCTGTAGTCCCAGCTACTCAGGAGGCTGAGGCACGAGAGAATCGCTTGGGAAGTGGAGGTTGTAGTGAGCTGAGATTGTGCCACTATACTCCACAGCAGAGCAAGACTCTGTCTCAAAAAAAAAAAAAAAAAAAAGAAAGAAAGAAAGACTATGACCACTTTAAGGACTAGAAATGACACCACTTTTGGAATTTGGAATTTGGTCTCTAACTATTGATCATTTTTGCTTATTTGTAGGGCATATTCCAGTGCTCCTGGAGAAGTATATGCATATTAGTGGTGACCTGGAAGATGCTTGCCAGCTGGGTACAACCTCAAGCTGTAGTGTCCAGTCCAGTCCAGTAGGCACTAGTGGTAGGGGTTACTGATAAGCTGATCCATGGCTGGTCCAATGTGAGATGTGCTGTTGGCATCAAATACACTCTGGATATTGAAGACTTCATATGAAAGAAAATAATGCAAAACATCTCAACAATTTTCATATTATTTACATGTTGAAAGGATAATATGTTAAATACATTGGGCTAAATAGAATATATTACTAAAATTACTTTCGTCTGCCTCGTTTTAAATTGTTTAAGTGGCTACCAGAAAGTGTTTAATTATGTTTTCACTGGACAGCGCTGGGTTACTGTCCTGTTGAATCCTCCAGGTCTTGTTATATCCTGTCCTGATATACCTATATTTCTTATTAAATGCATCTTCAGCATTTTCTTTTCTTTTTTTTTTTTTTTATCTTCAGCATTTTCAAAACATTTTTGTATATATTTCCTTATGTTTCTGGGAAGATAGGGGAGAAGACATAATATTCTGCATTACAAAGATAGAGAAACTGAATATTAAAGTGATTCATCCAAAGACTTTCTCCAAGTAACACATACCTATGTGGAAAAAACAAATAAATAGAACAGAAGGCCTCATCATAGAAAGTACCATTCTTCCACTACCTCCTTGTTCCCTTCCTTGGAGGCAAACTCTATACATGTATGCATACTTTTTTTGTAGGGCTATTGGTTTTCTCAGTGTTACCCACATAGCTCCTATTGACGCTGAACATTTTATTTCAAGATATTTTATGGTATAACACCTGCCTTCACCAGAACAACTCATAGTCCATCAAAGTGGTGGCAGATTTTGGAATACTTCAGTCATCTAAGCATAGTCTCCAGCTTATAATAAGAACTTAGGATTATTTTCAGAATAAACGTGGAATAATTATTGAGAAAGTGACAAATATTCAACAACAGGTCTCTTTTTCCATACTGAGATCTTTTGTGGGCACCATAGCTACCCTAAGGTTTGCTGCACAGGGTAATAAAAGCATGAATGTCCCTGTCAGAGTCAGGATTTTCCCAACTTTTTGAACCAGGTATTCTTTTTGGGAAAAAAAAAATGTGGCCTTTATAAAGTCCAGCATCAATATATCAAAGGTAAAAAGAACCAAAGATCATATAGCACCTATAATATTAACTACAGGAAAGATTAACTTGTGAGTGGACAAGCTGTTTCTGTAAAGATCTAGACAGTAAGTATTTTAGGTTTTGTGGGCCAAACAGTACCTGTTGCAACTACTCAACTCTACTGTTGTTGCACAAACATGGGCATAGATAATACACAAATGAATGAAATGAGCATGGCTGTGTTCCAATAAAACTTTATTTACCAAAACAGCCAGAGGGCCAGTTTTGCCCAACAACAGTAGTTTGCAAACCCTTGGATGAAAGTTTCCGGCTGAAACCACAACCAAATGACAAAATACCTAGAAAATTTGCACAAGTAAAGGAAATGCATATTAACATCCAGTGATGTTCTTCATAAACTCCAGTAACACAGGAATATCATGGTAGAAGGAAGGCAGGATAAACCAAGATTGAGAGAAAATGCCTGGATTTCTATGATGCAATGTTGATAGTGTGATGGCAGCATTGGTGAGGGGCATCATGGTAGGATTGACTTGAGATGTTTGGTGGAGAAGGGAGACAAAGGGTAACCAGAGGAGGCTGACAAGCCTGATGTAAGATTTTTTTCCCCTCCACCATGGAGAAGACGTGTATATCTTTAACAGGAATGATTTAACCATCAGGGAAGCTAGAGACCAAGGTATCGTAAAGAGGTGGAAAGCTTTGCCCGCACAAGGAGAAGTATCATTTTTTATTTTAAGAGAGGAATGAGAGTTGAGTTGTCCCCAGTCCCTCAGTTACAATTTGTTTCTATTTTTAAAGCTTTCATGGCACATTGATCTTTGCCATTTCCGTCCTACATCACCTTTAGCCTTGCATCTTCACCTGTATGTTGGCCTTTCATTCTTGAGGGAAAGGGACCACATCAATCATCTTTCCATCTTTGTATTTGGTGACCTCCAAAGAGAAGGTGCTCAATATCACTTTCACTGGAATTACAGATGAGAAACAAGGAAGCATCACGTTCTAGACTGTACTACAGTATCAGGCCTATAGGGATGCTTTATTCCAAGGAATTATCTTTAGGTTAAATTAAAAGCCATCTTAACTTAAGAGGTCACCCGGCAAGATGCTGGCCTACCAAGCGACCAGATGAGCATGAAATAGAACAGACACCAGTTATCCATTCTGAGCATCTGCAGTTAAAGTATAAATGGAGATGGCCGATTTTCCTGAATAGAGCTGGGTTTGTGTTCAAGATAAATGGCCAGGCAAGGTGGGGTTTGATGATGAATGAATTGGGATTAGCATTGCAAGCATGATGGAGAAAAGCTTTCTATTCCCAACACTGGAAATCATTACTCTTGGTGAACGTCTGCCACAATTAATCAATACCCTCCTGTGTTTGCTCAGGGAATGTTGTTTGGACCTCAGTTTGAGCACTGATTTGAGTCAACCTTCTTGATCCATAGATGCATAAAGTCTGTGTTTCCACTGACCTGTCATCTCTTTGGGAACAGGAATTATTTTAATTCATGTTTGTATCACAGTGGAAACTCCAAAATTTCCCTATAGCACCACACACACACATGCACACACACATATGTGCGTGTGTGTGCTATATAGAAATACACATATTTCTACATAGAATATAGAAATACACATATTTCTACATAGAATATAGAAATACACATATTTCTACATAGAATATAGAAATACACATATTTCTACATAGAATATAGAAATACACATATTTCTACATAGAATATAGAAATACACATATTTCTACATAGAATATAGGAATACACATATTTCTACATAGAATATAGACACAAATATAAGCAGTGCTATATAGAAATACACACACATATGTGCATGTGTGTGTGTGCATGCATGCGTGTGTGTGTATTTCTTTATAGCACTGGTTTGGGGAGTGGCAATCTATGGTTTGGGGAGTGGCCACATGTTATAAGAAAAGTATCTGGGCTGTGTTTGCATTACAGATTCATTTTTACTTAGATTTTATGCTTTTTTAGGTAGCTTTAGGTAGTAGATGATGGAAGAGTAGTAAATCTCTGGTGAGGCATCAATGCACCAGAAGAGTCCCTAAAATGCCTTGACAATAATTGGTCTAATTGATTATGTTGACATTTTGCTTGGATTTCTTTAAAATGTTAGGGGAATGGAGGAAATGCTCATCCAACCCAGCTTTATCTTGTGAAGAGCTGCTGTGCTTACAAGACAATTTTAATCAGTTCTGACAACCATTCCCTTCTAAGGATGGTGGATTCTATTTACAAGGGCCTGTCTTGGACGTTGCTGAGCGTGGGTATATAGCTTAGGATTGAGTGTTCGGGCATGGCTGAGTCACTTAGCACAATAGAGGGAAGAGGCATCACGGTGCATGCCATGGACTGAATTCATGTTGAAGCTCTAACCCCCAGTGTGACTGCATTTAGAGATGGGGTGACTAAGGAGGTAATTAAGTTTAAATGGATCATAAGCGTGGGGCCCTGATCTGACAGGATTAGCATCCTCTAAGAATACAAACTAGGGACCATTGATGGGCAGAAAGAAAGTGTGCACATATCCCCTAAAAAATACACATACACACATACACACACATCTATCCTTTGGTGACATGATTAAAAATGGATTTCTAAGGGCAGAAACATATAAAGAACATTTAAATCTATTTCTGGGCTGAGCACAGTGGCTCACACCTATAATCCAGCACTTTGGGAGGCCTAGACGGGCAGATCACCTGAGGTCAAGAGTTCAAGACCAGCCTGGCCAACATGGTGAAACCTCGTCTCCACTAAAAATACAAAAATTAGCCTGGTATGGTGGTGGGTGGCTGTAGTTCCAGCTACTCAGGAGACTGATGCAGGAGAATTACTTGAACCCGGGAGGCAGAGGTTGCAGTGAGCCAAGATCACACCACTGCACTCCAGCCTGGGTGACAGAGCAAGACTCCATCTCGAAATATATATATCTATATATTTCTGGCAAGATGTACAATGTAATCCACCTGCTGCACACACAGTGACCAGAAACACAAAGACTTGTGCTCCCAGTGTAGTGTGAAAGCGCAGAGTTGATGCAGAGAAGTAACAACTCAGCCAGTGACTACATTTCCCAGCCTCCTTGCATCTAGGTGGGTCTGTATGGCTAGTTATTGCAAATAGACTCTGGGTGAAGTAAGGTATGACTTTGCAGAATGAAGATATACAATACCAGATGCTTGATCCTTTAGGTCAGAGGTAGACAAACATTTTACCAAGGGCTAATAACACATATTTGTAGGCTTTCCAGGCCATACAGTCTCCATTGCAAGTAATACTCAACTTTGCCATTTTAGCAAAAAATCATCCATAGAAAATGTATAAACAGGCCGGGCGCAGTGGCTCACACCTGTAATCCCAGCACTTTGGGAGGCTGAGGTGGGCAGATCACTTGAGGTCAGGAGTTCAAGACCAGCATGGTCAACATGGTGAAACCCCGTCTCTACTAAAAATACAAAAAATATGAGCCGGGTGTGGTGGCGGGTGCCTGTATTCCCAGCTACTCAGGAGGCTGAGGCAGGGGAACTGTTTGAACCAGGGAGGTGGAGGTTGTGGTGAGCCGAGATCACACCAGTGCACTCCAGTCTGGGCCACAGAGTGAGACTCTGTCAAAAAAAAAAAAAAAAAAAAAAAAGTATAAACAAATAAGCATAGCTGTGTTTCAAAAAAACTACTTATAGATATTGAAATTTGAATTTCATTTAATTTTCACATGTCACAAACTATTCTTCCTTTTATTTTTTCAACCCCTGAAAAATATGAAAATCACTCTTCACCCAGAAGCTATTCAACAACTGGCAGTGGGCTGAATTTGGTTGGTGGGTGTTAGTTTGCTGATCTTGCTCTAGGTGCTGTCTTTTCTCACACTTTATCACAGTACCTGATACCAAAGATCTTCTGGAGAACTCTGAGGACCCAGGACACAGTGGGCTGACAAGACGGAAGGAGAGTCACCCAGGTAAGCTGCTCAAGAGAACTGCCTAAGAAGGAAGATCTTTGAGTGAGCAAGAAATAAACCTTTATTTTTGTTTAGCCACTGAGATTTGGGGGTTGTTACAGGAGGTCATGATGCTTATCCTAATACCTCCCCTTTGCCATCTCTTGCCTCAGTGAAAGATTCAATCAATTCTACATTGTTCACTAGGCTTTGTGGGGCTTAAGAAGGCCCAGAAGGGAATGGCGGATACCTGGGCTATAATAATTTGTGTTAATTACTTCCTACGTCAAAGTATTCTTGATACAGTTGAGAGTCTTTGAGAATGAGAAGACCATACTGAATCTTGCCTGGACTGCATCCAAAGGCTTTCTCTTCTATTTCAAACTTATCTCCAATGAATATATACTAACACCTCATTTATCCACACAATTCCCCCACCTCCTTGACTACCTGCTGTATTTCCGGCAGTAGTTATTGGAAATTCATTGCATTTTTTTCCTCTGGTACATCCCTATCTCTTCCTCCATAAATGAGCAGATTGTATCATTTTCTATGAATCTATGGTTTGTTTTCCCCAGTCAGTTCCTTTCTTAATTTGTCATCAGTCTCCTCATTTCCTTAAAACACCTTTGCATCACTATGAATATTTTCTCCCTTTTTCACTCTCTCCCTTGCAGAGAAGGAGGCCCCCTACCCGCTGGACAAGTGGATTTCATTCTGTCTCCCTCCCCACACAACCTCGACAGCACCTTTAACCCCTCCACGTCTTTGTCGCTGTTGTTGCTGTTGTTTGTTTTGAGACCAGTTCTCATTCTGCACCCAGGCTGGAGTGCAGTGGCACAATCATGGCTCACTAGAGCCTTAACCTCCTAGGCTCAAGCTATCTTCCCATCTTACCTTCCCAAGGAGCTGGGACCACCGGCATGCGCCACCATGCCTGGGTAATTTTTATATGTTTTGTAAAGATAAGGTCTCTCTATGTTGCCCAGGCTAGTCTCAAACTCCTGGCCTCATGAAATCCGCCCACCTCAGTCTCCCAATGTGCTGAGATGACAGGAGGCGTGAACCACTGCACCCTGCTTAACCCTTCCACTTCTAATTGATTCTTTCCTTCTGCCTTCAATAATGCTATGATCATTCCTATCTTTAAAGTGGAAAAACTCCACTAACTTCTCAAACCTATGACTTTTCAGAGATTAGGATTTTTGACCCAATGCTTGGTACACAGCCACCCTTTTTCATGTACTGCTGTTTTATTTTGCTTCCAATTATCAGTCTTACACCACTGTTGCAGATCTTGAGGTCACAGACGACTTCTTGGCTGGCAAATCAGTGGTCTTTCCTAACTGTTGAATCCATCAGAACTCTGCAGTACTTGACATCTCAAAATACCATGTACCTTAGGTCTGGGGTAGTACAACTTATGTACAACCTCAGAGATCCTGTATGAAGTTACTCATTAGTCATTGATTCCCTGTATTTCACAGGTCCAGAAGAAATGCTATATTAGACACGAACTTGAGTATTGATTCAGGCAAGAGCGAAAGAGAAGTCTGTATGGATTGTGGATTGCTAGGGTCATCAGTCATCCAGTGTGCATGTACGTGCTCTTGTTAATTAAAGTGATGTAGACGTTTAGCCACCTCTGACAAGGCCAACTGCTTCAGAAAGTAGAGGATAAAAATGGTTGAGAGCAGCAGAAATTCCAGATATAAGGAAAAGAACAAAGTAACTTATCAATATACTGCTGTCATAGTATTTACATATTATTAGATTAAATCAAATGAAATAACCAATATTCGACATTTTTGGACTACAAAAACGGCAATTGGTCATATGGTTCAATTTATTATAGAAAGTACCTGTTTATTCTCATAGGCTGCATTTAAAGATCTGAAACTTACTCATACTTTATTTCTAGAGCTTAGCATATAATGGGGTCAAGGCACGTTGAGCTGACTCAGAATTCAGTTCATTCATAATGTTCATAATGTACACCAGAAAATTTGGGTTCAAGTCAGCTCTGCCACAATGGTCCGTGCCAACTTAGATAAGTCACCTTCATCTGAGCCAGCTTTTCTCATCTGCAGAATAAGGGTTTCTGCACTGTGTGCCTCAAACATTTTTTGTAAGGCTCAAATAGCATTGTATATATGGCAGCATTGTGTGAACTCTAAAAAGCCATATATCTTTACATACTTTATATCTAGGATTCCTTCACTATAGATACTTAAAAACTAACATTTAAATGAGAATGAACTACCATTGTGGCTAGCTATGTTTTCCTATTTCATGGATGAATAACAGGAACTTACAAGGAATGTAGTTCAGTTCACTCACACCTGTGATTGTAGAACTACTCCTGGATCATGGATCTCCTGCTTACATCCTTTTTCTCTCCAAATTTTCCAGACCATGGCCTATTATAGTTGACCCTTGAACAATGCAGGGAATAGGGTCACCCATCCCCAGCACAGTTGAAAATCCACCTATAACTTTTGACTCTCCCAAAACTTAACCACTAATACCCTACTGTTGACTGGACATCTTACTGATAACACAGTTGATTAACACATTTTTCATATGTTATATGTATTATATACTGTATTCTTACAATAAATTAAGCTAGAGAAAAGAAAACATTATTAAGAAAACCGTATGGAAAATATATTTACTATTCATTAAATGGAAGTTTACCAACATAAGTGTCTCATCCTTGCTGTCTTCATGTTGAGTAGACTGAGAAAGAGGAGGAAGAGAGTAGTTGGTCTTGCTGTTTTGGGGGTGGCAGAGTCAGAAGAGGTAGAGGAGGTGGAAGGGGAGGTAGGAGAATTGCACTTGGTGTAACTTTCATTGAAAAAAATCTGTGTATAAGTGGAAATCCATGCTGTTCTAGAGTCAACTGTAGTTACTCCTTTTTCAGGTAGGGCTTTTAAAAAATTGCACTAGTTTTATGTTCACCTGAAAACTTTTTGACCCTAAATAGCTTACAGGTAATACTTTTGGCATTGAAATATTCCATCATCAGCTCTCTAAGCCTAAGGATGCTTCCATTTACTACTTGGAGCTTTGCTCATGCCTTCTGCCCACCAAAGCACAGATCCGTTCCAGTCTCCAGTTTGCAGAAGATCTCCTGGGCCTTTTCTGCTGCCTAGTCAAAAGCTTTTTGACTCAGTTCCAAATAATCCTTTCACCTTTATTTTATTAAAAGTATTTTATCATATTACAACCTTTCAAGAAGACATGAACTGCAACAGGGAAATAAATAGAGCTAATCTATTTTATATCATCAAAGTCCTTAAATGATGAAAATATGAAATACCAATTTTTCTTTTTCTTCCTGTTCATCATTGTGCAGAAAGATTATTGAGGCTAATTGAAGCCTGCTTCATTTTTCTGCTATTGAATGTGGGTTTTAGCTGAAGTGGAATGAAACATATCATATATGAAGGGAGATTACTTTTACAAATTAAACCAATGTATCTTACTGAGTTCTATTTCCAGAAATGTGCCCTTATTATACTTCATAATTAAAAATGAGAGCAATAAAGACATGCTAGCCAACAAGCCTTCTAAAAATGCCTGCCAGATTTGAATTAAGTTTGGTCTTGACCACTAAAATGTCACAAGGTATCCATACCCTGTGGGGAACTGTGATGAAAAACTCCTCATTGCAGCAGTTATTCCTGGCCACTCCAGGTGAGATGCCAGCCTCCCTGTGTTCTTAGTAAATAAAAGGTTTTGGGGTATTCTTATTGGTATTATTAAAGAAGGAAGAGGGGGATACTCAATATGGCTGCCTCCAAGATGAGAGAAAAGGGAGGGAGAGACAGAGAAAGGAAGGAAGACTTGAAATCTTCATTTATTTAAAAGAGAAAGAATGGGTTGAAAAACAGAGACAAGAAACCAGAGGGCAAGGGTGTAGGTGAACTGGTGCAGAGAAAAGCTGACTTGGCAGAAAGAGTCAAGTAGAAGAGTGAGAATATCATGGATTATCTCATCCAAGGGAGAGAGAAGTCATGCTATGAAGCTCTAAGGAAGGAAATCGAACATTTTTTAGAACATCAGGAAAGAGGCTGGGAAGGGCAGAGTTGAGAGAATAAAGAAAAGGACTAAAGTCTTTAGAATAGAAAAAGTTTGTTCAAATTTGTCAACTAAGCTGGACAATGCCAAACTCTTAACTCCACTGTTTCTTCTGGAACAGCTTCCCCTCATAGTTAAAATCCTGAGAATTATAATTATAAAAAAAAAAGAAAACTGTGCATTCAGGACAGCAGACCTTAGACTGCTAGTGTGCATACCTTAAATCCAAGGAGGGGCTCAGATAGTGAAACGTAAGAGGAAAGCTCTGTGTTTCCGAGTCTCCCGTCTTGAGCCCCCGATGATTAAGAGTCTGGAACATGTTATCTCCAGTCTTCATTTATAGTTTCTCCTGGTAGGGGTAGCTGAAATGCCTTTATTCCTCTCTGTCCAGCTGGACTTGATCCCAGCCAAAGTCATCAAATGCTCTAGTGTCTCAAAAAACAATTTGTATTGAGAATCCCATACGCCAGCACCTTTCTTATTTCACTCTGCAGTATAACATGCATTGGTCACATATTTTTTTTTTTTATCATTTTTTTTTTTGACAGAATCTCACTCTGTCACCCGGGCTGGAGTGCAGTGGCCCAATCTCAGCTCACTGCAACCTCCGCCTCCCGGGTTCAAGTGATTTTCCTGCCTCAGCCTCCCAAGTAGCTGGGATTACAAGTGCCCACCACTACACCCAGCTAATTTTTTGTATTTTTAGTAGAGAAGGGGTTTCAGCCTGTTAGCCAGGCTGGTCTCATACTCCTGACCTAGTTATTCACCCACCTTGGCCTCCCAAAGTGCTGGGATTACAGGTGTGAGCCACCACGCCTGGCCACACTGGTCATATTTTAAAATATCAAATGTCCAAAGATAGTCTGTGATCTTGCAGATGGATGAGATTTCAGGTATTACCTCGTTCAGACTCAAACCATCCACAAGATGTGCTGCCCTTCATAGTGGACAACTTATAGAGGTAGGATTAATTATTGGTCAAGTTTCAGATTGCTTACTTTTTTTTTTTTTTTTTTTTTGGAGAAGGAGTCTCGCTCTGTCGCCCAAGCTGGAGTGCAGTGGTGCCATCTCGGCTCACTGCAAGCTCCGCCTCCCAGGTTTACGCCATTCTCCTGCCTCAGCCTCCCAAGTAACTGGCACTACAGGTGCCCGCCACCTCACCTGGCTAATTTTTTTGTTTATTTGTTTTTGTTTTTGTATTTTTAGTAGAGACAGGGTTTCACCGTGTTAGCCAGGATGGTCTCGATCTCCTGACCTCGTGATCCGCCTGCCTCGGCCTCCCAAAGTGCTGAGATAGATTGCCTACATTCTTATCCCGCTTACAAGCTGTGTCAGCTCAAGCAAGTTTTAAAAACTGTCATTCGTCTGTAAAATATGAGTATTAACAGCACTTACAGCAATGTAACATCATTGGTTATTTTCTGTCATGTAGATAGCAGAGAGATGTAGCCCATGGTGATAGTTCTGAATCTTTACAGGCATTTTAACTACCCCTACCAGAATCACCAAGAAGGTTCGCTAAAACACATATTGCTGACTCCCACCCTCTGTCTCTGGGGTAGGGCCTGGAAATCAGCATTTGTAACAAGTTTCCAGGTGTTATTGATACTGTTGGTCTCGATACCACACTTTGCGAACCAATGGTCTATAACAAGAAAGAAGAATAAAACCAACATAATCAAAAATCAAAGATAGATGCATGATAGGAGGAGGGAGGGAAGGAAGGAAGGAAGGAAGGAAGGAAGGAAGGAAGGAAGGAAGGAAGGAAGGAAGGAAGGAAGAGAGGGACGGAGGGAGGGAGAGAAAGATAACATATTCTCTCTTCCCCAGAGATATTCAATCCCTTTTTGAGGCTTAGCTGCTTCTCTTTTGGTTTCGTGAACTACCCCAAGATCATTCCATTCAAGTCCCTTTCTTGAGCTATTATAATTTGGTGTTTTTACAATTCAAAATATCATTAAAGGGTTCTTGATGGGCAATGCAGTCCCCTATTTGAAAAGCCAATTTCTCATACTTCATTTCAAACATCCAGAAAGTGTCTACACCCATTCCCTGTGTAAACAAGAAGGGTCTAACCTCCAGAATAAGACGAAGGCTTTCAAACAACGGTAAGAAGACTCTCCCTCCAGGGAGATATCATAGCTGAGCACAGCTCAGTAACAACCGAGGAGATGAATCACAGACTCGAAAAATTTGTTAAAAGCCCACCGAATTTCCTATGCAGCCAGGGTATGAGGCGCTTGGCAGCCCAGCCCCCATTTGCAGAGCCACACTGTAGTCTGCTACGGTGGAACAGGCCTGGGCTTTGGGAGCCAGACAGACTTAGATGTGAGCCCCACCTTTGCCATCACCAGCGGTGTGGCCTCAGATAAGTTACTCAGCATTTCCAAGCTTCGGTTACTGTGTGTGTTAAATGAATTAATAACAGTGCTCACTTGACAGAAATTACATAAGGTGCTTTCCACAGCTTACCAATCAGTGGGATTACCAATTGATCAATCCCACCGATTGACAAGCTGTGGAAAGCACCATTTATAATTTCTGGACCATTTCTGGGAGGCGAAGATAAATCATATCATCATTGTTAGGATACAGTGGGAAGAGGAGGCCAAAAAGATGAATGTTAATGAGAAATGGTTATGTAGAATACAGAATAGTTACAGGTGTGTGTCAGGTAACACAGCCAGAGGATTGACTGGGGCTTTTTCCATGACCCCTCCCCAGCTGCATCAAACTCTACTACAGGGAGACACGGTGTAGGACCCCAGCTCTCATTTTAATTTTTCTTTCTTTCTTTCTCTTTCTTTTCTCTTTTCTTTTCTTTCTTTCTTTCTTTCTTTCTTTCTTTCTTTCTTTCTTTCTTTCTTTCTTTCTTTCTTTCTCTCTTTTTCTTTCTTTCTTTCTCTTTCTTTCTCTCTCTCTCTCTCTCTCCTCTCTCTCTCTCTCGCTCTGTCTCTCTTTCTTTTAGACAGAGCCTTGCTCTGTTGCCCAGTCTGGAGTGCAGTAGTACAATCTTGGCTCACTGCAACCTCTGCCTCCCAGGTTCAAGTGATTCTCCCACCTCAGCCTCCCAAGCAGCTGGTAATATAGGCATGTGCTATCACGCTTGGCTAATTTTTCTTTTTGTATTTTTAGTAGAGATGGGATTTTGCCATGTTGACCAGGCTAGTCTTGAACTCCTGACCTCAGATAATCCACCCAACTCAGCCTCTCAAAATGCTGGGATTACAGGTGTGAGCCACCACATTCGGCCTCATTCTAATTCTTAATCCACCACCAGACCCTCATTTTTTGTCAGTTTACTTCTTTCCACTCAGTAACTTCAATTCTTGGTCACAGCACAGAGTAAGTAAAACTTTCCCTACCAGAGCACAATCACACCATGTCAGGAGAAAGTCCTGGTATTCCTGAGTTCCCCTTGTGAGGGCTCCAAAGCAGATGCCTCCAGAGACGGCCGATCCACCAGCCTGCTCCCCAGCGTGGTGAGCGGAGCGGCAGGGGCCCCTCACCAGGGGTATCCCTGCTTCCTTTTGCCAGTCCTGGCCCCATCACAGGAAAGCCCCCTGCACCTATGACTGGGCTCCTCCAGCTGAGACTTACCATGTGTAATGCTCAGGTAACGAGGCTGATTTTTAAAGAATAAACTTGCCAGGATTTTGGCACCCAGATACGTGCTGTCCTCTTTTAAGTGGGATCTATGTGAGGCTGCGCAGAAGCAGCAATGTCATCTTGGTATAGATGTTTCCAACTCTGGAATCCCTCTGAACTATCAACACTCACAGCCTGTCTTCCCTCTACAATGCTGATATTGGTGGCAAATCTTCATTTGCTCCAAGTGGATTTGATTTTGGAAACAGCTAAGAGCTATTTAATACCAAGCCTTGAGAAGAAGGGTAATCAAGCTATTGAATAGCAGTTTGGGTAATAAACAAGTGTGACTTGGAGATTGATTTTTCTGAGCATGGACCATAAACCGGTTCTGAGAGTCATCAGAAATGCAGGTATACAAGTGTTCCCACATGCCCTTTCTTCCCAAGTAAATGAGGTGTAAACTCATGAATGCTAAGGCCTACTGTGCAGCAGACACTTTCCATATATAATCTTGTCAGAACCTCGCAATAATTCTATGATCAAGGTTTGCAAAAGAGGAAACAGATCCCCAGAGCAATAACTTTCCAGTCTCACAGAAATAATAACTGGCAGAGGCAGGGTGAGACTTTAAGCTACCAGATTCCCAAATACTCACACTCTAGGACTTCCTCAAAAGGCTTTGCACTCAGCCAGGGCTGGGGACTTGGTTCCTGTCTTGGCTGCCATCTTTTGGGCTTCATCCTCTCTTGCCGTCTGTTTTCTGAACCTCAGTTTCCCACTTGGCACCTTCCTGTTCTTTAAAACGCGAAGTTAGTATAACTTTGCCTAATAAAGTACACCTTCAAAAAGCTCTGGTAAAAAGAATATTCACAGTGTTCAACTGGTAACATACCCCTACTTTTCTCAGAAGTCACCCCAAAGCAACAAGGGAACAATAAAAAAGAAAAAGAAATATGGTCACAAACTCTGTCTTTCATGTAACTGGGAGACATCAGTAACTTCAAGTGACAGTACAATTGGTTCTTGTTCCTAGTAGCCCTAGAAAGTCACTGCAAACACTAGGTTACCAAATACCGAACCACTGTTAGGGGAGATAGAGAGATGGACTCCTGCAAACCTCTGGTCACAATATGTTCATCAACCAATCAATACACAACTTTATGTGTAGACTTTATGTAACATACAGTTCACCCTTCAACAACGTGGGCTTCGACTGCACAGATCCACTTATATGCCTGTTTTCTTCCACCTCTGTCACGCTTGAGACAACATGACAAACCCCTCTTCTTTCCCCTCCTCCTTATGCTGGATTTTTTGTTTTTTAACTTTTTGAGACAGAGTTTTGCTGTTGTTGACCAGGCTGGAGTGCAGTGGTGTGATCTTGGCTCACTGCAACCTCCACCTCCCAGGTTCAAGCAATTCTCCTGCCTCAGCCTCCCGAGTAGCGGGGATTACAGGCATGTGCCACCACGCCCGGCTAATTTTGTATTTTTAGTAGAGACAGGGTTTCTCCATGTTAGTCAGGCTGGTCTCGAACTCCTGACCTCAGGTGATCCACCCGCCTCGGCCTCCCAAAGTGCTGGGATTACAGGCGTGAACCACCGCCCCCGGTCATGATGTTCTTAACAACATTTTATTTCATTTAGTTTACTTTATTGTAAGAATACAGTATATAATACCTATAACATATGATATACATGTTAATTGACTATTTATATTATCAGTAAGGCTTCCAGTCAACAGTAGGCTATTAGTAGTTAAGTTCTGGGGAAGTCAAAAGTTATACGTCAATTTTCGACTGCACAAATGGTCAGTCCCCCTAGCAACCGATTTGTTCAAGGATCGACTGTATATTGTTAATTCATTAACACTGAACTCATGGCCAACAGCATGATAACTCCTGCCTGAACAAACGTTATCTAAACACATGTATTTTCTTCTGTAAGGCATATCACAGACTTCTTGTGCTCAGAAACACTAGACCATGCTTCAGCACTATGTTTGGTGGCCATTTTAAACGGCAAAATCTCCAATTGATATGGTTTGACTCTGTGCCCCCACCCAAATCTCATATCGAATTGTAGTCCCATAATCCTCATGTGTTGAGGGAGGTACTGGTGGGAGATGACTGGATCATAGGGGAGTTTCCCCCATGCTGTTCTCATAGTGAGTGAGTTCTCATGAGATCTGATGGCTTTACAGGTTTATGACAGTTCCTCCGTCACATTCTCTCTCTCTCTCTCCTGCTGCCTTGTGAAGAAGGTACCTGCCTCCCCTTCGCCTTCCGCCATGATTATCAACTTTCTGAGGCCTCCCCAGCCATGCGGAACTGAGTCAATTAAATCTCTTTTGTTTAAAAATTACCCAGTCTGGGGTATTCTTTATACCACTGTGAAAATGGACCAATACACCAACCAAAAGCTCAAAAATGTGAAAACAATGTGGCATTAAGTAAACCATGTTGTTTACAGTATAAAAGCAAAAACAAGAAGTCAAAAGGCTGAGATAAAAGGTCTCACAGAAGATAAGGGAGCGGATAGAAAGAAATAAAACATAAGTTGGGGCCAGGTGCTGTGGCTCACGCCTGTAATCCCAGCACTTTGGAAGGCCGAGACAGGCGGATCATGAGGTCAGGAGATCGAGACCGTCCTGGCTAACACGGTGAAACCCTGTCTCTACTAAAAACACACACACACACACACAAAATTAGCCAGGCGACAGAGCGAGACTCCATCTCAAAAAAAAAAAAAAGAAACATAAGTTGGAAGCTTAGGAAAAATAAAAATTTTTTAAAAATCCTTAAAGGTCACATTTACAGAAGCAGCATATCAAAGGATAAACACTGCTGTGAACATATAAAGAAATATGGAGAGCAGAAGTGAGGAAAGCAAAGAAAATGAAATGGAATAATCAAAATTTGAACATGGAAGAGAAAAGAATAGAGAAGAAAGACACACATGATACAATATGTTAATATAAAATATGTTAATATAAAATAATTGATATCTCCAAAAACATGAACTACCAGAGGATACATGTCAACTAACTGGAGATAAATGGGAAAAAGATATGGCAAAAGGACGATGGAATTCTAGGACTAAGATAAAAACAAAAGTGGTTAGTAGTTCAGAGTAAAATGAAAATATTAGAACCCCTGAAAATATAGAAATGAAATTCCTAACAAAAGTTATGCAGCTGTGGGGAGTAAGGAAAAGTTAGCATTTAAATATGCTACATCAAGTAATTGAACTATAAATGTACTTAACAATTATAAGTTAAACAAAATGGAAAAATAATGAAGTCAACTGAAATGGAGTAGTATAAGTTAAGGGCAAAACAAAAAGAAGGTGTCATATGCCAAATTTGTTGTTATCTTGTTATCTGTAGATATTACAATGCTTACATAGGTATGTAAATGTTATATGCAAATACCTATATGAAATATGCATCTTAATGTTTAATAAAGTAACTCTTAAACTGAAATAAAAATTTTCCAAATTAGTAAAGCAGACACACACACACACACACACACACACACACTAAATGCAGAAAAATTCAACCCAGAAAGGTTAAAATATAGAGAAGGACAAATAAAATTCAAAGAAAGGGCCGGGCGCGGTGGCTCAAGCCTGTAATCCCAGCACTTTGGGAGGCCGAGACGGGCGGATCACGAGGTCAGGAGATCGAGACCATCCTGGCTAACACCGTGAAACCCCGTCTCTACTAAAAATACAAAAAAAAAAAAACTAGCCGGGCGAGGTGGCAGGCGCCTGTAGTCCCAGCTACTCCGGAGGCTGAGGCAGGAGAATGGCCTAAACCCGGGAGGCGGAGCTTGCAGTGAGCTGAGATCCGGCCACTGCACTCCAGCCCGGGCTACAGAGCAAGACTCCGTCTCAAAAAAAATAAATAAATAAATAAAATAAAATAAAATAAAATTCAAAGAAAGAACTGCTCATAATCTTAACAGACAAAATTATATTCCAGGCAAAAAGACTTCAGTGAATCAAGGCAGAATCCTTTAAAATAATATAGGTTTAATTTACAATGAAGCTCTAATAGTTATTGATAATTGTGTACCAAATAACAGCATTATTATTCATAGAGGAAATGAACAGGAAATCGCTAGATAAGTAGACAGATCACAATAGAAGACTTTATTTTACTCTTCAAGTCCGTAAAAGAGAAACTAAACCAAAAATAATAATACAGGATAAAGAAACCCAAGGAACATAGTAATATGGACAAAATTGATATATAGTTACCTGTCTACCTTAGAGACAGAGGTAGAGGTATCTCCCTTGTAAGTACTTATGAATCACTGGGAAAAATCTCATCACGAGGTCAGAAAGTAAACCTCAGTAAATTCCCACAAGAGCAAATAGTTCAGAAATCTCTCTCTGATCACAGTGAAATAAAACTAAAAAGCAATTACAAAACTAGGGGTAAAAAAAAAATACTCAACTATCTGGAAATGTGAAAACATTTTTTTAAATGTTGAGTTAAATACCAAGAACTAGAAAAATAAAGATAAGAAAGTACTGTATACCAGAACATGCAGGATACAGCTAAAGCAGAACTCAGAGAAACATCTTTAACTATATTAATAAATTAGAAAAAAAAAAAAACTAAATAACTTAAATATTATCAACCTGGCATCTTGTAACTCATAAAATAAACCAAAATCAGCCAACTAGCCAAAAGAATAAGGAAAACAGGAAAGTCCCTGCCTCCACTGAAATAAATTTTACATTAATCAAAGATACAAATATTAAAAAGAAATAATTAAAATTTGCTATTTTTATTTTTTGTGTATATCTTTATTTTTTTGAGATGGAGTCTCACTCTGTCGCCCAAGTGGGAATGCGGTGAAGCAGTCTCGGCTCACTGCAAGCTCCACCTCCTGGGTTTACACCATTCTCCTGCCTCAGCCTCCCAAGTAGCTGGAACTACAGGTGCCAAAAATTGCTATGTTTTTGATGTAAGAAAGAGCATTCCATGAAAGGAAAAGCTGAAATACCACATCACTGAGAATATATAGTAAAATTTCTACATTAAAAAAATCCATAAAAACAAAGGAAAGTTAGGAGGAAAAATATGCTTCCTTTGGCAGGAAATAATAATTTATTAATATATAAAAAGCCCCCAAACTCAATAGGAAAAAAAGACAAAGAACATAAGAGAAAAATGGGCAAAGAATATGAGTAGATATTTTAGAAAAGGAAAGACAAATGGCTTTTAAAACTTTGAAAACATGCTCAGCTTTACTCCTACTTAGAAAAATCAAAATAAAATTCCGATTTTTTAAACTATTAAATGGTCATAGAGCAAATATCGGATAATCCACTGTCTTGCAAAAACATAGGGAGAAAGGTATTTACACTGCTGAGGAGAGTGAACACTGTGCTATTGACAGCAAGTACGCAATAACCCCAAAACCAAAGTACATTTGCCTTTGATTCCAAAATTCTACCTCTAGAAATGTAGCCATAAAATACACTCAAACACTTGTGAAATAAGACACACATAAGTTTTTTACAGCATTGTTTACAGTAGCAAAAGAATTAAAACAACTTCAATATCCATCAGTAGGATGGGAGCTAAATGTTTTGAGGTAGTGATACAATGGATACAATATGGTTTTGTTTGTTTGTTTTTGAGACAGCGTCTCACTCTGTCGCCCAGGCTGGAGTGCAGTGGCACGATCTTGGCTCACTGCAACCTCTGCCTCCCGGGTTCAAGCCATTCTCCTGCCTCAGCCTCCCGAGTGGTTGGGATTACAGGCACCCACCACCACGCCTGGCTAATTTTTGTATTTTTAGCAGAGATGGGGTTTCACCATGTTGACCAGGCTGGTCTCGAACTCCTGACCTCGTGATCCACCTGCCTTGGCCTCCCAAAGTGCTGGGATTACAGACGTGAGCCACTGCACCCGACCCACAGTGTGTTTTTAAAAGGAAACAGCTCTGCATATATTAATAAGGAAACAACTTCAAGGTTTATGATTGAAAGTAAAAAGCAAAGTGCAAAGAAACAAAATAAAAAGTCTCGTATACTACTGTCTACGCCCACTGAAACAATCTATGTTGATGCTGATATACCTCTACACAGATACATTTGTTTAGGAAGGCAACCGATAGCAGCCCTTATCTGGGCAGGGAATAAGGGTGGATGGCTGATGGGCAGTGAGGACGAGTAGTGATCTAAGGTTCACGATATGCTATTTTTCAGTTTGGATTTTGAATCTGTGAGTGCATTACCTATTTAAAATATGTATTTTAACTTTAAGAAAGTGTGCATGGGGAGTGACAGGGAAGCGTGGAGTTTAACTGGCTTCCCACCAACTGTACTGCTCAGATGGGCTTCTCTGTGTGGAACACAGTGATAGGTGGGACACAGAGATGTCCAACTGAGCGGTAGAGTTGGTGGGAAGCATAGGAGGATGTGCTAAGAATTGTGAGGCATCCTCCTCGCCTCTCCTTGTGGGTACTTCCCTGGCCTCAGCTCCAGTCTCTTCCCTACACTGTGACCTCTTCTATTGTACATAGCCCAAGTTCACTGTCAGCTCAGGGCCCAACCCGCAGTCCTCTGTGGCAGAATTCAACTTCTAGTGGCAAACTGGTTGATTAATTATAGCCTAGTCTATAAATTAGTTTCCCCTAAATCCAAGCTCCACTTTTTTTCAAGGGGTAGCCAGGAGGATGAGATAACACAAATATAAACCCATTCCCTGTAATATCTCTAGCAGGGGCTGCTAGTGGGAGGTAACTTACAAACAGGAAGAAATGTGAGGGCGGGGCAGTGATAGGCAAGTTTAGTATAAAACTGGTGCACACCTTTGAAATCACAGGTTTGTGTTTACATTCCTGCCCAGCTTCTTATCAACCACGTGACCTTGAGCTAACAACAGCCTGCACCTCTCTTGCATGGTTCTTGTGAGGATTGGTGATGAGATAGTTTAAAATGGAAGGCATATCGTAAGTGTTTGATAAGTGGTAGGTGTTGCTGTGCACAAACTTTGAAATGCCACATAATTTCATTTATATGTGGAATATAAAAAAGTAGACAGTAGAATGGTGGTTAGCAGAGGCTGGGGGTCAGGGTGGATGGGGTAAGGGGAGATGTGCATCAAAGTATACAAACTTTCAGTGAGCCGGAAGGACTAAAGTCTAGCGATCTGTTGCATGACATGGGGACTATAATTAATAATAATGTATTATATATTTTGAAATTGCTAAGAGAATGGATTCTAGATGTTCTCCTCATAAGGAAATAAGAATATATGTGAGGTAACAGATTTGTTAATTTGCCTGATTTAATCATGACACAATGTATACCTGTATCAAAATATCATATTATACCCCATAAATATATACAATCATTATTCGTTAATTAAAAGAAAAATAAATTTAAAAAAATAATTTTCTAAGAGTTCTATTCAGGCACAGGTAAGCCAAGCTTTTAAAAATCCTAAGAAAAGAGGCTTGGGGTCAGGCGCGGTGGCTCACACCTGCAATCCTAGCACTTTGGGAGGCCAAGGTGGGCAGATTGCCTGAGCTCAGGAGTTTGAGACCAGCCTGGGCAACGCAGTGAAACCCCATCTCTACTCAAATACAAAAGAAATTAGCCGGGCATGGCAGTGTGCACCTGTAGTCCCAGCTACTTGGGAGGCTGAGGCAGGGGAATTGCTTGAACCCGGGAGGCAGAGGTTGCAGTGAGCCGAGATCGTGCCACTGAATTCCAGCCCAGGCAACAGAGCAAGACTCCGCCTCTACAAAAAAAAAGGGGGGGGCTTTGAGAAGATGGACTAGGCACTGCCTGAGAGTGATACTTTCTTAGGACACAGGATGAAGCCGACATGGGAAAGAAGAGGTGGAGAAGCCAAGACTCGCTGTCATTCTGCATATATGGGACCCACTCACATTTCCCTTAGACTTAGTTCTAGAGTCTGGAGAGGCCTGATCAGGAAGGCAGGAAGAGTAACTTTGTCTCTGTGGTCCCTGCCTCCTTCCCAAGTGAATGTTTGCACCACTAGGTGCAAACAGTACTGCTATCTGCAGTACTCCTGTGCAGGACAGGACAGTAGTGCTGTCTGCAGCATTCCAAGGGGTACGGAAAGACAAGGGGAAAAGAGAGAAGCCTTCATTTATGGAAGTTCCTGTGTGTGCCTTTTATGTAATCTCTCTTAATACAATACTGGCAGACAGATTTCAATGTGCCTATTTCATCAATGAGGAAACCAATGCTTAGCCAGGTGGTGACAGGTAATTAGAAAAGTATCCAGACTATACTTTCCTGATTTGGAAGTCTAAATTCTCTTCACTATACCATGCCATGTCTTTCACTTGTACAAGCTCATAGGACGGCAATCATATTTTTTTTTCTTTTTTTTTTTTTTTTTGAGACGGAATCTCGCTCCGTCACCCAGGCTGGAGTGCAGTGGTGCAATCTTGGCTCACTGCAAGCTCCGCCTCCTGGGTTCATGCCATTCTGCTGCCTCAGTCTCCCGAGTAGCTGGGACTACAGGCGCCCGCCACCACGTCCAGCTAATTTTTTTTGCATTTTTAGTAGAGACGGGGTTTCACTGTGTTGGCCAGGATGGTCTCGATCTCCTGACCCAGTGATCCACCCGCCACGGCCTCCCAAAGTGCTGGGATTACAGGCGTGAGCCACTGCGCCCGGCCAGCAATCATACCTTTGATTCTCTCTTGTGACATTTTATTTTCCTATGATTCACATAATAAGGTTCAACCAACATTTCAGATAACTGAAATCCAAGCATCTAGGAATCTTTGACTTTGAGACTTCCCTTCAGAACGTTAGAGACAGAAACTATCTGTGACACAAATCCAACCAAGTAGGGAAGTCTACTGAGGCTAGAATATAGAAATGGACATGCCAGTGGCAGAAAGAAGTTTGATGGTATCAGTCGATTAGGTAAAAGTCCTAAAGAAACCTCTGTGGGGCAGAGGAGTGAGAAGAGGATTTGCAATGGTTCGAGGTCAGTAATCCAGGTGGTAGAAGAGCACGGGAAGGGAGGCTGAAACTGCAAGAGAAGCACAGGGATGAGTGGACCCCCACTATCGAACCAGATAAGAAAGTGGATGAATGAGTGCCTTCAAAAATGATGATGTTGTCACGTGCTGAAACAGTGGTTGCCAGAAACAAGCCACATTGCTCAGGATTCTCCAGGAAAACAAAAAACAAAACAAAACAAAAAACCATTGGAGATATCTGTATTTACATCTATACCTAGAGATTTATTGTAAGGAATTGGCTCACATGATTACAGAGGCTGACAGATCCCAAGATCTGCAACCAGCAGACTGGAGACTCAGGAGAGCCAATGGTGTAGTTTCAGTCCAAAGGTCTGCAAACTCAGGACCCAGGAAGTGCCAACATGTCTCCGTTCAAGGCAGTCAGATAAGAGTTCTCTCTTATTTGTAGAAGGATCAGACTTTTTGTCCTATTTGGGCTGTCAAGGATCAGATAAGGCCCGCCCACATTAGGAAAGTTAATCTGCTTTACTCAGTCTACTGATTCAAATATGAATATCATTCAAAACCATCCTTCTAGGCACACCTAGAATAATGTTTGACCCAATATCTGGGCAAACCATGGCCTGGTTAAGTTGACACAGAAAATTAATCATACACAAGGGTATAGGAGGGAATATGAAATGAACTCAGGAAAATAACGAATGTCATCGAGAATCTGGCTTGAGATGAAAAGGAATGACTAAAGGAGAGATTAATGCAGATCTTAACAGTATGAAATGGCAAAGCCACCAAAGGAGAATTTGGTTGGCATCATTGATGGCTGGGGTGAGAGGAGTGTGTAGGTGAATACTGGGACAAAAAATATACAAGCCTGTGTAAACTTTGAGTAGCATCACAGGTGCTTCTACAGCCAATTTGGATTTGGAATTAAAGCAAAGTTGCTTTCACTCATCTTCTGTCCAAGTAAAATTATACGTCATTGTTGAGATAATGGTGTTAGGAGACCCGTGCAATCTGTGCGGAAGTTCCTTAACCAGAAGTTCTGCTCTAAAATGCAAACGTGTAATGCACACATTCACAGCATGTCATAGGACATAGGACCCAGTGTGGTTCTCTGGATATGATGGTGCTTATTACCCACCCCAAGACCAAAGGCAAGGGCAGTGCCATCAAGAGACACCGAGTTTCCTTCAGACCCAGCCGACCTAGGTCATTTAGGGAGTTCCATCCAGAAGCTGAAGATATAATAATTTCTTCAGTAGTAATAAAAAATTACTAGTAGTAATTCAGCATAGTGATGATAATATATAAAACCATGGAACAAATGAGACCACGTAGGGCAGTGGTTCTCAATCCTGAGTGCATGTAAGGGTCATCCGTAATGCTTTCAAAACCAGCCACAGCCAGAGCTTCAGACCCAGGGACTCTAATTCCCCTTGCCTGGAAATTATCCCTGCATTTAGAAACCTTCCGGATGACGCTAATGAGCAGGTAGAGTTGAGAACAGATGATCCAGGGGAATAAAGAGGAACCTGGACCAACACTGAAGCACTCAACAATTAGACATCAGTTTGAGAATTAGAAGCTAGAAAAGACAAGGAAAGTCGAGATAAAAGTTATTTGAGAGGAGGCCAGGTTAATGGTATCAAATCCTGCCAAGTGAATCAGATGAGGCCAGAGAAGCGACCAAGGCGTTTGGCAACCTGAAGGTAGTTTGTAACCTTGGCAGTTTCTTTGTGGAGTGGTAGGGACAGAAATCGGCCTGGAGTGAGTTGAGGTGGAAATAGTCATTATAGCAACATTCTTCAGTTTTGCTCTGAATTGATGAGTGTAAATGATGCAGCAGCTGCTATAGGATGTGAGAATGGGAGCTTTTTTACTGTGCTGATGGGAGTGATCCAATAGAAAAGAGTAATTTTATAATAAATAAGAAAAGTATAATAACTATATCAGTAACAACCCTGCAAAAGCAAGAGGAGATGGAATCCAGATAATAAGCAGCATTGGGCCAGGTGCGGTGGCTCACGCCTGTAATTCCAGCACTTTGGGAGGCCAAGGCAGGCAGATCATGAGGTCAGGAGTTCGAGACCAGCCTGGCCAACATGGTGAAACACCATCTCTACTAAAGATACAAAAAATTAGCCGTGCATGGTGGCATGTGCCTGTAATCCCAGCTACTCGGGAGGCTGAGGCAGGAGAATCGCTTGAACCTGGGAGGCGGAGGTTGCAGGGAGCCGAGATCATGCCATTGCACTACAGCCTGGGCAACAGGGCGAGACTTCGCCTCAAAAAAAAAAAAAAAAAAAAAAGAGAGAGAGAGAATGGGGTCCCCATCTGATCTGATGACTTCTACAAACATCTATTTAAGTCAATGGACTTCTAAAATAAATATTTTGAAGTCTGTTTTGGTCACCCCACTGACTATATCATAGACGTATTTTATGACAGTACATCTATATTTCAATCATTCCTTTCAAATTACCACATAAGAGGCCGGGCACAGTGGCTCATGCCTGTAATCCTAGCACTTTAGGAGGCCGAGGTGAGTGGATCACAAGGTCCGGAGTTCAAGATCAGCCTGGCCGTGATGGTGAAACCCTGTCTCTACTAAAAATACAAAAAATTAGCTGGGCGTGGTGGTGGGCACCTGTAATTCCCAGCTACTTAGGAGGCTGAGGCAGAGAATTGCTTGATCCTGGGAGGCAGAAGTTGCAGTGAGCAAAGATCACACCACTGCATTCCAGCCTGGGCGACAGAGCAAGACTCCATCCTCACAAACAAAACAAAATAAAACAAAACAAAAAAAATTACCACATAATATTTATATGTATAGGTTATCATTGGTTTAATTTATACTGTTGGAATGAGAGCACACAGATATTTTTTCCATCTTTTTTATCATAAATATATTTTACAGATTTTTTTTTTCTTATTTCCTTTAGGATGAATTCCTAAGTATGAAATTCCTATAAAAATCATCCATTATTATTATGTTATTAATGGTTCTTGAGATAAACAGAACCAATAGGATATATAGACATACACAGTATTTTTTATATATATAGTATATAACCTCTTTTAATATATTGTGGTCTCACAGATTAATTGAACTTCAAGTGAAATTTTATATTAATTATTTAAAGAGCTGCTTTTCATTTTTCTAACAACCCAACGGTAAACAAGAAGCTGTTTGGCCAACCTTGAAAGAGTTGCTTCTGGAAGTTGAAAGGAATTGCAGTTTAAATTCACAAGGACAATCTCTCCTCTCTTTCCACACATACCCTCAACACATACATACCTTTTATCTTCCTTCCTCTGCTCATTTTTGTTAATCTCATTGGTGAAATTTTTAAATCTCAAAAGCTGACCCTAAGCCCTCTGAAGATATGACTTGTGCCAAAATTGGTTCAAATGTTCTTGACTTTTCTCCACCCAAAGGCAATTATCAGTTCTTGACATGGCACTAAATTCTTGAATTCTCCCCCCACTCTTATTACACTGAAAGCGACTCTGCAGAAGGATACTGTCTACCACTTCATTTGAATCCTTTGCATTGTCCAGTACAGAATCACAAGGTGACCAACTCTTGGTCTAAAAGTCTCAATAGCCAAGGCCACTACAAGACCCAACACCCAATTCTAATGTCAAAGATGAGGGATCTTTTAAAAATACAAATAAGATTTGATCCTTCATTGCTTAAAGTCCATTGCTTTTGGAATAAATACAGGCCTCCATAGCTGGACCAAAAAGAGGTCTCATGCTCTTCGATCACATATTCCCCATGCTAACCCTCGGTCTCTGAAATCCATTTGCGCTGGTCTTATTTCAATTTCTTGAGCAAGTGATGTGTGCTTCTATCTCCTCTTGCAAGGAACTCTTCTAACATCCTTCTTTGCCTCATCCTCCAGATCTTGACATACCTCACCTCTTCAGGGAAGCCTCCTTTACTCCAGACAGGTTGAACACCCCTATTATTTGCCTTCAGAGTGCCATGTGATTCCCCATTCTAAGCCCTCCTCTCTACTGAAATTTCATATGTATTTCTGTGCTTCTTTGATTAATATCTGTCTCCCTTTTCAGAGTAAAAGTTTCATGAAAACCGGAATGGTACTTGCTTCCCTCATCATTACATATCCATCATCAAGGACAGTGTACAAGAAAATGTTGGTCGAACGAATGAGAGAATGAATGAGTGGCTAAAAGTAAGAGCCATAGTCTATAAGAGGTAGAGATGGGTAGTTGAAGAACGGACCTCATGGTGGTGGTGTAGGAAAACAGGGGAAGCAGGAAGTTGAAATCACCTAGTCAAACACCACCCCACTCTTTTTTTTAGAAATGGGGGTCTCACTCTGTCACCCAGGATGGAGTGCACTGGCATGATCATAGATCACTGCAGCTACAAATTACTGGGCTTAAGTGATCCTCCCACCTCAGCCTCCTGAGTAGTTGGACCATAGGCCTGTGGCACGATGCCTGGCTAATTTAAATATATATGTATTGTTATAAGACAGGATCTTGTTTTATTGTGCAGGCTGGTCTTGAACTCCTGGCTTCAGGCAATCCTCCCATCTCGGTTTCCCAAAGTGCTGGGATTACGGGCATGAACCACTGTGCCTGGCCTCCAAGCCCTCTTAACATGGTTGCATACAAAGAGTTGAGAGAATCGATGACTCTACTTTAACTGAATACAACATTTTATGTATACATATACTTTGTGGGAACAGAGTCTACTGAATTCATCACAATTTCAAATAGAAGCTGGGCACTATGGTGCACACCTGTAGTCCCAGCTACTCAGGAGGCTGAGGCAGGAGGATTTCTTGAGGCCAGAAGTTTGAGACTGCAGTGAGCTCTGATTGCAGCTGTGAATAGCCACTACTACACTCCAACCTGGGCAACATAGCAAGATCCTCTCTCCTAAAAAAAATTTTAAATGGGTCTTGATCCTCCAAAAGAATGAAAAACCACTAGTCTAATCCAATTTCTGAATAAGAACTAGATATATGGCCAGAGGTGAGGTGAAATCCGTGCTTTATCCATTGCACTTGGTTTTTTGTTTTTGTTTTTGTTTTTTTTTGAGACAGAGTCTTGCTGTGTTGCCCAGGTTGGAGTGCAGTGGTGTGATCTTGGCTCACTGCAACCTCTGCCTCCTGGGTTCAAGTGATTCTCCTGCCTCAGCCTCCAGAGTAGCTGGGACTACAGGCACGTGCCACCACACCTGGCTAATTTTTTGTATTTTTAGTAGAGGCGGGGTTTCGTCATGTTAGCCAGGATGGTCTAGATCTTCTGACCTTGTGATCCATCCGCCTCAGCTTCCCAAAATGCTGGGATTACAGGCATGAGCCACTGCACCCGGCCATCCATTGCACTTTCTATCAAATAACAATAATAGTAATAATTCATCTCAAAACATCTTTTAGCTAGCTCCAGATTCTTTGAGACTCCACAGGCAAAATTAACTTTTTGAAATCCATGCTGTTTAAGAGTACAATAAAGTGAGAGTTGCCTAGTTGTCCCTCAGCGTCCAGTCTCATGGCCCCTTCTTGAATCGTCACTAGCAGATAGCTCTGAAGGCGGCGTGCAGCCTGAGGTGTTTCATCTTTCATTTGCCCCTCATTGCTAACTAATGATGCCTCATGGCCTTGTTGGGCCTTGTTTCTACAAGGCTGGACACCTTCTTTTAACAGGACGTACTTGAAAAACAAGATATTTCCCTTTGTACTAGAAACAAATGGTGATTAATGTACTCGTTGTAATTAATCTGTGGTGACAGATTAGCGGTGTAGCAGCAGTTCTTTTGCTGCTCTGGGAACCTTCCTTGATAGGACAGCTGGTGAGAGGGGACACCAAATTCAATTTGTTTCTCATTTGCATACATATGACAACCATCTGTGCTAATAGCACTGCAATGTCTCCATTAGGCCCAAAGCTCATGTGCTGGCTCTCCCCTGCTCCCATTAGGCCTGGGAGAGGGAGAGCTCACAGCACAAATATTTGTAGAGGAAAAAGCGTGGGCTTGATGGAACACAACCAATTATGTCCCCTCCTAGCAAAGGTCAAACATCCAACGTGAGCTAAGATCCTTCTCACCCATGGGAGGGTAATCTTCTTTGAAAAACCCCTGCTCCTTTCATCAAAAGGTCTCTACCCTCTCCATCTCAAAGACCCAGTCGAATTATTCACAGCCTATTCCCTACGGTCCGGTCACTCAAACCAGCTTCACTTTGGCAGATATCTTTTTTTATTTTTTAACTGATACCTTCATTCAAACAATATTCATGGGATATCGGTACACTGATCATGCCAGTGTACGCCAGCCTGGGTGACAGAGTGAGACCCCCATCTCTGAAAAAAGAAGGGGTGGTGCTTGACTAGGTGATTTCAACTTCTTGCTTCCCCTGTTTCCCTATACCACCACCATGAGGTCCATTCCTCAACTACCCATCTCTACCTCTTGTAGACTATGGCTCTCACTTTTAGCCACTCATTCTGTCATTCGTTCGACCAACATTTTCTTGTACACTGTCCCTAATGATGGATATGTAATGATGCGGGAAGCAGGTGCCATTCTGGTTTTCATGAAACTTTTTACTCTGGAAAGGAGATGGATATGAATCAAAGTAGCACGGTTTCAGTGGAGAGCAGGGCTTATAAGGGAGAATCACACGGTACTATTCATGCAATAAATATTCATGGAATAGTGCCTAAGTTCAGGCACTATTCCAGGTGGAAGAGGAACAGCAGTTAACAAGAGAGAGAAGGTTTTGGTTTTATGAAGTTTACATGATAGTGATGCACGCTGATGATAAACAAATAAAGAAGAAAAAATTCATGTAGTGTCATGTCCTAAGCAGAGATTCAAAAAACAGGGTTTTAGGTGGTGTGAAATAGGTCATATGTGACACCACATTACCCTTGGTGCTCAGAGATGTCCTCTCTGAAGAGGCGACATGCAAGCTGCCATCTGAACGGCAAGGAGGATCCAGCCTGTGAATACCAAGGGAACACCCATTTTTCCAGAGGGAGGGAATCGCTAAAATAAGGGCCTCTAGAGAAAATAAGTTTGACGTGTTGAGTAGGAGGAAGATAGACAGCGGGTCTGAAGGGAGGTGGGAGTGATGCACTAACTTGCTAGGGCTGCTGAAACAAAGAACCACAAACTGGGGGCCTAAAACAACGGAAATATATTGTCTCAGCGTTCTGGAGCCTAGAAGTCCAAATCGAGGTGTCCACAGGGCCCTGAAAACCACAGAGGAGAATCCTTCCTCATCTTTTTCAGCTTCTGGTGTTTGTTAGCAGTTATTGATGCTCCCTGTCTTGTTGATGCACCATTCCAATCTTTGCCTCTGTCGTCATCATCACACGATTGTCTTCTCCCTGGGTGTTTCTGTCTCTTTTCTTGTAATGACACCAGTCATAATGGATTAACCCCCTGAACCATATGGGGATTTGGAAGCCAGGTAAGGCATGCAGATCATAGTGTAAAAGGAATGATAACCTTTAAAGGCTCTTTGCAATGAAATAGTATGATCCATTTTATATGTCAATATCATGTATAGATTGGATGGGGGCAGGGCAAGAGGGGAAGGATGAAGGTGAACCATTGAGGAAGTCCATCTTTGGATCTACAAGTCATGGCGGTCTGAACTAGGAAAGTGACAAAAAAGACGGCATAAAGAAGGAGGTTTTGTGATATATTTAAAGGGTAGAATCCATAGACTTTATAATAGGTCAGATATAAGTATTTGGAAAATGAGAAGAATCATGTTCTTATCCTGAACAATTGGCAGGAGGGTGCATATTTGCTGGAAGAGGGAATACTTGGGGGAAGGGAATAAGTTTGAAAGAGAAAATCAAATGGTCCATTTTGGACACATTGAGTTACAAATATTTAAGGGATAGCCACACAGAAATATAAGATCACCTATTTGAGTATGTGAGCCTAGATGTCAGAGGAAATGCTTGAGATTAAGACAGAAATATGGACATCATCAGTTTAAAGAGGTTATTTAAAGTTCACGGACGGTGCTGGATGAGATCTTTCCTTAGGGGGCTAGAAGATATAGAAAAACAGGACCCACCCCCAAATCCCAAGCAGCTCTGTGACCCTCATCTCTTCTTCTATCCATGCTTGTGCTAGGGGTCCTCACTCCTCATGGTAAGTGCTCGTTCTTATTATGAACAGCTTTGCTCTATGACACATTGCGTATGGTGGAAAGACAAGGCAGACCCCTCTCTGTTTCGTGCCTCATTATACACATATTTCATCCCAACTTCCCTTTGTCTTGCTTTTCCTCCATGGAGGAAGAGGCTATGTTCAGCATATCTTCATTTCCACAGACTAGAGGTTCTCAAGCCCTCATACTGTTGACCTTTTGCACTGGATGATTCTTTGTTGTTGGAGGGCTGTCCTGTGGATTATAAGATATTTAGCAGCATCCCTGGCCTCTACCCGCTAGGTGCCATTAGCACCCTCTAGTCATGGCAATTTAAAAATGCCTCCAGACACTGCCAAATGTTTTCTGGGAAGGAGAAGGAGGCAAAATGGACCCCAGTTGAGAGCCACTGCCACAGACATCTCACAGGGCTCCATATACAGGAGAGACACTCTGTAAACAGCTGCCATTGGTGGTGGCAGCAACTCTCTCTCGGCACACAGCTTCCTTCTGCCTTCCCCTGTCAGCTAAAGGAAATGCATTCTTCATTAAAACCTTGTAAAATAGCTTTGGAATTTCTCATTTCGTCTGTGGCCAGACCTCCAGATTCCAGACTCCTTCTTCAGAGTTGAAGGCAAATGTGTGAGAGACCAGAATGAGGTGTGAGAGGGTGTTTTTCATTCAGCCAGTCAACAAATGGCAAAGTTAAACAATTGAATTAAGAGAGACCTTCCACAGCCAAAGCCTGCTTTGATAAGATAGGGGAGGGAGGCTATTACCCAAGAAAAATTGCTACCCCACATTCTAGTGACTGCATCCTAAAGAAAAAGCCATCTTTAGCACAACAGATGTCCTTTGTAAAATTTTATCAACCAGAAAAATAGAGGGGGAGAATGCAAACCAGACCTTTAAAATGCAATCTAGAGTCTATACAAATTAATACAAGGATAGCATAATTAGGTTGAAAATGACATAAAATCAAATGATATGTAGCTGTCCTTATGGTGTATCACAGCTCCTGAAATCTTAAAGGGTAAGTGAAAATATGGGGCCTTCTGCAGCGTGGTGAACATAGCAACCTTTCCCGGTGACTCTCTATGCAGCTTTAGCAGACTTGCTAACATGGACTTTCTGAAAGCCACGAAGTCAGTCAGAGAAACATTGCAGATAATGTGTATTTGCAAAAGCAGCCCCATTGGAGGATTACACAAGTCCACACCTGATCATGATCTCCAAATTGAACCACTTTTGCTGTCAAATCGAGATGTAGAACATTGAAATCAGGTTAAAAACAAACAAACAAACAAATAAACAAACAAAACAGTAAAACGTGATCCACTGGCTGCTCGTCTCTTTTCCCCTGAACCCCATCCAGGTCCTGATAGGTCTTCTGAGGTAGAGATGAAAAGGGTGGCTGGACCACTTCCTGTACAGAAAAGAGTCTTGGGTTAGCTCTGATGTTTCTGTGATATGAATTCAAAGGGAGAGAAAATTAGAAAGGAAAAGAAAGACATTCCCAAAAAAAGGGCTTTCAGAAAACAAAGTTGTGTGAAGAAATCAAAGTGTTCTGATTATCAACAGCAGCATAACAACCCACCCCAAAATGAAACTACAATTTATTATTGTTGTTGCTAAAGAAATGACAATTTATTATTTTTTATTCTGTAGATTAGATGGGCAGTTTTACTTCTTTTGTTGTTGGCTGGCGTATTAGAATGACTGGAAAATCCAAGTTGGCCACCTTCCCATGGCTAGCAATTTATGCTCACTGCTAACCGGAAGCTCAGAAGGGGCTGCTGGTGGAGGTTGTTGGTTCTCCTCTATGGAGACCTTTCCACATATCTGCTTGGTCTTCCTCACAACATGGCGCCTTCTTTCCAAGAAGAAGCATTCAAGAAGAAGGAAGTAGAAATTGCCAATCTCTTAAAACCTGAGCTTGAAAGTATTGGAATGTAACTTTAACTATATTCTATTGGTGAAAAGCAGTCACAGGGCCAGCCTAGATTCGAGACGAAGGAACATAAGCTTTCTTGTGATGTAAGGAGTAGCATATACATAGTGGGAGAGACTGCCTTTGGAGGGTAATAGTCATAATAAACGTGTCATTTGACTCCACAACTTACCACTCTGGGGGTATTTCTATGCTCTTGATCCATATTTGTGTTTCTTTCTCTAAAGCACTGTCATATTCTAAGAGCAATGGATGAGAAAGAGATGACTTGCCCTCCTGCAATTACATATATGTGCACGTGTTGATCATATCTGCCTATATGAATTGAAAGAGTCATCAGAAGCCTGGAAAGAATGACTTGCTTCATACTAGCTTTTGGTTTTGAACACCAATTTTTCCCTATGTTGTTATGACAAGGACATATATAAAGAAATGTGCCATTTCTTTAATTAAGTTTTTATTTTATTTTTATTTTAAGTTCTGGGATACATGTGCAGAATATGCAGGTTTGTTACATAGGTATATATGTGCCGTGGTGGTTTGCTGTACCCATCAACCTCTCATCTAGGTTTTAAGCACCACGTGCATTAAGTATTTGTCCTAATGCTCTCCATCTCCTTGTCCCCCTCTCCCCAACAGGCCCCGGTGCGTAATGTTCCCTCCCTGTGTCCATGTGTTCTCATTGTTCAAATCCCACTTATGAGTGAGAAAGTGCAGTGTTTGTTTTTCTGTTTCTGTGTTAGTTTGCTGAGAATAATGGTTTCTAGCTTCCTCCATGTCCCTGCAAAGGACAGGAACTCATTCTTTTTTATGACTGCGTAGTATTCCATGGTGTATATGTGCCATATTTTCTTCATCCAGTCTATCTTTGATGGGCATTTGGGTTGGTTCCAAGTCTTTGCGATTGTAAATATGCTGCAATAAACACACGTGTGCATGTGTCTTTATTGTAGAATGATTTATAATCCTTTGGGTATATACCCAGTAATGGGATTGCTGGGTCAAATGATATTTTTGTTTCTAGATCCTTGAGGAATCACTACACTGTCTTCCACAATGGTTGAAGTAATTTATGCTCCCACCAATGGTGTAAAAGCATTCCTATTTCTCTATCTATTAGTTTTTAAGAAACCTAATTCCTACTTCGTCTTCTGATATTAAGTAACTAATGCGTGAGTAAACAGTTGGTTCTCTTTTTAAAACTACCAACTGCATAAGCCTAGGACAAAATTAAATGAGAGAATGTGAGATTTCTTTTCATATAGTAAATGCTCAAAAATATCAGATGATGAGAATGATTAAAATTGCTGCCACAGAGTCTGATGTAGTAGGTGATTAATTTAATGACAGCTAATATTGTTGAAGAGAAGCTCTTTTAGAGGAAGGAATGGTGAAGGAAGAGGGTACAACTATTTGAATGAGGAGAGAGGAATGTGAGGGCTAAGAAGCTTGGGGTCAGCGGAAGGACGACACTCACAGTGTCTCGAGAGGCATTTGACAGAGCTGTCTTTAATACCAAATTATCAGAGACAGTTTTGGGATTTTCCCTGGCACAGAAATGCATTCCCCCTGAGCCCTCGAATAAATACTTAGAAGGTTAAAGGTCAGTTCATTAATCTCCTCACTTGCCCATTTGTTTGGACATACAGATGCTCTGTTGTTAAGGCAATCTGAGCAGACAGGAAAAAGTGTGGACTCTCACCCACTTCAATACTGTCCCACATTGGATGTAGGTGTGTGCAAGAGAAAAAATATGTTTTAAATTTAATTCTGTGTTTTTAAAAACTGTAATGAAAATGTGAAACTTGCGACTTCGTTCGGTTCCTCTCCAGGGTTTGTTTATGAAACTTGCCTTATAGTTCACATTTGAACAAATTTTCTTTGCTAAGAAAATTTTTATTTTCCTCAATGACCCAAAATCTGTCAAGCAAGAGCAATGGAAGTTCCTACCTGTCCCTTTGTACCAGAGCTACCCGACTGCTTTACACAATTCAACACATCTCCAAGCTTCCGAGGGCCTTGGGGAAGCCTCATTCTTAGAGATATTGAAAGAAAAGCAGAGAAAGATTTATACTTTCTTTTTTTTCTTTTCTTTTCCTTTTTTTTTTTTTTGAGACAGAGTGTCACTCTGTCACCAGGCTAGAGTGTGGTGGTGTGATCTCGGCTCACTGCAACCTCTGCCTCCTGGGTTCAAGCAATTCTCCTGCCTCAACCTCCCAAGTAGCTGGGACTACAGGCGCCTGCCATCACACCTGGCTAATTTTTAAATTTTTAGTAGAGACGGGGTTTCACCATGTTGGCCAGGATGGTCTCGACCTCTTGACCTCATGATCCACCCACCTCGGCCTCCCAAAGTGCTGGGATTACAGGCGTGAGCCACCGCGCCCAGCAAGACTTACACTTTCTAATGAGGTGGAATGAGGGAAATTTTGACTAAAGTTATCTCCACTAGACTCAGCATCATTTTTTTTAGTGGTCAATAAACTCTTTTTTATTTTTGATTTCAATGACGAATGACTTATCCTGAAAATGCTCAGCTGTCTCAGAGACATTCTGGAATGGAAAGAAAGCCTTGGGAAAGAGCTGATGTGACTTGCTAAAAGTCACTTTTATAGACAATAGAATAAATATTGTCCATAGAATAATAGACAATAGGATAAATATTGTCCATAGAATAATAGACAATAGGATAAATATTGTCCATAGAATAATAGACAATAGGATAAATATTGTCCATAGCATAATAGACAATAGGATAAATATTGTCCATAGAATAATAGACAATAGGATAAATATTGTCCATAGAATAACAGACAATAGGATAAATATTGTCCATAGAATAATAGACAATAGGATAAATATTGTCCATAGAATAATAGACAATAGGATAAATATTGTCCATAGGATAATAGACAATAGGATAAATATTGTCTATAGAATAATAGATAATAGGATAAATATTGTCTATAGAATAATAAACAATATAGACTTCTATAGACAATAGAATAAATAAAGAAGGCAAATTCTGTATGATTACCATCTACTTGCATGAGGAGAGGTTCCCCCATTATCCTCATCTCTTGATGTTCCCACCTTTGCCCAGTTCTCTCCTCTTGGGTGTGGGTAGGACCAATGGCTTGCTTCTGAGCCATGGAATATAGCGAAGGTAATGGGATGTCACTCCCATGATTATGGTATGTTATAAAATACTCTATGTTGTTAGCGGATTTATCCTAGAGGCTCTCCTTGCTGGATTCCCATGTTGGGAAAGTCCTCACGGTTTACAAGTATGAGGGCTCTTTAAGTGTGGGTGGTCTCTAAGAACCACAGGTGTCCTCAAGGAAAATATAGGCAGCAGACCCTAGGAGCCAAGAGCAGCCTCCAACCAAGGAAAAAGCTAGAGCCTCAGTCCCCCAACCACAAGGAAATGAAATGATACAAAGAACCTCAGAGAGCTGGGAAGTAGCTTCTTTCCCAGCTGAGAAGTGGTTTCTTCCCCAGTCTGTCTTTCAGGAAAATACGTCCTGGCTGACACCTTGATTACACCTTTGTTGGACACTAAGCAGAGGAGCCAACTAAGCTGTGCCTGGACTTCTACTCATAGAAACTACGGGATAATCAGTGTGTATTGTTTTAAGCCACTAAGTTTGTACTAATATGTTACACTGCAATAGAAAAATAATGCAGGGGTCCTTTGCTGGGTAATAGCGTTCTCCAGCATCCTCCGCTCATCTTCCATGGAAACATCTGGGAGTACTTAGAAAAAACTTCAGGGTTTCTTCTCGCATTCCTTATCAATCTCAAAATTTCCCCATATTTCTTAAAATGAGGGGACTTAAAAATGAGTCTCCATAGCCAGTCACAGTGGCTCACGCCTGTAATCCCAGCACTTTGGGAGGCCGAGGTAGGCAGATGACCTAAGGTGGGGAGTTCAAGACCAGCCTAACCAACTTGGAGAAACCCCGTCTCTACTAAAAATACAAAATTAGCCTGGCGTGGTGACACATGTCTGTAATCCCAGCTACTCGGGAGGCTGAGGCAGGAGAATCACTTGAACCCGGGAGGCAGAGGTTGCAGTGAGCCGAGATCGCGCCATTGTACTCCAGCCTGGGCCACAAGAGTGAAATTCTGTTTCAAAAAAAAAAAAATGGATCCCCATATTTCCTACCTCGATATGACTGTGACTCTCAACCAAAATGTATTATTAATGTCTCACATATATATATATACATATTCATTTATAATTGTATTTTATTGTTTCATTTGTTGCTTCATCTCTGTTTATCAGACACCCAAACACACTCATTATTAGTACAAATTAGTAGATGTTTTAGTACCATATTAAAATATCTACAACTCTACTTTCACCAGAATTTTTTTAAATGTAAAAACAAAAATTGAATTACAAGTTATAAATTTAGAGAAAAAATGTATTCTAGGAGTTCTTTGTTCTTACTTTCTCATTTTGCAAATAAGAAAGATGATCCCCTCCAAGAATTAATAATGTGTTAAGCCTAGACAAAGAGTTATTGTCAAAATGGGACAAGAATGAAATTTACATCGATAGGGCACCTGTAGTGTTCAAGGCACTGTGATAAATACTTCTGCGTTACCACTTCGTCCTTAACAGTTTTGTAAAGAATGCGTTGCTTTCCCCATGACAGGGTACCCTTCTAGAGATTATGTTTTTCTTTATTTTTCAATAAGAAAGGTGCCTTAAATTGACTAATTGAAGACTCCCTTAGAAAGTGGGAACCAGGAGGGTACAATGGAGGGTCAGAACATGTTAGAAACAACTGCACTTAGAAGAGTGAGTACAGGGCTAGCAGTCCCATTTTCCAGGCAAAGCTGTATAAAACTAGCCCCTTTTAGAGATGTAAAAGCAATCTGATCAATCCCTTGTAGAGAAGCTTTAGTTTAAAAATACTGAGTTCAGAGAATATGGCCCCAAAATTCAGGACAACAACATATTTTAATTTTTTTTTTTTTTTTTTCCTTGAGACAGAGTCTTGCTCTGTCACCCAGGCTGGAGTACAGTGGTGCAATCTTGGCTCACTGCAATCTCCGCCTCCTGGGTTCAAGCAATTCTCCTGCCTCAGCCTCCCGAATAGCTGGGACTACAGGCGCAAGTCACCATGCACAGCCAATTTTTGTATTTTTGTTAGAGACGGGGTTTCTCCATATTGGCCAGGCTGGTCTCGAACTCTTGACCTTGTGATCCACCCGCCTCAGCCTCCCAAAGTGCTGAGATTACAGGCGTGAGCCAAGGGCTTAAAAGATACATTGCCCATCTCCCAAGGGAGGACAGAGAGGAATACAGGACACTGACCCTATATCTATGATTTCAGGCATAACTGATTCAATCAGGAATCAAATTATAGTTTGCATCAGTTATATATTGCTGCATAACAAACCACCCCCAAAACTTTGTGGCTTAGAACAAACACCATTTATATAGCTCATGATTCTACGGGTCAGTTGAGTGGGTCTTCTGGTCTGGTCCAGCTCAGTTACTCTCTGCTGGCCTTGCTCAGACATCCCTGGTCAGCCAGCAGGTCAGCTGGATGACCTAGGATAATGTGGTAAGCAGAATAAGGGTCATCAGAAATGTCCATGAATTAATCCTCAGAACTTATAAATATGTTATCTTACAGGGCAAAAAAAGACTTTGTAGATGTGATGAAGAGTGTAGAGCTTGAGATGGAAGATCATCCTGGATTATCTGGGTGGACCCAGTCTAATCACACGAGTCCTTAAAAGCAGAGGACCTTTTCCAACTGGGTGTAAGAAATGGGAAGGAAGAAGGAGGAGGAGAGATTCAAAGCATGAGAAGATACGACCCGCCATTAGCAATTTGGAAGAGAGAACAAGGGAGCTTTAAGCCAAGGAGTGTGGGTAGATTTTCAAAGTTGAAACAACCATCAGTTGACAATCGGCAAGAAACTAAAGATCTCAATTATACAACCACAAGAAACTGATTTCTCCCAACAACCCAAATGAGCAAGGAATGCCCATTATTACCTGGATGAGGATGGGGAAAAAAAATTATATTTATCAAACCAAGAGTATTGGGATGAGTTATTTCAAAGACTGTTTGAGTCCCTAAGCAGATCTTTCTGGTTAAGATGTAGGGATAAGAAGATTTAATTAATATAGTGGTTTACAACATGGGCTTCATGGTAGGCAGATAACACTCCTCCGCAAAGGTTCATGTCCTAATCCCCAGAAGCTATATGTTAGGTTAAATAGAAAAGGAGAATTAAGCTCGGCACGGTAACTCGTGTCTACAATCCCAGCACTTTGGGAGACTGAGGCAGGTGGATCACGAGGTCGAGAGATCGAGACCATCCTGGCCAACATGGTGAAACCCCATCTCTACTAAAAATACAAAAATTAGCTGGGTGTGGTGGCACATGCCCGTAGTTCCAGCTACTTGGGAGGCTGAGACAGGAAAATTGCTTGAACCCGGGAGGCAGAGGTTGTGGTGAGCTGACATCGCATCACTGCACTCCAGCCTGGGGACAGAGTGAGACTCTGTTTCAAACAAAAAAGAAAAGAAAAGGAGAATCAAAACTGCATGTGGATAGATTTCTAATCAGCTAATCTTAAAATAAGGATAATGTCCCAGATTATCCAAGGGGGCTCAATGTAATTACAAGGGACTTTAAACATGGAAGAAGGGGGCAGAAGCATCAATGTCAGAGTTCTGCTGCATGAGAACGAGATGAGCAGACAGTGCTTGCTTTGAAGATAAAGGAATGGACCAAGAACCAAGGGAAGCAGCTGGCCTCAAAAAGCTGGAAAGGGGCAAGGAAATAGATTATCTCCCAGAACCTCCAGAAGGAATGCAGCTCTGCCAACGCCTTGACTGTAGCCCAGTAAGACCCATGTTGGACTGCTGACCTGCAGATCTGGAAAATAATACATGTGTGCTACTTAAGCTGCTAAGCTCGTGGTATTTTTTTTTTTTTTTTTTTGATGGCAGCAACAGAAAACTAATGCAAGAGCATCTCATTCACATATCTGGTGGCTGGAAGACTGGTTGATCAGGGAACCTCAACTCTGATGACCCCTCAACTCCAACAAGCAAGTCTGAACTTCTTCCCATAATAGGCTCAAGGATCCAAAATCCAGAAAGAGAGGAAACATTTTCGTTTCCAAATGCTTTTACATCTCTTCTTTAGCCATTACTGTCTGACTGCTCAAAGGGTGTCATAAGTCTAGTCTAGATTCAGGAGAGGAAAAATAGACTCCACCTCTTGATGAGAGAAGTTGCAATCTAACAAGCCAGTGCAAGGGAGTGGGAGGAGAAATATTTGTGGTCATCTTGTAATCTACTACATGATCTGAGAAGCAGCAGCTCAGTGTGTGAACCAAAAACGTCAGCTAGGGAAAGGCATCATTCCAGTTTCTGTGGCTAGGGAGGAATGGAAGACTGAGTCTCACTCTCCATCTAGGACTTAACAACAGAGTTGACTCTGCTCCCAGTGCTTCTCCTACTATGGCCAAAACAAGAAACAGTGCCCTTTCCCTACCTCCTTCTCCCTCAGCCCCTAAATGCAGGAAGCATCATGCTAACATTTCCCAGAGACCTGTCAGTCCAAGGAGATGTCTCACCACATACAGTGGGAATTGTTACAAACTTGCTGTGAATATCACCTAGGAAGAGGGCCCAAGATTCCACCTTCTGGTGATGAACATGCAGAGGCATGAGGGTCACACCCTGAAATGTGGAGACACCCGTATATTCCAGTTTTACAGATAAAGAAATTGATGTTTTGAAGAAATAAAATGATTTGCTCAAAGTCGTATCATGGCAGAACTGAGTTAGATCCCAGAAATATGGACTATTGGGAGGCAGCAAAATACAGGAAGGCAAACAGAAACCTTGGAGATACACACACTGCAATCAGACACTGCTGGTGACCAATAAACAACCTTCCTTTACCCCACCTCCCTGCTTGGCAGAATTTCAATTTCATTTCAATTTCCACTCCTCTCCCTATGGTTCCGGAAAGGGTGGCCCCTACCCCAAGTTTGAGGAATAAATCTCAGTTCAGCTAAGCCAGTGATAGTGGCCCTATTCCTTTTGTCTATAATTACAGTTGATCCATAAACAACACAGGTTTGTTGTGGGAATTGCGTGTGTCCAATTATATATAGATTTTCTTCTGCCTCTGCCAGTGTTGAGAGAGCAAGATCAACCCCTCCTTGTCATCCTTCTCCTGAGCCTATTCAATGTGAAAACAAGGATGAAGACCTTTACGATGATCTATGTCCACTTAGTGAATAGTTAGTGTATTTTTCTTCCTTTTAATTTTCTTAGTAACGTTTTCTTTTCTTTAGCTTTTATTGTAAAAATACAGTATATAATGCATACAACGTACAAAATATGTGTTAATCGATGATTATGTTATTGGTGAGGCTTCCAGTCAACAGTAGGATATTAGTGGTTAAGTTATACACCAAGTTTTGACTGTGCAGAGGTCGGCACCACCAAACCACAGCATTGTTGAAGGACCAAATGTAGCTTAGCTATAAGCATGGGCAATACTGGCTCTATGGGCATGCAGCCAGTCCATGTTGGGTCTTGTGCTCAGAAAGACCTAATGCTTCATTCAATGCTTGTCATCATCCTAAAATTCTTAGTACTTGTTAAACAAGAGATCCTGAATTTAATTTTGCACTGAGCCCTGCAAATTATGTAACTGTTCCTAAGCATATGGTGCAATTCTGGTGAAAATGACACGGGGAAGCTTGTTGGAGAACTTTTAATAAATATTTTCCTTGTTGTTATTGACAGGAAACATACACACACATGTATACACGCACAAAGACACGGCCTTCTTCTTCTGCATGCAATGCCTGGAACTCCTGCAGCCATCTTGCACCCCTGAGCAAAACAAAGCTTACGAGATTGACAGAGCAGAAAGTTGGAAAGAACCTAAATTCTGATGATGCCACTAAGCTGCTGAATGAATGAGCCTTTGGGTGTTTTGCCATGAGAGATAATAAATCTTCTGCTTTGTTTTTACCATTTGAGATGGAATTTTCCTTAAAGATTTTGCAGAATACGTTTAATCGACAAGTATGAACTAGATGACTTTGAGAAAGGTATTTGACTTTGGCGAGCATATTTTCCTATCTATAAAATAAGAGCAATGCCACCTCACACACATGTTGTGAGAAATAAATAGTATTTGGCACATGACAGGTGAATTAGTTCATTCTTGCACTGCTATAAAGAAATACCCGAGACTGGGTAATTTATTTTAAAAAGGAACAAGAGACTTAATTGGCTCACAGCTCCAAGGGCTATACAGGAAGCATGATGCTGGCATCTGCTCAGCTTCTGGCAGAAGGCAAAAAGGAATCACGGCGGAAGGCAAAAGGGAAGCACGCTCCTCTTACCTGGCCGGAGCAGGAGCAAGAGAGAGGGAGGGCAGGGAGGTGCTACACACTTTTAAACAACCAGATCTCACAAGAACTCACTATCATGAGAACAGCACCAAGGGGGATGGTGTTTAACCATTCATAAGAAATCATTCCCATGATTCAATCACCTCCCACTAGGCCCTGCCTTCGACAACGGGGATTACAATTCACCATGAAATTTGGCCAAGGATACAGATTCAAACCATATTAGCAAGGAATAGTCCAATGATGGTAGTAATAGTGATTGTCATTGTGTTGTTATTATTGTAGTTCCTACCCTAGTGCTATCATTTATCATAACCTACAACCTCCTCCCATTCCTACCCTATTTGAGATATATTTCAGTTCACCACCCATAGGCCACTTAAATACATATTCAGTCACAAGGAAAACACTTCAGGTAAGAAAATTCTATATAGTGCCTATGAGTCATGTGAATGCCAATTGTGAAAGCTGCTTAGTTCACGTCTGTATGTACGCTCCACTAAAACAGCTCACTTATCCCATACCTCAACCAGGACCTATCAAAACTAAATTAGAACTTAGATCTTCACATAACAATATAGTTCTCAAAATCATAATACTGAGGGAAAAAGTTGTAAACTGATATATGTTGTATGCCGCATGTTGCCTTTAAATGAATGTAAAATAATCATAATGACTTCTGCTTCTGAGAGGACGAAGTAAATGCATTTTTTCCTATTCTTCCTGCTAAGTACACCTTAAAAACAAAACAAAACAAAACAAACAAACAAACAAACAAAAATGCTGGATGTTAGATCTAAAGCTCTAAAGCTAACATATAAAAAGACCTTGAAAGATGAAGAGAAGGAGGTCAACAGCCTAGTGCCTGGGGAACTGGAAGAATGGCATCGTGGTGGATTCCACAGCTTTTCTTTTTCTTTTTCTTTTTCTTTTTTTTTTTTTTTTTTTTGTGTGTGTGTGTGACAGAGTCTCGCTCAGTCGCCCAGGCTGGAGTGCAGTGGTGCAATCTCAGCTCACTGCAAGCTCCGCCTCCCGGGTTCACGCCATTCTCCTGCCTCAGCCTCCGGAGTAGCTGGGACTACAGGCGCCCGCCACCACGCCCAGCTAATTTTTTTTGTATTTTTAGTAGAGACTCAGTTTCACCGTGTTAGCCAGGACGGTCTCGATCTCCTGACCTCGTGATCTGCCCATCTCAGCCTCCCAAAGTGCTGGGATTACAGGCGTGAGCCACTGCACCCAGCCAGCTTTTCTTTCTTTCTTTCTTTTTTTATTTTTTTGAGATGGAGTCTCACTCTGACACCAGGTTGGAGTGCAGTGGTGTGATCTCGGCTCACTGCAACCTCTGCCTCCCGGGTTCAAGAGATTCTCCTGCCTCAGCCTCCCAAGTAGCTGGGACTACAGGTGCGTGCCACCACGCCCTGTATTTTTAGTACAGACTGGGTTTCACCATGTTGACCAGGATGGTCTCGATCTCTTGACCTCGTGATCCGCCTGCCTTGGCCTCCCAAAGTGCTGGGATTACAGGCGTGAGCCACCGCGCCCAGCCCATAGGTTTTCTTTTAACTTCATATATCCCAGACTTGAAGCAAAAGTAGCCTGCAATCAGGAAACACCAACAGACTCAGACAAAGAGACCCCGGTAAAATTCTGCTCAGTCTGGCCACAGACCGAGGGACGGGGCAGCCTAGAGAAACAGAAAACTTGTAGGAGTAACTGCACTACTCCAGCCAAACACCACATAAGAGAACTGTGGCCCACCTGCCATGCCATCTCCGTCAGCAAAGGCTGAGTGGGAAGCTTAGACTTCCACCCACCGTATAAAGCTGTAACAAAATGCCGGAGACATCCCCACTGTAGCCCTGCCCAGGGTGGTGCCAGAGAAGGCCAGGTAAGAAACTGAGACTTTCAACCCCATGGGCCAGTAAGGAGCTCCCTGGCCTCTCACGATGTCTATGGAGACCACATGGGGTAGGTACTGAAACTCTTACCCCACCCCGCAGTAAGGAGGAGCCCATCTGGTGCCATAGGTATCAACAGAGACCAAGTGGGAAACCTGGACTTTTATCTCCCTGTGGCACAAACAAGTTGACAGCCTCCTTCTTCTGCCAGAGCAGTGTCAGAATAACCCAGTTAAGACAAAAAAATTAGGCTAGGTGTGGTGGCTCACACCTATAATCCCAGCACTTTGGGAGGCTGAGGAGGGCAGATCATGAGGTCAAGAGATCAAGACCAACCTGGCCAACATGATGAAACCCTGTCTCTGCTAAAAATACAAAAAAACAAACAAACAAAAAAAATTAGCTGGGCGTGGTGGCGTGCACCTGTAATCCCAGCTACTCGCTAGTCTGAAGCAGGAGAATCGCTTGAACCCAGGAGACAGAGGTTGCAGTGAGCCAAGATCACACCACTGCACTCCAGCCTGGCGACAGAACAAGATTCTGTCTCAAAAAAAAAAAAAAGAAAGAAAAAATTAAATAAGATCCAGTGTCACATAACACCCTACAAAAATGCCCACGTTTCAGTCAAAAAACATTGATCCTATCAAGAACCAGAAGGATCTCAAACTGAGTGGAAAAAAAGACAGCACTAAGACAAGAGAGAAATGAAAGTGATCTGACAAAAATTTAAAACACCCACAATAAAAATGCTTCAATGAATTTATGAACACACTTTTTGTGAGCAATTATGCACACACTTAGGAATGAACAGACAAAAAGCGGCAGCAAAGATACAGAACCAAACTGAGACTTTAAAACTGAAAAATATGGTAGATACAAAAAAATACATCACAATACAGAAATAAAAACCTTGATCAGTGGACTCAACAGCAGAATGAAGGGAACAGAGGAAAGAATCAGTGAACTGCAAAATAGAACCATAGAAATGATCCATTCTGAACACAGGGGAGGATAGAATGGAAGAAAAAATGAACAAAGCCTCAGGGACCCATGCGACCATAACAAAAAGTTTCACATTTGTGTCATTGTGCATTACAGAAGCAGAGTTTTTAAAAAAAAAAAAAAAAAAAAAAAGTCCTGGCCGGGCACAGTGGCTCACACCTGTAATCCCAGCACTTTGGGAGGCCGAGGCAGGCAGATCACGAGGTCAGGAGACCAAGACCATCCTGGCTAACATGGTGAAACCCCGGCTCTACTAAAAATATTTAAAAAATTAGCCGGGCATGGTGGTGGGCGCCTGTAGTCCCAGCTACTCGGGAGGCTGAGGCAGGAGAACAGAGTGAACCCAGGAGGTGGAGCTTGCAGTGAGCCGAGATTGCGCCACTGCACTCCAGCCTGGGGGACAGAGCAAGACTCCATTAAAAAAAAAAAAAAAAAAAAAATCCTGTGTTACACTCAGTGTCTGCATGCAAACCCAGCTGTAAGACAAGTCTCTAACGCCTGACTCCTCAAAGTCAGATTCGAGGACCAGCACATCAGTATTACCTGGGAGCTTTTCAGAGGAACATCACAGACCTAACAGGCCTGAATCTGTACCTGCAAGATCCTCAGGTTTAAGGTTGGGCGTGGTGGCTCACATATGTAATCCCATTACTTTGGGAGGCCAAGGTGGGAGGATCGCTTAAGCCCAGGAGTTCATGACCAGGCTGGGCAGCATAGTGAGACTCTGTGTCTTAAATAAATAAATATTCCCAGGTGTGCCTGAAAGTCTGAGAAGTATTTCTCTAGCTGCCTTCTCTTTTGCCCCAACCAAATGGACACCCCTGCATCCATCCCTCTTACACAAAAATTCTGGACTTCCCTATGAACCGCAGGTTACAAGCAGACCAGAAAAGAATCCATGTATTAAACTAGGAAAAGTATTGGGCTAAGAGGTCTGAATTTTAAATCTCCATCCCGAACTTTTGTATCAGTGTTGGCAGGATTGCTGTTTTTTATGTTTGTTTTCCTTATTAATTTAGGGGCTAAGATAAACTAGAACTAGAAGACTCTTCCTATTTGAATATTCTAGGATTCTATTACATGCCAATCAGATTACCCAAAACAACGTAGGCAAAGCACATGCAGAGGGAAGGTCTTTACCATGTCTGGTGTATGATTATGATGGGAATATTTTTGAATCTAACTGTAATTCTGTTTAGGAATTTGGATGACTTGAGCTTTGCACATGTAGCTTATAATATCACCAGAGACCTGTCACAGAATTGTAACCTTGTAACTCACCTGTTGATGCTCAAATATATACATATATAATTTTAATAGTGCCCATTACACATAAACTTCCATTATAACACTATTTCCACTCGGTCATAATTTTATTAAAAATTCCCTATTGGCTAAAATTTTCCAGGCTTACTCACACTCTTGAGGTGAACTTTTTCAGTTAAACTCCACTTAAGCCAATTTTGAGCTCTTTGAATGAAGGAAAAATATATATATGCCAGGCTCTTAAAAATAATTGTCAGGCAGGTTCTCTCTCTCTTTTTTTTTTTTTAACATTGTTTATTTAACACACTATCATCCATACTTCACAAAAGGTCTGACCTGTTTTGCATCTTAAATTTCCCAACGATGGAGGCAGAAGTGCTTTTTTGCTCGGAAGTCCCCAATAACTCTCTCAATTATCTCCTCTGCCATGGAGAATTATAGAGAGTCTGTAAAACAGGTAGTTAGTTCTAGGTTTGTGGGGCCACTTACGAGGCAGAATTCAGTTAATACACATTAACTCTCTTCCTTACAACCATGTCAAAGTTTTCCATTTAGGGACTAATGAGAAAAATGTCATTTGGGTTATTGATCCAGCGTGAGTCATCTAGACTGGGGAAAAATAGGTAATCACCACTATTTTGAATCACTTCCTTTATTGTTTCTAAACTTGATTCTGGAACACACAGCCTCTGTTGATTGTGTTATTTTTACAAGGGAAAAACAAGCTTTGACTTATCTCTCAGAACAATGAGAAGGCAGTGCCTTCTGGCTTTTGGTCCTGTCTCTGATTCTCTGTTTGGTTGGTTGTTTTTTTTTTTTTTTTTTCTAGCAAATGCTTTGTGTTCACTCTGTACATCTTCATTTGGTTGATTGGGAGCAGGAAGTCAGCCAGAATACTCACAGCCATCCTCTGTGGCATGGCCAGCCAAGGGCAGGGCAAGAGTGAATTCTTTGCTGGATTCTTCACACCCAGGCCTTGGTACCAATTGACCAGTGATGGAGACTTACTTCTTGATTCTAAAGAGACCTCTCCAGTACGGTTGCACAGAAAGGATGAAAAGCCTTATGGATTTCAATTGCCCCTTCTCCCAGCTAAAGCTTTTGCATGTTGCTTAAGGAAGAACCATGCCTGAAGAGCTCCAGTTAGGCAGAAATAGTCTCCTGCAGAAAGGCAAGATGCCTTGGACCACTGACTTCTTTTCTGCCAGAGCTCAACTCTGCCCTCTTCATTTCAGGGAAGCCTTTTCTGCCTTCTTTGAAGAGGTCACTTTGCTCTCCGCACTGATCTTTTAGTCCTGGACTATGCTATCCTGCCTCCTGCCACAGGACCTTGGCACATGCCATTCCCTTTGTCTGAGACACGCTAGCTACCCCTCTTTCTCTAGTAAGCTCTATTCATTATTTATATCTTAGTTTATATTTCCTCAGGGAAGAAATCCAGGTTTTTGGTAAGTATGAATGATCGTGTATTAAATAAACATTTTAAAAAAGAGATAACCTGCCAGGCGCGGTGGCTCATGCCTGTAATCCCAGCACTTTGGGAGGCCGAGGCAAGTGGATCACATGAGGTCGGGAGGTTGAGACCAGCCTGACCAACATGGAGAAATCCTGTCTCTACTAAAAATACAAAAATTAGCTGGGCGCGGTGGTGCATGCCTGTAATCCCAGCTACTCGGGAGGCTGAGGCAGGAGGATCACTTGAACCCAGGAGGGAGAAGTTGCGGTGAGCCGAGATCGCATCGTTGCACTCCAACCTGGGCAACAAGAGTGAAAGTCCATCTCACTCACACAAACACACACAAAAGAAAAAAAAAAAAAGAGAGAGATAACCTGCCTGACAGTGACTTTCCCAATTAAGTCAACCTCTCCTAATGTTTCGTAACATACCAACATATGCTCCTGTTTCATGTTACCTGTCACTGCTATAATCTTACATTTATTTGAGATATTTTTTGCTTTATTAATAAGTGTATATAGTCTAGCTGCATAAATATTTAGACCATATATAATCCTGATGCTTGACATAGGGCTTAGCACATAGCAGGTACTCAGTAGTTATTTGTTAGATAAAATGACAAATATTTGGCTGGGCGCGGTAGTTCACACCTGTAATCCCAGCACTTCGGGAGATGAAGACGGGTGGATCACTTGCGGTCATGAGTTCGAGACCAGCTTGATTAACATGGTGAAACCCCATCTGTACTAAAAATACAAAAATTAGCTGGGCATGGTGGTGCATGCCTGTAGTCCCAGCTACTCAGGAGGCTGAGGCAGGAGAATCACTTGAACCCAGGAGGTAGAGGCTGCTGTGAGCTGAGATTGTGGCACTGCACTCCAGCCTGGGTGACAGAGTGAGACACCGTCCCCCCCCCCAAAAAAAGACAAATATTTGTTAGACAGTATGAATGAATGAATGCATCATTTATTAGACATTTTCAAGGGGAAGGAAGATCACAGGGCCTAACCCAGCTCTCCCAAATGCCTCAGCATCAGAAGAATGTGCCTGTTCTCTCTTACGATGCTGTTCTCATCTTGATACATAAGACCTGTGAAATAAGTAAAAGGATGGAAAGGAAAGAGTTCCGAAGAGGATCTGGGGAAGCCTCCATTGAGCTCTATGTAAAACATCTTCTGAGCCAAAATGCTATAAAGCTAGAGATGAACCTGGGAGATCATTCCTGGGATTTTACAGGTGAAGAAAATGAGACTCATGATTCCACTGTAGTTACCAGCAGACCCCACCCCTTCTTACTCCTCATCTCTTCCTGATCCACTGTTCCCACGAGCTGACAGCCATTAACAGAGATGCAAAAATTGAAGAGAGTACAGAAAGTACCAGGAGCTGAAGCCCTGAGCGGAGGTGACCACAGGAGAGGAAGACAGTGATTAATTACACATAAAACTATAGGGTCTAGCTTCACTGGGAACGCCCCAAGGGTATAATTGTCCTCTTTTTTCCATAATCTCTAGTGAGCTCTTTCATTCTTTAATCTATGAAGACACTAAAGGGGGTCAGATAGAAAACCTTACCCAAGTCTCACTCATTTTGTTAATGTAAATCCCACCTGTGCCGCTTTCAAGCTGCTTGTAACCAATCTGTATCTAAGTTTTCTCATCCATAAAATGGGAACAGTTGAGCCCATCTTTTAGGGTTATTGTGAGAATGAAATGGAATACAATTTATACAGTGCCTGTGCATGGCATGTACAAAATGCTTCAGATGACCTAGTTTAATTCAACATTAAACATATATGTGAGTGCTTACTATATGTCTGTGTGTGACTAAGCTAAGCACTAGGGTTGGGACTTGCATTATGATGGAGGAAGAAAAACATATTTAAGAAACAAAAGAATTGCAGGTAAGGTTCAGAGATATGAATAAAATATTACAGAGAAACTGGAACAGAGTGGGGTTTGGCTACTCGTAAATAGGTTAAACCAGGAGATCCTCTTTGAGGATGTGACATTCAAACTGATTCACCCACGTAAAGAGTTGGGGAAAGTATGTTTTGATCCAGGAAATACAGAAAAAGAAAGTATAAGGTACTGAGGTGGGGATGTCCTTATTCCCAGTGCAATGGGAAGCCTATGGAAGTGTTTCAGCAAGAGTAAGAGAGAATCTGAGTTATGTTTTAAAACGATCTCTCTGTCTGTTATGTGGAGAGAATGGGTTTTGATGGGGCAGAGAGGCCAGTTAGAAAGCTAGTGTGGAAATGAAGGTCAGAGATAGATCAATGGTGGTATGGCCTAGGGTGAATGGGAGGGAGAAGAGTGAACACAATTAAGATGTATTTTAGAGACAGAAGCAAGGATGATCTGCAGGAACGGGGAGGTGGTAGGAAAAACGGAGGAATTGAGGTTGAGTCCTAGTTTTTTGTCTGAAACAACTGAAAATAATGATGTTATTTGTCAAGATGGAGAAAAATAGAAGAATGAGACCCTGGGGCTTTCAGTGCTTGCTTTTCTTTTCTTTCTTTTTCTTGCTTTTTTTTTTTTTTTAAACAATGTGGGAGGTAGATCTGGGAATCTAGAAATCTGTGTTGTTCAATAAAATATAACTCCTCTCAGAAAGGTTTTAACAACATAGAAAGTATGAATTTATCCAGAATGGTGACATGCAGAGCTCTGGAGGAGAAAGCAAATTAATTAGTTCACTTCTAGTGATGCTACCCATTCTCCAGAAATTGGGATTACTTCCTTCTGGTGACAGAGTCCTCATATACGCTATGAGATCATTTTTCTAACATTTTTCTTAATGCAGATAAGTAAACAATGATGCAAGTACCATGCGTCTTTGTTTCCTGGGAATCCCATTTAACTGCATTTCCTTTCTTTGTCCTCTGTCTTTTCTTTTGAGGTTTGAGGCAGAAAAATTCTCAAAAATGGCACAGAGAGCACAGCGCATGCCTTTGTTCGGGGAATTTAGTAATGTCAGTCACACCCTGTTTAGGAAAAATCCAAGAGCTTACCTTTAAAAAGTAGTTAAGGTTTTGAGGGATCTTACTTTATTATAACAGATGGCAAACCCTGTAAACAACTCAGTGTCACTTTCATAAAAGCTTTTTATTTTTAACACAAATACAGTGAAAAGAGCATTAGACCTGAGAAAAGATAGCAGTCCCAACTCAACCATTAAAAGTCACCTGCCCTCTGTGGGCTTTGGTTGGTTTGCTGGGGAATAAAGAGAACTTGGACTCCACATCCTTTCCAGATTTAATGGTCCATCAAATGTTGGCCAGGATGAGACAAACTTGCTCACACTAATCAAGGTGATGAACGTGTGTGCATTTGCATTTCCTGGTCTTTGATTTCCCAGATGCTCTGCCTTGCTCCCTGCAATGCAGCCCATCTCTTTGATAGCCTGTCGGCTTGAGAGCTCTTTCCTTAAACTCTAAATTGGCAATGAAGTTTGGAGAAAAGAAACAGCCTTTATGTTTCACAATCAACCCTCAGCATAAATGTCGTCTGGGGGCCACATGTCTTGGAGAGGAGTCATTTTCAACCAAGAGTACTTCAAGTCACAAGTCATTCCAGCTTTGATTCATTTTGGGAAGCTGCCTTGCCTGCCTGACAAACAGGGGAACCACCATCAGAGGGATTGTACAATGTGTAATGCCATGATAATCAGGCTTGTCAACTTATTTTATAACAAATCTGTGGCTTTGACTGGAAACTAAGGTGAAAGGCATGGCTACAAAGTGATGGGCAGTAAGACAGGAATGAGGCAGGATGGTGAAGCACAAAGGTAGCAGGCTAGAAGCACAGATCTTCTCTCTAGTCCCACCGTTGCCCCTAACTTGCTGCACATCCTTGGGTAATTCAGTTAGACTCAGTCTCCTCATCTGCAAAGTGCTGGAGTTAAACCATCACCTCTCATGTCTCTTCCAGCTTGGAGATTCCACAAGCAGTTGCAGCAGCCTGTTAGTGTCTATGCACACAGGACCAGAGAACAGTGCTATTTGGCCCAACTGGACTTGATACATCACATTCTTCCTCCCACAGAGAAATCTCAGGCAAGGAGGAGTGAAGGAACAGGGACTGGGGCTTAGGGAGGCTCTAATGAAGGATTTCACCTTTCCCTGAAGGTTTCCACTAGGGTCTTTGAGTTGGAGCCAAGACAGGTGGCGACTAGAGGGGAATGGTGATTAGTAAGACATGATGAGGTGGAACCTGCAGGGTGAGGTATTTACTTTGTCCTTCTCTACAGGAGGAGAATGAACAGATGGAGCCTTAGACCTTCACAACATTTTATTAACTTAACCTTGAACGTGCAAAGAGGCAAAAGCCTAAACCCTAAAGGCCAAAAATATCAATATTGATTCTCTTTTCTCTCTAAGAAGAAAAGAGGTCAATCCCATAACATTTCCCTGGATTGAAACTATTCATAGTCTCTTAAAACACGCAACTGGAGCCAGAGAATAGGATTTAGAGAGGGGGCTTTTCCTTTTGGGCTTTTTAAAATGGAAAGTAATGACTGGTATTTTGCTCAATGAAACATTTCTCTTAAGAAGCTAATCGTTGTTTGAGCAATATGGTTTCAATTATTCTTAACAGCGTTAGCAACTACCAGTGCCCTGAAAAGCTTTCAGGTAGAAGGAGACAATAGCTTTATCAGGAGTTATCATATGCCCCAAACCAAGGCATGGACTTGCTGTCCCTTTTTGAACACTACTGTTTTTTCCATTCAGTTGAATATGAATTCTGTGTCATGCACTCTGTTATACATTGAGCAGGTGATAAACAGGACAGATAAGTCTCAGCCCTCTCCTATCTTTTACATAAATTTGATTCCTTTCCTGTTTTTTAAGTTCTTCCATAATGTGGCCCCAGTCTATCAACCCGAAGTATTTTCCACTATTCATCCGTGTACTTTAACCTATTCTGCTGTTTGTCCCCACACACACATACACAGATACCTCACCAGCACATTCACATACACAAACATAATATTCAGTTCCCCGTTGCTTCATTTTTTCATGTTACCCTATACTACTGATACAACCTATACTACTCATACTCTACAACCTCCTACTCATTTCTCTAAATCCCACCCAGATTTGAAGTCTCAACAAAAATACACCATCTCAGGAAATTTCTTTGCTAACTTTGCTTTATACCCTTTTGCCCACACATCTAATCAATCCTTTTTTCTAGCACCCTTTTTCCCTTCTTATTTGCTGTATGCCAATTTGATTATCATATATAAGTTCTATAGTCCTTAGAAAAATAAATAATATTTTACATCTTTAGTAGCCCCACAATATTTGTTTAGTGTTAGTCTCAAAATAAGTTTTCAAGTCCTTGCTTGGTTGGTTAAACATGTTGTCAGTAATCAAGATAAGCTACTATAATGATGGTAGAAACTCAACCAGATGGCAGATGTTTAGAGCAACATGCTTTAATCTAATTAACATGCTTTAATCTACTACATTTATCTGAACCTTAAGCAGACCTTTCCCTTAACTCTATAATTATTAAAATCACAAAACATTCCAGGATATCATACTTTAAAGTGGCACATATCTAAAATATCTAAGTACAATTTACTACCTTTCTAACTTCAATTATTATACTTAATTAAAATTAAAGTTGTTTTTTAAAAAACCTGTTTTTTCTTTACAGCTCTGTAATGTCACCTAATAAGTCTCAACTTATTTTGAGACTAACACTAAACAAATATTGTAGGGCTACTAAAGATGTAAAATATTATTTATTTTTCTAAGGACTATAGAACTTATATATGATAATCAAATTGGCATACAGCAAGGTACAATTTACTACCTTTCTAACTTCAATTATTATACTTAATTAAAATTAAAGTTTTTTTTTAAAAAAACCTGTTTTTTCTTTACAGCTCTGTAATGTCACCTTCATCATGAATCAAGTGACCATAGATGTGGGTTTATTTCTGGACTTTCTTTTTACCCTACTGATCTGTTTGTCTGTCCTTATGTCTATACCACCTAGTCTTAATTATAATAACTCTTGATATCTAGTAGAAAACAATTTATACATTGTTTCCCCTTAAGGATGTCTTGATTATTTTAAGTCTTGTGCATTTCCTAATAAATTTAGGGATAAGGCTGCCAATTTCCTCCGAGATATCTGCTGGTCTTTGGTTGGGATTGCACTAAATATAGAAATGAATTTGAGATATTTAACATCTTTACTATATTGAGTCTTATCTCACATGAATAAGAGATATCCTGTCATTAAAAATATGACAGTCAAATGGGAAAAAGTAAAACATGATCCCCTACCTCACACCACCCACAAAAATCAATTCCAGGTAGACTGAACTCCTAAAGTTCCAAATGTGAAAACTAAAACAATGGAACATCTAGAAAATAACATTAATAATATTTTCATGATCATGGTGGCAGGAAAGGACTTCTTAAACAGGACAAAAAAGCTAATTATAAAAGAAATAATAATTTGGATTGCACTGAAATTACAAATACAGCATAGATACTGGAAGAGAGCAAAAATGTAGGCTATTGAGTGGGAGACATTTGTAAGACACACACACACACACATATATATATATATATATATACACACACATATATATATACACACACACACACACACACACACAACAAAGGGATTATACCCAAAATATACAAAGAGATCTTACAAATCAATAAAAAGGACAGAAAACTTAAAAGAAAATTGGGCAATAAACTTGAAGAGGAATCTAGCAAACGAAATTCAAATGACCAATAAACACAAATAAAGATGCTCAATGCCATATTTTTCATCAGGGAAATGAAAATCAAAACTACAATGAGATACCACCATGCACCCACTATAAAGACTATTATTATGAAGTTCTGGCAATAACATGAAGCAACAAGAACTTCCCTACACCAGGAAATGGAAGTTGGAGCGACCACTTCAGCAGATCATTGAGCATTAATTGAATATATGTATAATCCATGAATATATGGATTGAATATATGTAAAATCCATGACTCACGAATCCTACTACTTATACAGCCAACAGATATGCACCAAAGACTTGTGCAGCAAAACACATGAACAAGAATAGCAGCATTATTTGTCATGGTCAAAAAAAATTAAAGTAGCCTTAATCCATTAAATTCCATCAATGATGATCTAGATTTTAAAACTTGTAGTTTGTTTTTTTTTAAACTATGCAACTTTGAAAACAAGTAATCGATTTCTACATGGATGAACAATGTTGAGCAAAAAAATCCAGTCAAAAAATAATTTATACTGGATAATCACACTTATAAAAAGTTCAAAACAGGCCAAATTAATCTATACCAAATAGGAGGGAGTAGACAGTAACCGGAAGGAGTATCAGGGGTCTTCTGTAATGTTGATAATGACTCGGTGGTGATCAATCAGGTGTGCTTACTTTGTGATAATTCAAGCTGCACACTTGTAACTTGTATACTTTTCTGTATGTATATTATATTTAAATTAAAATGCTGTTTAATTAGATAAAATTTACTACCTCTGTTTCAAAACATGAGTGTAAAATATGGATTCAACATTAATTACTAAAGGAATTAAAATTATATCACTCTGGCATATTGATTATTTAAGTTAAAGATATTTGAAAAACATCAGCTGCAAGATCACTCCGACATTCATACTGTTTTTTAAAAGTAGAAGATGAAATTCTCAGGTGAAAGATATTATCCCTACTTAAAAAAAAGAAAGCAACATTCTTACCATCAAGGACGGAAAAGTTAAGCCAAAGGAATTCTGTATAAACTAACCTTGTTGAACTAACCCTTATCTTCCTAGTCACTTCTCTGCCCAATTAAATATCCTCATCTGAGTCCTTTGCCTTATCACATCTTCACAACTTACTATTCTTTGTTCAATTAAACATATAAGTAACGAACTGAACTATTTCTTCAGATTTTCATTTCCTTATGAGCGCTTTCTTGCCACATAAAATTCATATTAAATAAATATGTACACTTTTGTCCCGTTAATCTGTTTTATGTCAATTTAATTCTCTGACCCAACTAGGACTCTAAGACGATGGAGGTGGAGTTTTGTCATTCCTACAGAAAAATAGTTTTTGAAAAATCTGAAGCGATATGTAAATATGCATAACACTTAGGGACAGATGGCATCTTTTCTGGTTAATGCCATCCGTTTTCAATTTTTACGTGGCTCACCTGTTCTTTCCTTGTCATTCATTGGCTGTTCTTGATCCACTGATAACCGGGTGGTGGGATTAGGACACCACTTGGCTGTTCTAACTCAACTGCTTTGACTTCTGATATCTTGCCAGGGTTAGAAAGGTCTCACAGCCACTACCACAGGGGTGTTATTACTGTCCATTTTCAGCAAAAGGAAACTGCTTTGATAGTCTATTTTCTCTGTAAACCTGCAAAATGGTTTGTCACCTTACTGGCTAGAAACAGAAAAGGTTTTAGAAAATGCCATGCTATTATTCACTCATTTAACTGCTATGATTTTTAATTTTTCTGCCTTCCTAATAGCTCCATGATGAAAAAGCCCAAGATTTAGACTTTCTCTTCAATGACATCTGAGGAGCCTTCATTATATGTTCATTAGTTGTTCTATTTTTCCCTCTCTGTCCAGGTACAACAGATGCAACAGGAAGAGAGAACAGACAATTCTCAGATACTCTTTTAGATCATATAAAGCTTCAATGCAGTAGACCACAGTAGAAAACTGTAGATGGGGTGATAGTAAATTCATTCAAGTCAACTCTCCCGACTTCCCTTTCATAATATAAACACATAATTTCCCTTCCATCCTTACAAAAGAGAGACTTCAACATTCATAAACATGTATTTCTATTTTGAGATTACAGACATAAAATTTAAAGATTCAACAGTTCTCAACCATTTCCTTTAGCAATAGCCCATACATAGACTATGATGGAAACTAACTAGTGATGCATGAAATTTCTAAAGGAGCCCCTTATGATATCTCTCTAAAAAATTTTAAACAAGAGCTATAAAGTTGTTAACAGATTTATGGTAGTTTTAATGTATCTACTAAAATGTTGAATTAATGTCAGTTTTTGTATTAAGGAAAAATGATTTCCTAATAACCCCTTATAAAAGTAATTGCTGATTCTAAAGCCATTATCTTTAAAAATGCTAACATAGTTTTCTTAGTAAAGCTTCTAAGCAATATTCAGTATGCCTTTCTCATTTTACGTATATTCCTAACACTGATAAATATCAACGTATTTTATTCTCTTTTTGTGATTTCTCTTTATAAAGACAATTTTTAACGAGCAGTTTCAGGTTCACAGCAACACTGAGTGGAATGTATGGAGATATCCTATATGCTCGCTTCCCCAACACAGCTCCCCCAGTATCAACATCCCCCATCAGAGTGGTACCTTCATTACAATTGATGGACTTAACGTTGATACATCATTGTCACCCAGAATCCATAATTTATATTATGGTTGCCTCTTGGTATTGTATATTCTATGGGTTTGGACAAATAGATTAATGGCATCAATCAATCATTGTATGAAGTAGTTTCTTTTTCTTTAATATACTTTGTAATATTTATTAATAAGTAAGAAGTAATATATAATCAATTCACCAATGGCACTTTTATCACATACTACATTCTTATTAAGTTGTTCTGCCTCAGGCCTTTCTCTTTTGTTGCATTAATGGGTCTAATAATCCATAAAACAGTACCATACTTTGAATTCTTAAAATTTAAAATATATCTTTAAATCTGCCCGAGAAAATGCTTCTTCCTTTCTGTGCCCCACACCTGCTCTACTGGTGGAGTCACTGCCGCCACGATTACCTGATTCTCCTCTCTTTGAGAAAGAAATAAGATTCACAACCAAATCCCTTCGGTTGGAGAGGGCCATATGACTTGTTCTGGCCATGCCTCATGAACTCAGTGACATGCTATTTTCAGACCACAGTACTTAATCATCAATTTGAGACCTTCTAAAGATCTCTTTTATCTGCTACAGTACCTGCCAACATCTGAGCTGGAGGCTGCTACTCCAGTTTGAATTCATAGTGAGGAAACAAGAAGACATCAACCTGCAACGAACACTGCATCAGAAATAAAGTTTTGTTATTTTAAGCCATTGAGATGCGCAGAGAAGGAGAGGGTTGTTACTGCATCCTAACCGAGTTGATTCTGACTAATACACAGCAAAATAATTGATGTTTTCAAAAACTACCCCAAATTTCATTAGGATTTTGGTTAGAATTGTATTAATCCTGAAGATTCATTTTGGAAGAGCTAGCATTTTCACAATATTGAATCTTCCCGTCCAAGAATGTGATATGACTCCTCACTCATGTCTCTTATTCTGAATAAGGTTGTATATATTTTATAAAGTTTAAACTAAGAGCTAGGCATGTATTGCCATTTCTTATTTATGTTTGTTCCCATACTATAAGGATTTTTAATTAGTCTACAACTGGATGTCCTGGTGAATTTTCTTAATAGTTCTAATAGCTTTGAACTGAGCCTGTTGTTTCCTAAGTCAAAAGTAAATGGTGCTACGTATGTTTATTGCAGCACTATTCACAATAGCAAAGACTTGGAATCAACCCAAATGTCCATCAGTGACAGATTGGATTAAGAAAATGTGGCACATATACACCATGGAATACTATGCAGCCATCAAAAAGGATGAGTTTGTGTCCTTTGTAGGGACATGGATGCAGCTGGAAACCATCATTCTTACCAATCTATCACAAGAACAGAAAACCAAACACCGCATGTTCTCACTCATAGGTGAGAACTGAACAATGAGATCACTTGGACTCAGGAAGGGGAACATCACACACAGGGGCCTGTCATGGGGAGGCGGGGGGGAGGGATTGCATTGGGAGTTATACCTGATGTAAATGACAAGTTGATGGGTGCAGCACACCAACATGGCACAAGTATACATATGTAACAAACCTGCACATTATGCACATGTACCCTACAACTTAAAGTATAATAATAATAAATAAATTAAAAAAAAAAAAGTAAATGGTGCTGAATAACGGTAATTGTATGTATTTCTTTGTTAATGAATGCCTCATTTCTATTTCATATCTTACTATTTTAGATGGAAATTCCAGAATAAGATTGATAATATCTTTGAATGAGGATATTTTTCTCTTCTGTATCAGAGGTCAAAAAGCTTTTTCTGTAAAAAGTCATATTGTAAATATTTTTAGCTTTGAGAACCAGACCATCTGTCACAACTACTCAACACTGCCATTTTAGCATAAAAGCATCCACAACCAACAAATAAAAAAATGAACGTAGCTGGATGTGACTCATAGACTACGGTTTACTGAACCTTGTTCTACTTTAATGGCAAGGCTTTTAATGTTTTGCCATTACTATGATTTTAGTTACTAATTTATTATTTTAAGAAATTATTCCTCCAATTCTACATTGCAAAATTTCTCTCTTTTTTTGATAATTCATTTTTGACATCTATCAAGATCATTGTTTTAAAAATCTGTTACATAGTAATTAAATTAATAGACGTTCAATATCTCTAGAATGTTCTACAAATTTTCTAGTATTAAACCACTTTTACATCCCTATATGAGTTTTACTTAATTTTGTTTTCGTTTTTGTTTTGTTTTGCTTTGTGTATTGTTTTGTTCTGTTTTGTTTTATTTGAGATAGAGTCTCACTCTGTAGCCCAGGCTGGAGTGCAGTGGCACAATCTTAGCTCACTACAACCTCCGCTTCCCGGGTTCAAGCGATTCTCCTGCCTCAGCCTCCCAAGTGGCTGGGATTGCAGATGCCTGCCACCACGCTCAGCTAATTTTTTTGTATTTTTAGTAGGGATGGGGTTTCACCATGTTGGCCAGGCTGGTCACGAACTCCTGACCTCAGGTGATCCACCCGCCTCGGCCTCCCAGAGTGCTGGGATTATAGGCATGAACCACCGTGCCTAGCCAGCCATGTTTATTTATTCCTGGATTTTATTAAGCAAAAGTTAATTGGATGCTAATGATATACGAGGCACACTTGTAGAAGTAATGGATGCAGCAGTCAACAAAATAGAAAAAATGTCCTGCTCTCATGGAGCTGATATTCTAGTGGGAGGACAAAGATAATAATAAAGTCACTTGAATATGTCAGGTGAAGGATAAGGAAGCAAAGACAAAGAGTGTCAGGGTAGGGTGCTATTTTAGAAATGGCGTTCAGGAAGGCCTCTCTGACTGGGTGACATTTGAGCAGAAACTTGAAGAAAGTGAGGGCATGGTCTAATAAATTAAATAAGCAACTGGAAGTAATGCACAAAAGTGCCAGGATACAGTATAAGCAGGATGCTAGAGGGGCACATGGCAGGATCCCCTAATGTGGTCACACAAGTGAGGTGAGGAGGGCTTCTGGGAGAAAGCAACGTTTATTCTGAGACCCTGAAGAAAAGTTATATCTGTGTGATGGTTAATTTTATGTGTCAACTTGACCAGGCCATGGGGTGCCCAGACATTTGGTCAAACATTATTCTGGCTGTATCTGTGAAGGTGTTTCTGGATGAGATGAACATTTGCATCCATAGACTGAGTAAAGCAGGTTGCCCTTTCTCACATGGATGTGCCTCATCCAATCCATTGACGACCTGAATAGAACAAAAAGACTGAGTAAGAGGGAATTCTTGCCTGGCTGCTTGAACTGGGATATCACTCTTATCCTGTCTTTCAATTTGAACTGAAACTGTGGTTCTCCTGGTTCTCAGGTCTTCAGAATGGTCCTACAACTACAACATCAGCTTTCCTGGGTCTCTACCTTGCCAACTACAGATTTTGGGACTTCTCAGCATCTATGATCATATGACCCAATTTTTTATAAATCTGTTTATATGTATACACATGCACACACACACACACACACACACACACACACACACATGCACACACACAACCCTATTGGTTCTATTGCTCTAAAGAACCCTGACTAATTCAATGAGCGGGAGAAAAATTAACATTCTATAATAGCATAATTTATGGTCCCCAAATTAGAGGGAAAGAGCAGTTTCAAGCAAATGAAAGTTCAATATACTTCTTTACCACAGCAAGAGAAGAAATGAGGTAAAGAGTGAGGCTGAACAGATGGGAAGAAACTGGGTTGTTCACGATCCTGAAAACCTTCCTGACTGTGCACTGTGTCCTGTGAGCAGTGGGAAGTCATTGTGTGTGTGTGTGTGTGTTTCTTTCTTTTTTTTTTTTTTTTTTTGAGACAGAGTCTCGCTCTGTCGTCCAGGCTGGAGTGCAGTGCCAACGATCTCGACTCACTCACTGCAAGCTCCACCTCCCGGGTTCACGCCATTCTCCTGCCTCAGTCTCCCGAGTAGCTGGGACTACAGGCACCCGCCACCACACCCAGCTAATTTTTTGTATTTTTACTAGAGACGGAGTTTCACGGTATTAGCCAGGAGGGTCTCGATCTCCTGACCTCGTGATCCGCCTGTCTCGGCCTCCCAAAGTGCTGGGATTACAGGCGTGAGCCACGGCGCCCGGCCGCCATTGTGTGCTTTAAGTAGCAAAGTAAAGTAACCAGTGGGGCCACCAAGTCTCACAGCCCCAGTGGTCACCATCCCATTATATCCACCTGTAGAATACATGGGCTGGTGCCCAGGGAGTTCAGTCGTGTAGAGACATTGAACTGTGTTTTATCATATACTGGGCCACAAGGAAAATTTAGATGGACTTTAAAAAGAAGAAGTTGTTCACGCTACATTCTCTGGATTAAACCAAAAAGAAATTATAACATAATAAAAGGGTAGTCAAAATATATATATGAAGCCACTGTAGAGGAGGAAAGATATTGCTCTACCCATCATGATCGAGGACCCTATAACAAAAGACAGATTAACAGAGAGAAGCATAAAAAAGATATTTAATATAGATTTTACATGACATAGGAGCCTTCACAAGAAAATGAAGATCCAACGAAACAGGTACACTTGAGCAGTTTTATGCAAGTTTTGATGAAGACTTGAGAGTGGAGGGGAAATGTAATAAAGCAGAAACGGTGTGATCTAATGGTATTAAACTGAGGGAACTTAGCAGGGCCTGTTTGTTCAGATTCTTCTCTGTGACCCTGTGTCCTCCTCAGAGATAAGGTTGCTCACCCATTCAGAGGTATAGGGAAGGCACCGCTCACGTGAGGGTTTTGTGACCTGATTCAGGTGAAGGTCAGAAAATCCTTCCCAGGTTGTACGACCTGCTTCCGGGGAGGATGATGTGGGAAGGTCAGTGAAACTTTTCTGATTCTCTCATTATTACAAATTCCTTCAGCTTGATATATTCAATAGGCCAAAGTGCCCTATTTTGCAGGGGTAATGTGTCCGGAACACACGGAGGAAAATTTGTAAATGCTTCTGTAAAATTAGTCTTGGGCCAATAAGTACATGAAACCTGCAGCTATCAACTATATGGACATTAAAAACAAATTTAAAACTTGTAGAGAAAATCATCACAACAATTCAAAGACCCAAAAAATCATAGGCTTGAGGCTTACATGAGAAAGACTGACAATGAATAAAATATTAGATTTCCGAAATTCAAGAAAAGTCAAGGAGAAAAACGGACCCAAAGGACAAAGGGCCTCTGTGCGTGCTGTGCTCTCTGCCCGGAGCTCACGTCCTCCATCTTTATGCCTGGTGCCCTCACTTTCTTCAGCTCCCTGCCCAAATTCCACCTGATCAGAGAGGCTTTCCCTTTAGCCCCTTTCTAAAATAGCATCCTTTCCCATCACTCTCTAACTCTGCTTTGTTATCCTTCCCCTGGCACATTCTGTGCGTCTTCACTATCGTCTGAGTCCTCCCCCTGGAATAAAGCCCGTGAGAGCAGGGACCTCTGTCTATTTTGTCCCCTGGTGCATCCCCTGCTTCTAGAACAGTGCCCGGTACAAGGCTCCATGCGGCAGGTCTGTGACTGGCCTGTTCAAACTTCATCCCCTACCCAGGCCAGGCATTTGGTAGATGCTGAATAAATACGTGTTGAATTAATGGTACAATGCCTCACTGGACATCTTTAAAAAGTAATATTCTTTTGGGGGTATCAAATCTATCTAAAAATATGTAACTACTAATTCAAAAGTAATAATTAACTATTCTATTTCTCTGTATATAGCAGCCTTTTTTAGTCTGATTGACTAAATTCTGAAAGTCACGTTTTGTTAAGGTATAATACCAAGATTGTATCAACATCTTTGCATCTTTTAAATAATAAAGTTTTATATCTCTCAATATTATGTATTTTTGCTACATAAAGTTTAGGACTCCTGTCCAGTCTTAATTTTTCTTGTTTTGAATTTTTCATTAATACCAAATCATCTTTTTTCCCATTTAATGCTTTTAGTCTTAAATTTCATTTTGTGTGATATTCGTATTAAACTCTGGGTTTATTTTTGTTGCATTTTTCTGAGATACCATTTCCCATCTCATTATTTTTAGCTGTTCTGCGCCATTTTGTTTTAGGTGTCTTTCCTGTGAACAGTACATAGTTGAAATTTGCCTTGTTACCCAATCTGAGAATTCTGTCTTCTAATCAGAAGTTTAGATTAATTAGAGAACACATACAGATTATATGTATTCTCAATGTGACAAGCAGTAAATCTGGGCACATCTTCACCACAGTATTATGTGCTTTCTATTTTATAAGTGTCTGTCTTAGTCTTCTTAGGCTGCTATAACAAAAATATCATAGACTGCATACCTTTAACAACATTTATTTATTCTCTGCATTCTGGAGGCTGGAAGTACAGGTGCCAGCTGGTTGGGTTCTTGGGAAGGGCCCTCTTCCTGACTTGCAGACAGCAGCCTTCTTGCTTTCTCTCACATGGCAGAAACAGGAAGTGCTGCTGTCTCTTCCTCTTCTCATAAGGACACTTACGAGAAGGCTCACCCTCATGGCTTCATGTGAGCCTAATTGTCTCTCAAAGGCCCACCTCCAAATGACGTCACAATGGGGGTTTAGGGCTTCAACATGTGAATTTGAGAGGTTGGGCACAAACATTTAGCCCATAAAAGCATCTTCATACTTTGGCCATCTTTCTAAATCTAGTTGTTTCTTCTACCTGGTCTTTCCACATTCCACCTACCTGCCTTACAGAGAAAGAGTCTTGCAGCTGAGAGTCTGTGTCAGAGAGAAAATAGGTCCACCCTAGCTGTTTTCTCCTGTTGACTTGTCCCTGTACCTCCCAGCACTGATGCTCCTGGGAGTTATGGATCCCGGCAGTTAAAAGGATCCATGGAGCCAGCATCCAACTCTTCACGGCCTCCAATCCCTGCCACACACCCTCACACCCACATAACCAATTTAGGGGCTTATTCCAAGCCCCCATTTACACTGACTTCCCATAATACTCAACAGTGTGATGAACCAACTAAGGTAGGCTCTGAAAAGTTGAATCTGTGTGGCCAGTCCTAATTCTGCATTGAAAGCTTGAAATTGGCCAAGGCAGGTGCATTTACACCACACACCAAATGCCCCAAATTCAGGCTTTAGTTTTCCAGAAAACCAGTTTACCAGCTCACCACTGCCAATACCCGCATTTTCTAATGGAGGAGAGGAGAGGAAAGGGGAAGGGAGGAATTTTCTAAATAAGAGAAATTATGTCTTTATTTTTGTCACTTCTTCTGTGCTGTCTCAAAACTTCTTCCAACTTTGTAACATGTTAATGAAACCTTTTCCTCATTTTCAGTGCGGATGCTGTGTTTTCCTAATCTTTATGTCCCTTTGGTAATTTAACTTGGTTTCTGAATGCCGGGTGGGGACATATCTTTGAAATCATGTTATCTTTGAAATCATGTTATCATCTATTTCAGAAGTCCTTGTGACATGTCTTCATTCCATTATCTATGCAAAACATGGGCAGAATTACACAGATCTCTGTTTGCTGCTTTAATTATCCCTTCTCAGCCAAATAGCACTTGCTCTGCCACTAATGATTCTAATCTGAACTGGGAATTGATGTTGACAAAACACAAGCTGTTTAGTTTTTGCAAAGGCTGATCAAATCTCCTACTGAAAACAGAGGTTTTACTAGATATCCAGAAGAGAACCTCCATTTATTGGAAAATATTCCAGCTGATAAGCAAGAGAGCCAATAGGAAATATCCTTGGGAAGGTAGGAGGGAATTCATGAGATCATGAAAATATAACCACAGTTATATCACTGAGATAAGATCTAATCTAAGTTATAAGGTTGTCCCTTGTGAAAACATGACAAAATAATAATTAAGTGTACATGCCTTGAGAATGTTCTCCATTGTTAAAATAACACCTCTATTTAGGGCAGTTTGTCAAGGGAACTGGGTAAGTTTAGAGCTTAGAAAAGAATACATTTGGAATTTGGAAAAAAAAAACACAGAGATTATGGCAGTTTTGTAAATCAATAAGAATTTATAGTAGGAGATAGGGAGCCTTTGGAGGTTTTTAAGCAGGAAAACAATGCAATAAAAGATGTAATTAAGGAAGATTAGTCTGGCAGTATTAGGGCAAGATCTATCTTAAGTTCCTTATAAGAAACGAAAATAGAATTAGTAATGAGTTAAACCCTACCATCACCACCAAAAAAGAGAGAGAGAGAGAGAGAGGAAAAGCATCAAATCTCTTCTACTTTCCATAGGCAGTTAGGGTAGCACATAGGCTGGGAAGTACTCAAGGAGTCTTGCAAAGCTTTCTCAGCTCATTAAGTTAAATTACTTCTTTGCTCTCATTTGCTATTCATGAATGCTAAAACAAGTTCTGTAACAGTGCACTCAAAGTCTCCAGGCAGTCCAGGAACCTCTTGAAGACTTCTTTTCATTGCTGTTCCATTGTTGCAGCCAATGAGCACTGTCAGCCAACAGACCACATGCCATCTGATCCTCCCATTGTCCCCTTTTCAGAAACAGTTTACATGTCATCCACTCTTATGAAAATGGAGGAATAGGGGGCTATGTTTTCTAACTCTCATTCAAGAGTCACTAGACTGCAGTAAAATTTCCAACCAATGATCCCACAATGACTCAGGGCTCTTGTAGGCTTAGCACATGAAGGAAATGGACAGTGCCAACTGTGACAGTGTTCATCCAAGGAATAGATACGACCTAAAAGACACCAGCCAAACTGCTATTTCTCAAAAGGACAATGTTCCTGCCTGGAGTGCTTGTCCCACTTTGTCTGCAATGTCTGCCTCCTACCCAACACTCAGCGTCAAAGTTTCCCCTTGTTGGTGAATTCTTCTCAGATTCTCCAGCTCACAGCAATCCTTGACCTTCTGAACTATAATAGATTTTGACTAGACCACAGAATTGCATTGAGCTTATATATTTCCTAGATGGATATTTCTTTTCATGTGTAAATTCTCTCTCCAACTACAATATAGACTCCTTAAAAAGAGAAACCATGTCTTATACGTCGTATGTCATCCACGTTCAGTGGCATAGGAAGAAGATGGAGATATTGAGGCTGAACCCTTTCTCCAAAATCCTGTGTTCCAAATTATGCTCACGATGGTGAAGCTGTTTGCAAGTCTCCCAAACCTCAAACCCTATCATTTATTTTCAGTCTCAGCAGACTCCTTGCTTTTTTTTTTTTTCCTAAAAAGATAGAGTTCACACAAATTAAGTTCCCACAATTGCCTTCCACTCCAATTCATGATTTTTATTTTCCTCCCCTGCTTTTTCAGAAGAAGGCTTGTTTCTTATTGGCAAAATTGGTCATTTCGTTTTGGAATTTGATTCAACAGTTACTCTACCTTTTAGCCCAATATCTTCAATCCATTCTCCTTCTGCTATAAACATCACAAGTTTCCCTACTCTTTTCTTTGTTAGCATTTTTACCGTTTTCCTTAGAAAAGCTTTTCCCAAAGCCAACTTTTAAAAATAGTATATACTCACCCACTACTTCCTCTCTTCTATTGTCTATGAACTCATTGACTTTTCTCAATTTGAGCTTTGATTTAAAAAAACTTTGAGAGGGTTCTGATGGAAGAACTCAAGAATGAGAAAAGTCACAGAGTTCATAGATAATAGAATTAACTCCTGATTAATTGAAGCTGTTCCCCTGGAATGTCCAGTTCGAGCTCAGAACTGGAATCCTGTGTTTAACTCCCCCGAACGTGGAAATTAATCACCCATATCTGCCACCAAAGAGGACTTCCTGTGCACACATGGGGCATGTGGTCAGCCAGCCTGTCCCAGCTGTCAGCTCCTTCAGAACCTGCCGCACCTGGGCCGCCTGTCTAAGATCACACATTTCTCAGGCAGCCCACATCTAAGGTGGCCAGATGAAGCACAAAACACCCAGTTCAATTTGGCTTCCAGATAAACAATAGATAGTTTAATTTTTTATGGTAAGTACACTGCAGGCAATATTTGAGACATACTCCTATTTTTAAAATATTCACTGTTTATTTGAAAAATTGAACTGGGCATCCTGTATTTTAATTTGCTAAATCCGGCAACTCTACCCATCCAATGACTCAGTGAGGTAAGAGCGGAAGGGCCAGGACCTTCTGGCCCAAAGACCGTCAGCTGTGTTGGGCAACATTGGCTCCAGAACTCCATGAAGGGTTGGCAAAGCTTTGTCCCATCAGCATTGCATTTGCCTTTGTCTTCTCCACAATCCCGCTTCCTTCTCTTCCTTAGCAGAGGGATAAGCCACTAAAGCATTTCTAAATCATACTCTGTCTTAGCATCTTTGCTCAGGGAACCCGTCCTGAGACATCTCTCCATCATAAGTTCCCTTTTAAACGTCCATAGAAAGATAAAATGAGATCTACTATAATTTGAACTCTGGAAATCAGGGAAGGGAAACCAGTGGGAAGCAATAATCAGGCATTCCTCTAATCTACACATGTGAAGAAAAAAGCATTCTTTTTTGTTTTTATTATACTTTAAGTTCTAGGGTACATGTGCACAACGTGCAGGTTTGTTACATATGTATACATGTGCTTTGTTGGTGTGCTGCACCCATTAACTCGTCATTTACATTAGGTATATCTCCTAATGCTATCCCTCCCTCCTACCCCCTCCTCACAATAGGACCTGATGTGTGATGCTCCCCTTCCTGTGTCCAAGTGATCTCATTGTTCAATTCCCACCTATGAGCGAGAACATGCGGTATTTGGTTTTCTGTTCTTGCGATAGTTTGCTGAGAATGATGGTTTCCAGCTGCATCCATGTCCCTACAAAGGACATGAACTCATCCTTTTTTATGGCTGCATAGTATTCCATGGTGTATATGTGCCACATTTTCTTAATCCAGTCTGTCACTGATGGACTTTTGGGTTGATTCCAAGTCTTTGCTATTGTGAATAGTGCCACAATAAACATACGTGTGGATGTATCTTTATTGCAGCATGACTTATAATCCTTTGGGTATATACCCAGTAATGGGATGGTTGGGTCAAATGGTATTTCTAGTTCTAGATCCTTGAGGAATCGCCACACTGTTTTCCACAATGGTTGAACTAGTTTACAGTCCCACCAACAGTGTAAAAGTGTTCCTATTTCTCCACATCCTCTCCAGCACCTGTTGTTTCCTGACTTTTTAATGATCGCCATTCTAACTGGTGAGAGATGGTATCTCATTGTGGTTTTGATTTGCATTTCCCTGATGGCGAGTGATGATGAGCATTTTTTCATGTGTCTGTTGGCTGTATGAATGTCTTCTTTTGAGAAGTGTCTGTTCATATCCTTTGCCCACTTTTTGATGGGGTTGTTAGTTTTTTTCTTGTAAATTTGACTGAGTTCTTTATAGGTTCTGGATATTAGCCCTTTGTCAGATAAGTAGATGCAAAAATTTTCTCCCATTCTGCAGGTTACCTGTTCACTCTGATGGTAGTTTCTTTTGCTGTGCAGAAGCTCTTTAGTTTAATTAGATCCCATTTGTCAGTGTTGGCTTTTGTTGCCGTTGCTTTTGGTGTTTTAGACATGAAGTCCTTGCCCATGCCTATGTCCTGAATGGTATTACCTAGGTTTTCTTCTAGGGTTTTTATGGTTTTAGGTCTAACATTTAAGTCTCTAGTCCATCTTGGAAAAAAGCATTCTGCATAGCAAATGAACAGTGTTCCTAGAAGTCCAAAATATGCTAAGGAGAAAACAACTGGAATAATTAGTAATCAAAGAAAAGCAAATACATATCATAGAACAATCATTTTTTACCCAACAAGTTGGTAAAAATAAAGAAGGAATATATACAGTATTGTCGAGTGTATGATAAAGTAACCAATTGTATGTTTTGCTAATAAAAGTGTGAAGTGGTAGATTTCTAGAAGGCAAAGATTATATCATGTACATATACCTGAACCTAGGAATTTTATGCCTAGATATTTAACCTAAGGAAATAAACATATGTACAACCACATAGGAACAAAACTTTAAAATCTCAAAAAATTAAAAACTACCAGTAAGGTTGGTCAAACAAATTATAGCAGTTCTATTACAACCAGAATAACTTGAAGGCATTTTAAATTACCATTTGTGTATATTCATTGACATGGAAAAATATTTATGATACATTTTATATGAAAAACAGATTTCATGTTTATATATATGATGTCCCATTTTTATTTACAAAAATACAGATTTATATTTTTAAAAAAATAATTATAAATTTTAAGTGTTTATATTTGAATGGTGGTATTATAAGTGATTGATTTTTTTTGTAATTTGTAATTTTTTCTATGATGAATAATACTATTTGTATGATTTAGCAAACAATACTTTGCTCTACACTATATGCACCAAAACCTTCAGATTTTTTCGCCTTGACCTCAACTTTTTCTTTTTTCTTTTTTACCTTTCTGTAACATTTTATATATTAAATAGTTTACTGTATAGAATCCTTTTCCACCATCTTGGCTTTGCATTATTTTGTTCTTTTCTATCTAAAACTCTCTTCCTTAGTTCTTTTTCCTTTTCCCTTTATGCTGATATTACCCAATATTGTGTCGTCAGATCTTTTCTCTCTTTTTTCCATCTGTATGACTTACATCATTGTCTATATGCAGATAACTCAAACATCTTAATCTTAGCAACACTGACTTCCCTCAAGTGCATGTGAAACCCTAGTTCCAAATGCCCACTGGACTTCCAGATTCAAACATTTATACTGCACCTGCTATGTTCGGGAAATAGAGCCTAGAGAAGAGGCTGCAATGACAAGGAGAGCCCACAAATCTCCATGAAGAAACATCCAGTCTCCACTTGGATATGCCAATTTCAAAATATTTCGCCATTTCCCAAGTCAGCTCTTATTCCTGATCTTTCTTTTTCTATTACCAGCACAACTATCATTTTAGTTACCCAGCTATGCCTATGGCAGTAATTAATTAATTAGTTCACTTAGCAAGTGAGGGATCTGATAAAATAATGGTACTCAGCCTCAGCTATATATAAGAATCACCCAGGAAGCTTCAAAAAAATACTGATGCTTATTTCCCACCCCAAAGATTCTGATTTAATGGGTCTAGTATCCCAAAAGGGCAGTAAGAGTTTTATCGCCTCCCCAGGTGGTTTATAATTTCAGCAAGAATTGAAAGTCACTGTGCTAGACACAGAAAGAGCAGCATATAATGACTGATTGTGTGATGAGAGGAAAAAGGTTAAAGCTTTTTAAAGAACTGTACTTACTTCCTAGTGATATCATCTGAGTTAAATATATATATGCTGGATGGCAGAAGCTGAATCAGCTTTCCTAGTGCACTTGTCTCTTTATCAACTCAACTCTAGCCTTTATACTATTTCCAGAATGCATGGAGAGAATATAGCCATACTGTCATTTAGGCACTCCCATGCTGTGACCCACAGTCTTTGGTGTTGTTCCACACATACATCAGTTAAATAGGACTACCCATTGCTCCCCAGACATTGTCTGTGATTTAACTCTGCCTTTGCCCTTACTATTCCTCCCACCTTAACCATCCTTCACTCCCACCTCAATCAATCACAACTCCACCAATTCATTAGCTCTAAGGATCAATGGTGAACCAACCTTGATAGCACGCCCGTCTGCATGCCCAGGAGTAATTCCTCACCCTCCTAAACTCCAAAGCACCCCTTATTATACTTAACAAACTTAACAAACTCTGTCTATGGAAACGTTATGAGTACACTCATCATATACTTCCAATCAGATTTTAAGCTACCTGAGGGCCAAAGGTAAGATCCCTTATTTCTACATACAGAAATGAAGGAGGGAAAGCTGAGGGCTCCGGAGTCATCCTGCCTGAGTTTATACCCAAACTCTGCCAACTACACACAGTGTGTGTGACATTTAGGCAAGCAATTCACCTTCTGAATCTCTTTCCTCCTCCTCTGAATGAAGATAACAATAGGACCACACAAGATTGTTATAAAGGTAAAATAAAGAGATATATACAAAGCACTTCGCACAATAATTGCTCCAAATGGCATTGATGATGATGGGAACCAGTGTTTGGGGGTCTAAACTATGTCAAGAAGATGTTTAGTTAGGAAGGTGACAGCATCTCTGTGTAGTAAATAGAAGGCAAATAAAAGCTCTTGGATTTGGAAAATGTTTATTATATTTTCTAACATTACTCCCTAGGACAACTGAAGTTATTATTGCAGTTTCAATTATTCCAGACAGTTAGTCCTGCTTCCTGATAGTATGTAAATTTCCCAGCTTGGTGCCATCTCTAAGATTCTAAATTTCATTTTGCACTGACAGCTTTTCTAAAAACTCCGCCACTCAGAGACCCCCGTGTCCTAAATGCTGTTTCTTTGTGGAGTACAACGTTTTTAATTGGGTGAAACAGTGATGGAGAGCATGTCAGAATTCCACGCAGGATACACTCATTTGTGAAACATGCAATCCCGCTGTTAAGCCTGCAAGGAACCAAGAGAGCAACAAGCTATTTCTACCTAGTGGGCTGATAGCATTACAGCCTCTGGATCTGAAATGAGATCTATTTTAAATTTAATTCATTTTCTGAGGGATACATAACAAGAGCCTCTGCTGTATGCACCTGAATCAAAAGACCATAAGCCGTACTGACAGTGAGGCAGGGGAAGGTGAGGTCTCAGAGGCAGCTTCCTCAGGGATTCCCCGTCGCCAGGTTGTCATCTCTCCCAGCAAACACAGTCTTGCTGTTTTTTATGCCTACCTGAAGTAGACATAACAGAGACATAACAAAGAATACATCAGTGTGTTGAGGCTGCAAACAAACGGAGCATCTGCTCATAGAGTGGCTCTGTAAATTTTTTTCCCTCCTTTATCATCAACTTTCCTCTCTGTGGTGGAACCTTCTTATCAGCACTGAAACATGTTCAAGTCCCTCTTATCTTTAAAAGTAAAAATAAAATATAAAAAATCTACCCTTGGTCCCACTCCCTCCTCCAGTGACTGCTCCACTTCTCATCCCCTTCAAAAGGCATCAACCTACTCTCTACATTCACGGTGTGCCTTCCTCATGCCTCATGCATATTTCAAACCACCTCGACATGGATGGCTTCCAAATCCTCATCCTCTGACTTCATGAGAACCATGCTGAGGTCACTAATGACTTCCAGGTAGCTAAATCCATTCCTCAGCTTACGTGGCACAATTAACCAGGAGCTCCTTCTTTCCAGGAGCTCTTGATCACATCCAATGACCAACGACCCCTCACTTGATGTCCTCAACCCACCCAGACCTCCCCTCTGAGTAGTGCATATCCAAATGCCGACTCCACCTCTTCTACCTGCTTTCTCAAAAGCTCTGCAAAACATCTTCCAAACTAGCTGTCACCTCCACTGCTTATGTGATCACACCAGATACCCAGAGGTATCTGGTATCTGGTATCCTTGACCCTTCCCTTGCTGTGGTCCATGCTAACCATTGCAGGGCCCAGAGTAAGAATATGTATGGCGCTCATATGCATACGTGTAGCTTTTATGTTTGCGTAAAGAATCAGTATCATACTTCATTCATGTTGGGTCTAAACCAGAGTAGTATGAGTTGTGAAGTATAGCAGAATATTCCTCAGCTGCCACGCAAAAGCACTCCGGAGACCACAGTAACTTAGAAGTATGCCAGCGCTAAGTAAAACAAACAATGAAGGTGGCTACTGAACCTACTGAGAAATTACACTTCGTTTCATTCATGTAATAGACTAAAGTCCATTAATTCATCTCTTCTTTTATGGAGGCATTTGCTCTGCTCAGATCCTTCCTGCACTGAAAAGCAGTGTTAGCAACAGCTCACGCCAAAGTCGCCACAACATTTAGATGCCTTTGTGTAGAGAAGCCAGGTTGAAGAGACGGAAAGAACCATCTTCCTGGGACCCAGGCAGCCTTAGTCTTGAAAGTGGTTGTTTAAGGTTATGGGCAAGTGACTTGCCTGGGCTGAGAGAGACCCATTTGTTTATTAATACCTTTATTTTTTGTGAGTGTTTGTGATGTGAGTAGTCTTCTAAAACAGGAATTGGCAAAATTTTTGGTACATATTTTAGGCTTTCCAGGCCAGAAAGGCCACTGTAGCAAAGAAGTAGCCACAGAATGAATGAGTGCAGCTGTGTTTCAATAAAACTTTATTTAAAGAAAAAATCAGGACAGGGGCCCACTTTGGCCCATGGGCTGGAGTTTGCCAATCCCTGGAATAACGTATAAGGCCCAGAGTCGGGTCTCTTTTGCCCCAAACTAAGAGTAGTATTGCCCTCATTCTCTGCTTCTAATAAATCATCCTGTTTTACTTTACATCTTAAATATGTTTCAAATCCATGCACTTCTGAACATTTCACCATCACCACCCTGATCAACACTGCTTTTATTTCCCACATGGGCTACAATTTTGGAATAACCTCTTAATAGGCTTCTCATTTCATTTCCGCTCACCCACTCTCTTACATCACTTCTGCAGCTAAGCTGATTTTTCTAAAATGCAAATATGACCACGTTGCTTCTCAGCTAAACACTTTTTCGTACCGTCCCTGAAAAATCAAAACCACAGTTTTCAACATGATCTATCAGCCCCTCGCCAGCCTCAACAAAGGCCTCCCCTCTTTTGACCTACCCTCAAGCTGCAGCGACTTGGTTCACATCTTCAGGTGCTCAAGTTACCTTCCTTCCCGCGTGCCGCCTCCTCTCCTTGAAAAACCATTGCTCCTCTTTATCCGGGAAATTCTTACCCTTTGCCTGGGGCTCCTCTAAAAAGGGAATTTTCTGCCCTCCCACATCAAGCCTGGCATCATCATTTTTTTTCCAGCTACTTACCCCAGTTTAAAAAAAAAAAAAAAAAAAAAGAGTTGCTTGAGTCATCAATCGCTGAATAAAGTACAGGCTCAATGCGGACAGAGCAATGCCTTGTTTAGTCCATTGTCAGGTGCACCCAAATCAAGAACATCTCATTCTATGAGGAGGAGTTAAAGGAATCAGAAGTGGGAATGTGGGCAGTAGAAGGAGAAGGAGAAAGAGCAGGCACCGAACAGGGAGGAGAGAGGACAGGGCAAGTCATGCCTTCAAACACATCAAAGTGTTCCAGGTAAAAGTGGCCACAGGCATAGTCTACGTGGCTTCAGACAGAGATCAGCATAGTGCCCACAGCTGGAAGTTAATGTGAAGGTTTAGGCCTGGAACTTTTAAGAAATATCTAGGTCGGGGGTGATGGCTCACGCCTGTAATCCCAGCACTTTGGGAGGCCGAGGCAGGAGAATTACGAAGTCAGGAGATCAATACCATCCTGGCTAACACGGTGAAACACCGTCTCTATTAAAAATACAAAAAATTAGCCGGGCGTGGTGGCACGTGTAGTCCCAGCATGTGTAATCCCAGCATGTGTAGCATGTGTAGTCCCAGCTACTCGGGAGGCTGATGCAGGAGAATCATTTGAACCCGGGAGGTAGAGGTTGCAGTGAGCTGAGATCGCACCACTGCACTCCAGCCTGTGTGACAGAGCAAGACTCCTTCTCAAAAATAAATAAATAAATATCTAGTGATTAAAGCTGTCCAGCAATGGAAGAAGCTGGTCTCATTGTGACAGCCTCCCTAGGACTGTGCTGTGAGAGGAAAATTGTCCCTGTAGGACCAGAAAAAGATTTCTCCCTCCTCTGCCTCTGAAGACTTTTGCGGAAGCAGTTTGGCAGTTCTACTCAATCCCTTTGTCTGTTGCTGTAACTGTTATTGTTATAAAATGTTCACCTAAAAACTAAAATAGGACACATACAACTCAAGTCCCTCGCGGTCGATTCTTCACCCTGTACATTTACATACTTTGCTGTGGGTTAGATTGCGTCTCTCAAAAAAAAAGATTATGTTGATGTCCTAATCCCCAGTATCTCAGAATGTCATGTTATAGGGGGACAGGGCCTTTACAGATATGATCAAATTAAAATAAGGTAATTGGGCCTGTAATCCCAGCACTTTGGGAGGCCGAGGCGGGCGGATCACCTGAGGTCAGGAGTTCGAGACCAGCCTGGCCAACATAGTGAAACCCCGTCTCTACTAAAACTACAAAAATTAGCCGGGCATGGTGGTGGGCACCTGTAATCCCAGCTACCCGGGAGGCTGAGGCAAGAGGATCACTTGAACCCAGGAGGCAGAGGTTGCAGTGAGTCAACACTCCAACCTGGGCAACAGAGCGAGACTCTGCCAAAAAAATAAAAATAACAACAACAAAAATAAGGTCATTGGGGTGGGGTAAGTCCTAATCCAATATGATTGGTGTTCTTATAAAAAGGGGAAATCTGGACGCAGATGCACAGGGAGACACACACGGAGGGAAGATGAGGGGAAGACGCAGAGAGAGCACCGTCTAAAGCCAAAGCACCCCTCAGGCTACCAGAAGCCAGGAGAGAGACCAGGGACAGATTCTTCATCACAGCCCTCCGGAGGCACCAAGTCTGCTGTTACAGACCAAACTGTGTGCCCTCAATATTTCTACATTGAAGCTCCAGTCCCCAGTATCTCAGAATATGACTGTATTTGTAGATAGAGCCTTAGAAAAAGGTAATTAAGTTAAAGCAGAATCACTTTGGTGAGCCAGTCTCACTGGTGTCCTTATCAGAAGAGGAGATTAGGACACCTGAAAGAGACTAGGGATGCCCATACAGAGAGAAGGCCACATGAGGACACAGTGAGAAGACAACCATCTGCAAGCCACGGAGAGAGGTCTCAGGAGAAACCAACCATGCTGACACCTTGATCTCGAACTTTCAGCCTCCAGAACTGTGAGAAAATGCATTTCTGTTGCCTATGCCCCTCAGCCGGTGGTATTTTATTACAGCAGGCCCAAGAAACTCATACATTTTCCCACAGCACTACTTTGGTATATGTTGCTTTAAAATTGCATTAAACATGCATTTTCCCATGAACAATATATAATACTGCTTTGGACATTTCTTGACTCTGTATGGATGGCATTGCATCATGTGCATCCTTCTCAGCTTGCTCTTTTGCTTAACATTATTTTTATGAGATTTGTCCATGTGTATTCATGCTGCTCTCACTGGTGCTTTTTCATTGCTGTATAGTATTCCATTTTACGAGTGTGCTACAGTGTATTTACCCATGCCATGATGATGGGTTTTTAGACTGTTTGCACTTTTTCACTGTTACAAACAATGCTCCCATAAATATTTTTTCAGTCCCAGTATGTAAGTGTTAAATGGAAGTAACGGTGAGACTCAGTTCTCCTTCCAGCCTGATCACCATATAAGCTCTTAAAAAAATTCAGCCAATCAAACAACACTGAGAGATAACCCTGTTCCAGGCAGCCACTCACATGGAAATTAATGCAGGACAGAAGATGCAGTTTCTACTAGGGAAAGGAATCTTTATCTACAACAAATATTTACTGAAAGACCATTCTGGGGTAAACGAGGCATTGAGAATATAAAGATGAATAGGACAAGGCTCTTGCTTTCATGGGGTTCACAATCTCATCGGATGGTTCCATAGACGATAGAAAGGGTGAACACTAGGGAGCAGCTTACACTAGGAACCAAATGAGTAGTGTGGGGAGCAGTGCTCTGGGAACATGGGAAAACTCGCTTTGGGCTGAGGACAAGGTCTTCATACTGGACTTGAAGATGACTAGACTCAGAGAAACACAGAGAAAAAAGGAACTACGCCATGTGGGAGTTTCTCTCAGTAGCAGATTGGAAATGCATGTGGTCAGCTTAGCAGACAGTAATTGACTAATGTGTTTGTCAAGGAGAGAGAGTTAGAGGTTGAATAGGGCAAAACATGGATGCCTGGGGAGATTGTGCTTCATCCTCTAAGTAAAAGGGAACTTTGAGGATTACCTATGACATGTTGAATGCCCACCCCTAAGAGTGTATAAAGAGAGGGCAATCACTGTGTTCAGGAGATGATACGGAGCCCATTCATACAACAGGATGAAGTTGAACTACCTCATCTCTAAGACCCTGTGCTCTGCATCTAGCTCCCATCTGTCGAACGAATGTATTATGAGGAATGAACAAAAGGCAGCCCAGTAGACGGTGTTTAAATATGAAGGCTTCAGACTTGGGCTCAACCCTCATCTTCACCACGAGTGTCCTTCCTGAGCCTCTGTTCCCGCTTCTGTAAAACAGTGAGGATAAACGTATAGACATCTGGGGCGACACAGGCAGAGTCCCCAGTGCAGTGCTGGCCTGATGAACGCTCAGCAACATGACGGCCATTGTGAGGTTGAAGCACCACTTTAGTAAGGCAGATCAGATAGGACCTTTGACAATAACACCTACCACAACCCATTTTATGGTGCTTTTATTTCAGAGTGTTCCCATCTCAACCATCTTATTTATTTCAGCACACAATACCATGCATTAGGAATGCCTTGAGAACGTTTAACGTCATCAAAAATAGATACATGGTATGAGATAGAATAGAGCATGATCCAAATTCTTCATGAATTTAGGAATCCATTTTGGATTCCCTTGTTTTTGGAGGTTCTTCAGAGCCAGCAAGGCGGCTCATCAGCCAAACGGTCAAGTGCACTTAATTTATTTTTGTTTTTGTTTTTTTTTTTTTGAGACAGTCTCACTCTGTCGCCCAGGCTGGAGTACCGTGCACAGTCTCGGCTCACTGCTATCTCCACCTCCCGGATTCAAGCGATTCTCCTGCCTCAGTCTCCTGAGTAGCTGAGATTATAGGTGCGTACCACCACGCCCAGCTAAATTTTGTATTTTTAATAGAGACGGGGTTTCACCAGGTTGGTCGGGCTGGTCTCAAACTCCTGACCTTGTGATCCACCTGCCTCGGCCTCCCAAAGTGCTAGGATTACAGCTGTGAGCTACCGAGCCCAGCCACCCTTAATTTGTCATCCTGAAACAGAAGAAAAATCTCCAGGAGGTCTTACTTCCTAGTCCTGGCTCTGCCCATCACTGGGCAGACTGATTTTCCACATCTGGAAGCAAAGGGAGAAAAACCATCCCTCAAAACTCACTAGGATCAGTTCTAAAAAGGAAGACTATCTTACTCATCTTTGTATGTTCAGAGGCTAGTTTGGGGCCTAACCAGGCATTTGTCTGGGAGATGGTATGGCAAGAGCGCAGGCCTTGGAATCAGGTAGCTCAGGTAGCCTTGAGCTCACACCAGGGAGTAGACCACTGCCAGCAACGAGGCTGTGAGCAAATGACCTAACCACTGGGCGCCTCACTCTTCTCATCTGTAAACTGGGCCACCAAATTTGCAAGGCCAGTGAGGATTGGTGCTCAGGGGTGCAACAAACCCAATACAGAGAAGCCACGCTGCTGATTTTCAAGCCTATGGCTTAGAGCAGATTTTCCCCTAATAGATTTTTCTGAGCACCACCTCAGATTCGCGTCTGGTGTTTTCAGCTTAACATGCAGATTCAGAGCTCCGTGCAAACCTACCGAATCAAAGTAGAGGTTACCTTTCCCATTCTGTACTTTTAGCAAGTTTTCCAGGAAATTTGGGTGTGCACTCAAGTTTAAGTGTAAGGCGTGATTTAGGTTCTATTGGATGGATAAAGCGCTCCTCCCAGTAAATGATTACACATGGTTTTTACTCTCAGGCATCAGGAAATCGGGGTGAGAAGCTCCTGCTTAGAGATGATAGCAGCCCTGTTGGGGGCTTCAAACACAGTTAACACTGTTAGGAAAGAAAGACTTGTGACGCTTCCACGGAGACCTCGCAGATTTCCTGAAACCAGGCAGGCAGCAGGAAGCACAGAGATGCCTTTGCCTCCCAGCACACCACAGATTGGCAGTGAGCTTCACTTGAACAAGGACATGCACCTTGGTAATGTTCTCCTCATTTCCACAAACCTCAGGCAGCCAAAGTTCCTGTGCAAAGCAGAGACTCCTCTCCTCCCTTGATCTTAATGGGGCCAACTTCTTCAGGCAAAGCCAATGATGCAAAAAAAAAAGCCAAGCACCGAAACATTTAAAGGCATAAAGCAAACAACATTTTTAGCAGAGGTTTCCTAAAATGACAAGATCGTTTGCAACATTTTTTAATGACAGCGATGATGATGACAAATAATCCACCGTCAGTAGGAAGCTGAGCTTTTCTGTTTCCATTTTGAATAACGTCCACTTTAAAAGGTTAGATTGCTCTGCAGTGAGGTTAAAACCATTGTTACTTCTCCTCCGTCTTGGAATAGATAAAAGACTATTTCTGAAGCCTCCAAGAAGGTTGTTAGAGCAAGAAATAAACGTTGTGTGGATTTTCCAATGCTGTTGAGCAAAGGTGAACTACTCTAGAAGCAAGTGGAAGGCCAGGACGTAAATCTCTCTAGCTGCACACGTATCTAAACGTCAGTATCTACAGAAGGTCAACTGATTTCCTGCGAGTTCAGAATAAATGGGTCACATTCTCAGTGGCTCCTAAATCTGGTCCTACAAGACCTTAAAGTTTTTCCATTTATTTGAAAAAGTGGGAGACAGTGGTGTTTGGTGATTGAAGAGGGTGGGGGATGTTTGCTGGTAGTACTGACAAGCAAGGTAAGCCCGGTCTTTTAAAGTGGCACATTTTCAATAGCTTTCAGATGAAATGTTGGTGTGAAAGTTATTAAGAGAAGGATGATAAACCATTAGGGGAAGCAGTGTGAAAAGGAGGTCAGGGTATTCAATACGAGCTTGAATCATAGGGGTCAAATGAGGAGACACACAGAAAAACAGGCACAGCTGAGGCTTTGGAAAGGTGTTCTCACTCTGGCCAATGCCCAGCGCTAGCCTCAGGGTCCACCCCACCTTCAGAAGCTGAGGGTGACACCTCCTTACAAGGGCGTGGTACTCTTGATGCTCAAGCCACCTTCGACTTTTACCTGGGGTTGCAAATAAGGGTCAATAGCGAGGAGAGGTCAAAGATACTCAAAATAATTAAGCTTCCTGCCACTAAAAATTTAAGCCAATGGAAATGTATTTGAGATGGCTATAACAGGAAGAGAATCCTATCCTGGGTAGGAAATTCAAAGGTGTTTGCCCCGGGAAGATTTCATCTGTACCCTTCATATTTAGAACACCATCTACACTGCTGAGTGTCCAAAAGCCGTTCTTTCTTGCATTCTGAACTCTGTATTGTGGTCTCAATCCTTTCCCATGCAATATAGAGAAAATTCCTGAATTTACCATCCAGAGAAGCATGGCAATCCCGATGCCAATGCTAGTGGGGTTAGCTTAGGAAGAGGCACATGAACCAGCCCTGACTAACAAGCTTATCTTGTTAAGATAAGAGAGCGAGTCTTTTGGGATCTTCTGGGAGTTATTTCCTCTGTTGGAAATACAGAGATACAGGGAAAAACTCTCTTTCTCTCCTAGAGATTGTCTTGTCTGGATGCCATACTTGGAACTGCTGAAGCCATTCCGAGACCATGAGAGGAGCCATTATTCCAAAATGGAAAATGGGAGAGATGTAAAAACCTGCCCAGCTGCCCAATCAACTAACCTTAGAGCTGTCCTATTTCAGGTTTTCTTGTTAAGTGACATAATACATTTTCCCCATTGCTTATAACAAATTGAATTTGGAGGTTTTGTTACTTGCAGCTTAAAGTATCCTCACTGATGTAAACATGAACATTCTCAGGTTGCTGGTCAGACTTCATTCTGCCTTTGTCTCTTTAAACACATAATTGCATCATTAGGAGAACACATGTACAACACCCAAGATCAAATGGAGACTACATAGAAAGAACAGGCTGACAAACCCATTGGAAAGTACAGCTTTCTCCTTGCCCAATCTTACCAGATTGAATAAAAATAAGAATAGCTAGCCGGGCACAGTGACTCAGGCCTGTAATCCCAGCACTTTGGGAGGCCGAGGTGGGCAGATCACGAGGTCAAGAGATCAAGACCATCCTGGCCAACATGGTAAAACCCTGTCTGTACTAAAAACACAAAAATTAGCTGGGCGTGGTGGCACATGCCTGTAGTCCCAGCTACTCAGGAGCCTGAGGCAGGAGAATCGCTTGAACTCGGGAGGTGGAGGTTGCAGTGCGCTAAGATCGCGCCACTATACTCCAGCCTAGCAACAGAGCAAGACTCCATCTCAAAAAAAAATAAGAATAGCTAACATGTATTTCTATGTACATCCCAGGCACAGTGATGGGCATTTTACAACAGTTATCTCTTTTCATCCTAACTTTTTAGATATCTACTGATATTGTGGTTTTGATGACAATAAATTACCTGGGAAATGTTGATAATCATTCTTGTTAATCATAGAGGATTATTTAATCCTTTCACTTAAATGCCTTATGCAAAGTATGTACACATTTGTTCTGATATTTGATTTTCCCAATTTTTTAGTACATGAAAATTAAAGCTGAGAGCACACAACTCGTAAACAGCAGAAATGGAAATCGAATCTTGACCTCCCCCAGTACTCTTCTCACTTTACCTTATGTCTCTCATACACTGTCATTAACAGTGTCAAATTATTTAAAAACTGGAATAAAAATTATACTCTTATTGTGGCCTAAAGCCTTGCTACTCAAAGTGAGGTCCGTGGGCCAATATCACCTGAAAGCTTGTGATAAATGTAAAATCTTAGGCCCCACCCCAGACCTGCTGAATAAGAAACTGCTTTTGAGTAAGATTCCCAGTAACTCAAATGTACATGACAGCGTGAGGAGTACTGGGCTAGAGGGTGCAGCCCTTGGAAGAAAGGAAGGCAGCAGTAATTACGGAATGTTAGTCTAAGAGAACTCAAGAAAGACCATGGAGGTGACAGCAAGTGTCTGTGCAGGGCCTGCATGGGCTGTCTGAGCAGTGTTTATATGAGTTTGGTAGTCAGTCTCCTGACAAAAGTTAATCTAGATGCTTTGTGTTCCAAATAACAGAAGAGTCCTCTTGGCTTAAACATTAGTTCTTACACGAATAGCTGAGAAAAACACTCCTGAATACAAACACAAGATAAATCAAGAGCAAATTGAATTCAGCACTTGGATCCAACCTGCAGTCTAGCAGTGAGCCAAGATCGCACCACCACCCTCCATCCTGGGTGACAGAGCAAGACTAAAAAAAGAAAAAGAAAGAAAAAATTAACAAAGATATTAGGACCTGAACTCAGCTCTGGATCAAATGGACCTGAGAGATATCTACAGAATTCTCCACCCAAAAGCAAGATAATAGACATTCTTCTCATCATCACGTGGCAGTTACTCTAAAATCTATCACATAATCAGAAGTTAAACACTCTTCACCAAACGCAACAGAACTCAATTCATAACCAACAGTCTCTTGAACCACAGCGTAATCAAACTAGAACTCAAGACTAAGAAGTTCGCTCAAAATCATACAATTACAAGAAAATTGTTCCTGAATTACATGAAAACAGGTTCAGAAATCAGTTCCAGAATGACTTTTGACTAAATAATGAAATTAGGGCAGGAATCAGGAAGTTCTTTGAAACTAATGTGAACAAATATACAATGTACCGGAATCTCTGGGATACTGCTAAGGCAGTATTAAGAGGTAACTTTTTGAGTTTTTTTTTTTTTTTTTTTTTTTGAGATGGAGTCTCACTCTGTCACCAGTCTGGAGTGCAGGGGTGCGATCTCGGTTCACTGCCACCCCTGCCTCCCAGGTTCAAGCAATTCTTCTGCCTCAGCCTCCCAAGTAGCTGGGACTACAGGTGCATGCCACCATGCCCAGCTAATTTTTTTATTTTTAGTAGAGATGGGGTTTCATCATGTTGGCCAGGGTGGTCTCAATCTCTTGACCTCATGATCTTCCTGCCTCAGCCTCCCAAAGTGCTGGCATTACAGGTGTGAACCAACACACCCAGCCTAAGAGGGACATTTATAGCACTAAATGGCCACATCAAAAAGTTAGAAAGGTCTCAAGTTAACAACTTAACATCACAACTATTAATAAAAGAACCAGAGAACCAAGAACAAACAAATCCCAAAGCTAGAAGAAGACAAGAAATAACCAAAATCAGAGCTAAACTGAAAGAGACAGAGACATGAAAATCTATTCAAAAGATCAACAAATGCAGGAGCTTGTTTTTTGAAAAAAGTTAATAAAATAGACTGTTAGCTAGACTGATGAAGAAGAAAAGAGAGAAGATTCAAATAAACACAATGAGAAACGATAAGGGGGATATTACCACTGACTCTATGGAAATACAAACAAACATCATAGAATATTATAAACACCTCTATGTACGTAAACTAGAAAATCTGGAAGAAATTGATAAATTCCTGGACACATACACCCACTCAAGACTGAACCAGGAAGAAACTGAATCCTGACTAGACCAATAATGAATTCTGAAATTGAGACAGTAATAAACAGCCTACCAACCAAAAAAAGCCCAGGACCAGATAAATTCACAGCTGAATTCTACCAGACGTACAAAGAAGAGGTTGTATCACTCCTACTGAAACTATTTCCAAAAACTGAAAAGTAGACACTCCTCCCTAACTCATTCTATGAGGCCAGCATCATCCTGATACCAAAACCTGGCAGAGATACAATAAAAAAAGAAAACTTCAGGCCAGTACCCCTTATAAATATCAATGCAAAAATCCTCAACAAAATACTGGCAAATCAAATCCAGCAACACATCAAAACGCTTATTTATCATGATCGAGTAGGCTCCATCCTGGGATGCAAGGTTGGTTCAACCCATGCAAATCAACAAGTGTGATTCATCACATAAACAGAACTAAAGACAAAAAACACATGATTATCTCCAAATATACAAAAGTGACTTTCTACAAAATTCAGCATACTTCATGTTAAAAACTGTCAATAAAGTAGATATTGAAGGAACATACCTCAAAATAATAAGAACCACAACCAACATCATACTAAATGGGTGAAAGCTGGATGCATTCCCTTCTTGAAAACCAGCACAAGACAAGGATGCCCTCTCTCACCACTCCTATTCAACATAGGATTGGAAGTTCTGGCCAGGGCAATCAGGCAAGAGAAGGAAATAAAGGGCATTCAAATAGGAAGACAAGAAGTCAAACTATCCCTGTTTGCAGATAACATGATCCTACATCTAGAAAACCCCATCGTCTCAGACCAAAAGCTTCTTAAGCTGATACGCAACTTCAGCAAAGTCTCAGGATACAAAATCAATGTACAAAACTCACCAGCATTCCTATACACCAACAACAGTCAAGCCAAGAGTCAAGCTTGAATGAATCCTCATTGAAAAGGACCACAAGAAGAATAAAATACCCAGGAATACATCTAACTAGGGAGGTGAAAGATTTCTACAAGAAGAACTACAAACCACTGATCAAAGAAATCAGAGATGACACAAACAAATGGAAAAACATTACATGCTCATGGAGAGGAAGAATCAATATCATTAAAACTGCCATACTTGCTCAAAGCAAGGTATAGATTCAATGCTATTCCTATTAAACTATAATTAACATTCTTCACAGAACTAGAAAAAAAACTATTTTAAAATTCGTATGGAATCAAAAAGAGCCTGAATAGCTAAGGCAATCCTAAGCAAAAAGAACAAAGTGTGATGGAAGCATCACACTACCCAACTTCAAACTATACTACAGGGCTACAGTAACCAAAACAGCATGATACTGGTATAAGAGCAGACACATAGACCAATGAAACAGAATAGAGAACCCTAACCCTAATAATATTTTAGAAAGAACAAAAAATAGAGTAGATAGTGTTAAATATTAAATTAATGACATAGAGAAGGGTTTTAGGTATTCTCAGTGAATGAGAAAGACAAAGAAATTAAAGCAATTGCAGAGTGGATGATTCATGTAGAAGGCCAAGAAGATCCAACCAAAAGCTAACTGGGACTCCTGTCATTAAGAACCAAAAAATGGGAAAAAATATTTAGAGATACAACATCAAAAAATTTCTGTGAAGTGGAAAAAACAGAATCTGCAAATTAAATTCATACAACATATATGGAAAATAATAAGTGACAGAAAATTATTGGCATCAACACAGCCTCATTAAATGATTTAACTTCAAGGATAAAGACAGAATTTTTAACCCTCCTGACAAAAAAATTATAGTTCAGTGCAGGAGAAAAAGTCAGGCTAGCTTCAGATTTCACCACACAAAAAAAATTCAATGTGAGTTATTGACTATGGAGCGATACTTTAAAAGTTATGAGGGAAATAAAGTATAAAACAAGAATATATCTAGCCACGTTCATTTTCAAGTATAAGAGCAAGTAAAAAACTCAATAATATGCCAGTCTTAAGCCACTGTGGGAGAAGAAAATAAACTATTCCTATTTCTCTCTCTTTACGGTTTCTAAAAACTCTTTGCCTAAAATACAAAAAAAAAAAAAAAAAAAAAATTGAGATCTAATGTTTGGTGCTGTGAAAATTTCTTCAGATTTACTTCTTCTTGTCTTTCTTCATTTAAATGAAAGTTGAAACCTTTTATTAAAATATAAAAACGTCAGGAGAATTTCATGCCCCCTAAGAGTTGGCAGGATTGCTACTTGGACAGGTCCTTTGAGTTAGCGAATGCAAAGCAAATACACCACATGTCACACAAACACGCACGCACACACACACACACACACACACACACACATTGTGGTTGTATAAGACCCAAGTGCTTACAAACTCACTAGACTGCATGTTTCCATCTCTAATCAGATGTCTGTTTGGTAAGATAAAGCGTATCTTTTAGCAGGTCTATATCTTGCCGTGAATTTCCTCACATTGTGGCTTGCAACCAGGATTGCATATTAGAATCACCTATAGAGATTTCTTTCTTTTTTCTTTTCTTTTTTTTTTCTTTTTTTATACAGAGTCTCACTCTGTCATCATGCTGGAGTGCAGTGATGCGATCTCGGCTCACTGCAACCTTTGCCTCCCGGGTTCAAGCGATTCTCCTGCCTCAGCCCCTCGAATAACTGGGAATACGGGCACACACCACCACGCCCAACTAATTTTTTGTATTTTTAGTAGAGACGGGGTTTCACCATGTTGGCCAGGATGGTCTCAATCTCTTAACCTCGTGATCTGCCCGCCTTGGCCTCCCAAAGTGCTGGGATTACAGGCATGAGCCACCACGCCAGGCCAGAGATTTCATTTCTTAAAATACAGAGGCTTTGGTATGTGTTCTTTCTAGAAGCTTTTATCTCCAGTGCCCACACTCACTGATTTAAAGAAAACTTTCTTGCATAGGAATTCAGACTCCCTTGTAACTCCCTGTGACTGCGAGCTATTGCAGAGTCCTATGTGTTCTTGTTTACTTAGCAGTTCAAAGACATCCAGGAGAAGGCAGCACAGCAATATACAGCTCTGATCTGTTTTTCTCCTTTAAAGAAACAGAAATGGCTATTTTGCATCCTGATTGAATAGCCCAGACCTTGGCAAATATACTTATATTGGCAAATATACTTATATTATTCCATGGCATTCTTTGTGAGAGTGATGTCTTGCGGAGAATGAAAAGGTAAGGCCACCCCTCTGTAGGCAGAAGTGGAGTCTCTTCCAAAGGAAATGAGCTGTCAGTCATTTAAAAGAGATCAATTCTGGAATAGAAAAATAAAACTTGGTGGATGAGCCTTAAACTGGCTTAGAGGGGAGCTTCCTTCTCCCTTTGGGAGCCTTCCAGCAACTGAGCCTGAATTTGAAGGCAGAGAATTGCACGGAGCTTCCTAGTGAGGAAGGAAGGAGTAGAGTATGGTGGTTAAAAGACCCTGGAGTCCGCCGGGTGCAGTGTCTCACACCTGTAATCCCAGCACTTTGCGAGGCCAAGGCGGGCAGATCAGGAGGTCAGGAGATCGAGACCATCCTGGCTAACAGGGTGAAACCCTGTCTCTACTAAAAATACAAAAAATTAGCCGGGAGAGGTGGTGGGCGCCTATAGTCCCAGCTACTTGGGAGGCTGAGGCAGGAGAATGGTGTGAACCCGGGAGGCGGAGCTTGAAGGCTTGAAGTGAGCTGAGATTGCCCCACTGCACTCCAGCCTGGGCCACAGAACAAGACTCCGTCTCAATAAGAAAAAAAGAAAAAGAAAAAGAAAAAAGAAAAAAAAGACCCTGGAGTCTGGCAGCCTGGCGTCGGATGCCACTCCGTACTTGCTAGTGTGTGCCCCTGACCAGGTCACTGAAGCTGTCAGTGCCTTAGTGTCTTCATCTGTAAAATGAGGATCATAATAGCACAAAGAGTTTTGTGAGGATTAACGGAATAATACACACAAAATGCTTAGAATACTGTTTGGCACATAATAAGCACACAATAAATGTCAGCTGTTGCTTTTATTACATGGAGCAAGAAGGAAGCCTGATAAAGAATCTCAGAATTGGGCTGGACAGATGGAGAGAGATATGATAAGTCATAATCAGCCTTTCGGTAAAGGCTCTATCAGAGTTATGGTTCTGTCTTTGTATCATTAGGAAGGAAGACTTACCACCCATCTCACCCCCCGGTCCATGGCCCCAAAGCCAGGTGGAGGCAGCGTGGTCACTAGCAGCTGGTCACTATGGCTCACACTGGTGAGCTACAGCAGATCTGTTAATATCCATGTGGCCGCATGATGCGGTACCCAGTATCTTGTTCAGAAACACATTAGGCACAATTTCAGGAGGCCTAATTTCCCATAATTAAGCCAGCAGGGGTATTCACCATCAACATTTAGACATTAAAAGGAAATAAGTTCTACCTCGGCCAAAAAGTGATGAGGCCTCACCATTTGGATTATTCTAGTACAAGTATCCCAACACAACAGGTGCTCCAGACAGGGTACCAGTGAGGAACAGCAGGTACATAACACCCGGGCCACCCTGCTCTGCCGTGCTGTGGCTTGGGATGGCCTGGGATCAGCCCTCCCGCCCTGCATCACAGCTGTGGAGGTGTGAAAGCAGAGAGACCAGATGCCAGAAGCACTTATATGCCTTAGATGAGTCTCCGAGGACAATCACAGTCATAGGACAGATGACGATGTGAGCAGAAAGGGTGATTATTCATTGCCGAAACTTTGCAGTACTCTCCAGCCAGTGCTAAGATGATAAAACAACAACAGAAAAGACCTCTTTTCTGCTGGGCAAGCCCCTAGTAACCTTTGCCACTGAACTAAAAGCTTTCAAAGGGCGAACAGAAGAGCCATAAATCTCAGGGGTGACGTTAAATATTTGTCACTGAAACACTTAAGACTTGTTTCAAACCCATTCCTTTCTGAAAGTTTATAACAAATAACTGGGTGACTTAACCTCTACAAGAGCATCTCCTTTTTCACTACAAATGGAAACAAATGGTCTATAAAGAGCGGGAACCTGCTGATGGGCAATTCTTAGCCACTGTGTGGTCTCCCAGCCCTGCCCAAATGGGTGAGTTGCCCCTTTTGTTTAGATTAAACTAGCTCTTGCATCCATGACATTAGGGCAGCAAAGGTTTTAACTGGACTTTCTTTTAAACTGCCCATTAATCTTTCCTCCCTTCACCCTGCTGAATGAATGAGTAAAGTAAATTATTTACATTCTGATGTTGCAAGAACTCTTCCTACATTAAGCCTTCAGTTGAGCCTAAACATCTTTTTAGCATTTTCCTCACACCCCCGCCCCTTATCATAACTGCGTAGCTTCTCAGAGAGATCACCTGTTAGACTAAAATATGACAGGGATACAAATCTCTCCCTAACCACCTGTGTGTGCCCTGGGCACACATACCAGAGAGAAAACGTTTTTAGCCAAGTTCCAATTTTACCAAGTTTCAAATACAAGTATCTTCGTTCCCAGCATTCTAGAATGAGTTTGCTCTTCAGTATTCCATAATATTCCTTCGGCATCTCTGGAGGAAAACTGAAGCACATCAGAAACTTCGCAAAAGCTGTTTGCTATGCTTCTTGTCAGAGTGAGAAGCAAAGGCTTTTGTTGGGAAGAGTAATGTCACCTGCATCAGCTCTCTCTGGGCTCAGAGGGACAAGCAGCCACCTACATGGAGGGTTTTCAAGCATGGGGCTGGGAAGTGACTCAGTAGGATGCACACCCACACTAAAGTTCTCATTCAACCCTGAAACCCCACTTCAGACAATTCACTTCTCTTGTATGACAGAGAAAAAGAAAGAAATAAGGTTTCTGTAAGCTATCAGAGCAGAAGGAGCCAGAAAAGGCCACTGAAAAGGAATCCATAAAGCAAGGTCAGGGAATCAGAAAAGAATTAGAAGCACAGACTGTCGCAGGCATCAGGAAACCTTGGCTGCCTGCAATCTAAATAACTATTTCCTATTAAGTTCGAATTAATAAAGTAACTTTTAATTAGAGGAAGATAAACCAAGCAATATCTATTAGGACAAAGATACATTTACGAAGCATCTGTTCTTCCCTCTCTTTTTTTTTTTTTTTTTTGAGACGGAGTCTCGCTCTGTCGCCCAGGCTGGAGTGCAGTGGCACGATCTCGGCTCGCTGCAAGCTCCGCTTCTCGGGTTCACGCCATTCTCCTGCCTCAGCCTCCTGAGTAGCTGGGACTACAGGCACCCGCCACCGTGCCCAGCTAATTTTTTGTATTTTTAATAGAGACGGGGTTTCACTGTGGTCTCGATCTCCTGACCTTGTGATCCGCCCGCCTCGGCCTCCCAAAGTGCTGGGATTACAGGCGTGAGCCACCGCGCCCGGCTCTTCCCTCTCTTAATATGCTGCCTCATTCATTTCCTTAGGCCTTAATTTCTTTTGGCCTTCTTTACAAGTTCTTAGCTTCCCCTAACAAGCATTTGTTACTTAAAGCCAGCCCCCATATAAGTCATATTTTGCTGGCTCTTGCCCAAAGTTTGCCACTAACTGAAGACATTTGTCCCCTGAAGATCACCTCCAACCGTTGATCATTTCAGCAGGCACCCAGGGAGAACAGTGTCACCTCTGGCTTTGTTTTGGTTAGTGGTTAACATTTTCTTCCTCTGATATTTTAACACCAATGATGTCCTGAGGCATGAAGGTCCCCTCTGAGCCTTGCCACTGGTTTCTGCTAGGAATTGCCATCCCTCACTATGTTCTCCAACGAATGCAGAAGGATAGGAAACGCTGTCTTCTGGGATCCTTAGCACCAAAGCTCCCTGTAAAATTCTCCCTTCCTTTTGTTCCTTTTGTACCCCACTCTGTCTTATGAACAACAAAGAAATGCTGCCTGTGTTTCAATATGTTACGGTTATTGGCCAAAACAGTCTTCAGATTTTTGCTCAGACACATCTTCCTTGCTGGTTCGCAGATAGCAGCCAGGATCAGGACACAAATCTGAGTGCAAAGCACTGCCTGGAACTCAGACTCCTGTCTCCCTTCCACTGCACATGGGCTTGGCACTGGACCAAGTTTTTCTCCATGGCACTTTATGGCAATCAACTTCTGGTGGCCAGTCCTACTGGTAACCCAGACATGTAAATTCTGGCAATAGACACAGCTGAGATTCAAGCTTAGGAACCCAGCCTCTGCCTCGCACACACTAGTATTACTTCACTCGTACTAAAGTATTACTTAACTTATATTAAAAGCCATCAAGTCTCAGCTAGCTCTTCTGTAGCCCCACCCTTCTTTATTTCTGGAGAAATTCATAAATACTGGCTAGAGACCAGTGGCATCGGGAATGCCTGCATCGTTCGTTAAAAATACAGACATCGGGCCCTCGTCCAGAGCTTTCGAATCAGAAGCTCTTTGTTGAGACTCAAGCATCTTTTTCTTTTTAAGTTCGTTCAGATGATTCTTTCAGACAGCTAGCTTTGCAAAGGGCTATTTCAGAGCGCCGGTCTAATTTCAGCCCTGTCTGAGCATTCCTTACCCTCACCAAATTTGACTTCTTCTAGAATGTTGTTCTCTCTCGGCCTTCCCAGACTTGCATAATTGAGGCATGTTATGGCCCCCTTCGCATCTGTTCTTTCTACTAGACTCTCTTGAGTCTGAGCTAAAGCCTTAGCTAGTGCTTCACCCACTTGTGGAGATGGAGGAAGGAGGGGCGTGAGGGGATTCAGATACTAGGGGTGCCACCCCAGATCAGATTCAGCATATCCAGAGCTGGGCCCAGGAATCTTTTTGTTGGTTTGCAAGGTGCCTCAAGTGTGGGAACCTTAGTAGGATTTAACATGGTGATGGGTTTTTTTTTGGGGGGGCCAAGGGGCGGGAGGGGGGCAAGGATGGGCCAATATATGTTAGAAACAATTATCTCACAATCTTTAGTTGTATAGCCAAAAGGTTTCCTCATGGTAAGAAATGCATTTTAAAAATTTACTCCCTTTGAAATGCATCAGAAAATAAAGTGGATTGATAGATGAGTAACAGGATGGATATATGGACAATTCAGGAAATCTAGTAAGATGCTAGTAGTAGAATCTAAGTAGGCAGGTACATGGATATTTGTTTTTGTTGTGAGACAGTGTCTCACTCTGTTGCTCAGGCTGGAGTGTAGTGGTACCATCGTGGCTCACTGCAGCCTTGACCTCCTGGGATCAAGCCTAGGTCACTGCAGCCTCCCAAGTAGCTGGGACTACAGGCATGCACCACCACACCCAGCTATTTTATTTTATTTTATTTTATTGTAGAGACAGGGCATCACTATGTTGCCCAAACTGGTCTCAGACTCCTGGACTCAAGCGATCCTCCTGCCTCAGCCTCCCAAAGTGCTGAGATTACAGGTGTGAGCTACCACACCCAGCCTTGTTGTAGAATTCTTGCAACTTTATGTACATTGGAAACTTTATAATGAAAAGACACTAGGTTTAAATTTTGCCTCAAAATTATATTTTAACTCTATAACCTCAATTTAATAATGATTAATAATGATTAAGTTGAGGTCATCTAATATAATTAGATGACTGATAGGTGACTGATTACTCCAATGCCCCCTAAATGTTATGTGTGCTGTATCTGAAGTAATTTATTACCTATGTCTGTAAATTAATTTTTTTAAATGGTGGTATAGATGGGGTCTCATTCTGTTATCAAGCTGAGTGCAGTGGCGTGATCGTAGCTTACTGTAGTCTTGAACACCTAGGGTCGACAATTCTCCTGCCTTAGCCTCCTGAATAGCTGGCACCATAGGCATGCACTACCGTGCCCAGCTGTGGTTTTTTTTTTTTTTTTTTTTTTTTTAGTGTTTTGTGAAGATAGGGTCTCACTTTATTTCACAGGCTGGTCTCGAGCTCTTGTCTTCAAGCGGTCCTCCTGTCTCGGCATCCCAAAGTGCTGGGCACAGGCATGAGCCACCTCTCTGGGCCAACGTATTTTGTTTAAGTGGGATTTTAAAAATAAATTGTAGATGCTTATTCTTGCTAAAATGTAAAATCTCTTCCTCTTTGCACCATCGTCCCCTTTTTATTTGTGTATACATTTTCTAGTCCTAAAGCTATATGAATAATATCAATCAAAAAATATATATGAATATTACTGTGAACAAAATGTACTATTATGTTATTATGAGGGTATAAAAAAAACTACAACTTCAGAGCAAAGTTGTTAACAGAAAGTGTAACTGCAGTCTGTGTAGTAACTTTGACAAGTTTATATTCAAAGTTGAACATTTGCTGCTGAGGAAATCGAGCTGGGAGAATTAATGACATATTTAAAGTCATATAACTAGTGGGAAACCCAAAACAAGAATATAAATCTTTGTTGCTAAAATAAATTCACTCTAAAATTGTACTCAGGAACACGAATATAAGTGACTTTAAATAGGGGTAAAAATTGGTGTACTTAAAATTATTTTTTCTATTAGTCAATAAATGGTATTGGGACGTTGATAAAGTTGCATTTCTAACTCAGTCTTTTCAACAAATTAAATCCTTCTTAAAGAGATTTAAAAATGAAACATAAGACAAGTCATAAACTAGGAGAAAGTATCTGCAAATAAAATCTAATGAAGGACGTATTCATAATATATTAAGAACATTCAAAACTCAAGAACAAGAAAACAGATCACCCAATATTTTGCAACGGGCAAAGGTCCTCACAGAAAATATACAGATGACAAGCATACTAAAAGACATTCAACATTATTAATCATTAGGGAAGTGCAAATTAAAGCCACAATGAGATAGCACTACTCATCTATTAAAATGACTCAAAAGGAATAAATAGGTAAGCAAATAACATAATGGCAAAGCTGGCAAAACTGCAGAGCAACTGGAACCCACGTAGCTATCTGGTAGGAATGCCAAACAGTACAGCCACTCTGATAAACAATTTGGCAGTTTCCTATAAAATTAAATCTAATCTTACCTAATGAGCAAACCATAACACTCCCAGATATTAATCCAAGTGAACTGGAAACATATGTTCCCACAAAAAGCTATATACACAATTGCGGACTGAAGATACACTCAAAAATGCAAAAAACTGGAAACAGCCTAGACCTTGAGTATGTAAGTGGATAAACAAACAGTGGTACATCCACACAACAGAACATTCTCAACAATAAAAAATCTTAAATTGATTTTTACATCTGAGCAAGGTGGAGTAACAGAGACTGAATTTGCCCTTCCACATGAAACAAACAAACAAATGAAAACAATAGTTTGCAAAACACTGGACACCAAATAAGGAAGAACAATGATCTCTAAAAGACAAGGTAGAAATAAGGTAAGCCTTATGATCAACACAACTTCTTTCCTTGAGAGTTTCCAGGCAACGGCACAGAGAGAAGGAACTCAGATAGAATCCAGTGGACTCCCTGAGTTGAAGACACAGAGCTGAGAATTCAGGCAAACCAAGACAGCTAGAATTCCCAAGACTCAGTAGAGTAGAAAAGACAGCTACGAAGAGACAGAACTGCAGAGATCTGCAGAGGATTTTCATGTAGTATTCAGGTGTGCATTCATCAACAAATGTCTGCAAAGAAACCACCTGAGGCGGGGAAAAAAAACCATCTGAAAGAATTAGAAGGAACAGTGACTGGTACTCAAGTAGGACTATTTACATTTAACATGTTATTGACATTGTTGGGTTTTAATCTGTCACCTTACTATCTATTTTCTATGTGTCCCTATTTTCTTTTTCTGCAGAAAAAACTCCTCTCTTGCCTTGCTTTGGATTAGTTGAATGTATTTTTATGAATTCATTTTAACAACGTTGGTTGCTTATTGGTTTTCTCTGCTGTGTTGTTTTAGTGATTGCTTTAAAGTTTACGCTATATTAATACCATTTTAACTTACCACAATCTAGCTGTAAAAATGGGGTGCTGCATTGTACCACTTTGTGTATAGTATAAGAACCTTCTAAAAATATACTTACATTTCTTCCTGCCAACTTTTGTGCTATTGTTTTCATACATGCTACTTTTATATATGTATTGGATCTATAGATAATTTAGAGGCAGAACTTGCATCTTAACAATATTGATTTCTCAACCAATTAATGAACATGTACATCTCTCATTCATTTAGGTTCTCTTTATATTTTCTTAGAAAAGTTTTCTAGTTGTCACTAGTCTTTCACATCTTTGTTGAACTAATCTCTAAGTATTTCATAGTTTTGATGCTACTATAAATTTACTTTTGGTTATAATTTCTGATTTCTGCTGTAACATAGAAATACATGCTACTTTTATATATGTATTGGATCTATAGATAATTTAGAGGCAGAACTTGCATCTTCACAATATTGATTCCTCAACAAATTATTCACCCCATGCTACATGGTTGTTATTTTATTCAAATAATTATCTTTTATATAGTTTTAAATGGTAAGAAAACACATATTTACCAGTATAGTTACCATTTCCTGAGCTCTTCATTACTTTATGTAGATCCATATATCCATCTGGTACATTTTTCCTCTGCCTGAAGGACTTCTTCTCATTTTTCTTACAATGCAGATCTGCTGAAAATAAATTATTCCAGCATTTATATGCCTGAAAACATTTTTATTTTACCGTTATTTTTCAAAGAAATTTTTGCTAGGTGTAGAATTGTACGTGAATGTTTTTTGCTCATTCATCTTCTCAATCAACATAGAAAAAGATTTTGACAAAGTCTACTCCTCATTTAAAAAAAAAAACTCTCAGCAAACTAGAAACAGAACAGATCCTTCTCAATCTAAGACATTTAAAATAACCAAAACCTTATAGCTAATATATTTAATAGTGAAAAACTGAATGACTAGTCCTTTGAAATCAGAAACAAAACAAGGATGTTCTTTCTTAATATTTCTCGTCGACATCAAGATTCTAACCAGTGCAACAAGACAAGTACAAGAAATTCAAGGCATCCAGTTCAGATAGGAAGACATAAAACTGCCTTTATTTTCAGGTGACACATTGTCAAAGTAGATAATCTGATGGAATTGAAAAAAAAACTACTAGACGTAATAAGAGAGTTTAGCAAGACTACAAAATACAAGACCAATGTAAAAAAAAAAAAAAAAAACCACTGTATTCCTATATAACAGCAACAGTCAGAAACAGAAATTATAACCAAAAGTATAATTTATAGTAGCATCAAAACTATGAAATACTTAGAGATTAGTCCAACAAAGATGTGAAAGACTAATGGCAACTAGAAAACTTTTCTAAGAAAATATAAAGAGAACATAAATGAATGAGAGATGTATATGTTCATTAATTGGCTGAGGAATCAATATTGTTAAGATGCAAGTTCTGCCTCTAAATTATCCATAGATCCAAAGAAACCCGAATAAAAAATTCCAAAAAGTGTTTTTGTAGAAATTGATAAACTAATTCTAAAATTCATATGGAAATGCAAAAGACCTGAAATAGGCAAAATAATTTTGCAAAAGAATAAACTCGAAGGACTAACGCTACCTGATGTTAGGAATTCTTATAAAACAGTAATCAAGACACTGTGGTACAGGTGTAAAGATAAACAAGAAGGCCAAAAGCAAATAGAGAAACCTGAAATAAACCTACACATAGATGGAAATCTGATTTTTGATAAAATATGAAAATGTAATTCAGTGGAGAAAGACGGTCTTTTCAGCATAGTAAATAAACTTCAATCCACACCTTGTACCATAAAGAAAATTAACTCAAAATTACTTCAAAAATTAACTCTGAGACCTCAATGTAACACCTAAAGCTATAAAACATTCAGAAGAAAACCTTTGTAATCTTGAGCTAGACAAAGATTTTTTTCCATACAACACCAAAAGCATGATTCAATTAAAAAAGAAACAGATAAATGAGATCTTATTAGAATTAAAAACTTTTGCTTTTTAAAAGATACTGTTAAGAAAATAAAAAGATAAGCCACAGACAGACTAGGAGAAAATATTTGCAAGTCACATATCTGATAACAGATTTGCATTCAAAATATATCAGACATCTCAACATTCAATAAGAAGAAAACAAATTTTTAAAAACATAATCATAAGATTCAAACAGGCAAGTAAATCCCTGAAAATATGCTCAACATTATTAGTCATTAGGTAAACTCAAATTACACACAATGAACTACCACTATATAACCATTAGAATGGCTAAAATTTAAAAGTATTGACCATATCAAGTGTTGGCAACAACATGGACAAATTAGAACTTTAATGCATTGCTGATAGGAATGTAAAATAGAGTAACTACTGCAAGAGTCTGGCAGTCACTTAAAAAGGTGAGCATACATCACCATATGAGACAACCATTCCACTTCTAGGCATTTGCCCAAGAGAAACAAAAGCATACATCCATGCAAAAGACTAGTGTGTAAATGATCATGGTCACTTTAGTTGTTGTAGCCAAAAACTGTAAACAATGTCCATCAACAGGTGAAGGATAAACAGAGCTAGATGCATACAAAGGAATACTATGCTGCAATAAAAAAGGAACTCACTGGTGAAGCATACTACACTGTGGATGAATCTCAAAATAATTTTGCTGAGTGGAAGAAGCTAGACAAAAAGGAGTATGTATCCATTCACATAAAATTCTAGAAAATATAAACTTATCTGTAGTGACAGAAAACCAGGTGGTTGCTTAGGGAGGGGAAATGTGGACAAGGGCATGAGAAGCAATTGCAAAAGTGAACAAAGAAACTTTGATAGTGATAGATAATATGTTTATTATCTTGATTATCATAAAAGCCTTATGTATGTGTATTTATATCAAAATTTACCAAATTGAACATTTTAAATACATGCAGTTCACTGTATGTCAATTATACTTCAATGGATATGTTATTTTTAAAAGAATGCACTACTGATCCACTCAACAACATGGGTTAATCTTAGATGGATATTGCTAGGTTAGAGACGTCAGAATAGAAAGGCTATACACTGATTGGTTCTATTTATAAGATATTCACGAAAAGACAAAAGGGTAGGAATGGAAAACCCATCAGTGATGGTCAAAGTTGGAGATTGGTTGAGGAGTCAATTACAAAAAGGTAGCACGTGAGAATTTGGGGGTCAGTGTCTCCTGCATGGTGTTTGATATACAACTCCATGGAGTTTGGAAAATCACTCAAATTTATAAACACTCATACCTTGAAACCCATAAGTTCTATTTCTAGAAATTTATTATGAATATATCTAAATAAGAAATAAGGTTACTCTTTGAAGATTGTTTAAAATCGTAAAAAGTTAGGAATTGTTTAAATATTCATCAGTAGGAGCCTGACTAAATCAATGATGGCATACTCACACAATGGAATACCATGAAGCCTTTAAAAAGATGAGAGTGTAAGAAACCATTTTCAAGGGGCACATAAGGTAGAGAACAAAGTATATAATAGGCTACCATTTGTGCTTTACAAAAAGAAAAAAAAAGGCATGTGCTTATAATTTTTGTAATTGCATAAAACATCTTCAAATCAATATAGAGTCATGACTTGATATCTATGAGGGATTAGTTTCAGGACACTCTCTCCCCGCCAATACCAAAATCCAGGGATGCTCAAGTCCCTTATATAAAATGGTATCACATTTGCATATAACTTATGCACATCCTTTGATATACTTTAAATAATCTCCAAATTACTTATAATGCCTTACACAAAGCCTACATATCACTTCCTTTGTGTGGATTTAACGTACTACCCAGTGTGAAGCAAATTCACGTTTAGCTTTTTGGAACTTTGTGAAATCTTTTTTCCAAACATCCTTCATCCATAGTTGGTTGAATGAATCTATGGATATGGGACCCACAGATGAAGAACCCACTGATACAGAGGGCCCATGGAATAAGAGAGATGTGATAATGTCTGCCACTGAAAAAAGAGAAACTGAGTGACCTGGTGAAAGGGGTGGGAGAGAAATTCATTATCAACACCATCTATTAACTATTCAAAAAATTACTTAACTACTTAGATATTCCTTACCTATATTAAAGACAAAGAAAAAGAATATTCTGTAGGAACATACTCAAAACAATAGGAAGAACATATGTGGCATATGTATTTGAGTTATCCAGGCAGGAGCTACAGTTGACGGTGGAGAAGCCAAGTTAGAAACCAAGGACTTCAGAATATCTTTGAATACTCTGTAGTTACAGCCCTAAAATGAAGCAGCGAGATGCATCTGTTAATAGAATTCCTGTCTTGGAGGTGCCGTGCTGCCATCCAACTGGCGCTCGGAGTCTGGCTTTATTGATAGATGGATAAGATTGAACATGACACCTGTGTCCAGTGAATCCCCTGGCGCCATTTAACTAGCACTTAGAGCAGCTGCTTTTGAAAAATTACCTTCAGACTGGGCCCACCCTAGCAGAACAAAATCCTCACCTTAAGTACTTTTCCAGTTCCCAATAAATGAGGATTTTTGCCCTGCAAGAGGAGAACTGAGCCATATTTTATTTGAAGTCACATCTGTCGCTTTATTTTTTATTTCCCCTGCTGTCTACCTTAGATCACAATGCCTGTGTTATGGCAATATCCTTCCATGGGATCACAGCAACCCCCTCTTTGAAGACTTTCCTTGGCTGCTCATTACCCATAATACAAAGTCATGTTCAGTTGTGTTTGCAAGGCCTATCCCAATCTGCTCTCAAAACACAATTTCAGCCTGCTATCACCATCCTCGTGCATGTACACAAAACTACTGTACTTTCTCCAGCCACACTGTAATCTTCTGCATCTTCAAACCATTGCTCATTCTTCTCTCTTCATTATCTTCTTATTTATTTATTTATTTATTTATTTATTTTGGAGATGGAGTCTCACTCTGTCGCCAGGCTGGAGTGCAGTGGCGCAATCTCAGCTCACTGCAACCTCCGCTTCCCGGGTTCAAGTGATTCTCCTTCCTCAGCCTCCTGAGTAGCTGGGATTACAGGTGCCCACCACCATGCCCAGCTAATTTTTGTATTTTTAGTAGAGACGGGGTTTCACCATGTTGGCCAGGATGGTCTCGATCTCTTGACCTCGTGATCCACCCACCTCGGCGTCCTAAAGTGCTGGGATTACAAGTGTGAGCCGCCAAACCTGCCCCTTCATTATCTTCCTAATGAACCACCACTAATTGATCAAGACTCAGGTACAATATCACCTCCTCGTGAAGTATTCTCCAGCCCTACTAGACCAAACTGATGAGTATCTTCTCCTTGATTCCAGAGCAAAGACACAGCTTGTGTGAGTCTCTGCAGTAGTATTTATCCCAATGCCTTACTTGTTTTATATCTCACCCTTCTATCTTACCCCTCTCTCCTCGATATTTGTGGTCTCCATGAGATGCGGGGAATGTGATTTACTCATGTTTATATGTACACTGCCCTAGTAACACAGCTTCTAGCACATAGGAAAAGCTCAATAGTTACATTTTTACTACAGAGAATCTCTGGAGATCTCTGTTTGTGGTTTCTGAATGTCTAATTCAACTCTCACATTCTTCCGAGCTGTCCAGTTTGTAGCTTCCTGGTTCAAACATTGCGTGTACTCCCTGCCTGCCTGGAGGAGAGCATTTAGACCTGTGTCACTCTAATTGCTCCTGAAACATCCAGTTCCATTTCTCACAAAGGCATTTTAACCTCGTTGAGCTGCCCTAAAGATAGCATGTACATCTCAACCTCCACACCCTCATTTACCCTATGCTTCTTGCCCATATTGTCCACCTGTACACATCAAAATTGTAATGCGATACCACTCTACACCCACCAGAATGGTTAAACTGAAAAAAACCATTCATTGCTGCTGTGAAGGTAAACTGGCATAACCACTTAGGAAATCTATTTGGCTGAATATAAATTCTTATGAACTACAAATATGGGTATATGCCCAACAGCTTGTACAGGACAGGTACAGGAATGTTCATAACAGTGCACTAAACTGGAAACAACCAAAATGCCATCCCCAGTAGGAAGAACAAACTGTGGTTCATTTGTACAATGGAACACCACAGAGCAATGAGAATGAGCCATTGTTCTACAAAACAATATGGATCAGTCTCACATTGTGGAGTGTATGAAGAGATACCTAAAAAACAAAAGATGTAATCTACAAAATTTCAAAACCAAGCCAAACTTACCTATGGTGACCAGAAGTCAAGTGACTGTGTGGTGGCTCACACCTGTAATCTCAGCACTTTAGGAGGCTGACACAGGAGGATCCCTTGAGGCCAGGAGTTCAAGACCAGCTGAGGCAACATAATAAGACCTCATCTCTATAAAAAATTTAAAAATTAGCCAAGTGTGATGATACTCGTCTATAGTCTCAGCTACTCGGAAGGCTGAGGCAGGAGGATCGCTTGAGCCTGGGAGATCAAGGCTGCAGTGAGCTGAGATCGTGCCACTTCACTCCAGCCTGGGCGACAGAGTGAGACCTTGTCTCTAAAACAAAAATAGTAAGAAGATTATCGGTGGCTCAGTAACTGGGATGGGGAATGAGGGGGCCTTCTGTGGTGCTAGTAAAGATTCTCTTTCTTGATCTGGGTTGTGTTACATGCCTCACATTTTGAAGACTCATCAAACTATATCTTTGTGGCTTGTATTATACCTGAATAAAAATAAAATCTCCACAGCCTGTAGCCTATGCCTTCTTATAGGTGAAGTTCACTTAAATGGCTGGCAACCAGTTAACTTATGGAACTCTACTTCCCTTTAGGTATCTGGGTATGTTTGGGGGCAGCCTCAATGGCTTTGAATTATACTCAGCCACGTCTAGTTTACCCTTCTCTACATTGAACCACATTATTCAATTTGAGCCTGGTGAGCAGCTAGGGCAGTTGTGATGGGAGCTGTTTGAGAACAAGCTTACTCTACACAGCGTACATTTTGGGGATGACTGCAATGGCCCGCTCATCTTCAGAGCAGTGCTATTTAAAGCATGGTCCGTAAACCACTGTGAGCTGGTTAGAAATGCAAATGATGAGCCTCACTTTCGACCCAGGGAGTCAGATGGTGCTGGGCCCCAGGAGTTGGTGTTTCTCAACCTCCCCGGGTTGATTAGCCATGTCTTTGATTTTCTATATTCTGAGGCTTTAACATGTGGAGCCTTGCTGATCCTAGAGGGACTGTTCCTCCCAGGGTTGGCCAAGTCCTAGAGATGGTAAGCAACTCAACCAGAATGTGTTTTTCAAATACAAACCAACCCAGCCAGAGCCCACCACCAACCACCTCCTTTATGGAGCTGTCACATTCAGAGTCAGTATTTCCCTGTCCTAATCATCCTAGGGCCAGGGATCAGCCAACTAAGAACAGAGCTGCAGTCCCCATGCCCCACAGCCCATTGAAATCATTCAAACTAGCCAATCCCAAGTCTGCTTACCTTGCCTCCCCCATTCCTTTTTGCCAATCCCAAGTCTGCTTACCTTGCCTCCCCCATTCCTTTTTGCAGAAACCACAATGACAACTCTTGGCCGCCACTCCCCTTTCTCCCGCTGCCCCATGGTTGACCCCAGGGTATTCCTGTGTGGTTCCCCATAGCCTGGCATCCCCCCCGCCTCTTGGGGACTGTGACTTATGAACTATCTTTTCAGTAACAAGTGTCTCCTAATCTGCCAGCCTTTCTATGCCTCATATTTTCTATTAATATACCATATTTTAAAACACCAAGTCTGGGTGTGCTGGCTTATACCTGTAATCTCAACACTTTGGGAGGCCAAGGTGGGTGGATCACAGGGACAGGGGTTCGAGACCAGCCTAGCCAATACAGTGAAACCCCGTCTCTACTAAAAATACAAAAATTAGCCGGGCATGGTGGCGGGTGCCTGTAATCCCAGCTACTTGGGAGGCTGAGGCAGGAGAATTGCTTGAACCTGGGAGGCGGAGGTTGCAGTGAGCCAAGATCGCGCCAATGCACTCCAACCTGGGCAACAAAGCGAAACTCCACCTCAAATAAATAAATAAATAAATAAATAAATAAATAAATAAAACACCAAGAGATTTGTGCGCACATTGAAGTTTGAGAAGCAGTATTTCAAAAATCCTCTCCTACCATTTGTAAAAGAGTGACCTCAAACAAAGTTGAGTCCTGAATTCATCTTTCTCCCAGAAAAGGGAGTCAATTCTATCAGAGAGGGAATTATCTTTGAAGACCAGGGCTCTGAATCTCTCCTCAATGTGATGGCAGCAACGCCAGACCTCTGCTCACCCCCACTCCTGCCCCATCTCTGGTCCTCCCAATGACAGGTCAGGTCTGAGCAGCTTTCTGGATTTACAGAGACGTGAGCAGAGACAAGCAGTGCTCCTCAAAGAATTCCAAGGCAAAAATGGCCCTTGAGGCTGCTCCATCTTAGAATGGCTTATTCCAGGGATTTTTCCACTCTGTTTCCCCTGTTTCTCCACAGTGTTTCCCACTTTCTCTCTTCTCAAAAGGTGTAACTCAATGCTTCTAAAATAGATTTTGGCTGGGCACAGTGGCTCATGCCCGTAATCCCAACAATTTGAGAGGCCAAGGCGGGAGGATCGCCTGAGCACAGGAGTTTGAGACCAGTCTGGGCAACATAATGATACCCTCATCTCTACAAAAAAAAATTTCTTTTAACTTGCCAGGCATGGTGGTGGGTTCCTGTAATCCAAGCTACTCGAGAGTCTAAGACAAGAGGAACTCTTGAGCCTGGGAGGTTGAGGCCGTAGTGAGTTATGATCATGACATTGTACTCCAGCCTAGGTGATAAAGCAAGATCTTGTCTCAAAAAAATTTTTTTACAAACAAATTAATAAATAATGTTCTTAGATGGTTTTTTCAGAATTTTTTTTAATTTCATTTTTATTCTTACATTGCTATAAAGAAATACAGAATGGTTTTTTTCTGTTGTTGTTGGTTGTGTTTGTTTTTTCTTTGTCCTCTGGTCACTATTTTAGTTCCAAATTATGTTTCACATGTTATTTAATGTACTCTGTCAGCGGAGAACTTATGAAAGCATATAGAATATGTCATGTGTAATTTACATAAACAAATAAAAATAAGATAATTCTTACTTCATTGTTTGCTTTCACAGCTATCTATACTCATAAACAAGACCTCTTCTTTACTGCCGAACATGGGGTGCAGCCATTTGTCATTTTAAAGTGTTACGGGTAGAAAAGTAGGGGCAGGGCGCGGTGGCTCACGCCTGTAATCCCAGCACTTTGGGAGGGCAAGGTGGGCAGGTCATTTGAGGCCAGGAGTTCGAAAGACCAGCCTGGGCAACATGGCAAAACCCCGTCTCTACTAAAAATGCAAAAATTAGCCAGGCATGGTGGTACACGCCTGTAATCCCAGCCACTCAGGAGGCTGAGGCAGGAGAATCACTGGAACCCAGGAGGCGGAGATTTCAGTGAGCTGAGATCCACCACTGCACTCCAGCCTGGATGACAGAGTAAAACTCTGTCTCAAAAAACAAAAAAGGAAAGTAGGGATGAGGGAGAACTCTGACAAGAGGGGATCTACCCAAACTCCCCTCTCAGTGCTGTAGAGCCCAGGTGATCATATTCATGATTCCAGTCTCAGTACCACAAATATATCATAATAAGAGACCACTTGTGGGCCGGGCATGGTGGCTAATGCTTATAATCCCAGCACTTTGGGAGGCAGAGGCAGGTGGATCATCTGAAGTCGGGAGTTCAAGAACAGCCTGGCCAACACGGTGAAACCCTGTCTCTACAAAAATACAAAAATTAGCTGGGCATGATGGTGGGCACCTGCAATCCCATCTACTCGAGAAGCTGAGGCAGGAGAATCACTTGAACTGGGAGGCAGAGGTTGCAGTGAGCTGAGATCACGCCACTGCACTCTAGCCTGGGCGACAGAGCCAGACTCCATCTCAAAAAAAAAAAAAGAAAAAGAAAAAGAAAAGAGACCATCTGCGGAATACATTCTAAGCAACAGGTAATGAGCTAAGAGCTTTATAGAACTGTATCATCCCAGTAACCTCATGATAACCCTATGCCAGATGAGCCACCTGAAACTCTAAATATTAAGGGACTTTTGGTTTATTGCCTTATAAGAAGTACTGTCATTATTCAAACTCAGGTCTTTCTGATTCAAAAGACAATGTTCTTAATGACTGCAAGATGGATATGAAAACTTGAACTGCCTTTCTGCAGAACAGCTTGGAAGTTAGATGTGGGATTTTCTAATGGATCACTGCAGATTTTCAAATATGATAGTCATGAATTTTTCCATGATACTCGAGGTGAAAAAATGTCATTATTTCCTAAATTTTGTAAATCAAATTAAAATCTGGCTCACAGCCCTCACCCACCAAAGTCAATCTGGAGTCCAATATGACTAATAATTGAGGCTTTCCTTCCCCTCTTCCACTGGTGAAACTGCCCGCACAATGTTAATGTGAATTGCAAGCCAGGCTTTAGGCAGAATTATGGTTAGGCACTGCCCAGGGTGCACTGGGGTACTTCCGGCCACTCCCCAGCAGCTGCAAACGAACCGAGAGTCACATAGCACATGGGCCACCTGTTCTCCCATTGTTCCTAGAGGTGGAATCCTGACACTGGACCTTCTCACCCAAGAATTTCTAAAAGTGTTCCTCAGATTCTGATTTCCAGCAGAATGGCTGATGCCAACTGAAAATCCCCACCAAGTAAAGCAGTTTCTTCAGGGCTCTGTCCCATCCCTTCACCCCTCACTTCTCAGCCAATCAGCAACCTTCACACTTTAGCCATCACCTGTCCAGATCTCTTTAAAAACCCATCTCCTGGGTGGGCATGGTGGCTCACGCCTGTAATCCCAGCACTTTGGGAGGCCGAGGCAGGCGGATCACGAGGTCAAGAGATCAAGATCATCCTGGCCAACACGGTGAAAACCTGCCTCTGCTAAAAATACAAAAATTAGCCGGCCGTGGTGGTGTGCACCTGTAGTCCCAGCTACTCGGGAGGCTGAGGCAGGAGAATCGCTTGAACTCAGGAGGCAGAAGCTGCAGTGAGCCGAGATCATGCCACTGCACTCCAGCCTGGCAACAGAGGAAGACTCTGCCTTAAAAAAAAAAAAAAAAAAAAAAAAACAAAAAACGGAAAAAAAAAAACTCCCCACCTCTTGTGGAGACAGATCTGAGACTTCCTCTCATCTCCTGGTTTGTCTGTCCTATGATTGTTCAACTCTTTCTCTGCTGCAACTCCCTGCCCACACTGTCTGGAGATATTAACTCACTGACCAGCAGACAACAAAACTGTTACAGTTCCACTGGGCTTATGTAGGTTCACAGAAATGGTGAGGAACCCAGTCTTAGAGTGTTCTGGTATTTGATGCCCTGAAGGTTAGTGTTTCTTCACTACCTGTGGGTCTCTGTGTCTTCTAGTCTGCGTCACTGGCTTCTACCTTCACCCAGGCTTTCAGTACCACCAGGCCATCCTCACGTGAGGTCCTGCTGTCTTTGGGCTGCCTGATTCAAATGGGATCTTAGTTTTCTACAGTCTACATAGCTCTACCAAACTCCTCCGGGTCAAATAACTCTTCCTGTTCGACTGCACCAGCCTCCAGTCCCTTCCCCCTTCAGATTCAATTGTGTTCATTTCCATCAATATTTGTCAGCAAAGTATTTTTAGAGTTGACCTGGGGCTTCCCACTCTTCCCCCACATCACATACAAAACAAAAACCTACATACAAAAACATTACATACAAAACAAATTACAAACATACATAGATAACAAAACACATTACATACAAAAAGAAAATATACTACCTGCTAATTCCTTTGGTCAAGGAAGTCCAAAACAAAGAAGAGAGAGAGAGTTCCTTTCTTTAATTTTTTTCTTTTTTCTAATGAGAACATGGAGAGGCCAGGGGAGAAACAAAATATCAATCAATTTTTCAATTGCTGTCATTTTTACTGAAGTGATCGTTAACTTGGGGTCAAAATATTAAAGCTGAAAGCAAGACAATCTCTTTCTGAACTCTGAAGTATCCCTTCATAGGTTCCCGAGATTGAAACCCTCTAGAGCCCAGCAAGTAAATGAACAATATCAACATGCTGTTCTTTCCTTTCTTTCAAGGCCCTGTTCAAATGTCTCTTCCTCCATGAAGACTTCCTATCATTTTCATTTTCATTTTCATTCAAGTCTTTTTTTTTTTTTTTTTTTTTTTGAGACGGAGTCTTGCTCTGTTGCCAGGCTGGAATGCAGTGGTGCGGTCTCAGCTCACTGCAACCTCCACCTCCCAGGTTCAAGCGATTCCCCTTCCTCAGCCTCCTGAGTAGCTGGGACTACAGGTGCGCGCCACCACACCCAGCTAATTTTTGTAATTGTAGTAGAGGCAGGGTTTTACCATGTTGGCATTTTTTTTCCTTTCTTTGTTCTCACAGTAATTTGCTGGATCTCTTCCTTGTACTGTGATCTGCTTTATATCCTAGATACGTGTTAAGTGTATTAAACACAAAGTTTTTTAAATACCTGCCACGTCTCCTAACTATATGTTTTAGAGTACCCCAGTATGAAACCACTTTATGTAGTCCCAGCAGAGAATGGGGGGAAAAAGTTTTGGCTTCATCGTCATGAATTGAGATGAGAAAATCATAAATATGCCCAGAGTTTGGCAGACACCATCTCCAAAACTTTACTGGGCAGAGTAACTTTAGCTGGCTTCGAAGTATTGACAGTGATTCAGGGTAGTTTTATGACAAGTTCTCTTGCTTAAAAACTTAACTTGGACATCAACCAAATCTATATAGTAGCATTCGTATACTTTCAGATTATCTTGACTGCTCTGGGAGGGCAGTCTGTCCCTAGGAAATGGTGCAGAACAACCCAAATAGGAGACTGATTATTCTTCCTGGTGTCAGGGGCTGAAAATCCAACCCTGAGGCTGCAAAGTGCATCCCGGGATACCAGCCAGCTTAAGATGCAATCTAGTATAGCACAGACAGCACTCGGATGGGGATCAGATGCCTAGGACGCAAGAAGCAGGAATAACTGTGGGACTATAGCCACCTGCTATTTGGATGCATCTGATGGGTACGTTAACTTTCTGCGCTGTAATGACTGCCTTGCCTCCTGGGCCCTGTTTTTTGTTTGTTTGTTTGTTTGTATTTTTGAGATAGAGTCTCACTCTGTTGCCCAGGCTGGAGTGCAGTGGCACTATCTCGGCTCACTGCAACTTCCACCTCCCGTGCTCAAGCACTTCTCCCTGCCTCAGCCTCCCGAGTAGCTGGGATTACAGGCATGTGCCACCATGACCGGCTAATTTTTTTTTTTTTTTTTTTCCTAGTAGAGACGGGGTTTCATCATGTTGGCCAGCCTGGTCTCAAACTTCTGACCTCAGGTGATCCACCCGCCTTGGCCTCCCAAAGTGCTGGAATTACAAGCATGAGCCAACGCACCCAGCCCCTGGGCCCTCCTTTCCCCATAGCCACAGTCCCTTATCCCTTGCCTATAGGCTCAGCTTAGTTTCTGTGCACATGATGAAGTGAAAATCATGAAGGATTTAAGGAATCACATTTGACCTTCGCCCCTGCATGGCATAACTCCACCGTGACTTTGCTTTTTGACACCAAGCTTCTGGCCCCTCTTACTCCAACTTCACTTCTTGTAACCTTTTTTGATGGACTTTTGCCTCTTCTTGAATTCCTGAATGATATTTCTCAGCCCCTAGAGATGAAATCTCTCTTTGCCTTTATGCCTCCATCCCTGAACTCCAAGCTTACATTTGAGATCCACTGACCAGCTACCAGGCCCCAGGGATTATTTTCACTCCTTCCTGGAACCTTAGCATGTGGTCTTTTCCCAGCTTTCCCAGGTGCTAAGCTCTGCAGTGCTGGGACTCTTGGGTGCTGTCTGCTGGGTGTTACTACCTGCCAGGGCCTCATACCAACTGCCGTCATGTTCTAGACTCATCCAAGACTGGATATTCCCCTGGCCTCCTGCTGCTGGGCTGGTTTCCAATTGGCTGCCCTCATTGGGTGGATCTCTTCATCCTCCAGGTATCACCCCCCACCGGTCTGACCAACCTCACCAGCAGCCAACCCCGGGTTTGGACAGGTTTAGTTACACTGGTGCCTCTCTAAGTATGTTCTGCAGAACCTTGGCTCTGCAGTGTTGGTAGACATAATGTACACAAAGGGTTCTATAGTTAAATATGCTTTGAGGAGAATGTGTAAAAGAGTTAAGCAGGATTCTTCATGGGAAGATTTCACAGAGCCTTTACTAGGTTAGCACGCACTGATGATATCTAAGGAGGGATAGAGTGAGTATTGAGCATTCCTGAAACTTAACTGTGTTTTGCTCTGAGCATGTTATTGGACTTAAATGTCCACAGAACAGACTTTGGGAAATGCTAAATCGCATTCTTCAGGTTCCAGCCCCACGTTAACCCTGACCTCTTGCCACAATGACATCAGCAAGGACAGCATCCTACCTTTAAGAAGTGTTTGTGTCTTCACAATCCCAAGCCCCAAATGCAGCCCAATTCATGGGGTGGTGGAGCCATATGAGCTGGTTTTGGATGCTGGGCCTTCTCCTTTTTCTTTACCCCATTCACCCGTTGTTTGACTCTAAAAATTGCTTAACTTACCTGCATCTCTATTTCCAGTTTTGTATCACAGAATGATTGATATATAATTACATACTTTATTTTGACTATCCAATAATAACAATGGCTAATATTATTGAGCATTTGTTATCCATTTATCACTGTTCTAAATACTTTGCTTATATTATCTTTTTTTAATACTCGCACAAATCATATAGTATAGGCATATCCCATTTTTTAGAGAAGGCTATTGAGATACAAAATAGCTAAGTAGCTTACCAAAGTTTACCAGCTAATCATACTAACCTGAGATTCAAGCCAAGGTAGTGTGGCTGCAGAGTCAGCATTCTCAATCCCAGCACTGTAATTTATTTGTTCATTCAACAAATATCTGTTGAGCACCAGGTCATGCTATAGACCCTAGAGGTATAGCAATAAATAAACAGACATTCCTGCCCTCATGGAGCTTATATTCTAATGGGAGAGACAGGCACTATGTAATTAAACACCGGCTTTGTTGCAGGTAATAAGTGACATGGAGAAAAATAAAGCGGTGCAAGGGATATGAGAGTCGGGGGGCAGTATTTTGATATCAGGTTGGGCATTGTAGGAGGGAGCATTTCAATGGGTACATTCTTCTTCCACAGTTGGGCTGAGGCTAGCTCCTGCATGTGACTAAAGGTGTCCATGCAACTTGAGCTACTTTACACATTGCAATGGGCCACTCCTCCTTCGGGACTGTCCCAGGAACTTGGCCTCCATAACTATGCCTCTCACTATGGCGCCTTGAGGGAGATAATTACAGCACAGAGTAATAGAACTTTAAAAGTAATGACTGACTACCTATTTTCATAAATATTTGTGCTTTATTTATTTGTACCATTACTTTTTAATCACTGTGATTCTAGAGGTTGAGTTTTCTTTTCAAAGTTTTCTGTGTAACCTAATTTCTTTGCTCTCAGATACGACAGTAAAAGTACAAATGACAAAAGAAAACCTAAATAAATTGGATTACATCAAAACTGAAAATTTTGTGCTATAAGTGATACTATCAAGAAAGAAAAAAGACACTTTACAGAACAGGGAATAATATTTGCAAATTATATACCTAATAAGAGACCTGTATCTAGAATATTTAAGGAGCACTTACAACTCAACAATAAGAAGATGACCCAATTAAAAATTAGGCAAAGGGTTTGAATACACATTTCTCAAAAAAAAAAAAAAAAAAAGAGTAATGGCCAATGGCCAATAAGTAAGAGGAAAAGATGCTCAACATCTTTGGTGATTAAGAAAATGCAAATCAAAATCACAATGAGATACCACTTCATACCCACTAGGAAAGTTAAAATTTAAAAGACAAACAATAATAAATGCTGACAAGGGTGTGTATATACTGCAAACTTAATTTACCTCTGGTAAAATTGTAAAATGGTGCAGGTGGTTTTGAAAACAATTTGGAAATACCTCCAAAAGTTAAATATAGAGTTATCATGTGATTTAGCAATTCTACTCGTAAGTATACATCCAAGAGAAACAAAAACAGCTGAGCTGAGCACAGTGGCTCAGGCTTGTAATCCCAGTGCTTTGAGAAGCAAGTAGGAGAATGGCTTCAAGCCAGGAGTTCAAGACCTGCCTGGGCAATATTACGAGATACATCTCTACAAAAAATTTAAAATTGGCTGAACATGGTGGCACACACCTGTAGTCCCAGTTACTCATGCTGAGGCAGGAGAATTGCTTGGACCCAGGAGTCCAAGGCTGCAGAAAGCTATGATTGCACCACTGCACTCTACCCTGGGTGACAGAGCAGGAACCCTGTATCTCAAAATAATAATAATAAATAAAAATGAATAAATTTAAAATTAAAAAAATAAAGAAAATAACACACCAGGCATGATAGCTCATGACTGTAATCCCAGTGTGATATGGTTTGGCTGTGATATGGTTTGGTTGTGATATGGTTTTGTTGTGTACTTGAATTGTATTCCCATAATTCCCACATGTCATGGGAGGGACCCAGTGGGGGAGAATTGGAATCATGGGGGCAGTTTTCCCCATACTGTTCTCATGGTAGCGAGTAAGTCCCGCCATACTGTTCTCGTGGTAGTGAGTAAGTCTCACAAGATCTGATGGTTTGATCAGGGGTTTCCACTTTTGCGTCTTCCTCATTTTCTCTTGCCACTACCATGTAAGAAGTGCCTTTCACCTCCCACCATGATTCTGAGGCCTCCCCAGCAGTGTGGAACTGTAAGTCCAATTAAACCTCTTTTTCTTCTGAGTCTTGGGTATATCTTTATCAGTAGCATGAAAATGGACTAATATAGCAAATTGGTACCAGTAGAGTGGGGTGTTGCTGAAAAGATATGGAAGTGACTTTGGAACTGGGTAACGGGCAGTGGTTGGAATAGTTTGGAGGGGTCAGAAGAAGACAGGAAAATGTGGAAAAGTTTCGAACTTCCTAGAGACTTGTTGAATCGTTTTGACCGAAAATCTGATAGCGATATGGACAATAAGGTCCAGGCTGAGGTGGTCTCAGATGGAGATGAGGAACTTGTTGGCAACTGGAGCAAAGGTGACTCTTGTTATGTTTTAGCAAAGAGACTAGGGGCCTTTTGCCCCTGCCCTGGAGATATGTGGAACTTAGAACTTAAGAGAGATGATTTAGGGTATCTGACAGAAGAAATTTCTATGCAGCAAAGCATTCAAGAGTTGACTTGGGTGCTATTAAATGTATTCAGATTTATAAGGGAAGCAGAGCATAAAAGTTCAGAAAATTTGCAGCCTGACAATATGATAGAGAAGAAAAAGCCATTTTTTGAGGAGAAATTCAAGCCAGCTGCATAAATTTGCATAAGTAACAAGAAGCCAAATGTTAATCCGCAAGACAATGGGGAAGACATCTCCAGGACATACCAGGGGCCTTCACAGCAGCCCCTCCTGTCACAGGCCCAGAGGCCTAGGAGAAAATGGTTTCCTGAACCAGGCCCAGGGCCAGTCTATTCTGTGCAGCCTAGGGACTTGGCGCCCTGTGTCCCAGCTGCTCTAGTAGTGGCTGAACGGGGCTTAGGCCATGGCTTCAGAGAGTGCAACCGCCAAGCCTTGGCAGCTTCCACATGGTGTTGAGCCTGCAAACGCACAGAAGTCAATAATTTGGATCTGGGAACCTCTGCTTAGATTTCAGGAGATGTATGGAAGTGCCTGGATGCCCAGACAAAAGTTTGCTGCAGGGGCGGGGCCCTCATGGAGAACCTCTGCTAAGGCAGTGTGGAAGGGAAATGTGGGGTCAGAGCCCCCACACAGAATCCCTACTGAGGCACCACCTAGTAGAGCTGTGAGGAGAGGGCCACCATCCTCCAGACCTCAGAATGGTAGATCCACCAACAGCTTGTCCCGTGCACCTGGAAAAGCTGCAGACGTTCAATGCCAGCCTGTGAAAGCAGCCAAAATGGGGGAATATATCCTGTAAAGCCACAGGGAAGGAGCTTCCCAAGACTATGGGAACCTACCTCTTGCATCAGCATGACCTGGATGTGAGACCTGGAGTCCAAGGAGATCATTTTGGAGCTTTAAAATCTGACTACCCTGCTGGATTTCAGACTTGCATGGGCCCTACAACCCCTTTGTTTTGGCCATTTTCTCCAATTTGGAAAGGCTGTATTTATCCAATACCTGTACCCCCATTGTATCTAGGAAGTAACGAGCTTGCTTTTTATTTGACAGGCTCATAGGCAGAAGGGACTTGCCTTGTCTCAGATGAGACTTTGGACTGTGGACTTCTGGGTTAATGCTGAAATGAGTTAAGACTTTGGGAGACTGTTGGGAAGGCATGATTGGTTTTGAAATGTGAGGACATGAGATTTGGAGGGGCCACATGTGGAATAATATGATTTGGTTGTGTCCCCACCCCAATCTCATCTTGAATTGTACTCCCATAATTTCCACATGTTGTGGGAGGGACCTGGTGGGAGATAATTTGAATCATGGGAGCAATTTCCCCCATACAGTTCTCGTGGTAGTGAATAAGTCTCACGAGATCTGATGGTTTTATCGGGGGTTTCTGCTTTTGCATCTTCCTCATTTTCTCTTGCTGCTGCCATGTAAGAAGTGTTTTTCACCTCTTGCCGTGATTCTGAGGTCTCCCCTGCCATGTGGAACTGTAAGTCCAATTAAACCTATTTTTCTTGCCAATCTCAAGCATGTCTTTATCAGCAGCATGAAAACGGACTAATACACAGTGCTTTGGCAGGCTGAGGTGGAAGGATCACTGGAGGCCAGGAGTTCAAGACCAGCCTGGCCAATAGAGTGAGGCACCATTTTCCCAAAGACAAAACACAAAAACTTTGCAAAGCAAGGTGGTGCACACATGTAGTCTCAGTTACTCAGGAGGCTGAGGCAGGAGGATCCCTTAAGCACAGGAATTCGAGACTGTAGTGAGCCATGACCATGCCACTGCACTTCAGCCTGGGCAACATAGCAAGACCTTGTCTCAAAAAAAAATGCAACCACAAAAAAGGCCAAGTGCAGTGACTCATGCCTGTAATCCCAGCACTCTGGGAGGCTGAACCACGAAGAAGCCAGGGGTTTCAGGCTAGCCTAGGCAACAGAGCAAGACCCTGTCTCTACTTAAAATATAAAAAGTAAAACATGTCCAAACAAAAACTTGCACAAAAATATTTATAACAACATTAAACACAATAGTCAATAAGTGGAAATAATCCCAGTATCCACCAACTGATAAATAAGTATGGCATATCCACAGAGTGAAATATTTGATTTGTCATTGAAAAGGAATGGTACAACACAGAAGAACCTTAAAACATTATGCTCAGTGGATGAAGTCAGTCACAAAAGACTACATATTACATGATTCTATTTATATGAGCTATCCTGAATACAAAAATTTATAGAGACAGAAAATAGATTAGTAATTGCCTAGGGCTGGGAGGTTGGTGGGAAATGGGTAGTGACTGCTAATGGAGAAAGGGCTTCTTTCTATGGTAATGAAAATGTTCTAAAATTAGATTTAAATTAGATGGTTGCATAATTCTGTGAATATACTAAAAAAAGATTGAGTAATATAATTTACATGGGTGAATTGTATTTCTGGGGCTCAGAAAACAATATCCCAAAATGAAGGGCCTAAGAAGTAGGCTCAGAAGCAAACATTTTTCTCTGACTCTCTCATGCTCTCCTATCTCTGTGTCCCATTCTCCCCCAAGGCTAACCATACAAATTAGAATCCCGCCGGGCGCGGTGGCTCAAGCCTGTAATCCCAGCACTTTGGGAGGCCGTGACGGGTGGATCACGAGGTCAGGAGATCGAGACGATCCTGGCTAACGTGGTGAAACCCCGTCTCTACTAAAAAATACAAAAAAACTAGCAGGGCGAGGTGGCGGGCACCTGTAGTCCCACCTACTCAGGAGGCTGAGACAGGAGAATGGCATAAACCTGGGAGGCGGAGCTTGCAATGAGCTGAGATCTGGCCACTGCACTCCAGCCTGGGCGACAGAGCGAGACTCCGTCTCAAAAAAATTAAAAAAGAAAAAAAAAAAAAACAAATTAGAATCCCTCTATCCTGAAGTGGGTCATAGAAACCAGAATCCATTTTTCCCAAACCAGCCATAAAAGCTAAAAACATTTCTCTAACTTTTACTCTGCCTTTCTGTATAAATACTAGTCATAAAGAAATTCTCTCACCTACCCCATTTGACTGTAGGTCATAAGACTCCATTCTAGAGATGGTCCTTCCCCACACCCAGAAGGAAGAAGGCATTCTTGGAGAGGCCAAGTAGAATTTAGAAAGACAGGCCCTGCTGTGTTTCCCCACTCAATCTATCAGCATTAGATCTTATTCATTTTGTCCAATCCTATTTCTACCAGCTGTCCACACTTTGTTGAACCTACGCATAAAAACAGTCAATTTTCCCTGCATCTTTAGGTCTTCATTCTAAAGGCTCCTGTGTATACACATTAATACATTTGCATGCCTTTTCTTCAATGAATCTGCCTTATGTGAGTTGACTTTTCAGCCAAACTTCATATGGTATGTGACATGGTTTGGCTGTATCCCAACCCAAATCTCAAATTGTAGTTCCCATAATTCCCATGTGTCATGGGAGGGACCCAGTGAGATGTAATTGAATCATGGGGTGGGTCTTTCCCATGCTGCTCGCATGATAGTGAATAAGTCTGATGAGATCTGATGGTTTTATAAAGGGGAGTTCCCCTGCACATGTTCCCTCTCTTGCCTGCCGCCATGTAAAATGTGACATTGCTCCTCATTCACCTTCCAACGTGGTTACAGGGCCTTCCCAACAATACAGAACTGTGAGTCAGTTAAACATTTTTCTTTTTATAAATTAACAGTCTTGGATATGATTTTATTAGCAGAGTGAGAACAGACTAATGCTGTATGTGAATTATATCTTAATAAAACTATTAAAATTTTTTTACTAAAAAAAGATCTTTTTTTTCTTTACTAAAATTTCTTTACTAAAAACAGGGTTTTGGGGAGATGATGGTCAAAGGATACACAATTTTAGTTAGACAGGAGAAATAAGGTCAAGAGCTCTATTGTACGACATGGTGACTGTAGTTGTAAGCCAAAAATAACATTCTAAGGACCCCTGCCAAACCAACTGAATGGACTCTTCCTCTCAGCCAAGGGCATTCCAAATTTAACCTGAACTTAAATAGAACTTAAAGGTAGTTCTATTTAAACTAGTTCAGGCCATGATGGGAAGGGGGAACCAGATATGCTTTACTATACCCTCCTCCCTTTTGGAATTACTGATAGAATGGACTCTTTAGGTCTGATAAGAAACACTTACATTCTATTCTCTCTGAAACCTGCTACCTGGAGGCTTCATCTGAATAATAAAACTTCAGTCTCCACAACTCATTATCATAACCCAGACATTCCTTTCTATTGATAATAACTCTTTTTTTTTTTGAGATGGAGTCTTGCTCTTGTTGCCCAGGCTGGAGCACAATGGTGTGATCTCAGCTCACTGCAATCTCCACCTTCTGGGTTCAAGTGATTCTCCTGCCTCAGCCTCCCGAGTAGCTGGGAATACAGTCATCTGCCAGCATGCCTGGCTAATTTTTGTATTTTTAGTAGAGACAGGGTTTCACCATGTTGGTCAGGCTGATCTCAAACTCCTGACCTCATGATCCACCTGCCTCGGCCTCCCAAAGTGCTGGAATTACAGGCATGAGCCAGCATGCCTGGCGGATAATAACTCTTTTAACAGTTGCCAAACAGAAAATCTCTATTATGCCTATAACCTAGAGGGCTCCCTGCTCTGTCCCCACTCCTAACCCGACTTTGATTTGTCCCACCTTTTTGGATGAACCAATGTACATTTTACATGTTTTAACTGATGTCTCATGTCTCCCTAAAATGTATAAAATCAAGCTGTACCCTGACCACCTTGGGCACATGTTCTCAGGATCTTCTGAGGGCTGTGTCATGGGCCATTGGTCACTCCTATTTGGCTCAGAATAAATCTCTTCAAATATTTTACAGTATGACTCTTTTCACTGACATACTTAATTACAATATATTGTATTCATAAAATTGCTAAAAGAGTAGATGTGTTTTCACTTCCAAAAAATAAGTTTGTGAGAGAATACATATGGTAATTATTTCAATTTTCCCCTTCCATAAGGTACACATACTTCAAAACAACATTTTTTTTTTCTTGAGACAGAGTTTTGCTCTTGTTGCCCAGGCTGGAGTGCAATGGCACAATCTCGGCTCACCGCAACCTCTGCCTCCTGGGTTCAAGTGATTCTCCTGCCTCAGCCTCCCGAGTAGCTGGGATTACAGGCATGTGCCACGATGCCCGGCTAATTTTGTATTTTTAGTAGAGATGGGGTTTCTTCATGTTGGTCAGGCTGGTCTTGAACTTCCAACCTCAGGTGATCCACCTGCCTCGGACTCCCAAAGTGCTGGGATTACAGATGAGAGCCGCCAAGCCTGGCCTCAAAACAACATTTTGTACATGATAAATACATAAAATTTTTATCTGTCAAAGAAAGAAAGTGAGAAAAGAACTTCTATCTAAGGAATGTGAGTCCCTTTAAATTATCAGCTCCAGAGAGACATTAGAATGAGGCAGCACTCACTTCCTACTCCTCCACCCCTGCCCTGCTTTGAGCTATGTATTTGTCTCTTGGAACTGCTTGCTATCACCACAGGTAGCTATAAATTAACCTAATAATGCCACAGTGAACATTATAACCTACACTCTATAGCCTAACAATGTATAGTCAATCAGTAATCAACGTTATATCTATCAGACAGTAAGAATTTCTGACAAACAACTTTGTCTCTATCCTCCTTCTTTGCCTTTAAAAACTTGCTTGAAACAAAGGCCAAATGGAGCTCATATTCAAGGCTACTTGGGCCTGAGTCTTCCAGGTACCTGGCCTCACTTTGGCTCAAGTAAACTCTTTAAATTATATTTTGTGCCTCAGCAGAAAGAAGAAAGGAAGGAAGAGGGAGGGAGGGAGGAACCAAGAATATTCCACCTCAGAATACATGCTTCTTTGGCATATTTGGAGTTGGATATTCAGAGGGTCTCCTGCAAGCTGCCTTTTGTTAAGATTTGCATCTGTAGAGAAACTCTGCATTGGTGTAACAAACAGCCAGGTTTTCCCTGCCCACTGTCCCTGATCAGGGATCAGGATGGAGACATGACTACCTCCCGGAAGAGAGAGACTGAAGTCTGATACCTTTGGGGGTCTGACAGAAACTCCCTCTTTCTGAGAGCTGCTCACTGTGAGGTTGCATCTGCATAACAAGACATCCTTTGCTAGCCAGGCCTCCTCTCCTCTCCCTCCCAGAACTGGTCTTGCCCCTGCCCCAAGCCCCTGTTTTTTCCTCAACCTCAGGACAGTATAAAACTTTATCCATGTGGCTTTTTCTTTGAGCTTTTCATATGCGATAAGACTCCTATGCACACATGTTCACATTAACAAATTTTGTATCCTTTTTCTCCTATTCATCTGACTTTTGTCAACTGATTTTCAATGAACCTTCAGAGAGCAAAGAGGAAGTTTTCCCTTGGCCCCTACAAAAGAAAAACGGAAAATACCAAGTGTTGTTGAATATGAAGCAACTGGAGTGCTCACATACTGATGGGGGAAATGTAGCATTCTTAAAAAGGTAGTTCTATTTAAACTACTAATAGATAATATTGCAGGAAATCTGCAGACACTGACAAAATTGTAAAGATGTTACCCAAGGGACTGAAGTATGAAAAAAGCCCCAATCTTTAACTGGGCATTCAGGGCCCTACACATTTTAACTCCACATTCTCAATCCTCTTTGCTGCTCCCCTGCCCCTAGAATACCCCAGGGCACACCAGTTACATTGCCTTTGTCTTACTATGAGAATGATAACTGAAATTTATGGAGAGTTAACTCTACTTTCAATGTGGGTAACCATTTAGGTTCTAGACATCCATGAACATATGCAATCTTTATACTATCTAGATATAAAGTCATTATAGACAAACAGTTTGCAGATAAATAAACATGAGGCTACAGAGGATTAATAATTTGAGCCCGACTGCAACAAAACTCATTACTATCATGGCTCCTCTTGAAATAAATGTCTATTTGCCCTCACCTTTTGGGTTGTGTCTTGGTTTTGGATGTAGAGACAGGATCAGATGTTCTGCTGCTTGTATCTTCCCCACACGCAGTGAGGGCAGAACCCAAACATGAGCTCATCGCTGTGAGCTCATGAATCTTTCTTGTCTCTTGGTCAGTCACATCTTTGACTTTAGGATATCTTTCACTTTAGCAGAAATCCCAGGAGACAGATGATGTCTTCAGGTTAATATATGCTTGACATTTAGTAAGTCATAACCTTGATTCTGAGAATTACCTCCCATATCTAGGCAAGCTTTCAAACTGGTTTAATTTGGCCAAGATCACATCAACATAGTAAACACTCAGCACTAATTTCAGCATAGTGGAGGCTCATACTGATCTTGTCTGCAAGTCTTAATCTAGTATCAGAGGGCAGAGATTCAAATGATGAAGCAAGGCTGGCCTGAATACTCAAGGTTGGCACTCTATTCTGCCTCTGCTACTGTTAGTGAGGAAAAAGAAGGCACCACTCACCCCCTATGTAACTTAGTAGAACTAGAGTCCCAAATTCCAAGAAATGACATGCTTCCCATTTCAGAGCTAAGAAACAATGATCTCCTTGTTTTTCTTCTTTTACCCATTTGCCTAACCTCATATATAAAGGCTTATGTGTCCTTTAATTTCCATGTTCTACCTCCATAATCCCTCAGCAGGCTTTAGCTGAGAAGCATGGGCTTCCTCTTTCTATTTCCTCTCTTAATCTTAGGGCCTGCTGATTGCATGCTCCAGCAGAACTGTATGTTATAGCTGGCTCTTTGGTTTCCTACTTACCTCTAGAATACTATCAATTCTTCAGGGATTTTACACAGAGCAAGCTCTACTGTTTGCTTCATTTTCTTTCTCTGCCTCCTATATTTGGCTTTCTCAATACTTTAGTCATATCAGGAACAACAGTTATAAATAAGGCACTTTATAACTCTATAGGTATCAAGGCCCACATATATCACCTGTACAATGAACTATTAATAGTCGTCTTTGCATTGTCTCAATTTGTATATATACATATAGATATACACACACATATATACGCACACACACACATACACACATGCGAGAAAGCAAGATGTTTTTAAAAGAAATCTAGTGGATAAGGCAGGAAAAAAGCACAAAAACCAGACTGGGCGATGACCCCAAGGAAAACGGAGTAGCGGAGAAAAGGGCAGTAATTAGTATTTCAATTGTAAGGCTCTGGTTTGGGGAATCCTGATAGGAAAAAGAAGTTGGGATTTAGATTTGGTTCTCTGTGCTTCCTTCCCCCAGCACTGAGTGGACAAAACTTCAGAGAGCCCATTTGTCTAGTTTCTTTTCAACCGATAGGTACAGTTTGTCTGACGTTTGTCAGGTTGTGCAAAATGTCTTCAAAGCTTAAAGATAACGCAATTTAGTTCCCAAGACAGAGAAGAACCATCATGTGCAAAGCATTGTACTTCTGTTATGTGGTTTAATTTATCTGACAATTTTGTGAGATAAATATAATTATTTCCCTTTCTTAAGAAACTGAGGATCCCGGAAATCAAATAGTGACCAGAACAGACAGTGGTATGTTATGCACAAGCTGGTGAGAGCTGGGTATACACCTCTCTTCTCAAATTCATATATAGTGATGTCAAGTCATTAGCTTGGAATCAACCATCCTGAGAGCATTTACACTATGGAAATTAGAAAATGCTATAAATTAGTGTTGTTGTTTCTTTTTAAGTGACAGTTGTCAAATATTTTATGCTACTGACAATAGTACAGTCAGTAGCTACTTAGACATAAGCAAGGCACAAGAGGGCCCCCTTCCCTCAACTGGGAATGTCAGATGACCATCAGGTGATGGCTAGGTGGTTGTTAACTGTCTCTCTAAAATAATAATTTGTTGCAGCCAGCACCAGGGAAAGACAGTCTCCTACTAGATAGAAATGCCTGAAACGGATGATCAGTAGCTTCCCAATAAGATCTCAGGAGTTAGGCAAGTGGGCTCAAGCATGCATACTGAAAGGCAAATTGTTGGAGTTTAACTGGTATATGACTGATATGGTTTGGCTCTTTGCTCCCACCTAAATCTCATGTTGAATTGTAATCACCAGTGTTGGGGGAAGGAGCTGGTGGGAGGTGATTGGATCATAGGGGTGGATTCCCCCCCTTGCTGTTCTCATGATAGTGAGTTTTCATGAGATCTGGTTATGTAAAAGGGTATAGCACTTCCCCTTTCCCCTTCTCACTCTTCCTCCTGCTTCCACCATGTAAGATGTGCTGGTTTCCCCCTTCACCTTCTACCATGATTGTAAGTTTTCTGAAGCCTGCCCAGCCATGCCTCCTGAACAGCACATAGAACTCTGAGTCAATTAAACCTCTTTTCTTTGTAAATTACCCAGTCTCAGGTAGTTCTTTATAGCAGTGTGAGAATGGACTAATATTATGGCCGTCCTCTAGGAACACTGGACTGGTAAGGGAAGAATGCTTCAAGTGAGCATGTGTACAACTCCAGTAAACACACTGCAAATACGGCCCCTCTCAAATGCTGGCAGGAAACTGTGCTTGTGGACAGTCCCTCCCCAATGGAAGAATCAGGAGAGAAAAGACACAACCCCCTGGAAGCATGCCAACATTTAAAACCCCAAGTCAAAAGGTCAAACCACGCATTTGACCTCAAGTCATCCACGTGGCCCTCTTCCATGGGTTCTTTACCTCCTTTTATTCCTGCTCTAGAGCTTTTTAATAAACTTTCACTCCTGCTCTAAAACTTGCCTCCGTCTTCCTCTGCCTCATGCCCCTCAGTCAAATTCTTTCTTCTGACCAGACAAGAATTGAGGCTGCCGCAGACCCATATGGATTCGCCGCTGCTAACATACTTGGGTGTCGTGTGACTCAAAGATGTTCCCGAGTGCTAACAATAGGATTAAAAATAGTCTTTCAGACACAACACTAAGTTCCTCCTTTGAGGCTAATACAGACCCTCCAATAGGCTGAGATCCTACCTGAGAGTTTTGTCTTCCGGCGAGTACGTTACCATGGTTCCAAAATGACTTCTCTGGATACTTACTAATTTTATATTTATGACCCCGCTCCTAACTTTGGTCAGCTTTGCACTTTCTTCACAATTTGTGCCAAGCCTGCATACCACCAGCACTATTAGTCATTTAATAGTTTTCTTTAAATTGCCTCAAATTATTTTGTACATTCATAAAGATGTTTTTAAAGGAAACTAATGGATAAGACAGGCAAAAGTGGAAAAAGCAGGAAAGAACAGAGACAATCTGTTCACTCTGTGTTAGAGGACAAAGCCCACAATTGCTACAACATGGAGAGAAAAGTGGGCTTGGAGGGTTGACAACCAAAATGAGTGAGTGAGGTAGGTGTTTCCATCCATCGAGGTTTACTGAGCCAGCTTGAAGGCACATCGGGAAAAAGGCAAATCATAGATATGTCTGTGGCTGTTTTTTCCAAAGAGACTCTCAGGTTTCATATTTGCACATTTTCCACTAAAAAGAGGAGGCAGTTAAGCAAATGATTACATAATTACAAATGATTACAAATATGAGACTTTAGTTAGCGCTCAATAAGTCTGCATTTGACATAAGATATGTAAGCCCTTGAAGAAAAGAGAGTAGAGGAACAAGACAAGCAGACATCTCAGGGTGGGGTGCAGGACCCATTAATCTTATCTTGTCTTTGTTCTGTACCTGGAGAGATAATCTAGGAATAAGTATTATCAGTGTGGAGACTTTTGAAAGGGCTGTTTTCTGTTTAGCCCTTAGGGAAGAAAGCCTACTGGCCATTAGCAAGAGAAGGGATATAATGAGACCTATCAACTCTCCTTATGACCAGGAACTCAGCTTTGAAGGATTTTCTGAGGCTCCTTCAGCCAAGAAAGGGTCTGTTCAGTCAATTGGGGGCTTAAAATTTTACTTTTATTTCGTATTCACCCCTTTTGATGAAGATTTGCCACAGACAGCATCAATGGCCAAACCTTTATTTTGTCCCATATCATTGTCAGAATGATGTGGCTACCTGCCCCAGGTCCATACTGTCCATAGCCAAAAGATTTACAGCCAAAAATCTTACAGCCAATTTCAACATTCCAGACAGGAATGGAGGTGGACAGGTATCTATCAACCCTTAAAACCTTTTAAGCAATGTAAGAGTAAAAAAATCAAAGCCAAAAAGCAAGGTTACAAAATTGGCTTATCTGTAAGTTCTATGCATTGGGCTGCTATAATCTTGGTTTTAGTTAGACTGGTAGCAATTAGCTGTACAAAACATAAGCATATTGCTAAAATCATTTAAGCTTAAGAAATTAGAGACTTTCATTATGCCAAAATGCTTGACACCTTTTTAGTAATTTGTCCTAAGGTAGCCAACAAATTTTTGTCATATCTTTATTTGCATAAACCTCATAACTGAGAACAGCTATATGCAGAAGACTCTATCACCAGGTATCTTGATATCCTCTTGGTAATTCTCTTGTAAGTCTATGGGGAGCAGGACATTCTTTATGGTTTGGATAGATGAAAAGGAGGTCACATAATGACTCAGGAGGCAAAGTCCCTCAATTTGCCAGCTGCATGTCTGTGTGTCTGTGTGCTGTGTTGGTTCTTGATTTGGAGGGTCTGAACTAATTATTTCCCTCAAAACTAGTCCTATCTCATGTGCCTACCACTTCTGTGATAGTCCCTGCGCTTACAGAGAGGGTGCTTGTGATATGAGAGGGAGGCAGGGAAGTGCTGGGCAGAGAAGGTTGGGGTCCCTGGCTAGGGCTCCACCCTCAGGCCGGTGTCCATGGACCTAGGTGAAGACAGGAATTTCTGTTTTTGCGCTCAAATGTTGCATTTTCTAAGACCACGCTGGCCTGCCACTCCCTGCATCCTGAGATCCTATAAAAATCCTGAGCTCCTAGTGGGTACACACACAAGCAGATAAATGTTGAAGGGAACACATCGGCAGAAGAACATACAGACACTGACAGGTCATCCACGGCAGAACAATGTGGATGCCAAGGGAAATTTGGCCGAGGGTGGTCAGGGGAGAGCCCAGCTGCTGAGTGGCCTGTCTCCAGGGGAAGACCACCTTCCCACTCCATCCCCCTTCTGGCTTCCCATCCACCTGCTGAGAGCTACCTCCAACATTCAGTAAACCCTTGGACTTATTCTCCAAGCCTGTATATAAACTGATTTTTCCAGTACACTAGGGCAACCCCGGGATACAGAAAGCCCTCTGTCCTTGCAGTAAGACAGAGGGTCTAATTGAGCTGATTAACACAAGATGAGTGCAGATGGCTAAGCTGAAAAAGGACACTGTAACACACGCCCGCTGGTGCTTCAGGAGCTGTAAACACTCAACCCTAGATGTTACCATGAGGTTGGAGCCCACGCTCCCCACGACCTGCCCATCTGCATGCTCCCCCTAGGGGTTTGAGCTGCAGGGCCTTGAAGAAGCAAGCCACACTCTCTGTCACACACCCTGTAAGCGGAATAAGGAAACTCTTCCTGTTTCAACTGGGGCGTTGCCTGGGATCCCGGAAGGTGAATGCAAAAGCAAAACTGTTGGATCTGCCTCTTTTCCAAAATCCTGCCACCTGTCTCTCTTTCCTGAAGGTAAAAGGCTCTGTTTCCCTTCATGGAGTTTTAACCGCCCTATCGGGCAGCCAGAATCCCAAGACTTAATCCCTTTTCTCTCTCACACACACAGTTTGAAATGACTCTTATCTCTTCCTTTAAATTGTTAAGAGTTTTGCTACAGAGAGTGGCAATGTTACTAAGTAAAACGATTATTCGGCTCAGCCACCAAACGTGCAAATCAGACCAACGGTTGTTAGAGGTACAATCTCCTCCTTCGCCCTCTGGACAGCTGCAGGCATCCATGGCTCAAGGCACCTCTCATTAGCCTATCCCCTCCCAGATTGGGGGCCTGGGCATGTTCACAGCATGCAAAGGTCATGCCCAACAGCCACGAGGGGGCAGAAGGAGCAGTGCCGCCATGGCCCGCGCTGCCTCCACCTCCACAGCCTGGGGTGAGCCGGAAGCAGCAGAAAACTACAGCAGTAGGTGGGACCCCACAGGGTTGAACCCACAGGGCTGAAGTGTGGGCACTTCTTACCTGCTGCACCAATGGAACTTTTCCTTCCCTGGCCAAGGAATTTAATCCAGTCCGATCTGGGGGAAGAATACAAGGATGAATGGAGCCCGCTTGCCCTGAGCCAGGGGCTCTTCCCCCAGGACCTCCCCTTTTGCCCTTTAAACTGTTTTTCTTTGTTTTCTTTTTTTCCTTTTCTAAGTGAGAGGGCTCCCCCTTCCCAGAACTCTGTTTCTGATAGGGAAGTTAATGGGGGAACAACCCAGGCTGGCTGATAACTGCAAATTCAGCAGGGCTCATTTGAGACACTCTAAACGTATACAAAACAGCCTCTGAAATACCTTTTCAGTCCTAAACTCAATTCCAAGCTTCAGGCTGAGGCCCTAAAAAGCAAAACGAGGTCTGAGGGATCCAAAGCCAGGCAACAGGCATGATGTAAACGAGCAGGACCAATTCCTGCTGAACCCCTGACCCCGTGGAAGCAGCCATGCTCCATGGGCTAAACAGACCCAGGGAACTCAAAGGATGTTGACGGCAGGGAGAAAGGGAGGCATAGGGGAGGGTGGTTAATTCATGTTCTCTAGGTTTTCCCTGCTTCATGGGTACACACCACATTGGTACCTGTGGGAGACACGTGCCAAGTTCGCCGGGTCTTGAGGATAGAAAAGGTGGAAGGGAAAGGGGGAGTGCTTGCTTTCTCTCTCCATCACACCCTGAGATTTCACTGAAAGAAGGAAGGGAATAAGGAAGGCCTCCATTCCCTGTCTTTCAGAATGGACAATCAGATCTCTTCACCATCCCCCGCTTATACTCCTCTGGAATGTATTCTGAACCACTGGGACTGCTTTGACCTCAGAATCTGGAGGGAAAATGCCTCATAGCCCTCTGTACAAAGGTTTGGCCGAATTATGAAGGGACTGGGTTGGCCCCAGGAAGGAACCATTCATTTCAGTACCATCCGGCAGTTGGAACTTTTCTGTAGACATGAGGATAGATGGTCTGAGGCCCTATATGTGCGGACTTTCTATACCTTGCAAGGCAATCCAGGCCTTTGCTAACAGTGTAGGACTGATCCAGCCCTCCTATTTGCCGTCTCAGGGAAGGCTGCAAGGGGCAAGCCCAGGGAATTAAATATACAAATCCCAGAGGCACTCCCAGCAGAGGAGCCAGCTCTCTCAAGCCCTGCTCCTCTGGGTCTGCCTCGACCTCCCTATCCAGCTTCAGCTTGGCCCCTGCTAGAAATCCTCACCCTAAATAAGCCCCAGTCTCCCTCTTGCCGCTCCAACAGACGCACAGCGTATTTGGGCCCAGTAAGTTCCAGGTCCTTTTCTCCTACAAGACTTAAAGCAAATTAAGGGGGATCTTGGCAAGTTTTCAGATGACCTTGGTAGATATATAGAGGCTTTCCAGAATTTCACTCAAATATTTGAACTCTCTTGGAGAGACGTTATATTACTGCTGAATCAGACCCTGATGGGCACTGAGAAGCTGGCTGTTCTGCAAGCAGCAGAGAGGTTTGGGGATGCGTTTTGTATCACATATGGCATCAGAGAAGGGGGCGAATGTTATCCAACTGGAAGAGAAGCAGTACCCATGGATGACCCTAAATGAAATCCCAACAATGAAATGGAAAGCTAGAAGAGGAGACACTTTCAGGTGTGTGTAATGGAAGGCTTATGTAGAACTACGACCGGGCCTCTCAATTATACTAAGTTGTCCGTGATCAACCAGGGATTCACTGAAAACCCCACTGCTTTCTTGAAAAGGCTAAGAGAGTCCCGGGTAAAGCACACCTTTCTGTCTCCTGATTCAGCTGAGGGACGATTAATCACGAAGAATACATGTATTACTCAGGCAGCTCCTGACATCATTATGAAGTTACAAAAGCAGGCCCTGGGGCCAGATAGTGTTTTAAAGAACCTCCTGAAAGTAGCCATATCAGTCTTTTATAATAGAGACAGGAAGGCCCAGGAAGGAAAGAGGAAATATAGGAAATAGAGGCTTTAATGGCTGCCAGGCAAGCCCACAAACCCCAGAATTCCCAGGGTGCACCTGTTAACTGCTACAGATGTGGCAAGCCAGGGCATTTCAAAAAGGATTGCCCAACTGCCATAAGCAAGCCACCTCGACCCTGTCCAGTCTGCAGTGGAGACAACTGGAGAGTGGACTGTCTCCTGGGATGCTGGTTACCGGGTCTAGAACCAATCTCCCAAATGGTCCAGCAGCATGACTTATGGGTCCTGGGGCTCCTCTTCCCGGCTTCAGTGGTCCAGACCACCATTACCATCCAGGAGCCTTGGGTAATTCTGGAAATTGAAGTGAGGAAAAGGGACCTCCTCTTGGACACTGGAGCCGGTCTCTCAGTTCTACTCCCTAATTTGGGCTCCCTTTTTCTCTCAGCATGACCATGAGGGGCACCTCAGGAAGGCCTTTAACCCAATATTTCTCTCAACCCCTTAGTTGTAGCTGGGGAGACCTATTGTTCACTCATGCTTTTCTAATTATGCCTTAAAGCCCAACTCTTCTGTTGGGCAAGGATATCCTGGACCGTATGGGGACCACCATCCTGATGGCCCCTGGACAAACTCTTTGTCTGCCCCTAGTGGAGACTGATATTAACCCAGAAGTTTGAGTAACTTGAGGAAAAATTGGACAGCCATACTGGTCCGGGTCCATGTGAAGGATCCCATCTCCTTTCCTAACTAGAAACAATATCCCCTGAAACCAGAGGTCAGGAAAGAGCTAGAAGCCATGATATATAACTTAAAGATCCTGGGCCTCCTCAAACCCTCCTCAAACCCTGCAACAGCCCTTGTTATTAGGAATATGAAAACCCAACAGGGAATGGACGCTAGTTCAGGACCTCTCCCTCATCAATGAGGCTGTGGTTCCAATGCACCCTGTGGTTCCCAATCTATATACCCTGCTAGCCCAAATACCTGAGGGGACTAAATGGCTCACAGTCTTGGACCTAAAGGCATGCCTTCTTCTACATACCATTAGACCCTGACTCCCAGTATTTGTTTGCATTTGAGGATCCCTGTAACCAAACCACTCAATTAACCTGAACAGTATTACCTCGGGGATTCTGAGACAGCTTCTACTTGTTTGGGCAGGCATTACTGAGTGACCTCTCTGAGTTCCTTTATCCTCAGGTTAAGGTCTTGAAATAGATAGATGAACTTCTCCTCTGTGCTCCAACTGAGGAAATCTCTCAGGAGGGCAGTAAGCTTCTCCTTAATTTTCTAGCTAACAGAGAATATAAGGTTCCAAAATCAAAACTCAACTCTGTCCGTCTTGAATGAAGTAACTAGGCCTGGTCTTGTCAGAGTGGACCAGAACATTGGGCAAAAAGAGAATTAAATCCATCTCCTCCTTTCCCCTCCCGAGAATCCTCAAGAAACTGAGGGGATTCTTGGGCATTACAGGAATCTGCAGACTATTGATACCTGGGCACAGTGATACCTATAGTTTAGCTATTTCATTATTATCATCTAATAAAGGACACTCGGCAGCTAAAACTCACTGTCCAACTTGGGAGCTGGAGGCTAAAAAGGCCATTGATCAACTAAAACAAACCTTGCTTAAGGCACCAGCCCTTAGTCTCCCCATAGGAAAAACGTTTAATCTTTGTGTATCAGGGAGAAAGGGAATGGCACTGAGAGTCCTAAAATAGAACTGGTGTCCAGCCCAGCAGCCCACGGGCTACCTAAGTAAGGTGCTCATTTTAGTATCTAGAAGATGGCTGGCCTTGCCTCCAGGCAATCGCAGCTGTAGCCTTGCTGATACCAGAGGCTACTAAGTCGACCATGGGGAATAACTTCACTGTTTATACTCTGCACAATGTAGCAGGACTACTGTCTTCTAAGAGACAATAGTCTCCTGGAAGACTAACAGACAACTGTCTCCTCAAGCCTCAAGCTCTATTGTTAGAAGGATCTATGGTCCAATGAAGAAACTGTCCTTCCTTAAATCCAGTCATCTTCCTCCCAGATGAAGCTGGGGAACTTGAGCGTGACTGCAAACAAATAGAAGCACAAACTTGAGCAGCGAGAGAGGACCTCAAGGAAACCCCCTTAGAGAATCCAGACTGGATTCTCTTTACAGATGGGAGTTCTTTTGCAGAACAAGGAACCCACAAAGCAGGCTACACAATAGTTACTTTAAAGCATATTGTTGAGAATGCACTTCTTTCCTCAGGCACAACTAGCCCAACTAATCACCCTCATGAGGGCACTCCAGCTAAGCAAAGAAAAGACAGTTAACATATCTACTGATTCTAAGTATGCTTTCCTAGACCTCGACACCCATGCCACTATCTGGAAACAGAGGAACTTCTTCACAGCTAATGGGTCTGCCATTAAATACCATGAGGAAATTAATAGCCTATTGTCCCCAGTCTTCCTCCCATGGGAAGGTGTCAGTCATACTTTGTAAAGGCCACCAAAGAGGGATGGATGAAATAGCTGAGGGAAATAGACTGGCAGACTAAACAGCTAAAACAGCAGCCAGGGGTCCCCAGGTCTCTGACCCACTTGAAGCCCTATTGATCTGGGAGGGCCCCATCAGAGAAATAAAACTGCAGTACTCTCCTGCAAAAATAGAACGGGCCACCTCTCAGGGATACATCCTTCAGTCCTCAGGATGGCTACAATCAGAACACGGTAAACTTCATCTAACTGCTGCCAACCAATGGAAAATTTTTAAAAGCCTTCACCAGGCCTTCCACCTAGGTAAGGATAAAACCTATCAAATGACCCAGAGATTGTTCTCAGGTAAAAACCTAATACAGACCAGGTGCGGTGGCTCACGTCTGTAATCCCAGCACTTTGGGAGGCCGAGGCAGGGGGATCACAAGGTCAGGAGATCGAGACCATCCTTGCTAACATGGTGAAACCCTGTCTCTACTAAAAATGCAAAAAAAAAAAAAAAAAATTAGTGGGGCATGGTGGTGGGTGCCTGTAGTCCCAGCTACTCGGGAGGCTGAGGCAGGAGAATGGCGTGAACCTGGGAGGTGGAGCTTGCAGTGAGCCAAGATCGCACCACTGCATTCCAGACTGAGCAACAGAGTGAGACTCGGTCTAAAAAAAAAAAAAACCTAATACAAATGGTTAAACGAATTGTTAATGCTTGTGAGAACTGCCTTAAAAATAATCCCCTCAATTGATAGCTTCTTCCTCCGGGAACCCAAAGGACAGTAGACCACCAAGAAAAAGAGTAGCAAATGGATTTCACTCATATGCCAAAGGCAAGAGGCATCCAGTCCTCCTAGTGTGGATACTTTCACTAACTGGGTAGAAGCAATTTCATGTCAGACAGAGAAAGCCTCTGAGATGATAAAAGTACTAATCAATGAGATAATCCCTCACTTTAGACTCCCTAAGTACCTACAGAGCAATACTAGCCTCTCGTTCAAGTTGGCTGTCACCCCGGGGTTCTCAAAGGCACTAGGTATACAGTACCATCTTCATTGTGCCTGGAGACCACAATCCTCAGGAAAGGAAGAAAAGACAAATGATATTATCAAAAGGCACCTCAGGAAACTGTCTCAGGAGACTCGTCTCCCCTGGACTACCTTTCTCCCCTTAACCCTGCTATGTATTAGAAACACCCCTTCAAAGCTAGCTTTGCATCTCCTTGAAATGAGGAATGGATGGCCTTTTCTCCCCAATGATCTCTCGCTAGACCAAGAAACCTCTGATTTAATTAAACACATAACCTCTTTGGCCCATTTCCAACAGGAATTGAAACAACCGTCAGAGGCCCAAGCCCATGAACCAGACCCACCTCTTTTCAAACCAGGTGACCTAGTGCTAATAAAGGTACGCCCTTCCCTTTCTCTCTCTAGAGGCCCAGATTGGGAGGGAACTTACGCTATACTCTTTTCTACTCCTGCAGCAGTAAAGGTCACTAGAATAGACTCTTGGATTCATTATAGCCAAGTAAAGGCCTGGGAAGCCAGCGAAGTCATCTCCATTGACCCAGAAGAACACTCGAAGTACCAATGTGAAGAGATCAGGGACCTCAAGCCAAAAAATCACGTAAGTGTTAATAATTAACCTTCCAAGGATATCTTCTTCATAGCCTTGCCTATGCTTGCTGTTCTTACCTTTGTTCTGTTCTATACCTTGGAGCACAATAATGTTTTCAAAATAATTAGTATATTTCATTTCTTATTTCTATAATCCTTGGCACTAGGTTCTTCCCTGTGTAATACACATGTTTAACCCATGCATACTAAACCTTATAAAATTTGTTTTTTCCACTCAAGCCTAGAAGCCATCAAATTCCAGACAATGTTCCCCTTTGCCAGGAACCCTTAGGTAGACCTCTAGGAGGAATCTGACTGCTGCTTTTTCCCCAAAACAACACCCCCTGTCATCAGGAAGTAGCTAATACTAGTCACCACCTGCATTCTTCTTTTTTTCTTTTTAATTGTGCTTTAAGTTCTGGAATACATGTGCAGATCGTGCAGGTTTGTTACATAGGTATACACGTGCCATGGTGGTTTGCTGCACCCATCAACCCATCATCTACATTAGGTATTTCTCCTAATGCTATCCCTCCCCTAGCCCCGCACCCGCCAACAGGCCCTGGTGTGTGATGTTCCCCTGCCCGTGTCCCTGTGTGATGTTCCCCTCCCTGTGTCCATGTGTTCTCATTGTTCAACCCCCAATTATGAGTGAGAACATGCAGTGTTTGATTTTCTGTTTCTGTGTTAGTTTGCTGAGAATGATGGTTTCCAGCTTCATCCATGTCCCTGCAAAGGACATAAACTCATCCTTTTTTATGGCTGCATAATATTCCATGGTGTATATGTACCACATTTTCTTTATCCAGTCTATCATTGATGGGCATTTGGGTTGGTTCCAAATCTTTGCTACTGTCATCACCTGTATTCTAATGGCAGTTAGATGTACCTCTTCAGAGAGGGAAAATGATATGGGTGGGAGGCAGGGAAGTGCTGAGTAGAGAAGGGTGGGGTCCCTGGCTAGGGCTCCACCCTCAGGCCTGTGCCCATGGACCTAGGTGAGGATAGGCATTTTTGTTTTTGTGACCAAATGTTGCATTGTCCAAGACCACTCTGGACTGCCATGCCCCCCCAATCCTGTGCCTGTAAAAACCCCGAGACCTTAGTGGGCACACACACAAGTAGCTGGACATCAAGAGGAGCACACTGGCAGAAGAACACTGATGGTCGGATGATGTGGACGCTGAGGGAAATTTGGCTGAGGGTGGTTGGAAGTGAGCCCTGCTGCTGAGTGGCCTGACTCCAGGGGAGGACCACCTTTCCCCTCCATCCCCCTTCTGGCTTCCCACCTATTTGCTGAGAGCTACTTCCACCATTTAATAAAACCTTGCACTCATTCTCCAAGCCCACATGCAATCCAATTTTTCTAGTACCCTAAAGCAAGAACCCCAGGACACAGAGAGCCCTCTTTGTGATAAGGCAGAGGGTCCAATTGATCTGATTAACACAAGCCACAGCTAAGCTGAAAGAGCACAATGCAACACATGCCCACTGGGGCTTTCGGAGCTGTAGACACTCAACCCTAGATGCTGCCATAGGGTTGGAGCCCACACTCCCCACTACCTGCCCATTTGCATGCTCCCCTTAGGGGCCTGAGCTGTGGGTCACCAAAGAAGCAAGCCACTTCCCCATTGCATGCCATGGTTCTTACTATGTAGATGAACCCCCAGGTATCAGTCTTTAGAGAGAACTGATGGGAAATATTTCTCAGACCTTAAAAACTGTCCAACTCTCAGTTAAATCTCTCTGGTCAGGAAAAGACCTGGAAAAGGAAAAGGATTCTCCACAGAATGTAACTTTTTCCCACAAGAGATGGCTTTGCAGGGCCATTCCAAAATATGTCAAAAAAAAATATTTTGGGGTAAAATACTTTGATTTCTTTTAGAACCTGTTACCTGTCTTGTGATGTTATATACCAGAGGCAGGTTGTGGTTGGTAGCTTACTGCTACAAAGTCTCTGTTATGTCAGTGTTAGAATCTCTAATATGAATGCTCATCAGTTGGGTCTAAACGGCAAAATGGAGAGGGTATAATAAGGCATATCCAAACCCCCACTTCCTGTTATTGCCTGAACTCATTTTTCAGATTTCTTTGGAATCCCCTTGGCTGAGCAGGGAGTCCATTCAGTCAGCTGGGGAGCTTGGAATTTTAGTTTTGGTTTACCAATTGAATATTTCACTTTTCCCTTATTAGTTTTTGTTTCCTTATGCATCCAGTAAATCAACTCCCAGAAGTTGAATCCATCTTTCAATGCCACTGGTAAATATTACCTTCAATAGCTGAGCTGAGCTTTTACCTTTAACAGCACAGCTGCAGCTCCGTGTCGCATGGCCACCCAAAAATCAAAGGTTCTTCATTCCCTACACTATTATCCCCTCTCTTCTATCCGTTTAGTTTTATCTATGTCATTATTTCCTTCATTTTCAAACAACCTATACAGTGCCTCTAAACTAGACAAAATTGCTTTTCTTTCAAGCAAAACTACATCTTCATTTTTTATGAACTTCTTTCCCAAAAAACATCTTTCTTTCTATATTCCGTATATGGAATTGGTACTCTTATATCTAGCAGTTTTAATTACCTATATTAACTACTATTCTAAATCTTAGTAAATCTAATTTCCTGTGAAATTTCTAGGATTATTTAATTTAATATAACATGACATTAAGATTTTAAATTACTCTAGAAAATTTTGAAACTAGTTTTATTTACCAAAGAATACTAAAGTCATGCAAACCAAAAGGCATTTGAGCTAGCTTTTATTTTTCTGATAAAATACTTAAGTGCTTACTTTTCTTTAAGCCAATTGGTTAGACCCCTTTAATATAATTTGGTAGTGAAATATCATACACATGACACAGACATATAGACAGAAGCAGATTTTACAGAATTATAAGATTCTTCCTTTGCCAGCTTTCAAAAAGTTTCTGTCCCCCACTTTAGACTATGAATCTCTTGATTACTGGTTCCATTGCCTTAAATGATTGTTAGCTAGGCAACTCTTAATTTGCATCTCCTATGGCATGACTCTAGTGAAACAAGGTAGAAAATGTACATCTCAAAGGCACAAAACTTAGATCTGAAGAGAAGTAAGGTTTGTTGTGTAAACTTTAAACCATTACAGTTCCCATCTCTAAAGAAAATCTCCATTTGTAAGGGCAAATTTCTTTTACAATGAGTATCAAAAGATACTGCTAAATATCAGAAAGCAGTATTTTAGCTTTTTTATTTGGCTTCCTTCTCCATTAGATTACTGGCTTTTGGGTGGAGCCCTTTAGTGAATAGGGAAAAGTAAGTAAGCAGTTTTTAGGGCCTAAACTGCACTTTTTAATTTGTTTGCTTGTTTGTTTTTGTTTGTTTGTTTGAGATGGAGACAAAGTCTCACTCTGTCGCCCAGGCTGGAGTGCAGTGGTGTGATCTCGGCTCACTGTAACCTCCACCTCCCGGGTTCAAGTGATTCTCCTGCCTCAGCCTCCCAAGTAGCTGGGATTACAGGCACGAGCCACCACACCCAGCTAATTTTTGTATTTTTAGTAGAGATGGGGTTTCACTGTTATGTGCATCTGTGTGAAGAGACCACCAAACAGCCTTTGTGTGAGCAACAAGGCTATTTATTCACTTGGGTGCAAGTGGGCTGAATCCAAAAAAGGAGTCAGCAAAGGGAGATGGGGTGGGGCAGTTTTATAGGATGTGGTAGGTGGTGGAAAATTACAGTTAAAGATGGTTATCTCCTGTGGGCAGGGGAGGGGGTCACAAGGTGCACAGTGGGGAGATCATGAGACTCATTGTCCAGGGGAGAGATGTCACAAGGTTGATTGATTAGTTAGGGTGGGACAGGAACAAATCACAACGGTGGAATGTCATTAGTTAAGGCAGAAACTGACTGTTTCACTTCTTTGGTGGTTCTTCAGTTGCTTCAGGCCATCTGGATGTATATGTGCAGGTCACAGGGGTTATGATGGCTTAGCCTGGGCTCAGAGGCCTGACATTCACCATGTTGGCCAGGTTGGTCTCGAATTCCTGACCTCGGGTGATCCGCCCACTTTGGCCTCCCAAAGTGCTGGGATTACAGGCGTGAGCCACTGCACCAGGCCCTAAACCATACTTTTCTTACCCAAATGTGCAAGAAACAAGTAACCCACTGTAGTAATGGCCGTTTACCATAAACAATTTCCATCAGCCACCTTTAAAACTGTATCTTTTACCCAACCATTACACACACCAAGGTTTAGTTTTCTCACAACATAACGTAATTTCTGGTACCCCCCAAAAGCAAAGAGATTAGGTAACAATTCAAAAGAGGGCAGAGCATCACGAAGACCATCACTCTTGAATCTTCACAAGGAAAACGGAAGACCTCCACAAAAGGGATGAGTAATACATTTTTCTGGGTTCCTTAAGGCGTCTGAGTCTTCTCTAGATCTTTTCAAACAATACTGAATATGGCAAAGAGGAAGGAGAAGTAGGAAGAGTAAAAGTAAAATGGGAGAACAATTTTTAAGAAAGGAAATGAACAGAGGCATTAAACATATGTGTTCATTTTTTTGAAAAAGATGTTTTAGTCCACTAAAATGTTTCCAAAAACAGGATCTAAAAAGAAAAAACAGAAAGGACTTAAATTTATATATGTATATGTATGTATATATATATATTTATATTTATATATAGTATATATATTTATATATGTGTCTATATATATTTTATATGTATTATGTGCATATGTATTTATATTTTATATAAATATATCAGCTTTTAATTAAGCTGACTTCTAACAGTAGGACTCTTTTTAAAAATTTTTTCAAATCTTTTATTACCAGATTTTAGCTGGGACAAACAGCCGATATTTCAAGTCAACAGAAATATCAAACCAAAAGGGACCGATTCCTCATTAGGAAGACAACCCAAGCCATGATGGGAATTTTAACCACCAAACTACAAAATGGACTAGCCTCCATGTTAATCCTGCATGGAGTTCAAAGTGGGCAGTTTCAGTGTAACTGTTTTAGGTCAGATTTTTGCTCTTTGACTTAGTCAAGATAATTTTTAAGGCTAGCCATGAAACTATTATATCTCCTTATTTTAATTTGATCTTCCCACCAACTGTTAAGAATAAGAGATCTCTAAAATCCCTCTCTTTATTGTTAAGAATAAGGGCTCTCTGAAATCCCTTTCTTTAAAAAAAATTCAGGTGTCCAAAGGATCAATCTTTTGGCCATTGACAATTAGAATTTTCAGTGGTATATTTAATCCCAATAGCAGCTCAATTCAGTAGCTCACTCAATTTCAGTGAGTGACATCAATGAATAGCCACATGCCTTTAATAGTGTACACACCATACTCTGGGGAACATGGCCTCCCTAGGGACCAACTTGGTATCCAAAAAGGAAATGAAGTCTGTTTGTATAATCCCTTCTTAGGGGATGCTTGTCATTGTCTGTGCATTGCTGAATTCTTTAATTTTCCATTTGTTATATAGCCAGATACAGAATTTTGCCAAGGATCAATATCAAGTTTAACAGTTTAAATTAACCAGATCTTTGCTGTTCCCCTAAATGGAGATCATACAAACATTGTCAATTGCTATACTAGTTCTCAACACACACACACACTCACGTGCGTGCACACACATGCACACATCATTATTACAAACAGTGACAGTTATAATCAACTGAGCCCCCTGTTACATGCCAGTTCCCCTGCACTCATTCTTTATAGTCCTGACAACCCTGAAAGCTATGTATCATCCCCATTTTAAAGATGAGGCAATGGAAGTTCAAAGAGGTGGCTTAAGCCTTTACTCAAATATATCTGTATTTGAAACTCAACTCTGCCACTTACTTACTAGTGGCAGAATTGAGTTCCATTGTTCTCTGAAATTTGCTAAATGTCACCCTGGAAAACCTCATACCTTGTAAATAAACAAAATATTTTCTTTCCCATGGCTTTTTAACTTTCTAAAACTATCTACTTTCATAACTACCTGGAAAGTGTAGTAGATACTGTTAGTTGCAATCCAGCATCCATTCTCTGCTCTTCCTTCCCAAGAGAATGCCAGTTTCATTTAGGTTTGCATCATGCATATCACAGGACACAGGAAAATTTGACGCCACTCTGAAATCCAGGGGTAGGCCTGACTGGGCTAAAGTTAAACCACTCCTCCTGGTCAGTGGTTGGTTTGGCCTTGAGCATGTGACCTACTTCTGGACAATGAGATGTAACAAGAGACCTGCCAGAGGCTTTGGAAAACTTCTCTTTATTCTGAAGAAAACCCCAGGAAGTCACTTTTCCAAGGGATGTGAGCAAGCAACTTGAAAACTTGATTGCTACCAGCAACTGTCCTAAAACCACAAGGGGAACCAGTCTTATCGTGAAGCCAAAACTGTGGCTTGCAGAGCACAAAACAGAAGTGAATCACATGGGTCCTTGATAACATCATCAAACAACACTGAAGGCTACCCTACCCTGGACTTTCTCTTTATGAGCTAATAAATTATGTTTATTAGACATAAATCCATTTAATAACTTTCTAAACCAGTTTGAGTTCTCGTTTCCGTTGTTACAGTCCAAAATACCCTAATTGGGTACTGACAATAATACAGCTAATATGGTAGACAATGGTTTAAAAAAAAAAAGGCTAAAATGGAGCACAAAATGAAGTAAATGAAGTAGGAAATCTGCCCACTGGGGGATAAGGAGACCACCAGATGAAGGAATAAACTCCTTGGGGTAAATAATCATGACTGTGTCCTTGGCATCAACTGTCTTCATTAAACAAATCAATAGTTTTCATCGTGTTGCTCTGACACCAGCCGCATCAGCAACACCTTGGAACTTGTTAGAAATGCAAATGCCTGAGCTACGCCCCAGCTCTAGTGAATCAGACAACCTGGGGTGGGGCCCAGCCATCTGTGTTTTAACAAGCTCTCCAGGGGATTCTTACACAAGCTCAAGTGTGAGAACCACTTCCTTAAACTTACCGGAAAAAGTGAATTTGCCTGAGTGGTTCTCATTATTAACTATTAGCACTTGACTTGAACTCAGAGTTTAGAACCTGCTGTCTTTATTCCAAACTTTTAGTGTGGGGGTCTCAGATCCTCATGTGTTTAGAGTCTGAAGTCACTGAGTAGCCGCTTCTGGCAAACTGAATCTTGTGCATGTTGACCTAAAGCCAAATTAGAACTCCCTTTACTGCTGTTAAGAAACCAAACTTTACAAAGCACCGGTCCGCCCTGTAGAGTAAATAGGAACAGTTTTATTTGGTACTGGAGGCACATAGAGATGTATGGTATTTTCTACCTCTTTAAATTGCCACTTCTGGAACGTTTCTAGTGTAGTTTTGGGCTGGCTAAGTATAGATTCTTAAATTAACGTATTTTTTTTTCTTGCTAAGTAATTTTACGGTTTGAAAAATTTTCTTTAGTATGCAATTGGGAGGTTTCATGCTCTAAGCTTCATGAATATTTCTGTACAGCAACCTGCTCATAGACAATTATTTTAGCAGTATTCTGGGACTGATCCGTATCATTAACACAGTGTGATCATGTTAAAAGGAAAGTCTTTCACCCAGGAAACCTAGCGTGTGGTTAGTGTCTCGATAATTAAACCACTGCCCTTGAAAAAGAAGGTAATCAGAAGCAAAGGCAATTAACTCCTTTCAGGCGATTTCCTTTGTACCTTCACTCCCATCTCAGAAACGAGATTCCAGAAGGACTTGAAGGAAACAAGAAGACAGGGACAGTTAGATCCTATCAGAGGTGCTGATGAGGCCACTGTGCCAATGAATGTTAGGTGGTGCTGCCGGATGTGAGGAGGTTCTCTCTCTTTTCGTGATTCTACTCTATTCCTGTGACACCTCAGAAACATCAGGTGCCATGGCTTCCAGACAGGTGCTTTTTATTAGGGCACCAATCCTCCATCACTCCCCATTTCATCACCTGTAAAATGATGATATGCCTCTTTCGGAGGCTGTTATCAGGATTCAATGCAATAACTATATGCAGAAAAGATTTATAAACTTACAGTGTCGACTCATACAAGACATTTTTGTTGACAGTTCCTACTTGGACGGCTTCCTTTCAGAGGTTTCCATGCCTTCCATCAGAGCACTTCAAGGTGTATAGTAAGTCGCTCTGCACAGAAAAGATAAAGATAATATCTGCTTTTGTTTTGTTTTGTTTTGGAGATGGAGTTTCAATCTTGTTGCCCAAGGTGGAGTGCAATGGCACAATCTCTGCTCACCGCAACCTCTGTCTCCCGGGTTCAAGCGATTCTCCTGCCTCAGCCTCCAGAGTAGCTGTGATTACAGGCATGTGCCATCACACTCAGCTAATTTTTTGTATTTTTAGTAGAAATGGGGTTTCACCAGGTTAGCCAGGCTGGTCTCGAACTCCTGACCACTGGTGATCTACCCACGTTGGCCTCCCAAAGTGCTGGGATTACAGGTGTGAGCCACTGCACCCGGCCCATATCTGCTTCTTAATATAAGGGACTGGAAGCATGTGATATAATTTCAAGTTAAAACAGTCATGTTAAGTTACTAAAAACTGCCATTCCATGTGATGAGAGAAGAATGTTCAGAATGCTTCAAACAACACTGACGGCTGTCTTATGCTGGACTTTCTCTTTATGAGCTAGCCAATTCTGTTTATTAAATGTAACTCTTGTTGAGATAGGTGTGAGGTACCAGGGAATGATTTCCAGAGGGTATGAAAATATGTGAGGAATTGAGCAATGTTTAGAGTTAGCCAGGTGAAGGAGGGGTAGGAGAGTAAACAGCATGAACAGCAGGTGCAAAAGATTGTGGGAAAAAAAAAACTGGAACACACAGCCCATCTGGGAAAACACAAGTAGCTCAGAAAGGTTAGAGTGTAGAATGTATTGGGAGGGGAGTTGGGTGGGGAGTAGCAAAAGGTAAACTTAGAAGTGCAGATAGGAGCCTGCTTTGTAATAAGCTTGTTTGCAACCTATTTCAAGGGTTTATGACATACTCAGATACACATGCACACACTAAACCATAGAGACTAGATAAACCAGAGGCAGGGCCAGAAATAACCAGATCAAATGTTTGCCCGATTATCTATTTTAACTTGGCTTTTCATTAAATTAAATAGAATCTCTCCAGGATGGAAATCCTTGACTCTTAGATTCATTGGATCCCTTCTGCACCAATCTCTGCCAGTTTCATTGAGTCTGTTCTGCACCAGTCTGCCGATTTCAATACCCCACCAACTCCTATCCCACCTATCCCTACTTCGGATGAATGGATGCCTAGGATAAATTTGAGATGTTATCTCAATGGAAATAAGAAGCCAAAATTTTCAGCATCTGCCACCACTTCTCTCCAGGTAACATGATAAAATCACTAGACAGAACCTGGCTTATAATTTTCTGAGAGAATTCAGTCAATCTTTGGCCTTTATTTTTCTGTCCATAAAATAAGGAAGAGAATAAATGCGCTGGATATCTGATAAAGTGATAGCGAAAAACAGAAAAGAAAACAAAAAGTAAAATAAAAATCAAAGTTATTCCTAGAAGAACTGAATCCTGAATGGAATCAGGATGCAATACTCCCCAAATTTCTCCCAACAAGTATCTCAAATACATGACAACTTTATGTACATAAATGATGGTCAAAGTGAACACTAAGACTGTTCTAAATCAAGCATCCTGAGAAAAAACAACAGGGGAGGATGAGTTAATTCCTAACAAAGCTATTTTATATGTAGTGAATAATTTCTACCTTACTATGCCCTATATAGAACCCCTCAGTTATGAGAAGTTTATGACAATTGTCTGCTTTGCATCTGAAATTTATCTTACTCTTCAATTCAGCCCTTGGCCCCCCTATTGCGTTTTTGTAAGTGATAATATATTACAGGTGGAATGAACTGCAAATTATGCTGAACTTAGAGTTGTAACTGGTGGAGGAAAGGGGCTTGCTAGTGATTAAAATCTAGAGATGGCTCCAGTTTCAGGAAATATTGACCAAGCACATTCACACTGACTTTCTCACTATGTGCAGCTGTAAGTCCTGAACAGAATGCATGAAGTAGTTATTCAGGGCCTATGAAAAATAACTGGTAGCAGGTAAACTAGGAAAAAGGATTAGAATGTGAACAGCCATCGAACTGGGAATGTGAATGGATTTACCATCTTTTCTCTTATGGTGTCTCCAATATGGAATCAAGGAAGCTTGAAACCAACAGGGATCCATGCAGACAGACAGAGCTCTAGGAGAATCCCTCTAGTTCTGTATCGAGAAGCAGGAATGAAGTATCCTAATATTCAGGGAGAGTGGGGGAAAATCTCCCATTTTTAAATTTTTGTTCATTAATTTCTTATTTTTTTTATTCCCCTCATCCCAGGCCCCCGTGCCTGTAGTGACAGCAACAGTAGTGGAAGAGGGGACCCATGGAAGTCTAAAATTCTGAATCGTCCTTTCTTATCAGAGGAGTTGTGGTTCCAACGGGGTGGAGATCTTTCCCTATTACTTTCTTCGTCTCTCTGCTCTTCTGCAGTTTGTCAGGCATGTTACAGAAAGTATATAGTAGAGCAACGCACATGAAACCCCATCTTGCTGATCATAGAACCAAAAAGAGAGCCTCAGGAAGCCTGAAAGTGCAAGGGTAATCACAAAGAGGAAGGAACTCAGGAAAGAGAACTGGACTTCATACAGGTGTTTAGGAATTCCCAAGCTCACCCACAAGTTGCGTATGTGTGAATCTGACACTAAACAGCAAACCAAAGGCTTCGGGAACTATAATTAGGGATATACTCCCATCCAAGTACCAAATCTGACACTAAACAGCAAACCAAAGGCTTCAGGAACTATAATTAGGGATATACTCCCATCCAAGTACCAAACTGGCCGTAGGGTGGATCCCACGTGTGACAGATCCAAATAGCACTGTGAAGGCACCGAAAATGCAGCCAGCACTAAAACTCCATCCACTGAAGGCTGATGAGACTGTCAGCCTGAACTCATGTGGTTGATTGCCTTTTAAAGTAAATATATTGATATTCGTCATAAGATTTACTTAAGTCCCAAAGTCTCATATGATAATATTCAATATAATTAAAATACAACAGAAATGCATATAAAAATTTAGGAAATTCTCAGTTCAGATGGAAAATGAGAGTCAACAGAAGTGAATGAGGAGATAACACAGATATTGGAGTTATCTTATGAAGACTGTAAAGCAGCCATCGTAAAAATGCTCTAAGAAGTAAGAGTAATACTCTTGAAATAAATGAAAAGATAGAAGGCATCAGTAAAACCATAGAAAACACACAGAATAATCAAATGGAAGTTTTAAACCAAAAAATACAACTAATAAAAATTTTAAACTTACTGAAAAGGATGCATAGCAGAATAAAATGACATTGGAAAGAGCCAGTCAACTTGAAAATAGATAAATAGAAATTAACCAGTCCTCAACATAAAGGGTTCAAAAATGAACAGAGACTCAGAGAACTATAAGATAGTAGGAAAAAGTTTAGCATTTGTGTCATAAGCATCCCAGAGACAGGGGAAATAATACACTGCATTAAAAAAAAAAAAAAAAACTTAAATAAATAATAGTGAAAACTTCTCTAATTTGGCAAAATATATAATCTTGTAGATTTAAGAAGCTCAACAAGTCCCAGAAAGAATAAATCCAAAGGCTAGGCATGGTGGCTCACACCTGTAATCCCAGCACTTTGGGAGGCCAAGGCGAGTGGATCACCTGAGATCAGGAGTTCAAGACAAGCCTGGCCAACATGATGAAACCTTGTCTCTACAAAAATACAAAAATTAGCCATGCATGATGACAGGTACCTGTAATCCCAGCTACTCAGGAGGCTGAGGTGGGAGAATCGTGAATTGCTTGAACCCAGGAGGCGGAGATTGCAGTGAGCTGAGAGGGTGCCATTGCACTCCAGCCTGGGTGACAGAGTGAGACCCCATCTAAAAAAAAAAAAAAAAAAAAAAAAAAAAGAATAAATCCAAAAAGTTCATGCCCAAACACGTCCTTTAAAAATGACAGAAAAGTAAATACGAAACAAAAATTTTTGAAAGCAGCCAAATAAAAATGAAAACAAAGTGAAACATATGTATTAACATAATACAATGATTCAAATGGCTAGATTGGCTCATGCCTGTAATCCCAACATCTTCAGAGGCCAAGGTGGGAAGACTGCTTAAGCCCAGAAGTCCAAGACAGTGAGACTCTGTATCTACGAAAAATTTTAAAAATTAGCCAGGCAGGGTAGTGTGTCCCTGTGGTCCCAGCTACTCAGGAGACTGAGGCAGGAGCATTTCTTGAGCCTTGGAATTCAAGGCGGCCGTCATCTGTGATTGTGCCACCACACTCCAGCCTGGGCAACAGAGTAAGAGCCCATCTCTAAAACAAAACGAAACAAAACAAAAAAAAAAAAAAAAAAAAAGAAAAGAAGGAAAGAAAGAGAAAAAAAAGGAGACAATAAAGTTAATATTTTCAAAGTCCTGAAAGATATTGCTGTCAAACTAGTCATATATATATAATGTTATCTTTTTTATTTTATAGACAGGAAAATTAAAGCCAAATATTTACTGAGTTCTCACAGAAACTTATCCACAAAGCCAGGTTCTGTTTAACGATTTTATCATATTACCTGGAAAGGAGTGGCAGCAGATACTAAAAATTTTGGCAATCATGCAATATGAGAAAAAGATAACTAAAAACAAGGATCTTCAAGCATATGAAGGGTATTATGTAGAGGTAAAAATACAGAGATAATTTCCTCAACAAAACATATTGAAAGAATTTTCTTGACCCTCAGAGTTACAGAACTCCCAGAGGTCTATACCCAGTAAAAATATTCTTCAACACTGAGGCTAAAACAAAGATGGCCTCAGTGAAGAAAAACTAAGAGAATCCATTTTCAGCAGATCTGTTTCTTTATAAAAGTAATTCTTCCAAAAGAAAGAAAATAATACCAGAAGACCACTTAGAATATCAGGTATAAAGGAAGATTAAAATAAATAGTAAATATCTGCATAAATATAGTAGACTATCGTTCCCTTAAACTCTTTAAAATATAATTGATAACTGAAACTTGAAATTGTAACATTGCTGGGTTTTCAATATATGCAGATGTGATAAATAAGACACCACAAGATAAGGGGAGAAAATGATGGGAACTTAATGGCAACAAGGTTTCTATATTTAATTTGAAATGGTAAAACATGTATTTTAAATACTGAGAAAAATATATATGTATATTGTAATCACTGTAGCAATCATTACAAAATTATACCAAGAGATATTATCAAAAATAGGTAGATAAATTCAAATAGAATACGAAAAGTATTTAAATAACCCAAAATAAAGCAGGAATATAGAGCAAAACTATGACGATACAAAGAAGAGGAAATAGAATTAAACGGTAGACTAAAATGCAAATATACCAATATTCTTTCTTTAAATATAAATGCATTAACTATACCAAATAAAAGACAGAAACAATCTTTATCATGAACCAACTTTATGTGTCTAAAGACACTCAGTCTAAATATAATCATAGAGGCAAGTTAAAAACGAACATGTATAGGCCGGGCGCAGTGGCTCACGCCTGTAATCCCAGCACTTTGGGAGGCCGAGGCGGGCGGATAAAAAGGTCAGGAGTTCGAGATCATCCTGCTGAACACAGTGAAATCCTGTCTCTACTAAAAATACAAAAAAAATAAGCTAGGTGTGGTGGCAGGCGCCTGTAGTCCCAGCTACTTGGGAGGCTGAGGCAGGAGAATGGTGTGAACCTGGGAGGCAGAGCTCGCAGTGAGCAGAAATCATGCCACTGCACTCCAGCCTGGGTGACTGAGCGAGACTCCGTCTCAAAAAAAAAAAAAAAAAAAACGAACATGTATAAAAAGGTATATTATGCAAACACTAAACAAAAGAAAGCTGTAGTGGTTACATAAGTCTATGCATACATTAGAGCAATGAAAATTACCAGGGAAAAGGAATGATATTACATAATTCTAAATATACATGCATGTAACAAAAGACATTCAAAATATATGGAACAAAAACTTACAGAACTGAAAGAAGGTATAAATTAGTCCATCATATAGCTGAGAATATTGAGACAAGGAAGTGCTGGGTAGAGAAAGACAGGGTCCCTAGAGAGGGCTCCACCCTCAGGCCTATTCCCATAGACCTAGGTGAGGACAGGCACTCCTGTTTTCATGCCCAAATGTTGCATTTTCCAAGACCAACCTGGCCTGCCACACCCTGACCCTGTGCCTATAAAAACTCCCAGACCCTAGCAGGCATGCACACAAGCAGCTGGACGTCAAGAGAAACACACTGGCAGAAGAACACACCAGCAGACACCAGCAGGGCATCTATGGCGGGACAACATGGAATTTGATTGGCAGTGGTTGGAGGAGAGTCTGGCTGCTCAGCAGCCCCCAGGGGAAAACCACCTTCCCACTCCATCCCCCTTCTGGCTCCCCATCCATCTACTGAGAGCTACTTCCACCATTCAATAAAACCTTGCACTCATTCTCCAAGTCCAAGTGTGATTTGATTTTTCCGGTACACCAAGACAAGAACCTCAGAATACAAAAAGCCCTCTATCTTTGCAATAAGGCAGAGGGTCTAACTGAGCTGATTAACACAAGCCACCTGATCATGGCAAAACTAAAAGAGCATACTGTAATACACATCCACTGGGACTTCAGGAGCTGTAAACATTCACCCCTAGTCGCTGCCATGGGGTTGGAACCCCACAACCTGCCTGTCTGCATGCTCCCCCTAGAGGTTTGAGTAGTTGGGGCACCAAAGAAGTGAGCCACACTTTCATCGCATGCCGAGAGGGGAATAAGGGAACTTTTCCCATTTCAATATCAGCACTCCATTTTTAAATAATTGATAGAACTGGTCGATAAAATAACATTGAGAGTATAGAAGAACTGAACAACACCATTAACTAACTGTATCTAATTGACAGTTATAAAATATCTACTCAACAACAGCTGAATACACATTCTTTTCAAGTGCACATGAAACATTCTCCAATATGAACAACATCTGGACTCATTATAAAACAAACCTTAACAAATTTAACAGAACTAAATTACATAAAGTGTGTTCTCTGATTATAATGGACTCAACCTAGAAATGAGTAACAGAAATGTAAAGGGAAAATATTCAAATACTTGAAAGTTAAGCAACAAACTTCAAAATAATCAATGCAATGTAGAGAAAGTTCCAAAAAAAATAGAAAATATTTTGAACAGGATAACAATTCAAAACTTACAGGAAGCAGCTAATGCAGTGTTTAGAGGAACATTTATAGAATTAAATGTGTAAAAAGAAGAAAATTCTCAAATCTATCATCAAAAGTTCTTCCTTAAGAAATATGTGGTGGGGGGAGAACAAAACAGGCACAGCATACACTGAAGAAATAAATTAAAAATTGAAATTTCAAAAATTAGACAAGATCAGTAAAACCAAAATGTGTTTCTTTAAAAAGATTGATACCTGTGGAAGGGTGACAAAGAAGAAAATAAAAGAAAATAGGCACATTACTAAAATTACAAGTGAAAGAAGTATCTTCCCATGACCACAGAGTCCACAAATTAGATAACTCGGGAAAAATCACTTAAGCTGCAGCACTAGATCAAAATAATCAACATTTTCCATTTCAGAGTATATAATATATTAAGTAAAATTAGTTCAGTTGCAAAGCAATATTGATTTCAGGACAATGAAAATACAGAAGTAGTCTGCCCAGAGCTGGCATAGTGCTCTAGCATATCAGAGTCACTGGCTCCTAAATTTTTGTTGCTCCACCATTCATAGCTTCTGTTCCAAGATGACCTCCTTGCTGGAGATGGCTGCCAGAGTAAATCACTAAACATCTATTCTGTCCAATAGGAGGGAGAAAGCTACAAAAGGAGGTAGGGATCATACCTTGAGAGACTCTCTTCAGAAGTTGCAGACCACTTTCATTCTATCCTATTGACTAGAATTTAGTCACATGGCCACTTCTAACTGCAAGGGAGCCTGGGAAATGTGATCTTTAACCCAGATGTCCATATCTCCAAGTAAAATAATAAAGGAAGAAGTAGATAAGGAATTGGGTACAATCTGTAATATTTGTCACATATCCTATTACAGTTCTTCTAGATATTATCAGAACAGTGTGTACTTCAGAAACTGAAGTTCCTTCTGCCAAGAAAAAAAAAAAACAATGCTCCTTGTGGGACCATATTAGAACCTCTACCTTCAATTCAAAATTCTATTCTGAACTAAGTACCTGTGAATAGGTGATGTCTGTTAAACTACTAAAGACTGGTGTTTTTCTCTCATAAAATAAGCTCTTCATATTCACTCAGAACCATCCCCATCCACTAATGTTATTCTCTCTCACCACGAGGGACACATCAGCTCAAATGTAATTCTGATCTAAAAACCATTCAGTAGCCATTTGGATGAAGTTCAAAATGGAGCATGTCAAGGGTCTTTCAAGAGTCCAAGAAGTTGAGGTGTCCTGCTTTGCACTGTGACCCTTCCCTAACTTCTCCTGCCTTTTTTTTCCCCTCATGTCTTTGATGTGGAACAGGCAAGCGCCGACACTAGGGCTTAGTCTAGGGGTGAGTTTTGGCTTTGCATAGGATATAATTAACTAATGGTGTTAGACAATGTTTTACTGAATAGTACTGCTCCCTGTGGAGCAGGGCTAACTCATAGGCACTACACCCAAAGTCGGCAACTATGGGCTCTTGACAACTGTATTTATACTCAGAAAAACTCACTTTCAATTACATGCAAATTAAGAGGTGAGTCAATGCAAATTGAGGGGAGGATTATTTAGAACTTTCTAAGAAAGGGGCAGTAACTTCCAGGTCACTGTCTTGGAATGGGGTGGTAACTTCTGGGTTGTTGCCATGGCATTTGTAATCTGTCATGGCACTGGTGGGAGTGTCTTATGCCAATGAGTAATGAGGGCAGCTAGGGCTTACTTTTGTAGCCATCTGCTGGTTCCTGCTGGTTTTTCCACTTTATCTTGTCTGGACCAGATCCCGTTTTGGTCAGAAGGGTTGTGAGCCAAAAATAAGTCCTTCTAGTATCCTACCTCATCTTCTCTTCCCCTCATAACCCTTATCCAATCCACCAGTAATGTTTTTTAGCGTGAATCTTCAAAATACACTCTGAATCCTACCACTTCTCAATTCTATATCTTTGTCCAAGCTTTCCTGACTCTTGACACTTCTTTATTCTTTATGTCTGAAACAGACCTAACACTCTCAGAGGTCTACATCAGGAGTTGGCAAGCTTTGTCTACAAAGGACCAGCAGCAAAGTTTTCAGACCTTGCAAAAAATATGATATCTGCAACTACTCAACTCTGCCACTGTAGCATGAAAGCAGTCACAGATAATAGGTAAGCAAATGATCATGGCTGTGTTCCAATAAAACTTTATTTACAAAAGCCAGCAGCAGGCGGGATTTGAACTGGCTATAGTTTGCCAACCCCTGGTCTAAATTCACTGTGGGAAGTCCCTGTAGCATATTTCACATTCTTTAAAACACACTTTTCTGTCTTCATTTTTACTCGTGATAATACAACCACATTTTTAGCACAGTAGTCTATATTTTATTACATGCCATTTTCAGCTACATTATTTCATTTGGTCATACACACATCACAGTGACTTTTTCCATACAGTGTTGTAGGGTAATCATCCTAAACTCCTGAAATCAATATTTCTTCATGTCTGACCTTTCCAGATAATGATCTATGTGACATAATTGTTCCACAGATACCCACTTTATCCCTATAGGAAAACTAGACACTCTAATTAATGACTCCTCTAATTAAACCTTTTCCTTCACCCTGAACTTTAGCTAGGAATATAAGGACAGCCAAACTGAAAATAAATCAAGCTTGCATTTTTCTTTCTGTTGGAGAATATCTCAGGACTCAATATGCAATTTGTTTCTAGAAGTTTTCCAGGTTTGGAATGAGACAGTCACAGCATTACATAGGAGGCAGGAATATAAAGTTAGGGAAAAAAGAAAGAATGAGCATGAGGTAAGAGAGAAGCTACAAACCAATGGTACCTGAGTTAAATCCAACCCAGAGACATGTTGCTTGGGTTTCAAAGTAGTTTTAAACAATTTGAGCCACCACTAAAAAAAAACAGAATTATTTTGATATAAATTTACATGCCTCACTTATCTGAAAAAACACATGAGGTAATAGCTATTTCTGGCAATAACGGGACCAAGCTATTTCAAGACAATAACAAGCTGGAGCTGAACAGTGCCAATTACTTTTAGATAAAAACTGTTCCCCGGTTTTCCACAGTCTCCACCACTCCATTTTGTGTACTTAATACTGAAGCAAAGTATTGGCTGCCAATTACTATTATTTTTGCACTTTTTTTTATAGTAAATAAATATTTTTCTGTGCTCTTTTTTCCAACCAAAATCATGCAAATAAAAAATTGAGAAGTCCATGTAATTTAACAAAAAAATGGAAACAAGTAGCTCATTTTGTTGCCTGTCTGACCACTGTAGGCATTTGAGTTTTCCTCCAGTGCAAAAGAAAGAGCCTAGCCTGGAAACTGGATTTGAGTTCTAGTCTTAGTTCTTATTTAGTATGAGGGATTTTTAAGCAGGGTATATATCCTGTTTTAGCCTCAATTTCTTCTCCCATAAAATAAGAGTTTTTGTATAAGTTAGGGTGTCTTGGTTGTGAGAAAAAAGTAGTTAATTTCATATGGATATCCAATGTAACGAATTGATTCAAAAGCTAAGGAACCAAGTTTAAGAAATAATAAGAAACAAAGCAAGACACTGCAAGAAGCTTGGCAGTATCAACTACAGAAAAAGAAGCATTATAGAGCAAAAGTGAGCATTGACTGGGGAAGATAAATCCTGACCATTACTTTTACCTTTGCATTCTTTGTTCACTCTTCAAAGTTCCAGCGTATGATTGGCCAAGCTTGGGGTAGGTGGCCTTTTCACTGGAGGTACCAGGTCAGAAAGCAGGAAAATCTAGGATGGTGCCCCAGAGACCCCTTTTATCTCCCACTGCAGAATAAACACCTAAATTTCCAGTCCCACCAAGACAGCACATAGCAGGGGAAGAGGTAATGCCTGGAACAGAAATTGGGATGCTGTTGGGACAGGATAATCCATGCTTCCCAGACCAAAAATCAAAACAAATATTCTCTTTTAGATTAAGCAAAATTGCATATGCAGCCTAAATATAAAAAGCATAGGAAAGCACAGCAGCTCCAGTTGAAGCAGCAGTGGGCTACCTGGATCCCAATCCACTCTGTGACCCTTCGTTCTGCATTAGCCCCTGAAGTACTTCTGGTGACCCAAGATATCCCTGAAGCACAGGGTAAAAACCACAGGATGAGATGATCCCTTGAAGCTGCAATTTTGAGATTTGAATGACAGAAAAATTAGTTGCATTTCCACTGGTTGACTCGGCTCAGAGACTCTAACTAGATGATGGCTACAAGATAAATCTTGACAGCCAACTGAGCCATGAGAATTGTTCCCCTGGGAACTGCAAGAGCACTAGTAAATCATTCTCATTGACTGCTGATGAGAGAAACTGGCTTCTAGGTTACCACCATCAGAGGCAGGGTTGGAAACATTGACCTCAATGTTAACAGCTGAAGGGTTGATCATCGACCCCTGAGCCTCTGAGCCCTCGGACATATGGAATGCCCCTGGTTTTGGATTGCTGAGGACATCTCTGTGGCCCACCTCTCTCATGCGCATTAATATGTCTTCATCCTTTGTTTAGCATGGGAAAAAGAAAGGGGAAGAAAACAAGCTCTGTGGCCACTTAGTGTGAGCAATCAGCAGGAAGAAATGAGGAATGGAACAAAAAATATCATATTTATCAAAGATTTGTTTTGAATAACCAACCACTCTGGGTAGAGGCAGCTGGAAGCACATTATGAAACTATGACAGTATTTATACAGAGCTATGCTAATAGTGAGCACAATAGTGCAGAAAACCCCAGTTGCAGAAATCATTAACTTTATGGAGATTTCAGAATACTATTTTTCTTTTAAGGAAATATCTCGACCCCACACCAATCTGTTTACTGAGCTTTTCTTGGGACTGGTGTTTACATAGACCAACACAGGAAGCTCAGTGAGCTGATCAAAAGTTTTCTCCTTACAAAAGGGTCCTGTTTATTGCATTATCTTAATTTGTTCTTCATATGTGACAGTGTTTTACTCTTCTGGGTGAATTATTGCTGTGTTCTGAATGTTTGTGCCCCTGCCCCCATCCACTTCTCAAAATTCATATGTTGACATTCTAATTCCCAAGGTGATGGTATTACGGGGTAGGGTCTTTGGAGGGCGATTAGGTGATGAAGGTGGAGCTCTCATAATGGGATTAGTGCCCTTATACTCCTGTGGGACTTCATTAGCCTCTTCTACCACGTGGGGACACAGTAAGAAGGTGCCATCTATGAACAAGGATGCAGGCCTTCACCAGACACGGAATTTGCCAGCATCTTGGTCTTGGACTTTCCAGCCTTTATAATTGTGAGGAATAAATTTCTGTTGTTTATATACCACTCAATTTATGGTATTTTGTTATAGAAGCCTGAACAAATTAAGACAGTTATCAACAAGAAACTCCACTATCTTAGAGAGAAATGAGCCATTGGAGGAGCTCAGATGGATGTTACAAGCACTGTCTCTTACCCAAAAGAGTTCAGCTCTCCAGGAAGACACGAGAAAGAAGCTTGGAAAGTTGGACTTAGTTTCATCTCTTCAGAAGTCAGGGACTCCTGACTACCATCATGAAGGAACATTTCATCACTCTCTTCAGAGGACAGGTCACTGTAATTGGTTCTAGGAGTTACAGTAAGACATCGAACCTTCCTTCACATAGATTATAGGCTGTTCTGCCTGGCAGGATGTACATGAGTCAGATGGGAGAACCCAATAAATAGATGAGCTGAACAGCCTGTCCAGGAAAAAAAACAAAGCTCTCAGATATGTGACCCCCTGCACTCAGGCCCCATGTGGCCAGAAGAACCATAAAGTACCATATACAGTAGCACAGGAACTAGAGACATGTCAAGATGTGGATGTGAATCCAGCTTTATCATATATAAGCTTCATGATCTCCACAATACTCAGTTGCTCAGTTTTTCCATTCATGAAATGGAAATAAAATCTCATTGGGCACGTGGAGGCCTGAAAGAGATGATATATGTTGTAAAGATCCTCTCACAGTGCTTCGTGCATCATACGCCCTCAATAAATGGTAACTTTCATTATCATCAACGTTACCCAACAAATTGCTGAATGTTATAAATTAGCCTGGTGATTCTCAAAGCTGAATGTGCAGTAGAATCACATTTTTTCAATAGAGTGATATTTTCAACAATCTCCATGGACTCTACCCCAGACCAGCTGCATCAAATGACTCAAATTACTGAGGATGGAGTGTGTGTGTGTGTGTGTGTGTGTTTGTGTGTGTGTACGTGTGTCTGCATGCATTAAGCTTTCCAGATGATTCTGATATATGATTCTGATATAGCTCATGTCTGGACTAGAAGTTAAGACCCAGTGTGTATAACTGGAGACAACCAACATATGCAAATGTAGTTACCGCCAATCAGAAGCCACAGTCACATACCTAGCATGATCTAAGAGAATAAGGAGAGCAGAGAAGCAGAAAGGAGACACAGAGTCAACACATAGTGACCATCTCAAAACCGATCTAACCTATGTCAACTGAAGATGTTATTTATTAAGGCCTTTCTAAGCACAGTCTACAAATAATTTGCAAATCTCTCATTATTAAAGGGCTTAGTCAAAAGTGCTAAAACTACGTAGCTAACACATGCAGGGAAATAAAAGATTCCTTTTGTAAATTTAGGCTACATAACAATGAACCCTCCCACATCCTTTTTTCTTTCAGGAATGACTCTCTATCGTCACTCATTCGTAAAAATTACACAGCCTATGTTTGCCACCTACATTGAAAGAATCATTCCAGAGGTGACTTCTTATCAAATTTAGCAGTGTATTGTGTAAACCAGAAACCATCTTGTAGAAGACAGAATAGAGAACTGGCTACTTGTGTGATCTTAGAAACTCGGAAAGGCCTTCCAGATCCCCTTTTGTTTTCTAATGAAAAAATGCCTTCAAAGAATTAATATTTTGTGCTGTGCTTTTCAATCCTGGCCATGTACTGTTATCTCCTAGCGAATCTTAAAAAATTCTAAACTCCAGCTTCAGATATTCTGATTCAGTATAGTTAGGGTAGGAACCAATTGTTGATTTTTTTTTTTTTTTTTTTTTTGAGATGGAATCTTGCTCTATCACCCAGGCTGGAGTGCGGTGGCACAATCTCAGCTTACTGCAAACTCCACCTCCTGGGTTCAAGCGATTCTCCTGCTTCAGTCTCCGGAGTAGCTGGGATTACAGGCACGTGCCACCACGCCTGGCTAATTTTTGTATTTTTAGTAGAGATGGGGTTTCACCATATTGGTCAGGCTGGTCTCGAACTCCTGACCTCATGATCTGCCCACCTCAGCCTCCTAAAGTGCTGAGATCACAAGCGTAAGCCACGGCACCTGGCCAATTACTGATATTTTTAAAGCTCCTTGGAAGACTCCAATATACAGGCAAAGTTGATAATGACTGCTTCAATGAAAATTTCAAACCCTGTTAAGAACACCACCATATTCTCTCACATTGAGAGAATATTTTAAGCTATTAACATCTTCTTAGGCACTAGTATTTCCAACAGTGTCTTCTGTGAGGTACTAAAGGGTTGCCAGAGAAAATATAAGACGCCTGGTTAAATTTGACTTTCATATAAACAACAATTATGGGATATACTTATACCAAAACATGATTCATGATCAGAAATGCAAATGTATCCATATGCTCTGTGTTTTTATTTGCTCTGTTTCTGACAGACAACCCTACACTAAGGGCATCGGGAAAACTGGAGAGAATCTTCTAGTAGAATTGGAAAAAGAAAGAAACTGTAGACATCTGTTGGTTTTTCTTGGCATTCTTCCTTCATTCCACACTTGAATTTTCTTTAAGGAACACCGCTTCCCCTCTCAGTCTACGTGGTTCCAGTGGACACACAGTCTAGACCTGCCAAGGAGAGCAGTTCATCTCCCTGGACACAGTGATCAACATAGGCATGAGGGGCGCTTAAACCAGCCAAACCAAACAGACACTGTTCCAGAAGGTTTTTATGTAACTGTGGGGCAAGAGGTACTCTTTCTACAAAGGTAGCTGAGAAGATAGACTATAAACCAGCAGCTACTCGGGGTCTCCTTACCGTCGTGTATGAAGGGCCCCCTGTATAAAGCCAATAAGAAAGAGTAGAGCTGGAAAATGAAGACAGTCCAACCCCTAATGGGCACATAAAGGAAAATTGGATATCCACATGCAGATGAATGAAACTAGATCCTTATCTTACACTGTATACAAAAGTCAACTCAAAATGAGTTACAGACTTAAACATAAGACCTGACACTGTACACCTACTGAAAGAAAACAGGGAGAAAGCTCTATGACACTGGCCTAGGCCTAGGCAATGAGTTTTTTGTTTTTGTTTTTTTTTTTTTGGACACAGAGTCTTGCTCTGTCACACAGGCTGGAGTGCAGTGGCGTGATCACGGCTCACATCACAGGGCAACCTCTGCCTCCCTGGGGTAAAACAATCCTCTCACCTCAGCCTCTCAAGTAGCTGGGATTACAGGCATGTGCCACCTCACTTGGCTAATTTTTGTATTTTTAGTAGAGACACGGTTTCACCATGTTGACCAGGCTGGTCTCAAACTCCTGACCTCAAATGATTCACCCGCTCCAGCCTCCCAAAGCGCTGGATTACGGGTGTGAACCACCATGCCCGGACGGCAGTGATTTTTTGAATATGATCCCAAAAGCACAGGCAACAAAAGCAAAAATAGCTAAGTGGGATTACATCAAACAATACAGAGTGAAGAAACAACCTTTGTTTTTTTTTTTTTTTTTTTTTTGAGACGGAGTCTCGCTCTGTCACCCAGGCTGGAGTGCAGTGGCCGGATCTCAGCTCACTGCAAGCTCCGCCTCCCGGGTTCACGCCATTCTCCTGCCTCAGCCTCCCGAGTAGCTGGGACTACAGGCGCCTGCCACCTCGCCCGGCTAACTTTTTGTATTTTTAGTAGAGACGGGGTTTCACTGTGTTAGCCAGGATGGTCTCGATCTCCTGACCTCGTGATCCGCCCGTCTCGGCCTCCCAAAGTGCTGGGATTACAGGCTTGAGCCACCGCGCCCGGCCTTTTTTTTTTTTTTTTTTTTTTTTTTTTTTTTTTTTTGAGACGGAGTCTCGCTCTGCTGCCCAGGCTGGAGTGCAGTGGCCAGATCTCGGCTCACTGCAAGCTCTGCCTCCCGGGTTCACGCCATTCTCCTGCCTCAGCCTCCTGAGTAGCTGGGACTACAGGCGCCCGCCACCTCGCCCGGCTAGTTTTTTGTATTTTTTAGTAGAGATGGGGTTTCACCGTGTCAGCCAGGATGGTCTCGATCTCCTGACCTCGTGATCCGCCCGTCTCGGCCTCCCAAAGTGCTGGGATTACAGGCTTGAGCCACCGCGCCCGGCCAGAAACAACCTTTGAAAGGTGAAAATAGTTGCAAACCATACATCTGATAAGGGGTTAATATTAAAAAATATATAGGAAATTCAAACAATAGGAGGAAAACCAAAAATCCAACTAATGAGACTGTGGATCCAGTCATACCTGAAAATCTGTATCTTGCACTTTTTGTGATGCCAGTCAACTATCTTTTTTTCTAGCTTATACCAATTTGAGTCAGTTTTCTGCCATTAACCCCCAAGAGTCCTGAATAATACATACAGTTACAGATTGAAAAGCTGGAATCCCAAGATAAGGTTTCAACCTATAAACGACCATGTTCTTTTAAGCCTATGAAATGCTTTTTCCACATGAACCAGTGTTTAACTCCCCTAATAACTTCCATTGACCCCTACGGTTCCTAATTCACTATTTCCTCCTCTGTTCCCCCCATAGCTTCTACTTTCTGTCACATCATATCCCGCATGCTATAGCTATTTATACCCATAGCGCCCCCAGATGGTTTCCTGATCATTGTATTCCTAGCTGGAGTCTGACACATAATAGATACTGAATGAATGTTGCTTAAGTTAAATTAAAGCAACTGTATAGACAGGTTGTGATGATGATGTCTTGGAAAGCTAAGTTGAGCCACAAGTTGAGGTCATTCCAGAAGTGAGGGAAGGTTGCAGAGGAGAGAACTGACCCCAGTTGCACAGAACCATTGCTTCCATCAGTCATCCCTGCATGTGTGGAACAGGGCCTAAGCTTTGGGCTTTGTGTTTAATCTAACCTCCAATGTCATCAGATTTTGTTTTACCAAATTTATACGAGCCACATACACTATTCAGTTTACAATTACATTCTAGAGTTCAGTGGCCAATAGTCATTTCCAGGTAACTTGAACAAAAATGCAATCAAATTAGATAACTGGCTTTTTTCCTCCATGGAAATAGTCCTTAGTTACTGAGGTTCACTATGTGAAGAAACACAAAAAGATATACTACACAGATGATACATGATAGGGTGTATCTGATTCCAAAAATGGAATCTGATATTGAATGGTTTGAAGTGCATGGCAACCCTAAAGGGATAAAATGTTGCTCAGAGTACAAAATTATCCTGCCTTATGTGAAGGATCAAGTAGTCCTGGATTTCCTATCACCTAATTCCTGGATCCCGAGTCCATTTGTATAGCTGCGCTTGCAATGGCAAAAATAAAAGGCATGCTGAAGAGAAGTGAATGACGTGATTTTGTTTTTCATTTTTTTTGTTTGTTTTGTTTTGTTTTGTTTTGTTTTTTTGCTTCACATTCAGATTGGATGCCATGAGGACACAGTCTCCTAAAAGCATGACATCTGACTTACTGTCTCAATGTGCATCATTGTAGACTGGCACAGACATTCCTTTTGAACTCCCCTGTGTTTTTTATAACTATGATGAAAATCACTTTCTCTCTCAAATTAAACTCACTACAAGCTCTGCACACCCTGCGGGGAGCCTCAACCTTGGCCACTAAGAATTCTATGCTATCAGGACCTATGGAAGTACTTCCGGTAACCAACCTGACTGTTGATCTAGCAAAACTGACTGGTACTTCTTAAAGTCATCAATTAACAATAAGTCAAGCCTTAATCCAGCAGGAACCTCTCACTCTCAGGCTAATCAACACTTTGAAGTGGGAAGGGGTGCCATGGAGCTCATGTTCAGAGGATTCCCTTTGAGTGAGTAGCCTCTCATCTTGGGGTGACATTACAGGCAGTGTCAGCCCCTGTCTGAGGATCTTGACTAGAAGCTGCCATCACAGGAGCTCCAAGACGAAAAGTCTCCATGTTCCCCTTTAGAACTGCCCATCATCCATTTTCTCTGGGAGATTTGCTTGCCAGTTAGTAAAACCATCCTGAGCAGCCGTGACAGGGATAATTACAGAGGAAGACAGCTCCTCACACAATTCTTTTAAATAAAGAATGGGAGGAAAGCATGGGGAAGAAAGAATGCTCCAAAGGTTTGACTTCAAATAGCATTAAAGGAGGACAATTTTAATTTCCTGCATGAGTTTATTAGTATCCATCTCCTGACCTAAAGGAGTTATCAAGACAAGAGAAATTCCTGGGAGCTAGCCACATCTGACTGCTACGATACCATAGATCCTGGACAGATTCCAGGGAACCTGAAGATCTAGTGGAGAAGAGCACATGTCCCCTTTCTTCACAGAATCAAAGGAGTACATTCAAGTGCCAGGAGTACATTCAAGACCACACCAGGTGACCTTCCACTCAACGCAACATCTCTTGTCACTTGGTCTTGCTTTGAGTATTTCCAACGATGGGAAACTCTCTGCTTTTTTAAGGGAACGTGATCTTTCTAAAAAACAGTTCAAGCCAGGCACAGTGGCTCACACCTGTAATCCTAGCAATTTGAGAGGCCATGACAGGAGGATTGCTTGAGGCCGGGAGTTCACGGCTTCAGTGAGCTATGATAGTAGCATTGCACTTCAGCCTGGGTGACAGAGGAAGAACCTAAAAAATAAATTAATAAATAAAAATGTAAAAATACAGAGTTCAGTTTGCTGAAAAGCTCTTTTTAGGAGACTAAATAAAATCTGTTTCCTAGTAACTTTCAAATATTTGTCCTGGTTTTACCACCTGGAATAACATAGCACTAATTTAAACTCCTTCAGATAGTCATCCTTTGACCAGAGAGGGTTACCATGTCATGAATATCTCCAACTGTTCCTTATATGGGTTAGTTTTCAGTTCTACATCACGCCAACTCACTGCTTCAGTCTCTCCAATCTTACTATTGCTTTTAGAAACTCTGGCAAGCATCTTTAAAAAGCAAGACTGGTTTTTCCCTGTGTCTGCCCAACCTAGTTCCTTAACCCTGGGAGGAGTGCTGCTTGAAGTCACACACCCCGGTGGCTCAGTGAGCATCACACATGTTATTTATACAGTGAACATCTACTATCAGTGAACATCATACATGTTATTTATACAGTGAACATCATACTATTAATTGTGTAGTACAAGTATTGTAATTGTAAATTACAATGACTGGGCCAGACGCAGTAGCTCATGCCTGCAATCCCAGCACTTTGGAAGGCCAAAGTGGGTGGATCACCTGAGGTCCGAAGTCCAAGACCGGCCTGGTCAACATGGTAAAACCCCATCTCTACTAAAAATACAAAAAAAAAAAAAAAAAAAAAAAATTAGCCAGGCATGGTGATACGTGCCTGTAATCCCAGCTAGTCAGGAGGCTGAGGCGGGAGAATCACTAGAACCTGGGAGGTGGAGTTGCAGTGAACCGAGATCGCGTCACTGCACTCTAGACTGGGCGAGAGCGAAAACTCAGTCTCAAAAAAAAAAAAAAAAAAAAAAGTACAATAACTGACTTTGTTCCTTATTCAATAAACTTTCTTAAGGTGGCAGGGGTGGTTGTGGAAGAGTGAAAAGAAACAACAAGAAATAACCCAGGGGACCCTTGGTTATTATTTCTTTGATGCCAACAAAAAATAATCCATTTGGTTAGCAAATTAGCATTTACTGGAGAACAACTGCTGGGAAGATAGAAATAATTTGGCAGCATGCTGGTTACAGTTGGCTATTCTTAGGAATTCTGCTGGTTCCCAGAATAATACGAAAGTAATCTGGGACTGTCCGAGACACAGGACTCTCAAGCAGGACCGTGAATGTGTAGTATTCTCTTTTCTAGCATCACAAGTGATGCTCTCACATAAACCCATGAGGGTGGCCCTCAAATGTCCATGTGTGTTTCTTTGCTGGTAATGTGACTCAGAGGGCGTTCTGTGGCTGCGTTTCCACGTCCTATGGGCTCCACCCTTTTAAACTGAATTGATTCACCCATGAGGTTAAAAATCAGTCAAGCCAGTGTTAACACGGTCTTTGAGTCTCTTTCCATAAAAGACTAATCTAACCAGCTAGACTGCCATTGATCCCCCCTCCCTTTTGCCAATATTGACACTAGAGGGCAAACAGCATCTCAGGAATAGATCTGTCCATTTGCCTGGGCCCAGAGCCCCAGGTCAGCAATGTTAAAGCCTAACACACCAGCAAAGGTTAAAAGATAAGCGCCCGGTGTATTGAGCTGTGTGTGTTGTTTTGGCAAAGTAGAGAGTTTAAGGACATAGAGGGCAGTTCATTTCTCCTGTCAGTGTCACTGCAGAAGATGGATGTTTTTCAGAACAGGAGCCAGAGAGCCAAGAACCTTGGCATAAGGCCAAACCGTCTTGTCCACATCAGTGATTAAGGGAATCAGCCCCTAGTACTCACGCTGCTGAGCTGACTTATAAGAGGCTGCAATCAGAAATCCAGAGGTGGCTGGCCTGGGGCCTGGTCTCCATCAAGCACTAAAGTCGGCTGTTCTGAGATTCTTCCAAACAGAAGGCCAGGTGACCAGTGAGGCTGTGGCCCAGCAGAACCTACGTCTTGGGCTTACAATGATGGAGTGAATTGGGGCTCTCTCACTGTTTTCTGTCCTGTAAGTGATCTATTTCACAGCATCCCTATGAGAAATGGGCGTGGACACAGTGCTGCCCTGTAGACTCACACTGGATAAGTCACAGCAAGTGCTTCTTGAGGATGTCATTTATTTCCTTGCATTGTGTTGATTTTGTGCCGAACACTAGCTTTAAACAATATCATAGTTTCTAGATTAGGAGGAGAATGAGTGCAAGGCTTTCAGATGGATATTTAACAGTACTTGAATGGTTTCTATACATTCTCTCTATATAAGATATACATACATATATAAACATACATGTTGTGTATAATGTATAACATGTTATATATGCATAACATGTATGTGTATGTACACACATATACACAAAATATATATACACACATACACATACATACACATGCATGTTTTATTATTGCAGTACACATATGATATTTTATATATTTATAGTAGTATATTCCAGAGTTCATTTTATATTAAAATAATTCACAAATGTCATCCTCTTTCCTATTTATTATCAGTACCTCAGGGGCAGGGACCATGAATCCCCCCAGGGCATTCTAGGATGGTTTCTTATACATTGTAGGTGAGTTCCATCAGTGTTAGTTGAATTGTCATTTCAGTTAGATGGGTCCACACCCACTACTGCTCTGTGCTGTCTCTTTATAAAGCCATTTGCTGCCCCCGATTTCCTGCCCATTGTCTGGGTAAGCCTATTTGTCTTTCTTATCCCATCTTTTTCATCCTCTTTTCCTAGAGAAGAGGCCAATCTTGTTCTTTCCCCTATCATCCCCTCCCCACAAACAGGAAACTTGAAGCTACCTCTTGTTGCAGCATTTACTCCGTAACTCCAGAAAATTACTTAAAGCATCATCAGCTAAATACTGCCCTTTGAGGGTTGAAAGTGATCATCTGGTTTTATGAACAAGGGATGCAGCTTGCTTACTTCTCTCTCTAGAGCTTTAAACATTAGAGATTAACTGATAGCTCATTGTAGTTTTCATACAGGCTTAGCAGACTTGAAATTTTGCAATCAAATGCGCATCTTCTTCACTAAAGGATTCATCACTGTACTTAGTTTCCACTTTTGGCCAATTTGGTTTATATGTCTCATTTGTCATGACTAATAAAGAAGAAATGCCCCCTTCCACTATCTCTGCCCTACTCTTCCAGGTATTGCTGCTAGAGGAATAACAGTTAGAGGAAAGCAATGACATGTATCCAGTAAATATTGTCTCTTAGGGTAATTCACCCAAGAGGTCTTCCTCCATGAAATTAATCTCTTGAAAAATACTGACAATTTACACTTTGAGTCTCTAGATCATTTTGCCTACTAGCATTCTGAAATGCTTAACTGATATATGTACAATGCCCTGCACTAGTAGATACTAAATAATTATTTGTTGACTTAATAAATAAAAAATCTATTTTAAGGATCCTTTACCATCCAATCCAAGCCCTTCTGACACCCACCACTTTGTCAATGCTTATTCTTTCTACTAGACTAGACAGCCTCTGTGGGTGTCTTTTTAAAAACACTGTAATTAGATATTTGCTTGTTTATTAATTTGACAACAATTTAATTACTATTCTAGATGGCACTTAGTAGACACACAATAAACAAATAGTTTGTTGAATGAATTAATGGAAAAGTAGTGAGGTATCTAAATACCATGTCCTATAAGAGACATTTGACACCACAGCAAGACTTCAACCCAGAAATAGAGGCTCTTAGAAGGCTTGGAGGCTCTGAGAGGTTTTTAGACACCTGTCAAAAAATATTTGAAGGACTGTCATGGATCTTGTCTCTTTAAAGTTTGATATTTTTTTTATCGTGGATTTTTTTATTAGTTTGCTTTTTTAAATACTTCATTGAAACATTATTTAACTTGATTAATAAGCTTTTTGGCATCCCTTTGAATTCTGTCTTTAAGGTAGGTGCCCCAGTAACCTCACTTTAGACCAAGCCCCATATGTGATATTTACAGGCTCAGTAATTTCCCATCTCCACACATTCAAATCATACATCTTTCAAAGCTCACATTAGGGTTTTGAGGGAAGGGTGTGTGAAGACTGTTAGCTGCCACTTGGATCGGGGAACCAGGTATATTCAAATGACTTCTTTATCACAGAGGCTCAACAGGAAATATGCAAAGGGAACAATGATAGATCAGATTGGAACTCAAAGTCATCACTTAATTTTGACCTTGTGGCAAACAATATTGGAACACTGGTGCAGATTCAAGCCTTAAGGAAGACTTGGTTATGGACCGTAATGGTTAATACCGAGTGTCAACTTGATTGGATTAAAGGATACAAAGTATTGTTCCTGGGTGTGTCTGTGAGGGTGTCGCCAAAGGAGATTAACATTGAGTCAGTGTGCTGGGAAAGTCAGACCCATCCTTAATCTGGGTGGGCACCATCTAATCAGCTGCCAGCGCGGCTAGAATATAAAGCAGGCCAAAAAATGTGAAAAGACTAGACTTGCCTAGCCTCCCAGTCTACATCTTTCTCCTGTGCTGGATGCTGCCTGCCCTCAAACAACAACAGACTCCAAGTTCTGTAGTTTTGGGATTTGGACTGGCTTTCCTTGCTCCTCAGCTTGTAGACAGCCTATTGTAGGACCTTGTGATTGTGTGAGTTAATACTTGATAAACTCCTCCGTCTCTCGGAAAACTTAGCCACAGACACAGACAGAGGGAGTATGCTATGTGAAGAGACAGGGAGAAGATGGCCATCTGCAAGCCAAGGAGAGGGTCCTGGAACAGATCCTTCCTTCACAGCCCTCAGGAGGGCTGCCAACACCTTGATCTCAAACATCTAGCCTTCAGAACTGAGAACATAAATTTCTGTTTTATAAGCCACCCTGTCTGTGGAATTTTGTTAAGTTATAGCAGCCCTAGAAAACTAATATGGACTTTTACTCTGCTGTAATACCAAAGTTATATCTTACCACAGTCATTCTGAAATGAGGCTAAGGTAAGCCGGATACAAAGATCCTTGAGAGGAAGAGACTAGCAAGCAAGATGGCAGCCTCTGAGGGGAATTATCCATTCAGCCTACACAACTATTGGTGATAGGATTGCTGGAGATAAAAGATAGGACAGTGCCAAGATCGATAGAAATTTATACATATGGAAACAGGGAAGGAGAGAGACCACCACATCATGCATTTGACCTAACTTCTTTGGCCCTACCCCCCAGGAAATGTGAGCCATCCATGGCCCAAGATTTAATCAATTCTGTATACCTTCCCCTCCAGAGAAACAAAAAGATGGTGGAGGAAGAAAAATAGACTTCTTCCTCCCTAATGCTCAGTTCAAATGTTACTTCTGAAAAAAAGCTTTAAGTGTTACACTCATCTTCATTCTCAAAGCTGGAAGTAAATTCATGAATTTCTAGACTCCCACATCATTTACCAATTTCTTTTTTCCTATGGAACTTAGCACTCTTTTATAACTACCATTTATTGAGCCAGGCAACAGGAGTTTACAGATAGTGTGCCACTGAATCTTAGAAACAACCCTATGGGGCCAGGTGTGGTGGCTCACGTCTGTAATCCCAGCACTTTGGGAGGCCGAGGTAGGTGGATCACGAGGTCAGGAGTTCAAGACCAACCTGGCCAACGTGGTGAAACCCTGTCTCTACTAAAAATACAAAAGTTAGCCTAGCATGGTGGCGCACACCTGTAATCCCAGCTACTCGGGAGGCTGAGACAGGAGAATTGCTTGAACCCGGGAGGCAGAAGGTTGCAGTGAGCCAAGGTTGTACCACTGCACTCCAGCCTGGGTGACAGAGCAAGACTCCATCTCAAAACAAACAAACAAACAAACAAAACACAACCCTATGGGTTAGGTATTCCCCACACCATTTTAATATGTCTTAAAATAATTTATTTCAACAAACATGTACAGAGAACCTACTATGTTTCATCAAATCTGTATACCTGAGGGCCATAAAAATGCCCTCAAGAAGAGTCAAGGACATTTATGGAGAATGCAGTAGAGACCATTTTTTCGTTGAAAGTGGTTAGGTTTTCTTACTGTGAAAAAAAATTGTAGTAAGATAATTGACTCTGTAATCAGTGACCAGAGCATGAAGCCCTTTCCACACATTTTCTGTTCCGTGAGGATATAGGCCAGAGGCTGTGGGCCTCTTGGAAGGAAAGCTTTGCTGAGCTGATGCAGGTTTTTGAGTGGCTGCACATGGGAACTCATTCATTTCTTCCATTTATAAAAATGCTTATAATATTGATGTACTGCTAGTCTGACTGATGACTTAGGGAAATCAACAAAAGGAAGCTCTCTTCACTCCTCCCACGCTAAGCCCTCCAACCTGCACACAGACACTAAGCAGCCACCATATTTTCTCCTTCAAAAGCATTTTTTCCCTTTTTTTAATTGAAAGTTTTGCTTGGAATCTAAAATTTAAATCTATGCTTCCACCTAGAAGAGCTCATCTGGACTGTCAAATTTATCCATTCAATGCTAAACTTCCCACAACAGAAGCATCACGGCACATTGAGAAAATAGCAAGGGAAATAACACTGAAAAACCTTTCTTTGTTCTGGTCACTTCCAGAATAGACCAAGAGCAGCCAGTGTTGTTTAGAAGCACCTATTGGCTGGATTGAGAAGCTATTAATTTAATCCAGGTGTTACATTGGCTAGAAGTTCTTTCTTTAAAATATCCCCATATCCCTGATGATCAATAATGGCCAGAATTTTCAGTTAGTTTTAAGTTCCTCAGTCTTTAGAGTTAGGATTTAAAAAATCTTTCAGCAAGAAAGTCAGTTTTAAGATATGTATCAGTCATGGAAGTAAAACTAAATGGGTTTCTCCATCTCCTCTCTGGGCCCATTGCCAGAATTAGCCATTTTATTAAAGGACTCTTTTCACAATGCTGCTGGTTGACTTTTTCTTTTTTCAGGGATACAAGTGTCATGTTATAGAAGGGTGGAGGCCAAGATCCTGGATTCAGACTACCCATGTTCAAATCCTGGCTTTGCCTCTGAGTAGCTGTGTGGCTTCAAGCATGTCACTTAACTTCTCCAGGCCTCAGCCTTTCTTCTCTAAACAAAAGTACTTATTATGTCTACTCTCTCACTCTCTTTCTGATTTTCAGTGTGTGTGCACGAGTGTTTGTTACCTTCTGCATGCATAAGTTACCTGGAAAAAAACCTAGAACCCAAGGAGAAATGAAAAACTTGAAAACATAAAATATAGGTTTTGGTAATAGCTCTTTCCTTCAGCAACCATGACCTTGTGCCCATCTTTCTGTGCCTTGGTTTACCCTTTTGGAAAATGGAGAATGGTTGCTAAGTCAGGAGAGCTCTTCCTTATAGTCTCTTCTTCTTCAGAAATATCATAACAAGTTCCTATCTGTAAGTGGAGTACAAATAAAATTTTAGGGATTGTCGCTGGGCCTAAATATTAAATACAAGAATAATCTTAGAGTCAGGAAAAAAAATTAATTCCATGTTTGAAAGACTTCTCTAAAACTCAAATTTGTATTCATTTAGTAATAAACCAAGTTTCCAATATATGTATATTTATCAAAAACTATTTTAATTACCAATTTATCACGATGTATCAAATTAAAATTGCATATTATATTACAAGTGAAAGACAAAAAAGCTATTAAAATAAGGCTTTGTCAGCCTGTACAGGACTATAAGGATAAAGGCATAATTTCTTGACATTTTTTATGTATACAAAGTAGTTCAGAGACCTTACCATCATTTTGGACCTCTCAAGGTTAGGGAACCCCAAGTTGAGAGCCATTTGCTTATAAAACCCTGAGTCAGTGCTGAGAAAGCAATAATGGCCTGCCCACAATTGTGTAAGTAATAATGATATTACTAATCATTTACAAGAGCCCACTAGGGACTTCGGAAATAACCTCAAAGCAATTAACTAATGACCTACCTTTGATTATATCTCCGGCTTTGAAAGCAAAAGGTTAGAGTTCATATGCCAAACTGATGTGGAGGGAGTGACAGAGCACGGTGGCCAGTTCTCTTCCTGAATACATCACATAACTCCTACCTGCTTAATCTCCCTTCCGAGTGCACTTCCAGAAGATGGTAATCTTTATAGCCTTTTAACATTTTTATAACATCTCTTTTCATTCTAATTAAAACTATTGCTCGGTGCAGAAAACTTGGAAACTACAGAAAGACACGAGGCTAAAAAATGTTACCCATAATCCCATCATGCTCCCCAAAATTACTCTTAACTTTTTTGTGTTTGCCTGTCTAATATTTTCTCATAGAAATCTATATTTTACTAAAAAAGCAGCAAAATATTAACATGATTGTTTCACCTGCATTTTAATCACAACACATGTTGAGCATGTTTTCATAACAATAGCTATTTTATGTGGTTGTACAATCTTCTATTTAACTAATTCCCCTTCTGTTGGACATTTAGGCAGTTCTAAGTGTTTCACTCTGTAAATAATACAGAGATTCCGTTATTTCATTTGCTTATTGACACCCCTTAGTACATCTCTTTTCACAGAAAAAACAGTTCCTTCCTACTAACATATTTACATTGATAGAATAAAATTTTACACAAGGAATCAATATCAATGACAAACACCTGGTTTGATTTTTTAGATATTTCCCCCTAGAACTATTATTTCAATTTTCATTCTGTTTGGAAAGATATTTGAAAGTACCATTCACAACTCAAAAGTTACTGATTTTAATAATATTTACATAGTATTGTGTGTAATAATATATACATCTGATCATATTTTCACTTGCATTTCTTTGATTTTTAATCAGGTTGAATATTTTTCACATGGCAATTGGTGATTTTATATCTATCTCTTATTGAATCGCAATATATGCCCTTTGAATATTTTTCTACCAAGATATTGACGTTTTTCCGTTTGATTTTTTTGATTGTTTTCTTTATTGGCATATTATTGTATTGTCACATTATTGTAGCTATCTCTACAAGTTGGCAGATACAAAGCTAGCTCATCTTTTATAAAGATTGTCTTAAAAAGTGTTTTATGTACATATACAAAATGGACACTTTTACATGAATTGAATCATATCATACATGATGTGATTTATAATACTGTCTATTTTTTCTTCTCTCCACTTGTCAGGTTCACCCACATCTTCACTGACACACCCACAATAACCCATGTTAATGATCTAGTATTTATTTTTCTTATTTTTCTCAATGTTCACAATTATATTTCAAAATATACCGATAAAAGATATACATGAACAGGGTTTTGTCATTTATGATTTCATATAAATGATAGTATATGAAACATTTTCTGCATCTTCTTTTACTCTCTCAAGGATACCTCATAAAAATCCTGCCAAGGTAATTGGTATAATTCTAATTCATTCTTTTTAATAGCCACATAAGGTTCCCTGGGGTGAATGGACCACAATCTATTCAGCCATTCCCCTATTACTGGCATTCACTTTGTTTCTAAATTTTTGCAACTACAAATGGAGGCTGCAATAAACATGTTTGAGGAGATGTGCTTACTTATGAGTGTTTTTATTTTGATAGGATCGATTCACAGGAAGAGTACTGCTGAGTCAAAGAGTATGTTCAATTTATTTTTATTTTAATGGATGCTGCCAGATTGCTTCCTAAAACGGCTATAACAATTCATAGTTCCACTGGCAATGTATAAGGAATTTCCTATATCTGCATTAGCAATATGTATTATAGCTCTTTTCAATTTTTATAAGTCTAAAGAGTGGAAACATACGGTCAACCGTTCATGAGCTCAAATGACATACGATTTTATTGAACATTTGAATTTCTTCTCTGAATCCATTTATTTCTTGGTACTTTTTAAAATTTTTCCATGTCAACTTGTATATTTTCTGTATACTATAGAGTTTAATACTTTGTCAGCTGTATTGCAAGTAACTTTGTTCCAGAGTTCACCCATGAATATATACTTTCCTTATGGAAGTGTTTTTTAAGTTCTCTGTGGCAAAGGCCCAGTACTGGACAATATTTCCAATCTATAGCAAATCATTGTTTTGTAAAATACAAAATCACACACTTGGATGTCATAGCAATATCAAATATCTATAAAAGTCCATAAATGCTTATTCTCAGTTTCTGTACTTGCCTAGGAATGGGTTGGTAGCACATGGCAGACTGGACAGCTCTACAAATTTACAAACAGGTCTAAGTGACACTAGTTTGGATACTTTTTTTAAAATCAAAACTTTCACTTTTACATAGTCAAACATATTTCCTTCTATAGTTTCTAGACTTTGTCTCTTCAAAAAATCATTTAAGATCTGTTTCTAGGAATTATATTGCTAAGATGGTTCTATGTAAATCTCAAATACATGTAGATTGTTTTTCTAATTGTATCCTATCTTTTCACCTTTTTTTGTCTGGATTTTTTACCCACATGGGATGAAGTCCAGTGCTATTTTCTTTCAGAAGTGCTGCCGTGCTACCTTGGTCGTTGCGGAAGATATTGTGATCTGGCTCATTCAGCTGCCACTCCCTTCTAGTTTGCCTTCTTATACAGTCTGAGGCTAAAGGCAAACATCCAGCATTCTTAGATCCAGTTGTACTATTGTTACATATGAGATGAGGATGCCAGCAAACAGGCACACCCAAGCAAGTCTTACAGCAGAGAGGTCAATATGATAAGTAGTTGTACAAAAAAATGTTTATTCTCTTAGAAAGCACAGTGAAATTGTCTGGGCACGGTGGCTCACACCTGTAATCCCGGCACTTTGGGAGGCCAAGGCAGGTGGATCACCTGAGGTTAGGAGTTCAAGACCAGCCTGACCAACATGGTAAAACCTTATCTCTACAAAAATACAAAAAAATTTGCCAGGCATGATGGCGGGTGCCTGTAATCCCAGCTATTCGGGAGGCTTAGGCAGGAGAATCACTTGAATCCAGGAGGCAGAGGTTGCAGTGAGCCAAGATCATGCCATTGCACTCCAGTCTGGGTGACAGAGTGAGACTCCGAAAAAGAACAAAGAAAAGAAAGAAAAGAAAGAGAGAAAGAAAAAGAAAGAAAGAAAGAAAGAAAGAAAGAAAGAAAGAAAGGAAGGAAGGAAGGAAGGAAGGAAGGAAGGAAGGAAGGAAGGAAGGAAGGAAGGAAGGAAGGAAGGAAGGAAGGAGAGAAAGAAAGAAAGAAAGAAAGAAAGAAAGAAAGAAAGAAAGAAAGAAAGAAAGAAAGAAAGAAAGAGAAAAGAAAAGAAAGAAAGAAAAAGAAAGAAAGAAAGAAAGAAAGAAAGAAAGAAAGAAAGAAAGAAAGAAAGAAAGAAAGATTTTGAACCAGGGACGGTGGCTCACGCCTGTAATCTTAGCACTTTGGGAGGCCGAAGTGGGTGGATCACGAGATCAGGAGTTCGAGACCAGCCTGGCCAACATGGTGAAACCCCATCTCTACTAAAAATACAAAAATTACCTGGGCATGGTGGTGGGTGCCTGTAATCCCAGCTACTCAGGAGGCTGAGGCAGGAGAATCATTTGAACCTGGGAGGCAGAGGTTGCAGTGAGCCAAGATTGCGCCACTGTACTCCAGCCGGGGTGACAGGGCAAGACTCTGTCTCAAAAAAGAAAAAAAAAAAAAAAAGAAAAGAAAAAAGAAAGAAAGAAATATTTTGTTCTGTTGGGGTGGCTGTGAGGGGATTTCTCAAGTTCTTATATCATAAATCCCAAGCAATAAGAGTAGCAGCAATGCTACTTCCGTTTGAAATGTCTCATGTATGGTGAACCCTCTTCTTGGCTGCATAACGTCCAAGCATGGTTCTTTCATCTAGAAAGCTACCTAACCCACCTAGTAGATCCCCTTCATTTGAATTAGCTAGAGTAAATTCTGTTGTCTGCAACAAAAAGCCTTGATCAAATCATATATTAAATGATCTCATATACTGAGACACTTTACTATAGTCATTCTTTTGTTTCTGTGATGCATTTTGAATGGATTCCATATCATTAAGTTCATACCAATCATACTTTGCTCTTACCACGTCCTGAGATGTTTATCTTATTTTCTCTTCTTAGGAATTTATACTTTCATTTGGACTTTAAGATAATTATATCACCTTAAGTAAACAAACAGAAAGAGAAACAGAAACAAGAAACACAAACCCCAGCTGAGTAAAAGTAAGAAACTTCCCTAAATCCAAGCTACAATATATGAAGGCAAAGACTGAAGGAAGAAATGGAAAGTGACTCAAAAGCTGAGGATAGTCAAACCAAGGCACTCACGGAGTAGCATATTCATCACCAACTTGAGGACCTTGGAAAACTAACAAATTAATGGCACTAGGTCCAGCCAAAGATTGTGGGGCAGTGCTATATAAAAGCATATAAAAGAAATAAACTCCTAAATGTCCACCCCCCCCCCACATCCCAACAGAGTTAGGCAACCACCCTTCTTGTTCCTCTGTAAGAATGGGAGGTATATTCTCTGACGAAAATGTCCTACAGAACCTTCTATGTCACCAGACATAGAAGCGGATAGAGATGAGGTCTAGGGCAGGAGTCAGCCATCTTTTCCTGTGACGATCCAGAGAGCAAATATTTTAGGTCTTATGAGCGATCTGGTCTCTGCTGTAACTACTCAGTTCTGAAATTGTATCACCAAAGCAGCCATAGACAACACTTAAACAAATGGGTGTTGTTGTGTATCAAAAAACCTTTATAAAAAAGATGGTGGGCTGGATTTGGCCACTTGTTCATAATTTATAGACACCTGCTTTAGGGCGGTACCAGGAGTTTTAAGAAAAAAGTCTACATGCTGAACAGGGAAACTCTCAGCCGTCTTTCTCTGATCACTTCCTCTGTTAGGTTTATTGACCACAACCCACTTTCTACTAGCCTTCATCCTCCCCTTTCCCTTGCCAAAAAACTAAATTAGTAAATGGGAATATTATTCTCTCAGTCCCTTTTCCAATGGTTCCTCTAATTTTTCCAAACTCTTACTGAAAATTGATCTATTCAAACTTCCTACTTCTTGAGTACAATTTGGTGAATTATGTTTTGTTAAGAAATAATCCCTTTTTCTAGGATTTTAGATGTATTGCCATAGGAGTTGGATGTAGGGTTTTTACGAACATTTTAATTTTTTCTGTATCTGTGAAAATATCTCCTTTCTTATTTTCAATTTTATATATTTTTACTCTCATTCTTTCTTTTTAAGTAGTCAAACTCACAAGAAGTTGACTTATATTATTGATCTTTTCAAGGATCCAGCATTTGAATTTGTTTATTCTTCCTATGATTTGTTTCCATTTCAATAAATACTTGTTAAACAAATAAATGGCAGTCATCAGCAAATAGCTTGTTGTTACAGATCACCTGAGAGAAAATGTGTTGAGTGAGAAAGAAGGAGCCCTCTTAAGAACACCAGTATCTGAGGGTTGGGCAGAAAGAAAACAGTAACAACAAAAAAAGGAAATTGAGAAGAAACAATCTGATCTGATTAAGTTGGAGAAAAACCAAAAAAGCACAGTGTCACAGATACCAAGATAAAAGTGTTTCAATAAGGAGAACCTTATCAACGGTGTCAAATGCTGCCCAGAGGAGATTTCTTGCCTAAGGACTTAGAAGTGTTCCTTAACATGAGCTATAAGTAGGATGACCCTTACAAGGGCAGTTTTATGGAGTGAGAGGAGTAAAAGTCAGATTTCAATGAGTAGAAGTACAAGAAAACAGTGAGAAAGTAAAGATAACAATTGCAGATAACTCTCAAAACAGATCTTTGGGGACAGTAAGACATGCAATAGAGAGAAACTTTTATGAAGATTTGAAAATCTCAAGCATGTTTAAATATGGACAGACAAAAGCCAGTCAAGGGTTGGGTGGAAGATACAGAGGATTAAATGTCACGCAGAGCACAGATGCAGGTATTAGACACACATCTGAGAAGGATGCCCCCTCCCTTACGACAACAAGGCAGGAGGATAAGATATCTGTGGGCCAGCGTGGGTGAGCATGTTTTTATAGACATAGCTGGAAGTATAAAAAAACTATAGGATTTGAAATCACTACAGTAAGTTTTGGAAGAAAAAGATAACTTGGGAATGGAGAAGAATGACCTGTCAGCACTGAGAGCCTTGTTAAGCTTGAAGACCCCACAGTTATGAAAACACCAAGCCTAGGAGTGAGGGTAAACAGAGGCTGGATCCAGGCTTGCCTGTTGGCGTGACAGTCCCGGGTGATAACTAGTGATACTTGGGAGATTCTCACAGCTCCTCTGGCTCTGCCCACTCTGCACCAAAGCAGCCACAACTCAAAAGCTTTCTCTTCTACCTTTTCTACAGAAGGAAAAGAAATAAGCCTCTACTGCAATTATTGGAATAAATTCCCTTTCTGTCTCTCAGAGCCAACTTTTAAATTGTGGGCTTGAAGAGTGAAGAATACTAAGACCTCCTTCCTTGTACTGAGATGGGATTGTTGCCTTGACCCCCTTCATGGGCAGAAACTGGAGTGGCTCCTTTCGCTCAGTCGGCCTCTGGCCACTCCCCGCAAGAGGGAGCAGGCAAGCAAGCAAGTCCAGGAACTGGAGGGAATGAAGGCTGGAACCAGCCAGTCGCTCCTCTCTGGTGGGAGCAGGCTCTGTGCTGCCCTGCAGTGTCCAAGTCCCTGTCCTCCCGGCACCTGGGTTCTTGTCCAGTGTCCAGAAAAAATCAGGTCACGCAAATGGAGTGAAGGGTAGTGTATGTGGAGGATTTTATTGGGTGATGACTGTCATCAGGATGGGAGTTGGAAAGGGGATGGTGCAGAAGAAGATGATCTTTCCCTAAGCCGCACCTCTGAAGTTAGCCATATCTATCTATAGTCTCAACACTCAGCCACTTCTATCCTTGACATTCAGCAGCTTGGATCCCCGACGCCCAGCCACTTGCATCCCCAGCCGCTTGCACTGACTACTTGCATCAGCCACTGTGTTGCTCTGCCAGCTGAAGTCTTTTTATGGGCACAGGATAGGGGCATGGCAGGCCAGAAAAGCAACATTTGGGCAAAGAAATGGGGTCAGTTGTTTGCACTTAGGGTCGTGGTTCTAGGCTTAAGGATGGGGTCCAATGGGGAGCCTGGAGCCCAGCCATTCTATATCATCCCCCTCTGAAGAGGCACATCTAATTGCCGTTAGAATATGGACAACGACCGGTCTTAGCTACTTCCTGCTGAAAGGGGACATTGTTTGGGGAAAATGGCAATCAGATTCCTTCCAGAGATTTACCTAAGGATCCCTGGCAAAAGGGAGCCATGGTCCGAGGCTCTGGCTGCCTGCCTTTTGGAGCCTTGATGGCCTCCAGGCGAGAGAAAAAACAAGCTTTACGAGGTTAAGTATGCATGGGTCAAACATGTGTACTATGCAAGGAAAGAATTTAGTGCCAAAGATTACAGAAATAAGAAGTGAAATATACTAACGACATTGTACCCCAAGCTGTCTCACCCTGGTGAAAAAAATTAAGTCTTGTATGGGAGCGGTTAAACTTTGAGAGAGAGAACTGTTCTTGCCACATCTGTAGTGGTTAACAGGTGAACGTTAGGAATTCTGGGGTTCATGGGCTTGCACTGTGGTCACTAAAGCTTCTGCCTCTTTCTTAGATCTAAAAGACCAAGGTGGCCACTTTCAGGAGATCCTCTAAAGTACCATCTAGACCCAGCATCTGTTTCTGAGTATAAACTGGAGATGATAAAGTTTGTTGGTCGCCCATTCCGAAAGGCAGGGAATTTGGGGTATTCCTCATTCCCTTCGTTCTTTCAGCAAAAACTTGGGGTGTGAGGGAGAAAGAAAGAGGGTGTTCCCCTCTTTTCTTTTCTATCTTTATCTCCGAGTCCCAGTGACCTTGGCAGGTGCCACCCATGGGTGCCAAAGCGGCTTGCACCCACGAAGCAGGGGGGCCTAGGGGGTGGGAGTACCCACTCTTATCCACATATGCCCTATCTCCCCTGCTGTCAGCAACCTTTGAGTTCCCTGAGCCTCACCTATGCCATGGAGCATGGCCTCCGTCCATGAAGCAGGGTTTTCCTTGGCAGGAATTGATCCCGCCCATTTACATTGCGCCTGTTACCTGGCTTTGGATCCCTCAGATCTCATTTTCCTTTCCAGGACCTCAACCTGAAGCTTGGAATCAAGTTTGAGATTAAACAACGGTATTTGAAGGGCCGCAGAGATTCACTTAGATTAAGTCCCACGGGCGTTGGCAAATGTACAGCTACCAACCACCAAGGGTTGCGCCTCTGTCGTTTTCCTATCGTAAGCAGAGTGCTGAGGTGGCAAGAGAACCCTCTGCCTTAGAAAAACAGAAAAACAACTTAAAGGGCAGAAGGGCCGTGGGGTGCGGTTGAAGGAAGAGCCTCTGCTCTGTGGAAATGGGTTCCTTTCATCCCTTCCCCACTTCAGATCAGCTAGACCTCCATAAAGGGAAACAGAGCCAATATTCCTTTTACCCGGTGGAAAGAGAGAGGTGGCGGGGTCTTGAAAAAAAAAAAAAAAAAGGCAGATCCGACAGGTCCGCATGTTAACTAACCGTCTGCTGCATCCCGGACGGGCCTCCAGATGAGATGTGATTGTTCCCTCGGCCTCCTTGGCGGGCGGAAACTGGGGTGGCTCCTTTCAGTCAGGCGGCCGCTAGCCACGCCCCACGAGAGGAAGCGCGAGAGCCAGAGACTGCGGGAACTGGAGGTAACAAACGCTGAATCTGGCCAGTCGCTCCTCGCTGGCGGGAGCAGGCGCTGTGTGGCCCGCAGCAGCGTTCGAGCCTCTGCCCTCTTGGCACCTGGGTTCTTGTCCGGCGTCTAAGAAAACTTAGGTCCCATGAACGTATTGAAGGGTAGGGTAGTGTATGTGGAGGATTTTATTGGATAATGGCTCTCAGTGGGATGGGAGTGGGAAAGGCTATGGTGTGGAAAGAAGATGATCCTTCCCCGGAGCCACACCATCTGAAGTTAGCCGCTTCTATCCTGAGTCCCCAACACTCGGCCACTGGTATCCCCAGTGTTCAGCAGCTTGTATCCCTAATGCTCAGCCGCTCGCATCCCCAATCATTTGCATCATCCGTTTGTGTTGCTCTGCCTGCTGAAGTCTCTTTTGTGGGCACAGGATGGGGGCGTGGCAGACCAAAAAGCAACATGTGGGTGGAAAAACAGGATCAGGTGTTTTCACTTAGGGCCGCCATTCCAGGTTTAAGGGTGGGGCTTCGCCAGGAGCCCAGCCATTCTGTATCACTACTTTGGAGTGGCAACACTGGGATAGGCAGCCTCTGATAAAACTATCCCTGACCTGAAAAAGCTAGAGATAAGAAGGACATGAAGTGAGATGGGTCTTTTGCCACATGAGCCAGGTCTTATTTTTCTTTCTCGCTATAGAAACTGTTCATCTCGGCTTTATTTTCTGTGAGTTATTATTCAATTTTATAAAAGAAATACAAATATGTATGTATGTTTATATGTGTGTGCATGTTTACATATATATATGTATTCTGTGCAAACATCCTGTAGTCAAATAGTTACATGCATAGGAAAAAGACTCAATGGATATATGAAATATGATAGTAGAAAGTGAAAACTTTTCTTCTTCATACTTGAGCCGTGAACATGTACTCATTTGTAATGAGAAGAAAATCAATAAAATGTATTTTTAAAGTCAACACATTTGAACAAATATTTTTCTAGTGGCCACGTTCAAAAATAAAACCATATTCTGGTCTCATTCCTTTGCATTCAGGAAGCACTTTTCAAATATATCTTCCATGTTCCTGATTTGATTTTCATAGAATAATTCTGCTTTGAATGAATTTTTAAATTCATTAGAGCTTGTTTACTTACCTGAAATTCTTTCCTCATCTAATTTCTTTATAATTTCTGCTTTATCTCAATCCGTTCTCTTCTCAGCTCAAATTTCTTATCATTCATCTTTCCTGTCATTTATCCATGTTTCCTTGAGCCCTGAGAGTGCAAGGCACATGCTGGTGAATAGTTTCTTCTGTTTATTGCGATAGTATTTTAAAAACAGTATTTCCTTCTATTTTTTTCTTTATGCTATAGCATTACTTCATAGGCTCCCTACTGGTTTGCATTTAATTTCCTCATCTTTAAATGATAGGAGATACATCAAGAACTATTTATTCCAAGATAAGGCATTCTGCACACTGTCTGCTTGCAAGCTGTTAAACGCAGGGTCTGGGATCTGAGCCTCCAATTTTGAACCAGTTCAATGATTCCCAGCATTCTGGGAAGAGTGGGCCAGACCAGAGGAAGTTCCCATCGGCTGGGAGGTGTTTTGGTTTTCAGTGAAGCCTGTACGCTGGGGGCCAGACAGTATAGCTTGACTTCCTTTTAATTTCTTTGGAAAGAAGTCCTAACCCGATGATGAGAAGACCCTCCATTGCCACCATGCTCAAGAGCTTCTGGTAACAACCCTTGACCCCCTAACCTCCAGCTAAAATTTCTTCTGACCTCCTCTGGTTATTTTCCAGCGCCACCCCCTGCAACTTCAGAGAAGAAACTGACTCTAAACAGAGGTTGATCCCCAGTCACTGCTCTGGTGGAACTGAAAGGTCTCCATGTGGAAGCCCCTGACCACCACCACCCAATTCAGGTGAGGAGCCTGAGACCTTCCCCCCTTTTTTTTTTTCCTCTTTCTGAATCCTATTCCTTTTTTCCTTTTTCTGAGTTCTTTATTTTTATTTTTATTTTTTTTTTCCTTTTTCAGCCACTGCTGAGCCCTTAGTATGGTGTTGATGCCTGTGCCCTGGACCTCCCACACAGCTGCTCGTAGATCTTTCCTTCCTCTTGTTCTGAGGTGTCACCCTTGCATCCCTCCTACTCAGTAGCTGCTACAATCCTCATCACAGTTGTCCTGGAGCTCAGTCTGCAGAGACACTTCTAAGAGAGGTGTTTGCCCACCTTACATCCTGTCTCCAACTCCACTCCTTGCCTCCAGCTGAGGGGTGCTCATGGAGTTTAAAATCCCTGATTTCTGTCATGTATCAAGCCCTGTTGACCTTTTTTTTCACATAAACCCATCAATATTTTATCTAGAAGAAACCACTGTACATTTCTAATATGTCATTCATATTCTCCTAGCTGTAATAAGAATGCAGATATGGTGCCTAAGTTTGAGGCAGAAGAATAGGATCTGGAGGCAGGGAATCTAAGACCAATTTCCTAGAACTAAATTGACTGACTTCCTAGAACTAAATTGAAAGGAAAATCCCAAATTTTCACACTTAAGTAACAAAAGGACCAGATGCCACTCACTTTGTAACCCCGCCACCCCTTCTGCACGGCAGATGGAAATATTAAAGTACCTCTGATTGGTTGCTTTCCACAACCAATCAGATGTTTGCATAGGAGTGTAACTTTGTAACTTCATGTTAGCCTCTGATGGTTGCTTTCTGCAACCAATCAGACTGATTGAGGGCTACCACTTCATTTGCATGGGGCGGACACCAGTGGCCAATGGGAAACCTCTAGGGGGCATTTCAACCCCAGAAGATTCTGTAACTGGGGCTCTTGAGCCACTGCTTGGGCCTGCTCCCACCTTGTAGAATGTACTTTCATTTTCAATAAATCTCTGCTTTTGTTGCTTATTCCTTCCTTGTTTTGCTGTGCATTTTGTCCAATTCTTTGTTGAAAAGGCAAAGAAACAACAACTTGCAGTCAAGACCCTTTACCGGTAACATATTTTGGAGAGCCAACCAGGAAATAAGCCCAAAGTTTGGAATTTATTTTTCTCCTTTCCCCTTTTCTTCTCTGCTGCATACAGGGCAATCTTTCTTTTTCTCTCCCTCTTTTCCTTTCCAACTCAGGATGCTTGATGGACAGCACCTAAGCACAGAGGCAACTGCGAGTTGCTGGCCAGGGCCACTCTCTGTTGAAACAGAAAAGTTTCCATGTGGAAGTCCCCGACCACCACCCAATTCAGGTGGGGGACCTGAGTTCTTTCCCTTTTTTTTTTTTTTCCTTTTTCTGAAGTCTATTCCTTTTTCCCTTTTTCTGAGTTCATTGTTTTTTTCCTTTTTCAGTGTTTCAACAGCTATTTCCTAGTAGCTCCCTGGTAAGTGAGGGCAACTGGCCGGGGCCGCTATCCGGTGCTGTCTGAAGGCCAAGGAGTGAACAAGGATGACTTCCCTGCCCAAAAAATGAACAGACTATTTTCTACCCTTTCTGGTTATAGTCCCTGGTCCTTATGTGTGATGCAGCTGGCAGTGGCAGCTTGTCCAGGGCGAACTCACACATGTTTCAGGCAACCTGAACCTTCTTTTCTTATCCTAAATTCTTCCCTTCCTCTACTTGACTGGCAAAGGACAAAAAACCCACCTACCTCTGCAAAAAAGGTCGTACAACTAGTTGTTTAAAGCGAGAGATGTTTAGGACAAGTCAGAAGGTCCAGGCATGTTGTAGGTGGTGCATGTGAGTCATGGGTTGGGGACAGTCATGAGAAAAGGCATTTATGCAGGAACTGATGAATGAGTTTATTGCTTCAATTTAGAGTTAAAGGGTTGCTTTAAGTGGGATAGAAAAGCCTTGAGGAAAGTTCATAGTACGTCATCAGTGGTGAAGGAAAACAATCCAAAGTGGTGCCAGCACCCATCGAAGGTCAGAGACATCTGATGGACTAAGTCAGGGTTAGGGCACCCTTGAGGACCCCAGTCAGGGCCCAGAATTTTTCCAGGGGGGATGACCCAGGTAAAATTTGGGTCACTTGATAAACCCTCCACTTTTCAAAGTCCTCTTCTCTTTTCCAGGCCACTATGGACAACTCTGAATCTATTCCACCTGATTCCTCGCTTGATGCATCCTCCGCCACTGGAAGCAATTTGACCCTGACAATCTAAAGAGAAAAAGTATATATATTTTTTCTGCAATACTATCTGGCCCCATTATGAACTGCCCAGCCAAGAACAATGGGCAGTCAACGGTAGCCTTCATTATGACACCATCCTGCAATTAGACCTATTTTGCAAGAGGCAGGGCAAATGGTCAGAAATCCCATATATACAGGCTTTCATGACCCTATACCAAAACCTAACAATCTGCAAAACTCCCAGAACCCACCCCCTAAAGGAAGGTTCTAAGGCAAAGCTAGATATTACAGATGACCCCATTTTACAAGGACCACCTGTCTCTCAGGGTGAACAACAACTGCCCCCATGTAGCCCCTTGCCAAGTGCTGCTGAGGCTAAACCCAGGAGCAAACACTGGGGACCCTACTAAGTTCCCCTCACACTTGGAGGGTAACATCTTATTCAACTCTCCCTCTATCTCTGCTACCCCTTGGGAAGTAGCAGGAACCAAGGGGCCCGTCCTGGTGCAGGCCCCCTTCTCTATAACTGATATACAACAATGTAAGGGAAAGCTATTCTGAGAATCCTAGGAAATGTCCAGATGGGTTCCAGACTTTGAACTGAGCCTTTGAACTCTCATGGAGAGATGTTCAATTCATTTTAGAACCTGTTGCATTCCCTCAGAAAAGGAACAAATCTTTGAGGCCACTCCCCCGCCTCCACCCAAGAAGTGGATGAATTATTCACTCTAAACTCTCAGGACAATCACTGGAGCCCAGATACAGTTCCCACTACTGATGCTAATTGGGACTATAGCACCCCCATGGGAATGAATGACCAGGCTAAATTTCTTGAGGCTCTCCTTGGAGGAATGAGAAAGGGAATAACTAAGCCAGTATATTATTATAAAGTAAGAGAGGTTACACAAAGCAAGAAGGAAAATCCAGCCATGTTTTATGGGAGGCTGGAGGAAGGCTTTAAGAAATATACTAATCTGGACCGGGCACAGTGGCTTACGCCTGTAATCTCAGCACTTTGGGAGGCTGAGGTGGACGGATCACGAGGTCAGGAGATCAAGAACATCCTGGCTAACACAGTGAAACTTCGTCTCTACTAAAAATACAAAAAATTAGCTGGGCGTGGTGGCGGGCACCTGTAGTCCCAGCTACTAGGGAGGCTGAGGAAGGAGAATGGTGTGAACCTGGGAGGTGGAGCTTGCAGTGAACCAAGATTGTGCCACTGCACTCCAGCCTGGGTGACAGTGAGACTCCATCAAAAAAAAAAAAAAAAAAGGAAGAAGAAAGAAAGAGAGAGAGAGAGAGAGAGAGAGAGAGAGAGAAAGAAAGAAAGAAAGAAAGAAAGAAAGAAAGAAAGAAAGAGAAAGAGAGAGAGAGAAAGAAAGAAAGAAAGAAGGAAGGAAAGAAAGAAAGAAACAAACAAACAAACAAATCCGGACCCTTCCTCTCCCGAAGGCAAAATATTCATGGCGTAGCATTTCATTAGTCAATCCACCCCAGTTATCAGACATAAGCTCCAAAAGCTACAGACGGGGCCACAAACTAATCAAAATCAACTTCTTAATACCACCTTTATGGTGGTATTATGACCCTGAGGAAGGAAAAAGGGAACAGAGTAAAGAAAAACAGCCAGCCAAAATTATGGCAGACACCATTGGTGATGCCCTGAATGCCCAAAAAGCATTTAAGGGAAACCCGAAGGACCATAAACCACCACCCTGTTCTGCAGGTTGGATGGAAAACTGGTTGCAGAAAGCAACGAATCAGACGTTTGTGTGGCAGTGTAACTTTGTAACCTCACTTCAGCCTCTGATTGGTTGCAGAAAGCAACCAATCACAATGATTGTAGGCCACCACTTCATTTGCATGGGGTAAACACCAAGTGGCCATAATGGGCTCTTAATACCAGCAAAGGCTTTTGATTCAAATGCAAGAAAAGTGGGCATTGGGCAAAGGAATGTACTAAGTTTCCACCAGGCTCCTGCCATCCATGGGAAGGCACCAGTCGTGACCCCTGGCACTGGAGAATTGACTGCTCCTGCTCCCACTGAGGGGCTCAGTCAGGCAAAACTCTAGCAGTGCAAAAGGAGGAATTAGATGAAGACTGAGAGGGCCCAGTGTCTTCCTCACTGCCCCTTTCCTGGAACACTGTAATTACTACTTAGGATCCCCAGGTAACTCTGGACATCAGGGGCACTCAAATTCAGTTTCTTTTCAATACAGGGGTGAATTACCCTGTCTTTACTGCTTATGAAGGAAAATTTTCCTCCTGGTCCATGGGTGTTATAGGATTGGAAGGAAAGCCACAAACAAGATTCTTTACCCCTCCTTTGATTTGTTAATTTGAGAAACAAATCTTCCACAGAAATTTCTAGTAGTACCAAGCTGCCCAGTCCCCCTGTTTGGAAGAGATACTATCGTTAAAAGCATCCAGCCTGTTGCCCAGGCTGGGGTGTGCAGTGGCGCGATCTCAGCTCACTGCAACCTCGGCCAGGTTCAAGCAATTCTCCTGTCTCAGCCTCCCGAGCCTTAGACTGATCCAGTTCTCCTCACTTTCTTGCTTGCCGTTCCAAGAATAACTGTAAAATGTGCTGGGAATGGAACATCCTGAAATATGGAGGGACTGGGCAGAGCAGCCTGAGCTCTGTTCCTGTTCAAAACCTGCCCCTAGAAACAAAATGTCCTTCAGTGCTTTAGCCCAGCATGTCATGTCCGTGGGGCAATACATGGGAACACAGGGAAGGGTGTTCTGGGGTCCCTCAGCTGCAGTGCTAGCGGGGCACACCCAGACAAGACTGTCCTCTCCAGGCAGCTTTCCTGAGGCTCATAGGATCGGCACATCATGAACACTAGGCTTCTGCTGTCCCTTGATGCCTATTAAGTAATAAATCCATTTCATGTGACTTGCGCGCATGGTATGTTCTATCTCACCAGACTCAGACAAGTTGGTAACCAGTGCAGTGAATTGGCTTCACAGTGATTCTGCTTCACAGTACCTTGTTCTTCTATCCTGAAAGAACTCTTGGGTGATATACGCACTGAGTACCCCTGGCTGTCGGAGTCATAAAGGCACCTTGCCACTCTCCCCTTTGTCCACTCCAGGCCACTTGCCACTGAGCAATGCACTGGCATCTCATCCCCTCAGCATCACATCTGCTCATGCAGCTGCTTTAGTCTTTCAGATTCAAAGCAACACAGACCCTCCGGGCTTCAAAGCAACTCTGTATTCCCAGCCCAACCATTTCTTATATTCGTGGCTAAATAATGCTATTGCACCACGAATGTCTTACTTTTCTTTAGTGAAAACATCTTTTGGATTTTATTGGCTTCTCCCTTTCTCCCTGCAACAGAGACATGAATCCAAGTTAGGCTGATGGATTGTAGTAGTGAGGAGCCATGGGCCAAGTGAAAGACTTTAGAATTAATTTACTCATTGTATTAATCAGGGTTTTCCAGAGGGACAGAGCCAATAGGATTTTTATAGATATATATGGAGGATATATATATATATATATAAAATGTAGTTATATATTTATATATATGTGTGTGTGTATATATATAGATACATATATTTCTTTTTTTTTTTTTTGAGATGGAGTCTCACACTTTAGCCCAGGCTGCAGTGCAGTGGTGTGATCTCAGCTCACTGCAACCTCCGCCTCCCAAGTCCGGGTTCAAGCAATTCTCCTGCCTCAGCTTCTCGAATAGCTGGGATTACAGGAACGCGCCACCATGCCCAGCTAAATTTTGTATTTTTTTTAGTGGAGCTGGGGTCTCACCATGTTGGCCAGGCTGGTCTTGATCTCCTGACCTCGTGACCCACCCACCTCGGACTCCCAAAGTGCTGGGATTATAGGCATGAGCCACAGCACTCGGCCATATATAAATTTTTATGTATGCATACATGGTACATATATATTATATGTAGCATATATATGAATTAGAAAAAACTCATGTATTAGTTTATTAGAAAATACTTACATCCTGACAGAGCCAAGAGTATTTTTTATATATATATAAATATATATGTAGGATATATATATAAATTTTTATATATACATATATGGAGCACATTTATACGCATATATGAAAATATGTATATGTGTACCATATATATGAGTTTCTTAGAAAAAAACTCATTTATTAGTTTATTATATGAGTTTATTAGAAAAAATCGGCTCACATTAATTACACCGCAAAGTCCGATGATGGGCCATCTGCAAGCTGGGAAAAGAGAGAAGCCGGTAGCAGCTTAGTCCAAGTCCTAAAGTCTCAAAATTAGGTAAGCTCATAGTGCATCCTTCAGTCTGAGGCCAAAGGCCAGAAAAACCCCAGGAGGCTGCTGGTGCAAGTCTCAGAATCCAAAGGCCAAAGAACCTGGAGTCTGATGTCCAAGAGCAGGAGGAGCAGAAGAGTTCGGCACTGCACAGGGAAAGAGAGAGAACAAACTCAGCAAGCTGCTTATGCCCCTTATTTCGCCTGCTTTGGTCTAGCCACGCTGGCAGCCTATTGATTGGTGCTCACCCACAGTGGGGGCGGGTCTTCCTCTCCCAGCCCACCAACTCAAGTGTCAATCTCCTCTGGCAAAGCACTCACAAACACACCCAGAAACTATGCTTCACCAGCCATCTAGGCATCCCTCAATCCAGTGAAGTTGACACCTAATATTAACCATCACATCACCTAATATTAACCATCACCCTCACTCATTAATTTATTTATTCGTTTATCCATTCAAAGGAAATATTTGTTGAATGCCCTTTATATGTCAAGCATTATGGTAGACCCTGAACGCATGGCATCTTTCCTCCCAGTGGGACCTTGGTTTTTATTTTTTTTTTAATTTTTAAAATATTATGTTCAGTTGGCAAATAATAATTATATGTATTTATAAAGTCCCATGGGATATTTTGATATATGCAACATTATGGAATAATTAAATCCAACTAATGAACATATTCGTTACCTCACACGCTTACCATTTTTTACTGTGTAGTATGAACATTTAAAATCTACTCTCTTAATAATTTTGAAATATACATTATGATTAACCATAGTCACCATGCTGTGCAACAGATCTCAAAATAATTGGGTCAAATTTGGGTACCCAACTCTCTGGGCCACCAATAAATTCTCTCCCACAAACTTTCTCAGTCCCTTATGCAAAATTATTCTAAGCGATAACACCAGAATAAACTCAGAACATTCTAGTTGTGCAAGGAGTCCCTTAGTCTGTCTTACAGCACCTTTTATTAGCATCTATGTGCCTTCAGAACAGGGATCATATCTTCATCAACCAACCATCCTCTAAGGGAGTATTTTTATAAACTATAATTTTTCAATATCATATGAGACCATCTTTCAAGACATGGTCTAGGACCAATTGAATTAGATCACTTAGGATTTTTTTAAATTCATGAAATACTTACATCCTGCATCAGAATCACTGAGGATGCTTGAAATGCAGATTCCTGGACCATATCTTGAACCTTCTAATGTTGAATCTGGAGAGTTCCACAGGACACTCTGCGAAGCATCCTAGGGCATTTTTAACATGCTCCTTGGTGATTCTGAGGCACATGAAAGTCAAGTAGGTTCTTCATATCTGCATCTGTTCACACATAGGAAATCTGCAAAACTTTATTTTAAATAAAGATTATGTCATTGCTTAAAAGAAAAACCTGACAATAATTGCTCTAAAACACACAACCCAAGGGTGCAGTGTGAGATGAGCTAAGAATTGAGATGAAATCATCAAATCGTTAGGAGAATAAAGCAAAATAAACATGGAGGTGAGCGGAAGTTAGGAAAGAGGTATCCATAGAAGTGCAGCCAAACCTAAGTCGGAGGAACCAAGTTTGTGTGGCCCTCTGGAGTCTTGATCTAAAGGCTTTAGCCAAGTAGCGAGCTCAGAGAATTTTGGAAGCCTCTACTGAGTGGTCCAGACAGAGCTGCAAAGACCATGTCAGGGAGCAGCTGGATCCCCTTTGAAAGACTGTAGCTTCTACCTCATTATTGTGTCTCTGCTGCCCTTCAAGGAACTGTGCCCATTTTTCGCCAAAGCCACGTCTGAGCTGAGAACAGGAGCATGAAGGCGAACAGGTAAGCCAGTGTCTCCCCTGCTCTTATCATTCTCATCTGTAAAGCAAAGGATTTGAGCCAGGTGTCTCTTCTATGTCTCTGTCAGGAGCAGCATTTGGAACCTGGGGAAAAGTGGTCAGCCCGCCAGTGGAACTTGAGCATCCATTGATCCCATCAACATAGGCTCAGATGCAAAGATACTTCTGCATTCACATAAATCAGAAAAATAAAAATTAACTGGTGAGCCTCCTAGGGAGAGAAGAGCGTCAAGGAAAAAGCAGTACTTGTGGTTCTTCTGCTCCATAGGTACTTGTAGAAAACAAATGACTGACTTCAAAGAAATGAAGGGATTCCTTGTATCTCATGAAGAGGCTTCGTGTCTAGCAGAGAGGTGGAGAAAATGCAGTCATCACTGCCAATTACAGATCGCCTTTGAGAGGAGGGTACACCTCTGTGCAGGACCTGGCTCCCTTAGAGATAAAACCAGCTTGAGGAAGAGCCAGCAGTCTGATGAGTAGCCCCAGCTCACTTGGAGAAACCATTTTCACTGAAATTTTTCAGAGGCCAGATCTGGATTCCAGAGGAACTTTGTGAGGTGCTACTATAAGTAATGAATGGGTATTTGCCAAATGTTCCAGAATTTACAGAAGTGAGTGTTGAAAATTCTTTTTTGTAAATTTCTCCAGAGCCTGCACCAGATCTTAATCCTTGAGTGAGATTTGAGATTTACAAACAGGCAATAGACAGTTGGGAACAGGGAAGGTGAATCGGGTCAGTGCCCAAGCCCGGTAATTGGGGTCATAAAAAGGTGACACTTTTTCTATAATGAGGATGCATCACTTTTATTATAAATCAAAGTTAATTTTTAAAAATCAGACTGCTTTCATTATGTGACTCAAATTAGCCTTGAAAGTAATCTGCCAAGAAGAAAGAAAGATGGCTGATAGCAACGGCAGCACCATTAGAATTCACAGACAGCTGCCCATGGTGATGATATTGTAGGAAACAGTCCTCACTAGAAATACCAGCATTTTATTTTAAAAGGTCTTCATAGAGTTCTGAAACACACACCCTGTTCAGAGACGCTCCACCACCCGCATCACCACCATGAACCACCTCCACTCAGGAAACTTAAGATCCTGAAGCATCGAAATCCTCAGTGGTACTTTGCTGCCTTGACTAGCTCAAAACACATCTCACCCCACTCGGGGTGGGGGGGTGCCCAGTATCGTCTTGGTATTGAGGAAGGTTACAGAGACTGGAGGGAAGCCAGGGGATCAGACTGACTTCCATACATCAATGGATATTAATGAACAGAAAAAGGCCCAGACCATGCCAACAGCCTCTTTCCTAGCCCCTCTGGCACTGGTCTCACCTGCCCTGCATGCAATCCCACAGCACTCTCAGAGAGACTCTCTGATGGTCAGGTCACACCCCAAGTCACAGGTTCAAAGTTTATAAGGATCTCATCACTTTTCCAGCAGAAAATAGAAGCCCACTTGCATGGTGCACAAGACTTTCTCCAGTGCTTCCCTGTTGATACAGTTTGGATATTTATTTGTCCCCTCCAAATCTCATGTTGAAATTTGATCCCCCATGTTGAAGGTGGGGCCTGATAGAAGATGCTTTGGTCATGCAGGTGGATGCCTCATGAATGACATGACGCCTTCCCTGCATAATGAGTGAGTTCTCACTCTGTTAGCACATGAGAGAGTTGGTTGTTTTTTAAAAGAGTGCAGCACCTCTCCCCTCTCTCTCTTGCTCCCTCTCTCATCCTGTGACACACTAGTTCCCCTTCCCCTTCTGCCATGTTTGGAAGCTTCCGGAAGCCCTCACCAGAAGCAGATGCTGGTACCATGCTTCTTGTACAGCCTGCAGAACTGTGAGCCAAATAAACCTCTTTTCATTATAAATTGCCCAACCTCAAGTATTCCTTTATAGCAACACAAAATGGACGAATACACCTGTCTAACCTGGTCACCTGCCACCCTTTCACACCTTATACTAAAGCCATACTGACGTATCTACAGTTTCCTTGTGAACTTGTGAGTGTACTGTTCTTTTCCTATCAATAATTTTGCATGTGATTCTTGCCTTCTACTCAAGGGATATCCTGAGGCAAATTGTCCTTTCATTACTGGCCCCATACATGTGAAGAGAGGGAAGCTGAATGATTTCTTTAAGGACCAGTTTGCAAACAGCACCAGTTCCCAGATGCCATAAAATAGGTTTTGTCCTGGTCTGATTTCTGCCTGAACTCACTGCTAAAACCTGTAATAAGATGGCTGTCACTCTACCAACTGTCTCTACATGGAGCCTGGGGACTCACACATCAAGTTCTGGCCAAAGTTCTAAATCCAAGCAGATCCCTATAAATAATTCATCTGGACACATTCACTTGGACAATTCACCAAGAGAGCGAATTGGGTCAATTTCACTATGCTTGTGGGTCTTAAGACTGGCTGTACATTAAAATAGGTCTAGGAAATATTTTTAATGTAAAGCCAATGAATTAGACACTCAGAAACTTAGCTTGAGCATCTATTACATTTTCAAAACTCCAAAGGAAATTCTAATATATGGCCATATTGAGAACCATTGCATAGCTTCCTCAACTTCCTTCTGCTTGGCTCCCTTTTTCTCTATTATTGACCCATACTTTCTATGTGCCTCACCCATCCTTCTATGGCAGGGCCTAGCTCACCCTATCACAATTATCCAATGGAAATAAAACTAGGAATTGAGTTGGGGTTACATGATAGGTAGAATTCTAGGCTCTAGAAACACCATTTGGTCACATTCAATAAAATGCACCACCCGGCTTTTCACAACCACCTGGTTGGTTTCTCCCTTTGGAAGGAATTAGGCGAGACTCAAAAGAATCTGATTTGACAGATGGATACCAAGTAGGGTTTCAGAAAACTAAGGCTGCTGGGCTAATAAGGTACTTATTACTTAGAATGGCCAAAAGCACAGATCCAAGTTTGAAATGAAAAGACCTGTCTGTAGGAGGGTTCTAGAGAGATAGAATGACTGTATTAGATCCAAACAATGGGAGCCAAAAGGAGGGAGAGAGAGAGACAGAGAACAGAGATCGGAGGTAAGACCAGTATGATAAAGCAAATGGGAGTTGTACCAGCTTGATATTGAGGGGTGAGAGTTTACTGGGAAGGGACTTGAAAGAACATTGTAGGATAATGTACATATTCTGTGTCTTGGGCCAAGTGCAGTGGTTCATGCCTGTAATCCTAGCACTTTGGGAGGCCGAGTTGAGCAGATCACTTGAGATCAGGAGTTTGAGACCAGCCTGGGCAATATGGGGAAATTCCATTTCTACAAAAATACAAAAGTTAGCCAGGTGTGGTGGCACTTGCCTGTAGTCCCAGCTACTTGGGAGGCTGTGGTGGGAGGATTGCTTGAACCTGGGAAGCAGAGGTTGCAGTGAGCCAAAATTATGCCACTGCATTCCAGCTTGGGAGACAGAGTTACACCCTATCTCAAAAAAAAAAAAAAAAAAAGGCTGGAAACCATCATTCTAAGCAAACTATCACAAGTATGGAAACCCAAACACCACATGTTCTCACTCACAGGTGGGAACTGAACAATGAGAACCCTTGGACACAGGATGGGGAACATCATACACTGGGGCCTGTTGTGGGGGAGGGATAGCATTAGGAGATATACCTAATGTAAATGACGAGTTAATGGGTGAAGCACACCGACATGGCACATGTATACACATATGTAACAAACCTGCACATTGGAAACCTAAAGTGTAATAAAAAATTGTTTTTAAATTCTGCATCTTGACTGTGGTTATGCAGGTACACTCACTTGTCAAAACTCATCATTTGGATGACTTTTATAGTATGTCAATTATTCATCAGCACACTTAATCAATGTTTTTAATTAGGGAAGAAGAATAGGCGAAGAAGTTTTTAAAGGGTTTTAAGTGCCCAGAACCCACTATATGGACCATTGACAAGAATTGAAGGCAAAGGGGAAATCCAGAAGGTTGTTCTGTTCCTCCCTCTCTCAAAATATCAAAAAAATCACATCTCAGAGTTGGATTACTTTTCTGAAGTATATTCCACAGAACACTAATTTCATGAGTTGCTCCTTGAATCAAAAGAATCTGAAGTCAAATAAATTTTGGAAATGCTCATACTTTATCCACCTTTTGGATGATCCCAACATATATTAGACCAGCACTGTCTAGGAATATTATAATGCAAGTTCCATTAGCAATTTAAAATTTTTGAAAAGCCATATTTTTAAGTCAATTTAGGTTTAATAAAATATTTATTTTATATCTACAAATACACACACATACACACACAAACACACAGAAACAGAGAGGTTTATCACAAGGCATTGGCTCATATAATTAATTATGAAGGCAGAGAAGTCCCAAGATCTGTATTTGGCAAGCTGGAGAGCCAGGAAAGTCAATATAGTATAGTACCAATCTGAGTCCATGTTTCAAGGCAGAAGACCAATGTTCCACCTTGAAGATGGTTAGATACAGAAAGAAAATTCTTTATTGCTCAACCTTTTATTCTATCTAGGCCTTCAACAGATTGGATGTGGCTCACCCACATTAGGGAGTTTAATCTGCTTTCTGTGGTCTACTGATGCAAATAGTAATCTCATCCAGAAACAACCGGAGATCATGTTTAACCAAACATCCATATGCCTGATCAAGTTAACAATAAAATAAACCACACTTCCATGTTTTTACACTTAACAGCACATCTCAACATAGATGAGCCACATATCAAGTACTAAACAGCCACTTGGCTGATGGCCGCCATATTGAAAGTAGAGCATTAGAATAGTAAAGGCTCTGAGAAGACTTACAATAAAGAAACTTCTTTAATGTTGTTTAATCCAGTGTGTTCAAAATTCACTTGACTGCAGGACCCTTACTTCTTTTTATTGATCGAACACTTGATTGATTTATTGATTTTTACCAGTTTCATTTATTATTATTTTGTTCTACAGTAACACACTTTAGAAATATCAACCTAGTTCATAGTCCATAAAGTGGAGGTCCAAAAATTAGATATAACCTACAGATGGGTTTTAGTTGCTTTTTTGAGTGATTTTTTTAAAAATTGTTTTTGAGTCATGTAAGTCAGCTTTTAAAAATTAGGAGATTTCACATATAAATCTGGATTTGTAATTTAAAAGTGGAAACACCTGATCACACGGAGTCTGTATTTCCTCATGGCAACAATAGGCTAAAGTTGAGTGTCTGCTGCTCTCTTTATCATGTGGTGGGGAGTGGAGTGGGCTCAGAGGCACACAGCTCAGGGCATCCACACTAACGCTCCAATGCACTTATGCATACCCACACCTGGGCACCGCATCCGTGAGAGTTACCTACTTGCCCTGTTAACAATTAAGTGCACATGCCCTGATCAAGCTCAATCATCCCACTTTCGGATATATAAATTTAAGCCTAGAGTTTAATTTAGATCATTCACCTAAAGTCATTTCATGAGTTAATGGCAGAGCAAGAACCATTCCCCATTTCTCCCGATGGTTCTATATGCTGTCCTGATGCTTTTACTGATGTTCCTTCTCCCTCTTTACCTTCTGAGAAGCACAGAATCTGTGAGCCTGACTTGCTAACTCTTCACCCTCTCATTATGCTCTTTAAGTTGAAGTGATTCTCTCTGCCTGACACTATTTGGTTCTGCACTCATCACTAATGAGACGCTAACTCGAAACAACTCAAGGGATGAAAGAACCTTTGTGGAGGTCAGTATCTCCCACTCTGGTACCAGAGACAGTCCCAAATTCCTGAGATAATCGTTCAGTCTTCTTGTTTGGACTTAATCAAAACATTGTGTGCTGAGAAGGAGCATCCCGACTGAACAGAATCCCAGCACAAGGCATCAGGAGATAGTGCATCTGGGCAGGATGCCAGAGCAGCCAGGATTCAGGTACTCCCAGAGGGACATGCGTTCCTCCCAGCACGATTCCAATCTCCTATGGCTGATTCTTATCTTGAGGCCAAGGCCAATAGCATTTTTTTTCTTTATAACAACAGTTAATTTTCCTAGGGAGTTTCAGCTAGTTTTAATAAGAGAAAATTTATCCAAGAATGTGGAAGAGAGAGAGAGAGAGAGAGAGAGAGAGAGAGAGAGTGTGTGTGTGTGTGTGTGTGTGTGTGTGTGTGTGTGTTTGAGAAGGTATGGGTGCTCTAATACCCGTTTTAGTGTGAAACTTAGTAACCTTGTACATGAAAGGCTTCTTTCTCATCTCTATGATTCCTGCTTGGTGGAGAGTTAGGAAGTGATCTGCGGAAGAGAATGAAGAATCAAGTCAGAAGTTTTACACTCAGCGCTAACCTCATTGGCTTAGAAAGACAAGGAGTAAAAAGAAAAGGACAATTAATCCAGAATGGCCTTGTTTCTAGTCACCTAACAGACTTGTAAGTCTATTGCGTGTTGGGAGCTAAACCTAGAGATTAAAGAAATGAGACGCCATCCCTTAGATCACACTGTTTTCAGATGCAGACTCTTGGATCTTCCCAAGGAAAGTCCTTATTTCCTCAATTTCTTGCTATAGCCCAAATCATGAGCAAAGAGTGGCTTAGCAACCTGGCCAAGGAAGCACCATGAAGAGCTACACAAAGAGTGTCCTAAAATTGGCCTAGGAAGATGATTCCCTACTTGCCATCCTTCAGTTGTAGTTAACCTCATAAGTATTTCCAAAGGCTGAGCTGGTTTGAGAAGAACCATGTTTCCTTTCTCTATGACATCTAGCAGAGTTTTGCACTTGGTAGTTATATTTACCTGGCTTTCCCCAGAAAGCAGAGCCCAAAGCAGAGGCTTCTGTCTCCTGTGGAGATAGGAAGCACAGCACCAGATGGCAGGAATGAGGAGGAGCGGGTAGGCAGGGGCAGAAGAAGAGCCAACAGGAAGTTGTGTTCCTGAGTGGCCATCCCGTGGTATCAAGTGAGACTTGAATCAAGCATTCCTTCTTGTAGGGCAGTCTTACGAGAGTCTGCATAAGCAATTCCTTCTTAGAGCAGTCTAATGGGCAAGAAATATTTTTCCTGTTATCTCAGTTTTAGCAGAGACCACAAGGACAAGAAGTATAGGCAATACCACTCTTCATTTTACTGTGAGGTGCTAAGTCATCTGCACAAGCAATGGCCCCAAATTATTCCATTTGCTTGCATTCCCCCATTACCCACCTCAAGGTTAATAATGGGAAGCCCAGAGATTGGATAAAGAGAAAGATTAGAGAACATTTCTTTACAAAGAATAGTGTTTCTTTTCTCTCACCCAAGGCAGAAAGGAGTGGAGTGTTCCTCCCTCCCTTTCATCTATATTCATCAGGAGAATAACTCAGACACTTGACTTTTTCCCATGGAATTTGGAGACACAGGGACTGGTACCTGTCTCACGCCTGAAAAAAAAATGAATGGAATGGGCTTTGGGCAGCAGGAGGAGGGCAGGAGAGCGAAGAGAATGGCCTGAAATCTCAGAGGTTGAGGTAACAATGCGTCCGTGTTGCTTTGGATCATGTGAGGACCTTCCGAAAGAGACCCAGCCATGAGTTGCTTTGAAATGGACCCCACCTAAGAAGGTACAGGAGCAAGGTGACCCCCATGGAGAAGTGGACCAGCAGAAGCCAGGAGACGAAGGTATCATAAATAGCTGGGTAACTGAGGGATCACCTCCTCAAGGAACTGTGGGATAGCAGTGCTCAGCATGGAGAAGAATGCATGGGAGGGAGCTCTAAAAAACTCAAAAATATACGCAAGAGAAGATGTCAAAATGTTCACCATGACACAGTCACAGCATACTAATGCCAGGTAAAGCAGCACCACCCACATGAGACTGTGCTCTTCTCCAAGTTCACCGTCACCTTCCCAGCTAGTGAATGAAGGAGCAGGTAACCAGAGGACATGAGGGAGAAGCCGGGCTGTGTCTCCTTCCACGACGTGGAGTAGAGCTGCCCAAGGCAGGCTCAAGCAGAGGGAGGGAAGAACTTTTCAATTGAATAAGAGCCCAGCGTTTTGATGTGAGGCTGGCCTGGATTGTATTATCATTATTACCCCCAAAGAAATAACCAGAAAAGCTTTGGGAATTTTCTGGGACTTTTTCCAGAGGCAGAGAAAAAAGTACATGAACAAAACAAGTTGGAAAGGGGTGGTGGTGAGGAAGGTTCAAATTGTCCTCTATGTGCCCCACAGAGCAATGCAGCAGCTCCAGTGATCAACAGAAGGACTGCATTTGTGGGGGCGCGTCGGAAATGCTGTGTGACTTCTTTTGTTACGTAGATGTCAAGACAGAAACTAGATGTCGTATAATCCCATCAGTGATTCTTTTCTACAGAAACTAATTTACTAAAACATCACAGGAAAGTCCCTGGACATGTGAAGAATTCATTGAGCAATCTCTGTCGTGTTCCTCTCAACCTCTCTGCTGGGTTTCCCTCCGCCTTAACTGGCAAATACACTTTGCCAACAGCAGAGATGTCAAAAGCAAATTTCTAGGACAAAATAATACTGACTCTTGATTGTGAAACTAAAATTCTTAGAGAATACATGAGAACCCATAGCAACAAGTTGGTTATTTTCTTTAAAAAAAAAAAAAAGAACTTCACTATAAAAAAGATGGAAAAAACAATTAAAAAAATAGAGTAATAAGTCAGCTGGAGCTTGAGGAAAATCAAGGGAAAGGAAGAGAATAGAGATACCCACAAATTGAGGGCATACATATGAAGGAAAGGAAGGATGACAGGCTGGCTCCCAGCTGTTATTTGAAAGTGGCAGTCCTGGGGACAAAAAAGAAAATGGAAAATAGTGGATGGTGTATTTAAAGATAAGATTGGAAGTGGAGTTAAGACTTTTCTGTGGGCCTGGGAATGGTGTGAGAGGGATTCTCTACATTTTCCTGGGTCCAGAGTGAGAGGCAGGAGGCAGCTGCATGGTTGCCCTGACCAGCCCCAAGAATTTCCTGATAAAATGAAAGGAAACACATCAAAGCAAAAATACTGGACTCTCTGCCAGATGTGAGGCTGGGCAGCTGCATCTGTGTAGGAGCACCCATGCCATATCCCCACGTTGCAATCGGGTGTGCCACTCCCCAGAGACACTGATGCATCCCTCCTGTGCCAGGTGGAGAAAAAGAACGCACAAGGACAACAGCTGCTGACAATGGAGACTTAAAAGAAGCCTTCGAACAGGACATCCCTCCGCCTGGACTCATCACCTGGCTGAGGTTGTTGCTTTGTAATCAGCAACAGCAAGGACAGGAAGCAGAAAAGAAATTCAGATGAAGAGCTTTGAACAAGACTGTTAGGAATCACTAGATTGGAAGCTCAGAATGGGCTGAATTAAGTGATTTATAGATAGTAGGTAGTGGATCAGAGCAAAGATCAGACCAAAATTACAGGAGTAAATTCTATTTTCTGCAAGTTGCATCTTACAGACTCTTGTAGCTGTGAAAGGACTCAGCCTCTGGAGAATGCAAAGCTTTCTCTTTTTCTCTGTTGGCGGAGACAGGGAAGCAAAGTGGGATGGAATGGCTAGGTCCTGACTTCCTTTGTATGATTTTCCTATTCCTTGTCCTTCCTTGATCACATCAGTAAAGAGACAGAAAACAGACTAAGCTACTTAAACTACATTTCTTTGTGATTTCTTTTTTGTTATTCCATTGGAATAAAAATGTCTCTACCCCATTCCCTTCTTTTCTATTACGTTCTTAAAAAGCTTGCATCAATTTGTTTAAAGGTTATACATCAACCACCCTTAAATTCCTACCAGTTTAAGAGCTCCCTGGCAGAACCCAGCTTCCACACGGAGTTATGCATTCGTTTTTCTGAATATTTAAGCAGAATAAAACCATTTACAGATAAAAATATGTAACGGCCACCTTCCTTCCTTATGAAATTGAGGGGCTGTCAGTTCCAGCTCCCTCTTACTGAAATGAATATTTGGACTACACCAGTATGAAAATAAAACGTCTTGACAGTTTCTTGAGGTTAATGGTGCAGAACTACCTGTATTTAACATTCCGACTTCTACTCCATTAACACGCCTAACTCAGTTTTCTTTATCTGCCAAGGAGAAATGGAACAAAAATCAATATCCTACCCAAAGCATTGATGAGGTTTTACTCCTCCTCAAATCTCAAAGTAATGTCACACCCGTTTATGGCAAGACTGTCCCTAAACAAATTGCGGGTTGCCACTGTGTGAAGCAATGTTGTATGAAATCAAGAGTTGAAATGGTTGCCACCTCATTATTTATTTTCCATCCTGCAACACATATTTCATGTTCGCGTTAGTGCATTCAGATGCCAAGGAGATAAGTACTTTAACAATCCTAAGACAGAAGTCTGTGGAGCACTTGTTAATAGCTTCAATACATTTCCTTGTGTTGTAAATTTCAGCTTTCATATCTTTCCAAGAAGTTCCTCCCACTATTTTGGCAGTGAATGAACTTGCCAGGAGGCCTGTTCTCCATCCTCCCTTTCTTCTTACTTCATCTCCCACCCGGACCCAGGCCCAGCCTTCCTGAGGCACAAGCTGCACACCAGGATCCTTCCCCGGCTGCCGGCACACTCTGGGAGCCTTGCCCACTCATGCCCAAGGAAAAGGGCCAGAGAAAGGCTGGTGCTGCTGTGGGAAGGAGGTGGTGGCTCCTCCTTGGCTACATTGCTCTAGGCTGATTCTCTGCCTCTCAAAGTGGAAAGTGTGTTCGCCTAGACCCTTCTCAGCCTCCAATGGCCATTCATACTTCAACTGCTTCTTGAACCTCAGCTTCAGTTGCACTGGCTGCTTAGCTGTCCTATTCCTGCCCCAGCACTTATCTGATTCTTGCTATTTATAGAACTTCCCCCTACCCCAACCTAAGGATGCTCTTGGTTCTAGTCAGTTCTTCCTGCCATTTCACCCTTGCCGTTTAAACACCAGGGGCATGTACCCTGTGTTTTGAGTGTACACTTTATCTGTTAGATCAGTGGTCAGCAAACGTTTCCTGTAAAAGGCCAGAAAGTAAGTCTTTTTTGTTATTGCTGAGACGGAATCTTGCTCTGTTGCCCAGGCTGGAGTGCAATTGTGCAATCTTGGCTCACTGCAACCTCCGCCTCCGAGGTACAACTGATTCTCCTGCCTCAGCCTCCCAAGTAGCTGGGATTACAGGCATGCACCACCACACCCAGATAATTTTTGTATTTTTAGTAGAGACGGGGTTTCGCCATGTTGGCCAGGCTGGTCTTGAACTCCTGACCTCAAGTGATTTACCTGCCTCTGCCTCCCAAAGTGCTTAGATTACAGGTGTGAGCCACTGCGCCTGGCCAAGAGTGAGTATCTTAAGCATTATGGACCATGCCATCTCTATCCTAACCACTCAGTCCTGCCTTTGGAGTGTGAACGTCACCTTAGCCCGTAAGTAAACAAATGAGCCTGGCTGTGTTCCAAGAAAATCTTATATATGGACACCTGAAATTTGAATTTAATCTAAATTTCACCTTGCAAAACATTATTCTTCTTTTGATTTTCAAAAAAACATTTAAAGATGGAAAAGCAATTCCATACTCCTGTATGAAAACAGGAATGAGGCTTCGTTTGCTTGGTCTTTATGTTAGGAATTTCCAATAAGCTTCTTTAGTAGGTGGCAGAGTAGATGTGCAAAGAGTAGTTACATCATGAATAATTTTTTTAAAAAAAAGATAAAGAACTGAACGATGGAATGAAGGGCTGAATGGTAAAATGAAAGGATTAATGAAGAAATGAAGAATGAAATACCTATGAAAACTGTTTGCTCCAAGGAACCCTGAAAATGCCTTTGATCATTTTTATTTTTAATTCCAGTATCCATTTCCACCTCTAGAATACCCTGTATCCGGTCTTCCTCCCCATGTCCCATTCACTCGTTCAATAAATGCTTATTGGACACCTGCTAAGGTACCATCAGGCCTGGTGCCAGGCACTGAAAATAGAACAATGGAGAAGACAGGCCCCATCCTCAGGGAGCTCAAGCCCTAGAAGGGGCTTTAATAAGTGAGCAAGAAATCATATTACCATGTGAAATGTCTATGAAATGGTTCAGGGTACTCTGGAATCACATGGGAAGTTACGAGAGTCCAGATGGAATTAGGCTTCAAAAAGATTTAGGAATTCAAGATCAGCCTGGGCAACATAGTGAGGACACTGTCTCTATAAAAAAAAAAAAAAAGTAGAAAAAATTAGCCAGATGTGGTAGCGAGTGCCTGTAGTTCTAGCGACTCAGGAGGCTGAGGTAAGGGGATCACTTGAGCCTGGGAGGTCCAGGCTGCAGCGAGTCATGATTGTACCATTGCACTCCAGCCTGGGTGACAGAGCAAGACTCTGTCACAAAAAAAAAAAAAAAAAAAAGGATTTAGGGAGGTCAAGGGAGATGGGAGATGGCCAGGTGGACACTGTGACTTCTGCCAAGACAAGACACCCTTACTTTTTGATCAGACAAAACCCATGTAAGTCAGTAGGTAAATTCTGGGATCCTCAACAGGACAGAGCCCAAATGACATGTTATACACTGAATTTTGATGTCTCTCCTTCACCCCAAATAAGTTGAAATCCTAATCCTCAACGCAGTGGTGTTTGGAGGGGGGCCTGTGGGCGGTGATTGCATTGTGAAGGCGCAACCCTCATGAATGAGATTATTGCCCTTCTGAAAACACGAGAGGTCATTTTTCTCTTCACCATGTGAGAATACAAGGAATAAACTGCTACAAGCAAACCAGGCTGAGTGCAAACCAGATATCACACCCGCCTTGGTTGTGGACTTCCCAGAGTCCAAAACAGTGAGAAATATAGGTTTGTTGTTGAGGTCATTCAACCCATGGTGTTCTGTTTTAGTAGCCCAAATTGACTAAGACAGGTTCACCTAAGGTTCAAAAGACTTATCAGAAGTTCTCTTAGAAGCCCTTTAATCATCAATTTGCATGTTTGTTGTTTATAAATCCCAAGAAGAATTTGAGATAAATTTTAATCTTGAAACACATGTAAAATATTTTCTTCAAACAAAGAAAAATCATGCCGCAGTTGCCAGGTGTTTTAACAAAAGATACAGAAAGGTTCTCAATAGGGGTGTTTCTTGCACTGCTCTTAGATAAAAGCTAGGGAAACGGCATTAAATCTTAAGAGAGTGGAAGCATTTCTAAAAGGGACTAAGATAATATGGACCAGACACATGGCTTTCTGCAGAGCAAACTCAATCCTGGGCCTGAGCTCAAAGAATGTAGATGGATGGATGTTTAACATGAACCCTCAACAGCCTCTTACACACATCACATCTCCAGCCAGCTTCTGGCAAGTGCTGAATTGTAGTAAATTCATGATGGGTTTCCCTGATGAGTTCCTGAAGTGTCAGTGGACCCTGCTTTAATCACTGAAAGGCAAAGGCAGCCTTCCGGAGAGGGAGACAAAGCCATACATAGTGCGGTGGGAGAGGCAGGAAAGCCCGCTACTCAAAAACATCTGCATGCATCCAGGTGCCACAGAGCTGCAAGCCTTCCATTAGAGCAAACCTCATCACATCACTGCCCCTGCTCAGCTTTCTGCAGGGATTCCCTATCAACTTCCAGACAAAATCCACACCCCTTGGAGTGATATAACGGGATCTTCAGAGAAAAAAACATTAAGGTAGATCTCTACCTCATGCTTTAAACCAAAATAATTTCCAGATGGGTTGAAGAGTTAAATGTAAGAAATAAAACCTAAAAGAACTTGAAAAAAATATACATGAGTAAGCATTCTCTGATCTAGGGATTGCAAAGATTTACTCAACATACAAGCAAAAAAAGGAAAAGGTGGATAGATTGGACCATATAAAAATTAGGAAGGTCTATATATCACAAAAATGAAACCAATGAAATCAAAAGGTGGGTAGCAGATAGGAGAAAATATTTTACTACATGAGGAAGGGCTAATGTCTTTAAAATTAAAGCAGTTCTTTACAAATAAATAAGAGAAAAAATACAATAGAAAATAAAGGGATATAAGACATGAACAAAAGAAGAAATAGGAGTTTGTTGATTTGTTCAACAAACATTTATGCTTACTCTATGCCACAAGCTGTTATAGGTGTTGTACGGCACACGGTGTCCTGCTGCTGGAAGTGGTGGCTGCCTGGGGCAATGTCTGAGTCCCTCTCTAGAAATTTCCTCCAGCAAAAGCAGCTGACTGATATGGTTTGGATCTGTATCCCTGCCCAATTCTCATGTCAAATTGTAATTCCCAAGGTTGGAGGTGGGGCCTGGTAGGAAGTGATAGGATCATGGGGGTGGTCCAGGAGATGATTTAGCACCATCTTCTGGTGGTGTTTTCATGATAATGAGTGAGTTCTCAAAAGACCCGGCTGTGAAAGTGTGCAGTACCTCCCCCCTCTCTCTCTTCCTCCTGCTCCAGGCATGAAAATGTGCCTGCTTCTCCTTAGCCTTCCACTATGATTGTAAGTTTCCTGAGGCCTCCCCAGAAACAGAAGCTGCTATGCTTCCTGTACAGCCTGCAGAACTGTGAGCCAATTTAACCTTTTTTCTTTGTAAATTACCCAGTCTCAAATATTTCTTTACAGTAATGTGAAAACAGACTAACACACTGCCTCCCCCAACATATGTCCCTCCATTGGGAGACCCCGCACCCAATGGCTGGCCCAAGGAGGAACTACGAAGGGTGGGTCCCATTGCCTTGGGTCAAGATAACTCTGAAGGCCACCCCAGCTCCCAGTCCAGCCTCTCTCCTGCCTGTCTGGTTGGCTCACTCTTTCAGGTGATATCCTGAGATTGCCGTCCAACAGGCATTTGGCAGTCAATCTATCTCAGGTCTGTTTCCAAGGAACCTGATGTAAGGTAAGTGTCTAGCTTACCCAGTCATCAAAGAAACACAAAGGGAAGCAATGAAATGCACTTTTGCCTATCCAGTTTAAAAAGATATATTTTTAAATTAAAATACCTGATATCTCTTAAGGAAGAGGTGCTCTTCTACCAGCCTGATGGGATGCAAATTCGTATCACTTTTCTGAAGGACAGTTTAGCACCATGTGTCAAGCTCATATGAAAACACAGAGGTTACTCTGATGTTTCAAATTCTAAAGACTTCTCTCCCGGAAACATTTGTCAGTAAGGTGACTTTCATTTCAGACAAGCTGAGTTCGAGGGGAACATATCTAGTAAGAATTGAAGACTCTATCAAAACAAGAATTAGTTAATAAATTATGGCACCTGCCTAGTATCAGTCCATTTACAGCATACTCATGACATGGAAAAATATTCATAAGGCTTTTTAAAATTTCTTTTTTTATGAAGATGGGGGTCTTGCTATGTTGCCCAGGCTGGTCATGAGCTCCTAGGCTCAAGCAATCCTCTCACCTCAGCCTCCCAAAATGCTGGGATTACAATTGTGAGCCACTGCACCCAGCCTCACAAGGCTTTAAGCTTAACAGATGGTTAAGAAAATTGCAGGTGTAGTATGAGCTCAATTTTTATAACTTATGGAGGAAGACCTTGAACTTTAGTTTAAAATGGGGTAACAAGCTGGGGCCTATAAAAAAGAAATTGAGTTTATGGGTGTATTATACTTGGCTGAAGCAGAATTGAAAATTTAAATAATTTGCATGGGGTTTTTTGTGGGTCAAGGGGAGGGCAGATATACACTCTGAATCTGCATTGCACCACAGTCCCCACTACTCTCTATTGCCTGTTATTTTTTTCCTTTCCTAATGACTGAAGACATTGAGTTTCTGATTCTGATTTTAAACTGCAAGCAAAAGAAGGAAAGTGATTCACAGGAAAATGGCTTTTGTTTTGTCAGCAAAACACATTACCTAAATGCTCTGGTTGTGGAAAGATACCCTGTAAAGGCAGGTTCATTTGGTAATTTTGGCATGCAGATAGATGTCGGTTCCACTTACTGCAGTAGGAACAGCAGCGGGGAAATTGATTTCTGGAGGGGAGATGGTGACTTCAAAGGAGCACATGTCCAGCCTGGGGTGCTGGGGGGATAGTCAACTAAAGATATACTATGAGAAGCAGTATCGGCAGGCCTGAATTTCTGTGTGGAGATGGTTACTGACACCTTCAGGAAGAGTAAAAGCATCAATGTTAGCAGAGGGCATGGAACCAAACCCTGAGAAAACAATGTTTTTATTCTCATGTTCCTTGACCAGGATCAGCTTGCAAAAGTATGGACCACTCCCTCTTTCTCAAAGGACTCTTTTCCTGAAGTTACATAGACACAATCTTCTGATTTCTCTCTCTCTCTCTCTCTTTTTATTTTATTTTATTTTATTTTATTTATTTTATTTTTTTGAGACAGGATCTCACTCTGTCACCCAGGCTGGGGTGCAGTGGTACCGTCATGGCTCACTGTAGCCTCAACCTCCCTCAGCTCAAGCCATCCCACCTCAGCCTCCCAAATAGCAGGGACTACAGGTACATGCCACTATAGTCGGGGTTTCATCATGTTGCTCAAGCTGGTCTTGAACTCCTCGACTCAATCGATCCTCCTGCCACAAACTCCCAAAGTGCTAGGATTACAGGAGTGAGCCACTGCACCTGGCCTGAGTTATCTTTCGGGGCAGAGTAAAGCCCAGCCTGAGTTATCTTCCTGGGCAGAGTAAAGAAGGGTCCATAAGGGACAGGACAACCAGGAAAGCATCAGAGAGGCTATATAAAAAACATTTTTCGAACCGGAAGTAATACATCAGCTGTAACAAATGATTCAGAAAAGGAAAGAGATATTAGGATTTTTCAAAAGCATTTCTTGATGTTAGCAATAAGAAGGTATTTTTGCAACCTTGGGAAGAGGAGCTTTGCGGGAGTGAAAAATGTCAGAGATGTGGGGAGAGAGTGGGAGGTGAGGAAGAGGTGATAGCAGGTAATGATAGCTCCTTCCAGATGCAATTGTGAATAGCAGTATATAAATTTGGCAGAACCTTGATACTCATGTATACTCATTAGTGTTTATGAGTGAGTGAGTGTGTGTTTGTGTGTGTGTGTGTGTGTGTGCATTCTCTATATAATGGCCAAGAGCAGGGGTTGGTAAAAGTCTTCTGTTTAGGCAGGACGGTAAATATTTTAGGTTTTGTGGGCCACGTGGACTGTGCCACAACTAATTTATCTCTGCCATTGCAGCATTTTTACAGTACATCATTTTCTTCTCTCTTGTGACTTGCTTTAGATCAGTGGTTCTCAAAACTTTAGCTTGCATCAAAATTACTTGAATACCTTTGTTAAAAATAGACTGCTGAACCCCTCCCTGGGAGTTTTTGATTCAATAGGTCTAGGGTGGGGGCCTAAGAATTTGCATTTCTAGCACGTTCCCAAGGGATGATAATGTTGCTGGTCCAGGGACCGTACTTGGACAATCACGGCTCTTGGTTTCAGCAATGAATGTTAGATCTCCCATTAAGACTGAAGTCATCGATGGAACAGGCCATATTTTCTACTTCTTTTAAGGTTAACCCCACTCTCTCAGGTAACTTGACACAGTTCAACAGGTATGAAACATAGCCTGCTGCCTTCCCAACGTGTAACAGCCTGCCAGCAGAGGTAAAGCTAATATGTAAGTATTGACACTATTCTTCCCCATATATATGAGAAGGTCTCAGCTGTCAAAGCAGGAGAGGATCATCTAAATACTTCAGTTCAGTGGTGTGCTGATAAATATTTAACAGCCAATTGGAAGATAGGGAGCAGGGAAGTGTTGATTTGTAACATTTGCCAATTTCTGTTGTGTACATGCTCCTCCCCTGGCCAAGTTCAAGCTACCAGTGTTAGAAAAATATGTGCACCGTGGACTCGTGGGAGCCAGGATAAGCAGGGGCCAGCGCAGCACCTTATTACCTCCCTCAGCATCCCCAGGAAGAAGGGCATGGCAGACAAATCATGCTGCTAAATGGTCAGTGGCTCCACCCAGCTCAGCACCTGGCCTGCCTGGTTTTCACAATGGGTTCTGCAACTCTGAAATGTGGAATGTTAAGACTCCTCTTCCAGTGGCTTCAGTGAAAAACCGTTTAAATTGTACAGCCACACAAAACCCATCCTAGGATTCTTGTCTCTACCAACCCCCTCCATTTGCTTCTTTTCCAGTGTCCCAAGAGGAAAGAAGGCCGAGAATAGGCAGCGGTGGACCCAGGTCTTGATTCGGATAGGATAGCAGGAGCTGATTCAGTTCTTAGGACCTCTGAGGAAGGACAAGCACAACCTGCTCTTGTGGCTTTGCCTCTACTGGTTCTAACCATCTGGGCTTCAGAAATATGAAAGGTACAGAGCAGAGGTCTCAACTCCAGCTGCTCATTAAAATCGCCTGAGTAGTGTTCCTAATTCTTTTAACATAAAATCATCAATACCCACCCCATATCTTCTGATTTCACTCATCTGGAGTGAGGCTTGAGTATTTTTAATACATGTTTAACATGCAGCGAGGGTTAAGAATGCCTGATCTGGGGCAGAGTCATTGACCTATTTTCCCAAAAGGATGGAGATCCCAAATAGTCCAACCCTCATTTAAAAGATGAGAAAACTGGCCAGACACGGTGTCTCAGGCCTATAATCCCAGCACTTTGGGAGGCCAAGGCAGGAGGGCTGCTGGAGCCCAAGAGTTCAAGACCAGCCTCAGCAACATAGTGAGACTCTGCCTCTACCAGAAAAAAAACAAAACAAAACAAAAAAAAAACTTAGCTGGGCATGGTAGCATGTTCCTACAGTCCCAGCTCCTCAGGAGGCTGAGGTTGGAGGATTGCTTGAGCCCAGGAGATCGAGGCTGCAGTAAGCTATGATCGTGCCACTGCACTCCAGCCTGGGTGACAGAGAGAGATCCTATCTCAAAAAAAAAACAAAACAAAACTCATATTCCTTTTCTGAACTTTCTTCTCTGTTCCTTTTATAAAACAAAACAAAAAGAAAAGAAAAATGAGAAAACTGGAATGCAGAAAAACTTACGAATTTGTCTGTGATCACAGGGCTAGTTAATTGCACCAGATAGGCTTGGAATCTGTTCTCTGTGACTTCTCGAGTGCTTTTCCTGATGCACCGTACTGATTCTTGTGGTCTGAGAATCAATGACATTAAAGACATTTGACCTTCTTGAACTTTCCTCCGACAAGGGCTTGGGCACTCAGGTACTCAGCCCAGGGCCCTTTATTTCCATAAGGAAGTTCCTAATATTTATATTAGAAGAAGACAAAACAGGGCTTGATATTGCTTCCTGTCCACCTCAGTAGTAGGCTGTCTTTGAAACATCTTTCTCCTCCAGTCTAAGAGAAAATGTTTTTCTGACTTGGCATGCTCACAAATTAAAAAAAAAGATTAAATTTGCTTTTAAGTTATCAAATGCACCATGCAGGTCTGTAATTGACCATGAGAGTGTCGGGGAAAATATGATCTATCCCCTATAAATCAGGAAACCTTAAACAGGCTCTCTAATCGTAAATGCCGATCCTGGCAGTGTCCAAAAAGGCTCATGTTTATAAATTGTTCCCTGATGTTTTAAGTAAGTGCACAAACACAAATCATACTAAGGACTTCAGAAAAGACTTAGCTGTGTGGCAATTTATTATAAGCAGTGTAATTTTCATCAGTCAGGCAACCATAGACTGTAATTACCTCTCTACCGAAAGAGTTACAATTGCTTTCATTACATTTTCCTAGTTATGTGCTTCTCTGGATTGCCACAGAGACACTGGATGGAAAATGCATTTATTTATTGTTAGTCCTCCTAATGGCTCATTACTTGGTTTCTAAAGATGTTATCAAGTCACTTGCTTTCCCTACTCTTCCCCACCCCCGCCAGTGACATTTATAGAAGACAAAAGAGACACAACTTGAAAACCGACAGCACGTGTCAGGCACCTGAAAACTGCCCAGCGTCTACAGACAACCAACTCTGGTTTGAGGAGTCCATGTTAGGCTGGCTAAAGTTCAAATGCTGAAGATTAATTAAAACCACACTCCATTGAGTACAACTACCAGCCTCCCAGTCACAACTGAAAAAGAAACCGCATTTTGTTCCCTATAGTTAGAGCTTTACGGGAACATTTAGAGTACTGGGAACGCCGTCTCCAATCCTGTCTCCCACATGGGCGGGTGCATTTAATTAGAGGGCCATGTTGCACCTTGGCTTGAAACAGGCAAAGGCAAGCGATGTATTCATTCCTCTCCTAGCCCCACTACCTCCCAATGCCATGAAGATAAAACTGAGGACAGAGATGGTGAGTTGGGAGGGTGGGAATGAATTGGTTGAGGAGTAGACCCTGTCTACACAGTGATGGATGAGTTTTATCAAGCCAAAGCATTCTGCCAGTCACTGAGGAGGGGTTTGCTTCTTGCTTAGAGGAAGAGACAACTGTGGGTCACGTTCCATAGAAATCTTCCCACGTGTATGCTCATCTCTTCCCTGCTGTGTGCTCATAACTCTGCCATTCAGTAGCTCTGACTCTGAGCAAGACACTTAACCTTGGCGAACCTCTGCTCCCTGAAGAGCTCCTAAGGAGTCAACAGTGGGAATTCAAAACTGTCGCTCTTTCCACTGTCAGATCAAACTTGGGGCACATGAGAAAGGGAAGGGGCTATATGCAAACTCCAGGGGAATTCCTTTCTGTGTGGTTTTTCTTCTTGTTTCTACCTTTTACCTATTTATTTTTATTTATTTTTATGTTTTAATTTTACTGTAGGTTCTGGGATACGTGTGCAGAATGTGCAGGTTTGTGACATAGGTATACATGTGCCATGGTGGTTTGCTATACTGGTTTTTACCTTTTAAATAGGAATCTACGTCACTACGCACAGAAGCAGTTGCCCTACCTAGGAACTCGTCCCTAGTAGGAGAGGACATACTACATTGTATAGAAAGGAGAGGGCGTACTATATAGTCTAGAACCACAGAACGCTAAAATTTTAAATCTCAGAAGGATGTGAGCATTATTGCTCATTCTAGTGTTGTTGTTTGTTTGTTTGTTTGAAATGGAGTATCACTCTGTCACCAGGCTCGAGTGCATTGGCGCGATCTCGGTGCACTGCAACCTCCACCTCCCAGGTTCCAGCAATTCTCTTGCCTCAGCCTCCAGAGTAGCTGGGATTACAGGAGCCTGCCACCACACCCAGCTAAGTTTTGTATTTTTAGTAGAGATGGGGTTTCACTCTGTTGGCCAGGATAGTCTCAATCTCTTGACCTTGTGATCCACCCATCTTGGCCTCCCAAAGTGCTGGGATTACAGGCGTGAGCCACCGCGCCTGGCTGTGTTCTTATTTTATAATTCAGAAAACTAAGCCCCAGAGAAGCTCAGTAATATGTCAGAGTCACAGAGCTGCTTAATCACGAGTTCACCAACTACCAGTCTAGACTTTGCCCTACCAACTTATCCCGTCCTCACACACCTGGGTGAGTGACAGGGCTGTGGTAAGGAATACAATTCTCCGGACTTGGTTCCTACACATCACAGAGTACCCATCTCCTTGAGCATGCATTGAAAGTAGCTTAAAACAGGGGATCCAGTAAAAGTTAGCTAAATCTGGATGCTCTGTTTTCCTTCTAGAGACCTCCCTTAGAATTACTCACAGGTCTGAACCTGGGGAAAAAAAGTCATACTCTTCCCATTAGGATGGAACCCTGAGGATGCCTGCCATGTAGCATGAGCCATGGCCAGGCATGCATGTCCACTTCGTGGCCAGCCACTGGGAAGCCTAGGAGTGGACTTACCCCACCTTGAACTACTTCCTATGAGAGTGGGGGACACACACAATTTCATTCCACCTCAAAGAGTCCACATTGGCTGTGCCACAACTGGTTAAAACTAATTCAAAGGCCGAGCGGGTAGGCTCACTCCTGTAATCCTAGCACTTTGGGAGGCCGAGGTGGATGGATTACCTGAGCTCAGGTGTTCAAGACCAGCCTGGGCAACACGGCGAAACCCCATCGTCTCTACTAAAATACAAAAAATTAGCTGGGCATGGTGGCATGCGCCTGTAGTCACAGCTACTCTGGAGGCTGAGGCAGGAGAATTGCTTGAACCTGGGAGGCAGAGGCTGCAGTGAGCTGAGATCATGCCACTGCACTCCAGCCTGGGCAACAGAGCGAGACTCTGTCTAAAAAAAAAAAAAAAAAAAACAAAACAAAACAAAAAAAACAAAACAAAACAAAACTAATCCAGTGACAATTAGACCAGGCATAAACTCATACTTTATAAGGCTGGTTCATTCAGGGTAAAAATTTCTGCTTTGTATTTGTCAAATGGAAGAGCTCTTGCTGTTGGATGAGTCTGTCACTTCTGCAGAAATCCTATACCCTCCATTTCCTCCCATTTGCTTGCATTTCACAAATGGCTACATCATTTTGTCAAATTGTGGAGCCACTTGGAAATTGGGCGTAGAGTTTTGCATAATCATTCATGTCATGCCTGTGACACTCTGTGATTATACATAATGGTCTCTGAGGAGTCCTGCTGCAGGGGAATGCTACCTGGTCTGCCTCGGAGCCAGGTCTCATTACAAGCATTTTATAGAGCAGGACACTGAGGGAAAATAGCTATGTCTATAGAGGGCCCCTGTGTAGACAAGCAGGAAAAGCAGGAAGCGCAGTGTTAGGCAGTGGGTTAATGTCAGGAAAATGAAATTGTAGACTTGTCTGAAATTAACCTTCTTAAAAATTATTTCAGTTCAATTGACTTCTGAGCCTAGACACAAAGGTCAAATTTCACTAAAATTTCACAAGAAAGAAACAAAAGTTACTTTTTGCTTCAAGATAGTTTCTCTTCTCTGAAGGAAAAGACTTAAGCATTTGTTAAGAATGGAAAGACGTCATTAACAGTAGATATTGGGTGATGGAACACAGGGTTTCATTACCATCCTTTTCACTTTTCTGTATAATTGATATTCTTCATATTAAAACTTTTTCTTATAAAACATGTAATGTATTTGTTTGGTCATGTTGTCGGAATGTTTGACCCTATGTTGAATTTCAGACTGAGTAGAAAAATAAATGCATCTCAGCAAATCCCAGAGAAGCCAAATCTCCAAAAAGATGGGGCAATGAGAGAACAAAGGCATTTTGTGCCTCTTTTTCTGTGAAGGGCCCCATGGAGGCAGCAAATCACCAGAGAAGAGAAGGCAGCAGTATGGTATGTCAAGGTACATGAGTTGTATACAGTCTTGTGGACTTTCCCAGAACCTGTCTTAGTCACAGAGATGCAAAATGAGTCACACACCCCCAGGAGTGGCATAGACACTGTAGAAATGGCTATTGCACCAGAAGGGATCAAGCAAGAGAAATAAGAAACAATCTCGGGTTGGGCGTGGTGGCTCACATCTGTAATCCCAACATTTTGGGAGGCCAAGACAGGTGTATCATGAGGTCAGGAGTTCGAGACCAGCCTGGCCAACATGGTGAAACCCTGTCTCTACTAAAAATACAAAAAATTAGCTGGGCATAGTGGCAGGTGCCTGTAACCCTAGTTACTCAGGAGGCTGAGGCAGGAGAATCACTTGAATTCAGGAGGCGGAGGTTGCAGTGAGCCAAGATCGTGCCACTGCACTCCAGCTCAGGTGACAGAGCAAGACGCCATCAAAAAAAGAAAGAAGGGAGGAAGGGAGGGAGGGAGGAGGGAGGGAGGGAGGAAGGAAGGAAGGAAGGAAGAAAGAAAGAAAAGAAAGAAAGAGAGAAAGAGAAGAAAGAAAGAAAGAAAGAAAGAAAAAGAAAGAAAGAAAGAAAGAAAGAAAGAAAGAAAGAAAGAAAGAAAGAAAGAAAGAAAGAAAGAAAGAAAGAAAGAAAGAAAGAAAGAAGGAAATTCAGTAAATGCTCTATAGCAAGATGCCATCAAGGGCATGATGTCCCTAGAACATCAATGGAACCCCAAGAAACAGGGAGAAAATTTCTTGAAATGACAAGCATTATCTTTCTAGTAGCCAGATAGGAGACATCAAAATAAATCAGGTTATAGAAAAATAAAATTGCATTTATTGCATAATTGATTGTGTAAACTGAGATTCGCCCCTGCCACACGTGCCTTCCCAGAGAGTCACCACCTCTCCCTCTCTGAATGCTACTCAATTCTCAAGTTTCTGTCTAACAACCACCTCTACCACAGATCCTTCTTTAAGGACTCTAACCCGTACTGACATCATTTGGATATTCTCCCCTCAACATCTCATGTTGAGATCTGGTACAGAAGCTTATGCCTATAATCCAGCACTTTGGGAGTCTAAGGCAGGTGGATCACTTGAGCCAAACTCAAGACCAGTCTGAGCAACATGGCGAAACCTCATCTTTACAAAACAGACAAAAAAATTCACAAGGCATGGTGGCGCACACCTGCAGTCCCAGTTATCCCAGAGGGATAGTGGGAGGATCACCTGAGCCCAAGAGGTCAAGTCTGCAATGAGCTGTGATCGGGCCACTGCACTTCAGCCTGAGTGACAGAGTGGGACTCTGTCTCGAAAGAAAAAAAAAGACAAATCTCATGTTGAAATTTGATCCCCCAAGATGGAGGTGGGGCCTGGTTGGAAGGGTTTGGGTTATGGGAGTGGATCCTTCATGGTTCGGTTCTGTCCTAGTGAGTGAGTTCTTGTGAGATGTGATTGAGTAAAAGTAACGCTTCTCCTCCCCCGCCTTTCTCTTACTCCCACTCCCACTCCCACTCCCACTATACGAGACACCTGCTCTTCTTTCACATTCCCCCATGATTGTAAGCTTCCTGAGGCCTTCCCAGAAGTCAAGCAGATGCCAGCATCATGCTTCCTGTACAGCTGCAGAACTGTGACCCAACTAAACTTTTTTTCTCTATAAATTAGCCAGCCTCTAGTATTTCTTTATAGTAATGTGACAACAGCCTAACACACCTACTTAATCCTTAATTCTCTCCCCTCTTAATTTCTATAAAACCTCCTCTATGCCCTTTGATTTCAGAGCTTGTGTGTCTCCCTGCTCACTCTCGTCTCAGATGCTAGACTTACTTCTCCATAGACTAAATTCTACAGAGCTGGGATTGCATTGTACATTTTAAAGACTGCCCTAACTCAGTTTAAGACCCATCTTTACTTGCAATCTTCTCTAGTGATTACAGTCTGTATCATCATCATGTCTAATATTTATAATGTCTATATTATGGTTACCATATTGGGATATTATTGGCATTGTGCCTATCTGATATTTAATTATAACAGTATATATAGTATCTCTATGTTAGTGAAACCACAGAGCAATAGCAATCTCTATAAGATGCCATGGGAAGTGGCAGACACTTTCATTTTTGTATTTCTACTCCTGGTCTCGATTCCTTCCATCTTTGTTCATCTCTGCTCTAGAAGGGAAAGAATCGCTATACTTACTGTTCCAGCCCCCTCTGCAGCTAGTAGCTGCCAGGAGATACCAGCTTGATCAATGAGATGGAATACAAAGTTTGCTGGGGACTTCCGGAAAAGCTTTTACTCTTCCCAATATAGGGGGCCAATGTGCCGGCAAACCTGTTCTTTTTCCTTCTTCCTGCCTGTCTTGTGGATTCTGGATGCGATACCTACATTTGGGGTAGCGACCTTGTGATCATGAAGAGGCGGGAAAAGAAATGGCAGAGTTTCTGGTTTGACTTCACTGAGCAGCTGAACCGATGCCAGCAGCCACGTACCTCCAGACTTTTTGCTGTATGAGAAAACACACTCTATTTTCCTAAATCATTGTTGACGGGAATTTCTTTTGTAGCAAAACGTATTTTGATATAGAAGACATCATATATTTAAGAACATCCTAAAGGCAAATAGAAGAGTTTCAGGGAAGATGGTGGCATGGCAAAGAGAATCCAACCTAACCTCTAGGAAATGGATTGAAAAGGATGGAGGAATAGCAAAATAGGAGGAATACTTTATCAATCCCAGACCTCAGAAAGTTTGTTGTCATATGCTTCATACTTCATAGTTTCTACTCAACATAGAATAGAAGAGAATAGAATAAATGAAGTGACTGTAGGCAATGCACAACTTCACCTTCTGAGAAACGGTGTGATCATCTACAACTGAGTCATGACAATCTCGATAGAACCACTCTATTAGAACATTCCATAACTTAGAGAGGCAAGAGTGGGCCATGAGGGAAATGGAGGCTACTCTAGTTGAAACAACATTAAAAAAAAAAAACTAGCAAGAAAGTATATGAAACAAAAAGCACATAGGGGGACAGAGATAAGACTAGACAATTTAGTTGTGAATTTAAGTGAAAATAAAAGCTCCATTATTTGAAGAATAATCACTCTTTAATCAAGAAATATTTTATGTCTATAATTAGGTAATATTACTCCTTACCTAAAAAATATTCTATGTGGTGACTATGGTAGTAGTGCCACAAACTGAATTTGTCAAAATTTGCAGGATCATGTACCTCAAACGGTGATTTTCTTACTGTATGTAAATAGTGCCTCAGAAAGAAAAAAGAAAAACATAATTTAAGCTTAAAGAAATCCAGAATGGTTGATAATAAAAATATAGAAAAAGATATATGAAGAATAGAAAACAAAAAGAAAGTAGAGAATGCAATAATTTCAGGAAAAGTATAATTCAAGTAAAAAATATTAAATGTATTTTGGGAGGCCAAGTCAGACGAATCACTTAGGTTCAGGAGTTGGAGACCAGCCTGGCCAACATGGCGAAACTCCATCTCTACTAAAAATACAAAAATTAGCCAGGAAAGGTGGTGTATCCCTGTAATCTCAGCTGCTAGTGAGGCTGAGGCAGGAGAATTGCTTGAACCCAGAAGGCAGAGGTTGAAGTGAGCCAAGATTGCACCACTGCACTCCAGCCTGGGTGACAGAGTAACACTCTGTTTCAGAAAAAAAAAAAAGAGAGAGAGAGAAAAGAAAAGATATTAAATGTAGAAAAGAGTCATATTTTGTTGATGAAGAATGCAACCTACAGTAAAGGCACGGATATAAATCTTTATGTACCATAACATAGCATTGAAACCATAAGACTCTAAATGGAAAGTGACAATGACAATCATCTTGAGAACATTTAACATAAGTTAATGACAGAGATTAAGTAGGCCAAGAACAAGATTATAGAGTAGTTTAATAATATGATCAATAAAGTTGAATTAACCATTTATCAAATGCTGAAAATTAGTAGCTAAACTTTTATTAAGGATGTACAAATATTGATCATGTATTAGAGCCATGATTCAATAAATGAAGTCTCAGATTTTTCAAATGTAAACATGAGACAGGCTCTGTTTTCTGTTTACAATGCCATAAAACCCAGTGTTTTTAATAAAAATATTTTAACGTCACCTGAAAATGTGAGGGAGGAACTGTTTAATAAATCCCTTGGGCCAAAGGGCAAAATCAAAGATATGATGAGAAAATATTAGAAAATATTTCCAGTATGAACACTACATATTAAGCTTTTCTGAGGTCTCTGGCACTGCTGAGAGAAAAAATCCTAATCTTTACAGGTTTTCCTTATTTCCTTATAAATAATTCCTTATTTACGTGATTTCCTTGTAAAACTATGAAATGAAAATAAGCTGTGTAGTTACCTAAGGAAATTAGGAAAAAGGAGTAATGGAACAAATCAGGAAAGCAAGAAGAAAATAATAAACCCCAAAATAATAGAAGTAGACACTATTGAGTTAGAGAACAGAGAGTGAGAGAGAGAAATTTGGTAATTAAATTCAGATGATGGTTCTCAGAAATATCAGTACAATACAGAGGAGGACAAACATTCTCTGTAAAGGGCCAAATAGTAAATATTATAGGATCTCTGTCATGTATTAGTGTTTGTGTCATATATTAGTATCGGTCACATTATATTATTTGGTTGTTTACAACTCAAAAAAAAAATGTAAAAACCATTCTTAGCTCCTAGACCATACAAAAACAGGCCATAACCCAGATTTGGCCAACTGGCTTTAGTTTGCCACCTCCTAGTGCTTCTCAACCCTAGCTGAACATTAAAACCCTAGAGTACTTTAAAAATAAATACTTGTGCCTGGCTTACCCTAGACCAGTTAAATTTAAAGCTCTGTGTTGAAACTGAGCAGTGGTGGGATTGAAAAACACCCCAGCCTTTCCCAATATTCAGTCATAGTTGGGAATCATCGCAACAGACCAGAGGTCCTCAATGTGTGCTCCTAGGACTAGCTGAGCATCACCTGGGAACTGGTTGGAAATGAAAATTCTTGGGTTCCACCCCAGATCCTTTGAATCAGAAACTGTGGAGGTGAGGCCCAGCAATCTGTGTTAACAAGTTGTACTGGTGATTTTTAATGGCACTAAAGATTGAGAACCCTTGTAAGAGAAAAACCTGTGACTGAAGATAGTCAAGAGAAGCAGTTTCCAAGAGGACTTAATCGTAAGTATTATCTTTCACCATTTATAAAACTACTATGAAAAGATAGTATCACAGTCCCCGGAGGAGCAGCCTGGAAATGCATTTTTAACAAATGACTCTTCTCGATTGTGATCATCAAAGAAGTTCAAGACACGTTGATAACAAGAAATGAACACAGACAGGCAAATATTAAAAATAAAAATGATACAAAACCGTAGGCTCAGATTTGATTTTTAAATTATTAGAGAAATCTGTGTAGAAGATAATCTAACAAATTTAAAGACCTCAAAGGCCTAACCCTCCCCAACCCCCAAACAGCCCAGAGTATGTTACAAGCAATTTCTTTCATACCGTCAAGGAACAGATAATTCCCATAAAGAGAACGGCATCTAAATCTAAAGCTGGAGATCAAGCTGTTGGCACCAACACTGTCAAGATTAGAATCTATTCAACATGAAGGTTAACCAGATAACTCAGGGCTCAAGCCCAGGCAGGACCCAAGACAGCAACAATACAAAAGACGTTGTCAACCAATTAGGTGTCAGGGGACGCTCTCATTTTATGAGAAGATTGGTCATTCGCTTTGAAATGAACTCAGCGTTTACAACTGCTTCTAGGAGCTGGTTCAGAGCTAGAAGATTTGTTTTGTCTGCCAAGAAAAGGTTTCTGTTCATCTGAGATTTTAGAGAAGTACAAGAGAAGAAACAAAAACTCAGGAATGTGGTGAGACTAAAAAGGAACTCTGGTCTTGATCTCTCTATACAGTAAGAGACTTGTCATCAGCTTAAGGGGTGGGTGTGGCACTTAAATCAGAGGAGAAATCTGAAAAAACTGCCATGGGAAAATGACTTGGGGAAATTCATGAATGATGAGCCATAGGACTGCCAAGGAGAGGCCATATCCAAGCTAGGAGAGTAGATGAAACCAGGCCAGGTGTACCTGGATCTGGGACTCTCTTTATTCCTTCTCTGCCACATGGAAAAACATGATAAGCCCAGGGCTGATATTAGACAGGGCCATTGCAGAGGAAAAAGGGGAAGTTTATATCAGATGGCGAGAGGCCTGAATGAAGCTGGGTATGGTGGCTCACACCTGTAATCCCAGCACTTTGGGAGACCAAAGCAGGCAGATCACGAGGTCACGAGTTCGAGACCAGCCTGGCCAACATGGTGAAACCCCGTCTCTACTAAAAATACAAAAAATATTCGGGTGTGGTAGTGCACACCTGTAATCCCAGTTACTCGGGAGGCTGAGGCAGGTGAATCACTTGAACCTGGGAGGCAGGGGTTGCAGTGAGCTGAGATCATACCATTGCACTCCAGCCTGGGCAATAGAGTGAGACTACATCTCAAAAAAAAAAAAAAAAAAAAAAAAGAGGAAAGACCTGAATAAAGTAGCTGACCATGTAGTTTAGCATGAAAGAACCATGAGGTTTTCTCTGCACCTGATCATCTGAGTGAAGTCACAGACTCATCAACAGAAAGCCAATGATTAAAGAGCTGATTAAAGGTGTATGAAATTAAGTGAATGAGAGTCAACTCCACACTTATTTATTGATCACTCGCTGAGTGTTGACATTTTGCCAGATGGTGATGACGTGTGCTCCTTGATCTTGGGAAGTATAACATCTTCTTCATGCACGTCCAGTGAGGACAAGGAAGCAAACAATGAACTAATCCACCAGGGAAAATAAAATAAAGATGAAAAACAGGGATCCCAGCTAACGTATTCTTCAAGAACAGAGAAAAGAGGAACTAAGTGTCAGGGAGAAGAATTTTGGAAGAGAAGCCTTCCAACCTGAGGAAATAGCCTGAGAGTAAGTACAGGCCTTGGGCAGGAAACATCAAGCTGAGTGCAGGTAGCTCACTGCTGGTTTGCACCCGGGTGTTGGGAGAAGGGGTAATAGGAAGATTTGTTTGTTCCACCCAGTGCCTTTCTCTTAAAAACTTAAAACATGTGAATGCCTTTAAAATAGGATCTTACTCTCTAATTTTTCATTGGCCCCACTGATCTCTGTAATATTAAAGCTCATCAGCCATCCTTGTGCATGTCATTTGTTTGACCATCGAAGTCATCTGAGTGTGTGGCCTCTACAGCAGGCCACTGGTTCTGAGTTTACAGTCCATGGAAGTTTGAGGTCAGAGTGACCCAAATGCTATGCCGAAAAAACAAAAACAAAAACGAAAAAAGCTCATGTTTTATTTAGTGTGAGGAGTGGCCACATGGGGTGTACAGTTAGTTGGGCTGCATTTTATGAAGACAAGTCATAGTAATCTAAAAAAGTAAGGAAGTCTACAGGCAGGGAAACACCACAAAGCCATTGTTTCCATTGAGGCAAGCCACAGGGAGGGCCAGGAATGGGGAATAAGCAGAGAATGAAAACATAGGAAGGAACATGGAATCCCTTGCAGTTGTAGAATTAGCAACTGTGGGTAACTACTTGCAAGGAGAGAAAGAAGAATTGAAGCGGAGATCACTTGGAGGTTTCATCTGAAGCCTTGTAAATGGCATCATCATAAACTCAAATGGAATGTGGCACATTTAGGCAGGATTGTCTGGTAAGGAAGCATCACGTGTGTGTCCTAGAGTCTACCTCTACCGCCATGTTCGTCAGTTAATCATCCTATGTAACACTGATTTCATCTTCACATTTCCCACTCCCCCGGTCTTCCTTATTTCTGCTGAGGATGCTGTTCTTTCCATTCTCTAGAATTATAACTCCAGAATCCTGTTAACACTTTCTTTTTGTTATCTTTTTACAACGTCAGTTATTAAATTTTCTTGAATTCCTTTTTTTTCTTGGTGTTTGGTATTCTTCCTTCCTTCCTTCCTTCCTTCCTTCCTTCCTTCCTTCCTTCCTTCCTTCCTTCCTTCCTTCCTTCCTTCCTTCTTTCTTTCTTTCTTTCTTTCTTTCTTTCTTTCTTTCTTTCTTTCTTTCTTTCTTTCCTTCTTTCTTTCCTTCTTTCTTTCTTTTGAGACACAGTCTTGCTCTGTCACCCAGGCTGGAGTGTAGTGGTGCTATCTCGGCTCACTGCAACCTCCACCTCCCAGGTTCAAGCAATTCTTGTGCCTCAGCCTCCTGAGTAGCTGGGACTACAGGTGTGCACCACCACACCCGGCTAATGTTTGTATTTTTAGTAGAGATGGGGTTTCACCATGAGACCATTTCAGGCCAGGATGGTCTCAATCTCCTGACCTCGTGATCTGCCCACCTCGGCCTCCCAAACTGCTAGGATTATAGGCGTGAGCCACCGCGCCCGGCCTGTGCATTTCTTTTTAATCATTCTCTCTACTACCTGATGATTCTAGATCCTCAGTGTGTCATCCTCAGTTTACCACAATAGCCACCCAGCTAGTTTCCCTGCAACAAGTCCCTTACTCCCTTCAATATTTCCTCCAGATTCATCTTCCAAACTCTCATATTTATCTCATTATTATTCTCTCCAATAAATGTTTCATGACAACACAGCAACTCCACATCACCCAAGGAAATTTTCTAAACTCGCTCTAGGTTCTCTCCAATCCAGCTCTACATTTCCAGTTTCATCTTTTACTACTACTTCCACTTGAATCAGATTAATTTCCTAATTTTTTTTGCTCAGTCTGTAAATTTGCTTATGTGTCTCCTCTCTATGCAAAGCCCTTTTTTTCCATTTCAATCCAAACTTTCAGACCCAGGTAAATCTCTGTTTTATTGAAAAGGCTGCCGTTCAGTAAAATTATCTCTTCCATCTTGAATTTCAGCTTTTTGACCCCACCATTTAAACAGGCATTTATAGATTCCCTGCAGGATTGATTGATTGATTGATTGATTTGAGACAGGGTCTCACTTTGTCCCCAGTCTGGAGTGTGGTGGTACAATCACAGCACACTGCAACCTCCACCTCTCAAGTGATCTTCCTGGCTCAGTCTCCCGAGTAGCTGGGACCACAGGCACACACTACCACACCTGGCTAATTTTTGTATTTTTTTGTAAAGATAGGACTTTGCCATGTTGCCCAGGCCAACCTGGAATTCCTAGACTCCTCCCACCTCGGCCTCCCAAGTGCTGAGATTACAGGTATGAATCACCGTGCCCAGCTTAGTACTTCATATATTGTTGCCTTTATTTGATATTAATTCATATTAGTCTTATTTCCTCAACTGGATTATTTGTTCACTCAGATTTTATGTTACATTCCTTTAAATTTCTCAAAGAACTCAAAGTTATTATAAAATCAATGTTAGACACTCAATGTATATTTATAGAATGAATAAATGGTATTATGTTTAGAACACTCTTAGAGGTGCCATTCATTCTTGCCTGAATGGAGATCAGGCAAAACAAGTAGAGAATTACAAGGGTAGGTTGCATGATGAGTTATTAATATGGATGTGGCCTTGTCCACGTAGAGTGGTTTATGATTCAAGATAGGACAGGTTATACTGTGGTAGCACACAATTCTAAAATCCCAGTGGCTCATCTTAACAAAGGCTATTTTCCCACTCACTTTATATGCCCAATCTGTGCAAAGGGAGGAGAAGCAAAAAGTTTTGCTCATGAGAATCCCTCAGGGATTGAGGCTGATGGAGGCTCTTATTACATTTATCCATAGCCACCATGCCAGGAGCAAGAGAATGAGGTTTACCTTGTACTGGCTCTTAAAACTCCTGCCTGAAAGTGACACTTCCACCCAGTTTTTATGAGCCACACCAATCTTGAAAGATGGCGGGAAGGTACCTTTTGACCACATGCCCAGGTGGAGTGAAGGACCAGATTACTTTTGATTACCACAGGGGCTAGTGTTGGCTAAGAAAAGTATGCTAATCCATGTTCTTTAGTTTCAGCCAACAAAACTCAACTCTGGTTAACGTTAACAAAAAAGGAATTAATTGGGAGGGTATAGAGTAGCTTACAGAATTAAAGGAGATCTAGCTTGAAGAGAACAAGACCAAAGTCAACCCTGGGCATACAGATAAAGAACCAGGTTGACGGGCTCTTCAGACCACTTCCAGTTGTGTGAATCAGCCACAACCATATATTCTGTCTTTGTATTATTTGTTTAGCTTTCAAATTCCTAGGTGAGAGCATCTAGTTGGCTGAGCTCGGACTATGTGCTAACCTTTCCCAGGGATGGAAGGCACCCGGAACTATAGCTCCACTAAGTCTGTCTGCAACTGAAGGAGGATCATAACACAAAGGAAAAACAGGACAGTGTTAGAAAAAGAAGGAATAATGGAAGACAGAAAAACACTACTCATGTTTAGTGTGCATAGATAATTTCATAGTAATTTAAAAGGCTAATGGAATCATGACATGCCTATGCAGCAAGAAATTATACAAAGGCTGAATTTCTTTATGTCTTATCTAGAAGCCTGTAAGGTTGTACCTTTCTTTTGGTTCATTTCTTCCAAAAATAAGTCTAACTCCAACTTCCTCCTCAAGTGCAAATCCTGTCTTAGGGCATTAGCAGCAGCGTGATATGATTGTGGAGATAATTAATTTCTAGAATGTAAAGACAAAAGCCTCCCTTTTAGTGAGCAAAGCCAAATGTCTGCTCCTTTAAATAGCTTACAACAAATCTACAGCTGATTTCCCCATGTTTTTCCCAGTGGGAAGTGACGCTAAACTGAAATGCCTAGATGTGTGGCACTTTGGAGAACAAAAGAATAACTAGGGGACAGATTAGTCATCCCTAAAAACTCTTTCCAAATTTCCAAACTACAAAGCCATATGCAGCAGTTTCAGAACTGGTGACTCAGGCTCATTTGCCAGCAACAAGAATGTTCTAGGATGCGTAGACTGAGCCAGAGAAAGACTCCCCCTACCACCAATACCCCCAAAACACTCCATTCAAACAACAACTTAAATGAAAGAGTAAATAAATCAGAGAGGCTCTATGTGAAAACAAATTTGGAGATTTCTCCTTTAGTTCTTTTCTTCCTAAAGGTGCTTTCTCTCCTTTTCTGCATGAAGTTTTTGCTACATAACACCAATGCTTCAAACTATTGACTTAAGACAATAGCTATTTGTTTAGTTTATAATTCTGGGAGTCAGCAATTTGGGCTGGGCTCAGCTAGCCAGTTCTTCTGCAGATCTCAGGGGTAATTCCTGCATCTGCCGTCAGTCCATCACCTACTTACAGGGTGTGGCTGGCTGAGATGATAGGGACACCTGGGCCCCTGTCTCTCATCATTCTGTAGATGAGCCTGGGATTCTTTTCATGAGGGGTAGGCAGGGGTTTCTAAGAACATCCAAAGGGCAATGCACAAATGCTTTTTAAGCTTTTGCTTTCCTTGTGATTGTTCATGTCCCACTGGCCAAGGCAAGTCACATGCCCAGGAAAGATTCAGAAAGTAGAGAAACAATTTCACCCACCAATGAGGGGAGCTGCAACAGCACAATGCAAGATTGTGAACAAAAGAGTGGGTAGAATCTGTGGCTACTCTTCAATCTTTACAGAAGGTAAACCCTGACAGGACTCCATGGATCAGAATTTAGAAGCTATGGGCTAAGCTAACCTGATTTATCCATCCGCAGTCCGGGGGGAAGACTTCTAGCCCACCCAATATGTGGAGAGTCGGTCGTGTCTAAATATCTTATTTTCTGCAGACTGCTAGGTGAATAGGTTGCAAAAGCGACTCTATTGCTCAACTAAATAGACATTTATCTTGCCTCCCCAGCCTTGGCCATCTGCCCTCACACTGCCTGTTCCTTTAACATGTAGCATTAACAGATAGAGACCACCGTGCCATCCACAGACCTTGGAAAGGCAGGCTGCATTTCAGTGTAGCACATTCTGCTGATGGTTGAAGCAGTTCAAAGTGGGATAATTTAAAGCTTTTATTTAACTCAAAGAATTCATTTGTCTTTTGATCCACCTTCCACTCTGACAAATGCTCCCTTCCCTATCACATTCAAACACACACCCCTTTCAGAAGCCAGTAAACTCATCCCCTGCCAAGGAATGGATTTTCCCCATATTGCTCTATCTGAGTGATAAAAGGGTTTAATGTCCCAAGTTCATTTTTCAGTAGCTAACTCAGAGATACCCGACACAGCGAAGCGCCTAAGCTCTTTCTAGAGTTATTAAACTGTTATCCCTAATTCCTTTGGAGCCTCGACCTAGCAGCAGTGATTCTGAGGGCACTTCCTATTAAATCTGCATTTTGTTCAGAGAGATAAAGCAGGCCAGTGCGACCCTGTTTACAGGGATGACAGAGGAGCCCCTGCAGGCTCTGGTGCTGTCAGAAGTTTTACTCTATCAAGAAGCCTATGTGAGAAGGTCTCTCGCAGCTCTCGGCCTGGGCACGTTTGCCAACTTTGCACACTTTTCTGAAATGCAACCACTTTCAGGTTGGGAGCTCCAAGTCACCTGGCAGCTCTGTGGGGCAGCTTTTTAGCAAGCAGAATGTGAGCATGTAACAAGCCCAACCAACCTGCCAGGCACAAGAGACATTTCCAGGCACATCTCCATGAAGCCAAAAAGCAGTCTGGAAGAAAACAAACCTGCGTGGTTTAACATGTAAAAGGAGTCTTCAAATTGTGTGTACATCTCCCAAGAGGGATATAAGGCAATGCACCGACATACAGGGATAATATGTTAGAATTACTTTTATTTTTGTTTTTTAAAAAAGAGGAAATGAAACTCTTCTAATTTTCAATATACAGCTTTACACAAGCATCCTCACTCTGTCCCTGTGTCAGGTGGCACATGTCACGTGCAATACACACATCCACAACATGAAGTCGGAGGGGCAGATTAAAGAGGTATCCTCCCTTGTCTAATAACTTTAAGCAGACTGTGATGTGTCACAGTTTATGTGGGACCAATACAATTAATTTAATGACTGCAAAATCTATTCCAACCTAAATCAACCCCTACCGAATACACCAGTGGCTTAAAAGGCTTCTTGCAAAGATGCTAAAGATTGAAGATCAGACTCTTAGTGTAGACAAAAAGCAACAATAGCTCATCTGTCCATTCTCCCATTGCCATTTGATCTCGCTGTCAGCCACATTATGAAAGGGAAAAAAAGAGAAAGGAAAAGAATGGGACTAATTAAATTTGACCAAAAAAAGTCCAAAGCTTCATATTTTTTGCTGGTTTTTTTTAGCAATTCTTATTCCAACACTGAATTATATTTGCAATATGAACGTATACCCACCATTGTCGATGACATACTTCATCAAAAGTACCTTGAAATATGAGCTAATGATAGTTTGAAGCCTTCAGGATTAGAAAGACACCAAAATGTTGCTTCTTTCTTATTTATCTCAACCTTTTGTCATTTCTACTCTGCACATGTTTAATAATATAAAGACATACACATTGAAAGTACGTGATGAGACATTTTTAACCAATGAGGTACGTAATCAAAAATAAAAGTGACAGCCAACATTTGTTGTCTGTCTATAAATTCATAGCCCCTCAAACTCTAAACCCTGTGCGTTTATCACTCACCATGCAATCCCCAACTGAGAGAAAATAAAATTAAGTAAAAAATGTTATTGGAATTATTTCATTTGTTAGCTATTGCAGGTATTTGCTTAAATTCAAGCTTATGATCCCAGGTCCCCTAAAGACCGGTAGAAAACTTTTCAAGACCAAGTCTACCTTAGGATCATGTTCTCCGGATGGTAATAATAACACTATCTCCACTGCAACCGACAGTTACTGTGCTTCCTGAGTGAAAGTCTTCTGCTGAGAGCTCTAAAGATATTAACTCATTTGCTCCACACAATAGCCCTATAAGGAAGGGGTCCTCAAGCCCTGGGCCACAAACCAGTACCAGTTTGTGGCCTGTGGGGAATCAGGCAACACAGCAGAAGGAGAGCATTACAGTCTGAGCTCAACTTCCTGTCAGATCGGTGGTGGCATTAGATTCTGATAAGTGCAAATCTTACTGTGAACTGTGCATGTCAGAGATCTAGGTTGTACATTCCACATGAGAATCCAATGCCTGATGATCTGAGGTAGAACAGTTTCATCCCAAAACCACCTCCTCCACTGCCTCCCATAAAAATCGTCTTCCGGGCCAGGCGCAGTGGTTCACACCTATAATCCCAACACTTTGGGAGGCCGAGGTGGGTGGATCACAAGGTCAGCAGATCGAGACCATCCTGGCTAACATGGTGAAACCCGGTCTCTACTAAAAATACAAAAATTTAGCCAGGCATGGTGGCGGGCGCCTGTAGTCCCAGCTACTAGGGAGGCTGAGGCAGGAGAATGGCGTGAACCTGGGAGGTGGAACTTGCAGTGAGCCGAGATCATGCCACTGCACTCCAGCCTGGGCGACAGAGCAAGACTCCGTCTCAAAAAAATAAAATAAAATAAAATAATATAATATAAAATAAAATAATATAAAATAAAATAAAATACATTTCTTCCAGCCCAGACGGGCGCAGTAGCTCACCCCTGTAATCCCAGCACTTTGGGAGGCCGAGGTGAGCAGATCACCTGAGGTCAGGAGTTCGAGACCAGCCTGACCAACATGGCAAAATCCTGTTTCTACTAAAAATACAAAAAATTAGTTGGGCATGGTGGTAGGCACCTATATAATCCCAGCTACTTGGGAGGCTGAGGCAGGAGAATCACTTGAACCTAGGAGGTGGAGGTTGCAGTGAGCCGAGATGGTGCCACTGCACTCCAGCCTAGGCGACAACAGCGAAACTCCGTCTCAAAAAAAAAAAAAAAAAAGAAAAAATTGTCTTCCATGAAATGGGTCCCTGGTGCCAAAAAGGTTGGGGACCATTGCTATAAGGCATTGTGGTGGACAGACATTCAAGGCAGTTCCCATGATCCCAACTCCTGGTATCCATACCTTTGTATTAAATAATTGCACCCCCCTCCAAGTGTGGGCAGAACCTGTGATTTGCTTCTAATAAACAGAAACATTAAAGGTGATGTAATTATATGCGAGTGATTATGTGATTACGTTACGTAAGATTCTGGTGTCCAACTTGCTGGAGTTTCTCTCTCCCTGGCTGGTTTTGAGTAAGCAAGCAGCCACATTGGGGACCCACGTGGCAAAAAACTGAGGTTGGCTTTCAGCCAATAGTCAACAAGGAAATGAAGCCCTCCAGAAATACATTCAACTAACAACCTGAGTGAACTTGAAAGGGGATCTTTTGCCAGTCAAGGCTCAGATGAGACCCCAACCCTGGCAGACACCTTGACTTCAGCCTTGCAGAAGACCCAGCTGAGCCATGCCAGCCTCCTGCCCCAAAGAAACTGTGAGATAATGAATATGCATTGGTTGAAGTCTCCATGTTTATAGTAATATTGTTACAAAGCAATAGATAACCAATATAGGTATGTATATTTTTATGCCTGCTTTACGGAGGAAAAGTTAAATAAATTGACCAGTTCACACAGCTAGTCCAAGGTAGGGCTGGAATAGAAAATCTGGGTAACCTGCTTCTGGAGAATTCGCCTTAACCACTACACTTCCCGGCCTCTGCAGACAATTTCCCTTCTAGCTCACCAGTCACTGCTATTGTTTCACTACTTCTCCTTAGGGTGGGACTTCTATCCCGAGGCCCTGGCCCCCTTTAGGGTACCAAACCCAATCCCGTGCAATCCCAGTGCCAAGGCTGTGGCATGGCATTTGTGCTGGCACAAAGGAAAGAGTGGAGACAAATGAGTCACGGGCGTTTCTTCCATAGTCCAGGCGTCTGGGAAGGAGCAACGCTTCATAGCCGACCAAAGGCTCCGGCTGTCTGTGACTCTGAATAAGCTCTGCCAATAACTCAAGTTTCTCCACAAATAGAGGACAAAAATAAGTCTGTGGGTGTCACCGAGAGAGTCTTGGCATGAAAGTCAGGAGACTTAGGCTCTAACCTTGGGTCTGCCAACCAGGAGGCCGTGGGAACCTGGAGAAGTCACTTCGTTCTTCTAGCCCTTTGCTTTCTCGTCTCTGAAAAGAGGGCTTTGGATTGGATGACTTTTAACGTCTCCAAAAAATTTACATCATTCTAAGGTACTGTCATGGTTTGAATATATTTAATGCCTTCCTCTTCCCCTAACTCCAGAATTGAAACAGCCTTCATTTCAGCTGCCTAATTTTGAAACCCAGGGGACACATTTCTAATGGAGAGTGAGCTAGGGAAAATAAAGAAGAGGAAACCTCATGGGGTCGGAGACACAAGGAAGGGTAAAATTAATAGCCGAAAAGAAGACATTCTCATCCAGAGCCATTGAAACCCTGAGCCTCCAGCCCGGGCATTTTCTGCCCATGGCCCATGCTCAGCTGCCAGCATTCCTCTGTCCCTACTTTCCCTTGTAGATTGAGTTCCAGCCGGCATGACAGTCTCATTTTTCACTGAATGCTTGCGGTGAATGCTAAACTGTAATCTCTTTTTGCATGCTTCGGTTCCAAATTCATAACTGGAGGAGCAGACCCCGTTGTCTGCAAGCATTTGCTGTTAGCCGCTCTGCCGAGCAGAGCCAAACGGTCCTGCAATCCGGCGGCTTTTTCCCTGCTTCACACTTTGTCAAAATGCATCACGGGTGACACAAAGAAATGGCCGCTGGAAACTCCCCATTTTCCAATCCTTTTACTATCGAATTGTTCCTCTTCTTCATGGCTTGGCCATCCTCAAAATAGACCAGGGTCCCTGCTTGGGTTGTTTTCATTTTAAAGCAGAATGCACTACAAAAGAAAGGCTCTTCCCACAGCTCTAAGCTTGGCGCTGTCTGTCGTCATTGTTTCAGACTCTGCTTTCTACGCCCTGCGCCGTCCCTGAGATGCCACCCCCAACTCACCGTTACTCCGAATGGCCATTTCCTTCCTGCAACTCTAAATACATGATCCAACGAAGTGATCCAGTGAAAAGTAGAGCAGGTCTACCCCCCGAAGAATCTCCTGTCTCCCATTGCACATACAACGGTGTCAACTCCTTGCAAAGGGCTGCAAATCCTGCCTGCTTCACCCACTTCACCCAGCGGGTCTTGCAGGATTGGTGCCCTCCAGCCACATGGGCCTTCATGTCCTTTCTCAGGTACCCCAAAGGGCCTTGGCACATGCTGTTCCCTTTGCTGCAAATGCTCTTTCTAGATCTCTCCATGGCTACCTCCTGCTCACCCTTAGTCTTAGGTCTGAGGAATTGGGGTGCCCAGCGACGTTGTGCTTGGTAGGACGAGCACTGCTGTTTCCGCCACATCCAGTCGGCACCAGCCATGCAGTCTCCTGACTCTGGACATCCACCTCTGTGACTCCACCTGAGGCTTTCTCTGACCACTTTCCCATGCCTCTGCTGGTATTTTCATCATCACCTCTTCTCTAAATGGCTTGTGCTCAAATCTTTGTCTCAGAGCCTGGTTCGGCCATTCGTCTAAGCTAGTCTGTGCTACCAATTTTCTCTCCCTGGTGCCTTTTTCTATTTTTTTTTTTTTTTTCGTGGCTCCTTTGAAAAATTTCTGACTATTTTCTCCTGTTTATGTATTTGCTTGTTCTTTTTTATTTACTGTCTTCTTCTCTGCCTGGAGAGTGTAAGCTCCAGAAGAGGAGAGAGTATGTTACCTATCCGCTCCATTCAGCCTGAGCCTGGCACATAGTAGGTGCTCAATAAATGTTTTCCAAAAAATGGATGAGCTCCTCCTCATTTAGAGCATCCTATGATTTTAAGTCACTGTTTTGTCTTTCAATGGTATTTCCAATTTGAGGCTCAAGGCATCCTGCAAAGCTTCCCCAGACCTCTGGCACTCCCCCAACCCCATTAAAGGAATCTCAAACCCCTGGAGACGGGGAAGAAAGGAAAATTGTTTCCAGTGCCTCTGATATCATACTGCAGTCAAGGAGGCACCCAGAGTCTACCAGCCCTGGTCACCCAGTCTTGCAGGTGAGACCTAAACAGAAAGGGCCCTTAGACTTTATGATAAGGATAGAATTTTGGATCAATGTAACTATTGGAACTTTGGACTCTTGACCTAAATGTAGCATGTTCATTTCTTAAAAAAAAAAAAAAAAAAAAAAAGTTTGTCTCGGGGGCCATCTTTTGCCCTGCAGGATTTTCTCTGGGTTAATTAGATCTGGGGTCACATTTCTCAGTCAAAGAATGAGGGTGTTGATTAGGTGACTGCCAGCAGACATTTGAAGAAAGCCAGTGTTCCCATGCAGCCTTCTGCTCTAAATGCAGGGATCTCACCATACATGCACTTGTATGTGCGTGTGCATTGCCCATGGGTTTGGAGTGCATGTGCAGTGTTGTGTGCCACCCGCTCTCACTCCTTGTCAACACTCCCTATGCTTGGTCCATCTCTCTAATCTCCCTGGATCCAGGGCACCAGAAACTATGCCTGTTCATCATGGTGCCTGCAGTGTTTGTCATAGTTAACTGTACACATTGGACACCATAAATACACAATGGGGGGAATACATGTATGCATGAATTTCACTTCTTCCAGGGGAAGAGCCATGAAAACTCTTTAAAAGGGTCCTGAAGCTCATTAGGACTCAGCAGAGTCTTCAGGAGCCCTCTCTGAAGAAACAGTGACAATGAATAGCCAACTAAGAAAAAAATTATAGTGTCAAAGGCCAAAGGATCAACGGCATTTAAAGAGAAACATGGGATGGCTCCTGGGTGATTTCTGCAGAGGCACCCATGGCTTAGCTATAAACGGATGGACTAATTTCAAGAAAACTCCAAAATCAGTATATTATTGCCAGAGCTGTGTTCTCCGCCAAAGACGTCCAAACCACTTTGTGATCACGAGGCACACCCAGGCTCCTCTCATAGCATGCCAAGCCACCAATGGGGGCCAGTCCTAGGAGACGGCTCGGAACAGGCATCCGCCAAAGAGACCGGAGGCTGCAGAAACTGCCCCAAGAATTGAGTGAGATGATGTATGTGGAGGCATTTTGTAACCTGTAAATCTTTTTACCCGCACTGTGTGTTTTATGATGATGATAAATATTATTGCTAAGTGTGTTCAGTGGATAATTAGTCCCAGATGATGCCACACTGGGAAAAAAAAAAATCTGTGTGGTCAGAAAGCCAGAGTGAAATCCTTTGAAAACCTAAGTCAGATCCTGCTATGCCCCTGCTCAAAACCCTCTGGGGGTTGCCGTCTCACCCAGAATCAAACTCAAGCTCCTTACCGTGGCCCAAAAGTCCAACGCGACCACTCTGGCTTCCTCCTCAGCCCTTACCCTGCCACTCTCACTACACTCTGTTGCCACGCAGCTGGTTTTCCTGCTGAGTGGGCCACGTCAATCTTACAGTTCCTTCTTAGAACATCCTTCATGTGAAATCCAGATGGGCCACACCAAAAATCATGCTCAACCTCACCAACCATGAAGGAAATGCAGATCGAAACTGCAATAAGGTACACACATCAGGGTGTATCACACCCATTAGGATGGCTAAAGCCCAAGCAAACAGAAAATAACCAGTGTATCAAGGATGTGGAGAAATTGAGAGCCTCATGCACCATTGGTGAGAATGTAAAATTGTGCAGCTGCTGTGGAAGACAGTATGGTGGTTCCTCGAAAACTGAAACACAGAACTACCTTATATCCGGCAATTCGGCTTCTGAGTATATATCCAAAAAGAGTTGAAAGCAGACCCTTGAACAGATATTTGTACATCCATGTTTACAGCAGCATTATTCATAGTAACCAATGGGTGAAAGCAACCCAAGACTCCATTGGCAGAAGAATGGATAGACAAAATGGGGCATGTCCATACAATGGAATATTATTCAGCCTTAAATAGAAGGAGATTCTGACACACATGGTACAACGTGAGTTAACCTTGAAGACATTATCCTAAGTGAAATAAGCCAGTCAAGGCCTGAGGATGGTGGTTCATGGCTGTCATTTCAGCACTTTGTGAGGATGAGGCCGGCAGATCACAAGGTCAGGAGTTCGAGACCAGCCTGACCAACACAGTGAAATGCCGTCTCTACTAAAACTACAAAAATTAGTCAGGCATGGTGGTGCACGCCTGTAATCCCAGCTACTCGGGAGGCTGAGGCAGGAGAATTGTTTGAGCCCAGGAGACAGAGGTTGCAGTGAACCAAGATCCTTCTCGAAAAAAAAAAAAAAAAAGCCACTCAAAAAAAGGACAAATACTCTGATTTCACTTATATGAGGTATTTAGAGGAGTCAATTAATAGAGACAAAAAGTAGAATGGTGGGTGCCAGGGGCTAAGGGGTGGGGGGAATGGGGAGTTAGCATTTAATGGGCATAGGGTTTAAGTTTTGCACAATGAAAAGAGTTCTACAGATGGAGGGTGGCAATAGTGGAACAACACTGTGAATACACTTAATGCACTTAAAATGGTTAAAACGGTAAATTTTATGTTGCATTTATTTTCTACAATTAAAAAAAAGAAAGCATGGTGGGAGTCAAGGATCCGGTCCAGTCTTCTGGCTCGTGGGCAGTAAAAGACAGCAGTGTTCTTGATGGGTCTGAGCCACCGATGACAGCTGTGTGGAGGTGCTGCCACTGCTGTGGCCACAGTCACCAGACTGCCCTGTCCCGACAGACACCAGTTCCAACAACCTCTCATCTAACTTTCAGGTAATGTGACTGAATGAACTCCACTGGCAGATAGTTTGCTGGTGTTTAGACGAAGCTAACACTGCTAGAAATAACAACAGTGACCTGGCAGGAAGTGTCAGATCATGAATCACTAAAGTCAAAGTTCTCTTCAGTCTGTGACCAAAAACGCTGCCCACTGGATTAAAGGGAAGAAACTATTGATGAAAGCAGCAACATGGATGAGTCTTAGAAGGGCTGTGTTGTGTGAAAGACACTGGAGTACTGGACTCAATGACCCCATTCATATGACACGCTGGAAGAGCCGTGGAAAAAAAATGAGAACAATGGTTGCTAGAAATGAGGGAACGGGCCCGGAGTGGTGGCTCAAGCCTGTAATCCCAGCACTTTGGGAGGCCAAGGCAGGTGGATCATGAGGTCAGAAGATCGAGACCATTCTGGTTAACACGGTGAAACCCCGTCTCTACTAAAAATACAAAAAAAATTATCCGGGCGTGGTGGTGGTCGCCTGCAGTCCCAGCTACTCGGGAGGCTGAGGCAGGAGAATGGCGTGAACCTGGGAGGCAGAGCTTGCAGTGAGCCAAGATCGCACCACTGCACTCCAGCCTGGGTGACAGAGCGAGACTCCGTCTCAAAAAAAAAAAAAAAAGAAAAGAAATGAGGGAACGGACGGACCATGGGTGTGGGCCTGGCGGGAAGGGCCGTAAGAGAAGAATTCAGAGGTAATGGAAATATTTTGCATTTTGATGAGGGCTTGGGCTACGTGACTGTATTTTTAAAACTCATCAAATTGTACGGGAGATCTGTTCTGGTGGGCTTCACTGTATGTAAACTTGACCTCTAAAATAGAGCTATAAACAAATATTGAGCTCTAGCTAATGCTTGACGTGCATGCTGAAGTATTGGGGATGAAATCTACTGATATCTGCAGCTTACTTTGCAAAGCATCCAAAAATAAGGTAAATTGATGCATATGGAGAGAGATGTGACGAGGAAAACACTGGCAATTGTGGAATCTAGTGGGTACGTATCTAGCGGGTATGTATCTGGATGTTAACAATTCTTTCAACTTTTCTGTGTGTTTAAAAACTTCCCTATAAAATGTTGAGAGGAATGAAATTATAGAAATCACAGTTTAAGAAAAATTAAACAGGCTGGGCGCGGTGGCTCACGCCTGTAATCCCAGCACTTTGGGAGGCCAAGGTGGGTGGATCATGAAATCAGGAGATCGAGACCTTCCTGGCTAACATGGTGAAACTATCTCTACTAAAAATACAAAAAAATTAGCTGAGTGTGGTGGCACGGGCCTGTAATCCAAGCTACTCCGGAAGCTGAGGTAGGAGAATTGCTTGAACTTGGGAGGTGGAGGTTGCAGTGAGCCAAGGTCATGCTACTGCGCTCTAGCCTGGGCAACAGAGTGAGACTCCATATCAAAACAAAAAAAAAAAGACAGAAAGAAAAAGAAAAAGAAAAGATAAACTACTTAGTCCTTATAACATAGTAGAACCAGATAGAATATTAAAGGTCTACGGCCATTTGGTATCAGCTAAAATAGTGGTTCTCAAACTATGTAACCTAGAAGTATTTCAGGGACCTCCTCTCCATCAGGCAAAGTAACTCTTCTTTCATGAGTTTTATATATTGGGGTCCTGTGTAAGATTTTTGTTTTTCAAAAAAAGTGTCCATTATTTGAAAAAGTCAGTGCTTCTCAATACCGTGTTATATCAGCATTTGAAACAGGTAATTCCAGTAAGACTGCCCCTCGAACCCTTGAATTGCTGTGCCTCTGGCATTGTTGGTCTTCAGGCTCCAAAAATCAGTGGCATCTCTCCCATCATCGGAACAATTCTGAACGCCCCCGTACATTTCCCCACCCCCACTGATCTGCCCGTAGTCACTTTGGAGTTAGCACCAAATCTAACAAATCCAGGTCAACAGGTCTGCATTTAAGTGGAGAAAGTTTTCCCACGACAGTACATTGCCTGAAATTGTTCTTGAGTGTTAAAAATGGTAAAGGAAACACTTAGAGGGTGTTTTTTATTTTTTATTTTTATTTTTTATTTTTTGCCATCGGAGTACAATTCTCTTTAAAAGAAACCATCATTATGGGGGACCTTCCCTCTTTCTTGCCGGAGAAGATGGTCTCTCCTGGTAAATGAATAGCTTCTGGATATTTCTTGGATACTCGTACGACTTACCTCCAGGAAGAGAAAGGCTGCCGCGATTATGCCAACATTTGTGCATCTCATCTACTTGACAATTCCACTTACCTTTGTAAAGGAATAAGTTGGCGTTCTGGCATCTCAAAAATAAAAGCGTAAAAAGATCACAGTGCTTAAAATCCTTGATGAAGCCCAAACAGACTGCCACATGGTAAGGGACATCATTGGCTTATACCTTTGGGATCTACCACCCTCTACTGGGGCAATCGCTTGAGAAAAGGCAGGGGTCAGGTGGCACCCCCACTTCCCACAGAAAAACTGGTGTCACATGGTTTTCTTATAAGAATGTGCAAGTGGAAAATGAGTGGAAAGCAAGGCGGAACAGATGTCTAATATCATTAAAGCTGGTTCCAAAAGAATCCAGATCTCAGTTTGGTATATTAATGCTCTATTTATCTTTAAGCACAGATGGATATTTTTATTGGTATTACTTTGTTTATCTGGTTTTAAGAAAGGTTAGTCCAGGGGGCAGATGCCTCTGTTATGAGAGTGCATTCCTGTGAGGGAGTCAGAGGAGAGGGGCAATTTTTTTCAGTAGAACTTTAATTAGGAAAGCCAAAGTTGTATATGTTGGCAGCTCTTGCCCGATTTAATGAGGCCAGTTGCAACAACAAACAGAAAGACAAATAGGACATTGGCAAGCCCAGAGTTTCCCACCTCTTCTCCTCACCAGCTGAAGAGAGAAACAACACACCACCACCACGTTCCCAAGTGCAAAATAGACCATGACGGAATCTAAATTCTCTAGAAAGGGATGCTTCACAAACAGCTATCACCTAAGATAATCAAGAGCAATAGGTCTGTTACCAGCGTCCTAGTTATGAACACGTGGACCTTCCAGAAGCTTCTGAGTAAAGCGATTTCCATGTGGCTTACGGACTGGTATGGCTTTTATTAGATGATAGCCTGGGACCCCAGCAGGGGGGATGCCCAGGCTCTGTTTGCAATCGTTACCTCTAAGTTTGCTTTTTACTGGAGTTGATCTCTAATTTAGTCTCTCTTTCTGGAGGAGTTAAACAGGATTATGGACCCACATGTCCAGGAAATTCCTTCCCGAATTGGATTAGGAGATTTCATTTGCCTGATGGATCTCCCAGAAATAATTGCTAACATGAATGCAATGTGTGTGCTTTCTTCATCAACAGCATAACTCCTTATTCCTCATCTTTTTCTTTAATCTTCCTTCTGCCGTCCTCTTCAGGCATGTACATATGCAAGTGTGTGTGTATCAAGAGAAGAGAAAATGTTTTAACATCCAAAAATTGGGGTTTGAGAGTCACATCTGCCACACGCCCTGTGACCATGGACACACGCTTGCCTGCTCCCTTTAACAACTCTCCTGCCTTTAAAATAAGAATGAGGCTGAGCATGGTGGCTCACACCTGTAATCTCAGCACTTTGGGAGACTGAGGCATGTGGATCACTTGAGGTCAGGAGTTCAAGACCAGCCTGGCCAACATAGTGAAACCCCATCTCTAATAAAAATGTAAAAAAATTAGCTGGTGGTACGTGCCTGTAATCCCAGCCACTCGGGAGGCTGAGGCAGGAGAATCGCTTGAACCCGTGAAGCAGAGGTTGCAATGAGCCGAGATCGCGCCACTGCACTCCAGCCTGGGCGACAGAGCAAGACTCCATCTCAAAGAAAAAAAATAAAAATGAATAAATAAATAATTTTTAAAAAAATAAGAAGAACGTTCCTATCCCACTCACCTTACAAAGTTGTTTTGAATGTGTGAACTCATTCTGTTCCCTCCAAAAATTCACTCTGCCTCTTGGACATCATATTTCTCCTTCCTCATGTGGGGTTTTCTTAGTTTCCTATTTTCCCTCACTCCAGGTATCCATCTGTCTCTCTCTCCAAAGCTCATCATCTTTCTACTCTGAATTTCTTCTGTCTCAATCTTAGCACCCATGTCCTCTGTTTCAACCTTAGTAGCCATGTCTTCTGTCTCAATCTTAGCACCCATGTCCTCTGTTTCAACCTTAGCACCCAAGTCTTCTGTCTCAACCTTAGCACCCATGTCCTCTGTTTCAACCTTAGCACCCATGTCTTCTGTTTCAACCTTAGTACCCATGTCTTCTGTCTCAACCTTAGCACCCATGTCCTCTGTTTCAACCTTAGTACCCATGTCTTCTGTCTCAACCTTAGCACCCATGTCCTCTGTTTCAACCTTAGTACCCATGTCTTCTGTCTCAATCTTAGCACCCATGTCTTCTGTCTCAATCTTAGCACCCATGTCCTCTGTTTCAATCTTAGTACCCATGTCCTCTGTTTCAATCTTACTACCCATGTCTTCTGTTTCAATCTTAGTACCCATGTCTTCTGCTATTGCAGAGACCTCCCTGCTGATCTGCCTGCCCAGATCTCTTTTCCTGTTCATCTGACACACACTGATGTAGGTGCACCTACCTGATCCAGGTGAACGTGACTGATTCAGAAACACACTCCTCTGTGCAATGGTTTTTAATGGCTCTAAATAGTATATTATCTTAGTTCGACATATTTTGCTGCATAAAAAATAAGATATAGGCCAGGCATGGTGGCTCACAACTATAATCCCAGCACTTTGGCAGGTCAAGGAGGGCGAATCATGAGGTCAGGAGATCGAGACCATCCTGGCCAACATGGTGAAAGCCCGTCTCTACTAAAAATACAGAAATTAGCTGGGCGTTGTGGCGCGTGCCTGTAGTCCCAGCTACTCGGGAAGCTGAGGCAGAAGAATAGCTTGAGCCAGGCAGTCGGAGGTTGCAGTGAGCTGAGAGTGCGCCACTGCACTCCAGCCTGGCGACAGAGTGAGACACCATCTAAATCATCATCATCATCATCATCATCATCATCATCATCTCAGCCAGTCCAAACATCCCCTGGAGGTCTCACTCCCCATTTCCACTGTGATTTCTCCAACCATTCCCCTTCAAACAAGGTATGCTTTAGCCAATTTGAAACCCTGTTAATCCACTCATACTGCTGGTAACATTCACCCTTTGCTTCTGCTCCTAACACTCCTTCTTGCTGAAATACCTTTTGGATTCCGCTCCTCTACATGTTCACATCCTCTCAAGGCTCAGCTCTAATGTGTCTTCCGTGAAGCCATTCCATTTTCAAGGCTACAAGAAGTAGCTCTCTTCTTTCCTACATTATCTATACATCTCTTGTTGCACTTATTTTTATTTTTACTTTCCCAACCATTTATGTAGTTACAATGGTTATTTACTGCATGACTGTTAGTATAATAAAGTCCTGGAGGATGGGTCCTGTGTCTGATTCATTTTTCAGCACCTGGAGCAGCTAGCACACTGTGGACTCTGCGTAAGTACACCGTGGTTATCAAGATGTGCCATTTTGAGCCTGAACAAGTGTCCACTACTGTGAAGCTGGCATGTCTGGACGTGTCTGGCCTTTCCAATGCCAATTTGCATTTTTAAAATGAGGTGCCTTCTGGAAAATAACCCATTGTAAAAGAGAGAAGGTGAGGCAGAAAAGCTTGGCTCCATAACAAAGCCTTAGTCATGGCAGTCATGGCAGCAAATGCTTGGATTTTTGAGTAGAGTATTATAATGTTTGCCTTTCAGCTTTGTCTGCTCGCCCAAAAGCTGTTTACTAAAAAAATCTAGAAGGCACTGGAACATAGCTGCGCAATTTTAAAGTCCCTATGAAAACCCTGGGAGTGGAGAGAAAGCATTCTTCTGACTGTACAGAATGTGAAAAGCTCTTGACCCTCAGAGGTCTCCAGAGGACATGGGGCTGTCGCTTTGGTGCCCTGAGGATGCAGCTCATCAAAACTCTGACGGGAGCAGGAGAAAGGAAGAAAAATAATGCAGATGCTACATGAGACCTAACAATTTATTCGTGAACCCATCTGAGATACCTCTGGAGACTCCCCAGAAATTTGTGGAGAGCAGGAAATTTGAGAGCCTAAAACCCTGCACTAACAGGTAGAGATGAGAGCAAAGGAAACACAGATACCATACTGCAGGAATGAGGAGATAAGAGAATTAAGTGATGTATACAAAGGAATTTGTCAAGGCACATACAGTCTGCAGGTTTAGGTTGTTATGATGAATTGGTTCTGTGGGTTTCTCTTGGTTATATAAACACAGTCTCACAATCTTGGATCTTGTCACTCTAGAATTAACCTGTCTCCCAGGACCTCCGTTCCCTCTTACATTAAATTTTCCATTTTTTTTCCTGTCTTTTTCTCTTTATGTGTTACATCTATTTGCATCATCTCCTCTAAGGCGGCTATAAATATGTCTACTGAGCCATGGGGATCCGTGTCACCAGTCACAAGGACCTTTTGTTTGTCATTGCAAATATTGGCTATCAGATATGAGCAAAGAGAGAAAAAAAAAAACGTGATGTATGTGCCTGGAGTTTGGGAACTGGTTGAAATGGTGGTAGGGGAGAAGGAGAGGAATTGGAAAGATAGACTATCCTGCTTAACCGCTCCTCGTTTCTCATGCCTGATGATTATTAATTACATTTGTGCATTGATACAATTTGCTAGTTTTCTGAGCAGGCGAATTGCGCTTAGTCATCTTGGCATTTTTAAATGTAAATGAAAAATCACCCGGTGCTCTGAGCCAGAAGTGAGAAAGATAAATAACACCAGGAAGCTGGTCGTTGCCCGTCTGTCATAAAATTTCATTAGTTTTGACAGCCTGTACAACATAAGCAATGAATGAATGCTAACTACACTTCCTCGTCTGTCTGCTCCCATAAGTCACTGGTGCTTCACAGGCCAAAGGAGGTGGCCCTGATGGGGTGTTGGGATGAAAAGACACTGAAGCATTAGCAACTACAGAACCCGGAATGCACAGAAGAATTCCACCGAGGCCGAGAATCTGAGCAGGTTGGATTGAGTTGAGTACGGTTTAGTGAAACCACGTCTTCCATATTCATTACTGTGCCCAGAGCCTCCCTGGCCACATGGGACAGCCTCACTCATCTGCATTCTCTTCTAGGACTCGATCATTAAGGAAATATTTCTTGGTACTTCCATGTGCCAGGCACAGCACTGACTGCTGGAAATGGAGGAATTCATGCAACAAATAGGTCAGAGGATGATAAGTGCCAGGGAGGAAAACACACCACAGAAAGGGGAGATGAGTCCTCGGCCAGGACTGACTAAAGGAAGCGGCAATTGCTTCCTTGACTCTGCAGCCAGGTGAGCATTCGAGTCCCAGAAATCAAGGACAGCTTCAGGCCCAGAGTCTCTTGTGATGATAGACACAAATGAAGATAGAAGGTGCTTCTGCTTCCTCTTCCCTTCTCCTCTCTTCCTGAGCAACTCAGCCTCGAAGCTATTCATTGGGACAGCACAAGGTCACATCTTTGCAGGAAACGGAGGAAAACATGGTGGCCTACGAGTATCAGAGTCCAAGCAGGGTGAAAAGGGCATCCCCGTGTTGGAGTGGCCTCACCTGTGTTGTCTGAGCCTGAGGTTGGGTGTTAAGAACCTAGCAGGATGAGGAGGGCACCTGTGCATGCCTGTGGGTGACAAGCCGTGGGGACTCAGAGTGTGAGCAGTAAAGGAGAGAGTCCCCTAGAGAGACAGTGAGGCACGGGGTGTCAGCCCCAGCCGGGTGAGGAGAGCACTCAGAGTGGCTTAGCACGGGGGAGGGAGGGGTCAGAGCCCCAGAGGCAAGAAGAGAACTTCTACAAAGGCATGCCCTGGCCTGTGGTGTCAGAGCCCAAGTAGGGTAAGAAAGTGTCGCACATGGGAGGGTATGGTGCAGAGTGCCCAGACCTGAGCAGGAATGAAGAGGATACCTCTGCACAGGAACAGACTGAGTAAGCTGCCTGTGACCAAGCAGTGTGAGAAGGGCGTCCATCTAGGGAAGGGTCAGCAGCAAAGATGGGCGTGGGGATTGATCACATAAGGAAGGATCAATCAGGTCAGTAAATAAGGAGTGGGGACCTAGTTTTTCACTGTCAGAGAAGGGAGATATTCACAGGAGAAAGAAAGAAAGAAATAAAAAAATAAAACCTGTATGGTTGAATTGCAATGGGAGGAATCAGAGTGAACACACAGCTTTCAATTTTAGACATAGACATAAATACAGATGTGTGCACACTCCCTTATTGTGCCCTTTGAGAGAGCCCCGGAGCAAGGACAACCAATAGAGATAAGTGTACCTTTCTTTCTCATGGAGTGAGTAAGCTGGTCACATATAAGCTTAGAGATGCCTGCAGCATCTTTACCATCACAAAGGGAGAGGCTGCCTGAGAATGAGGGGATGACACAGAAGAAGGAGAGTAAGCAGACTGGATCCCAATGACATCATTTGACCCCCTGGATTCAGCCACGCCTGAAACCCATTCTGTAAGTGAACAAATTTCTTTTCTTTTCATTTGAGACAGAGTCTCCCTCTGTCGCCAGGCTGGAGTGCAGTGGTGCGATCACGGCTCACTGCAATCTCCGCCTCCTGGGTTCAGGTGATTCCCCGGCCTCAGTCTCCCAAGTCGCTGGGACTACAGGCACACACCACCACACCCAGATAATTTTTTTTTGTATTTTAGTAGAGACGGGGTTTCACCACGTTGACCAGGATGGTCTCTATCTCCTGACCTTGTGATCTGCCTGCCTCAGCCTCCCAAAGTGCTGGGATTACAGTCCTGAGCCATCATGCCTGGTCAACAAATTTTTTTTGGTTTGTTTTCTTTTCTGGTTTAAGCCAAGGTGAACTGAATCTTTGTCACTTGCATTGGAAGGAGATTCCGTTATTAATACCCTCAATTCCTCATGATTGATTTTAATTAATAACAACCTCATATACTAGGGATGATTCCAAGTCATCGTAGTTTTTCTTAAGGCATTCCACCCCACCATTCATTTAACAAATATTTATTATATGTCTACAACATGCTTGACACTGTTCTAAGTTCTTGTGTTATGTAGAGAAAAAATGCTGACAAGAATTCTTGACCTGTGGGATTTACTCTAGAGGAGCAAGACAAGAGACAAGAAACATAAATGAAATAAGTAGGAGGGTTTCAATGTCTGATGGGGGTGAGAAAGAATTGTTTTTTAAAGTATAGAATGGTAAGGGGGTGACAAGCATTCTGGTGTGGGAGGTGGGACTTGCACTTTTAAGTAGAGTTGTCAGAGTAGAATGCAGTGAGAAGCTTCCTATCTGAACAAATACTGAAAATAATGGAGCTTGAATATATAAGAGGGAAGAGCATTCCAGATGGCAGGAAGAGCTTGGGTAAAGGCCCCGAGGCAGAAGCATGTCTAGTGTGCCCAGAGAACAGTAAGAAGCCCATTGTGGCTGGAGCAGTGTGGGGGCGGGGCAGGGAGCCACAGGCTTATAGAGAGACAGGTTGAGATGGAGCAGGTAAGGTCTTAAGGGCATTTTAAGATGTCAACTTTGACTGGTTGAAAGGAGTTTTGAGCAGAGAAGTGCATGGTCTTAGGCATTGAAAGGATCATTCTGGCTGTTAACCAAAAATGGATAATAGGGGATTTGGTCAGGGAGGGTAGGAGCGGAGAGAATAGGTAAGAGTAACCCAGGTGAGAATGATGGTTTCCAACCATCGTTCTCAGCAAACTATCGCAAGGACCAAAAAACCAAACACCGCATGTTCTCACTCATAGGTGGGAATTGAATAATGAGAACACTTAGACACAGGAAGGGGAACATCATACACTGGGGCCTGTTGTGACGTGGGGGGAGGGGAGAGGGATAGCATTAGGAGATATACCTAATGTAAGCGACGAGTTACTGGGTGCAGCACACCAACATGGCTCATGTATACATACGTAACAAACCTGCACATTGTACACATGTACCGTAGAACTTAAAGTATAATAAAAAATAAACCAATAAATAAATAAACAAAAACAAAGAGTAACCCAGGTGAGAGATGCTGGTGACTCAGACCAGAATGATTCCAGAGAGGGGTCAACAATAATTTTAGGGTGTTGCATCTGAGAAACTAGAATGATGAAATCGCCATTAACTAAGTGGGTGATGCCACAGCAGAAGAAACTTAAGGGTAGAAGGTCAGGAGATGAGTTCTGAACAAGTTGAATTTGAAATGTCTATTAGACATCCAAATAGAGATGTTGAGTAGCAGTTATATGTAGGAATTTGGAGTTCTGAAAATAAATCAGAATGATTTTATTAAACTTTTGTAAATGTTTACAAAATTAGCTGATATTTAACAGTTCATTGGAGATCAGTTTCTAAGAACAAATTAGAAAGATCAAGCTGTTTACTTGTTCACAAAACAATGAAGTCGTAATTCCCAGGGTTCCAGCCTCCACTACACCTTCCTCCACCGATGGTTCTCAGAGTATGGTCTCAGCACCCCTGAGGGAACCTGAAACTTTTTCAGGAGATCTATAATATCAACATTATTTTCATAATAATATGAAGGCATTATTTCTCTTGTTTTCATTCACATTCTCTCATGGGTACATGGTGAAGTGCTCCAGTGACCACATGACGTGTAATATCCATAGATGGAATACAGCAGGAAACATGAGAATACTGCTGTGTTTTACTAGATGGGCATTTCCTAAGATTTGCAAAATGAAAAAACAATGCCCCTCTTCTTGCTAACAATGTTTATTTTGGTAAACATGGTATTTTTAAAGTAATTCATGTTAATATGCAGTAGGTTTATTATTGTTTACTTTAATTTTTTTTTTTTTTTTTTTTGAGATGGAGTGTCACTCTGTCACCCAGGCAGGACTGCAGTGGTGTGACCTTGGCTCACTGCAACCTCTACCTCCCAGGTTCAAGTGATTCTCCTGCCTCAGCTTCCCGAGTAGCTGGGATTACAGGAGCCTGCCACCACACCCAGCTAATTTTTTTGTGTGTTTTTAGTAGAGACGGGGTTTCACCATGTTGGCCAGGCTGGTTTTGAGCTCCTGACCTCAGGTGATCCACCAGCCTCGGTCTCCCAAAGTGCTGAGATTACAGGCGTGAGCCACCACGCCCTTGTTACTTTTAAACAAACCTTTCAAAATTTTAATATCTAATATAATCAGTCCCAATAGATTTAATGCACCTAGGCAAAAGGTTTTTGAGATCCTCAGTAAATTAAGAGTATAAGTGGATCCTGAGACCAAGACATTTGAGAACCATACTCTTCTGTACCCTGCCTGCGGGATTCTCAATGAGACAGCAGCCTTCGGTCGCTGGTGGTGACCACAATCCCCGCAACCCCTCCTTAGGCTGTCTCTGCTCCAGTAAATTCATATTTGTGTACATGCATGATTGTCTACAAGCTAAAATAGGTTTAAAAATACAACTGATATCCTTACTGTGTAATGAGCTTCAGGTTTGGGTGAAATGGAATATTAGTCTTCACAAAAAACTTTCCTTCAGAAAAGGAAATGGAGAAAAATTAGCCCAGTTTACTCACAGCTGGCCTCCCAGATGATCTAGAGCAAACTGCCCCACTTCCCCTCAAAGCCTCCTCTGTAAAAATTAGTAACGGGATGGAAATGATCCTCTCGCAAACATCAACATCCAAAACATAAGGATTAGTTATAATTTTGGCAAGGAAAATCCCAAAATGAATCAAGCATGTTAATTTTTAAGCTATGTATAAAATAACAACGACTTAAGACAAATACAAATTTGTACCATGAGCAATTCTTCAGTACCAGGCAGCATCTTTAGTCTTTTCCTGTTGGTTTGGGAATATGTATCTGTGGCTCTTTTTAACTACATCTTGTATTCTTACAACTTTCTAACACATTATGACTTTAATAACCCCAGAATGACATGGAACAGGATCTACAGCCTACATAAATAGTTCTCTCCAAAATAAAGTTTTCACATTTCTTTCCAAGAAACTAGTAAAGTGATGAAATGATTTAAAAATCCCCTACCTCCCCACAATAAAATACATACAAGCATATTAGTTTATTTCTTGAAGTGATATGTCTTATAAATAACATTAAGTTTACTTTCAATACAAGGGATTTCTGATTCAAAAAATCACATTCCGGCCGGGCGTGGGGGTTCACACCTGTAATCCTAGCACTTTGGGAGGCTGAGATGGGCGTATCACTTGAGGTCAGGAGTTCAAGACCAGATTGGCCAACATGGTGAAACCCTGTCTCTACTAAAAATGCAAAACTTAGTTGGACGTGGTGGTGAACGCCTGTAGTCCCAGCTACTTGGGAGGCTGAGGCAGGAGAATTTCTTTTTTTTTTTTTTTTTGAGACGGAGTCTCGCTGTGTCGCCCAGGCTGGAGTGCAGTGGCGTGATCTCGGCTCACTGCAAGCTCCACCTCCCGGGTTCACGCCATTCTCCCGCCTCAGCCTCTGAGTAGCTGGGACTACAGGCGCCCAGGAGGTGGAGGTTGTAGTGAGCTGAGATACTGCTGCTGCACTCCAGCCTGGGGGACAAAGCAAGACTCTGTAAAAAAAAAATAAAATAAAATCACATTCCATTAACAGCATACAATGCAGACTCTTGCCATTTTTAGCTAAAATAGAAACAAGGAAAGAAATCATCAAAAGGAATATCCACACATTCCTGAGTAAGAGAGATGGGCACACAGCCTAATGTCAGAATCTGGTAGGAATCACCACTTGCTGCAAAATAGACCGACAAGAGCAAGGATTTTGCCTCAGACTTTGCCTCCTGAGGCAGAGTATAAACTACAAGGTAAGATATAAGTTAAAACTTTAAATATAAATTGGCTTAAAATATGAAATCCAATTATATATTGCTTGAAAGAAATACAAATAGGCCGGTTGCAGTGGCTCACCCCTGTAATCCCAGCACTTTGGGAAGCCGAGATGGGAGGATCACCTGAGGTCAGGAGTTCAAGACCAGCCTGGCCAACATGGTGAAACCCCATCTCTACTAAAAATACAAAAATCAGCTGGGCATGGTCACGGGCGCCTGTAATCCCAGCTACTCTGGAGGCTGAGGCAAGAGAATCGCTTGAACCCAGGAGGCAGAGGTTGCAGTGTGCCAAGACCGTGCCATTGTACTCTAGCCTGGGCAATAAGAGCAAAGCTCCATCTCAAAAACAGAAAAAAAAAAATACAAATAAATCATAGTAGCACACCGAAGAAGTAAAAGATAAGTAAAGGGGGGGAAAAAGAAAGAAGTGTTCCCAATATAAATATTGATCAAAGAATTCTAGACTAAAAATATACCACTTATGGAGCCGTAAGTTGATATAGTCTTTTGGGTGCTCAATTTAGCAATATGCGTTAGTATTTAGCTTTAAAATTGGATATACATACTGACCCAGCAATTTCATTTTAGGATGTTTCTCTATTTTCATAATTTATAACAAAGTGTCTACATTTATAAGATAAATGTGGGAAAAGATTGCCCTGTGTGGGGTTGTCCATCATAGTCTTCTTTCAAAAGACCTGTCTGGAGGTCAACGATGTGGCCCACTAAGTTGATGGGGTTCCCCTAAGGAGCTCCACAGGCTGGCACATGAGTCCCAGTACCCCGTTCAGACCAGCCCAGCCCTGACACAAAGAACGTCTTCTTTACTCTCCACTTATTCATGGTGAGATGATCTGGACCTTCTACATTAACCCCCAAACACTTTCCCATACCAGAGGGGCCTGTCACCATTAAAACATTGTCTTGCTTCCTTTCTAGAACTTTCCACTTGTACAGTGATCATTGTGTAAATTGTCAAGTATATCCAAAACACAGACATGCACATCTGTACACATGTATGCAATCACACACAGAGTAAAAAGCTGGAAATAAAAGAGATCCAAAAGATAATAGCAAAGAATGTATGAAATATAGCAATGCTACATTTGAATTTGAAATATCAATATGAGGCCGGGCGCAGTGGCTCAAGCCTGTAATCCCAGCTCTTTGGGAGGCCGAGACGGGCGGATCACGAGGTCCGGAGATCGAGACCATCCTGGCCTACACGGTGAAACCCCGTCTCTACTAAAAATACAAAAAAATTATCCAGGCATGGTGGCGGGCGCCTGTAGTTCCAGCTACTCGGGAGGCTGAGGCAGGAGAATGGCGGGAACCCAGGAGGCGGAGCTTACAGTGAGCTGAGATCCGGCCACTGCACTCCGGCCTGGGAGACAGAGCAAGACTCCGTCTCAAAAAAAAGAAAAAAGAAAAAAAGAAAGAAATATCCAAAATATGTATGCGTGTTTATTTCCCAGTTCTGTCCTCTGAAGGAACCAGAAACCAGAAACACTGACAGCTCGATAGCAAGGTGTGTGGAGCTCCCAGATCTCCATTCCTAAATGACCCCTAACAGAAACCAGGGGTCATTAGAGAAAGAGTCAGGGCAGGAAGCTCACCATGTGAGCCTGAAAAGTCTTGCTGGATTAGAAAGCAAAGGAGTGTTTGGGCTGGTGGGCTTGTGCTGGAACATCCCAGGAACTGGTTGATGAAGCTCCCACTGGCCATATTTTAAAGACAATTAGAGTGTTAGAAAGAATAATAATTACACTTAGATAAATAAAAATCCATGATCTCATAGTGAGCATAGTAGAGAAGAAAAGGAAAATTACTTTTGGCTTAGATGATAAAACTGTGAAGAAAAACAACAGCAACAACAATAAAACCCTGAGTACTATAAAAATCAAGGTAGTTGGTTTCCTATAAGGAAAGGAAGAAAGAGCTGACTAAAGGTTAATGCAATTCACTCTACCTGTTTGATGGAAGTTCCTGTTTGTATCTATTTTTTTAAATAAACAAACAAGAACACTAATGAATTAAATCTGCCACAAAATAATCTATTAAAAAAGACTAGAAAGATGAAAGATCAAAATTCCCTAGTTAATAGAGTTACAGATGATTTTAAATTCTCTTCCTTTTGTTTCTCTTTTTTCTAATTTTCTACAGTAAGTATGTATTACTTTAGTAACCCAAAAGTAATAAAACTATGATGTAACCTACACACATCATGTACACAAGGCTGGCAGAGGCTACACAGAGTAGAATACCCCACATATCCATCACTCTTTCATGATTTAATTATACCCACTTCTATTTTTTCTCAATCTGTCTTTTCACTTTCTTTCTTTTTTCAGAGATACTATAGAGACAGAAATTTAGTTATAGATGGCTGAATTAAGCACAACTCTTTGGTTAATGTGCTTGAAATACTTTATACAGATCTGAGTTTCATCTTCAAAGCAATATAAGAGAAGAAGATATGAAAATGTATGAGATTGCAAAATAATGAGACATAAATTTTTTTTAATACCAAAATATATCTGGAACTCCTCTTCAGTTCTTCAGAGTTGCAATAGCATAAATCTTTAAGTTTTGAGGTTGAATTTCATTTCTGGAAACAACCAAAAATCATCCAGATGAATAAGGTGGTTGATGAAGCAGGAAATGATTTTTTGGTTAAAAATGAGATGCAATTGCAGAGTCACGAAATAGAAAATATAAACTAGTTCGGAAGTAATTCCAAAGTGGAATTCTTTAAGCATTTTGAGGCACTTTAGTGAGGAAAAAAAAAAATGGAGAGCCTCCCTTAGTGAGTACTTGGAAAGAAGACTCATTCTTCATTATTATCCCCTATCCATTTCTCTCGTCCAATGTGAATATAACAGCCTCTGGCCCCATACATCCTGAGGCCACCACCAATCTTGCCTAGGGAAACCTCCTCACTCGGTACAATTGTGTGCCTTCACTTGTTCTAGGAAATAGTTTGAAATTCTCTGTCTTCTTCTCAAGGAATTGGGACCATTCATTCACGATGGTCAGTTCCTCTACATTAAATTTTAATAGGGGATGGGCTTCCTAATTTCCCTGGCCAGAATTGTTAGCAATTGTTCCAACATCTTCCATGTTCCCGTTAACTAAAATCAACCAAATGATGTGTAAGAAGTGTCTGGTTGGGTGATCTCTTCCTAAGATGAAGTCATCTTTTACCCATAATCTTCTCTGTGGATCTGCAATCTGGGGGCCAGAAGAGCCAGTATCATTCATGACAGAACGTGTCTCTTGCAGCTTTTGCCTCTGAGCAGTTTTTTCTAGATCAGAGATCCAGTCCACCAACGTGTCAGGGTAGCCTTTCCAGCAGGGTGCTCAGAGGCAGAGATGGGAGAACACCAGCAGACCAGCAGACCCAGTCTCACAGTCTTCGGACTCTCTCAGGAATAAGAGACCAGGGCCCTGCAGTGTGGCTGGCCCGGATAGGAAAAAAAAAAATCACACTAGGTCTTCAAATCCACCTCCTCCAGTCAGTACACTTTTAAAAGCAGAATATCACAACAATAACAAATGAACACTAAATAGGTAAATTTCAGCCTAAAGATCCAGTCTTGCAGTAAAAACATTAAGTAAAGTTTCAAAAACAATATACAAAGGAGTGGGTGAGGAGCATAAGATCGTAAAAGTCACATGGGCTGGAAATTCACTTACCTGGGCTCAGTATGCACTATTGCTTGAACTTGGTGCTAGTTTCAGCAAACAGAATTAATTTCAAAGGCTCCCCTTTTTGACAAACTAAATTTATAAACATAGCTATTTGCTAATAAATGTGACCTTTAAATCACATTACTCTAAATACAGACTTACTCTGTGTATAGGCTAGGGGCGGAGAGCCTGGAGAAGATTCTCGAAGGAACCAAATAAGCTCTCCTCAACCACTCAGACCTTTAACAGACCTCAAATGGCCCATTTCTGCTCAAGACTTCACCCATGTTTCCATTTATTCAAAAAGCTTGCTTTTAATCTCCTAGTATGCATCAGGTGCTAAGTGAATGCTGTAGATACAGAAATTGATAGAACACATTGTCTTCAAAGAGTTTGCATTTGTAGCCGCAAACAGCCACGCTTACACAAATCGCATCAGTTCTGTAACATTTGAGACACACAGTGTATACATTTTCTGGATAAAGTCATACTTTGAAGGGGAAGAGGGTCATCTCACCTGTGACAAGACAGACAGGAAGGCTTTGAAGAGTTGACTTCCGATTTGGTCCTGCAAGGATGGTTATTATTTTGGCAAGCAAAGAAAAGTTGGAGATCATTCCCAAAACAGCAAGAAACATGAGTACAGCTAACGAAAAGAGAGAGTGGATTAATATTTATTTAAGCACCTACTGTGTACAAGGTACTCTGCTATCTCTAAAGGCAAAAAGAAAAAAAAGTAAAGCAAGTTTAATCAGAGTGTGTTATTAGATTGTTTGGAAAGGAAAATGTTCATAACCTCAAATAGCTGTGGTATCGAAACCGCATAAAGCAGAAAGTAGTAAAACAGTAGATTATACTACAACCAAACAACCTTTAAAAGACTGTCAGGCCATTCAAAAGCTTTCTGTGATCTGTGACCCAAAATGTAGGAGGTGGGTGAAAACTAAGGGTGAAAAGGTAGTTAAAAGTAATTTTATAAGTATCTATAATGCCCAAATTAGACATGTATAGTTTGGGTTGAAGGCATGGGAAGTTGTTAAGTTTTTGAGGGTGGCCATAACTGTTACCGGATGTTTGAGAAATTAATATGGCAGCAAGGTAAATATACTGATAGACCGAAATGAGAGAAGATTGGAGAAAGGGAAACCAAGTATGTTTGGACATGGGCTTTCGTTTAACGTTTATGTACTAAGTAGTGTTTTCTTTGCTGTTTCTGATTCCATTGCAGATTATATTATGGTATTCCCTGTTTCCTTTCCTTGTTCCGTTGACACTGCCAACAGCCTGTTCATTTCTGTCTATTGTACTTTTCATCCTCTTTCCTATCTAAAATTTATTTCTGCGTCTCATGACGATAGTGGCATTCTCAGGTCTTTACATTTATGGATTAATTTAGTAACAGCCCTCTAAGGAAAGAAACTACTAGCTAGTGCCTAGGGCAATGCCTGAGTACATAAGACGGAGTGTGGTACATTATAGGTGCCCAGAAATTATCCGTTAAGTGAGCCTTCATTCCACAGATAAGGCAATGAAAGCACGCAGAGGTTTAATAAGTTGCTCAAGGTCATACTATAGTTAATTTCTGGAGCTGAGCTTCCACCTCAAACAGGAACGTCTTAATCACAATTCTGCATCAATTGTTTATCTGTTTCAAAGATGTTCTTGTTCTCCTTCTGTGGTGCTACCACTCTTTCCCTTCTTATTTATTGAGCCTTTTTATTGACCTAGCTTGGCGTTGACCAATCCTTATCTATGAGCCACATAATCCAAACATTCCTTAAATGTTTCCAGAGCTCAGTGATGTGAAGTATCTTCTCTGATTGGGAGCATTCAATGTTTTTGCATTTTCTGTGTGTTTAAAAACGTTTGGGGTTGGGTATCTTCTTTTTTCTGAACCTTTATCTCCTAACTGGTTTCTGGGTTATTAAACCTGAAGTTATGAGAACTGGAAAATTACTCACTGAGATACAAATAACAGATGGATTAGATCATTAAAAGGTGAGTGAGAGGAAACTGGCTAGAATTCCAGCTCCAGTGTGTCTGACATACATCAGAACACACACACACACACACACACACACACCCCACACCAATCTCTGTCTACAAGTAGTCTTCTGCCACTGCCTGTATGGGAAGCCATCTGTTTCTTTATTCCTAGCTGTATACTTAGCACTCTTGGGCCCTTAAGTATAAGACTGATTACATTATTGCATATGTTATTTAAGTTTCTAGAGGTTCCTAGCAATTTCCTGAGTTCTAGGTACTCAGCATTTATCTGTCTTCAATAGAGTATATGATTTTTGAAGATGATAACCATATTTTTTCATATAACAATTTCCCTTCCATTGACACTTCCCAGCATATACCAAAGCACCTATGGGACACTAAATAAACACTCCATGCACACACACACACACACACACACATAAACACACACTTGCACAGAAATGGTAGTAACCTGCTCCCTTTCAAACACTAGTTATTGAAATTGTACTTTGGGCCTAGACTTTTTCTTCTGTTGATTCACTTTCTTGTAAAGGTTTCATCAAGAAGAAAGTAAATGCCTTAGCTTTTTAATTTAATTTCATGTTCTGTAATAAACAGTTTCCTTTTTTTCTAGCCTATTTGAACCAAAGACCTCATATGCCATGGCTCTTTCCCAAGCTTTCAAAGACAAACCTACAGCAAGCACCCAAGATTATAATTTTATATATTACTCAGAAATATAACTATGAGCATCTAATATACATCAGATAAGTTTGTCTTCACTAATAAATATAAGATATAGTACTTTAACTCTAAGAAATTCTTAGACTCATTTGAGAAAGACAATACAGGTTGAGTATGTTTTATCCAAAATACTTGGGACCAGAAGTGTTTTAAATTTCAGATTTTTTTGGATGTTGGAATCTTTACATATACATAGTGAAATATCTTGGGGTTGGGCCCAAGTCTAAACACAAGATTCATTTATGTTTTATATACACCTTATATACATGGCCTGAAGGTAATTTCATATGACATTTTTAACAATTTTGTGCATGAAATAAAGTTTGTATACATTAAACCTTTAGAAAGCAAAGGTGTCAGGCGTGAAATTTTCTACTTGTGATGTCATGTCAGTATTCAAAAAGTTTCAGATTTTGGAGCATATTGCTTTTTGGAGTTTTGGATTTGGGATGCTGAACCTGTATAATAAACCTAAGATGAATTATTATATGAGTCTATAAATTTTAAATGCCAGATAAGTAGTTCAGACAATGAAAATTATATGACATTGAAACAGTGTTTGCTGTTGATGCAGGATTTTTTACTCCTTAGCTCAGCTAGATCCAGGTTCTTGTCTCATGACCAGGAAAACTTAGGCATGTGTACACGGAAGAGTAAGTGGAGTAGAATTTATTAAGCGAAAAGGAAAGCTCTCAGCAAAAAGAGGGGTCCTGAAAGCAGGTTGCCAGTTGCCCCCCTTCACTGTTGAATACAAGGGCTTCCATATCTGCTGATGGGCTGGGTTCCCTATTTGTACAAGGCACGAATTCCTGCCAGTCCCATCCCACCCTTCCAGGGCCTATGTGGGCCCTTACTCCGAGACACTCCACATTGGATTTATTTCCCTTACTGCACATGTGTTAAGCGATGGAGGTTTTTACCACATGTTTAGACAAGTCATCTGTGCACAATGACCTTGGCAGGTGAGAGATTCTCCGGGGACCCTCCCCTATCTGCCCAGGAGAGTTCTCTGCCTCCTGCCTCTATTCCTGTGGGCCAAAAGGATTCAAAAAAGCTTCATAGGACTGGGAATTTACCTTTAAAAAGTTATATTTCAAATTGGCAGGAGATGGAGCTTTATGCACACTCTTTCTTCTTCCTGGAATGCTGTACTAGATAGCTGTCTTCCTTGTGTCACTAAGATCTAGAGTGTCCTAGAGTGTCACCTGCTCAGAGACCTCTTCCTCAACTGCTCAATCTAAAGGATTTGCCTTACCATTCCCTAGCATGGTACCTAGTGTTAAGCCTCTCTGCAACACTTACAATCTGATATTTTTGTTTTTGCTTACTTGTTTATGATGTCTCCTTTTTCTGAAATGTAAGTTCCATAACAGCGATGACATTGTCTTGTCTATAGTGTTCACAATTCCTTGAAAACTGTAATAGGTGCTCAATAAATACTAGATAGACGTGTGAACAGGCGAATGGTTAAGCAAATTATGGAAACAGCATGGGAAAAGAGACAAAGAACTAGAACACAAAAAATAGGTCTGGCAAAGCAATGATTACAAACTAAAATGGAGAGGTTTTATTAAGAAGCAGCAGGGAATAAAATGAATGAGGGATATAAACAGGCAATTCACAAAATTTAGAGCCAAAATATCAAATCAGCTTACAAAAACATACACAATCTCATGAGTTATTAAATAAATGGTAATTAAAATAATTAGCTTTAAGACTGACTAAATGTTTAAGATGACAAAGCCCAGAATTGGCAATATTTCTCAAATTCAACACTATTGCTGGAGGAAGGTCTGTGTCAAATTCTGAATAATCTACATATCATTTGACCTAGCAATTCAATGCTTAGAATTTATCTTAGGAAATAATTAGGCAAAACTGAGCTTCAGGAGTCTGAGACTCAGGGTCGTTTATAAAAGTGAAAAATTGAACACTGTGTAAATGTGTCACAATGGACAATTAGTTTAATGGATTATGGTATGCTCAGGCAAGAGAATACTATGCATCTGTTAAATAGGTTGTTTTAAGCATGAAAGATGTTCATGATGCGTTGCTTGGTGAAAAATTCACTTACAATACAGTGCAAGTGTATATAGTAGAATCCCAATTTCATAAAAACAAAACAAAAAATTAGATTTATGCATTGAAAATAAACTGGACTTCCAGGACCAAGATGGTCAAGAAAGAATTAACTGCTGTACTTGTCAATAATGAAGCTGTACTGTCCGGTTAGAAAGTTTGGGTCTGAATTATTGATAGGTGAAAAAAGACTAAGCAAACAACACAAAATCATTATTAACCCTAGGGAAAACAGAATTCTATGATAAGAGAACAATTGCTTTAGTGCACAACATAGTTCAGCTGTGAATAACATTTGCAAGCCCTCAGAAGTGCAAACACTGAACACTGACATCAATTAAAAGGTTTTGTGATACAACTATTCTATGAGAAAATGAGAGGGGAAGTGTGTGGGGGTGATTTAAGAAAGCTGAATTCCCTTTGCCCATAGAAAAAGCCAAATGAAGAGGCTGAGATGAGAAGATCGCTTGAGTCCAGGAGTTCAAAACCAGCCTTGGCAACATGGCAAAACCCTGTCTTGATGAAAAATAAAACATTAGCCTGGTATGGTGGCATGTGGTTGTGGTCCCAGCTACTCAGGAGGCTGAGGGGAGAGGATCACTTGAGCCCAATTGGCTGAGGCTGCAATGAGCCATGATTATGCCACTGTACTCCAGCCTGGACAATAGAGCCAGACTCTGTCTAAGGAAAACACACACACACACACACACACACACACACACACACACACACACACAAGATAACATCTAAAATAAAAGTTAAGAAATAACACTATAAAGATACTATTTAGAGATATATACCAGAAGAAATACAGTGATTAAAGGGTTAAATACAAGTAGTGGGACTTAGAGATGTAAAGTGGCAGTTTTCATCATAAGTGCTACTAAAATTTTGAATAAACATATGCCCATATTGATTTGATAAAAAATTAAACTTGAGGCTAGGCACAGTGGTTCATGCCTGGAATCCCAGCACTTTAGGAGGCTGAGGCAGGAGGATCACTTGAGCCCAGGAGTTTTAGACTAACCCGGGCAGCATAGTGAGACCTTATCCCTACAAAAAAAAAAAAAAAAAACTTTAAAAATTAGCAGGGCATGGCAGCACGCTTGTAGTCTCAGCTACTCAAGAGGCTGAGTTGGGAGAATCAGTGGAGCCCGGGAGGTCAAGGCTATAGTGAACAGTAATTGCACACTGCACTCTAGCCTGGGTGACAGAGCAAGACCCTATCTCAAATCAATCAATAAATACATAAATTCAAATTGAAACAAAAATTAGGATTTTGACAAAAATTATTTTGATTTTCTACTTTATCTGGATTCTATAACACATCAAGGTCACTTTACATTATTAGAAAAAAAACCCAGCAGATTCCAAATGAATAGCACTCAGTTAAACAAAGGTTGAGTGAGGTCTTTCTTGTTCATTCTACTGTCTATTCATTTTTGAATTGGTGTTCTATGGCAGTGTTGATGAAGACATAATGCCTTCAGAAGCAAAGTACTTCCCCACTCTTGGGAATCCAAATGAGTCCTGATGAATCAGACCAGAATCAAACGGCACTTGCCTCAACAGCAGATTTGAATCTGGACATTTTCTAACTGCCCCTAATTCCCAACTTGATACTACCATTCCTCATCAAGTTCATGTGCTTCTCAGCTTCTCCAGCTGTGGGACTTAGGGAGGCCACCAGTGGTGCTAAAAGAGTAAGTAGATAGCAACAGAAAAAAAAATATTGTGTAAGTTCAACAAACATTTCTTTTTTTTTTTTTTTTTTTTTTTTTTGAGACAGAGTCTTACTCTGTCACCCAGGCTGGAGTGCAGTGGTGTGATCTCGGCTCACTGCAACCTCTGCCTCCCAGGTTCAAGCGATTCTCCTGCCTCAGCCTACCAAGTAGCTGGGACTACAGGTGCGTGCCACCATGCCCCGCTAATGTTTTGTATTTTTGGTAGAGACGGGGTTTCATCATGTTAGCCAGGATGGTCTTGATCTCCTGACCTTGTGATCCACCCGCCTCAGCCTCCCAAAGTGCTGGGATTACAGGTGTGAGCCACCATGCACGGCCTTAAACATTTCTAATGTACACCAGGCACTGTGCTGGGTCCTGGAGGTACAGAGGTTGGATCTGATTAAAACATCGTTAAACAATTTCATACATTGTGGAATGTACTAAGATAAAAATATTACAGGACATGGTAGAAGCCCAAAAAGAGACTAGAAATGTCTAGTTTAAAGGAAGTAAGATTTAGGAGTAAGAGATGAAAAGTAAGAATACGCATTTAAGGCAGGTTTAGAACACGATGGCCTGAGCCAGACAGACACCCTGATCTCAGCTCTATCTTTTATGGAACCATAGTAAATCACTTATTTTTTTTCCAAGCTTTAGTTTTCCCCTCTGTCAAATGGGGATGGTAACGGTAGCTCTGAAGGTTAAAAGTAATGTATGCCACCTGTCTAGTGATTAATAGGCACCCAAAAATGCTTCTCATAGCTGGGTGTGATGACATGCACCTGTAGTCTCAGCTACTCGGGAGGCTGAGGTGGGGAATTGGCATCACTGACTCCAGCCTGGGCAACTGTGAGACGCTGCCTCCAAAAAAAAAAAACACGATGCTTTTCACTCTGCTCGTTATTTTCGTATTTGAATATTCCTGTCAGGTAGAAAGGGTGGAAGTCGCCTTGTTCTTCCAGAGGGAAAAGACGGGTGGGCTTCAGGGAAAAGGATGTTAATTTTCCTCTGGAGACAAAGTCCTAGGGAGAGAGGAAAAGATTAAAAAAATAATAAATAAATAATTTGTAGAATCTTTTGCTGGAAAAGGATATACGCTTTATTTTTTGGATGGAGTGTGGGGTGTGGTACGTCCACGAAGAGCTTTAGACCTTTCCACAGCATGTCTGTCTATTTCTTCATGAACCAACATATCATACAGCAGTGAATGAATTTCTTGACCCTGAAGAAGGGCAATGAAGCAGTGGAGGGATTATTAGGCGAATAGAGGTCGTGGAAACAGAAATGGGCGAAATATTTTTAGTGACCCAGGACAACCAGTAACCAAAAAGAAAGTGGGGGTGATGGGTTTCCGTGAGGACCAACAGTGTTGGAATAAGAGGCCCCTGCCCTTGATAGGCTTCCTCAGTCCATCAGAACGTATAAATAGAAAAGCCTTTGGGAAAAAGGGTTTTGACTGAAGTAAAGCACTCATTAAAAAGAATATAATAGCCGGGCGCGGTGGCTCAAGCCTGCAATCCCAGCACTTTGGGAGGCCGAGACGGGCGGATCACGAGGTCAGGAGATCGAGACCATCCTGGCTAACACGGTGAAACCCCGTCTCTACTAAAAATACAAAAAACTAGCCGGGCGAGGTGGCGGGCGCCTGTAGTCCCAGCTACTCCGGAGGCTGAGGCAGGAGAATGGCGTAAACCCGGCGGGCGGAGCTTGCAGTGAGCTGAGATCCGGCCACTGCACTCCAGCCCGGGCTACAGAGCAAGATTCCGTCTCAAAAACAAAAAAAAATAAAAATAAAATAAAAAATAAAAAATAAAAATATATATATATATAAAATATGTATTTTTTATTTTCTTCAATAACTAGAAATTGAATAAATGAGTACTGTCTTTAAAGTTTTTTTTTTTTTTAATTAGCTTCAAATGACTTTCTCACCTCTTGCTCACCCTTTTCTGTAGAAAACAAAGAAGTTTTAAAGCAAGGTAGTAGTAAGTTCAGGGAAAAAATGGAGAGTAAAGGAACTTATAAAAGAATTTAGCATGTTCAGAGAAACTTAACGAAGTTTAAAAACCTCTGGAAAAAGAACTGGAATGTCATTTCACTTAAGTCATTAAATATCACCCCATATTAAAGCCTGGTTATTTTTTAATAAAGAAGGCTTAACAAACTCATGGCTATGAAATACACTTGGAATGGACACATAATTTAAGTGGAAAAATCATCTCAGAGTTTTGTGATCAAATATTTTCTTACATGGTGAGAACCCAATGACCTTAAAGTGAGAGTAAGCCCATTCATAGCACTGAATTCCCTCTAAGAGCTCTATTTTTCAACTTTATAAAAGAGTACCCCGGTTTCATCCAGTCCCACCTGCCACACCCATTCTTTGGAACTCATGGAGAAAGGAGTAAGACAGCAAAGATATATACATGTTGGATGGAACCTGTGGTCGCTCAGCTCTTTTGGAATGACGACCCAGGAGTTGGAATAGCCACAGAAAGACCTTGAGTAAGAAAAAGGAAGGGGCAGTATTAACACAATTCCCATCTGCTAAAGGAGGCAGGACTTCTAGTTCTGCAAGACAGCAGAGTAGGCTACCACGCAGAGCCACCCACTAATAACATTTAGAAATGCAGGATAACACACTACAGCTTTAAAAAATCTGTGGCTGTGCTCAAGTAAAGAACATCTATGGCGTGCCCAGGGCAGAAGCTAGGAGAGAGCTGAGGGCCACTGAGGGAGTTACATGAGAGAACGCTGGCCGTTAGGAGGAGTTATCCAGCCCAGTTACCTAGAATTTGACCTTTGGTGAGTTGCTAACTCACTTACTAAAAACTGGGACTACTAAACTGCCCAGCAGTTCAGAGAGACCAAAAGGAAGTTGTCTCAGCCATGATTCTAGCTGGAAACATAGAAGACGAAACCAGTAAATGATTCTCCCATGAGAGCTCAGCATCCCAGGCCTGGGCATCTGGAGTTTGTTTTCTACCACATTCATGGCGTGGGAAATCTTTGAGCTGAAAAGGTAATGTAAAGTTGGTCTTAGGCTGATAGTGGCTCTGGGATATTCGAAAGAAGCTAAGCAAAAACACACTGGAGGGATTCCTTAACTATTCAGGGTTCCTAGATTCTTAAATAAGAAGAGAGTTTCTGTTATACTTCCAAATTATAAAATGCACAAGGAAATTACTCTTGTGAATGAAAATCAACAGAAACAGCAAACATAAAAACTACAGCTCAGAATACAAAATAATTGAAAAATAACCTGAAAGGGAATACAATGTGCATATTTAGGACAATTAAAGGTATTAGAGATACACAAACAATAAGGTGAACAAAGAATGAATCAATGGAAGCTAACCCTGAGTACATGACCCAGTACATGAATGAAAGATACTAGAAATGAGAAATGTTAAAGAGATGCTAAAAGACACAGAGTATGGATTGAGAAAATCTGACAAGCATCTAGTAAGAATTTCAGAAAGACAAAATAAAGATAATGGGAAAGTAACGCTACTCAAAATGATAACAGTTGAGAATTATCCAGATTTCATTTTTACAACCATGAATTTTTAGACTGAAGAAGCACAATAAGTCTAAACAAGATAAATAAAAACAGACTGACACTTGGATTAGTTGCAGTGAAGTCATATGAAATCTAAGGAAATCAAAATATCCAGGAAGAAAAACTAGATTACTTAAAATAGGACAATAACCCGAACAGCAACAGAATTTCTAATAGCAACATTAGAGGGTAGAAGATACTGGAAAAATATCTTCAAAGTACTAAGGGAAAATGACCAGCAACTTAGAATGCTATTATCAACTAAACCATAACTAAAAACTGAGAGTAAAATAAAGACATTTTCATAACAAGCTATTACAGTTTGCCACTAGCAGAAAATATTGTTTTTTAATGCTCACCGTTAGGCAAACAATATAGCTGGTAAGTCTATAGGTAAATCTAGACAGGCATTGACTCAAACGATCAAAAAGAGAAATAACTAATAGTTTAAAGGATGTTTTAAATAAAATACTAGAAAGCTATTATAAACTGAATAAATGATGAGATTGGAATAAAAGCACTTGAAGTTTCTTGTCCTGGGTCAAGTCACGGATGCATGTTTAAAAGCTAATGGCTACCACTAAAACAAACAGGGGCAGAATCTGTGATTTCCAAACACAGGATGAAAAATAATTTGATAAAGCTGTGTTCTGCGTATGTGGAGTTCATTTTACCTATACTGGTCTCAATTCTTATCTTCATGAATGGAATATTTCATATAAATAAACACACAAAAATTTCATAATCAAGACAGTACAAGGCAGGAAGTTAAAGAGAATGACTATTTTTAAAAGCTGATCAAGCACAATAAATGTGAAGAGATTGTCTTAATTAAAAAGTGAAAACTCTTATAATAGGAGAAGTTTTAGCTATATGCTGTTTATAAGAGGCATATCTAAAATAGAAAAGTGAATGATAAAGGATAGAAAGATATACCAGGCAAATATTAACCAAAAAAAAAAAAAAAAAGGCACTGGTGAAAAAATAGTATCAGATGAAAGAATAATTAAGACAAAAGACATGTTAAGAATAAGAAGGACATTACATATTCATTAAAGAAAAAATTTATCAGAAACATGGAATAATCACATATGTACCTAATGTGAACATATATCTGAAAGAGCCAGTCTTTCAACATGGATCCCAAGTGGCTAACCAGTCCTAAATTTAAAATAGAGTCAAGTGACCATTGGCTGACTACAGGTCACACACCTACTCTGAATTCTGCCAAAACCAATACCTCTGTTCCACCTTGATACTTCCAGAGCTCACCTGAACCAACCAGTGTTGATGCAAGCTCAGTTGTATCAACAAACAGGGCTCGGCTGTATCAACCAATCAGAGCTCAGCTCTGTTAACCAGTCAGAACTAAGCAAATTTGACTCTTTCATTTGCAGAAACAGACCTTATTAGGAACCTGGACAGGAGCTTTCACTGTGAAACCCAAAGCCTCCCTTTGTTCTCTGGAATGCATCTTCATTTTACACTGAAGGCTGTGTCCCCCCAGTTTGTAAACTGTTCACTGCAATAAAGTCTCTTTCTTTCAGATTCCTTTTCAGATAACTTTTGTTCACACTAACAGTGTAGCCTCAAAATCTACAGAAAACTGATACAAAAGGAAAAGAAAGTTAGATAGCAACATAGTGGAGATTTTGAGATTCCTTTCACAGATTTGATAGATCCATAGTTGATAGATTAAGCAGGAATCAGTAGTTATATAGACAAAAAATCGTAATTACATAGACAATTGAGACAACATAATTAACAAGCTTGAACAAAGAGACATATATAGAACGCTGAGAATTAAAGAATACACATGTTCTCAAGCATAAATAGATTTTTAAAAAGAAATCATGAGATGCAGTTGTCATGCACCTGTAGTTCTAGCTACTTGGAAAGCTGAAGCAGGAGGACTGCTTGAGCCCAGGAGTTAAAGGGCCATCGTGTGCTATGCTTTTGCCTCTGAATAGTGACTGCACTCCAGCCTGGGAAACATAGCGAGATCCTGTCTCTAAAAACTTTCTTAATTAAAAAATTACAAATTAATAAATTGACCACATAGTGTGCTCCCAACCATGTCCTAACAAATGCCAAAGAATTAACATTCTATAGACCACATCACAGTAAAATTAAAAGCCAGAAGCAACAACAACAACACATTTAATATATCTGGAAATTTTAACAAATACTTCTAAACAACCGAAGAGTAAAGAAGAAATAAGATTTTAGAACAAAATCATAATGCAAACACTAAATACCAAATCTGGGAGTCAACCAATGATGTGTTGGTAAATGTATTCCAATAGGTTCCTCAGGCTGGTGTGTATATTTGGAGGGAAAGGAGGATGGGAAAGAACTATTATAATTGCACCCTTTGTCAATATCCAGTGTAAATATCCCACATAGTCTATTTCAAGCTACCAATGTGAAGTGTGGAGTTGGGAAGGCTACACACAATAGATTCCCACAAGCCAATATGAACTACAGTTGGCTCCAGCACACCACTGCAAATAATTAAAATATATCTTTAAATGCACACATTAGACAAAGAAGGAAAGTTGAAAATGACAATACTCAGTATCTAAATCAAAGGTTAACAAAAGAATAGCAGAGTAAACCCTAAGGAATTAGAAGAAATGAAATAATAAAGATAAGAGCAAAAATTAATAGCATTAAACCAAAGACTCAGTCATGAAAATAAACAAAAGAAAAATGGTTCTTTTAGAAGACAAATTTGATGGACCAATATCTGCTCACTTGAACAAAACAAGAGTAATTTAAATAAAAATAAATAATATTCTTAATAGAAAGGACAAGACATACTAGGAATGTAGTAGAAAATTAATAGATAAATGTCATAAACAATTTAATGCCAATAAATTTAAAAGCTTACATTATAAAGGTAATTTTCTGGAAAAATATAACACAACTGGCTCAAAAAGAAATATAAAATGTGAACATACATATTACCATCAAAGAAAATAATCCAGGTCACCTCCCCGCTGCTGCTGTGTTTTCTAAATACACACACAAAAACAATCTCCAAGCCTGGTTGGTTTTACAGGTAACTTCTGCCTTCAAGAAATGGATCATTTCAATATTGTAAAATTGCTTCAGGAGAATAGAAAAAGGAAGAAAGCTATCCAGCTCATTTTATGAGGCCATTAACTCTTGAAACAAAATGAAAAAGAAAGTCTGTAGGCTAATTTCACACCTGAACAAAGTGACAAACATACAAATATTTTATTTTATGTATTTTTAATTTTAACTTTTAACATGCAGGGGTACACATGCAGATTTGTTACATGGGTATATTGTGTGGTGCTGAGACTTGGGTACAACTGAGCCCATCACCCAGGTGGTGAGCATAGTACTCAATAGGGAGTTTTTCAAGCCTTGCCCTCCTCCTTTCTTCTCCCCTCTTGTAGTACCATTGTGTATTGTTTCCATTTTTATACCCACAAGTAACATATTTTTAAAATCTAGCTATATAATTTCTTAAACCATTACTAATTAAGATTTATTCAAGTATGTAAAACTGCCTTGGGAGATCTATCAATATAAATTATTGCTTTACCAGATTAAAGGAGAAAAACTGGTTTCTTTAATAAATGCAGAAAAGGTATTTAATGGAATTTAACAAACACTCTTCATGAAACCAAAATATCCCCCCAAATAAACAAATTATTTTAAACAGATTAGGAATAGATGGGAACTTCCTTAATTTAATAAAGGATTCTTTCAAAAACCTATTGCAGACGAGGTGTGATGGCTCACGCCTGTAATCCCAGTACTTTAAGGAGGCCAAGGTGGGAGGATTACTTGAAGCCAGGAGTTGGAGACCAGCCTGGACAACATAAAGAGAGACACCTCGTCTCTTAAAAAAAAATTAAATAAATAAATACAAATAAATATTTTAAAACTATTACAAATATCAAACTAATTATGTCAAAAACATAAGAACACCCCTCGTTCTACTTTCAATGTTATACTGTGGGTTCTAATCATCGTAACACAAAAATAAAAGAAAAAGTTAAAATATTTAAATGTTTATAGCAGCCTTATTCATAATAGCTCAAAACCTCTAAACAACCAAAATGTCTATCAACAAGCGAATCAGTAAACACACAGAGTTATTCCACACCATGGAATACTATTCAGTCATAAAAGAAAGAATGGGTCTACTCAGGAGGCTGAGGCAGGAGAATTGCATGAACCTGGAAGGCAAAGGTTGCAGTGAGCCGAGATCGCGCCACTGCACTCCAGCCTGGGCGACAGAACAAGACTCCGTCTCAAAAAAAAAAAAAAAAAAAAGAATGGGTTGCTAATACAGGCAACAATATAAATGAAATCTTAAAAGGGCATTACGGCATGCAAAAGCAACCAGTCTCAAAATAATATATACTTTATTATTCTATTTATATAAAGAGCAAGGACAGGAAAAACCAGTTGATCGGTAACAAAAAAATGTTGTTGGTTGCTTAGAGTTAGGAGATGGGAAGGGATGGCAAGGAAACACAAGGTGACTGAAGTATTCTATATTTTGATTGTGGGTGTTAATTACATAAGGGTATATAATTATCAAAGCTAACTAAAATAAATAATTAACATCTGTGTATTTTATTGTATGGCAATGATAGTCAATCTTTAAAAAGCACAATAGACACAAAAGGCAAAAGATTAAGAAAAAGCGGAAACATAATTAATAGATTACATGTGTATACATAGAATATGCAAGAGAATTAATGATTAAATACTAATACTAATAAATTTCAGTAGGCTTGCTAGAAATCAATATATAAAAATCAAATTATTTTTAAGTGTATTTTTAAAGGATATTATTAACCACAGCATTAAAAGCTCTAAGATACCCATAAATAAATCTAATAAGTGATATGTAAGATTGTTATTGAGAAAGCAACAAAACTTTATTGAAGAAAGAGAGAAAGAATGTACTATATTCATGGATGGGTGGGTTCAGTACTTTAAAGATGACAATTTTGGGCCAGGCGCAGTGGCTCACGCCTGTAATCAGAGCACTTTGGGATGCCAAGGCAGGCGGATCACGAGGTCAGGAGACTGAGACCATCCTGGCTAACATGGTGAAACCCCGTCTCTACTAAAAATACAGAAAATTAGCCGGGCGTGGTGGCGGGCGCCTGTAGTCCCAGCTATTCGGGAGGCTGAGGCAGGAGAATGGCGTGAACCTGGGAGGCGGAGCTTGCAGTGAGCTGAGATTGCACCACTGCACTCCAGCCTGGGCGACAGAGCGAGACTCCGTCTGAAAAAAAAAAAAAAAATTTTTTTCCCAAATTTACCTATAAATCCAATACAATTTCAATAAAAATTTCAGTAGGGTTTTTCAAAGAACTTGACAAGATGATTCTTAAATGCATACGAAAGAATAAAAATTCAAGAATAGGCTAGACGATTGTGGAGGAGAAGGAGGCAGAGAAGAAGGAAAAGAAAAAAAGCGAGGTGGTTATCCTTTTGAATATTGATACTACATTATCATGTAAAACTACACTAAACAATGTGATATTGCCACAGGGAATAGACAGTGTAGGAATAAAACCACTTAGATATGTAAATTTGGAATATGACAGAGATAACATCACAAATCACTGGGCAAAGAATGAGACTATTTATTAAATGATGCTGAGACATCACCTTATAGAAAAAGATAGGTCCAACTATTTATATAAAAGAGGGTAAAACTGGGTACTACTTCATAGCATACACAAAGTCGCCTAAATGTGAAAAGCTAAATTTAAAAAAAAATGTATAGAATACTTTGATGACATCTGAGTACTGCCATATTACTTATAATGCTAAAAGCATAAACCATATTGAGAAAAGAAAGTATTGAGAATGTAACTACATTAAACTAAATACTTCCATGTATCAAGATGACAACAAAAAGAAGGTCAATAGCTACCCTGGGAAGGTGTTTACAACCTATGTAACTGACTATATTGGCAGAATGTCATAGAATTCTTTTAAAATCAGACAACATGAAAATCCAAGAAAAAAAAAAGCATAAATAGATAATAAACATATGAAAAGATGCTCTTACCTCTCTATTAATCAAAGAAAAGTCCAAATGAGAATAATAATGAAATACCACCTCTTACCAATAAGATTGGCAAAAATCAGTGAACCCAATGATATGAAGAATGGATGGAGTTAGTGAGTAATGGAAAACCTTATACAGTGCTGGGAGGACTGCAAGTTGGTACAATTACTTTAAAGAGCAATTTTGGAATAACTAAAAACAAAATGTTAATATGAGTAACCTATCAGGCAGAAATTTGACTTCTAGATGTTTACCAGAGAGTAAGTGCACAAGGAGGTACATTCAAGACGATTCATTGAAACATTGTTCATAATAGTAAAATAACTGGAAAAAGACCCCGCAAATGTTATAAAATTATGTACTTTTTTAAAAAAAGACAAATCATTTTTATGGATGCATACATGTTTTGAGAAAGTATATAATGATACACAGCAATATCCATATAGCAGTGGGATATGGCAAAGGGCTCCAGGGCCAGATTGCCTGGCACACCAGCTGTGTGGCCTTGGACAAGCTGCTTAACCAATTTTTTCTCAACCTCTCATCTATAAAATGAGGGATAATAATAGTATCTATGTCATATGTCTGCAGTGGGCATTTAAGGAGTTAATGTATGTAAAGTGCTTAGAATACTGCCTGGCATATAGTAAATTTGCGGTTTTTATTACCATCATTATCATCATCATTGCTGCTGTCATCAACATCATCATCAAGACAATGGTTACCTCTGGGAAGTAAGGGGGAAGGATAGAGAGAAATCTACAGCTTTATGTATAAGTAAATATGCCTACATATTAACATATATTAAATTCGAGTTTAATATGAATACATTGTCGGGTGTATTTTAGTATATGGCTGTTGATGTCATATAACTTGGTTTTTGCTGTGTGTTTCAGATTGTTCATATATTAAAAGTGTTTTTTATGTAAAAACATGACTATTCTGTGAAATATTACAGAAAAATGTTTAAACTCTATTGTGGATTGAGTGACCATAAGATGAAGGTATTCTAGGAACATGTTTTTGGGCAAATGCTTGACAGCTAGCTAGCAACAAGCACGTTACAATTGCAAGTTACAAGTTAATATTTGAAAAAAGAAAAACCAGAGAAGTTAAAAGTATTTCTTTTTAGGCACATCTGAGATCCAAAGTAGCAGGAAAAAAGGAGAGAAATACAGTTTCTAGGGAGGACTTAAACACACAGGACCTGGAGATGCCACAGAAATACTGTTGGTTGATGTAAGTATTAGAAAAATATATTCACTGAGAAAACTATTATAGTATCCTGTAGAACATTTGTTCATTTTTAAATGAATATTTATTGTTCTTGAATTATGTATACATTTATGTTTTCTGTTTGTCTTTTTGCCTGAGGCAGACTTCAGCTATATTTTAAAGAGGAACATAAAGAAAACTTTTATATTCTTTATGTGCATATACCATAATAAAGGCTTTTATGGCTATATTCCTAGAAAGACGATTCTCTGTCTTGGTGCTTTCAGTGGCAAGTGACAATAACCATCGACACCTCTCTTAAACAATAGAGCTTCATTGTTTGCAAACCTAAGGAGTCTGGGGGGAAGCCGTGCTAGGGTTGGTTCGGCTGCTCAACAACACCCACAAGACTCAGGCTTTTTCTGGCTGCTTATTTTGCCCTCCTCTGTGTTGGGATGTTTTGCCCAAGGTCATGAGATCGCTGCAGCAACGCTAAGCATCATGTCTTCCCACAGCCAAGTTCAAAGGCAGAAAGCAAATGGGGTAGCAGAACTCTTGCTCACCTCCTGTTTTATCAGACAGGAGAATCTTTCCCAGATGCCACTCAAGAGAATTTCTCTTCCACCACCTTGGTGACCAGAACTGAGTCACAAGGACATCCCTAAATTGTTCACTGGCAAATGGAATTGGGATTGTCATGACTGTGTGAGGCTCATCACGAATTTGTCTCCTAGGACTGGAATCATACCCTTCTGGCCTATTGCCACCTATATCTGAACAAAACCAGGGTTGTATTACCAAGGAGGAAGAGCCACAAAGAGCAACATGGGCGAGTCTTACGGAATGGAAAAGGCAAAGGCGGAAAACAGAGAAAACTCAGAATCGTGTAGTACCTACTCAGTTTTCTCTAATGAGATATTTCACTTGTGGCAGACACTGTTGGCTGTTGGGAATTACCCAGCTCTTTCTTGACAGGAGTACTAGATTTGTTTATATATTGGGGGGCCAAGTGTTTTCCAAAGGACTCACCTAGTGGTGAATCTTAATTGTTCTGTACCCATTGTGGTAAGTCCATCCCTCTTGCCAGAGACTGCTTTACGAATGAGAAACAGAATGTGAAGGGAATTGGTGGAGCCACTAGAAAGGGGCAGGAGAGAGGAGACCCTCTCCGTGGTCATGGAGCATTGTGGTACAAGGGTGTCTTTACTGTCACTGCTGCTGCCATGGTGCAAGCCTGAGGGGTGCAGGGCTTTAGCCACCATAGTGAAAATGGGCCCTGGATGATACCGTTGAGCTCTAGATTAATTAGCCATTTAACCACTCGACTCCCAAACTTCTTGAAGAAATAACCATTTCTCTTCTTGGCTTAGGCCATTTTTGTTTGATTTTTCTGTTGCTTGCAGTCGTCGAATCATCCTGATACCATACTCACACTGAAATGTATAAAGCAAGTAATTTAGTGAGAGATTTTGAAAATCTAGATAGATAAGGAGCTAACAGAACACATCTGGCTGCTTTAAACTGGTTTGAATCCACATGTTCAGAATAATCAAGTCCCACAATATTTAAAGGAAACCTTTTATTAAAGGTTTCCTATGTACAGTACTTTTCTGGATCCCACGATGAGGCAGAGACTGAGAGGGCATAGGGATACAAAAAAGTACAAAATGTATTATCCTTAAATACAAGAAGTTTATAATGCAGTTGAGGAGAACATTTGACAGTAAAAATCCTAAATCAGATATCAGTTTTAAGGTGGTCCCATTATTTTCAAGGATGGCACCTATTATCAATCAAGCAATAAATTGTACTATCATATCATAATGTATCAAATGTTAGAATCCCTCACCACACAAAAATCACTGGGTCCTAAAGTATATAAGACAAATCTTTAAATTCATAAGATCAGTCCTTTTTTTGAAATAGCTGCTGGCATCTGAATAGATTTACTTTACCCCTAAGCAAACTGAACATTCATAAAGACACAAGTCCAATTTTTCACTGAAGCATTTTACCATTTATGAACCATCATAGACTCATTAATTTAGTAGAGTCTAAATTAATGAGACTTCACCGTATTTGCATTTGAGTATGGTGATTTCCAGTTGGATGGTTTATCTTTAAATTTGTGGATGAAAATAAAGGTAACAGAGATGACAGAGAGCAGGTTGACCTGCTCACACTTGATGTATACGTTTTGGTATTTGTGGAGAAAGTGCCCAAGGCAAGAAAGACTCTAAGTAGTGATGGGTGCATTCTGCCTTCCTGGATACCCTGAGGTAGATGAAGAGTGCTGAGCCTTGGCAGGAAGGCAGCAACCCAGATATGAAATACTTTGGTTCTGAATGTGTCTACCAGAGCATATATTTATTAAAATTCCATTCTAGACCATAAAGCAAATGAATCAATAAATAAAGCAGTAGCTCCCACTAGCTAAGTCAGGTTTGTTTTGTATTTTGTTGTAGTGACTTCTAAATAGACTTTTGTTGTAATGTGAGTGATTTAGCAGCCCTGGCTTTATTTTTATTTTACAATATTTAATTGCCAAGATATCGTATATATTCAAGGTGTACAATGTGATGATTTGATATGCATACACATTGTGTGCTGACTACCACAAGTTAATTAACACATCCATTGCCACTCATAGTTACGTGTGTGTATATGAGAGAGAGAAAGAGACAGAGATGAGGACACTTAAAATCTGTTCACTTATCAATCTTCATGTAAACAATACAGTATTATTAACTATAATCACCAAGCTATACATTAGATCCCCAGAGCTTACTCATCTTATAACTGAAAGTTTGTATTCTTTGAGCATTTCCCCATTTCTCCCACTCTCCAGCATCAAGGGATGAGAGGGTGTTTCAATTTCTACAACATTCTCTTCATCAGAACGATTGCTGTCTCTATTAGTCCATTCTTGCATTGCTATATAGAAATAATGAGACTGGCCTGGGCGCGGTGGCTCATGCGTATAATCCCAGCGCTTTGGGAAGTCAAGGCAGGCAGATCGCGCGGTCAAGAGATCGAGATCATCTTGGCCAACATGGTGAAATCCTGTCTCTACTAAAAATACAAAAATTAGCTGGGCGTGGTGACACGTGCCCGTAGTCCCAGCTACTCAGGAGGCCAAGGCAGGAGAATCGCTTGAACTCGAGAGGTGGAGGTTGCAGTGAGCCGAGATGGCACCATTGCACTCCAGCAAAAAAAAAAAAAAAAAAAAAAAAAAAAGAAATACCTGAGACTGGGTAATTTATAAAGAAAAGAGGTTTCGCTGGCTCACGGTTCTTCAAGTTGTGCAGGAGGCATAGCAGCTTCTGCTTCTGGGGAGGGGCCGCTCAGGAAGTTTCTAATCGTGGCAGAAGGCAAAGTGGGAGCGAGGCACTTCACAGGGCTGGAGAAGGAGGAAGAGAGAGAGTGGGAAGATGCCACACACTCTTAAACAACCAGATCTCAGGATAACTCACTCACTCACTGTCAGTGAGAACTGTACGGAGCGGCCAGTGCTAAACCATTCATGAGAAACTGCCCGCATGATCCAGCCACCTTCCATCAGGCTCCACCTCCAACGCTGAGCTTACAATTGAACATGAGATTTGGGTGGGGACAGGGATCCAAACAATATCACTGTAAGGGGTATCTGCCCTCCACTTCTCATGGAATGCTGCAATCTTAGAGGAGAGCATTACTCCGTTGATTGTTAAAGGAGCCTGTTTTAGCGTCAAGGTCATGAAAGACAAGAAAGGAAGCTCTCCCATACTGGAGGTGACTGAAGAGGTGTGACAACTTAGTACAATGTGGTGCATCCTGGATTGAATCCTAGAGTAGAAAAAGGACGGTAATGGAAAAACTGAGAAACCCCAAATAAACTCTACAGTTCAGTTCATAGTATTACACCATGTTAATTTCTTAGTCTGGATTAATGTATCAAGGCTACATAATACGCAACCGTAGGATGCAGAGCCTACAAAAACACTCTGAATAGCTTCACAGTACATTTTTATTTTTTTTAGGCGTTTAAATTTACCGCATCGGCCTAAATTAAACTTTTTAAAAGTAAAACACTTTTAATAAATTATCTTCTGTGCGACAGAAGAGACAACATGTTTTTCTCCAGAGAAACTGATGATGTTTGCAGAGTGATTATTGGGTATAGAACCTACTTTGAGGAAATTCAGGCAAGTTGCTTGACTTTATTTTAAGGTAAATATAATGACCACTATATAGGCTATATGGACATAGCTCATTTTCTCAGGTGAGATTTATGGAAGTGAGGAAAAGGTTAAAGTATACACTGGCAAGGCTGCTACTCATTACCCGCTTGTCAGTTTGTTTACCAGCTGTGTTCTGAGAAAGAACTAGGGTTCTGGGAAGTTAAGAGGCAGGCCAAGGAGGTTATTGGGAAGTGAGAGTGTGGACCTTGGGTTTCCAGCCTTGCGTGTATAACAGCTGTCCTTCAACCTGTACTTTGGAGATATTTTCTGCGTAAGATTTCATTTGGTCAAAATGTTGCATTGCATGGATTTGTCCATGGAGGGGTTCAGAGGTTCTCTTTTGTATTTTTAAACTATTCTTATGGAAAATGTCAAATATCAACAAAAAATAGAGAAATTAGTTGAGTGAATCCTCATGTACTGATCAACCAGCTTCAATAACGATCAACTCGTGGCCATTCTAGTTTCATCTATACCATAATCACTCCCCCAGCAACAGCTCTCATGTGATTATTTTGCAGTAAATCCCAGACATTACATCATTTTATCTGTAAATATTTCTTTATGTATCTTTAAGTGATATCATTTTTGTAAAAAACATAACCACAATATCCTTATCATACCTTAAAAAATGAAAAATAATGCCTCATCAAATGTAAATTTCCGTAGTTACTCATAAGATTTTTTTTTTATAGTTTGTTTAAACAAGATCCATGCCTTGCTTTTGGTTTTTATGTCTCTTAATTGTCATATAATCTAAAGGTCCTGCCTTTTGCAATGGTTTGTTCATTCTGCAGAGCTTTCCAGTTTCTGGGTTTTGCTGATTAGGTCCTTGTGGTATCATTTAACACATTCTTCTGTCTCTAGGCTTTTCTTCTGCTGACTGTTCTGTAAACATTCTTTTCCATGCTGGTCTCTGTTCTGGCACCAGTGGTGATCTCATTCACTGCCACGGCTTTATTCCAGCCCACTTGAGATATGCACACCCAACTGCTGGGTAGAAACCACCACTTAAGTAGCCCACGGTCACCTCCAATTTCAAAAAGTCTGTCAAAAACAGACGGCAGTCTTCTCTCCCTTCATCTACCAGACTTCATCCCTGCAGTGTTCCTTCTCCTCAGTGAATGGAACCACATTCTGCACCAAGGCGATGCCAGGAACATGGGCTCCACCTATGACTCCTTTCTCTTCTGCACCCCCTACATCCAATCCATTCCAGTCCCTGTTAATTCTCCCAGAACCATCTAACCCGTCCACTTCTCTCCATGTCCAAGGCCAGCAATCTTGTTGATGCCACTAGTATCTCTAATCCTGGATTGTTTTAGCAGCATCCTAACTAGTTTTCCTGTCACAATTCCTGCCTTATTTTAAATTATTTTTCCATTCTGCATGTAGAATGGTCTCTTGAAAATAAACCTGATTGGGTTGGGCATGGTGGTTCATGCCTGTAATCCCAGCACTTTGGGAGGGCAAGGCGAGTGGGTCACCTGAGGTCAGGAGTTCGAGACCAGTCTGGCCAACATGGTGAAACCCCATGTCTACTAAAAATACAAAAACTAGCCAGGCGTGGTGGTGGGCACTGGTAATCCAGCTACTCGGGAGGCTGAGGCAGGAGAATCGCTTGAACCCGGGAGGTGGAGGTTGCAGTGAGCCAAGATTCTGCCATTGCACTCCAGCCAGGGCAACAAAGTGAGACTCCATCTCAAAAAAAAAAAAAAAAAAAAAAAAAAAGAAATCTGATCATGTTGCTCTCCTATTTAGAACCCTTCAATGGTTCTCTATTGCTCTGAGAATAAAAGCTAAATTGTTAAACACAGAAAGCCCTTTAGAATCTGAACCCTGCTTACTTTTCCAAATTTATTTCTCCCCTCCTTTCCCCCTACCTTCTATCCTGCACCCCAGTCATGAGAGACTCCTCCTGTATCTCCAGATGTGCCTCCAAGCGCTCATGCCTTTCTCCATTACCCTCATTCCTTTCCCCCCTCACTTGCTTAAACCCTACTTGAGTGTGGACTTCTTCTGTTATGTGCCTTCGGATCCCCTCAGTGTAACCACCCAAGGACTGTTTTAGTTATTCCTCCAGTATGTTCTCACACACCTGGATTTAGCCCTAATCATAGCACTGCTTGTATCCCACTGCTTGTATGTGTATGTGGCAGTGCTTACTATGTGCCAGGTTTTGGTTAGGACCTGGGTATAGGCAAAGAACATAACATGCTTCCAACCCTTAAGGAGATTACTGTGTAGCATTTAATTAATGAATTGGCTGAATTGATGAAGAAATGTGATGGTTGATTTTACGTGTCAACTTGACTGGGTTAGGGATACCTAGATAACTAGTAAAAATATTATTCTTGGGTGTGTCTGTGAGGTTGCTTCTAGAAGACATGAGCATTTGAATCCTCAGACTGAGTAAAGCAGACTGCCCTCACCAATGTGGGTGGGCATCATTCAATCCATTGAGGGGCTGGATAGAATAATACAGTGGAGGAGTAAAGCATTCGCTTTCTCCTGTAGAGAAAAGCGATGTCTTTTGTAGAGCTGGGACGTCTATCTTCTCCTGCCCGTGGACATCAGAGCTCCAAGTTCTTGGAACTTTGAACTCTGGAACTTACACCAGTGCCCCTCACCTCCTTCTCAGGCCTTTGATCTCAGACTGAAAATTACAGAATTGGCTTCCCTGGTTCTCTGGGCTTTGAACTCAAGACTAATTTACATAATTGGCTTTCCTGGGTCTCCAACTTGCAGATGATATACCATGGGACTTCGTGGCTTCCATAATCTTATGAGCCAATTTCCCTAATAAAGCTATTCTTATATATCTCTCTACATAGGTATCCTATTGGTTCTGTTTCTCTGGAGAAACCAGACTAATACAAAGAGTAAATGAATAAATGAATGGTTCAATCAATCAACAAGTGAAAATGCTCATGTAAATGCAACCTAGGTCTGAATAGATTAAAGGTAAACAAGATAATCCTGATTTTCAAAAACTTCTATCAGGACAGGCATAGTGGTTCAGCCTGTAATGCCAGTACTTTGGCAGGCCGAGGTGGGCAGATCACCTGAGATCAGGAGTTCAAGACCAACCTGGCCAACATGGTGAAATCCCGTCTCTACTAAAAATACAAAAATTAGCTGGGTGTGGTGGTGTGTGCCTGTAATCCCAGCTACTCGGCAGGCTGAGGCAGGAGAATTGCTTGAACCTGGGATACAGAGGTTGCAGTGAGCCGAGATCACGCCATTGCAGTCCAGCCTGGGGCACAAAGGTGAAACTCTATCTCAGAAAAAAAAAAAAAGCTTTTATCAGCAGAAGTCCTTTTGTCTTTTAATAGAAATTACTCAGGTTCATTCAATAACAAATCCATTATTCACTTAATTTTGCTTGACAGGGCTTTCTTAAATGTGGCAAAACAAATTTATATTTGAAGCATTTCCCACATAAAAGTGAAGTCATAATACAGCACATAAAACTTTGTGATAAAGCTATTGGTTAACAAGCTTCTAATATTTAGTACCTCCTTTGTAAGTACAGGAGATAAAGATTTTTGAAGACATTCTGGAAACAATTTCAGTAAAAAGTTAGATACAATATTATATATTTTTTCTTTCAAAATACTAAAGTGTATAATAGTCCCCCTTCTTTGTAAGATACACTATTAATATGAAGCTTCCATGACTATTTATGACATGTATCTTTGTATCAAAGAAAGCCTGCTGTGACTCTTTTTGAAAGTATTGGTTGGTACACATTTAAAAAAATATAGGCCAGGCATGATGGCTCAAACCTGTAATCCCAGCACTTTGGGAGGCCAGGGTGGGCAGGTCTCTTTTTTTTTTTTTTTTGAGATGGAGTTTCGCTCTTGTTGCCCAGACAGGAGGGCAATGGCACAATCTCGGCTCACTGTAACCTCCGCCTCCCGGGTTGAAGTGATCCTCCTGCCTCAGCCTCCCGAGTAGCTGGGATTACAGGCGCATGCCACCACGCCCAGCTAATTTTGTATTTTTAGTAGAGCTGGAGTTTCTCCATGTTGGTTAGGCTGGTCTCGAACTCCTCGCCTCAGGTGATCCACCCGCCTCGGCCCCCCAAAGTGCTGGGATTACAGGCATAAACCACCGCACCCGGCCGGGCAGAATTCTTGAGTCCTGGAGTTCCAGACCAGATTGGTCAACATGGCAAAACTCCGTCTCTACAAAAAAATTCCCTAATAAATCTCTTCCTGTATTTCTCTCTGTATATATATCCTATTGGCTCTGTTTCTCTGGAGAACCCAGACTAATACGAGGAGTAAATGAATAAAAGAAAAAATAAATGAATCAATCAATGTAAATGCAACCTAGGTTTGAATAGACTAGGTTGCATTTAACCAGGCATGGTGGCACACACCTGTCATCCCAACTTCTTGGGAGGCTGAGATGGGAGGATCAGTTGAGCATGAGAGGTCAAGGTTGCAGTGAGCTATGGTCATGCCGTTGCACTCCAGCCTGGGTGACACTGCAAGATCCTGTCTCAAAAAAAAAAAAAAACAAAAAAGAAAATTTAGTTCCTAAAACAAGTCCATACTGCTAATATTTATACTATTCTCTTTTAACAGATGGGCTTGGGTCCTCTTTTGATTTGTCAATAATGCAATAAAGAAATTCTGGTTGCCTTTATTGACATCCCTAAAGTAAGAGTCTTCCCACCAGCCCCTACCACGACCCCTCCCCTGCATTGTGGCCTCTCTGTGGCTCAATGTAATACAAGGGAGAGACCAGCGCGGGCTGCAGACCTTAGAAAACAGCATTACATCATCATGATACAAGAAAGTGAGATGATGGTGTGATTTTTCAAACTCAGTTCCAAGGAATAAACATCAAAGAATTATGTAGGTTATTAAGTCTCATCAAGAAAAAGCATCCTTTGCTAGCTCCCTCCCAGGTCATTCCCCTTTCCTTACTTAAAATGCATATTCCATAAAATTACTATCGGGAGAACTAGGAGAAGCAAAGCTGCAAACTCTCCACGAAGCCCCAGTTTCTGATGGCGTATCCATAAGAAATTCCATTAAGGATGTCAGAGGCCCTCAATGTGTACTGGCGAGTCAGCACTTGAAAACCAACATCTAAGCAAAGTTCTTCCAGATTCTCAGCTTGAGCAATAACAAGAATAGCTATAAGCAGCCGAGCAAAGTTTAGCATCACGGGGAAAAACCTACACAGCAAATAAGAAAAGGTAAAGCAAGCTTGTTCTCATTAATTAGTCTTAGCCAAATAAAGAGTAGAGGACTCTAAAATATGAGTTGGGTTGAAATCTTAATTCAATGATTCTCATTGTACCTAAGGTAATAAATTTACGTTGGAATACAGCTTAATCCACATCCTATTAATTATGATATGTAATTTTGAAATTGCCATTACTTTCTAATCCTTGCCCTGGGTTATTTAGGAAAATTTTGAATTGCCAGGTACCCTTAATTTTTATGTTTGTATACTTGTGTCAAAACTTTCAAGTTTTATTGCATTTCTTGCTGGCATAATTTCTTAGTTTAGCATTTTATTGACTTTTTGTGAATTCTAATATGAATATGTATAAATGTTTTATTATATGTAGTCTCTTACAAGAATTAGTTTATGTTGTTTCTTGACCATGGTAACGATGATTATTTAAATCTTAGGTATTTTTTCCTGCTTACAAGATCCATCACCATTTCTTTTATGCAGTGTTTTTATATTCTTGAATTCTCAGCTGTATTTTTAGTGAGCAGGAAGTTTTCAGATAATTTTTTTCAGAATTGACATATATGGGCATATTTTCTGAATCCCAGAGTGAATCTATGAATGTCTCTGGTTACATTTTTACATAAAACAATACTGGCGTAATATAAAATACTTGGGTCATATTCTTTCCAGCAAAATTATATTGAAATCGTTTCCTTTTTCAGGCATTTATTTTTGTGGTGAAAAAAAAGCCTATCTATTTTTTTCATTATCTTCAAATTCAGTTATTTTTATTAAGTTTTTCTGATGTTAATTTTTATTTTATTTAAATATGTAAGTCCTTCTCCTGTTAAAAGAAAATTATGTGTTAAGTTCTTCCATTATTGCTTCTCTTTGCCCTTTTGGTTTTTCCACCTGGAAATACTTTTTTTTGTGTATATGAAGTCTCCTGATTTTCTCTTCAGGCAATCCCTTTTCCATATATACATACGCGCGTGTGTGTGTGTACATGTATATACACATATATATACACAAATATGTATACATGTATTTAAACTAATAGACTTTTCTTTTCATTTTTAGCCATTTTAGATTTACAGGAAAAAAAAGAGTGAAAAGTGCAGAGAGTTCTCATATGTCCCCCTTTTCCTCCTTTCAATTTTCCCTAATATTAACATCTGGTGTTAGTATGGCACATTTGTTACAATCAATAAACCAATATCAATACATTAATATTATCAACTACAGTTTATAGTTTACCTTAGGGTTCACTCTGTGTTATATTTTCTGTGAGTCTTAAATGTATAAGGACATATCCATCATTACAGTAACCTACAGAATAAGAGTTTCAATGTCTTAAAGATTCTCTATGCCCTACTTCTGCATTCCTCTCTTCTACCTCAAACCCCAAGCAACCACTGATCTTGCTGTCTCCATAATTTTACTTTTTTTAGAATGTCATATACTTGGATTCATGTTGGTGACTTTGTCAGGCTCACTTCTTTCACTTAGCAATATGGATTTATTTCCTCTATGCCTTTTCATAGCTCTATTAATTATGTCTTTTTGTTGCTAATTCCATTTTATGCATATATCACAGTTTGTTTATCCATTCATCTATTTAAGGACATCTTGGTTGCTCCCAGATTATGGCAATTGTGGATAAAGTCGCTATAAACATTTGTGTGCAGGTTTTTGTGTGGACGTAAGTTTTTAACTCATTTGGGTAACTATTAAGGAGCGTGATTGCTGGATCATATGGTAAAAAGTATGTTTAGTTTTATTGGAAACTGTCCAATTTTCTTCCAAAGTGATTGTACCATTTTGGCTTTCCCACCAGCAATGAATGAGAGTTCCTGTTGCTCCACATTCTTGCCAGCATTTGGTGGTGTCAGTGTTTTGGATTTGGTCATTCTAATAGGCGTGTAGTGGTGTTGCATTGTTGTTTTAATTTGCAATTCCACAGTGACATATAATGTAGAACTTTTTATATGCTCTTTTGCCATCTGTATATTTTCTTTGGTGAGGTGTTTGTTCAGACCTTTTGTCCACTTTTTAAATTGGATTATTTGTTTTCTGATTGTTGAGCTTGAAGAGTTCTTTATATATATCCAATACCAGTCTTTGTATGATTTGTGTTTTGCAAAGATTTTCTCCTGTTGTGTGGCTTATCTTTCCATCCTTTTAACTGTCTTTTGCAGAGAAGAAGTCTTTAATTTTAATGAGGTCCAACTTACCTTTGTTTTCTTTTATGAATCATGTTTCTGGTGTTGTATCTAAAAAGTCATTCTCAAACTTAAGGTCACCTGCTTTTTCTCCTGTGTTTTATTCTCAGAGTTTTGTAGTTTTGTATTTTACACTCAAGTCTATGATCCTTTTTGAGTCAATTTTGTGAAAAGTGTAAGATCTGTGTCTAGGTTCACTTTTTTGCATGTTGATGTCCAGTTGTTCTAGCACCATTTCTTATATTTTTAGAATAATTTTCTCCAGTTATCCTGTCTCTGAGATCTGAAAGAACTTGTTGAACTTTTCCTCCCGCTCACTGATTTGACTTTCTGTATTCTCTAGTCCTATGTTTCCTAATTCTATTGACATTTTATTGATAGTTTCTAATTCAGTATTAGCTTTTTACCTGATTGTTTCCTTAGCTCAGATTGTTTTGATGAATAAGCAACGACCTCTCCGATATGTTTTGAAAAAATGAACCAAAGGGTTTTGAATTTAAACTTTTGTATATAAATTAAATGGACATTCATTCTGGTGAAAGAATCTGTTTACCTCTGTTGTTCTGCCACACATGTTAATAGCAAAATATATGATATTTACTGTTCAAAGGTATTCCAGTTTGGAGAAGAAATTATATAATTAGTCTCTATAAAATGATAAAACTGAATTATTTTTCTGTATGGTTCGGCTGGGCCTTGTTCATATATGTGTCCCTACAGAGTTTTTATAGAGAAAAGAAATTGATAATTATTCTTTATTGTGGTACTCTGTGCCCTACACACAGCTCAATTCATTACAAACATGCTGTTTATTTAACCCTCCCAACAACTCTACGAGTGATAATTATCATTATCCGCATTTCACTGATGCAAAAACTGATGCCCAGAGTTTGAGAATGGGGTCGGGGAGAGTTCTGTGCTTTTCCTCTTTCTTTACTCTGCATGAGCCTGGAGGTAGGAAATCGTTGTTTCTTTCTCTTTGCTTCTTTGTTTTATTGGGTGGGTGGGATGTGGGGAGGTCAAAGGGAAAGTCCTTTGGCCCAGGCCGGCATCTGGCTCCCCATCCGTGGAATATCTGGGGTGGCAGTAGGGATAGAAAATGAGTGAGAGCAGAGGCAGATTCCCCTTTTTAAGAGGCTGAGGGCCAGGTGCAGTGGTTCACGCATGTAATCCCAGCACTTTGGGAGGCCAAGGCGGGTGGATTGCTTGAGCCCAGGGGTTTGAGACTAGCCTGGGCACAAGGCAAAACCCTGTCTCTACAAAAAATTAAAAAAAAAAAAAAATAGGCAGGCATGATGGCACACACCTGTGGTCTCAGCTACCTGGGAGGCTGAGGTGGGAGGATCACTTAACCTGGGAGGTCAAGTCTGCAGTGAGCCATGATTGTGCCATAGCACTCCAGTCTGGGGAACGGAGAGAGACCTCTCTCTCTCTCTCCGCGCCCCCCCGCCACACACACACACGAGGCTGGGGGTGACTCCTTCTATAGACAGAGTAGCCAGGCTAGAGACCTACCAGCCTAGTAAAGCTACCAGCAAGCGTACCCATTGGCTGAAATCCTGACTTTGAGAGCTGTCGACATTTTTAGGATTATGACATGGTGCAGGAAAAATGCAAAGCCCAAAACCTCGACCAAGCTGGAGAGATGGAACACACTGGACACACTGTTCGCCTGGACTTGTTAAACACTCATAGATTGAGAGACTGGATACAATGGCCACACCCCAGATACATGAACTTAACCAGAGACTGGCCCAGCCCATGCATATTTTAGACCCAGTGTTGAGCAAAATTAAGCCCTGAACACAGAGTCTCCCAGACACACAACAGGCCTGACACAGGATCTACTTTGTATACTCAGAGCAGTGTTGACACACCACCATCCCAGACCTGCTAGCCATCTAGTTCATGTTGACAACCCCAGACCCAGACTGCTTCCTGGCACCATAAGAGATCTTGCTCACTGGAACTAGAGTGAGGGAGATTGGAAAGGAGGCCAATTTGAGATTAGCTGGAGTCTCCAGCACAGTACCTTTGTCCCTTTTCCAGCCATATAAAACCCTGCTACTACAAATGTGGTCCATGGACCAAGAGACTTGGTATCACCCAGAAGTTTGTTAGAAATACAAAAACTTAGGCCCCACCTCTGACCTACAGAGTTAAAATTTGCATTTAATACGTTCCCCAAGGACTTGTACGCACTTTAAAGAATGAGAAACACTAACACAAATTCTTAAGTACGTTACCGGAAGTTTGAGCTGGGCATGATTTTTACAGGATCATGCAGGATTGTAGCCAAATAACAGGCAAGCATCCATTGTCTGTGTAAAAACATGCTTGTTAACACATAAATGTCATGATGAACAGGTACTGTAACAAGTAGGGAGGGATAATTTATAGGTAGTGGTTTGAAAGCTTTATTTTCTTAATCTTCTAAAATACAAAACATTATATTATATATAAAAGATAAGGATATCTACATACTCCTTTGAACCTAATCCAGTGCCAACCAGAATTTATAAAAAGCCATATATGCTACTGAGTTAGTTACAGGGATAAACGTTTGGCAGAATCTGCCTAGTCTCCCTCAAAATCTGGTATAATCACAGCCAGGTACTCACTCCTCACTCACTGGAGCTAATTGTAATTCCTGAGAAGATCGAGATTGTTAATTATGCTTACAATAAAATATATGAAAAACAAATGAAATACGCTACAACTTTATAAACAATTCCTAGAAGCTGCTAGAATGGTTTAGGTTTCCAGGTGTGTCTCATTTCTCGCAGCTACCCATCCCCATGAGGACTCTTCTATGCCAATTGCTGAATCTGGTCCCCTCATTTTGAACTATTGACTGCGTGAGTGCTGATTTGTCTTGTTTGCTCCTCCTGTCACAGGGAGAATCTGTGTTTGTCCGGCATTGAAAGTTGAGATGGGTTCTGCCAAGATTGTTTGCATTCCCTTTCAAACTGTTCAGACCTAGATGAAGAGAAAAGGGAAAAGTTTATATTTGTGTCCTTTTTCTTTGCCGGATTAGAATTCCAACTGCCTCTAAGGCCTAGGATGTGAGCAGTGATCACCCCTTCCCCCTACAACACACACACGAAGGCAACAGCCAGGTGACCATGGGCTGCTGGCCTCAGAGAAGTGATGTATTAGCAAAAAAGAAAGAAAAAAAGGCCTCTTTTTCTAGGTATTGGGCTTCTAATGCCTATATTCCCCAAACGTAGATTTTGGAAAAAATGTTCTTCCTTGTGATTAGAGAAGCAATGAGATTTTTAGGTGAGGGATGGCAATTCCCACCCCCGAGGCTCCAACTCTCAACTTTCCAGCAACCACCACCACCAGCAAAAAAAGGCCTTTCTCTAGGCACAAGGTCCTTCTGCTCACCAACCAGCCTGCATCGCCATATGCATCCACAGGGGGCATTATTTTCTGCTGGGACCATCCAGCTCTAGTGTCCTTTTCTTTCTTTCTTTCCTATGTCTTTCTTTTTTTTTTCTTTTCTTTTTCTTTTGAGACGGAGTCTTGCTCTGTCACCAGGCTGGAGTGCAGTGATGTGATCTTGGCTCACTGCAGCTTCCGCCTCCTGGGTTCAAGCGATTCTCCTGCCTCAGCCTCCCAAGTAGCTGGGATTACAGGTATGCACCACCATGCCCAGCTTATTTCTGTATTTTTAGTAGAGATGGGGTTTCTACCACGTTGGCCAGGATGGTGTCGATTTCTTGACCTCGTGATCCGCCTGCCTTGGCCTCCCAAAGTGCTGGGATTACAGGCACAAGCCAACGCACCCAGCCCTGGTGCTTTTTCTAATTGCCACAAAGGCACCATATGTGTTTGCGGAGATCTATGCAGGATTCCTAAGAAAGGGCTCTGTTTCTTGACCTCAATTTAGGCCAAGGGAAGTAAGGAGAGGAGGCAGATTTATATGACATGATCTGCATTCCCCACACAGAGTTCTGGGAAGCCATGAAGATCTTTCAGAAGCAACTCTATGGGGCACTTCTAGGCAAAAGGGGCCTCTGCCTCATGCAGTTTCCTGTGCTCAAGAAGGAAGCAGGAGTAGCAGAGAAACCACTGCATCTGAGGGGCCTTACAGAAGGACAGAGGGACAACTCAGCAGGGACCTTTAGGGTCATGGAGGAAACATGAAGGGAATAGCTGGGGGTGGGTGAGGCGGGGGAAGAGAATCATAACCCATATCCAAACAATCAACACTATTGCCCCTTGACCTGACTTCCATTCCACTCTCCTGACAAATGCACATCTCCCTAGTATATAAGCGCACCCGGACTGACAGGGGCAAAGACCAATAGAAAGGGCAGTGGACCTGGAGTTGATGAAGTTTGTTTCCTCCAATATGGTAGACTAGAAGCTTGGAACAGAATATAAGCTGCCACGGGGGGGGGGGGGGGGGGAATAAGACACTTTTCTTGCTTCCTTCCATTTCCAGCCTGAGAATCGTAACCTATTAACACTTCCTTCTTCTGCCCTGGTTGTACCACTGTTTATTTTTGAGAAAAAGATTTCTAATACCACTTAACATCGCACCGTTAATCAGCACTATGTGTTTTTTTCCTTTGCTTAACTTGGCAAATGATGTGTTCATTTGAAAAAGGGTCGTTTTCTTTTTGTTTATTTCTTGGCATGATTCTCAAAATCAGCCTTTAAGGAGTTCATAAGCAAATTCAAATTTTTCTGATAATAATGGAGATACCACTAAGGCTTACATTTTGGGCAAAGAAAGTTTTCAAATGGGACAAATATTCTATAACTCCTTGGTAAAATAATCATCAGTATTTAGTGCTGATTATTCTTTGAGTGTTTAAAATACCTTAAGTTATCTAAACTCGATGTGTTTGCTTTCCCATTTTTAAGGAACACATTATTTTGGGGTCCAAATGAGAAGATAAGGTGAAATTGTATGAAAAAATGTTTAAAACAAAATAAGATATCTTGACCCACCCATTTTAAAAGCATCAGCCCAGTAAATAAATACAGGCACAGTAAATAAAGATCTCTGGTTATCTTCTCTATGAAGCAATGGCCAGGAGATGTGAATGAAAAAAAAAATTAGGCAGTAATTTTCCTATTTGATTCCCTTTCTAGACTCTCTTTGGCTCACCAGTATTTACTCCAAATTTTCCCTAGTTATTACTTGAAGAGGATGGTGATGAAGACATGCTGGGACATGTTATAATGATTTTCTAATTAAGGTATACTTTTGGCCGGGTGCGGTGGCTCATGCCTGTAATCCTAGCACTTTAGGAGGCCGAGGCGGGAGGATCACTTGATGTCAGGAGTTCAAGACCAGCCTGGCCAACAAGGTGAAATTCCGTCTCTACTAAAAATACAAAAAAATTAGCTGGGCGTGGTGGTGGGCGCCTGTAATCCCAGCTATTCAGGAGGCTGAGGCGGGAGAATCAGTGCAACCCAGGAGGCAGAGGTTGCAGTGAGCGGAGATAGCGCCATTGCACTGTAGCCTGGGTGACAGAGCAAGACTCCATTTGTTCCTAATATAGACTTACATAGAAAGCTTTCAGACCATGATGCTGATCTGACACTCATGAAAAAAGGGAGGGAAAGAAGCAGGATTTAGCGGGAGAGCCTCTGATTTTGATGCTGGGCTGTCAAAGTTCAGGCTAGTCTGATCGGGAGCCTTAGACCAAAGAGGATCCATTAGAGGAGGCTCATGCTGGGCAGAAACGGCCAGGCCCTAGAATTCATGTCATGCTCAGTCACTGACTGGTGCCTTTCTTCAAAGAGCATGGCCTCAGCTCAAAAGCTGAATTGGATCCCAAGGTGCAGGAGCTGGAGGCTGTTAGCTAACTGCCCTCCTTGCAGATGAGGCAGAGGTAGGTTCTCCCGTGAAGAACTGAGCAGCACACTTCACTGTGCTTCAGTGACGGAGGCAAGCACAGTTACTAAGAGGTAAAACCGTTTAGAAATTAATTAGAAAGGGTCATTGAGAAAGTAATTGGCGGTGGGGGGGGATTGGGAAGATGCTGGCCAAAGGATACAACATTTCAGTTAGACCGGAGGAATAAGTTTGAAGATCTACTATACAACATGGTGACTACAATGAATAACAATGCGTTGTGTACTTGAAAATTGCTAAAAGAGTAGATTTTAAATGTTCTCACCACAAATATAAATATGTGAGCTAATGCCTATGTTGTTAGCTTGGTTTAGCCATTCCACAATGTATGTATATTTCAAAACATCATGCCGTAGTGTACATCATCAGTATATACAATTTTATTCATCAACTTAAAAAATAAGAAATAAAGGCTGAGCACAGTGGCTCATGCCTATAATCCCAGCAGTTTGGGAGGCTCAGGCGGACAGATCACTTGAGATTAGTAGTTCGAGACCAGCCTGGCCAACATGGTGAAACTCTGTCTCTAGTAAAAATACAAAAAATTAGCCTAGCATGGTGGTGGGCACCTGTAATCCCAGCTACTCAGGAGGCTGAGGCAGGAGAATCACTTGAACCCGGGAGATAGAGGTTGTAGTAAGCTGAGATCGCACCACTGCACTCCAGCCTGGGTGACAAAGCGAGACTCCATCTCAATAAAATAAAATAAGAAAAAAAGAAATTAATTAACCTCTTTAAAAATATATAACCCTTTTGTTTCTGAGCTGGAAGGTATCTCTGAGTTCACACAGACCCCGAACCAGACAGGAACACATGTTGACATTTATCCACAGTGTTCCTTGATCTCAGGCTCTGTGACATTTTCTATTCCGCACATACCATCCAGGAGAATCACATTTCCAAATGGCTACCCAGAGCCTCGCCCTCTTGGCACCCCTACCGCACCTCATGCACTCTGTAGGTCAAAGCACCCTGAGAAGCAGCTGCTCAGTCTCCCTATCTTTCCTAGCATCCTTGCTTCCCATCTGTTTTCTATTTCTTTGATAGATGGATGACTACTTAGGCTGAAATGCTAAATGACACCCACTGATAAGAGCTAAATGATCACCTGATTTGTGTCTACAGAATTTAACCCAAATAAATGGCTGGTTAGTAGGGGAATTAAAAAAAAAAACACACACACATCTGTACAGGCCAAGGTTGGCGAAATTTGGGGCAGAGAGGTGTGTTCACCCTTTATACTGAGAAAACAATCACTTCACACTAAAAATAATGTCCAGGTGCAGCTTTTACTCTCAAAAGGCACTCATTTGCTGACTATTGACCTCAGCCAATAGGTAACTCATATTTATCAGCTGATCAGGAAATTTTAATATTCTGGTTGACTTGTCTTTCTATACTTTGATTTTCTACTCTAGACAAAGAAGCAGTAACAGTAATAAAATAACAGTGACCAACTACCTACTAGATTCAAAGAGTGGTATTTGTTTGTACTTCATACCATAGGTTTAACTTAGTTGTTCTATAAATTACATTCTATAATTCTATTTTACAGATGAAGCTCAGAAAAGTTAAGTGGCCTAAAATCAATGAACTAGAAAATAGTAATTGTAGAGCCTGATTTAGTTTAGGTCTACCTGACTCCCTAATCTTTTGCTTAATTCTTTCTCATCCCACAATTTACAATAAGATGTCAGGGTCTAAGGCTTTCAACTTGAACTCAACATCTGCTGGCATTAGTACTATCTAATAGTTGCCATTGGAGAGTGTAGGGATTATAAAGAAAATAAGATTGGTCATGAGTTGGTAATTGCTGAGGCAATTATGCCTGTCCATTGCACCTACTCAAATTAGGACAGTGATGGGGGAGTCATTTATACTAATCTCTCTGCCTCTGTATTTGAAATTTTCCATAATAAACCGAGGCTGGTAGAAACTTTTATATGTTCCATAAAGACATTCAATAGTTACAAATGGCTCAGCACCTAGCCAGGACATTAGGAATGTCCCGCCTCAACCCAACTGGCCACAAACACAAACACACACATAGAGTTACACAGTTTGAGACACCTTGTAACATAAACAATGCAGATATCAATTTGTCATGAAGATGCAAAACAGAACTCTACAGATTTCAGCATTTCCAACATGTCAGCATGTGTGAATCACAGCATTCAGCTCCATTCACTGTCTTATGTTCCTTTTCATTTGCTCAAGCCCAGCCAAACCAAACCAGGGATCACCAGTGGGGAGAACTGCAAATGTTTGCAAACGGTGAGCAAATGAGGAGAAAATCCTAGATTTACAGAGACATGAATTATTTTGTGCAGATATAAATAAACATTGTTCTCAGCTTAGGTTCTGTCAACACCTCAGCGCTCCGTGCAAATTCATCCAAAGATAAATGAGTTAGTGTTACTCATACCTGATGAGCTCCAAAAACCACCTGAAGGGGCACACGCTGTACTTTGCTCAGTTTGTTTGCAAAACTCAGCCCTTGGAATACAAAGCTACCACAAAATATGCGGCCAACTCTGAAATATGTGTGTGTTTTCAGGCAGCCATAAGGGCAAAACAGCCATTTGCTTTTGTTGATCTATGCCTTAGATCTTGGCAGTGGTTATTCCGGGAATCCCACACGTTTTTCCTCCACCCGCTCCAGTTTTTAATCAAGTAAGACACGCTGATGGTGTAACATTTGTAAAAATACAATAAAAAAGATTCAAAATTGTCTTATTTCTACTATGTAGAGGTAACTACTGTGAATTTTAAATAGATGCTTCTAGAATTTTTCATGCATATATAAACTCTTCAAAATCAAAATAGAATCATACTGTATGTAACTTGCTTTGTTTATTCAAATATAGCCCATGTACATTTTAATGCCTATAAACTACATCTACAACAATATTTACAATGTTTCCACATATGGCTATAAAACAATTTATTCAATCAAAACATATTATGTTATTGAATATTTACTAAGAATGATTGTTGAACATTTAGGTTTTCAAATTTTTGCTTCTGAAACTGAGCTTGGATGAGTTATTCTACAGATAATTATTTCTACAAATCTATTATTATTTCCTTAGGATAAATTTCATAAGTAGAATGCATGGAGATGAACATTTTGAGATCTCTAATACAAACAACCTTTCAGAAAGAGTATACAGATTTACACGCCTCATCATCCTGCACCCTAACAGTGCTGAGTGATTATTTCTTTTTTATCTTTGCCAATTCAGCAGGTAGAAGACTGTATCATTTTATTAGAATTTGTACTACTTTTATTACTAATGATATTTAAGTTTTTATTGTGTTTATTGAAAGTATAACCACATTTCTGTTCATGTAATGTTATGAGTTTATTATTTATCTCTAAGACTGTTTACATTTTGATGGTGGTATCCGCTTGTTTGTCATATAGGATACAATTTCTTTCCTCAAATTTTTTTTTTTTAAGAGATAGGGTCTCACTATTTTGCCCAGGCTTTCTCAAACCCCTGGGCTCAAACGATCCTGCCTCCTCAGCCTCCTCTGTAGCTGGGACTACAGGCACACACCACCATGCCCAGCTCTTTCCTCATTTTTGATTGCTTTTTAATTTGATTTGTTATTTGGGACATGGAAGTTTTAGGTTAAAAAATGTATGCATTCTTATCTTCATGGATTCTCTGACTTAAATCACACTTAGACTGTCTTTTCAAAACCTATGTTTTTTCCTATTAACTCATTTAAAAATTTTGATCGACCTGAAATAAATTTTGAAGTAGGGCATAAGGTATGGACGTAACATTTTTCCTCATAAGCAATGGTTCTGAGGTCCCTCCATTGTTTTTCATGTAAGCACTCTTTTCCATACTGATTTTACATGCCAGTATTATATGCACCATACTTACATATTTGTTGGTCTGTTCTTACACTTTTCATTCTGTTCCAATGATCTTGTTATCCATTCTTGGGCAAGTACCACCAAGTTATTTTAGCTATTAAAGCATTGCAGTAAATTCAATATATTAGTGGAGAACCTTGCCTTATCCCATTTTATTTCCTAACTTTTCTTGACTATACTCGTTCATTTATTCTTCCCAGAAAACTCTGGAATCATTTTATTATGTACTGTTTCTCGGATTATGTCACAGCCATAGATTATATTGGAGAGAATGGACATCATTACAATGTTACCTCTCCTAATACAGAAACATAGTATACACTTCATTTTATTCAAATATGTTATGTTCCTGGAGCAGAGGTGCACTCACTGTATAATCCATGGCTCACCTACATAGATGCCCTTGCATTGTGGTTACACTGGGGCTACGTAATTAGTTCTAACCAATGGGCTGTGATAATAAAGGGCATTTGCCACTTATGGTCAGAAGGAATCGAGAGTGAGTCCCTCACACTATTCTCCAAGGGTGGTAACCACCAAGACCACATATTAAGAATGGTGAAGCTGCCAACTGAAAGCCTCTTGGATCTTCGAGTTTCCACTTGAAGGATGGCAATCTTGAAGAGTCACTCAGCCTGCATCAGGCTTGAAGTGAGTGGGAAATAAACCTTTTATTTGTGTTAAGACATTGAGATTTGGAGATTTATTTATTACCATAGAATAGTTCCTTAGTAAAGGTTGCAAATTGCTTATTCAGTTTATTTCCAAATATGGATATTTCTGTTGTTATTGTGACAGGGAAATTTTTCAATAGTTCTAAGTAACTATTGCTAATATGAGAAGAGCACTTTTGGATATAGAAATGACATATCTGCACTTATTTCCTTCCATTTATGGTAGAAATTCTGTGACAAATAAAGAATATGTCGATTCCTCAGATTGGTTGTCTTCTTTTGAAGTATTGAATTTTTTGTTTTTGCCTATCTTGCCTGCATGGAGAAAAGGGGGAGGATCTATGTTTATCACACCGGGAGTGTTGGGATAAGTTCTTTCAAAGATTAAGTCTTATCTTTCTAGCTTAGATGGAGGGATAGGGAGATTTAAATAATATAGTGACATGGCTTTGTGGTAGGCAGAATAATGGCCCCTCAAAGATGTCCACATCCTAATCCCAGGAACCAGTGAATGTGTTAGGCTAAATGGCAAAGGGTAATTAAGCTTGCAGATGGAATTAATATTGCTAATCATCTGACCTTAAAATAGAGAGATTATCCTGGATTATCCAGCTGGACCCAGTGTAATCAGAAGGGTCCTTAAATGTAAAAGAAGAAGACGGAAGATGAGTCAGTGTCAGGGTGATGCAGAAGGAGATGGATTTGATCAGCCATTACTGGCTTTGAAGAGGGAAGGGGCTGCAAGCCAAGGAATGCACGTGACAGCCTTCAAAACTGGAAAAGACAAGCAAATGAGTTCTTCTCTAGAGCCTCCAGAAGGAACAAAGCCCTGCCAATACCTTGATTTTTCACTCAGTGAGACTCATTTAGGACTTCTAACCTCCAGAACTGTAAGATAATATATTTGTGTTGTTTCAAGCACCAAGTTTATGGTGCTTGTTATGGCAGCAATAGGAACCAAATACTAGCCTTGAGTCAGATCTAGATTCAATGCTCATCAATCATTAATTATTTGAAATCAAACACCTTTTGAAAAACCATTCTAAACCTTTGTTTCAATGCATATAAAATGTGTATAATAATATCTACTTCAGAGTAGATATTGGTGATGTTGGTAATAATAATAGTGGTAATATCATCAATAATAGTGGCTGCATTTGCTGAATGCTAAATTCTGGTTACAGAGCCAAGTAATCTACATACTGGGGATAACATTCTTAGCTCATAACTTTTCCATTAACTCACCAACACTCAAAAAGAAACCCTTGATCTAGGTACTATTATTGTCTCCATTTAAAGATGAGTTGAGGCACAGAAGTTAAATATCTTGCCAATAGTTAAAGACCTAGTACATAGAGGAGCTTGTATTTAAATGTAGGCAGAGTTCAGAGCCCATGCTCTTAAATGGAGGCTACCATGCTTTGATTTACCATAGTATTACCCTATACCAGATAGGAGGCCCATTTGCCTAGGAGGTCAGGGAGGGAGCAGATATATAGGGTAGGAATGTCACTCCTCTGCCTGGGATCTTCTATTCCTGTTTGCAGTTCTAGCTCAGTTAGCTAAGCTCTAGGGCAATGTTTCAGAGCAATTCTCCCCAACAACCACCCACTTCCTTAGTTTTAAGGCAGTTTTGCAACTGCCCTGCTTTATTCAGCCTGGGAATTCATTCCAAGTGTAAACTGCAATTGAATGCTTCAGGGAGCTTCTGTGTTGGTTCCAGATGCCCTCACTCCCAGATTCTAACTGTCCTCTTGTTCCAAGTTTGGGGAGGGAGGTATTGGTTACATTTTGCTTATTGGCTCTTCTTTCTCCCTAGATGAATCTCACCTTATATATGTCATGAATCACCAATCGATGGGCCATTTTCCCGATCTAACCTCATCTATACTCTAATTTGCAGAAATTCTTAGAAATTATAGCCAAGTGGACACTACCTGGTTTCAAATGTAGAGGTTTTTTGTTTTGTTTTGTTTTTTTGTTTGTTTGTTTTTAAATATAGAGACTTTGGGAGGGAGAACTAATTAAATGTGTGGGTTCAAACCATTATTTTAAATGAGTGGTCCTCTCATAGATATTTCCAAGATAATTTGGAAAACACTAAGTGGAAACCCAGATGTCTGTTGAGGGAAAGGGGTATCTTCTCTGGACCTTCCACTTCCCTCTGTATGTGGAAGGGTATAGTACTACAAGGATTGATTTTCCCACTGAAACTTTCCTTAGAAAATGGAAATGATTAGAGTCTGTTTCAAATAACATTTTTCCCTCAGTTGCATAAATCAGAGTGCTAGCCAGAGCTCATTTTCAGATCATGTTCTTTTTGTGTTCCTGTCAGTTCCTGGTTTTCAAACACCCATTCATAGAAGAGATCTTATCTATGGAAAAAGTTATTCACTACTCTGGGGCAAAATATTAAAGGATTTTTTTCATAAAGCTAAATTATTCTATTTAAATAGCCATCAGTTTATGTATCTTTTAAATTTTTTTGGCATTAAAATAATCTGTCTTTTATGAAATGATTCTAACACTAGATGGTAGTTTGACATGTTTTAAACACCCTTACAATGTTAAAAGTTGGCAATACTATGTTGGTTTCAAAATTATTTTTGACTTTTTTCTGGTCTATATAATTCCAAACCCTGCGAACCACTGGAATGTATCTTTGAATAGTTTTTCAACAAGTGGCCTATTTTCTGAGCCCTTGCATTTTTGAGAATGCCTGCCTGTCCTACTGAAAGACAAATTGCTGGTTATAACATTCTTAGCTCATAACTGTTCCCTCCTCAAAAACGGTGGAGCCATTTGGCATCTAACTGTTGCAGAGGAAACATCTGAAACCAACCCAAAGTTTTGTTCTCCTGTAAATAAATTTTTACTGAATAGTTGAAAGATTTCTTTCATTTATTACACTTTCTCCCTTTCTCAAGGCATTGTACACATTTTCACCAACTACATGCCACTGAGATGGAATATGTGGTGGCTGACGGCCAAGTGGCTAGATTCTAGCATCTCCTAAGTTCAGATCTAGTTTCCATACTTTACTAGCCACTGTATCCTTGGGCAAAGTTATCGGTTGAGTTGTATCTACCCAAAAGATATGTTGATATTCTAATCCCCCATATCTGTCATTTTTTTTTTTTTTTTTTTTTTTCCGAGACAGGGTCTCACTCTGTCACCTAGGCTGGAGCACAGTGATGGGATCATGGCTCACTGCAGCCTCTATCTCCTTGGCTCAAGGGATGCTCCAGCCCCAACTTCCCAAGTAGCAGGGACTACAGGCACTCACAATCATGCCCAGCTAATTTAAAAAATTTTTTGTAGAGATAAGAGTCTCACTATGTTACCCATGCTGGTCTCAAACTCCTGAGCTCAGGGAATCCTCCCACCTTGGCCTCTCAAAGTGCTGAGATTACAGGTGTGAGCCATCCCATACCCGGCCTGAATGTGATCTTAGTTGGAAATAAGGTGTAGTCAAATTAAGGTGAGGTTATTAGGGTGGACCCTAATCTAATAAGACTGGTGTCCTTTTAAGAAAAGAGAAATTTGGACACAGACACCTAGGGAGGAGAATGCCATGGGAAGACAGACACAAGGAAAGACAGCCACGTGAAGATGGAGTCAGAGACTTGAGTTTTGCTGCCACAAGCCAAAGAATGCCAGGGGCTACCAGAAGCTGGAATAGGTAAGAAAGGATCCTTGTTGGAGGTTTCTGAGGAAGCATGGCCCCTCCGATACGTCTAGCCTGGTAACAATGAGACAATAGGCATCTGTTGTTTACAGTTACCCAGTACATTACAGCAGCCCCAGGAAACTAAGGCAACTGATTCCTCAAACACTTTGGGCTTCAATGACTCCATGAAATGTGGATGATAATTTGTTTAAAGTTGTAAGATTATAAGATTGTTGAGAAGATTAAATGTGATTAAATGAGACAAGATATACAAATTCTGGCACATTCCAGCTAATAAATAAAATGGGCTGTTTGTTGTCATCATCCTCAACACCAACACTACCATCACCACCACCCACTTCCTTGGATAGTCCTCTCTCCTGGAAACACTTTTTTTTTCTATACTCTTGAAATTTTTATACAAAACTTGTATGATTTTTATAACTCAATAAAGTCATTTTTTTTTAAACTGTGGATTCTCAGGCCCACTACCAAAAATCTTTGATTCAGTGGGTCTTGGTGGAATGGGTATTGTTTGAAGGTATCCAGATATGAACTCTCATTAAGTATCAAAAGTGCAATGTCATTTAAGTGTAGACCTCGCATTAGTATTCCTGTTCTATAAATATGGAAGCTGAAATAAAAGAAAATTGAACCAAGTCAGAAAATGTAAACTTGAGTAATTTTTTCAAGGTTGAACTTCAATAACTACACCAGTTTGATGAAGTGAGTCTAGACCCAAAACTTCCAGATAATGAGGCATTGTAATACCTCAACAATACCTCCATGATACAAAAAATATGGGAGATGGTACAATAGGAGGATTAAGAACATGTTTTGGAATCAGAAAGGTTTAAATTCTAGCTGCAGCACTTACTTTCTAGCTATGGGAATCTGGGAAAATTATTGAACCTTTAAGGTCTTAGCTTTTCTTTTATTTTTTTTTCTTTTTTTGAGACAGAGTCTTGCCTTGTCACCCAGGCTGGAGTGCAGTGGTACTATCTCAGCTCACTGCAAGCTCTGCTTCCCAGGTTCACACCATTCTCCTGCCTCAGCCTCCTGAGTAGCTGGGACTACAGATGCCAGTCATCACGCCCGGCTAATTTTCTGTATTTTTAGTAGAGACAGGGTTTCACCATGTTAACCAGGATGGTCTCGATCTCCTGACCTCGTGATCCACCTGCCTTGGCCTCCCAAAGTGCTGGGATTACAGGTGTGAGCCAGTGCACCCAGACCAGGTCTTAGCTTTTCATCTGAACATGGGAATACCATGCATCTGGGTTCTTGTGAAAAAGTGAATGAGATGTCACAATAAAGCATTATTAGTATTATCGTTAGCACAGTAAGTGCTAATAGTGTATTTTTGCAACATATATTGACATTTATTTCCAAAAAAGAAATCAGCATTTTCATCTGCTATTGATTGTCGTAAAGGTACAATGCCTTTGGGAGGCTAAGCTGGGCAGATCACGAGGTCAGGAGATCGAGACCATCCTGGCTAGGACAGTGAAACCCCGTCTCTACTAAAAATACAAAAAATTAAACAGGCATGGTGGCGGGCGCCTGTAGTCACAGCTACTCGAGAGGATGAGGCAGGAGAATGGCGTGAACCTGGGAGGTGGAGCTTGTAGTGAACTGAGGTGAAACCACTGCACTTAAGCCTGGGCGACAGAGCGAGACTCAGTCTCAAGAAAAAAAAAAAAAAAAGGTATAAATGCAGGGAGAAAGAAGGACCACAGATTAGAAATAGTGGCTGATTTTAGAAAAGAATGCTCTCCATGCTTTCCCTTCCTAGTGGCTTGTTAATGATTATTGTTCTGATAAATAACTTACCTGGGATCCTACTTATTAATATGCCCTTAGGGATTCTCCTTATACCATGTTATTCTCTATTTTTATAATATTGATTATACAAATTGACAGGTCATTTGATTGACAGGTCATATTGATTGACAAGTCATCTACCATAATACATAAGACTCATTTTTAAGAGGACCTCATAGCTAAGAGAAAATATATCTGTGAGAATGCTCTGACTGGTTATGATTTCTTCAATCAGTAGTGCCCAATAAGGTTAGTTTCCTGCTATACTTAGAACACTTCACTGTATTCTTCATGAAGCTCTAAGATGTCAAGAAGGGAACAAGGCAAGAAATGCTTTCCTTGGTGTGGGAAATCAGACATTCTGACCTCATCAGAGGAGTTGCACGCACAGCAAACGGCAAGAAACAAGGTAGGAAACAAATCTGCACAAAATTTCTTTTATTTTTGCATTATTTAAACCATTGTGGATTTAAGTCATATTATAAACAGCCACTAATCTGTATATTAGAAACAGATATAACAAATCTGCTTTTTGTTAAATGTGATATCTTTTTTGGATAGCTGACATGATTCCAGTAGTCTCTCCATGTCACCTGTCCTCAGCAAGCTTTGATGTCAGGTTGCTCACTCCTTGTGTCACTCATTGAATGCATCATCCAGGATGCAATGAACAGAAAACTAAACAGTAGCTTAAGCATCATAATATGCCCGTAGCCATCAGTCTGCAGACAGATATTCCTGACTTGGTGTAGCAGCTCAACAATTTCCTCAAGAAACTGGTGGCTATTTTTTTCTGCTTTGCCTTCCTTGGCATGTCTACTTGTCCTCATGCTTGTCACCTCATCATTGCAAGATGGCTGCCTCAGTTCCAGCAATTCCATCCACAGTCTTACATCCTGAGTATAAAAGAAAAAAGGCAGAAGGAGCACCTCCCTTCGCATGCCCAGCTCTTTCAATGGTAAACAAAATTATCCACCAAAACCTTACCAGCCAGTCTCGCCTTATCTCTTTAGTCAGAACTGAGAAACACAACCATCACTGGCTGTAAGAAACTCTGGAAATGTGACTGACAGTACTCTGATAAACTTAAAGCAATGATGATTCATCTCCTGGCATATTGCTTCCCCTAACAAAACCAAGGTCTGTTTATTAAAAAGGCAGAACACCATGGCAGTTAATAGAACTTGTTTATAGTGCATTTCCCTGCTGCTTTTTCCTTTTTCTGTGTCCAGTACTGTACTTTTCAGTTTTGGTATCCCAAAACTCATGTGTGGAATAAAGCACTAGGGAGTAAAGATGGAAAAGGTTGGCTGGCAGGTTACAGCTGAGGTGTAATGACTGATTGGAGTGATCTTGGACTAGGATCCTAGCCTGATGTTATCAGTCACTTCAGAGGAACTATTAAGAGATCTTAGGAACTGATTTAAGTTACTCAATCTCAGAGGAGACTGACTGGAAACTCTAATCTGTACACTTAGAGTAGAACATCTACTCAGAAAATTCCCATCAGTTATCTGCCCTGGCTCCAAAGCTACCCTTCCATATTGTGACTAGAGCTGGCAGAGTGCAAGCCACATTCCTGCAAACCACAATCTCTGCCAATGAGGCTTTAGTAATGCTACAAGACTGGGCCAAGGAGAACTTGCTCCTCCTATTGCTTCCCATCTGCCTGCAATTCCTATGAGCACTACTCCAAAGCTTCTAGAATCCCCAGCAACAGTTGAGCACCATTTGCAGCTTTCCCAACACATAAAGAACCAGCTCAATCAGCTCCTGCTCAGTGACAAGAGCATCAGGGGTGCAGTGCCCCTCCTTAACAGCCTGAGTTTCCACTCCTCTAAGTTTCTAAGTTGTAATAATTCCAACTTCTTCCTTTTGTTTCCCCAGTCATAGAGGTGGTAGCTGCTTCTTAGTTACCCACACCTAGTTAACAACTTTATACCACATTAACCTTTCCTTAGGTTAAATTCTTTCAAATAATTGGTGTGATTTCTGTCTCCTGACTGGACCCTAGCTAATTCAGTAGTGTTATGTCATGAAGAGACAGTCAAATGAAGAAATCTTAAAATACCCTATGCTTCCCCACACTGGGGTTACTTACTGTAGTTGCAGGACCTTCACAAAGCCTCCAATGGAAGATAAGACCAGAGGGAGGCCACTGTTTATTACTACATTAAGGTTCTGGCCCCATATGCTTATGTGGAAGCCCTAACTTTGGTGAGCAGGGACAGATCTGGCGGGTCTGACAAGGAGGGGCCTGAGCACCCTCCTTTTCCCTGGGTCTCTTTCAAAGCAGAAGACCCTTTTCAAGCAAGAGACATATTCAGACTCGTCTTGTCATCACCTTCCCAACGTCATGGGACCAGGGGAAGAACCATCAAGGATGATGGGTAGGGGTGGGGGTTTATTTTGAGTGAGAAGAACCGAAAGGCCAGGAAAATCAAGAGACTGACTCCAAAGAAAGGATGTCAAGTGAAAACCCAGATGTTCATCCCTTTTCATCACCTCTCCAAAAGCCTGACTTTCAGCAGCATGCTCATTAATATCCTTGTTCTTAACCCATCCATATTAGCATTCCTTTCTGGGGACGAGTGGCACCCTTATCCTAGAGAACCCTAAGTAGAGTCTGGTGAACAAATTTTGAGATGCTAGTGTGGTGAATGAGAACAGGTGAGTTGGATGGTCTTTAGGAATATTTCTATGAAGTAAGTAAGTTTCCATTTTCCACCTCACAGATTTTGTGTCTGACAAACTGGGACCAATTGTCTAAGCTCATGGTGCCCTCATTCCTAAATAGCGTAAATTTTGCTTTCTCTAGATTCATCAAATTGCTTCATTTTCATGAATAAACTTCATCAAATTGCTGTATTACAATAAATTTTTGAACATTATGACCCTTAAATTTTCCTTTTGAAAACACATATTTAAAAAACTATTAACATTTTCTCGTCATTGCTTATTAAAGCATATGGTGAGTCATTTAATAGCAACAGCTATCGCTTTTGACCTGACTATGAGCTAGGGACATGAGCTCACTAACTTTACTATTAATCACATTAATGGTATATTGTTTGGATTAAGCAGTACCAGAGGGGGCAGAAAACCCAAACACCGTGTTAAACAAGTTAGAAGTTTATTTGTCCCTCAGGAAACCAGTCCAGGACTGATACAGCAGTTTCACAAGCAGTAGAGACCCAAGCTCTGCCTATTTTATTGCTCCGTTGTCTTCAATATGTGGCTGGTATCTCATTATTAAGGACGCTTGGAACTTAAACACATTACCTACGCTTGCATTCCACTGTTGAGAATTACTTGCAAAGTCATACCAAGCTGCAAGAGAGGCTGGGAAATGCGTCTATTCTGGACAGTTACATCTTCCACTCTACATGAGGAGGGAAGAGCTATTGGTAGATGTCTGTCCAACACCAGGACCTTTGATCTCCTTGAGTAGCTCTTCCTGACTAATTTAAAAACAGGTTTATTGGTAGATAATCCATATTCTATACAATGTGCCTATTTAAAGTGTACAATTCAATGATTTTTAACATATTCAGAGTTTTTCAACTATCACTAAAATCAATTTTAGAACATTTTCATCCTCCTCTATCCTAAATAAACCTTGTACCCATTAGCAGCCACTTCTCTTTTAACTCTACCCACCTTCCCAGCCATAGGCAACCACTAACCTACTTTCTGTCTCTATGGATTTAATTACTTTGGACATTTCATATAAATGAAACCATCCAATATGTGGTCTTGGTATGTTTTTGTGGTTCATACATATCATGGCATGTATTGGTACTCCATTTTCATTTTATGGCCAAACATTCCACTGTATGGATATACAACATTTATACATTAATCAGTTGATGGACACTTGGGTTGTAGCCACTTTTTGGCAATTATGAATAATACTGCTATAAATATTCATATATACATTTTTGTGTGGATGTATGTTTCTATTTGTCTTGAGTCTATGCCTGGGAGAGGAACTGCTGGATCATACAGTTCCATGTTTAACTTATTATGGAACAGTTAAACTGTTTTCTAAAGTGACTACATAATTTTATATCCTCGTCAGCAATCTTTGAGGGTTCCAGTTTCTCCATATCCTTGTCAACACTTGTTATTATTTGACTTTCTGATTACAGCCATCCAAGTGGATGTGAAATGATATCTCATTGTAGGTTTGTTTTGCATTTCCCTAATGACTAATGATGCTAAGGTTTTTTTTCCCTCGTGCTTCTTGGCATTTGTAAGTCTGCTTGGGAGAAAATGTACTCAAATCATTTGCCTCCCCTTAGGTTTTGAAATCTATTTTGTTTTCAAATACACAGTTCTGTGTCAACTGGTTACACCCTGCACACTAGGTTGGGATTTTTTTCTCCCTTTAGCTCCTAGGGAAAGCTGGGTCTTTATCTATTGTGGGAAATTCAGCGAGGCTTTGACAAAGTTAGGATTTACTCTGAAGTCATGTGATATTGTATAAACTGCAGATTTTATTCAGTACATGTAGACTTTCTGAGAAGAAATCTTATTTGAAAGCAAAGGAGCAGCCAACCTACAGGACAAAATGGGATGAGAGTATAAGTTAGTTTCCATTTTCTAGGTTCTCAGGCTTTTGAAATGTTAATTTTAAGAGACAAGTTACAAAGCTTTACGAATACTATTTAAAAATATATAAGCAGGATGAGCATAGTGGCTCACGCCTATAATCACAGCACTTTGAAAGGCTGAGGCAGAAGAATTGCTTAAGCCCAGGAGTTCAAGATCAGCCTGGGCAACACAGTGAGACCCCTGTCTCTGCAAAAAATTTAAAACTTAGCCAGGCATGCTGGTATGTGCTTATAGTCCCAGTTACTTCTGAGGCTGAAACAGGAGGGTTAATTGAGACTGGAAGGTTGAGACTGCAGTGAGCTATGATCACACCACTGCACTCCCACATGGGTGACAGAGTGAGACTCTGTCTCAAAAAAAAAAAAAAAAAAAAAAAGGAAAAAACATAAGTGGTAATGACCATATTAACACACAATTGAATGATATAACTCAACTTTCTGTAATTATGCAATAATACATATAATGCTGTTAGCTAAAAATAATGATTTCAATTATTTACATCTAATATTTTGGTTAAAAAATAATGCTTTTGATTACTTATATCTCTTTCCACAAGTGATACTGAACATAGCCTATGAAACATATTTTGCTTGAAATGCGAAATGTAAAGTCAAATAAATACTATATCTAATTGTGGAGTCCTACACTATTTCATTAACGAAGATGCTACAGGGAGACTGAGGGACAAAAAAAAAAAGACAATATAATGAAATGGAAAAAATGCTGACTTGGATGTCTAGAGTCAATGTTTTATTACAGAGTAAATCACTTAACCTCTCTGGACCTGGGTTTACAAATCTAGAAATGAAAAGGTAGGGAGCTATATAGATTTCTGAGGCCTATCTCTAAAAGTCCTATTTCCTGTTTTAATGGTATTTTATAAAATGGGTTGTGTTCAAAATGTGTGGAAAACTGTGGGTCAAATAGTTGTGATACTCTTTCAGTTACTTATCCAAAATCTATTCCCCACTTCTTCCTTGGTTTAATGTTAATTTGATTTGAGACAGCAATATGGCTAGGTCCACAGTGATGAATTGTGACTGGCCTAAGGTAATCATTGCAATTCTATTTTCAGCTTTCCTTGCTTTTCTTGCCACTACTCATGGCCAAGTCAATGTATATGGCCATGGAACCCTCTTCATTCCAGAAGTATCTCCAAAGGATTACTTTTTTGGAGAGTATGATGGCCTAGGCTAACTATATTACAAATAGTAGATAGATAAGTGCATTTCTTGGCCAGTAAAGCCAGAATGTGTTATCTCTCAGACATTTCTTCCATAAAACATTTACTCTAATTTCTTTTTTTTTGTGAGACGGAGTCTTGCTTTGTCTCCCAGGTTGGATTGCAGGGGCGCAATCTCAGCTCACTGCAACCTCCGCCTCCCAGGTTCAAGCAATTCTCCTGCCTCAGCCTCCAGAGTAGCCGGGATTACAGGGACCCACCACCATAGCCGGCTAAGTTTTGTATTTTCAGTATAGATGGGGTTTCACCATGTTGGCCAGAATGGTCTCGAACCCTTGATCTCAGGTGATCTGCCCACCTTGGCCTCCCAAAGTGCTGGGATTACAGGCGTGAGCCACCGCACCCGGCCTCTAATTTCTACAAATAAATAAAAACCTAAGCATTCATTTGTGTACTTGGTCTTACCTTGCCCCCATTTTTGGAAAAAAATTTAAAACAAAGGAAAAATCTGTTGGTCAAGAAGGTGCATGTCTATTAAACCCCTTGTCTATCATAAGCCTAGAGAACTTGGGAGTTAGTGAAATATAACATTTATGTTAATCAACCTTTTAGACATGGTTGTGTTGTGAAGTAAAAGCTGGAATCCAGTATTCTCAGTTCTGTGTATCATTATCACCAGCGGTGCTTTAAAGAGAAAATTACAGGTCTCTCTACATCTATCATACACCTCTTCAGATTCAATAGGTCTAGAGGTGGCTTAGACATCTATAATTTTTTAAAGTCCTACATTTGATTCTGATAGGCAGCCAAGGTGAAAACACTGTTTTATAAATCACAGAAGCTATGACTCTTCAAGATGCTTAGGTGAGTAAGGCCTTATGGCATGGTGAAAATATAACATTCTCACAGGTTTCAGGGACTCAGGTCTTTGTTCCGGCACTCGACAGCTAGGTGACTTTGAGCAGATTACTTAAAACTCTTGGGCCTTAATGTGCCAGACTTAGGATAACTTTTGCTCTAGGTTTAAACAACAAGTGTTTATAAAAGCACATGGAAAATTATAAAGAGTTCAAAAACTGTTAACACCGTACTTAATGCTATTTTCCTCTTTACGGAATGTCCTTTCCCTTCTTGTATGCTGTAAAAATCCTACTATTCATTCCAGAGCACCAAGTTTAAATCTCTGAAGCCTTCCTTAAACCAACCTCACAGAAATGTTACCACATTAGCGTTTCTGCAGCACTTTGCATACTACCCCATCACACTGGTAGTAACAATCGACAACGTCTTGTCCCCTCATTGGTCTAGTGTAAGCTCCTACAGAATCGGGGAGGGGGCGGGGGGTGTCTTAATCTCTTCAGCGTTCTCTGTGCCTAGCAATGTTAGTTGAGGTGAACCAAAACCGCTATCCTCTCATTATTGAAAACACAGAAAGAAATTGCCTTTTTAGAACCCAATTACCTATTTTTCTCTTCTTTTTCAAAAGTGGAAACTTTTCTTCAATCTACCTTTACTTGTGGAACCCCAATCTGAAAAGAAGATTGAGGGGCTGGGGGATGCTGAGATCTGCCCCGGTAATCACAACACTTATGATAACACAGGTAACAATCTATTAGTGCCTGTACCTAGTAGGTGCCTGACTACCCATGACACACATTTATCTAATTATCTCAACCATTTATAAAAGATGTGCTATTATTACCCCATTGTATTGCTACATAACTGAGGTCCAGAGGACTTAGGTAACTCGCTCAAGCAAGGTCACAAGGGCAGAAAATACGGATTTCACTCCAGAGCACCAAATCTGAACCTCTACATGCACCTTCTTCATCTGGAAACATCTGGATGATTCAGTTCCTTTAGTGTGGCTCAGAAACAAGTAACCCGGAGTTCATCTGGGCTCCCATTTGATAGAGACTATGGTAAAGTGTAACTGTTCAGATGTGGAGGTGGAAGCATCGCCATGAGAACCATTTCCTCATGATGCTCCTGTCACCTGGAAGTGTCCTAACTGTAACTTTATTTTTGTTTTAAAATTTATTGTTGGAGACAGGGTCTCACTGTGTCGCCGAGGCTGCAGTGCAGTGGCGCAATCACTGCAGCCTCGACCTTCCTGGCTCAAGCGATCCTCCCGCCTCAGCCTCCTGAGTAGCTGAGACCACAGGCTCGCGCCACCACACTCGGCGAATTTTTACATTTATTGTAGAGGTGGGGTCTCGCTTTGTTGCCCAGGCTGGTCTCGAGGTCCCAGGCTCAAGCGATCCTCCCGCCTCGGCCTCCTTAGGGATTGCAGGCGTGAGCCACAGCGCTCGGCCGCTGTAACTTTAAATTGCCCGCAAGGACTCTGCAGCCCAGCCCTGCCCACCTCACCCGGTCACCCGAGGATGCCTGTCAACGTCTGGGAGCTGCGAGCGCGGGCCGGCCAGTCGTCTGCGCGCGGCTTTTTCTTCAGGACAACGGAGGCACACCGTGCTTTGCGGTTCCCGGGTCCTTCAGGTCTCAGACCCGTCAGCCCGCCACACTCCAGCGTGTACGTTGCGATCACCTACGGCCACCACGCCCTCCTCCCGGAGCCTGCCGGCCGGAAGTGACGGCCCGGAACTACTCCCACAGGGGGGCGGGGAAGGAAGATGGCGGCGCCCGGCAGCCCGTGAGGAGAGAGGACACGGGAATCCCGGGGAGCGGCCAGACTCGTGAATTATGGCCGCATCTCCTCACACTCTCTCCTCACGCCTCCTGGCAGGTACTGTACCTGCCTTGGGCACGACCTTGGGGGAAATTCTTCTCTTATTGCCACGTGCGAGGCCGTGGTTCCGTCTGGCTGCAACCTTGGGGAGCCCTTGGCGAGGTTGGCCGGCCACCGGTGTGGTGGGGGAACTGACCTCTGGAGTAGCTTGGAGCGAAGAGGCTACGGAACTAGGGTCCAGTCTTGCACTGTGACTTTGGTGGTCCACACCGCCTCTTCCATCCGGCTTCTGCGGAAGAGCGGCGTCTTAGTGCTTCTTTCGGTTTTCAGATAGCGGAAGCTGGAGGAGAGGGCAGAGTAGAACCTTGGGGTTCCGCAGTCCTCCTTATCAGATTCTCAGCTTCTAGCCACTGGCTTGCAATGACAAGGAAGTACTTTGCTTTCCACTCAGAAGCCTTGTTCCAATATAAAGGGTCATGATGACAACGGTGATGATAATGACAGTTGCAGACAGCGGGCTGTAGTCCCCCTGAGACTTTTGTCTTTGTACCGCCAGAGTGGTCTTGAATAACCTTTCACTCGAAGGAACTAGTGACAAATGTATATTGGAGCTATAATGTTCTTCCTTGACTCTTGGTAATGTCTCATCTCAAATGTCACCTTTTCAGAGAGGCCTTCATAGGGACCACCCTATATAAACTAGGGCCCCCTACCTCTTTCTGTTCACATCATTCCATTTATTTCTTTCATTATGGTTAGCACAGTCTATACTTGTTTATTTATATACTAGTTTATTATTTGTTTTTCCTAACTAGAATATAAACCTTGTGATGGCAGGGACAGTGTCCATCTCTGGTTTACCTCTGTTTCCAGTGCCCAGAACATTACTTAATGTACATTGTTTGCTCCTAATAGTTATTTGTGGATGGATGCAATTTGTCCCCATGGAGATATGAAAGAGGACGTTGGGAATTGTCTTGCCCCCAGTATCTTAGATGATTAACTAATGGTTGTGTGAGGAATGCGATGCTGGTAGTGCATATTAGAGGCCAGATAAGAGAAGCCAGGGACTGCCTTTTGATCACATCCCGGAAACTTTTTTCAGTTGTCACCAACCACACACAAACTCTCTGTACCATCTGGTGATGTTGACACTGTGACTCTATGAAATTGCATTCTTCTTTTTCATAATGTTATTTTATGGCTCTCTTCTGGTCTGTGTGATCCCAGGGCAATTCATTTGACTTTTCTGGAATTGAGTTTACTCATCTGTAAAATGATGTAATTGAAGTAGGTGATCTCAAAGGTCCTGATTGGTTTGTAAAGTGGAGAGGTAGAATAGATGAAACGGGATTGGCTAGGGTTTGGTAATTGAGGAAGCTTGGGGATAAGTAATGGGGGCTCATGGTACTCTTCTGCTTTTACACATGGCTGTGATTTTCTATAATGAAAAGTTGTTGTTTTTTAAAGTCCCGTGATTCTTTTTTGAATCACTTCTTTGTTACCGTCTACCATCCCTGACTCTGAATGTTCTTTGATCCTGATCCTGGGCACTCATTCTCAGAGAACTCATCCTTTTCTAGTGCTTGAAATATTTCCTCTGTATGTAGGTTTTTCCAGCATGCATCCTTCAGATTAGCTGTTTTTCTGCCTTTCCATTCTATATTGTCAGCTGTAGGTCAATTCTGCTTGACTACTATGAATTCCCCAGTTCCAATGGTGGGCTGTATATGGCCCACATGGTTTGTTGCTGCATCAGTCTTTGCAGTGGTGGTATGGAAGGAATTAATGAACAGCTTACTCCCTGAAGCTGTGAACATAATTGCCAAAAACTCTGCTAGTAAGTGGCCTGTATAACTTCCTGTGATCCACTTGGAAGATTACTAAGAGAGCTTGATGAGGAAGCAGCATGGTGGGACGAGGTGGCAGAGAAGGTAACCTGGGACAGTGTTAGTGATCGAGTAGTATCATGCCTGATTTTGCTTCTAAAAGTTCTAAGTATTTTATAGCCATTTAAAAACTAGGCACAGTAGCTTACGCCTGTAATCCCAGAACTCTGGGAGGCCAAGGTAGGTGGACCACTTGAGGTCAGGAGTTCAAGACCAGCCTGGCCAACATGGTGAAATTCCCTCTCTACTAAAAATACAAAAAAAAAAAGAAAAAAAGAAAAAAAAAATTCGCCAAGTGCATGGTGTGCGCCTGTAATCCCAGTTACTTGGGAGGCTGAGGCAGGGGAATAGCTTGAACCCAGGAGGCAGAGATTGTAGTGAGCCCAGATCGTGCCACTGCACTCCAGCCTGGGTGACAGAGTAAGACTCTATCTCAAAAAATAAAAAAGTAAAAATAAAAAATGTCAGCATTTTTTAGTTACTTGTCTCCTTACCTAATTTTAAACATCCTAAAATCAGGAGCCATTGTTGATGGTGAATAATAGATATGGTGTTATGCTTCCAGAATTTTAATGTATAATCTTTGTGTATCTTCAAACTTAAATTTGTTTACACAAGGTTGAAATGTCTTTCAGTTTCTGGGCACTGATTCATAGAAATGTGACGTGTTTCAACTAAATGAAATGTCAGTTTCCTAACTGTTTTTTCTTCTTACTACCATTCTGTAAAATCTCAATTTGACCCACTTAATCTTTTTTTTTTTTTTTTTTTTTTTTGAGATGGAGTTTTACTCTTGTTGTCCAGACTAGAGTGCAATGGGACAATCTTGGCTCACTGCAACCTCCACCTCCCGGGTTCAAGCAATTCTCCTGCCTCAGCCTCCTGAATAGCTGGGATTACAGGTGCCCACCACCACGGCTGGCTAAGTTTTATATTTTTAGTAGAGATGGGGTTTCACCATGTTGGCCAGGATGGTCTTGAACTCCTGACCTCAGGTGATCCGCCCACTTTGGCCTCCCAAATAGCTGGGATTACAGGCATGCACCACCATGCCTGGCTAATTTTTTGTATTTAGTAGAGATGGGGTTTCACCAGGTTGGTCAGGCTGGTCTCAAACTCTTGACCTCAGATAATCCACCCACTTAATCTTGAGAGTTATTTTCCAAGGTAGTTCCAAGACAAACACATTTTCATGTTTATGGAAAACAAGCATGTCAGTTAACTCAGGTTTGAGACTGTAATTTCAATGAAGAAGTGATTTATCTCCAGTCTAAGAAAATTGTGATGTATTTCTTGGGGTTGTGATAGTTCTCCTTCCCATAGTCCAGGTGTGCTGTTTGGGCTATCTAGTCATCAAACATTATTTCCTTATTATATAAAAGTGCTCTGCTAGCTGTTGTACAAAGGTGGTGAGTAAAGGGGAATTCTTGCCATCAAGGAACTAAAATATTAGATGATGGGAACAATTTGCATGAAGAAGTGTCATACAACATGGCATAAAGTGATAGAGTAGTTCAAAAAGACAGAAAATTTGACAGAGAGTGGCATGCAAACAAGGAAACAATAGAAACATGAGCAAATTGTGAAATGTGTGGTGTTTTTAGTGGAGGGTCATGGGCAATGTTGCTTTGGTGGGTTGTGTGAGTAATATGTATTCAGGGCCGCAGGAAGAAAACTGTTGTCTCTGGGGACGTGGATTAGAGAGGAAAGGAAGTATTGAAGGCAGGAGGACTGGCTTGAATGCTGCTGTCATTACCATAGTCCAAATATAAGATGGTAAATGTAAGATGATCAGTAAAAATGGAAAGAAGTGGGCAGATCTGACCTATATTTCAGAGTAGATTGGACTTGATGGTTGTTAGGTGATAACAGGAGAGTTCAAGATGTTCCTGAAGTCTTAAATAAGTAATGGTTTTATGTGCAATAGGGAACAGAGTAGAGATTGATTGAGCATAAAACGCTCTTACAGACATTTTGCAATCCATCCATGTAGAGACACCAAGAGAGGAGATGGAAATAGGCCCAATGACTCTAGAAATGGTTTGAAGATCAGAAATTATCCTATAATTACATTTGCTCAGGGACAATATTTAGTGTTCAGAAAGAGGGAACATGACTACCTTAAGGTGGCATACATAGCAAGAATAGACACCATCTGCAACTGAGACATAGAATGCAGAGAACCAGGAACACTTAGTGTCATGGAAGCCATCAGGAGAATCTAGTGTTGTATGGCTTGTCGGAGGCTTCAGTAGGATGAGGACCAAGGCAGAGAAGCATTGAATTTGTTGATACTTGAGAGAAGTTTCAGTAGAATCTAAAAGCCAAATTTAGATACAACAAAAATAGCTTATTCCTAACTAGACTGATAGAGTCATACTTTATCGGGAACTGTTTCTTCTTCCTTTTTGTTGTCTTACCCTGCGTAGTTAAAATGTTAACCTGAAATCCATCTATTTCAATTTATTGTCATTTATTAAGAAAAATTAATGCTTTTTATTTTCTACTTTTGAAAAATTGACTGAACGGATCATTTTATATTTTCTTGAAAAGATCTGTAGCGTGGTCATTTCAGCATTAAATGTGATAAAGCATAGTGATCCTGCAATGAAAATTTTCCCTGGCCCTTCTGAAGGCTTACACTGACTTGAACAATGAGTAGGGCTGGTAAATTGCATTTATTCACAAATCTGGATTAGATTATTTCAAAGCTCAGACCCATCACACAGTGTAGCACTTACCTTAGTGGCTGGCTTTGCTTCTGGGGAGGTGTAGTCATCATTTAATAAGAAGTACGAATCATTTAACCTTTCTTCCACTTCTCTCTCTTTTATAGGTTGGGTAGGAGGCTGTGTCTGGTATCTTAAAAGAAGAACTATACAGGAATCCCCTCACAAGTTCTTACATCTTTTCAGGAATGTCAATAAGCGGTGGATTACATTTCAGCACTTTAGCTTCCTCAAACGCATGGTATGTTTAGAAGACCATTCTTACTGTTACTTTCTGCCTTTGTGTTTCTCTGTTGAGGGAATTTCAGAAATTCCTATTTAATAAAAGTTTTAAGAAATACTGTTTGAAAACAACTTGTATTTAGTGTCCTTAAATTTATCCAAATCTCTTGTTTTGATTATTCTTAACCGAAAACAGAATAATTCTGGTGTTTGAGGTTAAAAGTATGATCCTGAACTTACTGATTAAGTTTAGAGAAAGACTGAAAACTTGTGGCATATTTCAACCTGGCCAAAATTGGGAAAAGCTGAACTGTTGTGATACATCTTTTAAAATTCTTTGGAGTTCTGTGACTACATCAGTAATAGAGAAATAATTGCTTTAAAAGTGTGACCCTCTCATTTTCTTTCTTTTTTTTTGAGACAGTCTCGCTCTGTCGCCCAGGCTGTAGTGCAGTGGCGCAGTCTCGGCTCACTGCAAGCTCCGCCTCCCAGGTTCATGCCATTCTCCTGCCTCAGCCTCCCGAGTAGCTGGGACTACAGGCACCAGTCACTACACCCGGTTAATTTTTTGTATTTTTATTAGAGACGGGGTTTCCCCGTGTTAGCCAGGATGGTCTCGATCTCCTGACCTTGTGATCCGCCTCAGCCTCCCAAAGTGCTGGGCTTACAGGCATGAGCCACCACGCCCGGCCAACCCTCTCATTTTCTTAAATCAGCAGTACATTTAAAAGTCTTTTTTAACAATTGCACTTCTGAGTAAATTCAAACAATTAGACACTTTTTATAATTTTCTCGGCATTTTATAATAGGTATTGATAACATACATCAATCCAGGTTGACTCTGTGAATTTGTGGGCAATATGGAACTTACTGTTAATTGCCAGCGAGGCCATTTGCATTTTCTCAGATAGAAAAAGGGTCGTAGAATGGCAGAATGGTAGCTGAAAACTCATAGTGCCAGCCTGAAAGAACAGCAAACTTATAATTTAAAGTCCTATTTTACATTTCTCTCATCTTTAACTTAAAACTTAAAATTAAATTAAAATCTTAATAAAACTCGATATGTTGATAAGAAATTTAAATTTCCAGAAATGTTCAGGCTTTTTAAGTTGGGGGGTCAAGGATAATGGTGGCTATTCAGAGGAGAAATTCAAATATGTGTAATGCCCTTTTTTATGTAAATAGAACTCTTCATTCATGAGTCTGTAATTCTTTATTAAGACTAATGTATGTAATTTCACATCTTTGCGATGTAATGGAAAAGGCTCTTAAATAGTTATCAGCATAGGTGGCTCCACTCCCAGGCCTGCCTATAGCTGGTTGTTAGCTGTTGATATGCCAATTTATTTCTGAGGCTTAGTTTCCTTATCTGTAAGTTAAAGAGAGAGAAAGAGAGAGAGATACTAATAATGATGTATCTTCTTTGACAACTGTTTAGAAGATTAAATGAGATATATATTATATGAAACTGTGAAGTACTTCACAAATAGTAGTAGTAGTTATTAATTTTGCTAGTAAGTGGTAGAGACTATCTGACTCTGCAGCCCACGTTCTGTCTTCATCCTGCCCTGCTAGAAAATCATTCAGCCCTGGATTATGCCCTACCACTGAGCCCCTCCCTATGCTGTTTGCCTGAGAACATGGAAGGTCAACAGGTTGACTTGGGCTCTTTCTTTTTGTGTGTGTGAGACAAGGTCTCACTGTGTCGTTCAGCTGTGATGCCATCACAGCTCAATCTCCTAGACTCAAACAATCCTTCTGCCTCAGCCTCCAAGTGGCTGGGACTGTGGGCATATGCCACCATGACCCACTAATTTTTTTTTTGTTTTTGTAGAGACATTCCCTGTGTTGCTCAGTCTGGTCTCATACTCCTGGGCCCAAGGATCCTCGGATTACAGTCATGAGCCACTGTGCCCGGCTGGGCTCTTAATTATTGAAAACTTTTTTATTGTATTTGGAATGTTAAGCCTCCAGGGCAAATTCTAGAGGAGATGGATAACAAGTAAATGTATTTTTCTTTCAAGGAACGTATATTTCTATGCTTTTCTAAACTACAGAAATTGAAAACCATTACTGAGGCCTAAATTTTATTCTCCATATCTCTTAGTATAGTGATTTCCATAATTAACAGATATTAAAGCTGTGGGAAAAGCTTTCAAATAATGTAAAAGCTGAACTGATTAAAGAGATTGCTAAACAACCATTTGAGAGCATTTGGGCCTTGGTTTTATAGTAACTTGTGCTTTTTTGTTTAGTATGTCACACAGCTGAACAGAAGCCACAACCAGCAAGTAAAACCCAAGCCAGAACCAGTAGCATCTCCTTTCCTTGAAAAAACATCTTCAGGTCAAGCCAAAGCAGAAATGTATGAGATGAGACCTCTTTCACCGCCCAGCCTATCTTTGTCCAGAAAGCCAAATGAAAAGGAATTGATAGAACTAGAGCCAGCCTCAGTAATTGAAGACTCAATAGATGTATGGAAAGAGACAAAAGAGGAAAAGCGGTGGAAAGAGATGAAGCTACAAGTGTATGATTTGCCAGGAATTTTGGCTCGACTATCCAAAATCAAACTCACAGGTACTTTGTTTTTCTGATATACTTACTTATTTGAAACTTTATTTTTAGTTAAACAAAAAGCTCATTTTATTTACCACCCGAAAAGAATAATTTGGAACTGCAGGTCCTGTCTTAGTATTTTTCCTGGCTTCAATTTAACTGGGATTTGAAATTAAATTTTCTGAATTCTATTTACACAGAATTGTAAATAGTTTTGCATTGTAAGTATTGTACTAAAAATAGTCACCCTTTCCTTTGCAATTAAAGTTGAATGTTTATCCTGCTTATTTCCTTGTCGTTAGTGTTTTTACACCTACTGTAAAGATGCATAAGATAATAAGTTTTGTCAACTTGAGTTCTGGAATGGGAAGAATTGCACTGCTGGACTTGATATGAATCCACAGTGGCTACTGAGTCTCCCAGTTCACTTCTGTGGTTTGCTTCTTGTAGAGCCTCTGGGCTTGTCACAGGTCTGTGGGGATGTAGGGTGCATTTTCCCTGAAAGGAGATTTGAACCAGATTTTGTTTTTTAACCTAATTCTAGCATCTTATGCCAAATTGTATTACCATAATTAAGTTAAGTTATTATTACAGGTTGTTACAATCACCCTGTAAGTCAGGTAGAGCATCATTATTATCCCATCGTATAGCCAAACTTTGACTTAGCTTATTCTGGGCTAACCTTGTTTAGAAGGTATGTTCTGGGTCACGCTGCAACTTGGGGGAAACCTGGTTGATTCCTCTTAAATGAGAATAAAGAGACTGAATATAATGTGGGAATAGTAAGAGTAAGCCAGGCCTCTTTGAGGACAGAAAGTGGTAAATAATGTTGGAGTCAGATGAAAAGATGAGACAGGGAGGCTTGTGAGAGCAGAGAAGGATCAGGGAAAGAGTGATTTTTTTTTTTTTTTTTTAAGAGACTTGAGCCTGAAATCCAGGGCAAAAGCAGGCAACTAGACAACTTCTCTCCTTAGCGACCAGCCTTACTTAAAGAAAGTTGTTTTTAAAGAAATGATGAATAGACACAGAGGGGTTGGTGAAGGAGCTAAAACGTCTTAGTAAGACTTACGTAATGTAACTCTAAGACAGTGAGATGAATTCTGTGTGATAACCTTGAAAACGTGTCTCAGTGGTTTATGGTCACTAAGCAAGGAATCAGCATGTTTCTAAAGAAATTCTCTTTTGTCATTTACACAAGTGGCCTGAGTGTCATGCTGCTGACATGTTAAGAATGACTGTAGATAAGTTATGCTTATAAGGATGCCACCCCAAAAACGAGGCCTCTCAGCCCGTAGGCATCAGATGTGGCCTGTCAACAGCAGGAGCTTCTTTGTGTGTGCCATCACTTAGCACGTCCACCCGGCAGATTAGCTCTTGTCTCTTATCGTCCCATTTCTGTCAGTTACAGCATTCTTCACTTCCTTCAGAGGGGAAACCTTAGAACCAGTCGTCTTCACTTTTTGCTCTCCGCTCTCCCCTTCATCTTTAGTCTAATTTCTGTCACCAACAGAATCTTTCGTAAGGCCTATGAGATTTGCTTTCCCATCCTCATTTCTGAAGCTGCCATCCCAGTTTAGGTTAGAAACACGGGAGGCTGTTGGTTTTTGCAGCAGCTCCTCACTGTTCTTTTCTTTTGTCCTCTGCCCTGCTTTCCCTGCAGTTCACGCAGCCCAGGGTTGCCGAACTAACTTTCCGAAAATATTGCTTTCGATTTTCCTAGCTTATATGAGTCTATAGTTTCTCCATGTTATCTTCTTTTTCAACCCTGCTTAGTGTTAAAGGAACACTGTGACCTGGAATGATCAAACTGTTCCTCAGAATCAACCTTTTTTCCCTTTTCCCTGTCCCTCCACCCTACCATTTAGGCCAGTCCTTCCACCCCACCATACTTGTTCCCCCACCTCCATGGGAAACTGGTCTGCCTGTCTTATATCCAGTCAGATCCTTTCAAGGCCTCTGTTAATCCTGCTCTTGGTCCCAGTCTCCCTTCTCAAAACTCGGAATTGACAAGCACACTTGAGTTCAGATCTTGGCTGTCACATTTACTAGCCGGTGAGACTTTGGGCAGTTCCTTAACTTTACTGAGATGATTTCCACATCTGTAAAGCAGGAATGATAATAGATCATTTAAGAATTAAATCAAATAATTAATGTATAGAAAGCATCCAACAGCATGCTCGACACATGGGAGACACTGCAAATTTCCAAGTAAGTATAGGTAAACATTTGATTGTCTGCTTAATGTGTATTATATTTCCCCTAAGGTTGTTTTTGCCTATGGAGGGACTTGAGGTGAATGAATATTTACTCAGCAGGGAAGATGAGGAGGAGAATTTTAAGTAGAAGGAAGAGTCTTTGCAAAAGCAAAGAAGTCTGAGTTATCCTGGCACATTCAAAAAGCTTCAGTGTGACTTATGAGTAGCATAGTATGACCTGAGTATCATATAGGAGAGGTGCTTATTAAGATTGAAGAGTTAGGCAGTGGTCATGTTGTCATATTGGTATGTATATCAGGCTAAATAGTTAGACCATAGCCATGGAAAGTCCTGGAAGCTTCTATGGAGGGATATGATGACTTTATGTTTTGTCTTATTTACCTTTTAAATATTTTAAAATTTCTATTAAATTAGTACAGGCTTATTATAAAAAAGAATTCAAATAATACAGAAGCATATATTTTAAACTGAGAAAGTATCCTTTCCCACCATTCTAGATTAAAAACCCCTGTGTGAAATGTCGCCTTCTGTATATAGACACATATGCAGATAGAGCTATGGTTGTAAGTTTTCTTCCACAGAAATAGGATCATTTTAAATATATATATACACACACACACAGTTTTGCAACTTGCCATTTTCTTATGACGTATAGTTTTCACTCACAGTATTCACTGCATACTATTCCATTGTATGAATCTGCCATTATTAACTAGTCTTCTGCAGGTAAACATTTGTGGTATTTCCAGGTTTTTTACTATTAAAAGCAATTCTGTGATTAACTTTTATGTATGTCTTTGTATACTCATGTGAGTCTGCCTTTAGGATCAGTATTTAGAAATGTAATAGCTAGCTTTGAACATTTAAATCTTTGGTGGAACAACAAATTTGTTTCTAAAAACATAGTATAATTTACCCTTCCCCTCAACAGCATTTGGGAATTAGACTTTCTTTTCTTTTTTTTTTTCTTTTGAGACGGAGTCTCCCTTTGTCACCCAGGCTGGAGTCCAGTGGTATGATCTCGGCTCACTGCAACCTCTGCCCCCCGGGTTCAAATGATTCTCCTGCCTCAGCCTCCCGAGTAGCTGGGACCACAGGCGCCCACCACCACAACCGGCTAATTTTTTGTATTTTTACTAGAGATGGGGTTTCACCGTGTTAGCCAGGATGGTCTCGATCTCCTGACCTTGTGATCCGCCCGCCTCGGCCTCCCAAAGTGCTGGGATTACAGGCGTGAGCCACCGTGCCCGGCCAGCATTTGGGAATTAGACTTTCTCTGTAGAGTCCACTCCTGCATAAGCAGTCTTTCCCAGTTTTGCCAGTTTGATCATTGAAAAAGATTTTGTGTGAGTTTTCATTATTTCCATTTTGGTAAGGTTTAGCATCTTTTTTCTATTTTGATCATTTGTGTTTTTTCTTCTGTTATTTAGCTCTTATATCCTTGGTCATTCCTTATTGACTTTTTAGAATTCTTTGTAAATAAAGAAAATTAGCATTTTATACATCATATGCATTACAAATATTTTTTCTCATTTTGTCCTTTTCTTTTTTTGTGGTATTTTGTTGTTTTGTTTTGTTTTATTTTGCCCCATGGAGATTTTTGACTTTTATGTGTCTGTTTTTTTCATGCTTAGAAGGGTTTCATCACCCTGTGGTTACAAAAACATTCACTCATGTTTTCTTCTGATGCTTTTATATTTTTGCATATTCTCTAATGCTTTGAAACCGTCTGGATTATATTTCAGTGGAAGGAATAGGCTTGATTAAGAAAACTGCTGTGGGTAGTACTATAGAGCAAGGATCACCTGTTTTTGTAGATGCAGTTTTATTGGGACACAACCACGCCCACTTGTTTTGAGCATAGATCATGCCGCAGTGACAGAGTTAATTGCAACAGAAACCTTGTGGCCTGGGAAGCCTGAAATGTTTACTATCTGGCCTTTACAGAAAAAGTTTGCTGACCTTCTATCGGAGAGCACAGACTAGTGAGAGGCAAGAATGATGGCAGACAAATAGTCGTGGTTAACTGAGAAACAACTTGGGCCTGAACTGAGGCTGTGGTGGGGAAAGAGAACAAGGGAGAGAGAGAGAAAGATAGATATATAGAGAGAAACATTAAGGGAACTGAATGAGTAGGACCTTAGCTTGATGAAGTGGATTGCTAAGGAGACATGAAATAAGAGCTGAGAGCATGGAGCTGCAGAGAGTTTGAATACCTTGAGGTGAAGCAGGTATTTTCCAGCTTCATGGGCCCTTTTGTCATTTATTATTCTAGGCTCTATCCTGCTCTCTGAGAGAGAGCAGAGTGAGCCGTCTTCTGGAGTGAAGATTCCCTGCATTCAAATCCTGGCTTTGGCTAGCTGACTGACCTTGTGCAAGTTTTAGAATCTCACCGGCCTCAGTGTACCCATCTGTAAACTAGGGGTAATAATAGTACTTCCTTCATAGGGTTGTTCTGAGTAATAAGTGAGTTAACATTTGCAAATGACGTGCAAGTGCCTAGTACTTGTCAAGAACTATACACATATTTCTTAAAAAATAAATTTAATACCTGGCTACCCCCATTGGCCTTTGGATTTGCCACCCCTGCTCCAGACACAATTACGGGGTTTCAGAATGAAAAACTAGATGAATGGTGGTGTTGAGACTTAAGAGTGTAAATATGGAAGAAAGAAAAGATTTAAAGAAAACATGATGAGTTCAATTTTGGACAAGTGGAATTTGAGTTGCTACTGGCATATCCAGTGGGGCGGGGGGCTGTGAAAGGCAGGAGCTCAGAGAGAACATTAGGCTGGAAGAACCAGGGGTCTTCAGCCTGGAGCTGGCAGTGAGGTCATGGTAGTAAATGGTGTTACCGAGGATCAGTGTGTGGAGTGACCATGCTGATGGTCACCTGAACTTTGGAGCATGTCCCCTTTTAAGGATTGGATAAGGTATATAATGGACCCGACAAGGAAATAAATGGTCAGAGGGAGGAAGACCGGAAAAGACCCTGTCACAGAAGCCAAAAGACTAGATCCAGTTCATAAAGGGCAGTGATCTGGACTGGATGTCAAATGCTGGAGGTCTCCTGAGAAGCCTGGCCGGTGAGAGTTATTTTATTTGCCAATTAGGAAGTCAGTGTTGGCTGGTTGCTAAATCAGAGAATAATGATTGCTGTGTCTTCTTAGAGTCTTAAATGAGCTGCTTTAAATAATTCATTTTAAAATAATTTTAAGTTTATTATCATAATGCTTGTTTCATTAGGAACACAGGAAAATAGGATAACTTGTTTAAGATCAACTTTTCTCTTGGCCACATCTTCCTTTCCTTCATGCTGGCTATTGTTGTATTATTTCTCCTTTTATGTAGCTTATATGGTTATAAATCTGAATTGTCATTCCAGATGCAGGGTTTGATATCTAAAACATACTATCTGAAATCTCAAGAAATTAATAAAGTAATGATCTAATAGTACATACTGTGATGTATAGTGTACATCAACTCATTGGCTTCCAAATGTCAGCATGGTGATGTACACTCATGGTGGGCTTCTTAAAACAGTGGTTCCTGGCCGCTGTTTCCACTGATTCAGATCCCCTAGGGCTGGGACAGGACCCAGAGATCTGCATGTCTGACGAGGACACCAGATGATTCTGATGCAGGTGGTCCTAGACCACACTTCGAGAAAGCGAAGTAGGTGTTAGGCAGACAGCGAGTACCAGTCCCAGACCGAGTGGTCTGACTGAATGTGGAGAGAACTCACCTAGTGAGAGCCAGCGGAGCCGGTCGCTACCACTGGCAGCAGGAAAAGCCAACTGGGCAAAATCTGGACCACACAAGAGAGGCATGCAAAGCAAGACGGATGCACCACAGAAAAGGGGAGCAGCCTCACCTACACACACAGATGGAAAGGTCCCAGGGCAGTAAATTTCCCTTGTATTATTTTATATATTCCATGCCCCAGGTTTCTGGATGAACTAATTGAATTAAAGCCATTTCCTTCTGCTTATTCCATTTAAAGAAGCAGCACCCTTTGAGTGACCCCTACCCTCTTATCTGACCTTTTACCTCTCTATTTAGTTTATTACTAGAAGTCACATGTGTCTTGGAGTCAGCAGGATTTTTTATTTAAGAAAATACCTGATATCTGTCAGTTGATTTCTTTTGGACTCTTAACATCTCGCAGAATTCATTTATAGCTAATGATAGCCGAGGCAGAAATATCTGGGAGTCAGCGATCCCTTTCCTAGAACTAGCCTTTCTATCTTTGCCTTCTTTTGTTTATAGCTGCAATATACGGAGGATAATTAACTGTAGAATAAGTGAAGGGCCATATAGTACTCATTTCATCTGTGGGATAGAAGGTAGCAGCAGCCTGATGCCTTGGCATTTAGGCCAGGATAGGAGCCAAACATTTGCTGGTGCTAATGCCATTTAAAGATTTTTTTTTTTTTTTTTAAATGAAGGGAAGTAAGACTGAGATTATAAAGAAGGAATAATATGTCTCCCTTGAGTTTCTCTTGCCAACTGAGCTATTTACAATATGTTTTTGGAGTTCATTGCATGGACCACACTGGGGTAAAGAAATTTTATTTGGATTAGGATCATAAGAGGCTTTGGTGACTCAACTGAGTTTATACTTAATATAGGTCAGTAAAAAGCAGAACTTTTTTCCAGAGGAACATCTGTGCTGAAACGCTGCAACACGTTTTTTGAGACCAGAACACTGAAATAGATTATTTATTGGAACCAATAGATTATGCTGTTAATGGAACTGGTATGAAGTATGGTCTATCAATTTATAAATTTTTTTCTCCTAGAGCCTAGAATGCTGTTTTTTATTAAAAGAAAAAAGCAGAAATGGAGGATACACATTCATTTTAGACCACTTGTATAGTTTAAGAAGTCAACTTACTGTAATCTTCAGTTATTAAATATTTGTATTAAGGGGTTATTAGCATTCACTCAGTATGAAATGAGTGAATTACTATGATTTTTTGAACTTTATTTTTTGAAATAAGTACCTTAATAATGATATACTTACTAAATGTTATAGTATTTTTTTAATTATATGACTAATAAGTATTTATTTTTAGAAAAAATAGAAAATACAGATAAGCAAAAAGAAAAGATTGAAATCCTCCTATAATTTCACTATCTCAAAATAAAACCATTTTGAATATTTTGGTATATTCTCTTCCAGAAATTTTTTCTATGCATCTCATATATTTTTGCTTTATAAACAAATATACGATCATAGTGTAAATGCCTTCTGTGATTGAAAAAAATTAATATTCTGCTTATGTCTTTTTGTGTATCAACATGTTTACCCTGTTTTTAGTGACTTTTAAAATTTAAAAGTAGCATTTTCTTAAAACACAGTCACATAATATACAGAAAGTCCCTTCAGGCCATGCAATAACCAGGGTTTTTATTTTTTTTGAGAAAAAGTTTTGCTCTTGTCGCCCAGTCTAAAGTGCAATGGTGTGATCTCGGCTCACTGCAACCTCCGCCTCCCGGGTTCAAGCCATTCTCTTGTCTCAGCCTCCTGAGTAGCTGGGATTATAGGTGCCTGCCACCACGCCCAGTTAATTTTTGTATTTTTAGTAGAGATGGAGTTTCGCCATGTTGGCCAGGCTGGTCTTGAACTCCTGACCTCAGGTGATCCACCTGCCTCAGCCTCCCAAAGTGCTGGGATTACAGGCGTGAGTTGCCATGTCCAGCCAATAACCAGGCTTTTTGCATACAGTTTTTTAGCCTTTATCTGTGCATAGTCTGTGTTTTAATATTAGCAGTACAGCCTCTGGAGTCAGACTGGCTGGGTTGGAATCTCTGGTCTACAATTTATTGGCTTTGTGGTTACAGGCACATTTTTTTTCAAGTCTCTAAGCCTTGGTTTACTTGTCTGTACAATGGAGATAATCCTCCCAGAAAGGATTATTGTGATGATTATAAGCAATAATGTAAGCAAATGATTCACTGCCATATCCAGTAAATGTTCAAGAAAGGTTATTATTACATTAGTGCATAGATAGTTTCTATTTTGTTAGTTTTATAAAAATGGGGTTATATTACATGTTTTGTTTAGTTATTTGCTTTCTTCACTAATTGGTATATCTTCCTCATACTTCCTCATCAATATAATTAAATCTGCCTTCTCTTTTTAAAGGTTGAGAGTATTCCATACTATAGATGTATTTAGTTTATCGAACCATTTCCTTATTAATGGACATTTAAGTAGTCTCTTACTTCTTGTTATTAAAAATAAAGACTTGTAATATCATTTTACATATATCCTTTTATGTATTTTTTCTCAAAGTTAGCTGTATGGAAGTATACCTTTATTTTTGATGGGTATATAGCATGCCATTGCATAGTTATACCATAATGTATTTATTTATTTCTCCTGTTTTAGATGTTTTTTATTTTATTATCCTTATTATTATAAATAGTACTATAATAAATAAGCTAAATCTGTAATGATTTTCTTAGGATAAGTGTATCTAAGTGGCCTTGTTAGGTCAAAGGGTATGCATGGTTTTAAAGCTTTCAGTTTTCATGAACAGATTCCCCTCAAGAAAAGTTGCACCAATTCATGCTAGCCACCTCACCAATTCATGCTAGCCACCTCACCATATCTTCACCAATGAATGCTTGATGATAATGTATTTTTCTGAATAACTCTGTCAATTCAGTGTGTGAAAGTACACTTAGGTTTTTAATTTTGTACTTAATTCTGATGAGGTTTTATATTTGTCATATGCCGAGTGGTGATTTGTATTGCTTTGTTAATGGCCTGTTTGCCTCCCAGCCTTCTCTTCTGTGTTCGTCTTTGTTTATTGTTTGTAAGGATTCTTTATATATTAAAGATTTGATCTCATTATATGTATCTGTCACAAATGTCTTATGTTGTTTGTGTCTTGTTTTCATTTATCTTTGTTTTCATGTGCGAAAGTTAATTTGATGTAACCAAAGCTATTTTCTTACAAGTTTCTGGTTTTTATACCATGCTTAGGTTTTCCCATATGAAGATTTTGTAAATACAGTATTTATCTGCATTGTTAATATTATATTTTTATGATTTTATATTTTATAATAAAATTTATTATTGATAAGAAATGTAGTTTGGTCAGTGGTATAAGATAGAGATATTGCCAGTTTTGAATAAATCATTAACCAGTGTTTGAATGTTCTATTCACAAAGAATTTATGAAGCTCTATCCCTGGAATAAATACCTCAATTCTGCTAATATTTTAATTGGAATTTCAATGTTTATTCAGGGATGAATTGAGAACTTTACCGTTACGTCAGCTTCATTTATACAAGTCTTCTTTTATGCCTCTTGAGTTTCATAGTTTTACTTAAATAGATCAGTACATGTATTGATAAATGATTTTGGAAGTATTTAAACATTTTTTTTCAGTTGATTATTTCTTGAGTTTTTCAGGAATACAGTGAAATAATGATCAAGTTATCTCCTTTTTCATGTTTATGCTAATTATTTCATTTTCTGGTAATTGCCTCTTTGTTGTACTTTCTCTACTTGCTTTCTTCATTATAATTTTCTGCTTCATTCTGAAGGGTCTTCTGAAATGTGTTATGTAGAGTGCTGACTTGATTTTGTGCCATCTACTTTTTATTACATCTCATGACTTTTGACATTCTGCTATGGCAGTTTTTGTTTCTTGTACTACTTTTCTTAACCTACTTTGTTTCATGAGCTTTACTTTTTTCTACAGTGTACAAATTTACTTGTTCTGTTCATTCAGCTGATGTTTGTTGAGCATCTATTATATTCCAAGTATCCGCTTCTGAGTGTTGTGGACAGAATAAGGTGCAGGTGACTGACACAGTCTCTGCCTTGATAGGTCTTACTCTTCAGGAGTTTATAGTCTAGTGGGTCTGTGGTACATCTTTTTAAAAATATATTCAGCCTCTTCTTCCATGCTACTTTTTTTTTTTCTTTTATACTGTAGAATCTTTTTTAATGAGTCACACTGATTCGCTTTACCTCTCTTTATCTTTCTCTATTCCGGCAAGAAGACAACACTATCTAGACAGTAGTTACACCCCAAATGAATGTAAGCTTCATGGGGTGGGGCATTTTGTCTGTTTGCGCTGTTCTGTCTTCTGTACCTACAGCAGTGCCTGGCACATAGTAAGCGCTCATTATGTGTCGATTGAACGGATGCAGGGTTGGGTTTGTATTCATCACCTAACAGTTTCACTTGTTGTTGGAGTTCTCTCTCATTTTAAATGAGAGGAACCAAGGCCATCAGTTTGCATTTATGGAAACGAGGAGGGCACAAGCAGTGAGGGAACTTTTTCTCCAAAAGGTTTTTTTTATTTACCATGTTTCTGAAACAACAGTGCCAATGTCCTGTTTCCCAAATCTGGGTTTTGGTGTCATCTGTTTCTCCTCTCTGCATATGGTATGTCTGTGTCCAGCCTCTTCTCTGGTGCTGGGGCCTGCTGAGTTGGAAGAATACCACAGTGTGCCAAAGTATGGTGGCAGTGGGTGGCTTGCTACACTGTGTGAAGCCATCAGAAAAGTGTTCTCCCTTGTCTCAGTGAGAATTATGTCAAGGTGAGGCCCTGCTTTCATTTTTTCATGACCCTCTACTGCTTTCTAGCCCTCTAGCTATGATGTAGCTGCCTCTCAGCTCTCCTACACTGTGGTGACAAAGGGGCTTTCTGAGGAGTGGGCTCATCTGGCCATGGTTCACCCTGGCTTCTGTCCTTGCTCCTCACCAGGAAGGAATAATGAGTATGGTTAGAATAGCCTTGATTGCCCATATTTATTTCCCATATTTATCCATTCCTTATTAGTAGCTATTTATGTAGTATATTCTTTTGCTATTTAAATAATGAATGTAGTGACTCAGCCCTCAGTAACTGTCTTCAATTTAGTCTCATCTGTCCTTTATTTAACAAATGCTTCTTGAGGTTTTTAGTATCCTGTCTTTACCTAATTTATTGCTGATGCAGATTTTTCTTCGATTTTCATTTTTATTCCATCATTTCAGTTGGTTTCTGTGGGACTGGGGCTCTACAGATACTTTAGCCAATGTTCCAATTTAGACAAAAAAAAAAATATTTAGCTAGGCTACTCTGTTTTCTGATGATTTAGTTGTTAAGATGGGATTTAATTGCCTTAAGTTCAATATGATTTTAATTGAACTGGTTGTAAGTATAAGATGTTGTGATAGATGCTAGGGGAAGGTAAAGATAAATTTTGTAAGAATAATAATCACTCTCAAAATATATTGAGAACTTTAAAGAGGAAGAAAAAAAAACTAAGTTGAGAATTGATTCAACATCACATAAGTGAAAATTTGAAAATAAATGACTTAAGTAAAGGGTTTATTATTTCATGTGTCAAGGATTCTGAGGTTCCGAGTCTGGAGCTGGTGCTTAAGGATGTTGCCAACATACCTGGTACCTTCTTTGTCTGTTATCATTAGCTTGTGGTTTTTGTCCTCAGGACCACAAGATGACTTCCATACCCTCATCATCATATTGTATTCTGAGCAGAAAGAAGAAATGAGGGGAAAATGTGGAAAGGCAGAAACCTCCTTATAAGACTTTGCCTCTTAATTTGGGAGGCAAAGTTCTTCATAGGAACTTATTATATCTTATTGGCCAGGAGTGTGCAACATGGCTACCTCCAGCTGCAAGGGAGGTTTTAAAGTAAGGCATAATTCTTACATCTATCATTTTAAAAGCCCAAATATCTTAAATTCAGCCTAGTCAACTCTGACAGTAGCCTACTTCTCTGTACTGATAGCCCTCACTGGGCTCTCTCATTATGCAGTACATCCCCTTCTTGGAGGAGGACATGAAACTGCCTGCCTCTTCCCTACCCAGTTTTTCCAAAGAAAAATACAGTACCACTCTTTAGTCTGCTCTGCGACTACCACCACATATGTGTGCTTCAAATGCAGTATATTTAAATGAAGACTGACTTGCCAGCTTGGCATTTACTTTTCCATTAGCAGTTGCGAATGTGTACTAATCTGGCAGCAGTTTCTCCCTATCATCTTGATAATCAAATACACATTTGGAGACTCCTGGTTTGGGTTGGGTTGTATGTAGTCAGCACTGGACTGTACAACAGAGGAAAGCCAGCTAGCCCAAGTGTACGTCTTCATGAAAAAGTGTTGGTGGATGATGGAACTTCAGCCAAACCAGAAAGCAAGCCAGGTGGCAAAGCTGTTAGTGAATGTCGAAGGAGTTGAAGATCACCTTAAACTTTCCTGTCTTTCACTTCTTGTTGCATTCCAGTAGTTGTTGAGGGTTTTGCCTTCTGGCTCAGTTTTCTTCTTTATCCAAGATGCTACCATGAACCTAGAAAACTTCACTATTCCTAGGAGTTCTCAAACTTCATATGCCTTCTGAGATGCTTGTTATAATGCAAATGTTTAGCCATCACCTCCATAAATTCCTTCACTCTGGGTCTGGGGTAGGGTCTAGAATTGTATATTTTAATGGTCCCCATAACATACTTTGAGACACACTCTTCTAATCTGTAGAACTGATTCAGCACTCTCTCTCCTAGCTCTTCTTTACTCTCAGCACACTGCCTTGCTTCCCATTACTCACAAGAATGTTTATTTCCCATTAAGAGAGACCTCTACAACTTCCAGCTAACCTAGTTTATCTGAATTCTTACCTTTTTTTGCTTTTTCTCTCCTCTGCCTGTTCTCCCCTTGTCCCCTTCAGTGGATGGCACTTTTAGCCTGACACCTGGGGTCCTCTAGATTCTGCACGTCCAAGCAGATCTCCCTCTATCTACTATGTGGAGAGAATGTTATCTGAATCACTCGAGGGAAGCAAATGATTGCCTCTCAACCTGCAGGTCAGACTTGCCTGGGTACTTAATCATCATTTTGGGTTTTATGAAGGGCTTGGTTTTTACTTCAAAGCAAAGCATTGTAGCATCTTATTTATTAAGATTAAGGAATGAAACACTTAAGATAAATGAATTTTAGAAGAATGTTGCAAGATTGTCTCAAGTTTTTGCTCAACTGTTTATTTTGGAAAACCTTTCCAAAACGTATGTAAAGTTTTAAATTTACTGGTAGCTTTAAAAAATAAATAAGGAAGAATAGTAAACTTGACAATTAAGAAAGAAAAGAAGAATGCTGCATGTCAGTGAGCTTTTACAAGGATGCAGAGATGCATTTTTGTTCATAGTTACTCTGCGATATCTTACCTGTAGATAGAGAGTGACTATTTGGAGCACTCTCTCAGCCTGTGGATTTTGTGCTTTCTGTTGCCCCGTCTCAAACGCGCATACCTCACCATCTTCCGTGTTTGCCAGGTTAACTCCTTTTTTTCCTTCAGTCTTCAACTTTGACATCACTTTTGGGAAGCCTTCTGAGTTTGGAGGTCCTTCTATGTTCAGAGTTCCTCATCTGCTGAATCACTGTCACCTTGTGTTGTAATTCATGCCTGTTGACTTTTCTGAATCTTTATCAGGGTGAAAGCCCCAACATGGCCAGGACCACATCTGTCTTGTTGACTATTA